>NC_048570.1:49951341-51216341 GCF_013265735.2 Oncorhynchus mykiss | reverse complement strand
TTGTTGTCATTGCAGGCAATCTCAACGCTGTGCGTTACAGGGAAGACATCCTTCTCCCTCGTGTGGTACATTTCCTGCAGGCTCATCCTGACATGACCCGCCAGCATGACAATGCCACCAGCCATACTGCTCGTTCTGCGCGTGATTTCCTGCAGACAGGAATGAAAGTGTTCTGCCATGGCCAGCATACAGCTCAGATGTCAATCCCATTGAGCACGTCTGGGACCTGTTGGATTGGAGGGTGAGGGATAGGGCCATTCCCAACAGAAATGTCTGGGAACATGCAGGTGACTCGGTGGAAGAGTGGGGTAACATCTCACAGCAAGAATCGGCAAATTTGGTGCAGACCATGAGGAGGAGATGCACAGCAGTACCTGGTGGTGGCCACACCAGATACTGTTACTTTTGATTTTGACCCCCCACCCCCTTTGTTCAGGGACACATTATTACATTGCTGTTAGTCTCATGTCTGTGGAACTTGTTCCGTTTATGTCTCAGTTGTTGAATCTGGTTATGTCCATACAAATATTTACACGTTAAGTTTGGTGAAAATAAACACAGTTAACAGTGAGAGAACGTTTCATTTTTTTTGTTGCCGAGTTTAGTATAAAGCTGGCATAAGAATGTCAATGAATAAATACAGGGAGCATAAAAGTCCCTTTTGCCTTTGACTATAGTTGTTTTGAATTAAATTCCACTTAACTCGTCTTAAGTGAACCTTCCAGGCTCTTGGAAGATAAATAATGCTAGCGTAGAATGTGGCAGTTAGTACCTGTTCAGCTCGTTCCTGATGTCCTCCAGCTCGTGTTTCTCGCTTTTGACGGCTTCCTTCTCCTCGGCTGCCAGGTAGCGCAGCCTCATGGTCTCCAGCTCCTGCTGCTGCTTCTTCAGCCGTGTCATGGCGCTCTCCTGCTCTCTCTAACACAACATACCAGAGAAGGCTGTTATCATATCACTCTGTTCTGCAGCACAGCATACTTTCTCAAACACAGTAGGAAAATAACCAGGTGTTTGAGGGATGGGAATTGGCAGGGACCTAAAAGATACAAAATTATCACGATACTAAGGTGCTGAATACGATAATAGGGTATCCCTATACACACACACACACACACATATATATACAGTGCCTTGCGAAAGTATTCGGCCCCCTTGAACTTTGCGACCTTTTGCCACATTTCAGGCTTCAAACATAAAGATATAAAACTATTTTTTTGTGAAGAATCAACAACAAGTGGGACACAATCATGAAGTGAAACGACATTTATTGGATATTTCAAACTTTTTTAACAAATCAAAAACTGAAAAATTGGGCGTGCAAAATTATTCAGCCCCCTTAAGTTAATACTTTGTAGCGCCACCTTATGCTGCGATTACAGCTATAAGTCGCTTGGGGTATGTCTCTATCAGTTTTGCACATCGAGAGACTGACATTTTTTCCCATTCCTCCTTGCAAAACAGCTCGAGCTCAGTGAGGTTGGATGGAGAGCATTTGTGAACAGCAGTTTTCAGTTCTTTCCACAGATTCTCGATTGGATTCAGGTCTGAACTTTGACTTGGCCATTCTATCACCTGGATATGTTTATTTTTGAACCATTCCATTGTAGATTTTGCTTTATGTTTTGGATCATTGTCTTGTTGGAAGACAAATCTCCGTCCCAGTCTCAGGTCTTTTGCAGACTCCATCAGGTTCTTCCAGAATGGTCCTGTATTTGGCTCCATCCATCTTCCCATCAATTTTAACCATCTTCCCTGTCCCTGCTGAAGAAAAGCAGGCCCAAACCATGATACTGCCACCACCATGTTTGACAGTGGGGATGGTGTGTTCAGCTGTGTTGCTTTTACGCCAAACATAACTTTTGCATTGTTGCCAAAAAGTTCAATTTTGGTTTCATCTGACCAGAGCACCTTCTTCCATATGTTTGGTGTGTCTCCCAGGTGGCTTGTGGCAAACTTTAAACAACACTTTTTATGGATATCTTTAAGAAATTGCTTTCTTCTTGCCACTCTTCCATAAAGGCCAGATTTGTGCAATATACGACTGATTGTTGTCCTATGGACAGAGTCTCCCACCTCAGCTGTAGATCTCTGCAGTTCATCCAGAGTGATCATGGGCCTCTTGGCTGCATCTCTGATCAGTCTTCTCCTTGTATGAGCTGAAAGTTTAGAGGGACGGCCAGGTCTTGGTAGATTTGCAGTGGTCTGATACTCCTTCCATTTCAATATTATCGCTTGCACAGTGCTCCTTGGGATGTTTAAAGCTTGGGAAATCTTTTTGTATCCAAATCCGGCTTTAAACTTCTTCACAACAGTATCTCGGACCTGCCTGGTGTGTTCCTTGTTCTTCATGATGCTCTCTGCGCTTTTAACGGACCTCTGAGACTATCACAGTGCAGGTGCATTTATACGGAGACTTGATTACACACAGGTGGATTGTATTTAAGTTAAGTTGTGCCGTGGCGGAGGTCTTTGTGGGCTATACTCAGCCTTGTCTCAGGATGGTAAGTTGGTGGTTGAAGATATCCCTCTAGTGGTGTGGGGGCTGTGCTTTGGCAAAGTGGGTGGGGTTATATCCTTCCTGTTTGGCCCTGTCCGGGGGTGTCCTCGGAGTGGGCCACAGTGTCTCCTGACCCCTCCTGTCTCAGCCTCCAGTATTTATGCTGCAGTAGTTTATGTGTCGGGGGGCTAGGGTCAGTTTGTTATATCTGGAGTACTTCTCCTGTCCTATTCGGTGTCCTGTGTGAATCTAAGTGTGCGTTCTCTAATTCTCTCCTTCTCTCTTTCTCTCTCTCGGAGGACCTGAGCCCTAGGACCATGCCCCAGGACTACCTGACATGATGACTCCTTGCTGTCCCCAGTCCACCTGGCTGTGCTGCTGCTCCAGTTTCAACTGTTCTGCCTTATTATTATTCGACCATGCTGATCATTTATGAACATTTGAACATCTTGGCCATGTTCTGTTATAATCTCCACCCGGCACAGCCAGAAGAGGACTGGCCATCCCACATATGCTCTCTCTAATTCTCTCTTTCTTTCTCTCTCTCGGAGGACCTGAGCCCTAGGACCATGCCCCAGGAATACCTGACATGATGACTCCTTGCTGTCCCCAGTCCACCTGACTGTGCTGCTGCTCCAGTTTCAACTATTCTGCCTTATTATTATTCGACCATGCTGGTCATTTATGAACATTTGAACATCTTGACCATGTTTTGTTATAATCTCCACCCGGCACAGCCAGAAGAGGACTGGCCACCCCACATAGCCTGGTTCCTCTCTAGGTTTCTTCCTAGGTTTTGGCCTTTCTAGGGTGTTTTTCCTAGCCACCGTGCTTCTTCACCTGCATTGCTTGCTGTTTGGGGTTTTAGGCTGGGTTTCTGTACAGCACTTTGAGATATCAGCTGATGTACAAAGGGCTATATAAAATAAATTTGATTTGATTTGATTTGATTTATTTATCATCATTAGTAATTTAGGTCAACATTGGATCATTCAGAGATCCTCACTGAACTTCTGGAGAGAGTTTGCTGCACTGAAAGTAAAGGGGCTGAATAATTTTGCACGCCCAATTTTTCAGTTTTTGATTTGTTAAAAAAGTTTGAAATAGCCAATAAAATGTCGTTCCACTTCATGATTGTGTCCCACTTGTTGTTGATTCTTCACAAAAAAATACAGTTTTATATCTTTATGTTTGAAGCCTGAAATGTGGCAAAAGGTCGCAAAGTTCTAGGGGGCCGAATACTTTCGCAAGGCACTGTATATATATATATATATATATATATAGCAATTCAATGTTGCAATTTTATTGAGATGATGTTTCCAACATAATGCTCACTATATATCTGCAGCAGAGAGACAAGCACGACAAAATTTGTTTTGATTAGTCATGGAAATAAGTGTTGAAAACATGTTGACTCACTATGAAAAAGAATAACAAGCTATAGGATGAAGAATACTGGCGTTTTGGTGAAGTACAGCAGACTAGCACTAGCTAACACCATCTTAAATAAATAGATATAGCTATATACACACACACACACAGTTGAAGTCAGAAGTTCACATACACCTTAGCCAAATACATTTAAACTCAGTTTTTCACAATACCTGACATTTAATCCTAGTATAAATTCCCTGTCTTAGGTCAGTTAGGATCACCACTTTATTTTAAGAAAGTGAAATGTCAGAATAATAGTAGAGAGAGTGATTAATTTCAGCTTTTATTTCTTTCATCACATTCCCAGTGGGTTAGAAGTTTAAGTACACAAGTAGTATCTGGTAGCATTGCCTTTAAATTGTTTAACTTGGGTCAAACATTTTGGGTACCCTTCCACAAGCTTCACACAATAAGTTGGGTGAATTTTGGCCCATTCCTCCTGACAGAACTGGAGTCAGGTTTCTAGGCCTCCTTTAATGCACACTTTCTCAGTTCTGCCCACAAATGTTCTATGGGATTGATGTCAGGGTTTTGTGATGGCCACTCCAATACCTTGACTTTGGTGTCCTTAAGCCATTTTGCCACAACTTCGGAAGTATGCTTGGGGTCATTGTCCATTTGAAAAGACCCATTTGCGACCAAGCTTTAACTTCCTGACCGATGTCTTGAGATTTTGCTTCAATATATCCAATAATTTCCCCTCCTCATGATTCCATCTATTTTGTGAAGTGCACCAGTCCCTCCTGCAGCAAAGCACCCCCACATGATGTTGCCAACCCTGTGCTTCACGGTTGGGATAGTGTTCTTCGTCTTGCAAGTATCACCCTTTTTCCTCCAAACGGAACGATGGTCATTATGGCCACAAGGTTCTATTTTTGTTTCATCAGACCAGAGGACATTTCTCCAAAAAGTGTGATCTTTGTCCCCATGTGCAGTTGCAAACCGTAGTCAGGCTTTTTTAAATGCCGTTTTTGGAGCAGTGGCTTCTTCCTTGCTGAGCGGCCTTTCAGGTTATGTCGATATAGGACTCATTTTACTGTGGATATAGATACTTTTGTACCCGTGTCCTCCAGCATCTTCACACGGTCCTTTGCTGTTGTTCTGGGATTGATTTGCACTTTTCACACCAAAGTACATTCATCTCTAGGAGACAGAACACGTCTCCTTCTTGAGCGGTATGACGGCTGCATGGTCCCATGGTGTTTATACTTGCGTACTATTGTTTGTACAGATGGACGTCGTACCTTCAAGCGTTTGGATATTTCTCCCAAGGACGAACCAGACTTGGAGGTCCACCATTTCCCCCCCCCCCCCCAGAGGTCTTAGCTGATTTATTTGGATTGTCCCATGATGTCAAGCAAAGAGGCACTGAGTTGGAAGGTAGGCCTTGAAATACATCCACAGGTACACCTCCAATTGACTCAAATTATGTCAATTAGCCTATCAGAAGCTTCTAAAGCCATGGCATCATTTTCTGGAATTTTCCAAGCTGTTTAAAAAGGCACAGTCAAATTAGTGTATGTACACTTCTGACCCACTGGAATTGTGATACAGTGAATTATAAGTTAAATAATCTGTCTGTAAACAATTGTTGGAAATTACTTGTGTCATGCACAAAGTAGATGTCCTAACCGACTTGCCAAAACTATAGTTTGATAAGAAATTTGTGGAGTGCTTGAAAAACTAGTTTTAATGACTCCAACCTAAGTGTATGTAAACTTCCGACTTCAATGGTATATTATTATTACTACAAATCAATACTTGGAAAGTATATTATCCAAAATAATATTGCGATACATAACTACAGATTTTTTCTCCAATCACCAGTGTTTACATTGGTACCATGGAATAAAAAGCTGATCATAGAATAAAAAGCATTTTGACCAAGAGAATCCTATGACGGTTTCAAAGAACAGCAGCTTAGGGACATGTCATGTGTTCCCTGACACTTAACAGTTATTGGTTCAGATATGGACACCGCTTCCCTTTTCCAGACAATCACTGGTTAAAATACAGACAAGTTACTTTTTCTCACACAGCCAGGGCAAAACTGAACATTAGTCGCCTGTAATACATTTATTTTACCAAAATTGCTAGAAAAACAAACCACAGAAACATTTCTGGATCGCACATTGCCAAGTAAGCGCCAAAGCAACAACACTGAAACAATTATGGCAGTGATTTTTGTAAGGCCTCTTGGGCAAAGGATTTCCTCAGTTACTGCTGGTTGAAAAGTGCATTAAGTATTTCTAGTGGACAACAGCGCCACGCTAGGGGTTAGGTGTGTGGTACTCCACTGCATTCTCAGTAATGGAGGACAGGGTCTTGGTAAACACAGACCTCCAGAGTCTGGCTCTCTCCAAGAGGGAGGAGAGAGGACAAAGGCAGCACAAGCAGGACTGAGTGACCAGTGAATGACCCCCATTCCCAGTGGCCTGCATCCAGTGGGTTAGACTAGGTACTCGCCTGAGTGAAGCAAGCTGCCCAGATGGGCCTCAACTACAGTTTTCTGGAAAATAAGCCGACTGACAGACAGACACCTGGGGGATTTCAAAGCTCCAGTTTTTCAGGTCTCACACTATCTGACACCAAATACCAAGGCGGTTCAGAGTTAGGGGAGTAGGAGGCATACTTGGGCTCAAATTAACCAGTTGACCGTATCTGCTGTATTAGAGGCTAAGAGATAAGATAAGGCTAAGGGCTAAATCAGGAATGTAGAAGTTTTCTAAAGAACTGCATTTCATTCTTACCATCTGGACATTTTAGAGGGAAAAGGCATTATTCCTGAAGGGAGAATTTCTTTGCCGCAACGTAACTAAACATTATGCAGACGAGTTGATAGGTGAAACAAATAATGATACCAAACAAACGTTAACTACACTGAGCGTATCCAAGCACAGGTCTGACAGATACTCCTAAAAACAAGTGTGACATTTAAATGGTTAACGCCTGGGCTAATGCTTAACATAATACAAACATGATTTATAGGACTATTTCACATTAAGTTATGAAGCCCTTAGTGCAACATAAATCAACTTGTGTTTTCTTAACATATATCTGGCACTTAGAAAGTCCAGAAAAAAGGGGGTTCAGATTTTCCAGCTGGCTTTTGTCTTTAACAGTTATTAGTGAGGCCTGATAAGCCCAGTGTGCCGACGTTGTTGACATTGGATCAGTCCCTCGAAGGGTTCACTCCAGACGCAGCACAGGTTTCAAAGCCCACTATAAGGTTGTGCTGATTTAAAAGTGATCAATGTCTAATAGACCTTTGAATTTTTTTTGGGGGGGGGGCCCATGTAAAAACACACACACACCGAATGAATCCACATAAAAAAACTGTATGATGAGGCTGTGAAAGGTAGAATAAAGTTAACTAACGCGGCTTCCTTTATTTGCATTCACACTTATCCTCCAGCTGTTAATTATTTATCATTGACACATGCTGCAAGGATGCAACAAATGTAAAATATTTAGACATCAGAGGGTGGGGGGAACAAAGATATGATTTATGCCTAGGGCTGGGAAATATGGCCAAAATAACATAAAATGTTTTTCACAGTATGACAGTATTTTATGTTTTGGAAAAAAAGCTCTAAACATGCTACATGAGTAGTTCATTACTCTAGGGATGCAACAATGTGGCTAACTTCATTCTGATTATTCAATCAAACTTCAACACCACCAAAAATGTCTGCATTCCCTGCACTTTTGTTATCATTTCCACACTATGCCCCGTAGGTGTGCATGATATGGGCTATATCACACAGTGCAATCAGAAAGTATTCAGACCCCTTTACTTTTCCCATACTGTTACGTTACTGCCTTATTCTAAAATGTATCATCCCCCCCCAATCTACACACAATACCCCATAATGGCAAAGCGAAAACAGGTTTATAGAAATGTTTGCAAATTTATAAAAAATTGAAATAAATCTAAGAGCTAAGAGACTTGCAATTGAGCTTAACCTCTAAGGTATGTGGGACCGCTAGCGTCCCATCTGGCCAACATCCAGTGAGATTGCAGAGCGCCAAATTCAAATATAGAAATACTCATTATAAAAATTCAGAAAAGATACAACTATTTTACATAGGTTTAAAAGATTAACTTCTTGTGAATCCAACCACGGTGTGAGATTTAAAAAATGCTTTACAGCGAAAGCATACCTTACAATTATTTGAGAACATAGCCCAGCAGACAAATCATTAAACAGTAACCAGCCAAGTAGAAGTTACACAAGTCAGAAATAGAGATAAAATGAATTACTTACCTTTGATGATCTTCATATGGTTGCACTAAAAAGACATTCATTTATTCAATAAATGTTCCTTTTGTTCGATAAAGTCTCTCTTTATATCCGAAAACCTCCGTTTTGTTTGCGCGTTTTGTTCGGTAATCCACAGGCTCAAACGCAGTCACAACAGGCAGACAAAAAAAACCTGTATCCGTAAAGTTCATAGAAACATGTCAAACGATGTTTATATTCAATCCTCAGGTTGTTTTTAGCCTAAATAAATCGATAATATTTCAACCGGACAATAACGTTGTCAATATAAAAGGTAAACAAGAAAAGGCACACTCTCGGTCGCGCGCATGAAAAAGCTGTGACACGGCAGGGTCCACTCATTCAGACTGCTCTTACTCTCTCATTTTTCAGAATACAAGCCTGAAACAATTTCTAAAGACTGTTGACATCTAGTGGAAGGCATAGGAACTGCAATTTGAGTCCTAAGTCAATGGATACTGTAATGACATTGAACAGAAAAGTTTTTTTTTTTTAATCCTACTTCCTGAATGGATTTCTCTCAGGTTTTCACCTGCCAAATCAGTTCTGTTATACTCACATACACTATTTTAACAGTTTTGGAAACTTTAGAGTGTTTTCTATCCACATCTACTAATTATATGCACATCCTATCTTCTGGGCCTGAGTAGAAGGCAGTTAAATTTGGGCACGCTTTTCATCCAAAATTCCAAATGCTGCCCCCTACCCTAGAGGAGTTAAGTGCATCAGGTTTCCATTGTTCATCCTTGAAATCTTTCTACAACTTGGAGTCCACCTGTGGTAAATACAATTGATTGGACATATGGAAAGGCACACACTTGTCTATATAAGGTCTCACAGTTGACAGTGCATGTCAGAGCAAAAACCAAGCCATGAGTTCGAAGGAATAGAGTGTCGAGGCACAGATCTGGGGAAGGCGACCAAAAAATGTCTGCAGCATTGAAGGTCCCTGAGATCACAGTGGCCTCCATCATTCTTAAATGGAAAAAGTGCGGAACCACAGTGCGGAACCACAAAACTCTTCCTAGAGCTGGCCACCCGGCCAAACTGAGCAATCGGGGAGAAGGGCCTTGGTCAGGGAGGTGACCAAGAACCCGCTAGAGTCAATGGTTGTTTTGACACCATATTCCAAAAAGCAAGTTCTGTAGGCTCTAGTTTTTTCTCATCTTGATTAATGTCCAGTCGTGTGGTCGAGTTCTGCAAGGAAAGACCTAGTTAAGCTGCAGCTGGCCCTGAACAGAACAGCACGTCCTGCTCTTCATTGTAATCAGATGGCTGATATAAATATTATGCATGCCAGTCTCCTGGCTAAGAGTTGAGGAGAGACTGACTGCATCACTTTTTATAAGAAACATTAATGTGTTGAAAATCCCAAATTGTTGTTTACATAGTCAACTTACACACAGCTCTGACACACACTTACCCCACCAGACATGCCACCAGGTGTCTTTCCACAGTCCCAAAATCCAGAGCAAATTCAAGAAAGCGTACCGTATTATATAGAGCCATTACTGCATGAAACTCTGTTCCATCTCATATTGTTCAAATGAACAGAAAATCTAGTTTCAAAAAACAAATACATCTCACAACTCTCCCCTATTTGACCTAGATAGTTTGTGTGCATGTATTGATATTTAGGCTGCGTGTGCCTTGAAAAAAACATTGATGTAGTTCTGCTCTTCAGCTGATCTGGTCTATTAACGTTCTGTATTATGTCATGTTTCATGTGGACCCCTTGAAGCTTCTGCAACAGCTAATGAGTATCCTAATAAAATACCAAAACCTGCTCCAGAGCACTCAGGACCTCAAACTAGGGAGAAGGTTCACCTTCCAACAGGACAACGACCCTAAGCACATAACCAAGACGAGGCAAGAGAGACCTGAAAATAGCTGTGCAGTGACGTTCCCCATCCAACCCGATAGAGCTTGAGAGGATCTGCAGAGAATAAGAGAAACTCCAAAAACACAGGTGTGCCAAGCTTGTACTGTCATATCCAAGAAGACTTGAGGCTGTTATCGCTGCCAAAAGTCCAACAAAGTACTGAGAACAAGGTCTGAATACATATGTAAATGAAATATTTGTTAAAAATTAACAAAACAATGACCAAAAACAGTTTTTGCTGGGGATTTATGGGGTATTGTGTGTAGATTCATGAGGATTTTTTATTTAATCAATTTTAGAGTAAGACTGTAACGTAAAAAAGTCTGAATACTTTCCGAATGCACTGTATGTACATGCGTAAATACAGTACAATACCAGTTAAATGTTTGGACACCTACTCATTCAAGGGTTTTTCTTTATTATTTACTATTTTCTACATTGTAGAATAATCAAAACTATGAAATAACACATATGGAATCATGTAGAAACCCCAAAAGTGTTAAACAAATCAAAATATATTTTATATTTGAGATTCTTCAAAGGTGCCACCCTTTGCCTTGACAGGTTTGCACACACTATTTTGATTTGTTTAACACTTTTTTTTGGATACTAAATGATTCCATATGTGTCGTTTCATAGTTTTGACGCCTTCACTATTATTCTACAAAGTAAAACATTGTAAAAATAAAGAAAAATCCTTGAATGAGTAGGTGTGAACAAAGTTTGACTGGTAGTGTACAGTGGGGCAAAAAAGTATTTAGTCAGCCACCAATTGTGCAAGTTCTCCCACTTAAAAAGATGAGGCCTGTAATTTTCATCATAGGTACACTTCAACTATGACAGACAAAATGAGAAGACAAAATCCAGAAAATCACATTGTAGGATTTTTAATGAATTTATTTGCAAATTATGGTGGAAAATAAGTATTTGGTCAATAACAAAAGTTTCTCAATACTTTGTTATATACCCTTTGTTGGCAATGACAGAGGTCAAATGTTTTCTGTAAGTCTTCACAAGGTTTTCACACTGTTGCTGGTATTTTGGCCCATTCCTCCATGCAGATCTCCTCTAGAGCAGTGAGGAGGGAGACTTTCAACTCCCTCCAAAGATTGTCTATAGGGTTGAGATCTGGAGACTGGCTAGGCCACTCCAGGACCTTGAAATGCTTCTTACGAAGCCACTCCTTCGTTGCCCGGGCGGTGTGTTTGGGATCATTGTCATGCTGAAAAACCCAGCCACGTTTCATCTTCAATGCCCTTGCTGATGGAAGGAGGTTTTCACTCAAAATCTCACGATACATGGCCCCATTCATTCTTTCCTTTACACGGATCAGTCGTTCTGGTCCCTTTGCAGAAAAACAGCCCCAAAGCATGATGTTTCCACCCCCATGCTTCACAGTAGGTACGGTGTTCTTTGGATGCAACTCAGCATTCTTTGTCCTCCAAACACGACGAGTTGAGTTACCAAAAAGTTTTATTTTGGTTTCATCTGACCATATGACATTCTCCCAATCTTCTTCTGGATCATCCAAATGCTCTCTAGCAAACTTCAGATGGGCCTGGACATGTACTGGCTTAAGCAGGGGGACACGTCTGGCACTGCAGGATTTGAGTCCCTGGCGGCGTAGTGTGTTACTGATGGTAGGCTGTGTTACTTTGGTCCCAGCTCTCTGTAGGTCATTCACTAGGTCCCCCCGTGTGGTTCTGGGATTTTTGCTCACCGTTCTTGTGATCATTTTGACCCCACGGGGTGAGATCTTGCGTGGAGCCTCAGATCGAGGGAGATTATCAGTGGTCTTGTATGGTCTTCCATTTCCTAATAATTGCTCCCACAGTTGATTTCCTCAAACCAAGCTGCTTACCTATTGCAGATTCAGTCTTCCCAGCCTGGTGCAGGTCTACAATTTTGTTTCTGGTGTCCTTTGGCAGCTCTTTGGTCTTGGCCATAGTGGAGTTTGGAGTGTGACTGTTTGAGGTTGTGGACAGGTGTCTTTTATACTGATAACAAGTTCAAACAGGTGTCACTAATACAGGTAACGAGTGGAGGACAGAGGAGCCTCTTAATGAAGAAGTTACAGATCTGTGAGAGCCAGAAATCTTGCTTGTTTGTAGGTGACCAAATACTTATTTTCCACCATAATTTGCAAATAAATTCATAAAAAAATCCTACAATGTGATTTTCTGGATTTTTTCTTCTCATTTTGTCTGTCATAGTTGAAGTGTACCTATGATGAAAATTACAGGCCTCTCATATTTTTAAGTGGGAGAACTTGCACAATTGGTGGCTGACTAAATACTTTTTTGCCCCACTGTATGTATGTATATATAGTGCCTTCGGAAAGTATTCAGCCCCTTTATTCTAAAATAGATCAAATATTTTTTTTAATTCCTCAACTTCACACATTACCCCATAGTGACAAAGCAAAAACAGATGGACATTTTTGCCAATTTATTAAAAAAAAAATATATATATATATACACCTTTACTCAGTACTTAGTTGAAGCACCTTTGGCAGTGATTACAGCCTAGTCTTCTTGGGTATGACGCTACAAGCTTGGCACACCTATATATTTGGGGAGTTTCTCCCATTCTCCTCCGCAGAGCCTCAAGCACTGTCAGGTTGAATGGGGAGCGTTGCAGCACAGCTATTTTCAGTTCTATTTTTTTGACATGCACTGTCAACTATTGGACCTTTTATAGACAAGTGTGTCTCCAAATTATGTCTAATCAATTTAATTTACCACAGGTGGACTCCATTGATGTTGTAGAAACATCAATGATGATCTATGAAAACAGGATGCACCTGAGCTCAATTTTGAGTCTCATAGCAAAGGGTCTGAATACTTATTTACATAAGGTATCTGTTTATTTGTAACAATTTTTAAAACTGTTTTTGCCTTTTTATTATGGGGTATTGTGTGTAGATTGCTGAGGATTTTTTATTTTTCATTTAATCCATTTTAGAATAAGGCTGTAACAAAAATGTGAAAAAAGGTCAAGGTCTGAATACTTTCCGAAGGCACTGTATAGCACATATGTGTACAAAACATTAGGAACAGCTCTTGCCCATTCACCCTCTGAATGGCACACATACACAAGCCATGTGTAAATTGTCTCAAGGCATGAAAATCATTATTTGACCTGTCTCCACCCCTTTATCTACACTGATTAATCTATACTGATTTAACAAGTAAAATCAATAAGGGATCATAGCTTTCACCTGGATTGAACTGGTCAGTCTATGTCATGGAAAGAGCAGTTGTTCCTAATGTATATATCTATATGACCCCTACATATTCTAACTATAGTATAGCACAAACATGCTGATCATGTTGGTATTAGCATACCACAGACAAATACATTTGTTGAATCAAAGTGGTAGTCATCCAAATTGGCCTACCTGTTTGAATCTGGCCAGTTCTTTCAAAGCACGCCCCCACTGCTGCTTGTAATGAAGTTTAGACTTTGTCGTCGATTCCAGTGTCCTTTCAAGTTCCACCTTGAATAACAGATTGTTGATTAAAAGATGCAGCACAACCTCAACAAAAAAAAGGTAAAAAATTACAACCTGTGGTTTTAAGTGGTTACAAACAGGTTAGAAGTGGTTGTAAACTAGTTCTAAGTGATTACAGACTATAAGTGGTTGCAAATAAGTTATAAACAAGTTATAAGTGGTTCTCTTTCAATTACAGGTAGCCTAGCGGTTCAGAGGTCGCTGGTACGAACCCCAGAGCCAGCTAGGCTCTGGATAAGAGCGTCTGCAAAATTATTAAAATGTTGTTTTTTTTAAAGCAAATGTACATTGTTAATCAAATTTTATTAGTCACATGCACCGAACACAACAGGTGTAGACCTTAGTGAAATGCTTACCTACAAGCCCCTAACCAACAACGCAGTTTAAAAAATATGAATAAGAAATAAATGGAACAAGTAATTAAAGAGCAGCGGTGAAATAACAATAGCGAGACAATATTCAGGGGTACCGGTTAGTCGAGGTAATATGTACATGTAGGTAGAGTTATTAAAGTGACTATGCATAGATAATAACAGAGTAGCAATGCAAATAGTCTGGGTAAGCCCTTTGATTAGATGTTCAGCAGTCTTATGGCTTGGTGGTAGAAGCTGTTTAGAAGCCTCTTGGACAGAGACATGGCGCTCCGGTACCGCTTGCCGTGCGGTAGCAGAGAGAACAGTCTATGACTTGAGTGGCTGGAGTCTGACAATTTTTAGGGCCTTCCTCTGACCCCGCCTGGTAGAGGTGCTGGATGGCAGGAAGCTTGGCCCCCGTGATGTACTGGGCCGTACACAATACCCTCTTTCATGCGTTGCGGTCAGAGGCCGAGCAGTTGCCATACCAGGCAGTGATGCAACCCGTCAGGATGCTCTCGATGGTGAAGCTGTAGAACCTTTTGAGGATCTGAGGACCCATGCCAAATCTTTTCAGTCTCCTGGCGGGGAATAGGTTATGTAGGCTCGTGGAACTGGGCAGCTCTCGGCTGTGCATCCCTTTGTCGTCTAATGGTTTGCAAGCCCTGCCACATCCGACGAGCATCGGAGCCAGTGTTGTACGATTCGATCTTAGTCCTGTATTGACGCTTTGCCTGTTTGATGGTTCGGAGGGCATAGCGGGTTTTCTTACCAGCTTCAGGGTTAGAGTCCTGCACTTCGAAAGAGGCAGTTCTAGCCTTTAGCTCAGTGCGGATGCTGCTTCTGGTTGGGGTATGCACAGTTGAAGTCGGAACTTTACATACACCTTAACCAAATACAGTGCCTTGCGAAAGTATTCGGCCCCCTTGAACTTTGCGACCTTCTGCCACATTTCAGGCTTCAAACATAAAGATATAAAACTGTATTTTTTTGTGAAGAATCAACAACAAGTGGGACACAATCATGATGTGGAACGACATTTATTGGATATTTCAAACTTTTTTAACAAATCAAAAACTGAAAAATTGGGCGTGCAAAATTATTCAGCCCCTTTACTTTCAGTGCAGCAAACTCTCTCCAGAAGTTCAGTGAGGATCTCTGAATGATCCAATGTTGACCTAAATGACTAATGATGATAAATACAATCCACCTGTGTGTAATCAAGTCTCCGTATAAATGCACCTGCACTGTGATAGTCTCAGAGGTCCGTTAAAAGCGCAGAGAGCATCATGAAGAACAAGGAACACACCAGGCTGGTCCGAGAGACTGTTGTGAAGAAGTTTAAAGCTGGATTTGGATACAAAAAGATTTCCCAAGCTTTAAACATCCCAAAGAGCACTGTGCAAGCGATAATATTGAAATGGAAGGAGTATCAGACCACTGCAAATCTACCAAGACCTGGCCGTCCCTCTAAACTTTCAGCTCATACAAGGAGAAGACTGATCAGAGATGCAGCCAAGAGGCCCATGATCACTCTGGATGAACTGCAGAGATCTACAGCTGAGGTGGGAGACTCTGTCCATAGGACAACAATCAGTCGTATATTGCACAAATCTGGCCTTTATGGAAGAGTGGCAAGAAGAAAGCCATTTCTTAAAGATATCCATAAAAAGTGTCGTTTAAAGTTTGCCACAAGCCACCTGGGAGACACACCAAACATGTGGAAGAAGGTGCTCTGGTCAGATGAAACCAAAATTGAACTTTTTGGCAACAATGCAAAACGTTATGTTTGGCGTAAAAGCAACACAGCTCATCACCCTGAACACACCATCCCCACTGTCAAACATGGTGGTGGCAGCATCATGGTTTGGGCCTGCTTTTCTTCAGCAGGGACAGGGAAGATGGTTAAAATTGATGGGAAGATGGATGGAGCCAAATACAGGACCATTCTGGAAGAAAACCTGATAGAGTCTGCAAAAGACCTGAGACTGGGACGGAGATTTGTCTTCCAAAAAGACAATGATCCAAAACATAAAGCAAAATCTACAATGGAATGGTTAAAAAATAAACATATCCAGGTGTTAGAATGGCCAAGTCAAAGTCCAGACCTGAATCCAATCGAGAATCTGTGGAAAGAACTGAAAACTGCTGTTCACAAATGCTCTCCATCCAACCTCACTGAGCTCGAGCTGTTTTGCAAGGAGGAATGGGAAAAAATGTCAGTCTCTCGATGTGCAAAACTGATAGAGACATACCCCAAGCGACTTACAGCTGTAATCGCAGCAAAAGGTGGCGCTACAAAGTATTAACTTAAGGGGGCTGAATAATTTTGCACGCCCAATTCTTCAGTTTTTGATTTGTTAAAAAAGTTTGAAATATCCAATAAATGTCGTTCCACTTCATGAGTGTCCCACTTGTTGTTGATTCTTCACAAAAAAATACAGTTTTATATCTTTATGTTTGAAGCCTGAAATGTGGCAAAAGGTCGCAAAGTTCAAGGGGGCCGAACACTTTCCCAAGGCACTGTACATTTAAACTCAGTTTCACAATTCCTGACATTTAAATCTTAGTAAAAATTCCCTGTCTTAGGATCACCACTTTATTTTTTAGAATGTGAAATGTCAGAATAATAGTAGAGAGAATGATTAATTTCAGCTTTTATTTCTTTCATCACATTCCCATTGGGTCAAAAATTTACATGCTACCAAATACTAATTGAGTGTATTGTCTTTAAAATTGTTTAACTTTGGTCAAACGTTACGTTTGACCAAAGTTAAACAATTTTAAAGACAATACACTCAATTAGTATTTGGTAGCATGTAAATTTTTGACCCAATGGGAATGTGATGAAAGAAATAAAAGCTGAAATTAATCATTCTCTCTACTATTATTCTGACAGGTAGCCATCCACAAGCTTCCACAATAAGTTGGGTGAATTTGGCCCATTCCTTCTGATAGAGCTGGAGTAACTGAGTCAGGTTTGTAGGCCTCCTTGATCGCACACACTTTTTCAGTTTTACCCACAAATTTTGAATGGGATTGAGGTCAGGACTTTGTTATGGCCACTCCAAAACCTTCATTTTGTGGTCCTTAAGCCATTTTGCCACAACTGTGGAATATTTGGAATATGCTTGGGGTCATTGTCCATTTGGAGGAACCATTTGCGACCAAGCTATAACTGATGTCTTGAGATGTTGCTTCAATATATCCATGTAATTTCCCCTCCTCATGATGCCATCTATTTTGTGAAGAGCACCAGTCCCTCCTGCAGCAAAGCACCCCCACAACATGATGCTGCCACCCCCATGCTTCACGGTTGGTGTTCTTCGGCTTGCAAGCATTCCCCTTCTTCCACCAAACATAACGATGGTCATTATGTCCAAACAGTTCTATTTTTGTTTCATCAGACCAGAGGACATTTCTCCAAAAAGTACGATCTTTGTCCCCATGTGCAGTTGCAAACCATAGTCTGGCTTTTTTATGCCGGTTTTGGAGCAGTGGCTTCTTTGCTGAGCGTCCTTTCAGGTTATGTCGATATAGGACTCGTTTTACTGTGAATATAGATACTTTTGTACCGGTTTCCTCCAGCATCTTCACAAGGTCCTTTGCTGTTGTTCTGGGATTGATTTGCACTTCACACCAAAGTACGTTCATCTCTAGGAGACAGAACACGTCTCCTTCCTGAGCGGTATGACAGCTGTGTGGTCCCATGTTTATACTTGCCTACTATTGTTTGTACATATGAACGTGGTACTTAGTAAGCACATCTTGTGCTTGCGGTTCTAAGATTGCAAGGAAGGATTCCCACCTTCTATGCATCATGTGCTTGGAACGAGGACCTCCAGTTCTGCAAGTTGCTAACGGAGGCCAATCTGACAAAGAGGCTCAAACGAGTTTCTCTCTCATTAGCTCTGTGCGCCTCCAAGCCACCAGATGGAACAGTGGCTCTGCCCCCCACGACCAAGCCCAGCTGGTGCAGGGTCATGGATAGATGGGAGGAGCCTTCCCACTAGTGCCGCCCCATTAAAACAACTTCTACCTGCAGTTCCAGCTTGCCAACAGTAAGCTAAGAGTTTGTGGGATAGGCTCCTTACATGCTAACGGCGAGCTTGGACATGCACAAGATGGAAGGGGTGCGGTAGGATTATTTAATTTACTCTTTGAAGAGGTAGGGCTTCAGATGTTTTTGAAAGATGGGCAGATGTCTCCGCTTCAGAGGGAACCTGGTTCCAACACTGGGGTACCAGGACAGAGAAGAGCTTGGACAAGGCACAGCGGGAGCTGCCTCCCGTAGGAGTGGGAGGGCCAAGAGACCGGAGATCCACTCTCCTTCTCCCTCTTCTGCAAAGGAATTGAATAATCAAGGAGGATGAATACAGAGTTTAGCGGCAATACGGGAGGCTAGCTAATCTACTCCCTACACCAATAAAGCTAGCTAGCCAGCCAGCCAGCTACCGGTAACTATTAGCAATATGGATAGTTTCCAATGTTGTTTAACACATAAATAGTACCTGTAACAATGCTTGCTATCTAACATTCAGCAGTTTTCTGATTAGGATATCTGATGAGTAAAGTTTAGGTAGTTAGTCTAGCTACTGTACTCGAAATGTAGCTAGCTTGTTAGCTACCTGGCTTGCTAACTAAACAACAGCTGTAACGATCTAGCTGTAATGTTTACAAGGTTCTCCACTAGCTGGCTACTAGGGGACCAATATAACAGTTGGCCCTAAAGCTTTTTGTAGAGAGCCAGGAAAAGGAACTATTGCGTTTATCAGTGATGGACACTAGCTAGAATACTTTTATAGCAATACGCTAGAATACTTTTATAGCAATACAGTTAGCTACTAATACAATACTTTTTGCACACTGTTTTGACGAGCTGGTTAGAATAAGGCTGTCACTTGGTCAAATCATAAACTGTACCAAATGCATTGCCTATCAAACATCTGACAATGGATACATACACTACACGCTTATCGAACATCCAATTCCAAAATCATGGGTATAAATAAGGATTTGGTCCCCTCCTTTGCTGCTATAACAGCTTCCACTCATCTGGGAAGGCTTTCCACTAGATGTTGGAACATTGCAGGGGGGACTTGCTTCCATTCAGTCACAAGCGCTTTAGCGAGGTCGGGCTCTGATGTTGGGCGATTAGGCCTGGCTTGTAGTCAGCGTTCCAATTCATCCCAAAGGAGTTTGATGAGGTTGAGGTCAGGGCTCTGTGCAGGCCAGTCAAGTTCTCCCACACCGATCGACAAACCATTTCTGTATGTGTGCGCGCAAGGGGCCATTGTCATGCTTTAAAAGGAAAAGGCCCTCCCCAAACTGTTGGAGACACAGAAATGTCTAGAAGGTCATTGTATGTGGTTGCATTAATATTTCCCTTCACTGGAACTAAAGGGCCTAGCACGAACCATGAACCAGCCTCCTCCACCAAACTTTACAGTTGGCACTTTGACTTCGGGGAGGTATTGTTCTCCTGGCATCCACCAAACACAGATTAGTCAGTCAGACTGCCAGATGGTGTAGCGTGACTCATCACTCCAGAGAATGCGTTTCCGCTTCTCCAGAATTCAATAGCGGTGAGGTTTACACCACTCCAGCCAAAGTTTAGCATTGCGCCGGGTGATCTTTTGACTGGTACTGTATTTACATAAACATGCCGTACCAGTCAAAAGTTTGAATATACCTACTCATTCAAGGGTTTTTCTTTATTTTTACTATTTTCTACATTGTAGAATAATAGTGAAGACAGCAATACTATGAAATAACACACATGGAATCATGTAGTAACCGAAAAAGTGTTAAAGAAATCAAAATACATTTTAATTTCTTCAAAATATCCACCCTTTGCCTTGATGACAGCTTTACACACTCTTGGAATTCTCTCAACCATCTTCATGAGAAATGCTTTTCCAACAGTTTTGAAGGAGTTCCCACATATGCTGAGCACTTGTTGGCTGCTTTTCCTTCACTCTGCGGTCCAACTCATCCCAAACAATCTCAAATGTGTTAAGGTTGGGTGATTGTGGAGGCCAGGTCATCAGATGCAGCACTCCATCTCCTTCTTGGTGAAATAGCCCCTACACAGTCTGGAGCTGTGTTTTGGGTCATTGTCCAGTTGAAAAACAAATGATAGCCGGACTAAGCCCAAGCCAGATGGGATATCATATCGCTTCAGAATGCTGCGCTGATTAAGCGTGACTTGTATTCTAAATAAATCACAGGTGTCACAAGCAAAGCACCAACACACCACCTCCTCCATGCTTCACGGTGGGAACCACACATGCGGAGATCATCCGTTCACCTACTCTGCGTCTCACAAAGACACGGCATTTGCAAATTTGGACTCAGACCCAAAAAGGACAGATATCCACCGGTCTAATGTCCATTGCTCATGTTTCTTGGCCCAAGCAAGTCTCTTCATCTTATTGATGTCCTTTCGTAGTGTTCTTTGCAGCAATTCAACCATGAAGGCCTGATTCACACAGTCTCCTCTGAACAGTTGATGTTGGGATAGGTCTGTTACATATATTTGGGCTGCAATTTCTGAGGCTGGTAACTCTAATGAACTAATCCTCTGCAGCAGGTCTTCCTTTCCTGTGACGGTCCTCATCATAGCGCTTGATGGTTTTTGCAACTGAACTTGAAGAAACATTCTTGAAATATTCCGTGTTGACTGACCTTCATGTCTAAAAGTAATGAAGGACTGTTGTTTCTCTTTGCTTATTTGAGCTGTTCTTGCCATAATATGGACTTGGTCTTTTACCAAATATGGCTATCTTCTGTATACCAACCCTACCTTGTCACAACACAACTGATTGGCTCAAATGAATTAAGGAAAGAAATTCCACAAATTAGCTTTTAACAAGGCGCACCTGTTCATTGAAATGCATTCCAAGTGACTACCTCACAGCTGGTTGAGATAATGCCAAGAGTGTGCAAAGCTGTCATCAAGGCAAAGGTTGGCTAATTTGAAGAATTTGTATAACACTTTTTTGGTTACTACGTGAATCCATGTGTGTATTTCATAGTACTGCTGTCTTCACTATTATTCTACAATGTAGAAAATAGTTTAAAAAATAAAGAAAAACCCTTGAATGAGTAGGTGTCCAAATTTTTGTCTAGTACCACACACACAAATATGTAAAGTGTTGGGCCAATGTTTCATGAGCTGAAATAAAATATCCAAGAAATGCTCCACATGCACAAAAAGCATATCACTCTCAAATTGTGTGCACAAATTTTTATAACATCCCTGTTAGTAAGCATTTCTCCTTTGCCAAGATAATTAATCTACCGGACAGGTGTAGCATATCAAGTAGCTGTTTCAACAGCATGATCATTACACAGGTGTACCTTATGCTGGGGACAATAAAAGCCCACTCAATGCCACGTCTCAAGTTGAGGGAGCGTGCTGTTGAGTTTTCATTTATCTACCATAAGCCTTCTCCAATGTAATTTTAGAGAATTTGACAGTGCGTCCAACCAGTCTCACAACCGCAGACCACGTGTATGGCCTCGTATGGTCGAGCGGTTTGCTGACGTGAAAATATTCCGCCCTTGTGGCGGTGGGGTTATGGTATGGGCAGGTATAAGCCCCGGACGATGAACACAATTGCATTTTATCTATAGTCATTTGAATGCACGGAGATACCGTGACGAGATCAAGGCCCATTGTTGTGCTATTCATCCAACGCCATCATCTCGTGTTTCAGCATTATAAATCACAGCTCCATGTCGCAAGGACCTGTTCACAATTCCTGGAAGCCCCAGTTCTTCTATGGCCTGCATACACAATAGACATGTCACCCATTGAGGAAGTTTGGGATGCTCTGGATCGACGTGTACGACAGCGTGTTCAAGTTCCCACCAATATCCAGAAACTTCGCAAAGCCACTGAAGAGGAGTGGGACAAAATCCCACTGGCTACCATCAACAGACTGACCAACTGCGAAGCAGATGCCTCGCGCTGCATGATGCAAATGGCAGTCACACTAGATACTGACTGGTTTTCTGATCCACGTCCCTACTTTATAATTTTTTAAAATTTTTTTAAAGGTATCTCTGACCAACAGATGCATACAGTGCCTTCGGGAATGTATTCAGACCGCTTAATCTTTCCCACATTTTATGTTACAGCTAGGGATGCACAATATAAATGGTAAGCACATGAGAATCGTACTATATTAGCTAAAAATGCCAACATCGGCATTGGCCCAATGTCTAGTTTAACGCCGATGTGCAAAACCAATGTCAAAGCTGACGTGCATACCTATTTAACGTAGGTACATGTCGCAATGACGCCACGAAAACAGCATTCCTAACCTAGCCCACAATGTCTGCTGTGTGGATCTATTTTTAAGTCTCAAAAGGAAGATAACAAAAAGGCCATATGAAACGTTTCTGCTGCTATTATTTCCCGAGGGGAGAAAGTGAATTCGTTCAATACCACAAACCAAATTACTCATTTGAAAGTGCATCACCCCCAGACGTTCATTGACTACTTTGAACAAAAGCAGAAAAAAAACTAGGTGCGCACTTCCAACAACTTAAGTTCAAGTCGAGCAGTCATTTGAAAGAGTAAGACAATGTCAGCGAGACAACTCAAAGATGAAATCCATTAGCGCTAAGATAATAGAATTCATTGCCCTTGACAATCAACAGTTCTCTGTCGTGGATGATGTTGGCTTTCGCCGACTGGTCAAGAACCTCGAGCCCCGGCACACACTACCAAGTATGTGCGTTTCTTTTTATTTTCTTCCCAGTTGTTGCCCTACCGGAGTTGCACAGTATTGGTGAAACGCACATCCATGAGCTACTTGCTATGGGCGTCACTGCCATTAGCTTCACAACTGACATTTAGACAAGCAACATCAGCCCACTGAGCATAGTGAGTGACAGCACAGTGGATCGACGAGGATTTCACACTAAGGAAAGCCATATTGTTTGAGCAAGAATGTGCTGGTTCTCATACCGCTGCTGCCATTTCAATGGCTTTTGAGAACAAGTCAAATCAAAGTTAATTTGTCATGTGCGCTGAATACAACAGGTGTAGACGGTACAGTGAAATGCTTACATACAGGCTCTAACCAATAGTGCAACGGGATGTGTTAGGTGAATGGGATGTTCAACAAGCGTGTAGTGTATGTATCCATTGACAGATGTTTATTGATAGGCAATGCATTTGGTAGTTGATGATTTATGATTTGACCAAGTGACATCCTTTTTCTAACCAGCTCGTCAAAACAGAGTGCAAGAAGTATTGTATTAGTAGCTAACTGTATTGCTATAAAAGTATTGGTCCACATTCTAGCTAGAGTCCATCACTGATACAGGCAATAGTTCCTTTCCTTGGCGCTCTACAAAAAGCTTTAGGGCCAACTGTTATATTGGTCACCTAGTAGCCAGCTAGTGGAAAACCTTGTAAACATTACAGCTAGGTCATTACAGCTGTTGTTAAGTTAGCAAGCCAGGTAGCTAACAAGCTAGCTGCATTTCGAGTACAGTAGCTAGACTAATTACCTAAACTTTATTCATCAGATAACTTCATCAGAAAAAAAACGCTGAATGTTAGATAGCTAGCATTGTTGCAGGTACTATTTATGCTTTAAAACAACATTAGAAACTATCCATATTGCTAATAGTTACCGGTAGCTGGCTGACTAGCTAGCTAGCTTTATTGGTGTAGGGAGTAGATTAGCTAGCCTCCAGTATTGCCGCTAAACTCTGTATTCATCATCCTTGATTATTCAATTCCTTTGAAGAAGAGGGAGAAGGAGAGTGGATCTCCGGTCTCTTGGCCTTCCCACTCCTACGGGAGGCAGCTCCCGCTGTGCCTTGTCCAAGCTCTTCTCTGTCCTGGCACCCCAGTGTTGGAACCAGGTTCCCTCTGAAGCAGAGACATCTGCCCATCTTTCAAAAACTTCTGAAGCCCTACCTCTTCAAAGAGTAAATTAAATAATCCTACCGCACCCCTTCCATCTTGTGCATGTCCAAGCTCGCCGTTAGCATGTAAGGAGCCTATCCCACAAACTCTTAGCTTACTGTTGGCAAGCTGGAGCTGCGGGTAACATTTGTTTTATTAAGGGCTGCACTAGTGGGAAGGCGTCTCTCATCTATCCATGACCCTGCACCAGCTGGGCTTCGTCATGGGGGGCAGAGCCACTGTTCCCTCCGGTGGCTTGGAGGCGCATAGAGCTAACGAGAGAGAAAGTCGTTTGAGCCTCTGTCAGATTCGCCTCCGTTAGCAACTTGCAAAACTGGAGGTCCTCGTCCCAAGCACATGATGCATAGAAGGCGAGAATCCGTTCTTGCAATCTTAGAACCGCAAACACAAGAATGTGGGGATTTGCATGCTGAGCTAGGTCCGGTTTGGATAGGATATCAGTTGTTGCGGCTGATGCCTGGCAATGATGAGCACTGTAAAGAACACTATAACCACAAGGCCGAAACGCATTAGCTAGCTAGCAGTTATACAGAGGTGTGCTGTAGCTAAATAATCAGTTATCGGTATCGTTTTTTTTGGCAAGGAAAACATTGGTATCGGCCCAAAATGTTATATCGGTGCGTCCCTAGTTAAAGCCTTCTAAAATGGATTTAATTTGAAAAAAAATCCAGAAATCTACACACAATACCTCATAGACGACAAAGCGAAAACAGGTTAAGAAATGTTTGCAAATGTATTTTTTTTAAAGCAGAAAAATATCTTATTTACATAAGTATTTAGACCCTTTGCTATGAGACTCGATCTTGAGCTCAGGTCATCATGTTTCCATTGATCATCCTTGAGAGGTTTCTACAAACCTGGAGTCCACCTTTGGTAAATTCAATTAATTGGATAGGATTTGGAAAGGCACACACCTGTCTATGGAATGTCCCAGAGTTGAACGTGCAGGTCAGAGCAAAAACCAAGCCAAAAGGTTGACGAAATTGTACATAGAGCTCCGAGACAGGATTGAGTCGAGGCACAGAACTGGGAAAGGGTACCAAAACATATATGCAGCATTGAAGGTCCCTGAGATCACAGGCATTCTTAAATGTTGAAGTTTGGAATCACAAGACTCTTCACTCAGACAGAGCTCTAGAGTTCATTTGTGGAGATAAGAGAACCTTCCAGTACCTAAAGAGGACCATGAGAAAAAAGATTGGTCTGACGAAACCAAGATTGAACTCTTTGGCCTGGATGCCAAGTGTCACGTCTGGAGGAAACCTGGCACCATCCCTCCGGTGAAGCATGTAGGTGGCAGCATCATGCTTTGGGGACGTTTTTCAGCGGCAGGGACTGGGAGACTAGTCAGGATCGAAGGAAAGATGAACGGAGCAAAGTACAGAGAGATCCTTGATGAACCTGCTCCAGAGTGCTCAGGACCTCAGACTGGGGCGAAGGTTCCCCTTCCAACAGGACCAGCCCTAAGCACACAGCCAAGACAACGCAGGAGTCTCTGAATGTCCTTGAGTGGCCCAGCCAAAGCCCTGACTTGAACTTGATGGAACATCTCTGGAGAGACATAAAAATAGCTGTGCAGCAATGCTCCCCATCAAACCTGACAGAGCTTGAGAGAATCTGCAGAGAAGAATGGAAGAAACTCCCAAAATTCAGGTGTGCCAAGCTTGCAGCGTCATACCCAAGAGGACTTGAGGCTTTAATCTCTGCCAAAAGTGCTTCAACAACAAAGTACTAAGTAATGGGTCTGAATATTTATGTAAACGTTATATTTTTCTTTGTTATAAATTAGCAAAAATTTCTAAAACCCTGTTTTTGCTTTGTCATTATGGGGTACTGTGTGTAAATTGATGAGTGGGGTAAAAAAACAATTTAATAAATTTTAGAATAAGGCTGTAATGTAACAAAATTTGGAAAAAGTCAAGGGGTCTGAATACTTTCCGAATGCACTGCATGAAATGCGTTAATTACACTGTTACAACGTTCCAATCAGAATGACTGCTCGTTAGCTTGAAGGAGGATCCCTGGAGGCCCAGTGGTTCTAGTGTTAAGAAATAATCATTTAGAGTATCTGTTAACTAAATATTACAATTATAACCACAAAAAAATACTGTATCCTCTATAAATAAGGAAGTAAATACAAAAAAACTTGGTTCGGTTTACCTTCTAAAGCTTATCTTTAAGATGTACTCATCTATGGCAGTGGATACGAATGCAGAAGTGTTTGTGCTGAAGCACCACAAGCTCACAAATAAACAAGGGTTGAATGAGATTAATGAAACTTAGTCTCCAAGTAAATCTGAAACGGCACTGTTGACAAGTTCACAAAATATGTAGTAGCATGCAGTCCATAATGTCACCACTAGATGTCAGCATTTGTATGGAGTAGATTCACTACAGTGCCTTACAACAGTCAACGTAAAACAGTCATGTAAAGAAACATTATGACAACCTGGCAATGGGAGCTTGTTATGACAAGCACACGCTACCTATTCATTACGAGAATGTTTTCTTATTGAAATGAATGTCAATTACAGTGTTATTCAATACAAAATGTATTTTCTATATATTTCAGCTGCAAATGGCATGCGCTGATGACTGAAAACATTCATGTAGGAAAATGTTTGCAGCACTGATTTCAGTCACACACGTTCTAATTTAGCTAGCTAACAAACAATCTTATCTCATCATGAATGTAAGCACATGGCCTGAAAGATAGCTCTTCAACTGTCTTGCTTTTTTTGCAGATTGCATATTTTGTGTCAAGGATGAGTAGGTGTTCACTTTGGCGACCGTCCAGTGTTCGCATATAAGTACAAATTGATAGCTATCTAGCTAGGCTAAATACATTACTGGCTAGCTATGCGTGCATGTGATGAGGACAGGGCCACTGCTTGCTTGGTGAAGTGTACTTTGATTATTTACTTAACTACAGTGTCGCTGGCAAGCAACTCACCGTCAAACCACCATGCCAACTTTCTCGTTCGTTGTGACTTACGGGCTGAATGATGTTCAATGAGCAGCACCCTGAAGCAACCATTGAACAATTACAAAAAATGAGCAGACGTATTTGTTCATTCTATGTACTCTACAGTTCAAAAGTTTAGGGTCACTTAGAAATGTATTTCGGATCACTTAGAAATGTTTTTGAAAGAAAAGCTCATTTTTTGTCCATTAAAATAACATCAAATTGATCCGAAATTCATTGTTAATGTTGTAAATACCTATTGTAGCTGGAAACAGCTGATTTTTGAATGAAATATCTACATAGGCATACAGAGTCACATTATCAGCAACCATCACTCCTGTGTTCCAATGGCACGTTGTGTTAGCTAATCCAAAAGGTATCGTTTTAAAAAGGCTAATTGAGCATTAGAAAACCATTTTGCAATTATGTTAGCACAGCTGAAAACTGTTGTGCTGATTAAAGAAGCAATAAAACTGGCCTTTAGACTAGTTGAGTATCTGGGGCATCAGCATTTGTGGGTTCGATTACAGGCTCAAAACAAAGAACAACAAAGAACTTTCTTCTGAGACTCTTCAGTCTATTCTTGTTCTGAAAAATGAAGGCTATTCCATGCGAGAAATTGCCAAGAAACTGAAGATCTCGTACAACTCTGTGTACTAGTCCCTTCACAGAACAGCGCAAACTGGCTCTGACCAGAATAGAAAGAGGAGTGGGAGGCCCCGGTGCACAACTGAGCAAGAGGACAAGTACATTAGAGTGTCTAGTTTGAGAAACAGATGCCTTCGAAGTCCTCAACTGGCAGCTTCACTAAATAGTAACCGCAAAACACCAGTCTTCTTTGCCATTAATCGTTTCCATGCCTTTACGGTGCGTGTACCCTCAGTTTAGGGACCTTTGAGGGTCTCTGTGTTGGGATATCCTGGCTTTTGGAGAGCATGTTGCGATACGGAGTTTACCATATCCCACCGTGAAATACAGAACAGGTAATTGAAAGAGAACAATGTTATTTACACAACCCCAGTTCTCTGATGTTATGAGTGAAATATTTCACAGCACTTCCCTAATCGCAAGACGCATGTTTGAAAAAATGTGGCAGTGAGCAGGAGAGTGGCGTCTTTATACAGGGTGAGGGCGCACCAGTCGCTGCTATTCAGGTCTGTCTTCAACAGACGCTTGTGATTGGTTTCTTCAAGTTATGGGAATGAAATCCCACTGAAATACGTCACTTATAATATCAGAGAACTGGGGTTATGTAAGCAGTATAGTTAGAAGTTGATGTGCTCACCTTCTCAAGACTTAGCAGGTTGATCTCAGACTGTAGTCTGATCTCAGGGCGAATGCTCTGCTGCTCCCGAAACTGCTGGTATTCCTTCTCCAACAGCTTGTATTTGTTCTCTGCATCCAGCATCTACAACAGAAGAACTTACTATGAGGAGCGAAACAGAAAAGGATTATTCCTCATCACTACCAATTATGTCATGTGTTACACATATAGGGCAACGTTTTTATAGCGCACAGTGCAAAACTTCCCACAAAACTCAACCTCGCAATGTGATTTAATTTAAAACTCTTCAACAATGTGTGTTATAGACTATTTATGTATTGCTCAGTTTACTAAACTCCAGTTAAATTATCACCGAACAATTGTTAAAAATTTCACATTTAATGACACAGATAATGATGATTGTTATTTTTGCATAAAAATAAATGTCACCCAAAGGCTTAACTGTCAGTGTTACATTTTAACAACCTTACAACTGCTCTGACTAAATGGAGAACAGGAGAGTAGCTCATGACTTGGCTAGGAGCGCGACCCACAAACGAGAACAATACATTATACTGTAACAACTTTCATTGATGGCCGTAAGTCCTATGCAATGCTTCCACTGATTAATAAACAAATGCCAGATTCCTCAAAATCATAGGAGCCTAGCTGGTGTTTGCTGACATCTAAATCCCCAGAGTAATTGAGATTGTGCGGTTCTCAATGTTATCCTGTCGGTCTTTTAGACAAGGCAGGCGGAAGAGCAACAAACCCCACACACAATGCCTGGTATTCTGTGCTGGAAGGCAGGGTGGATGGATTCAGGCCTGATAAACGGGCTCTGGTGTGTGCCGACAGAGGACGACAAATGTATGTTTACACATTCCTGACATGGGGAGACAAGATATAGAGCAGCGTGGCAGGCTGGCTAGCAGATTTCACAGCACTGCCTTCTTTCCGCATGTCAGAAACCTACTTTGCTTGATTTGTTATGGCCGGAGAGTCCAGATATTTTCTGGGAAAATGAGACGGCAGACAACTATTTCAGTAAGTGGGTTTGTCTGTGAGGAGGACAAGGGAGAGATTCTAGCGAAAATAATGCACATTTTCTTCTTCACTGTAAAATATCCAGAGCATACTGGGGGGGTGGAGTGGGACTGAAAAGAACCGACATCTCATTGCATACTGTAGCCTACATACCATAGGTTGGCCTACATGAGTAAAGCAGGGGGCTGGTTTCTCTCCTCTCCTCTCTTAACATTGAAAAAGCACTAAGGACTATATCTGGACTAAATCAAACTCACTATTTTAAAATGAAGAAAAACTGAGCCAATTTCACAGCTTGAATCCCTGCTTTAGCCTGCTCTTCAAGGTGTATTATGTATAAGTTCACACACATGGCTGCTGCTGAACTCTTTCCGCTATTTTGATCATTTTGACAATCTACTATAGAGCAGAACACATTCGTGACACATGGAAATCAAACAGGGGAGTGATAGCATGTTCAAGTTCTGGAAAATGTATCACCTCTCATTCTGTAATGAAATAAATATACATATTTTGCCTTCATTTAACCAGGTAAGTCATTGAGAGACTGGGAAAACAAAATTAAGTATTTAATAAATGCTAAAGGCCAGGTCTGTTCTACTACAGAACCATGCAATGCACCGGGTGTGTTAGGCCTGAGAGAACAGCAGATCGGGGTTGGATGGTCACGGCTGGTCAGATATTGATGGTATCCTCGGAGACTGCAAGAGGCAAGAAGCCTGGCCGAAACCCCAGTGTCCGTCTGACCCGTGCTGCTTTCTTCTCTCTTTTTTTTGTCCATTTCACAATGTCCACCGGGGGATGACATGGCCCATTGACCTCATAGTCAATGGTCACCCCAGGACCCTCATCTCCTCCCAAGGTGGGTATTGAGCGGGCCAGCCTAGCATTCCTTCCCCAGTCCAGCGCCCTGACGCCTACCTGCTGTTGCTGCCTGCCACGCTCCTCCTCCAGCTGCCTGACCCTTGACCTCTCCAGATCCACCTGGTGAGTGCAGTCCTCGCGGAGCCGCCGGCCGCTCTCCTGCAGCTTGCACATGCTTAACTCGTGCTCAGCCCGCATCTCCCTCTGCAAGCGCTGCATCTGAAAGCACAAGCAGTGATGGGGTTAATAATACAGGTTTGAGCAAGGATCCACACCCTTGTAACGCTAAAGGTATGCAGAGTGAAATGTATTATTGGGATGTACAGGTAACTGCCAAACTGCCCAAAAAAAGTAAATGAGAGTTCTGTTATGGTGTGGTGTTATGGGGTCCATTTTCCTGGTATGGTTTAGGTCCATTCAATCCCTTAGAAGGCAAGATAATAACCAGCTGTCCGAGTGATCACCTTCAACCTATGGTGAATCATTTCTATCCCGTTGCAGTATTTCCCGGGGATTTGTTTTTGCAGCGGTGGCAAAGTTCACGGGGGGGGGGGGGGGGGGGGGGGTAGTGGGCGTAGCCAATGGCATTCTCCCCGACCAACAATTTGAGGGCCCCCCTCCCCCCCTTGGCCACAGAGAAAATGTTTCAAAGCTAATTCCAGGCCTCCCGAGTGACACAGTGGTCTAACGGGAGGGTTTGGCCGGCAGGGATGTCCTTGTCGTATAGCGCACTAGCGACCCCTGTGGCGGGCCGGGCACAGTGCACGCTGACATGGTCGCCAGGTGTATGTGTTTCCTCTGTCACATTGTGGCGGCTGGTTTCTGGGTTATGTGGGCATTGTGTCAAGAAGCAGTGCGGCTTGGTTGTGTTTCAGAGGACGCACGGCTCTCGACCTTCGCCTCTCCCGAGTCCATACGGGAGTTGCAGCAATGAAACAAGACTAACAACCAAATTGGATACCACGAAATTAGGGAGAAAAAGGGGTAAAAAATGTAAATACAAAACATTTCAATAAAAAATATAAATAAAACAAGATAAAGAAGCTAATTCCATGCAATTATACACATTTTGCCATGGGGCTGAGAGAAAATGTGGAGTTTTAAAGCTAGTTTCCTATCCAGTGTATGTGACAAAACAGATAGAATAATGTATAATTATTTTTTCTGCAGTGCTACACATTTTGCCATGGCTCATGCCGTGCTCTTATGCTAGCCGAGTGACTCAAACATAACAAAATCAAATGGGAGACCCATCAGTCTCGGCGCCAGGATAAAGTGATTAATGGGGCAGTTGAAATCAGCGAGGGTGGCACAATTTTTGGGGGTTCCTGCATTGGACTTATTGAATTCTGCTTATATCACACTGTACCAAAATAAACAATGTTCAAATGCTGAGACTCCGAGATCATCGAGTGCTTTAGAAGTGACAGGTTGGCACAAAATCTGTAGCCCATCTCCGCTGCGCTGTATCAGCACAACGGACAGCGCAAGGTCGTTTTGGTAATGAATATAGATAGGTGAATTACCCAATTACAAACAGCCTATGTGAATGCAGCCGTACACACAGCTGACTTACCAAAATAATGCAAACTAAATGCTGAAAGTAGTAGCCAACAAAAATACTGAATTCCAGTTTGGCTTAGAATACAGACAACTGCTAATGTGAACAAATACGAACAGAACAAAACAGCGGTACCAAGTAGTAGGCCTAGTAAACCAAATATCAGATTGATAAAGGAATGACACAATCTATATTTAGGCTACTTAAAATTAACACCAAACAAACGCAGTAAACAAAAGGGGAATGGTTTCACATCTAGAAAGACTCTCTGGGTCAAGGGTACAAAGGTCCTCCAGCAGTTGGCTGTTGTGTTTGCTAAATCGTTCTGACATTTCACCAATGACAGCATTTGCACTATGCCCAAATGACTTCGAACTCTGTCACACCTCAGCTTCTCGATGCACTCCAACGCACTGCGGATGCCAGTGTAGATCCGTTGCTTTTGCCTCGAGTAATTTGTTTGGAGGATCGAGAAGACTGAGGATACTGTTGCACCACGGTGGCTACAAACTTCCAAGCCTGGCTCGGTCACCACCTTCAGCAGCCCTGTAGCCTCAAGTCTTACTTCTGTGTTGTACGAACCCGTGCATTCGATGTCAGAGGAACTTCACAATGCTGTCACAACTTTAAACAACCACTGACACAGTAGCGAGGTGTCCGGCCCACCTTTGATCTATTAGCCTTTTCACGGTTTCTCCCGTGCACAGGGCAGCCACTGTTGGTTTCTTTAAGAACTAGTGAGTCACAGACATAAAAAGTCCTACAGTGCATTCTCAGACATTGCCTGAACGACCACTAAGTGAAGCTTGTTTTTTCCTGCTTTTTATGGAAACCCAAAAGGAGTCATACCTAACTGCCCCGGTGGCTTTCCATTGCCTACCAACACATAGGTGCTCTGTCCATTTTGCTGACACAGTGAAGGGGAGATACAGATTTTGCGTCAACCTGCCACTCAATCATTTGAACTTTTTTGCTATTTTTATAGAGGGACATGAAACTGAGGGGTCCTCTTCCGCCCCCTAGCGGAGCTGGGTCCGAGCTCCACACATGACATTTTGGGAATTTTAGATTGTCAAGGACTGATTCGTTTATATTTTGGGAATTGTTAATTGTCAAAAATATATAGCTCCATTATCTTCTCTACATATAGTTGCACTACTTAGAATACAGTCATTTAAAGTGTAGCGATACCGGCTTCATCAGTGAGGTGACTACAGGGTGCCTATCAGGCAGTCAGATTGCACCCAGCGCATGTGCAGCTTCACATTTGTAAGACTATACATACCGTGCATTACACTGTGCGTCCTGCGCTCTCCTTGAAATGTTTACATTTAAAAAATATTAAATAAACCAACCTCCATTTCTGCATGGCCTAGATGCTTCTCTCTCTTCTCCAAGTCAGCCAGAATCTTCTGAAGCTGCTCCTCCAAGATGTTGTACTCTACCTCCTGGAAACATCACATAAGGCACACCTGTCACAAAACGACCATAAGAAAAGTAGTATAATGCTCCGGAGTGAAGTTTCCCCTAGGCACAGATCTAGGATCATCTTCCCCTTGCCCAATCAAACCCTTAACCATTACTGGGGGGGGGTGCAAAACTTACCCGGGATCAGCATCTAGAGGCAACGTCAACCTACTCCTAGAATAATACATTACAGTGTACCTTTTTTCTGACCAGAGACTCACGCTCCCGATCCCTCTTCTTCCATTCCTCGGCCAACGCCTGCATATGGCCCAGCTCTTTCTTCTTCAGCTGAGGAAGTTGAGCGCACACACACACGTTTGTACCAAAACAAAAAGGCATCAATGGAATTGCTACAATAACACATTCACTGCAGTATAGCCACCTGGTCATCAAAGAGATCCTCCTGCATCTCCTTCCACATCTCCAGCTCCAGGGCAGCCCTGTACTCCAGTGTCTCGCGGGGCTCAGTGGGGACTCCGCCTGCACTGCTTGGAGGAGCTGGTCGCAGAGCTGGCACCGTCTTTTGTGCCACAGAATACCCATTCTGTCACAATTCAAGATCATGTTATTTACTATGATCTAAAAAGGCCAAACAGATCCTGGATCTGCCCTTCTACTGTGAGACAACTTTAGAAATATGGGCCCTGACCAGTCCCGTATACACAAAGCATCTCAAAGTAGAAGTAGTGGCCTTTTAAAATTATAATGAATCTGATTACATGGGCAGGGAAGACTTGATCCTAGAACAGCACCCACTAAGATGATTTATGAATGTGCCCTGGTCATTCTACTTGGTCTCTCACTACAGCTCAAATGGTGAATTACAGAATTAGTGGTGCACAAATCTAAAAGCATCAACTTGTGTACAAACATACAGCATGTACCACATTGTACCTGGGAGGACTCAGACATGACAATATCTTGGACCTTGACTAAACCAAGGTTCTCCAGGGTTGTGACGTAGCACAGCTCAGCCACCTTTTCACTGGGCCTGTGGAAGGAGACACACGCAAGTTGTTTCACACCGTACTAACATTAGCTCAACCAAGCAGTCAAGAGGCAGTCAAGGGTGCCATCTAGCAAGCATACATAGAACTGCAGCCACACATGACTACTACTGATGATAATATCTTCCAAGAGTCTATATGTAGCATGCCCAGTCCCTGCCGCTGAAATCCCTTGGGCCTTTATGACTGGGATCCTCTCGGAGAAGGTCTGCCTCCAGTGCTGCTGGCCCATGGGGCCCAGGAAGCGGCTCTTCTCTGCAGTCAGGAGGTGGGACAGCTGTATGCTGGCCGTGCCCAGGAGAATGTCTCTGGAGCTGGTATTTTTGTTCCACACCTCCACCACTAGGGGCACCCTACACCAAGGAAAAAAATCCATTAACAGGGGAAAGGGGGATACCTAGTCAGTTGTACATCTGAATGCATTCAACTGAAATCTGTCGTCCGCATTTAACCCAACCCCTCTGAATCAGAGGTGTGCAGAGGGCTGCCTTAAATCGACATCCACGTCATCGGAGTCCGGGGAACAGTGGGTTAACTGCCTTTCTCAGGGGCAGCTCGGGGATTTGATCCAGCAACCTTTCATTTACTGGCCCAACAACCCCTACCCACCAGGCTACCTGCAGCCCAAGCACAGTGGGACTAGAATCTCTGGTGGGCTCCAGGGTGAAGTTTCCCTTTGGTACAGATCTAGAATCAGCTTCACCTCCCACAATCCTAACAACCATTAGTGGAGAAAACTGACCAAAGATCAGCAATTAGGGGCAAATTCACCCCTTCTCCTTGTGGCCATACATAGTCTGATCATCTGAACACACCAGAATGGTGGCCTGATTTTTCAGTCATATGTGACTATGTATAGATAAATCCCTCTTAAAAAGGTGTACATTAATGGGTATTTACAGTGGCTTGGGAAAATATTCAGACCCCTTGACTTTTTCCACATTTTGTTACGTTACAGCATTATTCTGAAATGTATTAAATATCACACCCCCCCAACCTACAAACAATACCCCATAATGACAAACCAAAACCGGTTAGATTTTTTTTGTGCTAATTTAATAAACTTTCAAAAAAATAATCACATTTACAGTATTCAGACCCTTTAGTCAGTACTTTGTTGATGCACCTTTGGAGGCGATTACAGCATCAAGTCTTCTTGGATATAAACCCACAACCTTGGCACACCTGTATTTGGGGAGTTCATCCCATTCTTCCACTGCAGATCCTCTCCTGCTCTGTCAGGTTGGTTGGGGAGTGTTGCTGCACAACTATTTTCAGGTCTCTCCAGTGATGTTTGATCAGGTTCAAGTCCGGGCTCAGGCAAGGCCACTCAAGGACATTCAGAGACTAGTCCAGAAGCCACTCCTGAGTTGTCTTGGCTGTGTGCTTAGGGTCGTTTTCCTGCTGGAAGGTTAAACTTAGCCCCAGTCGGAGGTCCTGAGTGCTCTGAAACAGGTTTTCATCAAGGATCTCTGTACTTTCCTCTATTCATCTTTGCCTCGATCCGGACTAGACGCCCAGTCCCTGCCGCTGAAGAACATCCCCACAGCATGATGCTGCCACCATAATGCTTCACTGTAGTGATGGTGCCAAGTTTCCTCCAGACGTGACACTTGGCATTCAGGTCATCACACCAGAGAATATTGTTGCTCATGGTCTGAGAGTCTTTAGGTGCCTTTTGGCAAACTCCAAGAGAACTGTCTGGGCACTCTACCATAAAAGGCCTAATTGGTAGAGTGCTGCAGAGATGGTTGTCCTTCTGGGAGGTTCTCAAATCCCCAGAGGAACTCTAGAGCTCTGTCAGAGTGACCATCGGGTTCTTGGTCACCTCCCTGAAGGCCCTTCTCCCCCGATTGCTCAGTTTGGCCGGGCGGCCAGCTCTAGGGAGAGACTTGTGGTTCCAAACTATTTCCATTTAAGAATGATGGAGGCCACTGTGTTCTTGGAGACCTTCAATGTTGCAGAAATGTTTTGGTGCCCTTCCCCAGATCTGTGCCTCAACAAAATCCTGTCTCGGAGTGCTACGGACAATTCCTCCAACCTAATGGCTTGGTTTTTGCTCTGACATGAACTGTCAACTGTGGGAGGTTATATAAAAAGTAGTGTGCCCCTTTCCAAATCATGTCCAATCAATTGAATTTACCACAGGTGGACCTCCAGGTTTGTAGAAGCCTCTCAAGGATCAATATAAACAGAATGCATCTGAGCTCAAGTTCGAGTCTCATAGCAAAGTGTCTGAATACTTATTTAGATAAAGATATCCGTTTTTTTTTTTTATCCATTTGCAAAAAATTCTAAAAACCTGTTTTCGCTTTGTCATTATGGGGTATTGTGTGTCAATTGCTGCTTATTTTATTTAATCCATTTTAGAATAAGGCTGTAATGTAACAAACTGCAGAAAAAGTTAAGGGGTCTGAGTACTTTCCGAAGGCACTGTAAATCAAAAGAAACCTTGAGTTGTCTTATCTGTACACAACCAAAATGAAACAAGTAGACAACCATCAACTAGCCAGTGTTTCCCAATCCTGGGGCCTCATTTATCAACCGTGCATACTAAATGTAATTTAAAATTCTGGTGCAGGTGGAGATTCTAGGATTTGCTTGCGCAGCAAATGATTGGGATTCATTAATCTGTCGCAGGCAACATATAGGCATGTTTTCAATTATAAATTAGAGCCATAATAGACACGTGTGCTTGTGAACAAGCAACGCCAAACCCTCACCTTCACCTTCTGTGGTAGCAAAAATGCTGTATGATTTGGAAATGTTGGAACTTTGGCCATGACAGTTTCGAAATGGCAAATTTGATCGGAACGTTTAAACATTTCGCAGTGACTGTTAAAAACAAGTGATTGTCTATTCGAACTAGGGATGTTAACGGTTAACAATTCATCAATTAATCATACAAAAGTAAGTGAACACCCCTTCAAAATGGTGAAATCTGCTATTTCTGCCACACCCGTTGCTGCCAGGTGTAGGACATGTAGGAGCAACAACTGCTCAGCCGAGAAGTGGTACGCCACACAAGCTCACAGAACGGGACGCCGTGTGCTGTAACTCATAAAAATCGCCTGTCCTCGGTTGCAACACTCATTACCGAGATCCAAACTGCCCCTGGAAGCAACGTCAGCACAAGAACTGTTCGTCGGGAGCTTCATAAAATGGGTTTCCATGGCTCGAGCAACCGCACACAAGCCTAAGATCACTATGAGCAATGCCAAGCGTCGGCTGGAGTGGAAAGCTCGCCGCTATTGGACTCTGGAGCAGTGGAAACGCGTTCTCTGGAGGGATGACTCACGCTTCACCATCTGGTAGTCTAACGGACAAATCTGGGTTTGGCGATGCCAGGAGAACGCTATCTGCCGCAATAAATAGTGGCAACTGTAAAGTTCGGTGGAGGAGGAATAATGGTCTGGGGTTTTTCCATGGTTCGGGCTAGGGCTCTTAGTTCCAGTGAAGATAAATATTAACGCAACCGCATACATTGACATTCTAAATGATTCTGTGCTTCCTACAGGATTCTGTCCTTCCACCTGTGTGGCAAAAGTTTAGGGAAGGCCCTTTCCCGTTTCAGCATGACAATGCCCCCGTGCACTAAGTAAGGTCCATGCAAAAATGGTTTGTCGGGATCAGTGTGGAAGAACTTGACTGGCCTGCACAAAGCCCTGACCTCAACCCCCATCTAATATCCCATCTGAATTGGAACGCCGACTGCGAGCCAGGCCAAATCGCCCAACATCAGTGCCTGACCTCACAAATGCTTGTGGCTGAATGGAAGCAAGTCCCTGCAGTAATATTCCAACATGTAGTGAAAAGCCTTCCCAGATGAGTGGAGGCTGTTATAGCAAAGGGGGTACCAACGCCATATTAATGCCCATGATTTTGGAATCAGATGTTTGACAAGCAGGTGTCCACATAGACTTTATGAAGAAAAGTATCTTATTTATCATAATGAGGAATGTCTTAACTTGCTTCAAAGTAGCCTAGCCAAAATCCAAAAATAATTGGAGGCAATTATTGTTGCTATTAGATTACCTCTAAATTTGAGATTTTCATCTCTGTCACATATGGAACCGATCACATTAGGTGTGCTGTTTACAATAGTGTTTTCCAGCTAATTGCATTTTAGGCAAATGTTATTTTTTTCTTTAACTCTTTATTTGCTGCTTCATTACAGCAGTTACATGTTCAATAATAGGTCATAGCCTTTTGACTGAGACGATGCTATGTTCATCAATAGATGATTATGTTTATCTCCTGTCTTGGTTTTGGCTCTGATATCAAATAGGAGAGTGACATCAGCCTATCGAACAGCAATGCTGTAGCCAACCCAAAACGTAAAATAGGTTACCAGTCTATTTACTTTCGAGCACGCTTGGATATTGAATGAGCGAGATGGAAAAATGGTCGCTCGTCAGATGTGGCAGGGCTTGCGAGCTGCCCAGTGACATGAGTCTACCAGACGAGCTAAATTACTTCTATGCTTGTTTCAAGGCAAGTAACATTGAAGCATGCATGAGTCCATCAGCTTTTCCGGACGACTGAGTGCTCACGCTCTCCATAGCTGATGTAAGACCTTTAAACAGGTCAACATTCACAAGGCCAGACGGATTACTAGGACGTGATGGTCTGCCCCTAAGTGGTAAGGGTAGGTAACAACATATCCACCACGCTGATCCTCAACACGGGGGACCCTCAGGGGTGCGTGTTCAGTCCCCTCCTGTACTTCCTGTTCACTCATGAATGCATGGCCACGCACAAATCCAACACCATCATCAAGTTTGCCGATGACACCAACGATGAGACAGCCTATAGGCAGATCAGAGACCTGGCCGTGTGGTGCCAGGACAACAACCTCTCCCTCAACGTGATAAAGGAGATGATTGAGGACTACAGAAAAAGGAGGACCGAGCATGCCACCATTCTCATCGACGGGGCTGCAGTGGAACTACCATGGTCTAAACATACTAAGACAGTCGTGAAGAAGGCAAGACAAAACCTATTCCCCCTCAGGAGACTGAAAAGATTTGGCATGGGCCCTCAGATCCTCAAAAGGTTCTACAGCTGCACCATCGAGAGCATCCTGACTGGTTGCATCACTGCCTGGTATGGCAACTGCTCGGCCTCAAGGAACTGCAGAGGGTAGTGTGTACGGCCTAGTACATTACTGGGGCCAAGCTTCCTGCCATCCAGGACCTCTATACCAGGTGGCGTCAGAGGAAGGCCCTAAAAATGGTCAAATACCCCAGCCACCCTAGTCATAGACTGTTCTCACTGATACCACATGGCAAGCGGTACCGGAGGGTCAAGTCTAGGTCTAGGCTTCTACCCCAAAGCCATAAGACTCCAGCTAATCAAAAGGGCTACCCGGACCCCTCTTTTACGCTGCCGCTACTCTGTTATTATCTATGCATAGTCACTTCAATAATTCTACCTACATGTACATATTACCTCAAATAACCAGTGCCCCCACACATTGACTCTGTACCGGTAACCCCTGTATATAGCCTCGCCATTGTTATTTTACTGATGCAGTTCAATGATTTATTTAGCGATGGCTAAATGGTAGCTAAATGAATGAGCAATGGCTAAATAATAGCCTAATATTTGTTGTGTACCGGGAATAAACCAGCCCTGCAATATGATTATGATTTAGGCCTAGATAATACAAGTAAAATAAACATATTAGACAACATGCTGCTATGCAATCTCCTTAACAGAAAATGCATCCGTTAACATCATTATAATTCAAAGGCATCAAACACATACATTACCCCCAAAATAATAATATTTGCTTGCAATACAATTGATCAACCACTACTAACAGGCCTGAGCTGTACATGGAGATACACACACTTTCCTCAAGTTCAAAATGTATAAATACCAACCTTTGTGGAAACGCAAGGTTTAGAGTGTGTTTTTGTGTGCACGCACCTTTGATAAATTAGGCCCCTGGTCCTGGGGACCCTAAGGAGTGCACATTTTAGATTTTGCCCTAACACTAACACACTTGATTCAACTAACCAACTAATTGATTCGATTCTGGATTTGTTAGTGCTAGGTCAAAAACACCCCTTTGGCACAATGAAACAAGTAGGCACAACAAGCCCCTAAAAGTGCATGCTTCACGTATTCCTCTAGAATGTGACAAGACACCTGAGGAAGGTGTCCTGGACTTGGTGAGGTAGAGCGGCAAAATCAAAGGCACAGTACGACTGGGGCAGGAACACCTCCATGTTCCTCTTCACCTCCACTGGGGGGTTGGTCATGATGGGGGCGGCACTCCCGAAAAACTGGTATGCATACCTGAAACGAGAGAAAATACTTGGGTCTTTCCACAAAAAAAGTGCCTTTTTAGTGTCCCTTTGATATTTGAAGTAGAAATTGTGTAACAATATAGATTTTAAAAGCCTGTTATATTAAAAAAAGGTGCAATTTGCAGAAATCACTCTGCCATTTCCTGGTTGCTAAAATTCTAATAGCATGCCTAATTTCAGTTTGTGACAAAGCAAGCAAGTGTAGAGAATAATTTTACGATTTAAACTGCTGTGGAAAAATCTTATCAATAACCGAAAATATTGTGTTTTCAGCTGGCGTACAAAACCGAAAGTAAAAGGAAACTAAACTTGAGAATGGGAAGCACAGAAAGAGCACACATAGAACATATCTACCACTTCTTAGACTTGCTTTCAGAGAGAATGACAGATCTATAACTGTCTACGTTAATTTGGGCAGGGTTGCCCAAAAAGTTAAATACTGCAGCTTTAAATGAAGTTCCCTTTAAAATAGACCACATGGAGAATTCAATAGATCAGATTTTTAATATGGCAGTGTTTTCCATTAGCGCCAGCAGTCGGCTAAATCAACCGGTTACAGACAAATTTTCCGCCTGCTATTTTTCCCCACTTCAAATTAACCAGGCTACTTTTCATTTAAAAAAGTTTGAATTCACCAATACGTCAAGCCCTCTCCCGCTAGAATGAATGATGTGCATCTTCTATTGATAGGCATTCGCATGTCAGTCACAAAGCAAATGATGACAGGGGAATGCAGTCTGCCGTCTGTCCCGCCTCCCAGGACAATTTGTATGGGCTGTGGTTGGTTGAAATCGTTTTTTCATGACAGGGAGAGTATTTGTGATAATGATGAGTCGAAATCCACTTAGCCACGCAGAGTCGTGGTGCATAAGCTATTTGTTGTGCTTTGCTTGACAACTAGTTTATAAAAGGTGACAAACTGACTGAATAAAGTCAATCTTTGCCATTCATCAGTCATGCATCTTGGCTATACAGTGCCTTCAGAAAGTATTCATACCCCTTGACTTATTCCACATTGTGGTGTTACAGCCTGAATTCAAAATTGATTAAATAGGTGAGGGAGGGGTCCATCTACACACAATACCCCATAATGACAAAGCGAAAACATGTTTTTCGAAATGTTTGCCAATTTATTAAAAAATTAAATACAGAAATATCTAATTTACAGAAGTATTCACACCACAGTCAATATTTTGTAGAAGCACTTTGGCAGCGATTACAGCTGAGAGTCTTTCTGGGTACATTTCTAAGAGCTTTCCACAACTGGATTGTGCAACATTTGCCCATTATTGTTTTCATAATTCTTCAAGCTGTCAAATTGGTGGTTGACCATTGCTAGACAAACATTTTCAGGTCTGGCCATATATTTTCACGTAGATTTAAGTCAAAACTAACATTCACTGTCTTCTTGGTAAGCAACTCCAGGGTTGTTTTGGCCTTGTGTCTTAGGTTATTGTCCTGCTAATCTCCCAGTGCCAGTGGAAAGCAAACTGAACCGGGTTTTCCTCTAGGATTTTGCCTGTGCTTAGCGCCATTATGTTATTTTTTTTATCCTGAAGAAGTCCCCAGTCCTTAATGATTACAAGCATACGAATAAACATGAAGCAGCCACCACTATGCTTGTATTGGATTTGCCCCAAACATAACACTTTCTATTCAGGACAAAAAGTTAATTGCTTTGCCACCATTTTTGCAGCATTACTTTAGTGGCTTAGTGTTTGTTTTGGAATATTTTATTCTGTACAGGCTTCCTTCTTTTCACTCTGTCAATTAGGTAAGTATTGTGAAGTAACTACAATGTCCTATAACCCTAACTCAGCCATTAAACTCTAAATGTTTTAATGTCACCATTTGCATCATAGTGAAATCCCCGAGCGGTTTCCTTCCTCTCCGGGCAACTAAGTTAGAAAGGACGCCTGTATCTTGTAGTGATACACCATCCAAAGTGTAATTAATAACTTCACCATGCTCAAAGGGATTTTTAATGTCTTCTTTTTTTTTTGATCAATAGGTGCCCTTCTTTGAGGCATTGGAAAACCTCCCTGGTCTTTGTGGTTGAATCTGTGTTTGAAATTCACTGCTTGACTGAGGGACCTTACATATAATTGTATGTGTGGGGTACAGAGATGAGGTAGTCATTCAAAAATCATGTTAAACACTACTATTGTACAAAGAGTCCATCCATGCACCTTGTTCTGTGACTTGTTAAGCAAATGTTTACGCCTGAACTTATTTAGGCTTGCCATAACAAAGGGGTTGAATAATTGACTGAAGACATTAAGAGCTTTTGATTTGTAAAAAAAATATATATATATATATATATATATATGAATTTCTAAAAACAATTCCACTTTTGGCATTATGGAACATTGAATGTAGACCAGTGACTAAAAAATATAAATTTAATCAATTTTAAATTCAGGCTGTAACATAACAAAATGTGGAAAAAGTCAAGGGGTGTGAATACTTTCTGAAAGAACTGTATTACGCCATTGAGCACGTTCGGATTGGCTAGTGAGGGGCCAAGCCTCGACATACCCACAACTTGTTAATTAATCAGAACCCAGCTCATTCACACCACCGCCAGCTACTGTGCCCATAATTCCAGTTGTGAAAATAGCAAAAATATTTGACGCACCCCTGAACCTATAACGCTACCACCAGCACTAAGATTTACCGTTGCTGTAGGGCTTTGTTAAAATAGAGCCCAGAATGTAAACATTTTGTGAAAGCAAACGTTTCTTTGACCAAAAGGCAACGAATTGCTGGAATAACCCACATGGTAACGTGGCTTACATTTTGTGGTATGAAAGAATGATTGGAGGAATGGAATGTACATTTTCAAGCTGAATCAAAGTTGACACTTCAAGAAAAATAAAGAGATAAAACGAGACCTCAAATGTGCCAAGAAGGGGGGAATAACTGGACTAAACCAAAGGCTTGTTAAAGGAATTCTAGACAAATATATTTTAGTCCACTGTTAATACAATCCTAGAAAATTGTGCATTTCAGCAGTCAAGTTTTCAGGATACAGCATTTTCAGTACAGAGCAAAAACTGTGATGATCACTCTACCGGAGTGTGCAGCTGACAGGGAAGCCCAGGTTTATGTTGCGGACACTGCGCAGGTCCATGGAGAAACAGTAGTGATGTGCCGAGGAGGGGATGGCTATCTTTGGTGCAGAGACGCTGACCGAGGACAGGCCTCCTTCAGGCTCGTCATCCACTTGGCACGGAGCAAGGACCGAACCTGGAGGCCCAAGTCAGACAGAAACAACCACAGACATGTTAGTGCTTTTTATCCTGGCTTTCTTGTTCAGAGGCTTTTCAAATGGACTAATTCTTGGGCTTAACCGAGGGCTAAGAAAAATTCTGTGCGAAAAGCCTTTAGAGGAAGCGTGGTGGGTGTGCCTACTGTGTCGTTCCCCAAAAGTGGAACTAAAAGAGGTCAGGTTTTACTGCCAAACCCTTGAGATGGGGGCGCATTTGTGTTGCGTCTCCCAGAGATTTAACTTTAGGACCAATGGAATGGTCTAAAATGTCCAAATGAATGTGAATGAGCCCACTCAAACAAACACCTACCAGTTGGGAGAGGTTGAGCCTGCAAGGCAGCTTCTACTTGCAGGCTGTTAGCCTCGCTTTCTGTGAGGGGGTTGGGAGGGGACTCAGCTAGGTACGTGGGAGACTTAATGGGGGACTTTATGCCAGGTGAGGGAGTTCGGGGCCACTTTTCAGCAGGGGGAGATGGAGGGAGGACGTGCTCCACAGTCCCGGTCTTCAGTGGAATCAGAGGACCATCTCCCTCTGCATTAGCTCCCACCTACCAACACACAGAGAGAGACAGAGAGAAACCACCTCTGTCAAAGTTCCTCCTGTCATTTGCAATGATGCAAAATCGAGACAACCAACATCAGAGACAGTAACCAAGTAATTGAGCCCTACAGCAGTAGGGTATTAAACATTCTATTACATCAGATCAGTAGGTTAGTAACCGTGATTAGCTCAGTGTGTCAGGTAGGCCTTTCTTTACCGGAGTAGTGAGAGCCTCTCTCCTGAGTGTGACGGACACCCCCACAGTGGGCTGCAGATCCATGGGGACAGGAGGCAAGCTTTGCTTGGCTCGGTTAGGAGGCTGGAGAATGAAGGCCCCCTCCACTGTGGCCACCTGCTTCTCCAGGTCCACACTGCTCTTAGCCAGGCCAGCTAGGGAGACCTCTGTGCTGCCAAGGGAGTGGTTCCCACAGCAGAGGTGGACCTGTGACAAAACATACACAGAGACGATTATGAAACACTAGTGTAACGGATTCCATTGACGCCAAAAAATAAACTTTTTTGCAATATTTCTGTCACCATTTTATGGGAGTCATGTTATATCTGATTAAAAATCAAATGACAATGACACCAGACTTTGTTGACACTCCAGCAAAGCAACTACTTGCGTCACGTTAGCACGTGAGAGCATGACAGACAGCACAGCACCTGAAGACTGGGCTGCAGGCTGAGAAAGGCCAGTAGAACCGTATCACTGCTGCGGATTCGGACCGAGGCCCTCTCTGGCTCAAAGCTGGGGCTAATCAGGTTTTGGAAAGGTTCACTGGTGATGTCGTTACCCAGCAGGGTATAATAGAAGAAAAACTCAGACCCTTCACCGACCAGCTTCATCGTACTGGGAATCAACTGAAACACACAAGCAAACAAATCACTGTCAATGCACACCTGCAATACCGGCATGAACTACAGAATACATATTTAAATCTAGCTGCGAGCAGCAATGAATGGTGTTCACAGGATGACAAAGGACAAGATCAGTTGGATAACAAAGCAAGCACAATCATTTAGGAACTATCTTCCTTTATATACAATCAGTGAAAGCATTACCATGTTTATCCCTTAATACCAAGTGATAACAGATGACGCAAGTCAAGTTTAGACTAGTGCTGTAGGTTGGTTGTTTGAATGCAGCAGGCAATCCTTCGTAAAGACATTACTTATCGTTTTGAGTTTATATACAAATTCTGGGGTCAAGTTTGACTAATGTTTATGCTAATAGTTTCAGCATTAGTGTACATTGCGGTTATCTTTGAATCCTCAGTGTTTTCCACAAGTATATAGAGTAGCAGAAGGTGGTAGCCTATTTTTATTTAACTAGGCGAGTCAGTTATTTTACAATGACGGCCTACCCCAGCCAGACCCTACACTAACCCGGACGACGCTGGGCCAATTGTGCGCCGCCCTATGGGACTACCGATCACGGCCGGTTGTGATACAGCCCGGGATCAAAGCAGGGTATGTAGTTATGCTTCTAGCACTGATGCAGTGCCTTAGGACCGCTGCACCACTCGAGAGCCTCTAGTCTTAATGGCCCTCTTCATACTTTACCGAGGCATTGACAATGTATGCAAATATCGCCCCAAGGCTGTCAGCTCAAGAGGGTAAAACAGAAAAAAAGCACATAGCCCACATTATCTTGAAAAATAAGGTTTCCATTTAACCATTTGTTTCAGGTTTTCGCTCTCAAAATTTCAATTTTTTTTTTTTCAATTTTTTTTTATAGAAAACCAAAAATGATGATCCAAGTGCACAATACTTAAACCACATCAGTAGACCGCTTTTGAGGTCTGGAAGAAATATGAGAAATGCTGATATTTGGATGTAGTTACCCTTTAATTCACACCTAGCAAGAGGCTGCTGTTTAGCAGTGCTTATAGCCCACATTATATTAGAATTTGCTAAACAAATACCACCGGATTAATAAAAAATAATCATAAAATTGCGCCAGGGAAGCATAGGCAACTTTGAAGATAACGTTTAATTGAAAAAAGGTCTTTGGGAAAGCAAGAAGACATTTCATGAACATTTCACACAAACACACACACACATACATACACACACACACACACACACACATACATACACACACACATACATATACACACACACTATTCTGGTGACACGATCATCGTTGCTTGGCTGCTGTTAGACCAAAGAAATTATCTTGCTCTTCGACAATAATATCATATAATAATACCATCAACATTATTGTGTAGGCTATACATGTGCTATAGTCAACAGCACGCAGATACCACTGGTGGCTAGAACGCACATGCCAATACCAGAGCGGGCACACTCGGTCTATAAAGCAACATTTTTTGTGAGAAACCATCAGTAGTTGAAAATGTGACGGAAACCTATTTAACTTGTATTTTTTATTTTAATACATGGGAATTTAACCACAAAATGTATTTTTATGTGCACTACACCATCACGCACAGCAACAAGTACATTTGATGGAAACATCTCTGGTGGGAAAATGTGCATACTGTTTTTATGCGGATTATAGAATATCTACATGAAAATCTGTGGCCAACTGGATGGAAACCTAGCTATTGAAGAGAAGTACTATTAAAGAAGTACTTTACCTGTTCAAGCTTGGTAGCAAAGGCCACAGTAACAGACAAAACAAACAAGTCAGTGCAATAATCTTGATGTCCAATCTGGTGATATCCTTCATCCTCTTTCAGAACAGCCTCTAGTTTCTCTGGAAAAAGGTTACTCAACACAGGAGAACCTACAAAAAAAACAGGTGAGTTGTTAAAACACCAAATATAGCCTAATCTCCCAAACGTGTTCAAGTAATATATTATAACTTATCTACAGTGTCTTGCAAAAGTATTCATCCCCCTAGGCGTTTTTCCTATTTTGTTGCATTACAATCTAAATAGATTTTTATAGCTTTAAATAGATTTGTACTTAATGTAATGGACATACTTCACCAAGTTGGACTATTTTGTGTGAAATGGAAAAAACGTGTTCCAAAAAAAAAAAAACTGAAAAGTGGTGCGTGCATATGTATTCACCCTCTTTGCTATGAAGCCGTAAATAAGATATGTTGCAACCAATTACCTTCAGAAGTCACAAGTTAGTTAAATAAAAAGTCCACCTGTGTGCAATCTAAGTGTCACATGATCTCAGTAGGTATACACACACACACACACACCTGTTCTGAAAGGCCACATTCTGCAACACCAGTAAGCGGCAACATAAAGACCAAGGAGCTCTCCAAACAGGTCAGGGACAAGGTGGAGATACAGGGAAATTCTTGATGGAAACCTGTTTCAGTCTTCCACAGATATGAGACTAGGACAGAGGTTCACCTTCCAGTAGGACATTGACCCTAAGCATACTGCTAAAGCAACACTTGAGTGGTTTAAGGAGAAACATTTAAATGTCTTGGAATGGCCTAGTCAAAGCCCAGACTTCAATCCAATTGAGAATCTGTGGAAGGACTTAAAGATTGCTGTACACCAGCAGAACCCATCCTACTTCAAGGAACTGGAACAGATTTGCCTTGAAGAATGGGCAAAAACCCCAGTGGCTAGATGTGCCAAGCTTATAGAGACATACCCCAAGAGATTTGCAGCTGTAATTTCTGCAAAAGGTGGTTCTACCAAGTATTAACTTTTTTTTTGGGGGGGGGGGAATAGTTATGCAAGTTCTGTTTTTTTGTCTTATTTCTTATTTGTTTCACAACAAATATTTTACATCTTCAAAGTGGTAGGCATGTTGTGTAAATCAAATGATAAAAATCTATTTTAATTCCAGGTTGTAAGGCAACAAAATAGGAAAAATGCCAAGGTGGGGTGAATACTTTTGCAAGGCACCATCTCAAATTTGTGCATCCCAAATGGCACCCAATTCCCTATATAGTGCTCTTCATTTGATGAGAGTCCTTTGACCAGAGTGCACCATGTAGGGAAAAGGGTGTCATTTGGGACACATCCTATGAAGACACTCCTCACCTTGTCTTGGTGGTGCTTTTTTGGCCTTGAATCGTTCTAGTGACAACTCTGTTTGTTTGGTGTCATTCTCCAGTGCAATGGTGAGCAGAATGGCTGGCTTCAACTTGGTGTACTTGCTGCTTAGTAAGGGATACCATTTAGGAGCCTGGAGACACAATGAAACAAGTCTCATCAGAATCACTTTTATTCTTCAGATACATTTTTATGTACAGGAATTTGACTGGGTGAAATTGTGCTGGCACAAAAAACAAAAGAGATAGACACACAGTACCAGTCAAAAGTTTGGATACATTGTAGAATAGTGAATACATCAAAACTATGAAATAACATATGAAATCGCGTTAAATCAAAATATATTTTAGATTCTTCATAGTAGATATCCTTTGCCTTGACAGCTTTGCACTCTTGGCATTCTCTCAACCAGCTTCACCTGGAATACTTTTCCAACAGTCTTGAAGGAGTTCCCACATATGCTGAACAATTTTGGGCTGCTTTTCCTTCACTCTGCAGTACAACTCATCCCAAACCATCTCAAATTGGTGATGGTGGAGGCCAGGTCATCTGATGCAGCACTCCATCACTCTCCTTCTTGGTCAAATAGCCCTTACACAGCCTGGAGGTGTTTTGGGTCATTGTCATGTTGAAAAACAAATAGTCTCACTAAGCCCAAACCAGATGGGATGGAGTATCGCTGCAGAATACTGTGGTAGCCATACTGGTTAAGTGTGCCTTGAACTCTAAATAAATCAGTGTCACCAGCAAAGGACAACCACATTTCCATGCTTCAAGGTGGGAATCACACAAACGGAAATAATCTGTTCACCTACTTTGCGTCTCACAAAGGCACAGCGGTTGGAACCAAAAATCTCAAATTTGGACTCCAGGCCAAAGGACAGATTTCAACCAGTCTAATGTCCATTGCTTGTGTTTCTTGGTCCAAGCAAGTCTCTTCTTATTGGTGTCCTTTAGTAGTGGTTTCTCTGCAGCAACTCAACCATGAAGGCCTGACTCACGCAGTCCCCTCTGAACAGTTGATGTTGACATGTGTCTGTTACTTGAACTCTGTCAAGCATTTACTTGGGCTGCAATTTGAGGTGCAGTTAAATCTAATGAACTGTGGGTCTTCCTTTCCTGTGGCAGTCCTCATTAGAGCCAGTTTCATAATAGCGCTTGATGGTTTTTGTGACTGCACTTGAAGAAACGTTCAAAGTTCTTGACATTTTCTAGATTGACTGAGCTTCATGTCTTAAAGTAATAATGGACTGTCATTTCTCTTTGCTTATTTTAGCAGTTCTTGCCATATGGAAAATGGGAAATGACAATCTTCTGTATACCACTCCTACCTTGTCACAACTGATTGACTCCAACACATTGAGGAAAGAAATTCCACAAACTAACAAGGCACACCTGTTAATTGAAATGCATTCCAGGTGACTACCTCATGAAGCTGGTTGAGAAAATGCCAAGACTGCAAAGCTGTCCTCAAGGCAAAGAATATAAAACATTGATGTTTAACACTTTTTGGGTTACTACACAATTCCATGTGTTATTTCATAGTTTTGATGTCTTCACTATTATTCTACAATGTAGAAAATAGTACCAAAAAAAAAAAAATGGACTGGTACTGTACATCTCTCACACACAGTGCAGTCTGGAAAGTATTCAGACCCCTCAACGTTTTCCACATTTTAGAATGAGGCTGTAATGTATTAAATAAAACATTTCTCAGCAATCTACACACAATACCCCACTATGACAAAGCGAAAACAGGTTGAAACAATTTTTAAAATGCAATTTAAAAAAAATAATAATCTTTGCACAAGTATTCAGACTATTTGCTATGAGACACAAAATTGAGCTCAGGTGCATCCTGTTTCCATTGATCATCCTTGAGAGGTTTCTACAACTTGATTGAAGTCCACCTGTGGTGTAATCAATTAAATTGGACTTGATTTGGAAAGGCACACACAGCTCTATATAAAAAGGTCCCACAGTTGGCAGTGCAGGTCAGAGAAAAAAAACAGGCCACGAGGTCGAAGGAATTGTCCATAGAGCTCAGAGAAAGGATTGTGTTGAGGCACAGATCTGGGGAAGGGTACCAAAAATGTTTTGGCAGAATTGAAGGTCCCCAAGAACAAAGTGACCTCCATCATCCTTAAATGGAAAGAGTTTGCTCTGAGCAATCCAGGGAGAAGGACCTTGGTCAGGGAGGTAACCAAGAACCCAATGGTCACTCTGACAGAGCTCCAGAGTTCCTCTGTGGAGATGGGAGAACCTTCCAGAAGGACAACCATATCTGCACCACTCCATGAAATCAGGCCTCCATGGTAGAGTGGCCAAACAGAAGCCACTCCTCAGTAAAAGGCACATGACAGCCCGCTTGGAGTTTGCGAAAAAGCACGTAAAGGACTCTGTCCATGAGAAACAAGATTCTCTGGTCTGATGAAACAGAGATTGAACTATTTGGCCTGAATGCCAAGCGTCATGTCTGGAACAAACCTAGCACCATCCCGGCGGTGAAGCATGGTGGCGGCAGCATCATGATGTGGGGATGTTTTCAGTGGCAGGGACTGGGAGACCAGTCAGGATCAAGGGAAAGATGAACGGAGCAAAGTAGAGAAATCCTTGATGAAAACCTGCTCCAGAGTACTCAGAACCTCAGATTCACCACCCAACAGGACAGCGACCCGGAGCACACAGCCAAGACAAGGCAGGAGTGGCTTCGGGACAAGTCTCAATGTGCTTGAGAGGCCCAGCCAAAGGCCGGACTTGAACTCGATCGAATATCTCTGGAGAGACCCGAGAATAGCTGTGCAGCGACGCTCCCCATCCAACCTGATAGAACTTGAAAGGATCTGCAGAGAAGAATGGGAGAAACTCCCTAAATACAGATGTGCCAAGCTTGTAGCGTCATACCAAAGAAGACTCTAGGCTGTAATCACTGCCAAAGGTGCTTCAACAAAGTACTGAGTAAAGAGTCTGAATACTTATGTAAATGTGATACTTCCGATTTGTTTAAATAAATTTGCTACAATTTCTAAAAACCTGTTTTTGCTGTCATTGTGGGGTATTATGTGTAGATTGAAAAGGGGGAAAAACATTTTTAGAATAAGGTTGTAATGTAACAAAATGTGGAAAAAAGTCAAGGGGTCTGTATAATTTCTGAATGCACTGTATGTATTTATAAAAAGACAGAATTTACACAACACACATACAGTATGTTATGTGACATTTTGTCAAAATACAGACTTTCATAAGTTCAAGCTAACTTTGTACATTCTTCAGACATAAGATCTGGTGCCAGGACAACAACCTCTTCCTCAACGTCAGGAAGACAAAAGAAGCTGATCATGGCCTACAGAAAACAGAGGGGCGAGCACGCCCTCATCCACATCGATGGAGCTAGAGTGGAGCGATTGAGAGCTTCAAGTTCGGTGTCCACATCACTAAGGAATTAACATGGTTCACACACAGACTAGAGGTCGACCGATTGATCGGAATGGAAGATTAATTATTTCAAGTTTTCATAACAATCGGAAATCAGTATTTTTGGGCACCGATTTCCATTTATATAAAAATACAAAATATATATTTTTATATACCTTTTATTTAACTAGGCAAGTCAGTTAAGAACACATTCTTATTTTCAATGACGGCCTAGGAACTGTGGGTTAACTGCCTTGTTCAGGGACAGAACGATTTTACGTAATTAATGACATACATTGAAGGTTGTGCAATGTAACAAGAATATTTAGACTTCGGTATTTTATCTAACGAGTGGCATCCCTAACGGTTCCGTATTTCACTGAAATAAACGTTTTGTTTTCGAAATGATAGTTTCCGGATTTGATCATATTAATGACCAAAGGCTCGTATTTCTGTGTGTTATTATGTTATAATTAAGTCTGATTTGACAGAGCAGTCTGACTGAGCAGCAGCAGGTCCGTAATCATTCATTCAAACAGCACTTTCGTGCGTTTTGCCAGCAGCTCTTCGCAAGCACAGCGCTGTTTGACTTCAAGCCTATCAGCCTAATGGCTGGTGTAACCAATGTGAAATGGCTAGCTAGTTAGCTGGGTGTGCGCTAATACTGTTTCAAACTTCACGCGCTTTTAGATTTGGAGTAGGTATTCCCCTTGCGGCTTTTGTGGAGCGATGGTAACGATGCTTCGAGTGTGGCTGTTGTCGATGTGTTCCTGGTTCGAGCCCAGGTAGTGGCGAGGAGGGGGACGGAAGCTATACTGTTACACTGGCAATACTATAGTGCCTATAAGAACATCCCATAGTCAAAGGTATATGAAATACAAATGGTATAGAGAGAAATAGTCCTATAAATACTATATTAACTACAACCTAAAACCTCTTACCTTGGAATATTGAAGTCTCATGTTAAAAGGAACCACCAGCTTTCATATGTTCTCATGTTCTGAGCAAGGAACTTAAACGTTAGCTTTTTTACATGGCACACATTACTTTCTTCTCCCACACTTTGTTTTTGGATTATTTAAACCAAATTGAACATGTTTCATTATTTATTTGAGGCTAAATGGATTTTATTTATGTTTTATATTAAGTTAAAATAAGTGTTAATTCAGTATTGTTGTAATTGTCATTATTACAAATAAAAATAAAATAAAATTAAAAAAAAAATCGGCCGATTAATCGGTATCGGCTTTTTTGGTCCTCCAATCGGTATCGGCATTGAAAAATCATAATCGGTCGACCTCTAACACAGACAGTTGTGAAGAGGGCACGTCAGAGTAACTTCCCCCTTTGGCATGGGCCTTCAGATCTTCAAAAAGTTCTACAGCTGCAACATTGAGAGCATCTTGACAGGCTGCACCACATACAGCAACTGCAAAGCACCCGACCGCAAGGCACTATAGAGTCGACCGATTATGAATTTAACGCCGAAACCGATTATTGGAGGACCAAAAAAAGCTGATACCAATTAATTGGAAGATTTGTAATAATGACAATTACAACAATACTGAATGAACACTTGTTTTAACTTAATATAATACATCAATAAAATCAACTTAGTCTCAAATAAATAATGAAACATGTTCAATTTGGTTTAAATAACGCAAAAACAAAGTGTTAGAAAAGAAAGTAAAAGTGCAATGTTTCCCATGTAAAAAAGCTTATGTTTAAGTTCCTTGCTCAGAACATGAGAACATATGAAAGCTGGTGGTTCCTTTTAACATGAGTCTTCAATATTCCCAGGTAAGAAGTTTAATGTTGTAGTTATAGGACTATTTCTCTCTATACCAATTGTATTTCATATACCTTTGACTATTGGATGTTCTAATAGTACTTTAGTATTGCCAGCCTAATCTCGGGAGTTGATAGGCTTGAAGTCATAAACAGTGCAATGCTTGAAGCACAGCAAAGAGCTGCTGGCAAATGCAGGAAATTGCTGTTTGAATGAATGCTTGCCGAGACTGCTGCTGCTTACCACCGCTCAGTCAGACTGCTCGATCAAATCATAGACTTAATTATAATAACACAGAAATACGAGCCTTGGGTCATTAATATGGTCAAAACCAGAAATTATAATTTCAAAATCAAAACGTTTATTATTTCAGTGAAATACAGAACCGTTCCGTATTTCATCTAACGGGTGGCATTCCTAAGTCTAAATATTGCTGTTACATTGCACAACCTTCAATGTCAAAATTATGTACAATTCTGGCAAATTAATTACGGTCTTTGTTAGGAAGAATTGGTCTTCACACAGTTCGCAACGAGCCAGGCGGCCCAAACTGCTGCATTTACCCGGACTCTGCTTGCACAGAATGCAAGAGAAGTGACAATTTCCCTAGTTTAATTTATTTTATGTTAACAGGCAATATTAACTAAATATGCAGGTTTAAAAATATATACTTGTGTATTGATTTTAAGAAAGGCATTGATGTTAATGTTTAGGTACACAATGGTGCAACGACAGTGCTTTTTCCGCGGATGCGCTTGTTAAGTCACCCATTTGGCGAAGTAGGCTCTGATTCAATTATAAATTACCGCATCAATTATATGCAACGCAGGACCAGCTAGATAAACTAGTAATATCATCACCCATGTGTAGTAAACTAGTGATTATGTTAAGATTGATTGTTTTTTATAAGATAAGTTTAATGCTAGCTAGCACCTTAGCTCCTTGCTGCACTCGCATAACAGGTAGTCAGCCTGCCACGCAGTCTCCTCGTGGAGTGCAATGTAACCGGCCACAATCGGTGTCCAAAAATGCTGATTACCGATTGTTATGAAAACTTGAAATCGGCCCCAATTAATCAGCCATTCCGATGAATCGGTCGACCTCTACTATAGAGGGTACGGAGCACAGCCCAGTATATCACTAAGGCCAAGCTCCCTGTCATCCAGGACCTCTACACCAGGTGGTGTCAGATGAAGGCCCCCCAAAAAAAGTGTCCAAGAATCCAGTCACCCAAGCTACCGCACAACAAGCTGTACCAGTGCACAAAGTCTGGAACCAACAGGACCCTGAAAAGCTTCTAGCCTCAAGCCATAAGACTACTAAACAAGACTGCTAAATAGCTAATCAAATGGCTACCTGGACTTACCGTCTTTTGCACTAACTAGGAACACACACTGGACTCTACCCACACACTCACATATGCATACTGACGCCATACACACACCACATACGCTGCTCCTGTCTATTATTGATCCTGTTGCCTACTCACTTACCCCATAGCTATAGCTACCTCAATGACCTTTTACCCCCTACACATAGACTCGGTACTGGTACTCCCTGTGTACAGCCATGTTACATTTACTCGTTATGGTCTGTGTATTTAGTCACTATTTCTATTTATTCAACTCTGCATAGTTGGAAAAGGACCCATAAGTAAGCATCTCACTGTTAGTCTACACCTGTTGTTGACAAAGCATGTGACAGATCAAATTTGAACTTATCTTCAATGTATGAATCGTAATTAGCAAAAAGCCGGTATCACATTGATAGCTAACATCTTGAATTTCAGAATAGCAATATTCAGAGAACACCTGAGGAGCTCACCTGTTTGATTTCTTGCACAGATCTTAAATCAAGAATAATATATCCAACACACTCTTTCACAGATGTGGTTGTATCAACAGCATAGCACTGTAGTTTGATGGGTGTGCGCTGGAGTCTGGGGGTACAAAACATTGACATTACAATCTTCAGTTGCATGCATGTGTACTAGAAGTAGCCTTGTGCATCAGCAATCAAAGTGCATAACTGCAAGGAAATGAACCATCATGAAAGTAAAATTAAGTAACTGGGCATCAATAGTATCTAGAGAGAAGGTATGTAGTTATGAATGACCTGTGCTGGTGCAAGGTCCTGCGATCAAGTTCCCAGGCTAACTCTGTGCAGAACTGAGGCTGCTCCTTGTGATCAACAGGGTCTGTAGCCAACTGCTCTCCATCAAACTTTGCATGTACTATAAGGTTGTGGCGCTGGCTCTTTGGGAATTGACGACCTGGGTCGAGCAAAAAATATTTCAAACAGACATGCTTGTAGCTTCTAAGTGGCATACAAGAATGTGCTTAGCTAAATGTACACCATGGCTAGCCATCTAACCAACCACTTCAATAAAAAGCTTATCAGCTAGCAAAATGTAGCTAGCTAGATTTAACAGTTAACTAGCTGGCGTTAACTAAACATTACCGTAATGTGCTTGCTAACTAAAGTTACAAGATAGCTAACTAGCTAACGTTAGTTAGCTACGTTAACGTTGAAGAAACAAGTGAGAAAATTAGCTAGCTAGCTACCAGTATCTTTTGGCTGACGTTAGCTACAATACATACGCTTAGTGAATATTGCAGTACTAATGTTTAGATAAATAAAGAAAATACAAGACGGATTGACTTTGACCAAACGTTACCTTCAAGAATGGACACCACGATGAGAAGTTGGTCGGACTTCGATGCCATAATGGCATTTGTGTAAGTTAGACTGGCTAGCTAGCTTTATTTTTTAACAAAGTGTTTCTGGTTGTCTTGCTAGACTTATCTAGCAATGGCTGTCAGAAATATGTTTCACCAGGGAGTCTGCCCGTTGCATACCCCGCTTTGTTGTTATTATTTGCCGCCACCCCTTTCGTTCAAAATCGGAAGTTTCGAATGAGACCTCGGGTGTATTCATTACGCCGATTCTGTTGCAAATCGTTTCGTCTGTAGCAACCGTTTAACTCCAAACGGAAAACGTTTTGGAACGTTTATATTGGACACATTTAGGTAGGTCCTCCTCTGTTTCGTTACATTTGCAGAATCGCATAAAGCCTCATGTCCAGAAGTTGCACAAACTATGTGTTCCGGCTGAAGTCGTATTGTTAATGAAGCAGTCCGCAACGCTGGGTTGGTGATGCTGCGGTGCGTTCTGTATACCGCAAGAATTCAGTATTTTCAACTCGTGCGTTGTTACAGATGTTCATAAAACAGCCAAACCAGCTAACTACAAAGCTAACCACTTTGCTAGATCGTTTAGCTAATTGCCAGCACCTATCTTCCACTTTCCAGCTAATTCTTTCACATTCAACTAACCAGGTAATCCAATCATATTGGCAATGTGTCTCCATGCAACATTTTTAGCATGGAGATCCCGGTAGAAATCGACGCAGCGAAAATAACATTATCAATACTGCAAACGATTCTGCAGCCTTGCGAGACACATGTGCATCAAGGACGGATATATTCAACTTGTGGACATCGGGCATAAATTAGTTGAAACTAAAATATGCTGCTACTTCGCTTCGCTGATTGGTCAGTTCACAGCGCTGGTAAAGCCTCTTCTGATTGGCTCGCTTCACCAGCCTGTTGAGCCTGAAAGGGAATCACGCTGGTGGTGCGAAATAGATTTACCTCAAAAATACATTGAGATATATGCAGTGGCGATTTTAGTATGTAAATCTTGGTGGGGCAAACAAAAAAATGGGATGCATGCCAGCAAAGCCACAACACTAAACAATACATTAATTGCACTATAACGGTGACAGACGGTGCCTACATAAAGCTGTTCCAACAGCAGTCCCAACACCTTACCACTGCTACTGTTAATTCCGCCTCATTTTAATTGCATTCAAAAAAATAGCTAATATGGCTGACTTGCTTAAACAAATGTGGTTCCTACTACAATTGAGATGTACAAACTATGGCATAAGGGGACGACAAGCGGATAAGAGGCCATCCGTAATTTCGTTTCAGTCATTAATGAGCGAGAGACGACGGACAAAAGGGTGATACCTAGTCAGTTGTACAACTGAATGCATTCAACTAAAATCTGAATAAGAGAGGTGCGGGAGGCTGATCCACGTCTTCGGCGCCCGGGGAACACAGGGTACTTAAGGGGCAAAACAGCCCGGGCATTCGATCGAGCAACCTTTCGGTTACTGGCCCAACGCTCCAACCACTAGGCTACCTGCCCACACGTTATCAGTATAACAATTTGTTCAGAACTTTTGAAATGTACAGCGACAGAAGTCTGAACACGGGCCGTTCTTACATACAAACAGACAATGAAAGCTCTTACAATATGCGATGATTACATTTCTCTAAAACAGGTAATAGGTAAACAAGCACACACCAGCGACGAACGATGTGTTACAACAATACAACGTTGGTGAAAATAGACTAAATTATTAGGGTGAGGCACATGGGCTACGAACAGCTTACTACACAACATACACTTAGTATTACTTTCTCAGCTACAGTATACATATCTCCCTTGCATATTGCATAATTTATGCAGTAGCATACAATACATTTTTGGACTCACCTTGGCCCCTGCTGATTTTGTACGTTTGCCCACTGATAAAGAAATGATCCGTCTATAATTGTAATGATAGGTTTATTTGAACAGTGAGAGACAGAATAACAACAACAAAAATCCATAAAAATGCATGTAAAAAATGTTATAAATTGATTTGCATTTTAATGAGGGAAATAAGTATTTGACCCCCTCTTTCTAGCTCCCAGGGGTCTTGTATGCAGTTAGTTCTAAACTTGCGACTGCCTCCTGCCTACTCTTTACACCAGTAACAATAATGTAGATTAATAAACGCATAGACATTTGATTTACAGTCCTCACACAATTTTTTATTTATTTTACCTTTATTTAACTAGGCAAATCAGTTAAGAACAAATTCTTATTTCAATGACGGCCTAGGAACAGTGGGTTAACTGCCTTGATCAGGGGCAGAACAACAGATTTTTACCTTGTCAGCTCGGGGATTTGATCTTACAACAAACGCTGTGTCAGTGTTAACATTCTTGACCGCCTTTTTTCTCTGACTACCCTGCTGTGTTTTGTCCATGTATTCTCCATCTGTATGGATGTGGAGGTGTGATTCTGCGGGCTGATGCGCAAGAGGGAAATTTACCAAAGGCAATTATGTAGGCTCTCTCTACAGAGTTGCACAACTCTGTCTCCTGTACTGAGAAGAGGTGCTCCACTGGTGAAGCTCTGCAAGCATGGTCTGTGTGTCAGTATCTGTAGCAGTGGTCAGTGTGTGTAGCAGCGATGGGCATGTTGCTGAAAAATAAGTGCTTGGTGGTTCAGCTTCGATTGATGTAGCTACCTCATGCTCAGTTTGCTCCTCTGTTATCATGTGATAAACATTTTGACAGACACACTTTTGCCCAAAGCTACTGGTGTTACATGAACAATAACCATTTTCCATATTGACAACACCAGTACTACCTTCGTCCAAAAATACAGTTAAGACTGTTTCTATCAAGCAGGTCTGATTTCCTCTCCACTATCACCTGAGCAAGTTTTTGCCATGTTTCATTCACTGACTGACAACACTATGTTTGCAAAGTTTAAGTACTTGCACACATTTCCTGACTGAGAGGCTCTGCATTCACGTGTGAAGTTCACAAGATCAACAAGGTATGCCTAGTGGTTAGAGCATTGGGCCAGTAATCAAAAGGTTGCTAGATCAAATCCCAGAGCTGACAAGGTAAAAATCTGTCGTTCTGCCCCTGAACAAGGCAGTTAACCCACTGTTCCTAGGCCGTTATTGTAAATAATAATTTGTTCTTAACTGAAAACTTGCCTAGTTAAAAAGCTAAATACAGATGCTATTGCAGTCAATCACCAGGCCATCACCCACTACATTTCTCATCATCTTGGCAACTTCAGTGACAAAGGGGTCCTTCCTGGCAGGTTTCATGCGTCCGATAATTGTCAGGTGATCTAAGTTAATATGTCAAGAAGATGGTCCTCCCGAGTGACGCAGCGGTCTAAATGACAACAACTTTTTTTTGTTGCTTCCAGCCTACAGACAGAGACTAAAACAAGAAGCTCCCACACTCAGGTCTGTTCAACGCTGGTCCGACCAATCTGATTCCACGCTTCAAGACTGCTTCGATCACGTGGATTGGGATATGTTCCGCATTGCATCCAACAACAACATTGACGAATACGCTGATTCAGTGAGGGAGTTCATTAGAAAGTGCATCAGCGATGTTATACCCACAGCAACGAATAAAACATTCCCAAACCAGAAACCGTGGATTGATGGCAGCATTCGTGGGAAACTGAAAGCACGAACCACTGCTTTTAACCAGGGCAAGGTGACCGGAAATGACCGAATACAAAAAAGTGTAGCTATTCCCTCCGCAAGGCAATCAAACAAGCTAAGCGTCAGTATAGAGACAAAGTAGAGTCGCAATTCAATGGCTCAGACACAAGAGGTATGTGGCAGGGTCTACAGTCAATCACGGATTACAAAAAGAAAACCAGCCCCGTCGCGGACCAGGATGTCTTGCTCCCAGACAGACTAAATAGCTTTTTTGCTCGCTTTGAGGACAATACAGTGCCACTGACACAGCATGCTACCAAAACCTGCAGACTCTCCTTCACTGCAGCCGACATGAGTAAAACATTTAAACGTGTTTACCCTCGCAAGGCTGCAGGCCCAGACGGCATCCCCAGCCGCGTCCTCAGAGTATGAGCAGACCAGTTGGCTGGTGTGTTTACGGACATATTCACTCAATCCTTATCCCAGTCTGCTGTTCCCACATGCTTCAAGAGGGCCACCATTGTTCCTGTTCCCAAGAAAGCTAAGGTAACTGAGCTAAACGACTACCGCGCTGTAGCACTCACCTCCGTCATAATGAAGTGCTTTGAGAGACTAGTCAAGGACCATATCACCTCCACCCTACCTGACACCCTAGACCCACTCCAATTTGCTTACTGCCCCAATAGGTCCACAGACGACGCAATCGCACCCACACTGCACACTGCCCTAACCCATCTGGAAAAGAGGAATACCGATGTGAGAATGCTGTTCATCGACTACAGCTCGGCATTTAACACCATAGTACCCTCCAAGCTCGTCATCAAGCTCGAGACCCTGGGTCTCGACCCCGCCCTGTGCAACTGGGTACTGGACTTCCTGACGGGCCGTCCCCAGGTGGTGAGGGTAGGTAACAACATCTCCACCCCGCTGATCCTCAACACTGGGGCCCTAAAAAGGGTGTGTTCTGAGCCCTCTCCTGTACTCCCTGTTCACCCACGACTGCGCGGCCATGCACGCCTCCAACTCAATCATCAAGTTTGCGGACGACACTACAGTGGTAGGCTTGATTACCAACAACGATGAGACGGCCTACAGGGAGGAGGTGAGGGCCCTCGGAGTGTGGTGTCAGGAAAATAACCTCACACTCAACGTCAACAAATGATGATTGTGAACTTCAGGAAACAGCAGAGGGAGCACCCACCTATCCACATCAACGGGACAGTAGTGGAGAGGGTAGTAAGTTAAGTTCCTCGGCGTACACATCACGGACAAACTGAATTGGTCCACCCACACAGACAGTGTTGTGAAGAAGGCGCAGCAGCGCCTCTTCAACCTCAGGAGGCTGAAGAAACTCGGCTTGTCACCAAAAGCACTCACAAACTTCTACAGATCCACAATCAAGAGCATCCTGTCGGGCTGTATCACCACCTGGTACGGCAACTGCTCCGCCCACAACCGTAAGGCTCTCCAGAGGGTAGTGAGGTCTGCACAACGCATCACCGGGGGCAAACTACCTGCCCTCCAGGACACCTACACCACCCGATGTCACATGAAGGCCATATAGATCAAGGACAACAACCACCTGAACCACTGCCTGTTCACCCCGCTATCATCCAGAAGTCGAGGTCAGTACAGGTGCATCAAAGCAGGGACCGAGAGACTGAAAAACAGCTTCTATCTCAAGGCCATCAGACTGTTAAACAGCCACCTCTAACATTGAGTGGCTGCTGCCAAAATACTGACTAAATTCCAGCCACTTTAATAATGGAAATAGATGGAAATTCATGTAAAAAATTGATCACTAGCCACTTTAAACAATGCCACTTAATATAATGTTTACATACCCTACATTACTCATCTCATATGTATATACTGTACTCTATATCATCTACTGCATCTTTATGTAATACATGTATCACTAGCCTCTTTAAACAATGCCACTTAATATAATGTTTACATACCCTACATTACTCATCTCATATGTATATACTGTACTCGATACCATCTACTGCATCTTGCCTATTCCGTTCTGTACCATCACTCATATATCTTTATGCACATATTCTTTATCCCTTTACACATGTGTTGTTACGCACGCCTCTATGAAGAGGGAACGCAACACCCTGCTACAACTAAACTCTCTGTGAAGCGAAAGAGGTATGGACTGTAGGTGCGAGTAAGAATGACAACAGGCAGAATGTGGTACCGTTTTACAAGGACTTTATTCCTGTACACGGTAATATGGGGAAAAGGGGCTGGACGGAACCAAAGCAAAGAAAGTAAATCTCAAAGCCCCCCCCTCTCCTCTCTTACCTGCCTACACACTACTTACCTAATTTAGCACCACCTGGTGCCCTAACCAAAATACAGGGAGTGGTCCGCCCAGGTCTTACCTAGTGTGCCTAGACAATGAATATACTACGGGTATATCTATGCCCGCGGGCCTCTTGCCTAAGCACTCCCAAGGTGCCTTCCCCTTCTCCCCTGGGAACAAATGAAACAGAATATTAAACAATTTCAAACAAACTAAGAAACAAAAGGACATCAACTAAGCTCTACCTGAGCAACAAACTCACAGAACATACCACTTGCCAGCAATGAACTCCCAGCAAATCAACCTCCAGCAGAAATCTCTATCACAAACAATCACTCTGCAATGACCTCAACAAAATCTCTATCACAAACAATCGCTTTGCAATGACCTCCCAGCAATGACCTCCCAGCAATGACCTCCCAGCAATGACCTCCCAGCAATGACCTCCCAGCAATGACCTCCCAGCAATGACCTCCCAGCAAATCTCTCTCAGTAATCCCTATCTCCAAAATCTCTCTCTCCTGAACAGAACACTGGCTTTTATATAGCTTCAGAAGGAATAGGTAATTGGAGACAGCTGTGTCTTGACGAGGGGGCGGGGTCAGCTCTCCAATTAGCCCTGGAGTCGACCAATCAGCTGCTTGAGGGATTTCAGGAAGCCATTTCCTGAAATGAAACACATGCAAATACACAAACTACAACACATAAACTGGGGAACGTAACAGTGTATAAGGTAGTAGTTGTGGAATTGTTAGGTTAGATAATTCGTTGGTTATTAATGCATTGTCGGAACTAGAAGCACAATCATTTCGCTACACTCGCATTATCATCTGCTAACCATGTGTATGTAACAAATAAAATTTGATTTGATTTGCATCTCAGTGCCAGAGGCATCGCTACAGATCTGGGTTCAATCCCGGCTTGTGACGCAGACAGCTGTGACCGGTAGACCCATGAGGCAGCACACAATTGGCCCAGCATCATCTGAGTTAGGGGATTCTTTGGCTGGCCAGGAAGTCATTTTCCCATCATGCTCTAGTGACTCCTGTGGCGGGCCGGGTGCATGCACAGTGATACTGTCACCAGTTGGACGGTGTTTCCTTCAATACATTGGTGCGGCTGGCTTCCGGGTTAAGCAAGCAGTGCGGCTTGGCAGGGTCAGGTTTCGGAGGACATATGGCTCTGGATATTCGCCTCTCCCGAGTCCGTACGGGAGTTGCAGCGATGGGACAAGACTGTAACTACCAATTTGATTACACGAAAAAGGGGTAAAAAGTACAAAAATAATAAATAAATAAATATGTCAAGAGAATAATGACTCATGACATACAATAATATAAATGCAACATGTAAAGTGTTGGTCCCATGTTTCATGAGCTGAAATAAAATATTTCTCTCAAATTTTGTGCACAAATTTGTTTATGTCCCTGTTAGTGAGCATTTCTCCTTTGCCCAGATAATTCATCCACCTGACAGGTGTGGCATATCAAGAAGTTGATTAAACAGCATGATCATTACATACGTGCACCTTGTGCTGGGGACAATAAAAGGCCCATCTAAAATGTGCAGTTTTGTCACACAACACAATGCCACAGATGTCTCAAGTATTGATGGATTGTGCAATTGGCATGCTGACTGCAGGAAAGTCCACCAGAGCTGTTGCCAGAGAATTGAATGTTCATTTTTCTTCCATAAGCCTCCAACATCGTTTTAGAGAATTTGGCAGTACATCCAACCAGCCTCACAACCGCAAACCACGTGTAACCATGCCAGCCCAGGATCTCCACATCCGGCTTCATCTGCGGGATCATCTGAGAACAGCCACCCGGACAGCTGATGAAACTGTGTGTTTGCACAACCAAAGAATTGCTGCACAAACTGTCAGAAACCGTATCAGGGAAGCTCATCTGCATGCTCGTTGTCTTCACCAGGGTATTGACCTGACTGCAGTTTGGCGTCTTAACCGACTAAAGTGGTCAAATGCTCACCTTTGGCGTCTTATGGCGTCTTGCGAGCAAGCGGTTTTCTAATGTCAACATTGTGAACAGAGAGCCCCATGGTGGTGGTGGGGTTATGGTATAGGCAGGCATAAGCTACGGACAATGAACACAATTGCATTTTTTCGATGCCAATTTGAATGAACAGAGATACCGTGACGAGATCCTGAGGCCCAAATTTAAATAAGAGTTATATATAGTAAAGACACCAAGAGACAACAATGTATAAAACTTTAGGCAACCGTGTACCTCTCGGTGGTGGGGGCTCCCATGTGATGAGCTAAATAGAGGGAGCACTGGAGGAGGAAATCACGCCATTTGGATGGAGTCCTGTCATATACAGTGGGGAGAACAAGTATTTGATACACTGCTGATTTTGCAGGTTTTCCTACTTACAAAGCATTTAGAGGTCTGTAATTGTTATCATAGGTACACTTCAACTGTGAGATACCGAATCTAAAACAAAAATCCAGAAAATCACATTGTATGATTTTTAAGTAATTCATTTGCATTTTATTGCGGGCACAACCCGTCCTGGCTGGATGGTTACTTTCGCCCGGCAAATGCGGGGCTGTGCAGATGCACCAGAAACACAGAGCCGAGGATATCTTCGGCGCAGGATATCCTGGGCCGAAGAGACGCATTGGAGGCCAGGAGCGCTGAGCCTTCACCATCTGTCCTGGCTGGATGCCCACTCTAGCCCGGCCAATGCGAGGAGCTGGAATATAGCGCACCGGGCTGTGACTACGCACTGCACCAGTCACACGCTCCCCATGGTAAGCACGGGGGGTTGGCTCAGGTCTAACCCTGACAATCTCCCTGTGTGCCTCCCCCCAATTTTTGGGGGGAGCTGCCTCTCGGGCTTCCGTGCTAGCCATGACCCCTTGTAAAATTACTCCCTCCTTGCTTCCTCCGTCTGCTCCCATAGGAGGCGATCCCTCCCAACCAGGATCTCCTCCAACGTCCAGGATCCTTTCCCATTCAAAATATCCTCCCGTGGCCATTCCTCCTGACCACGCTGCTTGGTCTTTTTGCGGTGGGTAGTTCTGTAACGGCCGTCGTCGGATAAAGAAGGAGACCAACGTGCAGCGTGGTAAGTGTTCATGATAAATGTATTACTCCAAACACTCAAACAATATAACAAAGTGTGAAAACCGAAACAGTCCTGTCAGGTGCAGACACTAAACAGAAAGTAACTACTCACAAAACCCAAACAAAAAAGGACAACTTATATATGATCCCCAATCAGAGACAACAATAGACAGCTGCCTCTGATTGGGAACCACAGCAACATAGAAATAAAGAAACTAGAATGCCCACCCTAGTCACACCCTGGCCTAACCAAGATAGAGAATAAAAGCCTCTCTATGGCCAGGGTGTGACAGTGTAATGATGGTTTGCCAGGATCGGTGGTTAGTAGACCGGCTGTGTGCTTAGGGTCGTTGTCCTGTTGGAAGGTGAACCTTCGCCCCAGTCTGACGTCCAGAGCGCTTTGGAGCAGGTTTTCATCAAGGATCTCTCTGTAATTTGCTCTGCTCATCTTTCACTCGATCCTGACTAGTCTCCATGTCCCTGCATGCTGAAAAACATCCCCACAGAATGATGCTGCCACCACCATGCTTCACTGTAGGGATGGTGCCAGGTTTCTTCCAGATTTGACGTTTGGAATTCAGCCCAAAGAGTTCAATCTTGGTTTCAACAGACCAGAGAATCTTGTTTCTCATGGTCTGAGAGTCCTTAAGGTGCCTTTTGGCAAACACCAAGCTGGCTGTCATGTGCTGTAGAGATGGTTGTCAACTTCTTGGTCATCCCCCTGACCAATGCCCTTCTCCTCCGATTGCTCAGTTTGGCAGGGCGGCTAGCTCTAGGAGGAGTCTTGGTGGTTCCAAACTTCTTCTATTCAAGAATGATGGAGGCCACTGTGTTCTTGTGGACCTTCAATGCTGCAGGAATGATTTGGTACCCTTCCCCAGATCTGTGCCTCGACACAATCCTATCTCGGAGCTCCATGGACAATTCCTTCAATCTCATGGCTTGGTTTTTTTTCTGACATGCACTGTCAACTTAGGGACCGTATATAGACGTACATCTCCAATCAATTTAATTTACCACAAGTGGACTCAAATCAAGTTGAAGAAAAATCTCAAGGATGATCAACGGAAACAGGATGCGCCTGAGCTCAATTTTGAGTCTCATAGCAAAGGGTCCAAATACTTATGTAAATTAGGTATTTCTGTTTTTTATTTTGAATAAACCTGTTTTCACTTTGTCATTATGGGGTATTGTGTGGAGGTTGATGAGATTATTTTAAAAAAAATTAAGCTATAAAATGAGATGAAGGTGGTTGTGAGAATGCCAAGAGCGAGAAAAGCTGTCACCAACACAAAGTATGGCTGCTTTGAAGAATCTTAATTATAAAATATATTTAGATTTGTTTAACACTTTTTTGGTTAGTACATAATTCCATGTGTGTTATTTCATAGTTTTGATGTCTTCACTTTTATTCTACTGTCACGTTCTGACCTTAGTTCTTTTGTTATGTCTTTGTTTTAGTATGGTCAGGGCGTGAGTTGGGTGGGTGGTCTATGTTCATTTTTCTATGATTTGGTATTTCTGTGTTTGACCTGGTATGGTTCCCAATCAAAGGCAGCTGTCAATCGTTGTCCCTGATTGAGAACCATACTTAGGCAGCCTGTTTTCACCCTTGAGTTGTGGGGTGATTGTTTTCTGTTGAGTGTTTGTATCTGCACCAGACAGAACTGTTTCGTTCGTTCGTTCGTTCGTTCGTTCGTTCGTTCGTTCGTTCGTTCGCTTTGTTGTTTTTTGTTCAGTGTTCATTGACTTTATTAAAAAGATGGACACTTACCATGCTGCGCATTGGTCCTCACCTTCTTCCACCACCAACGGCCGTTACAGAATCACCCACCACTCAAGGATCAAGCAGCGTGGTAACATAGGAGCAGCAGCGCTATAAGGACTCATGGACATGGGAGGAGATTCTGGACGGAGAAGGACCCTGGGCACAGATTGGGGAATATCGCCTCACCAAGGCAGGCAGCGAAAGCTGAGCAGCGTTGGTATGAGGAGGCAGCACGGCAGCGCGGTTGGGACGAGAGGCAGCCCCAAAAATTTATTGGGGGGGGGTGAAGTCAGGTAGGAGACCTGAGCCAACTCCCTGTGCTTATTGTGGAGAGAGGTGGACCGGGCAGGCACCGTGTTATTCTGTGAGGCGCACGGTGTCCCCGGTGCACAGGCATATCCCGGTGCGTTGCATAGCAGCGCCTCTTATCGGCCGGGCTAGAGTGGGCATCGAGCCAGCTGCCATGAAGCCGGCTCAACGCATCTGGTCTCCAGTGCGTCTCCTTGGGCTGGGGTACATGGCACCAGCCCTACGCACGGTGTCCCCGGTTCGCCAGCACAGCCCAGTGCAGTCTGTTCCTCCTCGCCACACTGGCCTGGCGACGGGTAGTATCCAGCCAGATAGGGTTGTGCAGGCTCGGTGCTCGAGACCTCCAGTGCGCCTCCACGGTCCGGTCTATCCGGTGCCTCCTCCACGCACCAGGCCTCCGGTGGCAGCCCCACGCACCAGGCTGTCTCTCCGTCTCCTTCCTCCAGGTGCTCCCGTCTGTCCTGAGCTGCCGGAGTCTCCCGTCTGTCCTCAGCTGCCAGAGTCTCCCGTCTGTCCTGAGCTGCCAGAGTCTCCCGTCTGTCCTGAGCTGCCAGAGTCTCCCGTCTGTCCTGAGCTGCCAGAGTCTCCCGTCTGTCCTGAGCTGCCAGAGTCTCCCGTCTGTCCTGAGCTGCCAGAGTCTCCCGTCTGTCCTGAGCTGCCAGAGTCTCCCGTCTGTCCTGAGCTGCCAGAGTCTCCCGTCTGTCCTGAGCTGCCAGAGTCTCCCGTCTGTCCTGAGCTGCCAGAGTCGCCCGTCTGTCCTGAGCTGCCAGAGTCGCCCGTCTGTCCTGAGCTGCCAGAGTCGCCCGTCTGTCCTGAGCTGCCAGAGTCGCCCGCCAGTCAGGAACTGCCAGAGCCGTCCGTTACTCCGGAGCTGCCGGAATCGCCCTTCACTCCGGAGCTGCCGGAATCGCCCTTCACTCCGGAGCTGCCGGAGTCTCCCGCCTGTCCGGTGCTGCTGGAATCTCACGTTCATTTGGGACCCGTTGCTAGGGTCCCCAGTCCGAGGTCGGCTGCGAGGGTCACCGCTCGAAAGGCGCCACGGAGGCAGGCTAAGAAGCAGGTAAAGACTATGTTGGAGAGGATCCGCCACCGCGGACAGACACCCACCCAGACCATCCCCTATAGGTTCAGGTTTTGTGGCCGGAGTCCGCACCTTTGGGCGGCCGTTTTCACCCTTGATTGTTTTCTGTTGAGTGTTTGTATCTGCACCAGACAGAACTGTTTCGGTTTCGTTCGTTCACTTTGTTGTTTTTTGTTCAGTGTTCATTTACTTTATTAAAAAGATGGACACTTACCATGCTGCGCATTGGTCCTCACCTTCTTCCACCACCAACGGCCGTTACATCTACAATGTAGAAAATGCTCAAAAATTAAGAAAAACCCTGGAATGAGTAGGTGTGTCCAAACTTTTGACTGGTACTGTATATGAACTCCCAAATATTTAAAATAGGAAGCGATTCGGATTCCATAAATAGAGAAGGAGTCCACCTTTTGGGTCTTGAGAGGAAGTAGGGCTGATTTGGTTAAATTAATTTTAAAACTTAAGATGAAGCTGAATTTATTTATGATCTTCAATGCATTTGGGAGCGACTGAGACATATCGCCTAGTTATAGTTAAATATTGTCTGTATATAATGAGATGAAGTGATTCATACATTTGAGAGAAATGTGTGTTATTTCCTTCGATTGACGAATTGCCTGGGCCATGGGTTCCATGGATAATAAGAATAGCAGTGGCAAAATTGGATTTCCTTGTCTGCTGCTTCTCGTGATTCTGGACAGTGCAGAGCAGATGTTGCCCGTAATAACTATGGCTGAGGGATTGGCATATAGTATTTTAGTCATATTAATGAAATTGGAGCTATTTCCCATACATTCCAAGCAGTGGCGATTTTAGCATGAAAATCTTGGTGAATAAAAAAATGATTTTTAAATATGTGTATGTCCATTAGGGTCCTTGTGTAATGTGATATTGTACCCGCTAGCCCTAGCCCAAATGTCCTTTGTATATTCTTTATATATTACTGTGTTCCCCATGTGCTTTTGTATTGAGTTGATGTTAATAAAAAATACATATAGACATATAAACAATTGAAGTCAGAAGTTTACATAGGTTGAATTCATTAAAACTTGTTTTTCAACTAATCCACACATTTCTTGTTAACAAACTATAGCTTTGGCAAGTTGGTTAGGACATCTACTTTGGGCATGACACAAGTCATTTTTCTAACAATTGTTTACAGACAGATTATTTCACTTATAATTCTCTGTATCACAATTCCAGTGGGTCAGAAGCCCGGTTCATCCTTGGGAGCAATTTCCAAATGCCTGAAGGTACCATGTTCATCTGTACAAACAATAGTATGCAAGCATAAACACCATGGGACCACACAGCCGCCATACCGCACAGGAAGGAGACGCATTCTGTCTCAAAGAGATGAATGTACTTTGGTACGAAAAGTGCAAATCAATCCCAGAACAACATCAAAGGACCATGTGAAGATGCTGGAGGAAACAGGTACAAAAGTATCTATATCCACAGTAAAACTAGTCCTATATCAACATAACCTGAAAGGCCGCTCAGCAAGGAAGAAGCCACTGCTCCAAAATCGCCATTAAAAAAAGCCAGACTACGATTTCAACTGCACATGGGGACAAAGATCGTACTTTTTGGAGAAATGTCCTCTTGTCTGATGAAACAAAAATAGAACTGTTTGGCCATAATGACCATTGTTATGCTTGAAGGAAAAAGGGGGAGTCTTGCCAGCCGAAGAACACCATCCCAACCGTGAAGCACGGGGGTGGCAGCATCATGTTGTGGGGATGCTATGCTGCAGGAGGGACTGGTGCACTTCACAAAATAGATGGCATCACGAGGAAAGAAAATTATGTGGATATATTGAAGCAACATCTCAAGACATCCGTCAGGAAGTTAAAGCTTGGTCCCAAATGGGTCTTCCAAATTTACAATGACCCCAAGCATACTTCCAAAGTTGTGGCAAAATGGCTTAAGGACAACAAATTCAAGGTATCGGAGAAAGCTCTAGTATCACAAAGCTCTGACCTCAATCCTATAGAAAATGTGTGGGCAGAACTGAAAAAGCATGTGCGAGCAAGGAAGCCTACAAAACTGACTCAGTTACATCAGCTCTGTCAGGAGCTGGGCCAAAATTCACCCAACTTATTGTGGGAACAATGAAGGCTACCCGAAACGTTTGACCCAAGTTAAACAATTTAAAGGCAATGCTACCAAATACTAATTTAGTGTATGTAAACTTTTGACCCACTGGGAATGTGATGAAAGAAATAAAAGCTGAAATAAATAATTATCTCTACTATTATTCTGACATTTCACATTCTTAAAATAAAGTGGTGATCCTAACCGACCTAAAACAGGTAATTTTTACTCTGATTAAATGTCAGGAATTGTACAAAACTGGTGTTTAAATGTATTTGGCTTAGGTGTATGTAGACTTCCAACTTCAACTGTAAGTTCCCAAAGGTTACAATGCAAGTCAGCTCAAATGCCAAGCCTTGAGGTTGAAGGAATAGTCTGAGACAGGATTGTGTCAAGGCACAGATCTGGGGAAGAGTAACAAAAAATTTCTGCAGCATTGGAGGTCCACAGGTGAACCTTCAAGACTCTTACTAGAGCTGGCTGCCAGGTCAAACTGAGCAATTGGGGGAGAAGGGCCTTGGTCAAGGAGGCGAACAAGAATCCAATGGTCGCTCTGACAGAGCTCCAGTGTTCCTCTGTGGAGATGGGAGAACCTTCTAGAAGGACAACCATCTCTGCAGCACTCCACCAATCATCTTTATGGTAGAGTAACCAGACAGAAGCCACTCCTCAGTAAAAGGCACATGACATCCTGCTTGAAGTTTGCCAAAAGGCACCTAAAGGACTCTCAGACCATGAGAAACAAGATTGTCTGGTCTGATGAAACCAAGATTGTACTCTTTGGCCTGAATGCCAAGCATCACATCTGGAGGAAACCTGGCACCAACACTACGGCGAAGTAGGAAACTGGTCAGAATTGAAGGAATGATGGATGGCGCTAAATACAGGGAAGTTATTGAGGGAATCCTGTTTCTGTCTTCCAGAGATTTGAGACTGGGACTGAGGTTCACCTTCTAGCAGGACAATGCCCCTAAGAATACTGCTAAAGCAACACTCGAGTGGTTTAATATGTTGGCTCTATATGTAATAGCAATTAACATTTAGGAGTGACAGACAGAGGCACAGATGTACTGTCAGTTCCTTCATATGTTAGCTCTATATGTGATAGGAATTAACACTTAGGCGTGACAGTGATAACAGAGGAGCACAAGAATAAGCAGGAGGACTATTTATTAATTACTTTATTTTATTTATTTAACCTTTATTTAACTAGGCAAGTCAGTTAAGAACAAATATTTATTTACATGATGGCCTACCAAAAGGCAAAAGGCCTCCTGCGGGGGCAGGGGCCTGGCATTAAAATAAATAAATAAATACAGTATAAATATAGGACAAAACACACATCACAACAAGAGAGACAACACAACACTACATAAAGAGAGACCTAAGACAACAACATAGCAATGCAGCAAGACATGACAACACAGCATGGTAGCAACACAACATGGTAGTAGCGCAAAACATGGTACAAATATTATTGGGCACAGTCAACAGCACAAAGGTCAAGAAGGTAGAGATAGCAATACATCACACAAAGGATCCACAACTGTCAGTAAGAGTGTCCATTATTGAGTCTTTGAAAGAAGAGATTGAGATAAAACTGTCCAGTTTGAGTGTTTGTTGCAGCCCGTTCCAGTCGCTAGCTGCAGCGAACTGAAAAGAGGATCGACCCAGCGACTATGTTTCACTGGTTACTGGTACAGTAAAAGTTGAGAAACGCTGTACTATAGATGACTATGGTATCGACCTTGTGAGAAGAGGCTGGTTTGGCTGGTTTGGAAGAGAGTTTGGCTGGTGAAAAGGTTTGCTGGTTACCCTAGGACCATTGTGTGGGTATCCATGAAGTCAGTTGTGGGTTTACTGTCAGGGTGTTAATGCTTTTTAGCGATGCTTGGTTATCTAGAGTAACTTTCCAGTTGTTTCCTACATTTGTAACTTTATTAGTATTACTGGTATCCTGCAGCTAATTCCCTTGCATATTTTGAATGGTCTACTGCTGGTGCATATTGTGTATATACAGTGGCGTGTATTCACGGATGTCAAGGGAAGCCAGGCTTCCACAAGTACAGTACTTGACCAATAAATAAATTGCAATTACAAAATAATTGATTTCATCTCTCTGTGTTTTAAGAATTTTCCTTCAATTCACAAATGGCTGAATCTCACAGGAGAAATCGTCTGCGTGAGGGAAACAGCACCGCTCTGTCTCAGTATGTGCCCATGTATCTGATTCTGTCTGGACCAAAAGAGTATAACATATTTCCGCTGTAACATTTTATTGATTCATGCCAGCAAGCATTTGGCGTCCCTTGAAAATAAAATAAAATAATTTGCCAATCAGTGTTGAGCTGAGCTTAACTGTGGGTTGTTCTGGTGCAGCAAAAGGCCCTTAAGGGAGGCCAGTTTTCGATTTGGCCTCAGACCAATCAAATCACTTTGATTTGTCATTTTGTGTTGATGTCCTGCAGTAGCTTGCTTGCTAAATCGGCCCTTTCCCAAGCCATGGATGGGGATTTGGACTTGTGGTTTTGACATAATTTTCTGTACAGGCCAATGAATATGATGGCAATTCTGATCTAACCATAAGTTAATATATTGTGACACAGGCCTGAGACGATTGAAGTTCAATATGTAGCCTAGTAGGCTCACATTAACTAGCTAGCTAACTTAGCTGGTTCATTGTCGCCCATGCAAGGAAGTCATGTTAGCATGTATTTTAGCTAAATAGCCTATATATCACACACTGATCTGTTTCAGTCTTGTGCTTGTCTCCACCTCCCACCAGGTGTATCCCATTTGTTCCCATTATTCTCTGTGCATTTATACCGGTGGTTTTTGTTTGTCTGTTGCCAGTTCGTCTTGTCAAGCCAACCATCGTGTTTTTCTAGTCCTCCCCGTTCCAACCTTTTCTGCCTGCCCTGAGCCCGCCTGCCATACCATTCTGCCTGCCGTCCTGCACCCATCTGACTCTGACCTGGTTTACACACTCCTGCCTGTTCTCAACCTGCCTCTTGTTTATGAATAAATATCAGAGACGCAAACCATCTGCCTCCGCATTTGGGTCTTACTATGACAACAAAAAGTGTACTGTGTGACAGAACCATGGACCCTTTTGCCAACTGTTAAGCGGAGTGACACAGGGGAACCCAAGAGCAGACTCAGATGAGGAAACAGGGATGAATGAACCAAAATATGTATTGTTACGCAGGGAGATATGGAGTGCAGATCCGGGGAAGCTTGGATGAGTGGCAGAAAAACCAGATGTGGAGACTGAGATTGGAGTTAACTGAGTAGACAGGATAAACAGGTCCTGAGGGGAATCCAAGGTAGTGGTGGTGAATAAAATCCAGAGCAAGGTAGTTTGGTGGTGAGATGTGGAACAGGAGACAAAGGAGCCAGAGCGATAACTGTAATGAGAGGATAAACAGTGTCAGGCAGGGAAACAGGCACAGCAGCGTAACGGGATCTTGAATAATCATAAATGGCTAGACTCAGGAACTGTCCGATCAGAGATTATGATCTGGCAGAGTTGAAGTTGCAGCTGGGCAGGGACCTGCTCTGACTCCAGCACACAATCAAACAGAGAGGGAGAGGGAGAGAGAGTGTCCAGGGGGAGTAACTGCAGGTCAAGAAGACACCGGATGAACACCAGAGGGCATAGCAGGAGCAGATGTGACAGCCAACATTAAAGAGAGGAGGATGTCATTGTCATTCAACTAGTCTTCAAGTAGGGTGAGTCAAAAAATGTTGTTTTACTTGCACACACACACACACGCATGCACACACACACACACACACACACACACACACACACACACACACACACACACAGACAAAAATCAATGCCATGGACAGCCAAATAATATTTAGCAACATTGATTGGACTAAATAGATGTTTAAACTAAGCATACAGTACCAGTCAAAAGTTTGGACACATCTACTCATTCCAGGGTTTTTCTTTATTTTTACTATTTTCTACATTGTAGAATAATAGTGAAGAAATCCAAACTATGATATAACACATATGGAATCATGTAATAACCAAAAATGTGTTAAACAAATCGAAATATATTTATATTTGAGATTCTTCAAAGTAGCCACACTCTTGGCATTCTCTCAACCAGTTTCATGAGGTAGTCAACTGGAATGTATTTAAATGAACAAATGTGTCTTGTTAAAAGTTAACTAGTGGAATTTCTTTCCTTCTTAATGGGGAGATGGGGGGGGGGGGGGGGTGATCCGGAGGGGGGAAAGGTAAGTTGGAGAGCCATAATCATTATACCTAATTCTCTGTTATAAAAATGTCTAATTCACTGCATAGATTATCTAAGCATAACTTTAGAGGGCCTATTTGCCTGGACCCGTCAGTGTGCCCACTTGCAAAATACAGCTGACAGATCTTATGGGGAAGCTTGGGCTTGAAAATGAAGTTTAGTAGTTAATTTAAAATAAAACAAATAAAAAACAGGACAAATTTGTGCCCTTGTGCCCCCTAGGGCCATGACGCCTCTGTCATTACCTACTCTGAGAGAGCTGATTTACTTCCTACTGGTTGCTGATGAAGGCCAGGTCAGTCTAAGCCTCTGAGTTGATCTGAGGCTTCTGCACACAGAGCAGTGATGAGGAGCGCAGTGAAGCTGATCTTTGTCTGCATGATGCCCCCAGTGCTCAGTCAGTGTGGAGTGGAGCTGACCCTGCTGCTGTTCTTAGGACCACCAACTACATGGCCCCTCACCCCTGTGTTCCACAAAGTTTGCTGCTTCAGTGTCTTTAGATATTTTTGTCAGATGTTACTATGGAATACTGAAGTATAATTACAAGCATTTCATAAGTGTCAAAGGCTTTTATTGACAATTACATGAAGTTGATGCAAAGAGTCAATATTCGCAGTGTTGACCATTCTTTTTCAAGACCTCTGCAATCCGCCCTGGCATGCTGTCAATTAACTTCTGGGCCACATCCTGACTGATGGCAGCCCATTCTTGCATAATCAATGCTTGGAGTTTGTCAGAATTTGTGGGTTTTTGTTTGTCCACCCGCCTCTTGAGGATTGACCACAAGTTCTCAATGGGATTAAGGTCTGGGGAGTTTCCTGGCCATGGACCCAAAATGTCAATGTTTTGTTCACCAAGCCACTTAGTTATCTCAATTGCCTTATAGCAAGGTGCTCTATCATGCTGGAAAAGATATTGTTCTTCACCAAACTGTTCCTGGATGGTTGGGAGAAGTTGCTCTCGGAGGATGTGTTGGTACCATTCTTTATTCATGGCTGTGTTCTTAGGCAAAATTGTGAGTGAGCCCACTCCCTTAGCTGAGAAGCAACCCCACACATGTATGGTCTCAGGATGCTTTACTGTTGGCATTACACAGGACTGATGGTAGCGCTCACCTTGTCTTCTCCGGACAAGCTTTTATCCGAATGCCCCAAACAATCGGAAAGAGGATTCATCAGAGAAAATGACTTTACCCCAGTCCTCAGCAGTCCAATCCCTGTACCCTTTGCAGAATATCTGTCTGTCCCTGATGTTATTCCTGGAGAGAAGTGGCTTCTTTGCTGCCTTTCTTGACACCAGGTCATCCTCCAAAAGTATTCACCTCACTGTGCATGCAGATGCACTCACACCTGCCTGCTGCCATTCCTGAGTAAGCTCTGTACTGGTGGTGCCCCAATCCCACAGCTGAATCAACTTTAGGAGACGGTCCTGGCGCTTACTGGACTTTCTTGGGTGCCCTGAAGCCTTCTTCACAACAATTGAACCGCTCTCCTTGAAGTTCTTGATGATCCGATAAATGGTTGATATACTGTAGGTGAAATCTTACTGGCAGCAATATCCTTGCCTGTGAAGCCCTTTTTGTGCAAAGCAATGATGACGGCATGTGTTTCCTTGCAGGTAACCGTGGTTGACAGAGGAAGAACAATGATTCCAAGTACCACCCTCCTTTTGAAGCTTCCAGTCTGTTATTTGAACTCAATCGTCATGACAGCGTGAACTCCAGCCTTGTCCTCGTCAACACTCACACCTGTGTTAACGAGAGAATCCCTGACATGATGTCTGCTGGTCATTTTGTGGCAGGGCTGAAATGCAGTGGAAATGCTTTTTGGGATTCAGTTAATTTGCATGGCAAAGAGGGACTTTGCAATTAATTGCAATTCATCTGATCACTCTTCATAACATTCTGGAGTATATGCAAATTGCCATCATACAAACTGAGGCAGCAGACATTGTGAAAATGTATATTTGTGTCATTCTCAAAACTTTTGTCCACGACTGTACACACTGCTCTTACCTAAACAGGAAGGTGGCAGTCAAATCCCTTCTGTATCTTCAATGTAAACTCTACCCAGAACAAAATGAAAATGTCACAGTCAGATGGAGAAGAACAAACAATCCAAAGCTTGCATGTAAATCCTTTTGAGCTTCTCCAAGCTGTTGGCCCTTCTGCACTCTTAATCCTTTCTAAGCTTAAAATAAGAAATAACTTAACCCCCTAAAATTGCACCTAACCCCCTACAATTGCTCCAGGGGTGCTGCGCTGCACTGCGGTTAACCCATTTATTCCAGCCTCTCTGGGTGTTTGTGTCTGTGTGTCTTGGGGGTAGGGTTGTGAGCATAAAGACACATTTCTGTTCTATGCAAGTTAATCGAAAATAAAGTACATCTTATATCCGCCTTGAACTCTGTATCACTGCGGTTCCATTTCTTTTATTTGTTTTTTTCAACTTTGGTGATGGTAGTATTATTATTAACTCGTGTGTAGGACAAGGAATAAATACAAAAAACACCTGGAACCAAAGGGGTTCTACCTGGAACTAAAAAGGGTTCTTCAAAGGGTTCTCCTATGGGGACAGCCAAAGAACCATACGAGTGTTGTGAAACAAATGTGAAACCGAGCAGAAATCCATCGGGATTTCCAGGCTAGGGGGTAGGGGCTTGGGAGGTTAACTTTGGCTTGTTGTAGAATTTGTGTTTAAAGATTGGTGTTTAGGTTGACTTTTTTTTAAGTCTTCTTCCATTTCAATAAAACTTAAACACATTACAAATACATTACAAAAAAATGTAATGATAAAAAAAAAACAATTAGGCTGTTATATTTGGAAAGTGAACAAATGTAAAACTATATGTCATTTTGTGATGTCCGTGACCTTTTAAAGGACAGTCGCCCGAGTCCGGTTGAGGAATACGACTTCAAATCTAAACGAGAAAATCTAAACAAAATCTAAACGAGACGGAGTAAAATTGATTAAAGATGGAAGAGCAGCTAATGGAGAATGATTTTTGAAAATGCATAGCGAGAAATTATATGTTTCATTGGTAGGAGTTGAATGACATATCGCTGTGTGTTACTGGATGGAAAAATCCTGTACATGTGTAATGCATTAGTGTCCTTTTGTAAAATTTCAGGACTCCAACCTTTGCCGTGTCACTATAGGAACAATGGAGTCCAAATCACATGACATTTGAATACTTGCTCCTGCTAATATTTGTTTTCCCCCTTGACAGCAGGTGTGAGTATAGGCAAAGCAAAGGCTACAGGGGTAGAAATACACTATATATACAAAGGTATGTGGACACCTCTTCAAATTAGTGGATTTGGCTATTTTAGCCACACCGGTTGCTGACAGGTGTATAAAATCGAGCACACAGCCATGCAATCTCCTTGGATAAATGTTGGCAGTAGAACGGCCTTACTGAAGAGCTTAGTGACTTTCAACGTGGCACCGTCATAGGATGCCACCTTCCCAACAAGTCAGTTCGTCAAATTTCTGCCCTTCTAGAGCTGTCCCGGTCAACTGTAAGTGCTGTTATTGTGAAGTGGAAACGTCTAGGAGTAACAATGGCTCAGCCACGAAGTGGTAAGCCACACAAATTCACAGAATAGGACCACCGAGTGCTGAAGCACATAACACATGAAAAAGGTCTGCCCTCGGTTGCAACACTTACTACCGAGTTCCAAACGGCCTCTGGTAACAACGTCAGCACAATAACTGTTTGTCGGGAGCCTCATGAAATGGGTTTCCATGGACAAGCAGCCACACACAAGCCTAAGATTACTATGCGCAATGCCAAGCGCCGGCTGGACTCTGGAGCAGTGTAAACGACTATTCTGGAGTGATGAATCACGCTTCAACATCTGGCAGTCCACCGGACGAATCTGGGTTTGGCGGATGCCAGGAGAACGCTATCTGCCCCAATGCATAGTGCCAACTGTGAAGTTTGGTGGAGGAGGAATAATGGTCCTGGGACGTTTTCATGGTTCGGGCTAGGCCCCTTAGTTCCAGTGAAGGGAAATCTTAATGCTACAGCATACAATGACATTGTAGACTGTGCTTCCAACTTTATAGCAACAGTTTGGGGAAGGCCCTTTCCTGTTTCAGCAGGACAATGCCCCCATTCACAAAGCGAGATCCATACAGTAATCCTTTGTCGAGATCTGTGTGGATGAAATTGACTGGCCTGCACAAAGCCCTGACCTCAACCCCATCGAACACCTTTGTGATGAATTGGAACGCCAACTCACTAATGCTCTTGTGGCAGAATGGAAGCAAGACCCCGCAGCAATGTTCCAACATCTAGTGGAAAGCCTTCCCAGAAGAGTAGAGACTGTTATAGCAGCAAAGGGGGGGACCAACTCCCAATTAACGCCCATGATTCTGCCAATGATACAACTCAATATTAGGAAAGTGTTCCTAATGTTTAGTATCCTCAGTGTATATCGAATTTGTTTCCATTATTTAAAAAATTGGCTTGCACATCTATTTAGTGGTGCCAAATTCTTTTTACATTTTTTAAGCCATTCTTATCTTTGAACCGCCAAAAATTGCATAATGGTTTTTACATGGACAAAGTTTTACACAATGCTGTTCCAAGTTACTGCTCTTGTGTTACACATAATGACAATAGACAGCAGTAGTAAGGGAAAAGGAAAGGGAAGGGAAAGGGAAAGGGATACCTAGTCAGTTGCACAACCCCTTTGAATCATAGACCCTGTGTCTGGAAGATACATTTTGCACCATGAATAGAAGTGCATTATACAGTGCCTTCAGAAAGTAATCATACCCCTTGACTTATTCCACATTTTGACATGTTACAGCCTGAATTAAAAATGTATTAAATAAATAAAACATCTCATCCATCTACACACAATACCCCATAATGACAAAGTGAAAATATGTTTTATAAAATGTTTGCTAAATTATTGAAAATGAAATACAGAAATGTATAATTTAAGTAAGTTTTCACAGCCCTGAATCAATACTTTGTAGAACTTGTGAGTCTTTCTGGGTGTGTCACAACTTCCGCCGAAGTCGGTCCCTCTCCTTGTTTGGGCGACATTCGGAGGTCGACGTCACCGGCCTTCTAGCCATCGCCGATCCACTTTTAATTTTCCATTTGTTTTGTCTTTGTCTTACACACCTGGTTTCAATCCCCCAATTACCTGTTCATTATTTAACCTGAGAGGTGTTCTTTACAGTCCGGGCCACTTCGCTTCCGCTGCATTGACCCTATGACTGCGGGATCAAACTTTTCCCAGGCACCACTCCGCCCCGGGGACAACTGTACTCTGAGTCCGGAGACCAAGGCTATGGAGATTTACATTACATTGAGGCCTCCCTAGCTGCAGGGTACATCCATCCTTCTGCCTCCCCTGCCGGCACAGGATTCATCTTTGTGGACAAGAACAAAACCCTGTGCCCGTGCATTGACTACCGGGGCCTCAACTACATCACAGTGAAGAACCACTACCCGCTACCACTCATCTCTTCGGCCTTTGAGCCACTTCAGGGGGAAACCGTGTTCTCCAAGCTGGACCTATGGAACGCCTACCACCTGGTGCGGATACGGGAAGGGGATGAATGGAAGCCTGCCTATAACACACCCAAATCAAATCAAATCAAAGTTTATTTGTCATGTGCTCCGAATACAACAGGTAGACCTTACAGTGAAATGCTTACTTACAGGCTCTAACCAATGGAGCGAGGAAAAAAAAGGTATGTGTGCGTGTGTGTGTGTGTGTGTGTGTGTGTGTTTTTTATTTTTTTATTTTATTTTACCTTTATTTAACCAGGTAGGCAAGTTGAGAACAAGTTCTCATTTACAATTGCGACCTGGCCAAGATAAAGCAAAGCAGTTCGACAGATACAACGACACAGAGTTACACATGGAGTAAAACAAACATACAGTCAATAATATAGTATAAACAAGTCTACAGTGCCTTGCGAAAGTATTCGGCCCCCTTGAACTTTGCGACCTTTTGCCACATTTCAGGCTTCAAACATAAAGATATAAAACTGTATTTTTTTGTGAAGAATCAACAACAAGTGGGACACAATCATGAAGTGGAACGACATTTATTGGATATTTCAAACTTTTTTTACAATCTCAAAAACTGAAAAATTGGGCGTGCAAAATTATTCAGCCCCTTTACTTTCAGTGCAGCAAACTCTCTCCAGAAGTTCAGTGAGGATCTCTGAATGATCCAATGTTGACCTAAATAACTAATGATGATAAATACAATCCACCTGTGTGTAATCAAGTCTCCGTATAAATGCACCTGCACTGTGATAGTCTCAGAGGTCCGTCAAAAGCGCAGAGAGCATCATGAAGAACAAGGAACACACCAGGCAGGTCCGAGATACTGTTGTGAGGAAGTTTAAAGCCGGATTTGGATACAAAAAGATTTCCCAAGCTTTAAACATCCCAAGGAGCACTGTGCAAGCGATAATATTGAAATGGAAGGAGTATCAGACCACTGCAAATCTACCAAGACCTGGCCGTCCCTCTAAACTTTCAGCTCATACAAGGAGAAGACTGATCAGAGATGCAGCCAAGAGGCCCATGATCACTCTGGATGAACTGCAGAGATCTACAGCTGAGGTGGGAGACTCTGTCCATAGGACAACAATCAGTCGTATATTGCACAAATCTGGCCTTTATGGAAGAGTGGCAAGAAGAAAGCCATTTCTTAAAGATATCCATAAAAAGTGTCGTTTAAAGTTTGCCACAAGCCATCTGGGAGACACACCAAACATGTGGAAGAAGGTGCTCTGGTCAGATGAAACCAAAATTGAACTTTTTGGCAACAATGCAAAACGTTATGTTTGGCGTAAAAGCAACACAGCTGAACACACCATCCCCACTGTCAAACATGGTGGTGGCAGCATCATGGTTTGGGCCTGCTTTTCTTCAGCAGGGACAGGGAAGATGGTTAAAATTGATGGGAAGATGGATGGAGCCAAATACAGGACCATTCTGGAAGAAAACCTGATGGAGTCTGCAAAAGACCTGAGACTAGGACGAAAATTTGTCTTCCAACAAGACAATGATCCAAAACATAAAGCAAAATCTACAATGGAATGGTTCAAAAATAAACCTATCCAGGTGTTAGAATGGCCAAGTCAAAGTCCAGACCTGAAACCAATCGAGAATCTGTGGAAAGAACTGAAAACTGCTGTTCACAAATGCTCTCCATCCAACCTCACTGAGCTCGAGCCGTTTTGCAAGGAGGAATGGGATAAAATGTCAGTCTCTCGATGTGCAAAACTGATAGAGACATACCCCAAGCGACTTAGAGCTGTAATCGCAGCAAAAGGTGGCGCTACAAAGTTTTAATTTAAGGGGGCTGAATAATTATGCACGCCCAATTTTTCAGTTTTTGATTTGTTAAAAAAGTTTGAAATATCCAATAAATGTCGTTCCACTTCATGATTGTGTCCCACTTGTTGTTGATTCTTCACAACAAAATACAGTTTTATATCTTTATGTTTGAAGCCTGAAATGTGGCAAAAGGTCGCAAAGTTCAAGGCGGCCGAATACTTTCGCAAGGCACTGTATATACAATGTGAGCAAATGAGGTGAGAAGGGAGGTAAAGGCAAAAAAGGCCATGGTGGCAAGGTAAATACAATATAGCAAGTAAAACACTGGAATGGTAGTTTTGCAATGGAAGAATGTGCAAAGTAGAAATAAAAATAATGGGGTGCAAAGGAGCAAAATAAATAAATAAATTAAATACAGTTGGGAAAGAGGTAGTTGTTAGGGCTAAATTATAGGTGGGCTATGTACAGGTGCAGTAATCTGTGAGCTGCTCTGACAGTTGGTGCTTAAAGCTAGTGAGGGAGATAAGTGTTTCCAGTTTCAGAGATTTTTGTAGTTTGTTCCAGTCATTGGCAGCAGAGAACTGGAAAGAGAGGCGGCCAAAGAAAGAATTGGTTTTGGGGGTGACTAGAGAGATATACCTGCTGGAGCGTGTGCTACAGGTGGGAGATGCTATGGTGACCAGCGAGCTGATATAAGGGGGGACTTTACCTAGCAGGGTCTTGTAGATGACAGGTGTGTGTGTGTGTGTGTGTGTGTGTGTGTGTGTGTGTGTGTGTGTGTGTGTGTGTGTGTGTGTGGGTAGGTAGGTAGGTAGGTAAATAAATAAAACAACAGTAAAAAGACGTTTGAAAAAAGAGTAGCAAGGCTATATACAGACACCTGTTAGTCAGGCTGATTGACTATGCATATATGATGTACAGAGAGTAGCAGAAGCGTAAAAAGAGCTGTTGGCAGGTGGTGGGACACATTGCAGATAGCCCGGTTAGCCAATGTGCGGGAGCACTGGTTGGTCGGGCCAATTTAGGTAGTATGTAAATGAATGTATAGTTAAAGCGACTATACATATAAGATAAACATAGAGTAGCAGCGGCGTAAAAGAGGGGTTGGGGGGTCACACAATGCAAATAGTCCAGGTAACCATTTTGGTTACCTGTTCGGGAGTCTTATGGCTTGGGGGTAAAAACTGTTGAGAAGCCTCTTTGTCCTAGACTTGGCACTCCGGTACCGCTTGCCATGCAGTAGTAGAGAGAACAGTCTATGACTGGGGTGGCTGGGGTCTTTGACAATGTTTAGGGCCTTCCTCTGACACCGCCTGGTGTAGAGGTCCTGGATGGCAGGCAGCTTTGCCCCAGTGATGTACTGGGCCGTACGCACTACCCTCTGAAGTGCCTTGCGGTCAGAGGCCGAGCAATTGCCGTACCAGGCTGTGATGCAACCGGTCCGGATGCTCTCGATGTTGCAGCTGTAGAACCTTTAGAGGATCTCAGGACCCATGCCAAATCTTTTTAGTTTCCTGAGGGGGAATAGTGCCCTCTTCACGACTGTCTTGGTGAGTTTGGACCAATCTAGTTTGTTGTTGATGTGGACACCAAGGAATTTGAAGCTCTCAACCTGTTCCACTACAGCCCCGTCGATGAGAATGGGGACGTGCTCGGTGCTCCTTTTCCTGTAGTCCACAATCATCTCCTTAGTCTTGGCTACGTTGAGGGATAGGTTGTTATTCTGGCACCACCCGGCCAGGTCATTGACCTCCTCCCTATAGGCTGTCTCATCGTTGTCGGTGATCAGGCCGGCACTATTGTGTCGTCAGCAAACTTAATGATGGTGTTGGAGTCGTGCCTGGCCATGCAGTCGTGGGTGAACAGGGAGTACAGGAGGGGACTGAGCACGCACCCCTGGGGAGCTCCAGTGTTGAGGATCAGCGTAGCAGTTGTGTTGCTACCTACCCTCACCACCTGGGGGCGGCCTGTCAGGAAGTCCAGGATCCAGTTGCAGAGGGAGGTGTTTAGTACCAGGTTCCTTAGCTTGGTGATAAGCTTTGAGGGTACTATGGTGTTGAACACTGAGCTGTAGTCAATGAACAGCATTCTCACATAGTTGTTCCTTTTGTCCAGGTGGGAAAGGGCAGTGTGGATTGCAATAGAGATTGCATCATCTGTGGATCTGTTTAGGCGGTATGCAAATTGGAGTGGGTCTAGTGTTTAGTGAGCCATTACCAGCCTTTCAAAGCACTTCATGGCTATGGATGTGAATGCTACGGGTCTGTAGTCATTTAGGCAGGTTGTCTTTGTGTTCTTGGGTACAGGGACTATGGTGGTCTGCTTGAAGCATGTTGGTATTACAGACTTAATCAGGGACATGTTGAAAATGTCAGTGAAGACACCTGCCAGTTGGTCAGCACATGCCCGGAGCACACGTCCTGGTAATCCGTCTGGCCCCGCAGCCTTGTGTATGTTGACCTGTTTATTAACCTTTCTGATCTCCCCATCCCGGATCCGGGATCGTGAATACAGACTCAAGCTCATTACCATAACGCAACATTAACTATTCATGAAAATCGCAAATGAAATGAAATAAATATGCTAGCTCTCAAGCTTAGCCTTTTGTTAACAACACTGTCATCTCAGATTTTCAAAATATGCTTCTCAACCATTGCAAAACAAGCATTTGTGTAACATTACTGATGGCTAACGTAGCATTTAGCATTAGCATTCAGCTGGCAACATTTACACAAAAAAACAGAAAAGCATTCAAATAAAATCATTTACCTTTGAAGAACTTCAGATGTTTTCAATGAGGAGACTCTCAGATAGCAAATGTTCAGTTTTTCCTGAAAGATTATTTGTTTAGGACAAATCGCTCCGTTTTCTGCGTCACGTTTAGCTATGAAAAAAACCCTTTATCCAGGATTGTGTAAATCTATCAGCAAGCTCATTAGCATAACACAACGTTAACTATTCATGAAAATCGCAAATGAAATGAAATAAATATGCCATCTCTCAAGCTTAGCCTTTTGTAAACAACACTGTCATCTCAGATTTTCAAAATATGCTTCTCAACCATAGGAAAACAATCATTTGTGTAAAAGTAGCTAGCTAGCGTAAGCATTTAGCATTAGCATTTAGCGTTAGCATTAGCGTTAGCATCCAGCACGCAACATTTCAACAAAAACATAAAAGCCTTCAAATAAAATAATTTACCTTTGAAGAACTTCTGATGTTTTCAATTAGGATACTCTCAGTTAGATAGCAGATGCTCAGTTTTTCCAAAAAGATTCTTTGTGTATTAGAAATAGCTCTGTTTTATACATCACATTTGGCTACCAAAAAAAACCCGAAAATTCAGTCCTCAAAACGCGAACTTTTTTCCAAATTAACTCCATAATATCGACTGAAAACATGGCAAACGTTGTTTAGAATCAATCATCAAGGTGTTTTTCACATATCTCTTCATTGATACATCGTTCTTGGACACATGGTTTTTCCCCTGAATCAAATGGTAAAGTAAAAGCAGCTGGCAATTGCGCACCGAATTCCACGCAGGACACCAGGCGGACACTTGGAAAATGTAGTCTCTTATGGTCAATCTTCCAATGATATGCCTACAAATACGTCACAATGCTGCTAAGACCTTGGGCGAACGACAGAAAGTGTAGGCTCATTCCTTGCGCAATCACAGCCATATAAGGAGACAATGGAAAACAGAGCTTCAGAAATTCTGCTAATTCCTGGTTGATGCATCATCTTGGTTTCGCCTGTAGAATGAGTTCTGGGGCACTTACAGACAAAATCTTTGCAGATTCTGAAACTTCAGAGTGTTTTCTTTCCAAAACTGTCAAGAATATGCATAGTCGAGCATCTTTTCGTGACAAAATATCGCGCTTAAAACGGGAACGTTTTTTATCCAAAAATGAAATAGCGCCCCTAGAGATCTAACAGGTTAAAGGTCTTACTCCCGTCGGCTACGGAGAGCGTGATCACACAGTCGTCTGGAACAGCTGGTGCTCCCATGCATGCCTCAGTGTTGCTTGCCTCGGAGCGAGCATAGAAATGATTTAGCTCGTCTGGTAGACTCGTGTCTTGTGTCTTCCCTTTGTAGTCTGTAATAGTTTGCAAGCCCTGCCACATCCGACGAGCGTCGGAGCTGGAGTAGTATGGTTAAATCTTAGCCCTGTATTGATGCTTTGCCTGTTTGATGGTTCATCGCAGGGCATACCGGGATTTCTTGTAAGCTTCCAGGTTAGAGTCTCACTCCTCTCCCCTCTAATCAGTGGCCAACCGGCGTACACGGTGAGGCGTCTCGTGAAGGTTCGGCCTCGAGGCAGGGGATTCCTGTACCTAGTTGACTGGGAGGGTTATGGCCCAGAGGAATGGTGCTGGGACGTCCTAGACCCAGGCCTCATCGCTGATTTCCAACACCAGAACCCCGGACAACCAGGTGTGCGCCCAGGTAGGGAGGGTACTGTCGCACCCTGATCTGTTTCACCTGTCTTTGTTCTTTTCTCCACCCGCCTCCAGGTGTCGCCCATCTTCCCCATTATCCCCAGTGTATTTATACCTGTGTTCTATGTTTGTCTGTTGCCATTTAGTTTTGTTCGTCAAGCCTACCAGTGTTTTTCACCTTGCTCCTATCTTGTTCTAGTATCTGTTTTCTAGTTTCTACCATTTTCCCTGCTCTAACACTGAGCCTGCCATTCTGTACCTTATGGACTCTGATCTGGATTACTGACCTCTGCCTGCCCTTGGCCTGTCGTTTTGCCTCCCCTGTTCTAGAAATAAACTTTTGTTACATCGACACTGTCTGCATCTGGGCCTTCTCTTGAAACGTCTCCAAGAGCTTTCCACACGAATTGTTCAACATTTGTCCATTATTCTTTTCAAAATTCTTCAAGCTCTGTCAAATTGGTGGTTGATCATTGCTAGACAAACATTTTCAGGTCTTGCCATAGATTTTCAAGTAGATTTAAGTAAAAAATGTAACATTCACTGTCTTCTTGGTAAGCAACTCCAGTGTAGATTTGACCCTGTGTTTTAGGTTATTGTCCTACTAAAAGGTGAATTCATCTCCCAGTGTCTGGTGGAAAGCAGACTGACACAGGTTTTCCTCTAGGATGCATGTTTTAGAATATTTCTATTCTGTACAGGATTCCTTCTTTTCACTCTGTTAATTAGGTTAGTTTTGTGGAGTAACTACAATGTTGTTGATCCATCCATTCTCCTATCACAGCCATTAAACTCTGTAACTAATTTAAAGTCTGCATTGGCCTCATGGTGAAATCCCTAAGTGGTTTTCCTTTACTCCGGCAACTGAGTTAGGAAGGACGCCTGTATCTTTGTAGTGACTGTGTGTATTGATACACCATCCACAGTGTAATTAATAACTTCACCATGCTCAAAGGGATATTCAATGTCTGCTGTTTTTACACATCTACCAATAGGTGCTCTTTGTTAGGCATTGGAAATCCTCTCTGGTCTTTGTGGCTGAAACTGTTTGAAATTCACTTCTCAACTGAGGGACCTTACAGATAATTGTATGTGTCGGGTTCAGAAATGAGGTAGCCATTAAATAAAAATAAACACAATTGCACACAGAGTGAGTCCATGCAACGTAATATGTGACTGAAGTACATTTTTACTCCTGAACTTATTTAGGCTTGTCATAACAAAGGGGTAAATACCTATTGACTCGAGACATTTCAGCTTTTCATTTTTTATTTTTTTGTAAAAATGTCAAAGAAATTTCACTTTCAAGTGTGTGTGTTTTTGTCACTGACCCACACAATCTAAATGTTTATTTATTACTCAGGCTGTAACAACAAAATGTGGAAAAAGTCAAGGGGTGTGAATCCTTTCTTAATAAGGCACTGTATACGGAACAAAAATATAAATGTAACAGGCAACAATTTCAAAGATTTTACATAAATGTTGGACAAAACTACACATTTTAGATTGACCTTTTATTGTCCCCCAGCACAAGGTGCACCTATGTAATGATCATGCTGTTTAATCAGCTTCGTGATATGCCACACCTGTCAGATGGCTGGATTATCTTGGCAAAGTAGAAATGCTCACTAACAGGGATGTAATCAAATTTGTAAAATGTACAGATGCCCCCTGACACAAGCCCCCTTGTTTTACCTTCTGCTCTGGAAGAGAGTGTATAGTGCATGGGCATTATTAAGGACAAAATAGACAGAACACATAAGGTGTATATAAACACCCTTTAATTCTGATTGCCACACATATGAATTAAGGCATAAACAGTATAAAAAAGCAACAGCAGTTTCCATGTTTAATTGATTCCAAAGTAACTTGATACACTGTGTGAATTACACTGATCATGCAACTTCATTGAAGAGTTTCTCTAGAGATGTCCATACTTGTAAACAGAGTTTGTAGCACTATTCAAGTAATAAAACAACCACTGTGACTATGCAAGTAATGTGCTGTAATGTAAATCACAATACAATGCATTGAAATGAAAACAAACATAAATAATAAGCATTTAATACTATGTCATGTAACTATACAGAATATATACACCACAGTTCTATGGCACTGGTAAAATGTGAAGATTTACTCTCACACAAGACAATACAATCAACAAGTGGCTACAGTCAAGTACAGTATACAAATGTAATTAAGTAATACTGGGAGGACCACTTTATAGACTCTTGCACTTCAATTGCAGTTTCCCAACGGAAAAAAACATTGGGATAATACAAATTTCAGTACATTCAACCATATGATTTACATTACGATACATGTGCATATAAACTTTGTAGCATGGCAATTTATGGCTGATTCTATGACACTATGGGGTTTGTCACGTGTGTTTTCAGACAGGCATCCAAATGCAAAATACTTAAGTCTTGTTACTTGATACATATCTCCACCAATATTACAATACCACTACTCTGACTCTTATAAAATATTGATTAAATCGCAAATGAAATTGGTCTCTGCCTCCCATAGAGGCTATGAATATAACACCATGGAATTGATGCCTGTAAATCTTCTTATCCTCATGTGAGCCAGTCACATGGTTTTACTTCTTCCCTTCATTATCTGTAGAAGCAGAGTTCATGAACACCTTATTTGATTTTAGAATGATTTTATATACAATACCTACCTCTCACAGTAAAGAAAATTGACTAAAGTTAACTAAATCTACTTCATGTCATTATTCAGTACTGATCCTTTTCTCTTTTGACAAAAGGATCAAACAATAGGCCTATCATAGAGAGGGTATGGATTGGGCAACTAAGAGGACATACCAGTTGAAGATGAGTGTACCAACACCTTCTGGCTGGAAACCAGGGCTCTAGAGCTTATCCCTTCAAAAGAGAGATGAGAGATCTAGCTATATCTAATGAACTATTGTGCTTTAGTGTAGGTAAAGAAAACAACATGTTATAGACATAATAAGCATGCCTTCCTCTCAATCACAGACGTATTGTTTTTAGAAATGAAACATATAATATTTTCAAAGTAAAATATTTTTTTCACTTTACATTTCAATCATTCAGGAAACGTTTGTTTACCTTGGAAAATGTCGTACTGCCCAGACATGAGTGGGTAGCTCATTCCAAGATGTGTATGATGATGAGTGTGAAGGTGCCTGGCAAAGGGAACATGGTTCCTCTCCCGGTCAGTCTCTCTCTCTCCTTCAAGGGATCCTTTCTCACCAGGCTATTGACAAAAAGGGTGATTCTTTACTCAAATATGTCTTTGTAGTACTGTATATACAGTATGTATTGCACACTAATATCATAATTTCAACAGCATGTCACAGATCACACTTGCAATAGGGCTAGTATCTCACAGATGCTCATTTCAATTTCCTCTCTCTACCGCCATAAACTGATGCATGTTCATTTCATGGATTCCCTTTTGCTTTATATTTTTCAGTCTCAATTCTGCCTATACTTGATGGACACTCACCGCAGGGGATTTGCCATGGTATGGCAGATTGTGGTGTTGCAGAAGCTCAAGGGCAGTAGACTCACTGGCTGGCTTACTGCTCACACTACGGCTGTTCTGAGTCAAATCTGACTCCTCTCTGCCTGCTGTTTTCCCATAGAGAGGATAGTGGAAACCTAATATGTACAGTACAAAACACAATTGAGAAAACAGCCCTTCAATAAATTCATTCACAATGCCAGGCCAAATAGCAATCTCTTTAACGAGACACAAACTTGGCATGAATCTTGAACACGTGATATAATCCAAAATCTTAAATACACAAAATATGATGAAGCAAAAAAATTCACGCAAACAACTCGATTTCAGTTTCTATTGCCCATTGTAGTCATAATTTCTCCAACCATATAGACTTACGTGGGTAGTTATGCACCAGGGTGGGTGACTTGACCGTGTAAGAGTTGTTGCTGGGGTCACACATCTGTAGGTATTGGTAGGAATGCTGGTACTGGATATAGGGTTGTTGTTGGGGGTTCATCGCTGGTGATACAGCCACCCTGGCACTCTGTGATTCCTCAGACATTACCCCTATTGGCTGCTGCTCCTCTAGCCTATCACAGTCCTCTATGTCTGATGTAGTGACGTTCTGGTTCGTGGCCTTTTTGAGCTCTACTCCCAACTTTGTCACTGGCTCAGAGGGCATCTCCCACTCCTTAGACATGTCAGCATTTAACTCCTCTGAGCTCTGGCTAAGCTCTTCACTTTGCTGCTCCACATTATTGGATTGATTTGGGCGGGACCAGCATTGGACTTCTGCATGCTAAATCGATGAGGAAAAGTGTTGTTTGTGATGGGTTTTCTTAATATTTAATTGAATACCAGTAATCCCAGTTTGTGAATTGACAAGTCAATCCATCAACTGCAAATTCAACATTTGTATCAAAACCAACTTTTCTTTTCAAATGTTCCTTACTTAGCTACTTATGTTAAATGTTTACATTTACATCTAAAATTGGGTTACGTCCTTTAGTAGAATGGCCATCTTAGATTTGACCGATAAAATAAAACTTATCTTCCTAATCTGTCTTCTTGAAAATATTTGGCAAAAGGACATCTACAGTACCACATAAACAGCCTTTACCTGGACTAAAGGTTTACATAATGCAACAATCTGACAATCTGACCTTCACAACAGTCGTACACACCAACATCCAAATAGCTAAAGACAGAGTGAAAAACTTACATTTGAAAATGATACATTTGAGTCCAGATCTGTCTGATTATTTGGATTCATGGATGATTTCATTTCATCACTGTCTTTGACAAGTCCCTGGTTTTCTGTCATATTGACAAGCATCGGCTTCCCTTGTGGCTGTGTGGTCAGAGTCTGGGGCCGCTCATCCATTTCTGCAAACGAGAGCCCAGGTTTGGCACAGCACGTTTTCACAGAGTCTGTCCCCTTAGATAATACAGATGTCGAGGTTATCATGTGTTTCAACTCATCTGTTTCTCGGTTTGCTTGACCTCCTCTCTGCTTGGTGATTTGCTGCTGATCACAGCACTTGGATGCAATTAAGAGTTTTTGATCCATGTAAAGACCTCGTGCATACTGGCCGTAGTACAAGGACTGGGCAAGAGCCGTGTGTGTTTGTGTCATCGCCATCTGAAGCTGGGACTGCGAACTTGAGTTGATGACATCAGTCTTCTTCGAATCAAATAATTCCGGGGTGTTTCTCCCCTCATTGTCCTCCTTTTTGCATTTACTGTCTTGAAGGGTGGAGGTCTTATGGAAAGCAGCTGTGTTTGACTGGCCGGTCTGCATGTAATTCTGAATATAGTAGGGGTCATATCCGTGGTAAAAAGGAGACTGGGGGTCTTTGACAGGCCCTGCAGGAATAGATGCAGCTGGAGGAGTCTTTGGATTTAGATTGGGATTGTTGTTTGAGTTCATCTCAGAGGCTGAGATGGACCTTGGACTTTTGGACCTAGTGTCTGAACGGCAGTCTGAACCCCCATCATCACCTGCATCTGATATGTCTGAGTATGCCGGGCTGTTAGTTTTGGTGGTGGTGCCATCTCCACTTTCAAGGGAGCCACAGTCCAGTCTTGAAGAGCTACCTATGGAAGGACTAGGAGAGTTGTCAGTGAACGTGTACACTTTGTCAGCCTCAGCTCTGATGCTGGCCATTCTACTCTCCTGAGACTCCGTTAGACTGTTCATGACGTCTTGTTTGCTCAAGTGCTCTTTCAGAAGGCTTCCAGAAGGTTCTTTTCCCACCACCTTTCCCTCGTCCATCTTTAGTTGAATGCTATCGCCATTAGAGGTCCTTGTGTCTTTATTGTGTTTGTCTTTTAATCTTCGTTTGTCTTTGTTCCTGGTCTCCTTGCAAGTGACTAGGGTTGTTTTACCCAGACTTGGCTCTACCATGATGTTTAACTTTGGCTTTATGGGTTTAAGTGAGAGGTTCTTTGTTGTGGTGACACCAACAGCTACTGATGGGGAAGACTGCTGTGGGTTGGCTTCTGTTGTGTTAGTGGAGAACACAGTGTTGGGGATTGCAATCAGCTTTGGGGGAGCAGGAGCTATAGGCCTGTTGGTTCTAGATTTAGATGAACACTTCTCAACTTTCCCATTAACCTTTTTCACTTTATCACACACTCCCTTCTTATCGATCAAACCCTCGGCTTCAAGCTTAGGCATCTCCACAGAGGAGTTCCTATCAGTAACAAGGCAATTTTCCAGTACCACAGTCATGTTCGAGATGATTGGCAAGTTACTCAAGTCATCAATGAGTCCCTCTTTGATCAATGAATTCCTCCTCATTTTAGAATTCGCCATGGGACTATGATCACTATTGAACATTAATCGTCTGCTTTTTGGAGACCCTATTGTAGAAACCTTATATAGGGGGCTGGGCTTCTTTGATGAGCTATTGGTTATATCGGAGCAGTCGAAAGTCATGTTACTGAGGGACTCCTCACAGTCAGACAGTCTGTCCTCAATCTCAGCCTCAAACTCTGGCTTCCGGTCCACATCTAAGTGTGCATGTGTCTGGTGGTACCGCAGCCCATTGATATGCTTGTATTTCTTGTTACAGTGAGGATGGGGGCAGTCTATCAGAATGGGAGAGGTACATGCCGAATCGTTAAAGGTAGGATCCGACTTTCCCTGTGGAGTGGAAGGAGCACTCCGGGACTTGGCACGGATCCTCTTCCCGTTTCCATTTTTCATGTCATCTGTGACTAAACTCAAATCCAGATCAGTCGGTGGTTTGTTTTTCCTCTTCCCAGATGGGATGGAGTTTGGCTTGATCTCCTCAACTGTGAAAAAGGGAGGTGTTCTGCAGTTATTGATCAGATTAAGGCTCCCTCTTCGGCCCTTGCTGTGAATGCCCCCACCACGGCTCTTATGTGGCAGCCCTCGGACCTTGGCAAGCCCAGGTTCAACACAGGGTCGATCCGGGATGGCCAGTCGCATCCTTTTACCACGGCCACGGCCACCTGGCAGATCAGGGTCACTGGATGGTGACTCACAAAATCTAGAAGAAGAAAATATATACATATATATATATATATCTATACACTACCGTTCAAAAGTTTGGGGTCACTTAGAAATGTCCTTGTTTTTGAAAGAAAAGCTCATTTTTTGTCCATTAAAATAACATCAAATTGATCAGAAATACAGTGAAGACATTGTTAATGTTGTAAATGACTATTGTAGCTGGAAACGTCTGATTTGTTATGGAATATCTACATAGAAGTGCAGAGGCCCATTATCAGCAACCATCACTCCTGTGTTCCAATGGCACGTTGTGTTGGCTAATCCAAGTTTATAATTTTAAAAGGCTAATTGATCATTATAAAACCCTTTTGCAATTATTTTAGCACAGTTGAAAACTGTTGTACTGATTAAAGAAGCAATAAAACTGGGCTTCTTTAGAATAGTTGAGTATCTGGAGCATCAGCATTTGTGGGTTTGATTACGGGCTCAAAATAGCCAGAAACAAAGAAGAACTTTCTTCTGAAACTCGTCAGTCTATTCTTGTTCTGAGAAATTAAAGATATTCCATGTGAGAAATTGCCAATAAACTGAAGGTCTCGTACAACGCTGTGTACTACTCCTTTCACAGAACAGCACAAACTGTCTCTAACCAGAATAGAAAGAGGAGTGGGAGGCCCCAGTGCACAACTGAGCAAGAGAAGCCCCGGTGCACAACTGAGCAAGATGACAAGGACATTAGAGTGTCTAGTTGGAGAAACAGACGCCTTCGAAGTCCTCAACTGGCAGCTTCATTAAATAGTTCCGCAAAACACCAGTCTTAACATCAACAGTGAAGAGGTAACTCTGGGATACTGGCCTTCTAGGCAGAGTTGCAAAGAAAAAGCCATATCTCAGACTGGCCAATAAAAAGAAAAGATTAAGATGGGCAAAAGAACACAGACATTGGACAGAGGACCTCTGCCTAGAAGGCCAACATCCCGGAGTCTATTTCTCAAACTAGACACTCTAATGTCCTTGTCATCTTGCTCAGTTGTGCACCGGGGCTTCCCACTCCTCTTTCTATTCTGGTTAGAGCCATTTTTAGCTGTTCTGTGAAGGGAGTAGTACACAGCGTTGTACGAGATCTTCAATTTCTTGGAAATTTCTCGCATGGAATAGCCTTCATTTCTCAGAACAAGAATAGACGAGTTTCAGAAGAAAGTTCTTTGTTTCTGGCTATTTTGAGCCTGTAATCGAACCCACAAATGCTGATGCCCCAGATACTCAACTAGTCTAAAGAAGGCCAGTTTTATCACATCTTTAATCAGAATAACAGTTTTCAGCTGTGCTAACATAATTGCAAAAGGGGTTTTTAATGATCAATTAGCCTTTTAAAATGATAAACTTGGATTAGCTATCATAACGTGCCATTGGAACACAGGAATAACAGTTGCTGATAATGGGCCTCTGTACGCCTATGTAGATATTCCATTGCAAATCAGACGTTTCCAGCTACAATAGTAATTTACAACATTAACAATGTCTACACTGTATTTCTGATCAACTTGATGTTATTTTAATGGACCCCCCAAAAAATGTCCTTTCAAAAACAAGGGCATTTCTAAGTGAACCCAAACTTTTGAACGGTAGTGTATATATAGTAAACCATACAAAAAAAATCTATACAAAATTGGTGTATGACACAGAAATAAAATCAATCAATCAAATCCATCAAAAATTACATAAGTACTCATTCTTGATTACTTGCAATGGTAACGACATGCGACAAACATAGTCACTGACAGCTTTCTTGGCAACAGAAAAGGCTAAAACAAAATAGGCTACTCATATACTATTTTTCAATACCATACAACAAATGATGAATATTTCTTATTACCTGGGTGGTGCCCAGTCATGCTTGGTACAGTCCAAAAGAGTCCCCACATAGGTTCTTTTTCTCCATGTTACATTGACTACAAGGACCCCTACAATTCAAAAAGCAAAAAGGAGCATGTTACATTAAAGACATTTTCAAATGATGTGCTTTGAACTGTGGCATGGATGGAGGTCCAGTTGACAACCATGATGGCATTGTGATAACTTTTTATCAGATGAAATGACATCAGACTGATAGATGGGATCCTCTTTTTGTGGCTTTTATGAAGGCTTGGTCTACGTCCCAAATGGCACCCTATTCCCTATATTGTGCAATTATTTTGACCAGGTCCCATGCAGTACACTATATATAGGGAATAGAGTACAATGTGGGATACAGCCTTGTTCTTACCACAGCACCAAGAAGGCTGAATTATGTCATTTACATTTTTTTTTACACAAAGAATGAATAACATTTTAAAAGCCAAGATTTCTCCAAGACAACCAAAAGTCGAGAATGAAGATATTCGAGAATCAAATAGATATTGCACATTATTATTTCACTGTACCGAGTATATTCAAATGCTTTTACAGAAGTGATTTGTATGAAAACATATTACACCTTTATCTTGCCTTGGCAAATGGCCGTATAAAGTAGTTTGGATTCTAGTCTAATTTTCTTGAAAGTAAACACTAAAATCTGTGAACTGCAAACCGAAATGTCTTGTTGCTGTGACAATTTGAATGAGCTCTGCAATTGAAGGGTTTATGTCCAAAACACAATAAACGCCAACTTTTCAGATGTGCATTTTTTCATCTGAAATTAATGCTCATGGGTCCCTTTCTATGTGCATGAATTAGGGCTGTCATCAAACTTTCAATCACTTAGTTTAGGTGTGCTTTAAAATGTGTTTTATTGCTAAATGTGATATCCAGCACACTCGTTTTTTCCCCCCAAGATGCTCTATATCCATTGTCCAGGTGGATGGAACGTTCCATATGGTTTTCGCAGCTGGTGCAAAAGTGAGTCATTTTGTGAATCATTTCCATGATATTTGTCTGTCCAATCATAAGTTACGTTTCTCTAAATATTTTTTCCACACTTAGAAATGTAATCGCATTCAATTTGGGTTAGGGGGCTCCCGAGTGGTGCAGCGGTCTAAGCCACTGCATCTCAGTGCTAGAGGCATCACTACAGACCCTGGTTTGATTCCAGGCTGTATCACAACCAGCCATGATTGGGGGTCCCATAGGGCGGCTCACAATTGGCCCAGCGTCATCTGGGTTAGGGTTTGGCTGGGGTAGGCCGTCATTGTAAATAAGAATTTGTTTTTAACTGACTTGCCTAGTTAAATAAAATAATGTAGGCTAACCCCTGGCGGGCTGTGTAACTCAGACAATAAGAATCCATCCATCCAACCTTGATCAGCAACTTAATGCAAACGACTTTCAATGTCCTTATTCTTCCTTAAATCCTTCCCTGAAATGTATAGAATGCAATTCAAAAAGATTGATTTATCCTAATGATAAGAAACCTGTAAAACCCCCATACAATTTTTCAAAAAGTTGCTTTTTCCATAAAGAAAACACACATTGTATATACACTGTTCATCCCCTGGATACAATAAATCACTAATGTTATATTTGTACAATATAGTTCAAACAAAGGACTATTGTATTTATTTATGGATTGATACTTTATTACATGTAACTGTTTAAAACCCAATCGGGATACTTGTTCTACTGGAGTTCTGTTGTTTGGAGTGGATATATATTATTTGTTTCTAAAATAAAATGACCTTGCAATGTTCAGTATTTCAAACAAAATCATGTCCGTCTTTTCACTAGCCCCCCCAAAATAACTCTCTCTTTCACAACATGTGTTTTTCAATTCATATACATTTACCAACATTCCTGAAAATAAAATCAAACCCCTCAATTTTATTTTGATATGCATACATCAAAAATCTAGCTCACAGTCGGGGACATTAAGATGGTGGTCTGCAATTAGCATTTGCCTAATCAATATGCACTCGGCATCTCTGCAGCCCTCGAACGCTAAGGTGTCTTACTAGGGAGGTCCCATGGCATAGCTTCCAAATAAGACGGCAACAGCCTTTCTCTTCAAATCCGAGTTTTACAGGAATAATAGGCCTCTTAAAAACAGAACACACATCAGATGAATTCTCTCATGGTCTGTTACACTGTTACATCAGCAGAGATCCTTTAATTAAAACCAGCCTTGAATACAAAAGCATTTTCTAGCTCACAAATCACTTTGTTGGCCGTGTGCAAAGACCAAATTCTGTTTTATAAGTGACACTCTAGTACTCAAGTGAGCCAGCAATGTTGCTTTCTTCAGTGAAGTAGATTAAATCAAGCCTCTCGGTTTTGGGCTACTGTAAATACGGTTATGTTTACATCTCCGCAAGGCTAAGGCCTACCTTTGATCAGATGATAATTATTAATACTGGCTTACTGTTAATAATATTACCGTGGAATAAACTGTTTTATGCCCACTGATATAAGCGACTGTACAGCCTTTCATTCATGGTCAATCATGTACATGCTGAACCACATGGTGGAATGCTGAAATTTTAGGAGAGCTGGAGGAATGGAATCCTCACCTTCCTCAGTCTCATGCCACACAATGCCCTCCAGGTTGACACTGGTGCCTGGCTGACAAGGGCCAGGGCGACATGAATCGGTGTCTGGCCCTCCATCTTGTGTGTTGGTTCCTATGGATCTGGTCCTCACCAGAAGTTGCTTTGAGATGGGTGAAGAGAAGGGGGCATTGGACATTGGGCTTTGAGGGCCGGGTGGCGGGGGTGCAGGCACTGTAAACATTGAATCCACCTACGGAAAGGAGGAGGAGGAGTCAAATATCACCTCTGACTTTTCAACATAAAAGGCCCAAAGCAGCCGTTTTTACATCAATATCAAATCATTTCTGTGTAACAATTATCTTAGCTTTTTAGCAAAAAAAAATTATCAAGCAAGACTTTTACTAGGACTGTCTTGGAGTGGTTTGAGTGGGGAGGGGAAACTTAAAACTAGCTGTTATTAGGAGAGAGCTTTGGAACTCTCTTTGTTATTGGTCTATTAACCAATTTCCCGCCTGGTGATGTCATCATGCAAGCCGAAACTCCCACCCATGCAAACAGGCGGATTAGAAGGTCCTGTATAGATTGAATTTTCTACCAGAAACTATCAGAAAATAACACTGATCACATTTGTTTCACATGTTACAGTGTTCGTTTCACCAGCTGTTGTACAATACAGTGGCTTGTGGAAGTATTCACCCCCTTTGGCATTTTTCCTATTTTGTTGCCTTACAACCTGGAATTAAAATCGATTTTGGGGGGGTTTGTATCATTTGATTTGCACAACATGCCTACCACTTTGAAGATGCACATTTTTTTAAATTGTGAAACAAACAAGAAATAATACAAAAAAACAGAACTTGAGCATGCATAACTATTCACCCCTCCAAAGTCAATACTTTGTAGAGCCACCTTTTGCAGCGATTACAGCTGCAAGTCTCTTGGGGTATGTCTCTATAGGCTTGGCACATCTAGCCACTGGGATTGTTGCCCATTCTTCAAGGCAAAATGGCTCCTTCCACTTCAAATTGGATGGGTTTCCGTTGGTGTACAGCAATCTTAAGGTCATACCACAGATTCTCAATTGGATTTAGATCTGGGCTTTGACTAGGCCATTCCAAGACAATTAAATGTTTCACCTTAAACCACTCGAGTGTTGCTTTAGCAGTATGCTTAGGGTCAATGTCCTGCTGGAAGGTGAACCTCCATCCCAGTCTCAAATCTCTGGAAGACTGAAACAGGTTTCCCTCAACAATTTCCCTGTTTTTAGCGCTATTCTTCAATTCTGAAGAAGCTCTGCAGCTCCTTCAGTGTTATCTTTAGTCTATTTGTTGCCTCTCTGATTAATGCCCTCCTTGCCTGGTTTATGAGTTTGGTGGGCAGCCCCCTCTTGGCAGGTTGGTTGTGGTGCCATATTCTTTCCATTTTTTAATAATGGATTCAATGGTGCTCCGTGGGATGTTCAAAGTTTCTTATCTTTTTTTATAACCCAACCTTGATCTGAAATTCTCCACAACCTTGTCCCTGACCTGTTTGGAGAGCTCCTTGGTCTTTATGGTGTCGCTTGCTTGGTAGTGACCCTTGCCTAGTGGTGTTGCAGACTCTGGGGCCTTTCAGAACAGGTGTATATATACCGAGATCATATGACAGATCATGTGACACGTAGATTGCACACAGGTGGACTTTATTTAACTAATTATGTGTCTTCTGAAGGTAATTGGTTGCACTAAATCTTATTTATGGGCTTCATAGCAAAGGGGGGGAACGCACCGCTTTTCTGTTTTTTATTTTGTGTTATGTTTCTCATTTCACTTCACCAATTTTGACTATTTTGTGTGTGTCCATTACATGAAATCCAAATAAAAATCTATTTAAATTACTGGTTGTAATGCAACAAAATAGGAAAAACGCCAAGGGGGATGAATACTTTTGCAAGGCACTGTATGATACAAAACACAGAAAAAAAAAGAATTTTGATTGCCTTTAAGCATCCTGACCTTTAATTCATAAATAATCTCATATCTATGTTCATCATAGGGATGGTAATAAACAAAGGAAAGTGTTGTTTTCCAAAGCCTATTGGTAATTTCATAAAATTACAAGCAGCTATTGACAATTAATCTTCAAAAAAATATATGTATCTTTGAATACCAGTGATGTACACATTTCAGCAGTTTAATTAAATATTCGATGAAAATAGCATTTCTGCATGACCTGAAAAACAAATGAAAAAGAACAAGCAATACTATTGCTTTGTGTTGTAACTGCAAAAAGATTGCCATTCATGTATTTTTGCTATTTAGGTTTATATGCAGTGCTGAACATGTTTGTACTTCTGACTAAATGTGTTATGTCATTTTTAAATGTTAATGTATGCATATAACATCATTTGAAAGAGAAGTCATTCCTACAGGGTTGTTTGTGTCTGATCAGATACCTATGAAGGGACAAAAACAAAGACTGATGCATGCTCCCCTGCTTTGATTGCAAGATGCAATGCCACAGTCCTGTACCCTCCCTCCCTCAGACAGAATCACTCAGCAAACGTCTCAAACATTGACCACAATGATGAGTCAAAAACCTAGGGCTTGTCTTCATCACGAATGCCTTGTCTTGTAACCATAAAAGCAACACAAGCGTTCATTGTTACAGGCTATGTGTGATTTTAATATGCAGCACGGTGAGGAGCTGATGGCCAAGAGCAGGGAGAAAAGATGGCTACCGTTCACACACTCCACTTCCCCTGCTGCTGAGTGAAAAACACTGATTACTGGTGGCATCTGTCATGAAGAAAGATAGGCGTCTTCTCTTGTAACAAATTAGATTAAATCGTTATAAAAAAAACAACTGCCTATGTAGGTTGGGACTTTGTGGTGTCCCTACTAAGCTATTTAAGATAAATCAAATGAAAAGACTCAGGTAAAAATTGTGGAGAGTGTGGGACTGTTCCCTGAGAACAATCATTGGTGGGCAACAGCCTCCAATAGCATTAACATTAACCATAAATTACAGAAACTGTAAAAGGATACGCATAAGAAATTAGTACCCGAAGAAACTTCCCTTCCTTTTGCTGTGGAGTTTCGGTTATATTATAAACAAAACAGAGGACATGCTAATAAAATAAACTAATCGGGTTAGGATACAACTGATGGGTCTGAGATTATGGTGATTCCCCAGGTTTACATCTGGTTATAGCCTTTCACATGTCACAGCTATGCAAAACCTCTCTGCTTGCATGTGTGCTTAGGGTACCTTGTCATTATATTCATTATTAAATCATTGTCCATATTGTAAATAACATCATATATTGTAAATAATAGTGTGGTAGTGTTTTGTAGCCACATCACTGTACATTATATATTCGTTTGTCATTCTTAGCCTATATTTTGGGGGGATGTTCTGGCCTGGGCCCTTGGAACTGCATTCTTGAACAGCTGTGTGTATTCTGTGCACATAAAGGATTACCATGATATAACTGTATCTCTATTAGGCTGCTACCTTACTCATGCATAAAACATCTGCCAAGTAATCCTGTTAGGCTACCTTTCTTATGAAAAAAATATTCCACGGCAATTAAGATAATACGATAATGATTGGTAGCCTACATGTTTTAAAACGTGCATTAAGCTTACCTTTTCTGTTCTCAGTTTCTTTGCCGTTGTGACAGTGTCGTCATTCTTCCTCACAACAATAGCGCTGCCCTTTATTCCACAATCCAAACCGTTTTTGGTAATGTCTTCCATTCTGCCCCCTGCACAATGACACGGATTCGCTTTGCTTCCGAGTGTGCATAAATGGTCAGGTATAGAATTTAAGATGGGACTTCTTTGACCATCATGTTTCTCTTTCCTCGTCCTGAAAGCATCCCTCTCCCTTTTCCAGCCTCTGATTAGATTTTTTCCCTTTTTTTCCTCTTTGCCTTTGGCGCATGAAACGGTTACATCACTCGACTTTGGGTTGCTGACCGCCTGGCCCAGTGCTGAATTCATTTCAAATGCCTCTATGGGGCGTCCTCTCAGCGATACCACACAGTGCGAGGACCGACGGCTCAAAACCCTTAGAAGTTTTGCTTCGTTTGAATCTATATTTCCTCGATTCCTTGCTGAAGTGTCCCTGGATTTGAACGGAGGGAATTGTTAGTCTGTCTGATAAAGCAGATGCGTTTGAACAATTGGACAGCTCCTCACAATCCGTCATCGTCCCATTTTTTCCTTTAAAAAATCCACTAATCTCCTGTCTTTGTCGATCTCTCCTCAAATCAGCATTCAAGTCAATTCTCAAATTGCCAACCGCAGTCACTGACGGGAGTAGTAGGCTGCGTGTCAGCCTAGCTGGTTAACAGTATTCTATTGTGAAATTGACTGACTTGAATTATGACAGAAAAACGGTGATACCCCTGACTTCACAAAAGGAAGGCATAGTCAGATGCCTTCTATCCTGTATAAATCGTCATTAGGCTACCTTCGGTTCAGTGTAGACCTACAGTATATCTCATTTAATGAATAGAATATTTTTTTAAAACAACCAAAAGTATTGTGGTGTAATATACCCCATGGGGTTATGAGGACACCTCCTGTTGTGCAAAATTGCTCAATGTATCCTGCCATAGCCCGATGGTGTCTCAAACCTGGGTACCTTAGCCATAACACCAAGATGTCACAGGCTAAGGCCTACTAAGATATACTAAGGTCGCTATATTCCCTTTTCCTATTCTAACTGTTTGGGAAAGGCTGCAGGTAAAATAAAAGGAATCTAATCGAAACCAGCACACACGTAAATAATGTTTCAGCAACCTGGACAGTACCGCAATCTGTGCTAGGTAAAACAAGGATCAGCGATTTCAGCAACACGGCCAATGGACAGAGCCGCACCCAGCTCAAAACCCATAAAGATTCAATACACCTGTGTTGTTCAATCTAGCTGCTAGTTGGGCTCTGTGCCTTCTGGCAGACCTTTGCCATGCTTTGCTATTGTTCCCTAATCCCCTGAATTAGAAATGTAAACTAATAGTGAATAAAAGTAGAAGATTATTGCTCAATATCTCCCCCCATAGGTCCTTAAGCCTGGGTTTGCCTGGGTAAGCGTATTTGGGGCGTATCCTGACTGGGACTTGAAACTGGATGTCCTGCAACTGTCAGTCAAACACCTTAGCCATTACATCAAGAGGTCCTAACCTCTTGACAAGGGCACTGGGGGTTGTGATAGGGCCACTACAACTGTAACACATATGATTTCACACTGTTGACACTAACATGCAAATAATTATGTTTGTGAGATTTCTATACATTAACTTATAGCTTATAAGCTACCAACATGGCCAAATGAGTATTCTACAGAAAAAGGGTGTGACTTCTCCCTAGTGTGCCTCATGGCATTGTCATATTGAGTCTACCATATTGCCCAGCCAACCACTTGACAAGAATTCCCCTCTGTCTGCCAAGCCTTGCATCCGAGCAACTGTGTCAAACCACTTATAAACTATAGATATTTTTCTTCTCTTTAAGCCCATCACGCTCTAGAATAAAGCTCAACAGTCAACAGCTAGCAAACCATTAGATTCACCTCTCAAATAGGGAAGTATCCAGGGATGCCTAACAAAACAATACCTGTCAATAGTCACTCCTGTTGTCCCTATAGCAGGGATTTGAAGTACTAATTCAATATTGAATGTGATTGTGTATATATGGCTGTTCTAACATTACTGTACAGAGGAAACCACAATTGACTGAATTGATGTATAAACTGCTTTTGCACAATGACAGATATTGGGTTTAATATCACATATCTTTTTGTATTTACCACTTACAGTGAAGTGAAAAGGCTTTACTCCATTCCATTTAAAACAATTATTCTAATTTATCATTATGTTGGTTGTCACTGTAGTCCTTTCCTAAACATTGATAACTATATTAATGAAATATCAGTAATTAATTGAAGTTAACATCTTCAAAATGCCTTTGTCTGGGACCAGGTGTACATGAACCTGTTAACATTTCTAATGCTGCCTATGAGTGGTCAATCACTTACTGACACATAACAAATATGGGGCAAGTGTCACGAATATTACCGAGGGTGACTCCCCTTCTGGTTCGGGTGGCGCTCGGCGCTCGTCGTTGCCGGTCTACTAGTTGCCACCGATCCATTGTTCTGTGTTCGTTTGGTTTTGTCTAAGTGGTTTCACCTGTTTCTTGTTTGGTTGTTAGGGTGGGGTTATTTAAGTTAGTTCAGCCCGCTTCTGTTTGTGCGGGCTTGTTCATCTGTATTTGTTAGAGTGGTTTGTGTTTTTGCATTTTTGGGTTTTTTCGCTGTCCTTTTTTTTCTTCACGTGTTGTTTGCCTGATTTTTGTTTGTGTGATTTTCTGGACATTAAAGCGTGTTTTTCCCGTATCCTTTGCTCTCTGCGCCTGACTCCACACCTATTCACTCATTTACCGTTACAGCAAGACTCAGTTGTTGTAGTTCAGCTGTCAGATCACTTATGCAGAAGCCCATCAGAGCAGTATTCGAATTGCAACCTCTTATCTCTTCAATGGAGAAATATCTTAAGATAAGATAATATCTTATCTTAACCCTTGCCTGTCCGCCTACCCCTGGGCTGGTGTTGTAACGGTATGTTATTTGACCTTTGTCAGTAGGCTGTGTGTCTGTTTGATGCTTTATATCTACATAAGAAAACCTGTAACATCATGCTACGTTTCTGAGACAATCATCCCTTTCCTCCACATGTTTGTATGTGCTAAAATGGCGAGATTATCAAGACTGGAAGTCTTCTGTATGATTTATATGCACACCAACATAATGCCAACACAAAACTATACAGAGGGTTATTTGAATTTCAAAGTACAATGGGTCAGCCTGCCATCTACTGTAGGTTTACACAATACACACTTGTTGAAGGGACTTTGTCTTCCATCTCAGTTCAGTAAGCAAATATTACGGTAGTCTAGGCCTACTTATTAGGCATATTGTGTTGGGTCAGTTATAAAACTATCTTATGCATTTTCAATTTGGCCAAAATACTTTCATGGGGCAGGTGTTATACAGTATGTGTAACAGTTTTCCTTCTCTACTGAGGAGGAGTAGGAAAGATCGAACCAATGTGCAGCGTGGTAAGTGTCCATATTTTAATGAAATATAAACGAACACTGAATACAAAAGAACAAGAGAAATAAATGAAAACCGAAACAGTTCTGTATGGTAAAACACAGACATAGAAAACAACTACCCACAACCCATAGTGGGAAAACAGGCTGACTAAGTATGGTTCTCAATCAGAGACAACGATCGACAGCTGCCTCTGATTGGGAACCATACCAGGCCAAACACAGAAATACAAAACCTAGAATACACAACATAGAATGCCCACCACAACTCACGCCCTGACCAAACTAAAACGGAGACATAAAAAAGGAACTTAAGTCAGGACGTGACAGTACCCTGCTCCCAAAGCTGCGGACTCCGGCCACAAAACCTAAACCCATAGGGGAGGGTCTGACCCCACTCCACCATAGTCTTGGCCCACCTAAGTGGCGCCTTTGGAGCGGAGACCCTCGCCGCCGACTTCGGACTGGGGACCCTTGCAGCGGGCCCTGAATAGACGGGAGACTCCGGAAGCGCCGGACAGGCGCTAGACTCCGGCAGCACCGGAGTGCAGGGCGACTCTGGCAGCGCCGGAGTGACGGGCGGCTCTGGCAGCGCCGGAGTGACGGGCGGCTCTGGCAGCTCCTGACTGACGGGCGGCTCTGGCAGCTCCTGACTTACGGACGGCTCTGGCAGCTCCTGACTGACGGGCGGCTCTGGCAGCTCCTGACTGACGGGTGGCTCTGGTAGCTCCTGACTGACGGGCGGCTCTGGCAGCTCCTGACTCATGGGCGGCTCTGGCAGCTCCTGACTGATGGGCGGCTCTGGCAGCTCCTGACAGACGGGCGGCTCTGGCAGCTCCTGACAGACGGGCGGCTCTGGCAGCTCCTGACAGACGGGCGGCTCTGGCAGCTCCTGACAGACGGGCGGCTCTGGCAGCTCCGGACGGTCTGGAGAACCTGGAGGGAAGAGACGGAGAGACAGCCTGGTGCGTGGGGCTGCCACAGGACCTACAGGAGGCCTGGTGTGTGGAGGAGGCATCGGATGAACCGGGCTGTGGGGGAGCACTGGAGCTCTGGTGCGCACCCTTGGCACCACTCCTCCAGGCTGGATGACCACTTTAGCCAGGACCCTCCAGAGTGCAGGCACAGGTTGAACCGGGCTGTGGGTGAGCACTGGAGATCTGGTGCATACCACTCGCACCTCTACCTTAGGCTCAATACCCACATTCACCTGGCATGGGCGGAGTGCAGGCATAGGACGCACTGCACCCTCCCAGCGCCCCGGAGACACAGCACGCAGAGCCGGTGCAGGATACCCTGGGCCGAAACGTTGTACCAGAGACCAAACAAGTTGGGCCGGCACAATACGCCCTGGCTGGATGCCCACTCTCGCATGGCACTTGCGGGGGGCTGGCCTATAGCGCACCGGGCTATGAGCGCGTACTGGCGACACAATTGTATTTCTATGTTGGCCTAGTATGGTTCCCAATCAGAGGCAGCTGTTTATCGTTCTCTCTGATTGGGGATCATATTTAGGTATTTCATTTTTTTAGGTATTTCATTTTGTGCTTTGTGGGATCTTGACTATGTATAGTTGCCTAGTAGCACTGTTAGCGTCACGTCACGTTTCGTTTGTGCTTTTTTGTTTTTTTGTTGAATTTCGATTTATTAAAATATGTGGAATTCTACGCACGCTGCGCCTTGGTCCAATCATTATGACTAACGTGACACTAAGGTGCATGTCAGCAGTAGACCTATCTCTTGAAGCGAACAATGATAACCAAACAACCTCAAAACGATTTAGTGGCACCCGAGGAAGTTAAAAAACGTACTAAAGGAAACCTAAAAAATGACGCAAGAGATTATTAGTACGTTTATGTCCATTCATTTTAGCTAAAAAATAGGCTACCTTATTTCGATCAATTTTAAAATGTAGTCAAATCAATATTTACGTGGTCTTAATGTTTTATTTTGATTTCGAACAATGATATTAAGAATAACTTTTATTAATTTACATTTTAATCTCACATTCACTTAAGTAGGCTATTTGATGTTCAAAGAGCTCCTTATTTAATAATACTGAATGAACCTTTCCATATTTGTATGTCATTGAGATTGTGGTGATGAGCTAATTGTCAAACATGGAACCATATGCGCAGGATAGCCTACTACACGGTAACAATAACTCTTAACTTTGTAATAGCCTAATCTTTATTGACTTCATTAATATCTTATAGTTCAGATGCAGAAAATGTGGGAGAGGACAAACATGTGGGAGAGGACCGATTATCACAGGAAGTCATCTTTTCACTAACAATGGTAGTGAAGGAATTAGAGAGAATTGTCCTCGTTATTAGTAATGCCACTTCTTGAACTGAAGATAATATAGCATTCTAATAGTGTTGGTCTTCTTTCAGCTCTCCAAGACCATTGGTGACCCGTCGTTCAGGGCAGGTAAGGCAGAGCCACACTTGTTTTGAGCCCCACCTGTTTTGAGCCCAATATCAGTTTGAAACCAATGTAAATAAAAAAAAAAGTATAATTGAGTTAATGAAGCTGCATACAATAATTTTCTATTTTTTTTGCTTTCTTGAGTAAGGCAGGTATTTCAGCCTAGCTCAGTGCTTTCTGTGACGGTGGGACAGCCAGCGGAAAATAAGGAGCGTAGGGGTAGGTAATGTTCTCTAGTTGCGTCAGTGATTGGCTCAGTGTTCTGTCACTCATGGGGACACTACGTCACCGCAAAATCTATGGGGAGAGCTGGAAAATTCTAGCCCCTGGGTGCTGCCATAGATTTACATTAGAAGTACTCATCCAAGAAGGCTCAAGGTCATTGGCCACAGATAAAATGACGTCAAATCACGTAATATCTACCGTAGCTTTGATCGGACTGATGATGCCAATATCATACATTCAAAATCTTAGCTAGCAAGCTAAACAAGCAGTCATCATCATGAGTCACGTTGACAATCTACTGGCAAATAGTTTTCAACACTTGTCACATGAACAGAAATTATAGATCAAATGTATCCGTGTTTATCGGCCATTAGATATAACACATTAACACAAGTTGGAAATCACAAATTCAACAATGAGGAATCAGCGGCTAACTGCAAGCGTTGCTAAACAATCACTAGCCTGCTATTCAGTGAAGTGGGTGTGTGGTCCAAGTCTGGGTTTAAGGGTCTCTTTTCCAAGCTTAAAAGATGAAACATTCACATGCAACACCATAGGTCAGAAAAGGTTAAATACATTGGCCGCGTTCAAAACAACTTCAAACTCGGAACTGGGTAAAAAAACGAGCTCCGACTGGGAAAAAACTGTCATCCAACTCGGAATTCCAAGTGAGGAACTCTGGCCTCTTTCTAGAGCTCCGACCTGAAGATCACTGACGTCATGATTCGACCTTGTTTTTTTTCCAGAGTTTCCAGCTGTCTTGAAACCACCATAAATCCAGAGAATGCCAAACTTTGATAAGAAAGTTTGATGAGAACATTTGCTGCGTCACCTTCCTGTTCAAGTGAGCACAGGCAGAGTTGCAAAGAAAAAGCCATATCTCAGACTGACCAATAAAAGTAAAAGATTAAGATGGGCAAAAGAACACAGACACTGGACAGAGAAACTCTGCCTAGAATGCCAGCATCCCGGAGTCGCCTCTTCACTGTTGACGTTGAGCAAGTAGCTCGGTGTTGTAGCTCGGTGTTGTCTCATGAAACACATTCCAGACACTGGTTATGTCACGAATCCCGTTTCCTGAGTCTGTTTTTTGCCTATGTTCTGTCCTGGAGAGTTTTTTCCGGCGTCCTGGAACGCACCCTGTCTGGTTGCCGGGCAATGTAGCCAGTTGGGGTTTCTGATTACCCGCACCTGTATCCCATCAGCTATCTGCACACCTGGTCCTGATCATCATCTCTCCTCTTCATAAGCCCGGACCTGACATCCATTCCCTGCCGGATCGTTAGCCATGAACAGTATGTTGTGCCAGAGTATCAGCCTCAAGTTGGATAGAATTTGTTTTGTTGTTTGTTACGTATTGCTTGCCTTGAACTTACCTCCGTTTGTTCTGTCTTCAGTTACTCACCCGGATCATTTACCCCATTCCCGCCTGGTCGTTGGAGGATTCCGCTTCCCCATTGGATCCACCTATTTACTCCCATCAACTCACCACCGCTACCCGCTACGCCACCTGGATATATCTACCCATTCACATTCACTTGTAAATAAATACTCACCTTCTTCCTACTCTCCTTGTCCTGGTCTGCTTCTGGGTTCGATTTTGAAGAATCGTGACAGGTTATTGCTAGTATTATCAAACTGTGATTTGACAGAGAAATATCAGCTAACTCTAACAGGAACAGAAACAATAACATCTAGGGAAAGAACCAAAAGGAGTGACATATATTGACGTATATAGGGAAGGTAATCAGGAAGGTGATGAGGAGCGGGAACCTGACAAGCCGGCCGAGGCGGCTCAGGCACGGGAGCCTGCTGAGCCGGCTGAGGCATGAAACCTGACGTTCCGGCTGAGGCATGGAAGCCTGACGAGCCAGCTGAGGCATCTACGGTTGCAACACTCCTACACTAACAACAACAAAAAACACTCCCTGATGCTTCGTTTTGGTGAGGTGTTATTCTGTAATGTGTATGCTGGGAGTCGGGAAGAAGGTTCAGGGAGTGAATATTTTAATAAATAAACAAACTTGGAACCTAAAAAGAAACACGAGTAGCGTACAGACATGAAACAACAGAACAGACAAAATAACGCCTAGGGGAAGAACCAAAAGGAGTGACATATATAGGGAAGGTAATCAGGCAGGTGATGGAGGCCAGGTGAGTCTGATGAGGCGCTGGTGCGTGTAACGATGGTGACAGGTTTATGTAATAATGAGCAGCCTGGTGACCTCGAGCACCAGAGAGGGAGTATATGTGACACTGGCTAACATTAGATGAGCTAGCCAGCTGCAGATAGCTATCCCCAAGCTATGCTAACTAGCTGCTGTCAGCTTGGCTAAACTATTTGCCTATCTCTACTTTAGTGTGCTTTTTTGTCTTAAGGTTAGGGGTAGGCGTACGATAAGCAGTGTGGTTTAAGGTTAGGTATAAAATCCCATTTTAAGAAGATACATTGTAGAAATATGCGAGATTTATCACTTTGTGGCTGTGGTAACTACGAACAACCTGGAATTAGCTTGACCCGAGTTACTGCCTTGATGACACAGACGGCTTCATCAACAACGGTAATATGTGTTATGTGAAAAGTTCAATAAAAAAAATACCCGGTTTAATAAACCAGTAGGTTAATCACCCAGCCAAGCAGATACAAATAGTATAGTCATTTTAGTTGTGGAGTGCATTATCAAAAAACATTGTCCTTTCTTTATAACTTCATAACCTGAGGAAGTACATTGCTGCAGTTGTTCGGGAGATGTCCAGTTTGCAGCCAAACATGCAACATAGAGAAGACTAGTAAGGGGACCCTCGTGCCTCACCAGACATGCTATCTCTGTGAGCATCCTATACTGTAAATGGAAAAGGAAGCATACTTGAATCAGGTTTGTGACATTTGATCTGGTGAAAGGTCAAAACAGTTTAGAGTTCTGTCCCAATTCAACTTTATAACCTAGCCTGGTGGAACCAGCCTGATCACTGCGTTTATAATTTTATTTCACTTCACACATAATGATATCTGAAATGCAGCGATCAGGTTGGTTCCTTCCACCATGCTAATCATAATCACCATTTATAATGTATTCAGTGCTCTGTGTGTGTTTGTGTTTGTGTGTGACCAACCAGTGTCTTTGATGAAGGGACAGGAGCTGATCTAAGCTGCCAGGCCCATCAATAGATCTAGGGTACCGTATCACCACTTCCTGTAGTCTGATCTCAAGTTAATTGTTTGCCGTAAATAGTTCAATATAACAGGCAGAAGTACACAATCGTAATTTTTTTGTTGTTGTATTGGGTGTATCTACTGATGGCCTGTATAGGTCCGGAAAGATATTTGTTTTTTTTACTCTGCCTGCAAACACGCTGGATGCTTGAGAATCCATTGAAGAGATTGAACGATTCATGAGCTCAATGAAACTTGTTGCAGGTTTCAGACGATTCAAGCTCTGTTTCGGATAACAAACACAATCAACAAAACAAACCAAAGCCAAGTTGGCCAAGCGGTATCAAAGATGGCACCAAAACCATCCCCAAGCAAGAGGGGGCGCATGGGGAGAGGTTCATGGAGATGGATGTTGACTTGCTGAAATCCATCAATGAAAGGCTTACCAAACTTGATAGCTTGGATATACCCTGAGAGGACATCAATGCATTATGTGCTAGTCTACAATTGAGCCAATGTCAGATTGATGATTTGAGGTGTTAGGTTCTTATTTTTCAGAGTAAATAACCCACGGACACTAGAGAAGCTTTAACCAAGTTTAATTATTCCGAAAGGTTCTGTACAGATGTATTCAGACAGCAAAACATTTCTCTCCATCACTGTTATGTACATCCTACTTAAGACACTCCCTCTCTCCAATCCTTACATGTTATGGCTCTACAGGAAGCTAATAAAGGAGGGTAACAGGATACCAAACCTTTATTGCTCCCTTAAGAGAATCTGTCCTCACCTCCTGACCTCAACCGCTCCTTCATCTAATCCACAGATGTCCACCTGTCTCCCCTGTTTCACACATTGCTCTCCTCTCATCCAACACATTCCACAGCTATCTGTCTTTCTACAGAGACGCAGTCTCTTTCACTCCTCAATATACTATGCTTCTGATCTATCATGTCTTTAATATCTCAATGTTCAAAATGTCGAATCCAACAAAGGAAAGAGAACATGAAGCTGAAAGGTACTGTAGACTCTATTCATGGCGAGGTGGAGGTGGTGCAAAGGGAGAACAAACAGCTTAAAGAAACCTTGCTTGATGTACATACAGTGTCAATCAATGCGGGAACATCTTATCTTCTCAGGGATACCAAAGAATGACAACAGCAGAGGCTGTGAGGAAACTGTCCGAGACTTTATGTCAACTCAACTGAAACTACCCACAGATGTCAAGCGTAATGTCACTTTCTCCAGAGTCCATAGAATGGGTAACGCCTCTGGGAATAGGCCACGGGCTATTATTGCATGTTTTGAACATTTTAAGCAAGAGGAAATGGCGAAGAGCAGGGCCAGAGAACTCGAGACACGGCTTTTGGAATGAATGATCACTTCCCCACAGAGATCAATGAAAGGAGAAAAAAAACTGTATCCCATCATGAAAGAAAAGCGTTGCCTGAATCAATGAGTCTCCTTGGTGCTGGATAAACTTTACATCAACGGGAACTGTATCGGGACTCTAGAGTAACTCCCTGGCTATTTTAATCCAATGTTCAAATCTGAGTTTGTGTGATGTAGTGTATCATGACGACTTCATCTATAACGAATACATGCTCTATTGTCCTTCACTTGACAAAGAAAGGACTTCATATTGCCCAGGTTAATATATGTAGCCTTCCTAACAAAATACATTTGTTTTTTAAAAACTTGGTTAATATAAATAATATTCTTATTTTAGCTTTAACCGAAATGCATTTGGATGCATCCGTTAATGATGGGCAAATTAACATTCATGGATATAGCCTAAGGGACAGGAATAGGAATGGTGGTGGAGTAGCATTGTACATTCAGAATCATATACCTTTCAAGAGGAGGGAGGAACCTAATGTATGTCAAGTAGAGGCTCTATGGTACCCATATCCAGGCACCCATATTGGTAGGATGTGTGTACAGACCTCCTAGCTCTAAGTTGTTGTCGTGTCTTTGGCTATGCCGGATTAAGTGATATGACATGCTATTCTATAAAATCATTTCTCTGTAATTAATATTACCTGATTGAGCTAATCATGTAAATGTAATTAACTAGAAAGTCGGGGCACCACAAAATAATATTTATAGAGCAGTTATCTTCCGAATAAACTCTTAAAGACCTAGTAATATTTTACATCAATAGCAGTCAACATTAATCGTCACCTTATTTCAGTCTTCTCTGAAAGTTGTAAATTCTTGGTTATCTTCACGAACCCTGGCTAACAAGTTGAATCAGCAATACAAAATTGGGTTTAATTATTTATTTACTAAATACCTAACTAATCACACAGAATTACATATACACAGAATGAATCATATCTTGATTACAAATGATCTCATAAAGGAAAACGTCCCTAGCGGACGGAACAGATATGACAGCTGGTTACACAAACTAATAGGGGGCTTGGTTTGAGTGAAAGAGCGAGAAGACTGAGGAACAAAGGGAGAAGCGATGTCTCTATCTTAAATACAGTATCTTATGCATTCTAATTACCACCCATTTGGAAAAGGAAAATGCAATAAATATTTACTCTGAGCTGCGCTTCGGTAGGTTGGTGGTAGATGGAAGGCCGTGTTGCCCAACAGAGCCCTTTGTCCTTTGAAGAATGTCTCTGCTGGTAAATTGAATACGTTGTAGTAACGTAGTTGTGTGGTAGAAGGGATACTCTGTCTGTTCTTTCCTAGCCCATGTTTGCAGCTGCTGTTGCTAACTCAACGGCTAGGAAGTATCACTCCTGTAGTGAATAAGAGTTCAAAGTTCATACCATTCGCTACCAAAGCTCACGCTGAAGTTGGCTTCGTTCTGTAGTTATTATCTGAACCATTCTGACATTGGATCGTCATCCTAATGTACTCGGAACAGGAGGTTACATTTTCATCAAGGCTTTATATAGTGGAGGGAGAAGGGTGTGTTTTCATAGTTTTATAACCCATGTCTCTTCACAGGGGCGGGCCACTGATTGAGCAGAGCCTTAACTAGTGAATGTAACACAAGTCAATTGGAAAGTAAGAATTTCGCATTTGAATTGTTTGGATTGATTAAGAATTGGCTGATGCATTTTCTACATTTGGCGCATTACAGGTTCATCTTAAAATATTAGACATTAACTGAGTGTTAAGCAGAGGTTGGTATTAAAAAATATAGAGTAATATTGTTAGGGTAGACTACACTATATTTTTCTAGTATGGAGGGAATTATCATGGTTTGGTTTCTTTTGTTTTCTAAACCTTACGATGGGTGACAGTGATGAAGACATTGATATTGAGGATTGATGTAAACTTAATGGGTGTTGACAGTACGTGAATGGTAATATGTTATTCATGTTTTTTATAGCACTTTAATGATGCGATATTTTTGTAATTTGAAAAGCTGAGGTTTCAATACAAGGTTAAATGATGAGTAGAGGGATTGAGCCATGAGATTGTAACAAAGATTAGCTGCAGTTGAAAGCAAGCAGGCAGTGGGACATTTCAATTAGAGGTATGAGAAACATTCTTTGACAGTTTCTGATTATTACTGCTTGGTTTTATAGTTAGGTAACGCCAGTGAATTTGAGCAGGAAGTTAATGTATTCTAAAATTGTATTATGTTTCCATTACATGGAACAGTGTCCAGTAATTCAAGAAGATTGAAATAAGTATTGAATATTAAGCTAATAAAACAGCACCAACTTTTTGAAGGTTCTACATTTGTTATACCACAGGTTTATATTTTTACTAAATTAATGCAAAGATTGCAATGATTAGATTACCGGAAAGGGGTTATGCGTTTGTTTATTTTAGACTGTGTCGATTCCACTTAATGAAACACTGTATTAGTGCTCCCAAGTGGCGTAGTGGTCTAAGGCACTGCATCTCAGTGCTTGAGGCATCCCTACAGACACCCTGGTTCAAATCCAGGCTGTATCCCATCCGGCCGTGATTGAGTCCCATAGGGAGGCGCGCAGTTGGCCCAGCATTGGCCAGGGTAGGCTGTCATTGTAAATAAGAATTTGTTCTTAACTGACTTGCCTAGTTAAATACAGGTTAACATGAACAATCTAAGGTGAATCAGCTTGTTGATTGGACAATGGTCTAGTAAGGATACCAGGATAATTTTACATGGTTATGGAAAAGAGAGACCAATCATATAATACGTTATGGGGGTGAATTGTGTCTAAATTAAGCGCACATAAACATTGGGGTAGATTAAAACGAACAATTCATGATTTGAAGGAGTACAATGGACTTATTATTATCATCATGTTTTGTTTGTAGTTAAAACCTTTGGGTTGCTGATTATGATATCAGTATAGTAAATGCTAAAATAAATTGACACTCTTCCAGGAGAATGGGGGTTGTCATTTTTCTCTCTTTTTGAAATGCTTCCTGAGGCTATGGTCTTGTGAGAGTTTTTTTATTGAAATTCAGCAGTTTTATAGGTATAAAGGTATCCGGATTCGGCGGTAAAGAGCAGTTACCAAATTAAATAAGGCCTGGCCCCTTTTTAATTTTTTTTGCCATATGTTTTACCACACACACACACACACCAGCACGCACACACAACGTACTGGTTATGCATATGAATTAGTGCCGAGGTATCTTAAAGGGGCACACTAATTTTTTCACACGAATCAGAAGTTTTTTTTCTGAGTTTTAATTGAACATGTGAATTATTTTGATAAAAAATGTACTGAAGAAACTTACTGTAAACCTGGGATATGAAATGTATGACATGTTTGACTGTTTTTAGATACTTGGTCTAATAGAAAAAGTAACACTTCTTTGAAGGGTTTGAATGACCTCAAACCTCTGTCCTGACTTTCTAGTGTGGTTTGATCGCCCTCACTGGAATGCCGAGTGACATTGGATGGTGATTTAAAGGTCATATTTAATACTAATTTGAAGGTAATTTGGAATACTGCTAATTACGGAGAAGTTTTATAACTAATAGGACTACGAGAAGGATAGACCTGTCTCTAGTCTATTTTTCCATTTCTTGAATCACGTTATGGGTACCATTTTTTCATTATGGAGTTATTAAGGGTAGTAATTAGAATTGGATTTGCAGTGTTGTTGTTTTTACACATTATGGTGAGTCGTGTCAAAATGGGGGAATTACACATTTCTGGAGGTTTTGGATTGAAGTTTACACACCTTGAGTGATATTGGAAGGAGTGTATTTTACATTGTTGTGTTTTTGTTTTGATAAATCTCACCAGATTGGGTCTGCTGGGTGATTGGGATAATTTCCTGATCCTATGACTCTGCCATGAGGTTGACAGTATGTTAATATGAAACATTGTTTAAACAGAATGTGATATTTTTTTACATTTTTCTTTGACATGTGCTTTAGAGATTTGCATTAAGAATATCGATAGTAGTAATAGTTTGTCATACAGTAGATCATTTGTTTGGATTTCTTGAAATGATTGTCTGGATTTCCTGAATCAGAAATGAACTGAACTGAATTGTTGTTCAGATTTGTCCTTTCTCGAGGTTATAGTGGAGATGGTATCTAGATGCATAGGAAGAATAATTTGACCAAATGGCGTGGACCTCAAAATCCCCTCTAACCAGCTGAAGAAATGGCATTCACTACTGCCCTGTCCTGCACCACTTCTATCGAGAGACCTGAGTCTGAGCCAGCAACCGGTGTACAGCATCCAGTTGAAGTATCAACAGCCTGTTTCTCTTATGAGTGAAACAGAAGTCCACTTGGAGTGAGCATGGAGAGAGAGATCCGTTCTCATATCATTGGTACACTTTGTTTGTCAATTGACAAGACAATGAGTTGTGGTGGGGTTCAGGTGAGACATTGAAATTGGGACATTATCATGGGCCATCCACTTTGAACTGTGAATATTAATAGCTATCTGAAGAAGAAAAATGAAGAAATGGCAGAAGATTGAGTGCCGGAGAGGGAAGGGGGTTGGTCAACAGTGCCCGTAATTGATTTAGACTTGTCTGAAATTGTTATTTGGGGTATCAGGGTGATGGGGGAGGTCTACACTGCAAAATGTATAGTGATTTAGGTTAAGAATGCATTGAGATACTGATCTGTAATTATAACCCTGATGAGAGAGTTAATTGGGTTAATTATAATTATATTGTATGTTAATATAAATGTACATTCTGCCAGTATTGGTGTGTGTTAAGTCGTGTACTATTATCTTTGATAAAGATAATACTCAGGAACCATAGCAGGTTGATGCTAACGGAACATAAGGCCTTATACATACTGAAATCATTATGCTTGACCTGGGTCATGTTCATTAGGCACTAAATGGAAGAAATTTATTTTTAAACCTTTTAATTTTACTTTTAAATTGAGATTATTCTCAAATGGGGGAATGTGATGGAACAATTGCATATTTACCTGATTTGTTTAATATTAATAGTTAGCAAGTAATACTTAATAAATATGACATTTCTGTTCTGTTTAATTATGTTTTTGTAAAGATGGTTTCCACTCTAGCTTCCTGCAGTTAGTCTGCTAGAGATAGCTTGAGCTGACAATGACTTGGTGATAAAAACCTAAAAAAACAGCATTCCATAGACAACTTGTGGTGTGTGTGATCCGAGGTAGAGAGAGCTGGAAGGGTTTAGAACAATGCCTTATCTTCCTGGCATCTGGGAAACTAAGCCGGGTTAGGGGTCAAACAGGCTTGCAAAATTAACACAAAGAATACATTGCTATTGTTCTGTAAATTCCGATATTTACATGAAGTGAGGCTTGTGTCACGATATTCTGGAAACTAATGGTGCCGCTTGTTAAAACAATTGTAACATTATGATAAGATGTATTTACGTCTTGTCGGGCTGAGGTGATACCCATCTTGTCTGTTGTGATCTCTCACCTGAAACAAACCGATAAGGAGGGAGATGCCAGGCAGCAAAGTGAGGAATACCCCTCTCTCAGTCATGTCTTTGTCTGCCTTGACAACTCTCATCCTTTCCCAATCCAGAGTGTGAGATTTGAAAACCCCCACCATCTGAAGAATGTTCACCAAAAAACTAATCCTGCACAAGCCAGAGTGCTGCAATCGGACTTTCCCTGAGATAAAGAAACCATTGTATCTAAAGCGTACAAAACAATAATATTGAGATAATTTCCAATAAGGTCCACAAATTGAAAATGGAGATACTCACCATTTCTATCTATGACCATGAAAACATAGTGGCATCCTGAGATCAGGGAAAGAGGATACCTCGGCAGTTGCATAGCTAAATGCATTCAACCAAAATGTGTCTTCCGCATTTAACCCAACCTCTCTGAATCATAGAGGTGAAGGGGGATGCCTTAAACAATGTCCATGTCATCGGTGCCTGTGGAGCAGTTGTTTTTGAGGGTTAACTGCCTTGCTCAAGGACAGATTTTTCCACCTTGCCAGTAAGGTTTCTGGAAACTTCCTCGGCCAAATACATTTTAGCAGCGCCCCCCACCCCTCACCGTTCTGTAGCAACTCTCTCTCGCTGCATCCAAATCATAACTAAAACATTTTATAAACTATCCAACCCAAATTTAGAATGACAGTCCTTAGGGCTTACTTTGAGTCTAGGACTCGAATTCCAGCTCCTCAATTTAGCACACATCATCCCTGTTAGAACATTCATTTATAAACAACCTTTTAATAACTCTTCTCATTACAGCCCCCCGTTGTCCCTGTTGTCCTGTCACAAGTGGCCTGGTAATGAAAGATCAGTATCTCAATGCATCCTTAGTCTAAATTGTTCCCAGTGTGTAGACCCCCCCCCCCCCCCCCCCCCCCCCCCCTGTCCATCACCCGGCACTTATCGTTTACAGTTAATCTTCCCAACGGGACATGTAACTTTTGCCTGTCACATTTCATATTTCATGGCCCTTGATAATGTCAAGGGCAATTTTAATATCCAAGTAGATACACCTGTTTCTCCCACGTACAAGAGTCTCTCACCTGAGCCGTTCTCTCTCTCCACACTCACTCCACACGCGCTCTCAGCACTATGGCCCCAGTTTATGGCTTGGACCCAAATAGGATTGTTAAAAGTCACTGTCTCTCATTGCACGCCTTTGTCGCTCTTTCTTCAGCTGGTTAGGGAGAGTTTTGAGGTTTATACACATTGTTTGTGGTTAAATTATTCCTACCATGCATTAAGACACGACCTGACGTCACCTTCCATGATAACCTCAAAAAAGCACAGATCACAACATCAGTTTAGCTCAATTAATTTCTGTTTCAGGAAATCCAGACAAGCATTGACTTTATGACGAATTATTACATTAACCTTTTCTTAATAACATTATCTCTACGACAAATGTCAAAAAGCATAACAACATACTGTTACTGATAAAACCATTTTCAAAATTAGTCCATACTCCCTTACTCTACTGGCGGGCTCTCGGAAGAGTTACCAGATCATGAAGTTAGCACCTAACCTCTCGCAAAATCCCCCACTCCAGTATTCCAATCTGGTGAAATTTGCATCGAAACAAAAACACAAAATGAAATCAGCAATACCTATATCACAATCCATTTGAAGTAACTGTCATCCCTTATTAACATATATTTTCCCTTCTATATGCAGACTGAACACAGTACCTCTGTATATTTACCCAAAGACCAGGACCCCAGGGAACTGGTAGTTTTCACCTTTCAAACAAGTGATTCAAAAGCAACATGTTAAATTTAAAAAAAATGAAATTCGAAATACTAATCAACTTAGAATTACAACTCTTTATAACTCGCTACAGAAATAACAATAATCTCCTAAAGTAATGGTACAATTTGAATAGAGACTGGTGTTTCCCATTCATTTTATAATTAAATCCCCCTATTCCAATCATTTCTAGTGAGATTGATCAGACCTCACCAGAAAAAGTTGGGATACAGAGAATTCGACACCAGTCAAATGTTTTCTATCCCTTTTCTTCCCTGTCCTTCAGAAACCATTTAAATACATTTTCAAAACATTTCCATCCTTCTGTATACCCAATTTAACTGAATTGAAAAGACCCCATCCAATAAATCCATGAACAGGCCTCACTTATTATCTGGAACTCGTTTATGGCCTAATCCAGATACGTTACTACCTAAAACTGACGAATATCACTAACTGCTCTCCCCCCACAGTCTCCGAGGACCTTGCAACGAAAAATAACGAAACCCCCTCTTTTGGAAAAGAGTGTACATTTCGTTAGCATTCACAGTGCTACATTTTAATCAGCAATCCAAAAGTATTAATTATAAACCAAACCTGTTAATTGTAAATCCACTGTCCTTATTTAGCATGTACTACCCTTAGACACGGAAACATTATCTCGCCACCGAGTCTAACGATTCACTGGTCTCTTTTCCCCATGATTCTCTATAACCACCGCACCACATAAAAAAAATGTAAGGTTAATTTTAGGTTTGGTAACTCCTATACTAATTCCTCGTGACCCCTCCACCCTCATTCCGGGTTTATCGTGATGCATTTTTTGTTGATAGGCTGCTGACATCAAAACGCTGGTATATTGAGCTTTTTATTCTGGTTTTATGTCATTGTGCCAAGTCATAATTGCCTCCCTGAATTCTTTATTTGATTTGAATTCGCCTTCAGCGGGGAAATTTGCCCAATTTTATCCAGTTTGCTCATTTTTTCCCATAATCGAGCCGAATTGGTAGAATGCTGGTGCGCTTCTTTTAGCGCCTCCATGAATGGCTATATTAACCCTTTCACATGTGTGTGATCATTCTACAATGGTCCCTGAAGCGTACGATCACACCCGTGTGATTAGAACGCTTATTTAGAAAGGCCAGCTTCGAATGATGCAACAATCAGTTTTTGAGCTGGCCACATTTTTTTCAGAAACTATTTACACAAACACAGTCCTTACAAAGTTATGTCCAGAATGTGAGCAGTTTATTTTGGATGCAATGTTCAGATATTCACAGAAGTATCCATAGCATAACACGATCATCAAAACTGGAAAAATGTAGGCTACATTTGCCCTAGCTGTAACGGTAAATGAGTGAATAGGTGTGGAGTCAGGCGCAGAGAGCAAAGGATACGGGAAAAACACGCTTTAATGTCCAGAAAATCACACAAACAAAAATCAGGCGAACAACACGTGAAGAAAATAAGGACAGCGAAAAAACCTGAAAATGCAAAACACAAACCACTCTAACAAATACAGATGAACAAGCCCGCACAAACAGAAGCGGGCTGAACGAACTTATATAACCCCACCCTAAGAACCAAACAAGAAACAGGTGAAACCAATTAGACAAACTCAAACGAACACAGAACAAAGGATCGGTGGCAGCTAGTAGACCGGCGACGACGACCGCCGAGCGCCACCCGAACAAGGGAAGTCACCTTCGGTAATATTCGTGACAGTACCCCTTCAACCTACGGAAATCTCTGTCCGCCTCTGCTGACCACTGCAAGCGCACCGGCCCCCCCTTCAGCAGTGATGTGATAGGAGCTGCTACTTGACCAAAACCCCGGATAAACCTCCGGTAGTAATTGGAAACCCTAAGAACCGCTGCACCTCCTTTACCGTGGTTGGAGTCGGCCAATTACGCACGGCCTTGACGCGGTCACCCTCCATTACCACCCCCGAGCTGGAAATGCGATAACCCAGGAAGGAAACGGCTTGTTTGGAAAACTCACATTTCTCCGCCTTCACATACAGGTCATGCTCCAGCAGTCGTCCAAGAACCTTGCGCACCAAAGACACATGCGCTGTGCGTGTAGCGGAGTATATCAAAATATCGTCAATATACACTATCACACCCTGTCCGTGCAGGTCTCTGAGAATCTCATCCACAAAAGATTGAAAGATAGCTGGAGCATTCTTTAACCCGTATGGCATGACGAGGTACTCATAATGGCCAGATGTAGTGCTAAATGCAGTTTTCCACTCATCTCCCCCCCGAATACGCACCAGATTATACGCACTCCTGAGGTCTAGTTTCGTGAAGAACTGCGCTCCGTGAAATGACTCCACTGCCGTAGCAATGAGAGGTAACTAAAACCCACCGTGATGGAATTTAGACCTTGATAATCAATACACGGACGCAAACCACCATCCTTTTTCTTCACGAAAAAGAAACTCGATGATACGGGTGACATGGAGGGCCGAATATATCCCTGTCCCAGAGCCTCGGTGATATATGTTTCCATAGCCAACGTCTCCTCCTGGGATAAAGGATACACATGACTCCTGGGAAGTGCAGCGTTTACCTGGAGGTTTATCACGCAATCCCCCTGTCGATGGGGTGGTAATTGGGTCGCTTTCTTTTTACTGAAAGCGATAGCCAAATTGGCATACTCAGCGGGAATGCGCACGGTGGAAACCTGGTCTGGACTCTCCACCGTTGTTGCACCGATGGAAACCCCTACACACCTGCCTGAACACTCATCAGACCACCCCTGGAGAGTTCCCTGTTTCCACGAAATAGTCGGATTGTGAATAGCCAGCCAGGGAATCCCCAGCACCACCGGAAACGCAGGTGAATCGATAAGGAACAGACTAATTCGCTCCTTATGATTCCCCTGCGTAATCATCTCCAAAGGAATCGTGGCCTCCCTGACCAGCCCTGACCCTAATGGTCGACTATCTAAAGAGTGCACGGGAAAAGGGAGGTCTACTTTTACTAACGGAATCCTCAACCTCTGAGCGAGTCCGCAATCTATAAAGTTCCCAGCTGCGCCTGAATCTACTAGCGCCTTATGCTGGAGAGAGGGAATAAATTTGAGGAAACAAATTAATACAAACATGTGACCAACAGGAAACTCTGGGAGAGTGTGGTGCTTACTCACCTGGGTTGACCGAGGAGTGTTCTGCCTGCCCTCTCGACTCCTAGATGAACTCCTCCAGCACCGACCGGAAGTGTGCCCTCTCCGGCCACAACTGGTACAGGAGGAGCCTCCTCCTCCGATCTCCCTAGACACGGCCCCTCCTAGCTCCATCGGGATAGGAGCGGGAGGGTCAGGAGGTGGAACAAACAGGACCCCTTCAGAACGTCCGCGAGCAGCTAGCAGATGGTCTAACCGGATCGACAGGTCTATCAGTTCATCCAGGCTAAGCGTTGTATCCCGACAAGCCAGCTCCCTGCGGACGTCCTCTCTCAGGCTACACCGGTACTGGTCTATCAGGGCCCTATCATTCCACCCTGCTCCAGCGGCCAAGGTCCGGAAATCCAGCGCAAAGTCCTGCGCGCTCCTCGTCCCCTGCCTTAGATGGAACAACCTCTCACCCGCCGCTCGGCCTTCCGGAGGGTGATCGAACACGGCCCGGAAACGGCGGGTGAACTCCGGGTAGTTGCCCTTCGCTGAGTCGGGCCCGTTCCAAACAGCATTGGCCCACTCCAGGGCTCTACCCGTAAGGCAGGTGATGAGGACATTCACGCTCTCCTCGTCCGAGGGATCCCGGCCGAATGGTGGCCAGGTAGAGGCTTAATTGAAGCAGGAATCCCTGGCATCCCGCCGCTGCTCCATCGTACTCCCTCGGAGGCGTAATGCGCAGAGCGCTGGAACCAAATCCCGCTGGTGGAGATGGTAGAGTTGCTGTTGGGAGGGTAGGTGGGGTAGTAGGGAGACCTCTCCTCTCCCAATGATCCATCCTCTCCAACATTTGATCCATCGCTGATCCGAGGCTTTGGAGGATGGACGTGTGGTGAAGGACTCTTTCCTCCATCGTGGGAAGAGGGGTGGTCGCTGCTCCTGCTGACTTAATAATATGGTGCGGGCTTCTGTAACGGTAAATGAGTGAATAGGTGTGGAGTCAGGCGCAGAGAGCAAAGGATACGGGAAAAACACGCTTTAATGTCCAGAAAATCACATGAACAAAAATCAGGCGAACAACACATGTGAGGAAAATAAGGACAGCGAAAAAAACCGAAAATGCAAAACACAAACCACTCTAACAAATACAGATGAACAAGCCCGCACAAACAGAAGCGGGCTGAACGAACCTATATAACCCCACCCTAATAACCAAACAAGAAACAGGTGAAACCAATTAGACAAACTCAAACGAACACAGAACAAAGGATCGGTGGCAGCTAGTAGACCGGCGACGACGATCGCCGAGCGCCACCCGAACAAGGGGAGTCACCTTCGGAAATATTCATGACACTAGCACTAACTGAGGAAAGATTGACGCAACACAAGTGGTCATATTTTATAACTCTCAGCTGACAAACTACAATATGAATTAGCTAATAGAAATTACTATCTATAATTAATCACGGGTGAGCTCACAATTAATTAATCACGGGTGAGCTCACAATTGATCTAAATAATTGAGTAAAACAGTAGAAATCGAAATGAATCTGGCGATGATTGAATCTGGCGATGATTAGTTTCAGAGCGCCGCCATGCTTTTTTCCCGCACAGAAACCAAAGATAATAAGAGAAGGCAAGATGAGTTTGGTCTATTTATAGTATGCATTTTGAAGGGGTGTGTCATCTACCATCGTTCACATCCCACCATTCACTTCCTGAAGTTCTCAAAAAATGTGTGAACCCTACCTCACCTCATTTTGCTATAGCATCTTTGGTCTGACAGACGATTACGTGAAACCCAGAATGCATTGTATGTCAACAAACATGGCTTCACACATAGCTAGAATTAGCATAGCTCATCATAATCAGTACAATCTTCAAAAAAGTATTTTACACACATAATATATGCCTATTACAATCTATGCAAGAATCGGAATGCATGATTTATCATCGGTACTTGAAAAGCATGTGAATAAAACAGTAAATATATCAATTACCACACACAATTGATTCAAATCGCGCGTGCAGGCAGTCAATCACTTAACCTTTCACTCCCACGCTGAACCATTCAGTGTTGTTGTTTATGTATGTTGCTAGTGAGCTAAGCTGTAGCATTAGCAATGCCTTTCAAAAGGAGACAACTCACAAATGCGAAAATTCTGGAGAATGAGTCTGAAAGAGTCAGAAATCAGATTCTGACAGTGACAGTGAGGAGCTGCCCCCCAGCAATTGAGAACCCTGAATCTGAGGACCCCTTGCCGACTGACAAAGTCTCAGTTCCCTTTGAAGATGCTGGTGGTGATGGAGGCAGGAGCTGGTGGGAGACGTAGCAGAGACCAATCGCTATGCCTTGGAGCTACAGGAGAAGAGAGAGCCAGGAGTGGCTGGGACAACCACAATTAGTGAAATGTATACCTTCCTGGTGACAGTCCTTCTCATGGGGATAGTAAAGAAGAACTCCCTAAGTGAATACTGGAGCACAGATCCTATGTTTGCAACTCCCTTCTTTGCCACCCTCTGTTCCCAAGACTGCTCCCTAGTTCTGCTGCGATGACTGCATTTCATCAACAATGCTATTAACATCCTCAATGACCCATTATACAAAACAAGAAATGTCAACAGCTGGCAGTAAAGTGGCATGACAAACGAGACATCCATGTTCTCTGCACTGTCCATACTGCAACCATGTTGGCCACAGGGAAGGTGGTCCACCTGACAGGAGAGAGAAATATCAAACCAGACTGCGTTTGACTATAACCTCAAAATGGGGGCAGTGGATAAGGTGGACATGATACACAACTTTGTGGAATTCACTCAGAAAACGACCAAGAGGTATAAGAAGATATTTTTCCAGTGTAGCTTCAAAATACAACAATATATATTTCTCTGACACAATTAGCATTGTTTTACAGAGCTAATAGAATAATGTAGCTAGCTACATATTAACGCTACCTCGCGTGTCCGCAGTTATAAGGAATATACACAAATATACACTGCTCAAAAAAATAAAGGGAAAACTTAAACAACACAATGTAACTCCAAGTCAATCACACTTCTGTGAAATCAAACTATCCACTTAGGAAGCATTATAGGCAAATTATAGGAAATTAGCAAGACACCCCTAATAAAGGAGTGGTTCTGCAGGTGGGGAACAGAGACCACTTCTCAGTTCCGATGCTTCCTGGCTGATGTTTTGGTCACTTTTGAATGCTTGCGGTGCTTTCACTCTAGTGGTAGCATGAGACGGAGTCTACAACCCACACAAGTGGCTCAGGTAGTGCAGCTCATCCAGGATGGCACATCAATGCGAGCTGTGGCAAGAAGGTTTGCTGTGTCTGTCAGTGTAGTGTCCAGAGCATGGAGGCGCTACCAGGAGACAGGCCAGTACATCAGGAGACGTGGAGGAGGCCGTAGGAGGGCAACAACCCAGCAGCAGGACCGCTACCTCCACCTTTGTGCAAGGAGGAGCAGGAGGAGCACTGCCAGAGCCCTGCAAAATGACCTCCAGCAGGCCACAAATGTGCATGTGTCTGCTCAAACGGTCAGAAACAGACTCCATGAGGGTGGTATGAGGGCCTGACATCCACAGGTGGGGGTTGTGCTTACAGCCCAACACCGTGCAGGACGTTTTTCATTTGTCAGAGAAAACCAAGATTGGCAAATACGCCACTGGCGCCCTGTGCTCTTCACAGATGCAAGCAGGTTCACACTGAGCACATGTGACAGACGTGACAGTCTGGAGACGCCGTGGAGAACGTTCTGCTGCCTGCAACATCCTCCAGCATGACCGGTTTGGCGGTGGGTCAGTCATGGTGTGGGGTGGCATTTCTTTGGGGGGCCGCACAGCCCTCCATGTGCTCGCCAGAGGTATCCTGACTGCCATTAGGTACCGAGATGAGATCCTCAGACCCCTTGTGAGACCATATGCTGGTGCGGTTGGCCCTGGGTTCCTCCTAATGCAAGACAATGCTAGACCTTATGTGGCTGGAGTGTGTCAGCAGTTCCTGCAAGAGGAAGGCATTGATGCTATGGACTGGCCCGCCCGTTCCCCAGACCTGAATCCAATTGAGCACATCTGGGACATCATGTCTCGCTCCATCCACCAACACCACGTTGCACCACAGACTGTCCAGGAGTTGGCGGATGCTTTAGTCCAGGTCTGGGAGGAGATCCCTCAGGATTCCATCCGCCACCTCATCAGGAGCATGCCCAGGCGTTGTAGGGAGGTCATACAGGCACGTGGAGGCCACACACACTACTGAGCCTCATTTTGATTTGTTTTAAGGACATTACATCAAAGTTGGATCAGCCTGTAGTGTGGTTTTCCACTTTAATTTTGAGTGTGACTCCAAATCCAGACCTCCATGGGTTGATAAATTTGATTTCCATTGATAATTTTTGTGTGATTTTGTTGTCAGCACATTCAACAATGTAAAGAAAAAAGTATTTAATAAGAATATTTAATTCATTCAGATCTAGGATTTGTAATTGCTCCCTTTATTTTTTTGAACAGTGTATTATGCTCCATACACACAGTAGAAACAGTATAACACGACATACAGAAACTATTATAACGTAATAAGGCACTTACTTTGATAGAAACACAGTCTGGATTTGAACCTGGGAGTCTGTAGTGACGCCTCTAGCACTGAGATGCTGTGCCTTAGACAGCTGCGCCAGTTGGGAGTCATAAGGCCAGGGTAGGTTCATAATACAACACATGCCAATACTTCTCTGACGCAATTAGCATTGTTTTCCAGAGCGAATAGAAGAACGTAGCTAGCTACCTAAGCATTGAGTATAACACCATAAAGGTTATGAAATGAGTATAACACCATAAAGGTTATGAAATGAGTAACGTTACCTCGCGTGTCTGCGGTTATAATAAATATAGACAAAAATATTATGTTACAGTAGAAATTACATAACACAACATGCAGAAACAATAAAAATGACTACTTTTATGTAAATGAATGAGGCGGAACACACCTCAATTCAAACTGTTCTTATAAAATAAAAAATTTGTTAGAAAATAATTTGAAATTGACAAGTTGAAAACAGCAAATAAATAAAAACAGACTGCGTGCCTTGGTTTGAGGGCAGCGCGGATTAAATGTATTGTTGCATAACACTCTCATTCTGGAAAGGAGAGAACGTTTTAACATCACAAAACTCATGTTGGGTAGACCGTTAGAGATATTTGAACTCACATATGAAAGGGTTAAAATCCTCTTGCTCTGCTCTACAGGGAGCCGTTTGTTGCCATATCAATAGTTATTATTCCCTAACCTCCCCCCGACGGTGTTCTGGATTTCTTCACACACTTAACTATTTTCTAAGATAGCGCTACACACTTCCCTGGATAATAATTGATTGGTCACGGCACTTAATATCTTGTATTAGAACCGATACCATAGCGTCTGCAAATTCATTACTGGAGAATACGGATGACTTAATGGCTTTGTCCCGTATTTCCTCCAATATCCTTATTATTGATAACACATATCACCAAAATTATTCACACTTATCTTCCTATTTCCACATAATCTGCCATGGTTTACCACCGCAACAGGACATAAAACTAACCTCTCTTTCACACACACACTCACACCCTGCGCTCTCACAGCCACCGTGACTGGGCTTGCACCTTTCTTACGGGTCTGGCCAATATACCGTTACACTATGTTTTTACCCTCCACAGGACTACCCTGTTCAGGACTTCCCATCTCTCTATGAGATTTTACCCTCCACAGGCTTTCTGCTCGGGGCTTTATCTATAAGATAAATAAGATACCCTCCAGAGGAACTATCTAGTAGCTCGGGACTTATGAGACTTACCCTCCACAGATCTATTCTGCTCGGGACTTACTCTCTTTAAAGCTATGAGACTTACCCTCCACAGGATCTATCCTGCTAGGAACTTACTCTAAACTTTATGGTACTAGCATATACCACAAACCTACGCCCGGTCGTTACACAATGGGCCTACCGAATTAAACTCAGGCTCTCCAGGTCTCCAGCTCATAATTTGTTTAGCCTAAGATTCTCATCTCCCCAAGATGTCAAAATGAGTGGAAAAAGATATAGGAACTTGCCTACCTTGTTTGTTGCCAGCTCTGCTCCACTGACATGGACAGTTTGGTTTGAAAACAAATTGTGATGAACCCTGCTCTCAGCGCCATCTGTTATGTTCTAATTTTTCAAAGTAAATAACTCATGGACATTAGAGAAGCTTAACCTCTCTAGGGTATGTGGGACGCGTCCCACCTGGCCAACGTCCAGTGAGATTGCAGAGCACCAAATTCAAGTACAGAAATACTCACTATAGAAATTCAGAAAAGATGCAACTATTTTACATAGGTTTAAAGATTAACTTCTTGTGAATCCAACCACGGTGTCAGATTTAAAAAATGCTTTATGGCGAAAGCATACCTTGCGATTATTTGAGCCCAGCAGACAATAGCCCAGCAGACAAATCATTACAAACAGTAACCAGCCAAGTAGAAGTCAGAAATAGAGATAAAATGAATCACTTACCCTTGATGATCTTCATATGGTTGCACTCAGAAGACATTCATTTATTCAATAAATGTTCCTTTTGTTCATAAAGTCTCTCTTTATATCCAAAAACCTCAGTTTTGTTCACCCGTTTTCTTCAGTAATCCACAGGCTCAAACGCAGTCACAACAGGCAGACAAAAAATCAAAATTGTATCCGTAAAGTTCATAGAAACATGTCAAACGATGTTTATATTCAATCCTCAGGTTGTTTTTAGCTTAAATAATCGATAATATTTCAACCGGACAATAACGTTGTCAATATAAAAGGTAAACAAGAAAGACACTCTCTCGGTCGTGCGCATGAAAAATCGCTGTGACACGGCAGGGTCCACTCATTCTGACTGCTCTTACTCCCTCTTTTTTCAGAATACAAGCCTGAACAATTTCTAAAGACTGTTGACATCTAGTGGAAGGCATAGGAACTGCAATTTGAGTCCTAAGTCAATGGATACTGTAATGGCATTGAATAGAATACTACGACAACAACAAAAATCCTACTTCCTGAATGGATTTGTCTCAGGTTTTCGCCTGCCAAAACAGTTATGTTACACTCACAGACACTATTTTAACAGTTTTGGAAACTTTAGAGTGTTTTCTATCTAAATCTACCAATTACATGCATATCCTATCTTCTGGGCCTGAGTAGAAGGCAGTTTAATTTGGGCACGCTTTTCATTCAAAATTCCAAATGCTGCCCCCTACCCTAGAGAAGTTTACCAAGTTTAATTCTTCCCAAAGGGTCGTTACAGCTGTAATTCAGAAGGGGAAAAAACACACAAGCACTAACTCTTTCTCCTAGACTGAGTCTCATCCTCCACAACCAAACAGTCAATGCATTCCTGTTGCTAGACAGAACCTTAGTGATATCTGTTCTTCCTCACTTCATCTAGCCTGACCTCTACACCAAAGTGCTCACTCCTCCCCAACTCAAGGCTGTCATGGTTATTGATACCAGACTGTGTCTCTTCTCCTCCCAGAGGATCCCTGATGTCTAACAATAACATATCCTGACATAACGTAAACGTTATACATTACCCTCTCTCCCTCAGTGACATTTGTTAGTTTCTAAGATCTCCACCCGTCTCCCCCATCAATGCCTGCCACATGTAATCGCTTCCCTGCACTCAACACCGTCCATGCTTAGTTGCACCCACTATATACCTTCCTCCTATAACCCTTAACTTCTGGTGTAGACCCTCAACTTTAGCACTCCTTAGTAACATTTCATATTCTCAGAACCCAACAATATTTAAAAATGTACATTTAGCATGTAACATCTTAGTGTGATCTGTGAATTACAGCAACAATTCTCAAGGGACAAAAGAGATAACTGTACTTACCTGAAAGTTTTTTCATTTCCTCTATCAGGGTGGATGCGTTATTTGATGGTTTGGCTCTTCCCTGAAGATAGTGAAGATCTTTGAATATTAACATTTTCCAGGTGTCGTTGAATATCCGTTTCTGCAAAAGCTTTTTGCTGCCATGAATATTAAGGATGGTGACGGCCTCCTGCTTTTCCTCTGAGGTGAGCTGCTTTTTGGGGGGGGGTGGCTTGTGTTTCTGGGAGCATAAAAACATTGCATTTTAAGTTCAGTCATTACATAATAAAATACTGGTACGGGATACACAAGCATAACCGTTTTTGGTCATCTTAGAAAGATTTTAAATTACAGGGAACCTATAATGTAACATGAATCACCCAAACAATGTTGTTATCAGACTGAAAGAGCAACACAATACGCTCTATTCATGACCTACAACTCACCTCACTACTGTCATGGTTGTGTGACAGGTTCATAGACTTAAGAAAACATTTCTGTCCATCCTTTACCCTGCATTTGATAGTAATTGTGCAACCTTTTTGAACATACAGCAAGTAGAAAAACATGTCTAGTTGACTAGAGTAAACGTCAGGAGCTATCATGTACAGTATGGAATTTGTCAAATTTGGGCTTGAATGTTTTTGGGCATGATTCATATCCAAATCAATACCAGAACAATCAACACCCAGACCAGACCCTGTGTATCGAGACCAAGACTCAGCTCAAATAAAGACATGAGAGAAATATTACATCTCTGGTTCATATACTGTACATATAGCTTAAGATAACATTCCTCAATATATTTCTATCTAACGAAACCATAGAAATCCTTACAGTATAACATGTTTTTGCTCATGGGTGTTGGGGTGTGCCCCTTTCTGTCCAATTAGGTAATTTCTGGATAACATTTCTGTCTGTTTTGAGGATCCCGTTTGGCTCAAGACCACACCCAGAGGGAAAACATCCATAAAGCCATAAATGTGGCAATAACAAGATTAAGGCCTAGAGGTTCTTTGGTTACCTACTTTGTGTCGGGCCGAGAACAATTCTATTCTGGAAGTCTTCCATGGATGGAGGCGAAATCTATTTCTGCATACTTTATTTCTGGGTTCAATTACTTTTAGTGCACCTTTGACTTGTTGCAGCTATTGACCTAGTGTTAAGCCTACACCTGCACATTATGCTCTCTTTGATCATTTTACAAACTCCAGCATGTCCTGGAGTGTCACATTGTTCATATAGGAAAATAATGGTTAATAGGGCAATCCCTTTTATAATGTGTTTTGTCCTGCAGAAGCGCACAGGGGTTCGCATTTGTTTGTGCTGGCAGGCTGGAGAGTTCACATGAGCACAAGAGCTAGGTTAATTGACAAATAGTGGTCGTACAACCTGGACTCACAGGTAGATGTAAAATAGTAAAAGTAAATCCAGGACACTTCAATTAGTATGATATGTTACGTTTCATATGGTACAGTATGTATTAATTTGTGGATGTCCATCATGCATTTTGTGTGATATGTTAGGAATTACAATTCCTATGATATGTTCCGAATTACAATTTGCACAAAAAGGTATGAATTTGCTGAAGATATCATGTGTTACGAATTCCAATTTGTTGTGGCAAACACTAATGTTAGCTAGGTGGCTAATGGGTTAGGGGTAAAGGGTTAAGGTTAGGGTTAGCATACATGCTAAGTAGTTACAAAGTAGCTTATAGGTTAAGCTAAGTAGTTGCAAATGAGCTAAAATGCTAATGTGGTTTATAGACGTTTGTGTTATATGCGTTATATGCCCACCGATCCATCCATCTACACCAACCAAACACCCTCCTTTAATTATTGGTCTTAAGTAACACATACAAATTTGAGTGTCCCAGATTTATGTTTACTATGCTACGTCTAGTCTATGAGACCAGGCTGGGTTGTATGTTTGATTTTCCCCAAAGCATCAACATTTGCATCACATTTTTATCTCAAAACATTCGTTATTATAATGGGGATGATGACACATCTAGCTAATGTTAACACATCTGGCTAATTGTCTAGCTAGTTACTTTACATCTTACAACACTCCCTCAAACCTATGTATGTGTACTGTTATTAACTACAGCTAATAAAAGATAATTGCATTGCATGAGAGCTGCATCTGTGTATGTGCCTGCGTTTTTGAGTCCCATAAAACAGTTCGTCCTGGTTGTAATGTAGTTAGTTGACACAACACATGAGACGGTCTAACTTTACCATCTTTGACAACACTGCCATGCATGCAAAGCTAGCTAGCTAGCATTCTCTTTGATAACTGGTGAACATTGCTAGCTAACTTAGCTTGCTCATCAAACAGTATTTTGACACTTAGAGCCTTGAATCTCAGAGGGTCTTCACTTTCACCACTGATCATCTAGCTAGTAACGTTAGCCAGCAGGTTTATATTAGTTTCCATTGGTCTAGAGCTTGCTAGGCTAGCAAGCTAGCTAATGCTTTCTGATTAGCATCGCTAACATGCTACACAATAGTCATGGGTACACAAAATCAAGCAAATGGTACTGAACTCATGACAAAATCATGTTTTAACATTATAGTGGCTATTGATGTTATGGTTGTTGTTTTCTGCTTTGTAACATTGCGAATAACAATGGCATTTAACTACAGTGCCTTGCAAAAGTATTCGGCCCCCTTGAACTTTGCGACCTTTTGCCACATTTCAGGCTTCAAACATAAAGATATAAAACTGTGTGAAATATGTGAAATAGTGCTATGTCTTGAGACATTTTCTGTATGTCTTCAAGACATGCAATGTAATGTGAAATTAAGGCTATGTCAGACATGCTGTTTAATAATTTATTTCACAGCATTTAACTGGGAGTGGTTCCTAATCTGGGATCGAACCTTTAGTTATTTTAATTTTTTCTTGCAGTAATTTTTCTCATGCTGAAACTGGATTAGATACATACAGTGCCTTGCAAAAGTATTCGGCCCCCTTGAACTTTGCGACCTTTTGCCACATTTCAGGCTTCAAACATAAAGATATAAAACTGTATTTTTTTGTGAAGAATCAACAACAAGTGGGACACAATCATGAAGTGGAACGACATTTCTTGGATATTTCAAACTTTTTTAACAAATCAAAAGCTGAAAAATTGGGCGTGCAAAATTATTCAGCCCCTTTACTTTCAGTGCAGCAAACTCTCTCCAGAAGTTCAGTGAGGATCTCTGAATGATCCAATGTTGACCTAAATGACTAATGATGATAAATACAATCCACCTGTGTGTAATCAAGTCTCCGTATAAATGCACCTGCACTGTGATAGTCTCAGAGGTCCGTTAAAAGCGCAGAGAGCATCATGAAGAACAAGGAACACACCAGGCAGGTCCGAGATACTGTTGTGAAGAAGTTTAAAGCCGGATTTGGATACAAAAAAGATTTCCCAAGCTTTAAACATCCCAAGGAGCACTGTGCAAGCGATAATATTGAAATGGAAGGAGTATCAGACCACTGCAAATCTACAAAGACCTGGCCGTCCCTCTAAACTTTCAGCTCATACAAGGAGAAGACTGATCAGAGATGCAGCCAAGAGGCCCATGATCACTCTGGATGAACTGCAGAGATCTACAGCTGAGGTGGGAGACTCTGTCCATAGGACAACAATCAGTCGTATATTGCACAAATCTGGCCTTTATGGAAGAGTGGCAAGAAGAAAGCCATTTCTTAAAGATATCCATAAAAAGTGTTGTTTAAAGTTTGCCACAAGCCACCTGGGAGACACACCAAACATGTGGAAGAAGGTGCTCTGGTCAGATGAAACCAAAATTGAACTTTTTGGCAACAATGCAAAATGTTATGTTTGGCGTAAAAGCAACACAGCTGAACACACCATCCCCACTGTCAAACATGGTGGTGGCAGCATCATGGTTTGGGCCTGCTTTTCTTCAGCAGGGACAGGGAAGATGGTTAAAATTGATGGGACGATGGATGGAGCCAAATACAGGACCATTCTGGAAGAAAACCTGATGGAGTCTGCAAAAGACCTGAGACTGGGACGGAGATTTGTCTTCCAACAAGACAATGATCCAAAACATAAAGCAAACTCTACAATGGAATGGTTCAATAATAAACATATCCAGGTGTTAGAATGGCCAAGTCAAAGTCTAGACCTGAATCCAATCGAGAATCTGTGGAAAGAACTGAAAACTGCTGTTCACAAATGCTCTCCATCCAACCTCACTGAGCTCGAGCTGTTTTGCAAGGAGGAATGGGAAAAAATTTCAGTCTCTTGATGTGCAAAACTGATAGAGACATACCACAAGCGACTTACAGCTGTAATCACAGCAAAAGGTGGCGCTACAAAGTATTAACTTAAGGGGGCTGAATAATTTTGCACGCCCAATTTTTCAGTTTTTGATTTGTTAAAAAAGTTTGAAATATCCAAGAAATGTCGTTCCACTTCATGATTGTGTCCCACTTGTTGTTGATTCTTCACAAAAAAATACAGTTTTATATCTTTATGTTTGAAGCCTGAAATGTGGCAAAAGGTCGCAAAGTTCAAGGGGGCCGAATACTTTTGCAAGGCACTGTATGTATCTAATCCAGTTTCAGCATGAGAAAAATTACTGCAAGAAAAAATTAAAATAACTAAAGGTTCGATCCCAGATTAGGAACCACTCCCAGTTAAATGCTGTGAAATAAATTATTAAACAGCATGTCTGACATAGCCTTAATTTCACATTACATTGCATGTCTTGAAGACATACAGAAAATGTCTAAAGACATAGCACTATTTCACATTAGTGTCTTGATACATATCATGAAGACACACATAAAATGTCTCAAAACATGGCATTGAGTGTCTTGAGACAGGCTGTGTCTCAAGACATGTCTTTAAAATGTGTCTTGAGATGTCTTGAGACATGTAAACTCGGCAAAACATCCCTTTTTCAGGACCCTGTCTTTCAAAGATAATTAGTAAAAATCCCAAAATAACTTCACAGATCTTCATTGTTAAGGGTTCAAACACTGTGTTACATTCCCCAGTTTCTGTGTTTTGGGTTTGTTTGTGTATATGTATGTGTATTTCAGGAAATGGCTTCCTGGATTCGAAGCAGCTGATTGGTCGGACCCATCGGCGATTGGAGGTCTGATCCCGCCCTCTCATTAGGGATACAATTACAATTACAAACTCCTTCTGCAGCTGGATATAAGCCAGTGTTCCTTTGTTAGGGGAGAGCGCTTCTGGGTATGTCCTGTATTGTTTGTTCTTCAGATAGAGCGTTTGGGAATGTCCTGTATTAGTTGTTGCTCAGAGAGAGCTTCTTGGTATGTCCTGTGTTTTGTTGTTGGTCTGTATATTTTTGTAAAGTATTTTGTAGCCGGTCCAGCTGACGTTTGTGTATGCCCTAGGACTGTGTTTTTGATTAGTGAAATTGTCCACATTAAATTTGTATTATTCCACTTTATTTGTTCCCAGGGGGGAAGGGGAAGGCACCTTGGCAGTGCTTAGGCAAGAGGCCTGCGGGCATACATATAGACGTAGTATGTACTATGTCTATGCACACTAGGTAAGACCTGGGTGGAGCATCCCCTGTATTTTGATTAGTGTGCTAGTTAGGTAAGTTGTGGGAAGTAGAGGGGGCTCTAACTTTAACTTTCTTTGCTTTGGTTCCATCCAGCCCCTTTTCCCCAAATTACCATGTTAAGAAAATAAATTCCCTGTAAACGGTAATATATTCTGCCTCTGTCATCCTTACCCGCACCTGCAGTCACATACCTCTTTCACTCCACGGGGAGTTGAGTGTAGCAGAGTGTTGCATTCCCTCCTCCAAGAGGTGTGCATATAACACATTTTCCCATGCTTGTTCAACAATAAACAATTAATGAACATGCACCTGTGGAACAGCTTACAGACGGTAGGCAATTAAGGTCACAGTTATGAAAACTTAGGACACTAAAGAGGCCTTTCTACTGACTCTGGGAAAAACACCAAAAGAAAGATGCCCAGGGTCCCTGCTCATCTGCGTGAATGTGCCTTAGGCATGCTGCAAGGAGGCATGAGGACTGCAGATGTGGTCAGGGCAATAAATTGCAATGTCCATACTGTGAGATGCCTAAGACAGTGCTATAGGGAGATGGGACGGACAGCTGATCATCCTCTCAGTGGCAGAACACATGTAACAACACCTTCACAGGATCGGTACATCCAAACATCACACCTGCGGGACAGGCACAGGAAGGCAACAACAACTGCCCAAGTTACACAAGGAATGCATAATCCCTCCATCAGTGCTCAGACTGTCTGCAATAAGCTGAGAGAGGCTGGACTGAGGGCTTGTAGGACTGTTATAAGGCAGGTCCTCACCAGACATCAATGGCAACAATGTCGCCTGTGTGCACAAACCACCTGTCACTGGATCAGACAGGACTGGCAAAAAGTGCTCTTCTCTGATGAGTCACGGTTTTGTCTCACCAGGGGTGATGGTTGGATTTGCGTTTATCATTGAAGGAATGAGCGTTACGCCGAGGCCTGTACTCAGGAACAGAATCGATTTGGAGGTGGAGGGTCCATTATGGTCTGGGGCGGTGTGTCACAGCATCCTCGGACTGAGCTTGTTGTCATTACAGGGAAGACATCCTCCTCCCTCATGTGATACCCTTCCTGCATGCTCATCCTGACATGGTCCTCCAGCACGACAATGCCACCAACCATTCTGCTCGTTCTGTGCGTGATTTCCTGCAAGACAGGAATATCAGTGTTCTGCCATGGCCAGCGAAGAGCCTGGATCTCAATCCTATTGAGCACATCTGGGACCTGTTGGATCGGAGGGTGAGGGCTAGGGTCATTCCCCCCAGAAATGTCTGGGAACTTGCAGGTGCCTTGGTGGAAGAGTGGGGTAACATCTCACAGCAAGAACTGGCAAATCTGGAGCAGTCCATGAGGAGGAGATGCACTGCAGTACCTAATGCAGCTGGTGGCCACTGTTACTTTTATTTTAACCCCCCATTTGTTCAGGGACACATTATTCCATTTCTGTTAGTCACATGTCTGTGGAACTTGTTCAGTTTGTCTCATTTGTTGAATCTTGTTATGTTCATACAAATATTTACACGTTAAGTTTGCTGAAAATAAACGCAGTTGACAGTGAGAGGACGTTTCTTTTTTTGCTGAGTTTACAATCAAATATATTATAAACCCATAAGCTCAAACATCACCATTGTTATTTAAAGTTTTCAAAAGTAGAGCACTCTCAGTACAAAACGAAATGTGTGATAATGAGAAATTTGCTGTGCGAGGCATTCTCATAACAATGTTATTATATATTTTTCTAATGGATTTATTTTCTCATGCCCCAGAGTTCTCCAGTAAACATCCAATGATCCCTAAACTCTATGTAATGCAATGGAAGCAAGATATGAAGAACCAGAGACTCTCGCTAGAGCTGAGGCCATCATTTTGAGAGGCATCTCCTCTCCATAATAAAAAACACATTGTTCTTTATTGAAATTCCATACATTGTGAAAGGTAAGAAGTTCAAATGTTACAATTTGTAAAATTAGATATTATTTTTTTGTAAACTAAAATATTATATTCAAATACATGTGTTAAACTTAGTATCAGACTTCCTGACGTTATTCTCACAGAGCATATAATTAAGTGTTGCGAAGTCATTATTTAACTCTATCTTTAAAAATATTGAGTAGGATGTATTTTTTCTTTAAAAATATATATTTTATGGATATGTGCGTAGCAGACAGGAGTATACGGTAAACAGTTTCCTCTGTGGAAAATGAAGTTATTCTATATATTGTTTATCCCTCCCTGGGCAGAATGAGGCACTGGCTGAGTTTCCTCATGGGCCACAGTAGGAAAGCCTTTGTTTCAAGGGCTGCGTGCATCTGTGTCATGGCCAGGACAGAGGTGGGGTATTAGAGCCCTCTGCATTCAGTGCAACACAGACAGGCCTTGAGGCTCAAAACGCCTCTCACTTTTCCAGGTACAACAGTTCAGTGGTCATAGCTCGCCAACTGTACCAGCATCCCTAAGAGAACAGGGGAACGTTTGGAATGGAGTCAGATATTCCCTCAATAAATATGTAAGGAAATGTCATTCCCCAATGTTCTTTTCTTTAAACATCTTACAGCTTGAAATAGTTTACTCTTATGTAAATGAGCTCTTTGTGGTTGCAGAATTGAATATGTGTCTACAAGTAATTATACAGATCCTTATCGTGAATACCAACCCTTATAAGAGTATCCTGTCAGACTGCTTGGGTTCCGTCAAACTTGTACATGTTCATCCATTAGGTGGCAGTAAGCAACCACTTTGTTGGTCACAGTAGGAGGCGATGTACATCTATTGTCACCACTTAACCATCCGTGCAGTCCTGCAAAGCAGTCCTTCTCACCTCAAAAACATGTATTGTGAATTTCAGGACTACAGACAGCAACCTAAATTGTCATGATGATACTTCTGGGGTCGCTTCCACAAAGCATTTCTACACTTCTGACCATGATGGAAATTGTCTGAGCTGCCACATTGTTCACTCAGAGGGTTGGACATGGTGGTATCTAGTATAGACAAATACTGATACTGTGCCATTGTGGACTCGATGGACAGACACACTTGCTAAGAGGCATCACTTTTCACTTAATTGTTTTTCTTCTAAATTGATGTATGATGCAAAGGGATATAATGTCCAGAGTTCAGCAGAAACAGAACATTTATTTCAGTAAGTAAAAGTAAATTGAGGACAACTCAAAGCTATTCTTACAAGCAATTGATTGAAACATTATAATACTGAATTGTTAAAATATTGAAACATTAATACAATTCTTAAATGGACACTGCCCTCTTTGTTTGTTTCAGAAACATGATGGCGGTTTTTCAATCAATTTACCTGCAATGATCGACTTGCATTTTTATTACAGTAGTATTAGCCTACACAGTCATCTTCCCCCTTACTTTATTTTTCAGTTGGCTAAATAAATATAGAGTCCTTACTTTTGTTTTATAGAATCATTGTATGGAGAGCTTTTCTATTCACAATCATCAAGTACCAGACAGTGAAAGACTGTTGTTGTTCACTATGCTAATGTGGTTGCAGTACTGACAACATTGTGTTCCATTGACTAGGGTCTGAATATGAATGCATGAGTATTTGAGAGTGTGGGGCTTGTAAGATACCTTTGTTTTTATTGAGTATAACTCATAATTATTGAACGGAGGTCATGAACTATAAACGTTTTATTTAACTCAATAATTCTACATAAATAAAATAAATACTATGCATATCTGTCTACACATTAGTTCTGCTAACTAAAAATGTTTGTGGAAAGCGATTGCCTAGAACCAATCGAGCAACTCAACTCAAAATATTCCTTATGGTTATCTTTTTAAGTTGTAATTACATCACTTTTTTGTTTTATGAACATTTGTACACTAATTTTCATTATGTATTCTGAATTATAATGATTGAAGTTACTTGAACATTAATATTTGTTGTCTAAAACATACACATTTAGGGTCCCTTCTACTTAAATTATTAACCTTCATTGCTCATTTTTTTTCAAGTATTGTAAATTTGTGAAGAAGTCAAGTAAGCATTTGTGATTAGTATTTTTCAGTGGCCGTGTCTTAATGTTTAACATTGTTTTATGTATTTGACAATTTGTAATTTTAACCCACCTTGCAGGCATTGATGAGCACAGTGCTCACTCCTCAAGCAGTAATTAAAGGTAGAGCTGTAAGCATTGTAGGATCCTGCAATAGTAGGATAGTGGGAATGGCTTGTCTGTTTCATTATTGAACGTCAATTTGTTCAACGGTTTTGATATCTATTCATCATGATCCATTACACCTCATAGCGCAACAAACTGTTAAATACTATTTTAGAAATATAGTTATCTTTCTTCAAACATGCATACAACATTGAGTAAAAGTATCAAAGTCCAAAAAATGTAATTACCCACAGTCCTCTATTAAAACGAGGGAAGTTGTTGCAAGAACATAAAATTATTAAGTATTCATAATTTGCGTATCAGCACAACAAAAATAAATCAAGTGTGTTTTACTCAAATATCAATGTGTCTAACTAATACTTTACTTATAATGATAAAGACGTAAAACATTATAATAAAGTAAGAAACACTTTTTGAATAAATGTTAAATTGACTTTAAACTATTAAATAATCCTAACTTGCAAAAGTGTTAATTTTAGATTAGCAGAACAAAGATAAATAAAGTTATAGTTATGACCTTATATTTGTTAACATTCCTCACAAACAACTAAGTGCTAACATGTTTTATTGACATCTGAGTGAGTACCACTTATATGATTTGGTTTTTACAGACAGTTGGAGATGTTTGAGTAGGCATGACTCAATTTATTTAATGGGTTAGGGAGTTATAGTAAGGTTTACAATGTAGCACTTGTTTTCTATTGAAATCACTAGTGAAATAGTTGCCTGACTTTAGAGTTCTGTGAATGAACAACTAACTATACATGACAATAAAATATTAATTTCACATACATTCAAAGCTAATAATCTTAGTGGGTTGTCTGCGGTTGAAAAGCGCACACAAAAAGCGCATGGACAAATTTGCATGTTTGCTCCTTGACGCTGCCCTGCGACCTCTAGACCTTGTGTTGGCGAGTGACGTACTCAGAGTTGCTAATTTCTCAGAACATTCGACCCACACTCGAGGCATCACTGTTGGGGTCCAGAACAGGAGAGAGTGGATCGGGTAGATAGATGCACAGGGCGCAGCTTTGGCTTGAGTACTGATGCATACCTTGCTGAAGGAATGAATTTAAATGGTCCTTTTCAAAACAATTTTCTGCAATATATCTGATTATACAGTGATAACTACTCAGTGGACATGTCATCACCTTCAGGTCAGAAACCAGCTCTCAAGACAGCGGGTTCAGGTCAAAGCAGGTTTCAGGTGACAGAGGTAACGGAGTTAGGAGCCGTCACATCTGGAGAGCGCACGTCGGGAGGGACTGATGGAACTACTGGTACGACTGGTAGTAAGGGGTCGGCAGGTGGAGAGGAGTCCAAAGGGAGATTTAGCGTAGTCAAGTTTCTTGATTCAGGTGGAATAGGGACGGATGCATCTGATGTGGCTCAGAATGGTGACACTGTCAGGAGCACGGGCAGCCATCGTTCGTCCGCAAGCGGTCATACTAACATTTCAGATACCCACTCAAATACGTATTATATGCGAACATTTGGCCATAACACAATTGATGCTGTCCCAAACATCGATTTCTACCGACAAACAGAAGCGCCTCTTGGAGATAAGTTGATACGACCAACTCTTTCGGAGCTACACGATGAGCTTGACAAGGTATGTAACCTGCTACCACCTTCTGTTTTGACGCGCCACTACATCGCTATTTACCAGACAGGTGGGGATTGATAGCGCACGCCTCGAGATAGCCTATATTGGTGCCAAGTGTATAAAAAAGTCTAAAAACATGGGGGTATATTGTGTAGATGGGTGAGAAAATTCAGGGTGTAACACAACAAAATGTGGAATAAGTCAAGGGGTATGAATACTTTCTGAAAGCACTGTATGTAAATCTATAGTTCATCCTTATGTAACGGATGTGAAACGGCTAGCAGAGTTAGCGGTGCGCGCTAAATAGCGTTTCAATCGGTGACGTCACTTGCTCTGAGACCTTGAAGTAGTAGTTCCCCTTGCTCTGCAAGGGCCGCGGCTTTTGTGGAATGATCGGTAACGATGCTTCGTGGGTGACTGTTGTTGATGTGTGCAGAGGGTCCCTGGTTCGCGCCCGGGTATGGGCGAGGGGACGGTCTAAAGTTATAACTGTTACACTTTACATTCAGCCCTAGTGACACTGTACCACAGGAACAGACTGGGACCTAAAATCAACCTGTGCATTTATAACACACTGGCCCATTTTTTTTCCCTAGAGGCCCCCAGCCCGGCCCATTGTTTTCCATGAGGCCCCTCGTTATTACCCAAATAATAGTCATTCTGCACAAAAAAATCTACATTTAGAAATTTGCCAGAACGCCCTATGGCCAGTCCATTGATGCTGTATCACAACTGCCAGTGTAATGTGTCTATGCTAAGCTGAAGTGACCTCGTCTGTCACAATCACAGCATTCCCTTCCACAGGGACATTTCTTCTCCTTTGCAGTCCTTTGAATGGACAGCGTGACATCAGGGGCATGACCCACACATTTTGCTCAGACAATGCTCTCTCTGACCATGCCCAAACCCTGATCACCGGCTACTCTTGGCAACTGACAGCCTTTGCAGCCACCAACAAACAATGCTGCCGTGGTTCTCTCTCCGTTCCCTATACTCAATGGTCCAGTGTCCCAGTCTCTGGTCTCTAACACTTTATAGCCACGCTATCCTGTTGGATCACTCACATGCCTCTCATGGGGGCAGGTCACTAGTAATGGAGGACAGAGTAGATACATCAGTCCAGCCCACAGGCCGAAATATTGTAACATCTATTCAAACCACAGGTTCTAGGCCTTCTATATCTAATCATCTAGATATTGCACAATGTTTATGTATACAGTAGAAGTCGGAAGTTAACATACACTTAGGTTGGAGTCATTAAAACTCGTTTTTCAACCACTCCTCAAATTTCTTGTTAACAAACTATAGTTTTGGCAAGTCAGATAGGACATCTACTTTGTGAATGACACAAGTAATTTTTCCCAATTTTTTTTTTTCAAGGCCTTCCTTCAAACCCAGTGCCTCTTTGCTTGACATCATGGGAAAATCAAAAGAAATCAGCCAAGACCTCAGAAAACAGTTTTTTAGACCTCCACAAGTCTGGTTCATCCTTGGGAGCAATTTCCAAACATCTGAAGGTACCACGTTCATCTGGATAAACTATAGTACGCAAGCATAATCACCATGGGACCACGCAGCCGTCATACCACTCAGGAAGGAGACACGTTCTGTCTCCTAGAGATGAACGTACTTGGGTGCGAAAAGTGCAAATCAATTTCAGAACAATAGCAAAGGACCTTGTGAAGATGCTGGAGAAAACAGGTTCAAAAGTACCTATATCCACAGTAAAACGAGTCCTATATCGACATAAAACGAGTCCTATATCATACTTTTTGGAGAAATCAGCTCTGTCAGGAGGAATGGGCCAAAATTCACCCAACTTATTGTGGGAAGCTTGTGGAAGGCTACCCAAAATATTTGACCCAAGTTAAACAATTTAAAGGCAATGCTACCAAATACTAATTGAGTGTATGTAAACTTCTGACCCACTGGGAATGTTATGAAAGAAGTAAAAGCTGAAATAAATCATTCTCTCTACTATTATTCTGACATTTAACAAAATATATTTTCTTAAAATAAAGTGGTGATCCTAACTGACCTAAGACAGGGAATTTTTACAAGGATTATTTGGTTAAGGTCTATGTAAACTTCCAACGTCAAGTGTACATGCATACTTGCATGTCAAAGGTTCCATTTCCATTTGCAGAGGAAAGCGTGATATGGAGTGATATTAGTGCCAACGGAAGTTGAATTTGAATATGGCATTGTATTGCACAAATGGAACTGAATTGTACTTTAAAGGGGCAAACTGCAATTGCTATACCCATTTTTAGACTCTTATATTAAGGTTGAGGTAAGGAGACCAGATCGAACCGCCCCATTCCACCCTCCGTTCCCTGTGACGATTTGTACAAGCACTCCAAAAACATACGGTATATACACTACCGTTCAAAAGTTTGGGGTCACTTAGAAATGTCCTTGTTTTTGAAAGAAAAGCCCATTTTTTTGTACATTAACATCAAATTGATCAGAAATACAGTGTAAACATTGTTAATGTTGTATTGCAAATGACTATTGTAGCAGAAAATGGCTGATTTTTAATAGAATATCTACATAGGAGTACAGAGGCCCATTATTATCAACCATCACTCCTGTATTCCAATGGCACGTTGTGTTAGCTAATCCAGGTTTAGCATGTTAAAAGGCTAATTGAACATTAGAAAACCCTTTTGTAATTATAGAAAGAGGAGTGGGAGGCCCCGGTGGAGTGGGAGGACACACCTTAATCTTTTCTTTTTATTGTCCAATCTGAGATATGGCGTTTTCTTGCATCTCTGCCTAGACGTCGACACTGGTGTTTTGCGGGTACTATTTAATGAAGGTGCCAGTTGAGGACTTGTGAGACGTCTGTTTCTCAAACTAGACACTCTAATGTACTTGTCCTCTTGCTCAATTGTGTACCGGGGCCTCCCACTCCTCTTTCTATTCTGGTTAGAGCCAGTTTGCACTGTTCTTTGAAGGGAGTAGTATACAGAGTTGTATGACATCTTCAGTTTATTGGCAATTTCTCGCATGGAATAACCTTCATTTCTCAGAACAAGAATAAACGGACAAGTTTCATAAGAAAGTTATTTGTTTCTGGCTATTTTGAGCCTGTAATCGAACCCACAAATGCTGATGCTCCAGATACTCAACTAGTCTAAAGAAGGCCAGTTTTATTGTTTCTTTAAATCAGAAGAACAGTTTTCAGCTGTGCTAACATAATTGCAAAAAGGTTTTCTGTAACGGGGAGGAGTAGTAGGAAGGATCGGAGGACCAATGTGCAGCGTGGTATGTATCCATCATGTATGTTAATAGGAATGAATACGAAAATACAAAAAAACAAGATAATCAAAATGAAAACCGAAACCAGTCCCGAATGGTGCAAACACTGAAACGGAAACAATCACCCACGAAACACAGGTGGGAAAAGGCTACCTAAGTATGATTCTCAATCAGAGACAACTAACGACACCTGCCTCGGATTGAGAACCATACCAGGCCAAACACAAAACACAACATAGAAAAACGAACATAGACAACCCACCCAACTCACGCCCTGACCATACTAAAACAAAGGCATAACAAAAGAACTAAGGTCAGAACGTGACAGTACCACCCCAAAGGTGCGGACTTCGGCCGCAAAACCTGAACCTATAGGGGAGGGTGGGTGTCTGTCCGCGGTGGCGGCTCTGGCGCGGGACGTGGACCCCACTCCACCAAAGTCTTTGCCCGCCTCTTTACCCGCCTATGTGGCCTTTTTAGAGCGGCGACCCTCGCCGCCGACCTCGGACTGGGGACCCTAGCCACGGGTCCCGAATGGACGGGAGATTCCGGCAGCACCGGACAGGCGGGAGACTCCGGCAGCTCCGGAGTGAAGGGCGATTCCGGCAGCTCCGGAGTGACCGGCGGCTCCGGCAGCTCAGGACAGACGGGAGACTCCGGCAGCTCAGGACAGACGGGAGACTCCGGCAGCTCAGGACAGACGGGAGACTCCGGCAGCTCAGGACAGATGGGAGACTCCGGCAGCTCAGGACAGACGGGAGACTCCGGCAGCTCAGGACAGACGGGAGCACCTGTAGGGAGGAGACGGCAAGACAACCTGGTGCGGGGGGCTGCCATCGGAGGGCTGGTGCGTGGAGAAGGCACCGGATAGACCGGACCGTGGAGGCGCACTGGAGGTCTCGAGCACCGAGCCTGCACAACCCTACCTGCCTGGATACTCCCCGTAGCCAGGCCAGTGCGGCGAGGTGGAATAGCCCGCACTGGGCTGTGCTGGCGAACCGGGGACACCATGCGCAGGGCTGGTGCCATGTACCCCGGCCCGAGGAGACGCACTGGAGACCAGATGCGCGGAGCCGGCTTCATGGCACCTGGCTCGATGCCCACTCTAGCCCGGCCGATACGAGGCGCTGCAATGTAACGCACCGGGTTATGCCTGCGCACCGGGGACACCGTGCGCCTCACGGCATAACATGGTGCCTGCCCGGTCCGCCTCTCTCCACGGTAAGCATGGGGAGTTGGCTCAGGTCTCCTACCTGACTTAGCCACACTCCCCGTGTGCCCCCCCCCCCCCCCCCCCCCGTGTGCCCCCCCCCAATTAATTTTTGGAGCTGCCTCTCGTCCCAGCCGTGCTGCCGTGCTTCCTCCTCATATCGCCGCCTCTCTGTTTTCGCTGCCTCCAGCTCTGCCTTGGGGCGGCGATATTCCCCAGCCTGTGCCCAGGGTCCTTTGCCGTCCAAAATCTCCTCCCATGTCCAGGAGTCTAGAGATCGCTACTGCTGCTCTGACGAGTAGTAGTAGTAGGAAGGATCGGAGGACCAATGCGCAGCGTGGTATGTATCCATCATGTATTTTAATAGGAATGAATACGAAAATACAAAAAAACAAGATAATCAAAATGAAAACCGAAACCAGTCCCGAATGGTGCAAACACTGAAACGGAAACAGTCACCCACGAAACACAGGTGGGAAAAGGCTACCTAAGTATGATTCTCAATCAGAGACAACTAACGACACCTGCCTCGGATTGAGAACCATACCAGGCCAAACACAAAACACAACATAGAAAAACGAACATAGACAACCCACCCAACTCCCATACTAAAACAAAGACATAACAAAAGAACTAAGGTCAGAATGTGACATTTTCTCATGATCAATTTGCCTTTTAGAATGATAAACTTGGATTAGCTAACACAAAGTGCCATTGGAACACAGGAGTGATGATTGCTGATAATGGACCTCTGTATGCCTATGTAGATATTCCATAGTCCAGCTACAATAGTCATTTACAACATTAACAATGTCTACACTGTATTTCTGATCAATTATATGTTTATTTTAATGGACAAAAAATGTGCTTTTCTTTCAAAAACAAGGACATTTCTAAGTGACCCAAACTTTTGAACGGTAATGTTTTTTTTAGGCTAATATAGGACTACATGATCAATATGTAGATGCAACCTTTTCTGTCTGTTGTAACTAAGGATATTGCAGTAGCACAAACATAAGCAGGCGTCAGACAAATGCATTTAGCCTACATGACAACATCATGTAAGATGTAGCAAATTTTATTTAACCTTTATTTAACTAGGCAAGTCAGTTAAGAACAAATTCTTAATGCTGGCCAATTGTGCGCCATCCTATGGGATTCTCAATCACAGCCGGTTGTGACACAGTCTGGAATCAAACCAGGGTCTGTAGTGACGGCCCTAGCACTGAGATGCAGTGCCTTAGACCGCTGCACCACTCGGGAGCCCTGTCTACACATTGCATTGGGACAAAACAATCTGAGTTTTAACCATAGATAACATGCAACTTTTATTTTGCTTCTCAGTGATCATGCAACACAGAATGATTTGATAGATAGTACATCATTGAAATTCGACTGAGTGGCCTATTCCATCTCTAGGCTGCCAAACTAGCACATGCACAGAAGGAAAGGTTGTTTAGCTATCAGAAAGAACTCCAGATAATCCAGTCATAGAGCCACTCCCTTAAATGAGTGATATACCCAATTATTCTTGAAGAATATAATTTAGGAATGCCTCATGACCTTAGTTCAACTGTCATACCCCATCAGAACCCAAAATATAAGCTTGTTTTACTCCATTGTTTGTAAATAATGCAGACAATGCAAAACATGGTTACAACTATTATTCTGAAAGCATTGATTGTCAGTCATTTCATTCATAGCTCTGTCTATGAATTTGAAAGGGATTAATCACATTTCTCCAGCCCCATCCCTCAGCTGTTAACCAAAACAGCAACGGGGTGACCCTTTGTTATTGTTTGAACTTCCGATTTCAGTTCATCAGAAGGTCCACATTATAGCAAAAAAATATGTTGCCGCTTTTAGTGTTAAAGGTAATTTCCAATTGAGTCGACATATGTGACTCAACACCTGGATTCAGTCTTAGGTAGCAACATTTGAAATTGTGTTTTCTACATTGGATAAAAGTAGAGACTCAGAGCTACATCATACACTACATTTGAGGAACAATGGAAAAGTAATTCTGCTTTGAAAGTTGATTAACTTGTAAAATTGAGAAATTGGCCTTTGAATGTTTTGGTATCTAGCGAAGAGCTCTTCTTTGTCTACACCCATTCAGCATCGTTCACACCATCTTAAGCTTTAGCCCCACCCAACTTGTTTCGCTCTCGTAGCACACACTTGACGCTCTGGCCGATGATTTGTTTACCTATGGATAACATGAACACAGCCTAACCAGCTCTGCTGGCAACAATTTCATTAGGCTTTTTTGCAGATGTTTACTGACACCGGACATATTCAACGGGGGTTGTACACACGTCATGTAACGTTCGCTAACAAGCCAGCCAGCTAACAGTACACTTTAACTTAAGACGTATAGCTAACTAGGTAAACAATGAACCTAGCTAGGTAAACAAAGTGTAAGTTCACACACGTAATATTAGCTAACGAGCCAGCCAGCCAGCTAGGTAGCTAGCGGAGCTAACAGTACACTGTATCTTAAGACATGTATTTAGCTAGCTGGGTAAACAATGAACCTAGCTAGGTAAAAAAAACGTTTAAGATCACACACGAGCCAGCCAGCTAACGTTAGCTAGTTAAGCAACAATGAACACAGCTTGAAATGAAACCACTTTCTGTCAAAATTTGAACCGTGTAATATCTGAAAATGTAGCTAGCTAACGCTAGACTATCTTAAGTGTATACATCATCATGCATGATGGACGCATCTCCCTGTCAATAATGCCATACCACGGTTGCCGTTAGTTTGAAGATGTAATTGGAGACAGGTGTTTACTCCATCTATTTAACTATTATACTCTAATTCCATTGATTTCAAAACTTGATCCTCCAGAAAGTGGAGAGCAATAGTTATGCAGGTCCACAACACAATAAAAAAATGCAAAAGTCGCGTTCGACAGGATTACCAACACAGACTGACGAGCTCAAAATAATAGACAGAAGCCTTCTAGGGCAGGTCAATCTGAACTAATTTCTCCACATGTCCAGGCCACACAATATTTTAGCCAATCATGGCAAGTGGGAAGGTTGCAAAGTGTTCTGTGGCTTAACCAACAAGGCTCGTAATTTAACAATTGTGTTTACAGATGGCATACAAGTTTGTTGTGAAGGCACATGAAAGTTCACATGTTTGAGAAGGCATTTCTGCCCCCAAAAAACGCATTTTGATTAAAAAAATATATTTTAGACGTTCAAACGGCTCTAGTTTCATGAATCGGGTCACATATGAAGCGAACGCAGACTCGGAAACGTTGCCTTTAATATGATCATAGGCGATCGGATTGAATCTAGCTATTAATGTTTGTCAGCATTTGTTATGTGTGGTATTTTTCAGGAGCCATTGGATGAGGATGGCTTTCCCATTGGGGAGGAGTCTACTCTTGCTGAGGAGGCTGCAGCCAAAGAAGGAACCAAGGAACAAGCAAAGGGAGGCACCATCAAGTTTGGCTGGGTCAAAGGTGTCCTGGTTAGTACTGGATCTGGACCAGAACTGGATCTGGGAACTAAACATTTTGTTGTCTCTGGCCCAAACATCCCGTTTTTTTCTTTTAGAACTATTCAAACTCTACCATGTTCTCCTTATTGCTCTGTGATGAATCATTGAATTGCACATCAATGTAAATCCTTTCAAAGACATCCAACACAAATCTAAAAACAAGCTTTCAAATGAATGGTTTCCCCCCACTATAGAAGTATGTGTTGGTAACATGAATGTTGTCACCTGTGTGTCTGTGTTTTCAGATACGTTGCATGTTGAACATCTGGGGTGTGATGCTCTTTATTCGCATGTCATGGATCGTGGGACAGGCAGGCATTGGTACGTAAGTGATGACTCATGTTCAATCAAGACCAAAATATTTAAGGTTTCAAACCTCATAGTATTGCTTGAGCATTGGGCGTGTTAGTTTTGCATGACCCAAACCCCTTTCAGGATTTGTTCATTTTAGACCATTCCATTGGTCTTAAAGTGAAATCTCCACCCACCTGGGGCACCAGGTGACACAAAATAAACGCACCTGTTACGGTGCGTGAATGAGGACCCAAAAGCGAATTAACGTAAACAGAGCTTCTTTAATAACAAAACAAAACGTAGGCTCAGATGGACCGGCAGGTTCCGACAGGACAGGACAAGGTTGCAGCAAACATGACGATAGTCTGGTTCAGGCATGAACAACACAAACAAGAATCCGACAAAGACAGGAGCAGAAACAGAGAGAGATATAGAGGACTAATCAGAGGGAAAAAGGGAACAGGTGGGAAAAGGGGTGACGAGGTAGTTAGGAGGAGACAAGGCACAGCTGGGGGAAAGAGGGGGAGAAAAGGTAACCTAACAACGACCAGCAGAGGGAGACAGGGTGAAGGGAAAGGACAGAAACAAGACACAACATGACAGTACATGACAGTACCCCCCCACTCACCGAGGGCCTCCTGGCGCACTCGAGGAGGAAACCTGGCGGCAACGGAGGAAATCATCGATCAGCGCACGGTCCAGCACGTCCCGAGAGGGAACCCAACTCCTCTCCTCAGGACCGTACCCCTCCCAATCTACTAGGTACTGATGACCACGGCCCCGAGGACGCATGTCCAAAATCCTACGGACCCTGTAGATGGGTGCGCCCTCGACAAGGATGGGGGGGGGGGGGGGGGGGGGAAGACGAGCGGGGGCGCGAAGAACGGGCTTGACACAGGAGACATGGAAGACCGGGTGGACGCGACGAAGATATCGCGGAAGAAGAAGTCGAACTGCGACAGGATTAATGATCCGAGAAATACGGAACGGACCAATGAACCGCGGGGTCAACTTGCGAGAAGTGGTCTTAAGGGGAAGGTTCTGAGTGGAGAGCCAAACTCTCTGACCGCGACAATATCTAGGACTCTTAGTTCTACGCTTATTAGCAGCCCTCACAGTCTGCGCCCTATAACGGCAAAGTGCAGACCTGACCCTCTTCCAGGTGCGCTCGCAACGTTGGACAAAAGCCTGAGCGGAGGGGACGCTGGACTCGGCGAACTGAGATGAGAACAGCGGAGGCTGGTACCCGAGGCTACTCTGAAAAGGAGATAGCCCGGTCGCAGACGAAGGAAGCGAGTTGTGGGCGTATTCTGCCCAGGGGAGCTGTTCTGACCAAGACGCAGGGTTGCGAAAAGAAAGACTGCGTAAGATGCGACCAATAGTCTGATTGGCCCGTTCTGCTTGACCGTTAGACTGGGGGTGAAAGCCGGAAGAGAGACTGACGGAAGCCCCAATCAAACGGCAAAACTCCCTCCAAAATTGAGACGTGAATTGCGGACCTCTGTCCGAAACGACGTCTGACGGAAGGCCATGAATTCTGAAAACATTCTCGATGATGATTTGTGCCGTCTCTTTAGCAGAAGGAAGCTTAGCAAGGGGAATAAAATGAGCCGCCTTAGAGAACCTGTCGACAACCGTAAGAATAACAGTCTTCCCCGCTGACGAAGGCAGTCCGGTGACAAAATCTAAGGCGATGTGAGACCACGGTCGAGAGGGAATGGGAAGCGGCCTGAGACGGCCGGCAGGAGGAGAGTTACCGGACTTAGTCTGCGCGCAGACCGAACAAGCAGCCACGAAGCGACGCGTGTCATGCTCCCGGGTGGGCCACCAAAAGCGCTGGCGAATGGAAGCAAGCGTACCCCGAACGCCAGGGTGGCCGGCTAACTTGGCAGAGTGAGCCCACTGAAGAACGGCCAGACGAGTAGGAACGGGAACAAAAAGAAGGTTCCTGGGACAAGCTCGCGGCGACGGAGTTTGAGTGAGTGCTTGCTTTACCTGCCTCTCAATTCCCCAGACAGTCAACCCGACAACACGCCCCTCAGGGAGAATCCCCTCGGGGTCAGTGGAGGCTACTGAAGAACTGAAGAGACGAGATAAAGCATCAGGCTTGGTGTTCTTAGAGCCCGGACGATAAGAAATCACGAACTCGAAACGAGCGAAAAACAGCGCCCAGCGCGCCTGACGCGCATTAAGTCGTTTGGCAGAACGGATGTACTCAAGGTTCCTATGGTCAGTCCAAACGACAAAAGGAACGGTCGCCCCCTCCAACCACTGTCGCCATTCGCCTAGGGCTAAGCGGATGGCGAGCAGTTCGCGGTTTCCCACATCATAGTTACGTTCCGACGGCGACAGGCGATGAGAAAAATACGCGCAAGGGTGGACCTTGTCGTCAGAGAAGGAGCGCTGAGAAAGAATGGCTCCCACGCCCACCTCTGACGCGTCAACCTCGACAATGAACTGTCTAGAGACGTCAGGTGTAACAAGGATAGGTGCGGATGTAAAACGATTCTTGAGCAGATCAAAAGCTCCCTGGGCGGAAACGGACCACTTAAAGCACGTCTTGACAGAAGTAAGGGCTGTGAGAGGGGCTGCCACCTGACCGAAATTACGGATGAAACGACGATAGAAGTTCGCGAAGCCGAGAAAGCGCTGCAACTCGACGCGTGACTTAGGGACGGGCCAATCAATGACAGCTTGGACCTTAGCGGGATCCATCTTAATGCCTTCAGCGGAAATAACAGAACCGAGAAATGTGACGGAGGAGGCATGAAAAGAGCACTTCTCAGCCTTCACAAAAAGACAATTCTCTAAAAGGCGCTGGAGGACACGTCGAACGTGCTGAACATGAATCTGGAGTGACGGTGAAAAAATCAGGATATCGTCAAGGTAAACGAAAACAAAGATGTTCAGCATGTCTCTCAGGACATCATTGACTAATGCCTGAAAGACAGCTGGAGCGTTAGCGAGGCCGAAAGGAAGAACCCGGTATTCAAAGTGCCCTAACGGAGTGTTAAACGCCGTCTTCCACTCGTCCCCCTCCCTGATGCGCACGAGATGGTAAGCGTTACGAAGGTCCAACTTAGTGAAAAACCTGGCTCCCTGCAGGATCTCGAAGGCTGAAGACATAAGAGGAAGCGGATAACGATTCTTCACTGTTATGTCATTCAGCCCTCGATAATCTATGCAGGGGCGCAGGGACCCGTCCTTCTTCTTAACAAAAAAAACCCCGCTCCGGCGGGAGAGGAGGAGGGGACTATGGTACCGGCGGCAAGAGCTACAGACAAATAATCTTCGAGAGCCTTACGTTCGGGAGCCGACAGAGAGTATAGTCTACCCCGGGGGGGAGTGGTTCCCGGAAGGAGATCAATACTACAATCATACGACCGGTGTGGAGGAAGAGAGGTGGCCCTGGACCGACTGAACACCGTGCGCAGATCGTGATATTCCTCCGGCACCCCTGTCAAATCACCAGGCTCCTCCTGTGAAGAAGAGACAGAGGAAACAGGAGGGATAGCAGACATTAAACATTTCACATGACAAGAGACGTTCCAGGAGAGGATAGAATTACTAGACCAATTAATGGAAGGATTATGACAAACTAGCCAGGGATGGCCCAAAACAACAGGTGTAAAAGGTGAACGAAAAATTTAAAAAGAAATGGTTTCGCTATGATTACCAGAAACAGTGAGGGTTAAAGGTAGCGTCTCACGCTGAATCCTGGGGAGAGGACTACCATCCAGGGCGAACAAGGCCGTGGACTCCCTTAACTGTCTGAGAGGAATGTCATGTTCCCGAGCCCAGGTCTCGTCCATAAAACAGCCCTCCGCCCCAGAGTCTATTAAGGCACTGCAGGAAGCTGACGAACCGGTCCAGCGTAGATGGACCGACAAGGTAGTGCAGGATCTTGAAGGAGAGACAGGAGTAGTAGCGCTCACCAGTAGCCCTCCACTTACTGATGAGCTCTGGCTTTTACTGGACATGAAGTGACAAAATGACCAGTAGAACCGCAATAGAGACAGAGGCGGTTGGTGATTCTCCGTTCCCTCTCCTTAGTCGAGATGCGGATACCTCCCAGCTGCATAGGCTCAGCACCCGAGCCGGCAGAGGAAGATGGTAGTGATGCGGAGAGGGGGGCAACGGAGAACGCGAGCTCCTTTCCACGAGCTCGGTGACGAAGATCAACCCGTCGCTCAATGCGAATAGCGAGTTCAATCAAGGAATCCACGCTGGAAGGAACCTCCCGGGAGAGAATCTCATCCTTTACCTCTGCGCGGAGACCCTCCAGAAAACGAGCGAGCAAAGCCGGCTCGTTCCAGCCACTGGAGGCAGCAAGAGTGCGAAACTCAATAGAGTAGTCTGTTATGGATCGATTACCCTGACATAGGGAAGACAGGGCCCTGGAAGCCTCCTCCCCAAAAACAGATCGATCAAAAACCCGTATCATCTCCTCCTTAAAGTCCTGATACTGGTTAGTACACTCAGCCCTTGCCTCCCAGATTGCCGTGCCCCACTCACGAGCCCGTCCAGTAAGGAGAGATATGACGTAGGCGACACGAGCAGTGCTCCTGGAGTAAGTGTTGGGCTGGAGAGAAAACACAATATCACACTGGGTGAGGAACGAGCGGCATTCAGTGGGCTCCCCAGAGTAACACGGCGGGTTATTGATTCTGGGCTCCGGAGATTCGAAAGCCCTGGAAGTGGCCGGTGGATCGAGGCGGAGATGGTGAACCTGTTCTGTGAGGTTGGAGACTTGGGTGGCCAGGGTCTCAACGGCATGTCGAGCAGCAGACAATTCCTGCTTGTGTCTGCCTAGCATCGCTCCCTGGATCTCGACGGCTGAGTGGAGAGGATCCGAAGTCGCTGGGTCCATTCTTGGTCGGATTCTTCTGTTACGGTGCGTGAATGAGGACCCAAAAGCGAATTAACGTAAACAGAGCTTCTTTAATAACAAAACAAAACGCAGGCTCAGATGGACCGGCAGGTTCCGACAGGACAGGACAAGGTTGCAGCAAACATGACGATAGTCTGGTTCAGGCATGAACAACACAAACAAGAATCCGACAAAGACAGGAGCAGAAACAGAGAGAGATATAGAGGACTAATCAGAGGGAAAAAGGGAACAGGTGGGAAAAGGGGTGACGAGGTAGTTAGGAGGAGACAAGGCACAGCTGGGGGAAAGAGGGGGAGAAAAGGTAACCTAACAACGACCAGCAGAGGGAGACAGGGTGAAGGGAAAGGACAGAAACAAGACACAACATGACAGTACATGACAGCACCCCTTGTTGTAAAGTTTGTTATCATAAAATTATATACTTGCAGGTATATTATTATGATGCTTTTTGACCAAGTGGGCCTAGTAACATGGTCTATAACTAGGGCCCAGAGTTTTTTCAGGTCAGGTAAAACAAATTCCTACAGGCCCTTGTCCCAATCGATTTTACCTGTAAGCATGATGAGAAAGTTATCTATTAAAATATAATTTGCTCATCTTTTTTAACAGGTCTGACATGTGTTATTATTCTGATGGCAACAGTTGTAACCACCATCACTGGACTCTCCACCTCAGCCATAGCAACCAATGGGTTTGTGCGAGGAGGTAAGGAAAAGCTTTATTCCTGATGGAATGCTAACATATTAACAATGTATTAGGATCCTGTAGCAGAATTATATAAATTAGGTATTAGAAGAGATTGTAAGGAGTATTCATTTGGTAAAGTCTTTGGGATCCTTCATGATGCCGGGATTAAATCCGTAGAGCACTGTCGACAGAAGCGTCATGCCTGTGCAGAAGGGCATGTGCCCCCTCAGATTTGTTGTGTTAAAAAATACCTACTTTTTGTCTGTAATACTACTAGCCTCCTATCAGTTTTATGAAGTTGGCTTTAGCTAACCCAGATAGGTTCCCAATCTCCCAGCCTCATAACTAGTTACCAAAAGCATTTCAGCCTATTGATCAAGTTAAAGTAGCGGGCAAGGTTAGTAGACTTTCATTTTCTAGAAAAGCAAGCAATTAAACGTACTGAATAAGACTCACATTCCTTTCAATCTTTTACCCAGATTTCCTCAGAGATGTGAGAAGCAGAGAAGCATATTTAGTTAATTTTTGTAAAGAATTACTGTCAGGAGGATACAGACAGCTCAAGAGGTATGCTTAGATATGCAGAAAAATATACATATTTTTTTAATATAGAACTAAGCATACTGATTATGGCTCTAGATTGCAGGAAAAAGCTGTTTCAGACCACCCCCCAGCCATCCTTACGTATTTGTGCCCCCTCAGATTTTTGTGGTGCCAGACGCCCCTGGCTGTCGACACTTTGGATTTTAAAGGCAATGTTCCAGCATTTGCGGACATCACAATCACAATAAACGCAGAAAATGTCAGCTCAATCGGAAATTACCTTTAAAGTCAGTTATAGTGTGCTGAGCATTAACACGCTTGAATTGTGATTCTGGTCTAACCCGTCTGCAATTCCTCATCTCATTTTAGGTGGAGCATATTACCTCATATCAAGGAGTTTGGGCCCTGAATTTGGCGGCTCCATTGGTCTCATCTTCGCCTTTGCTAATGCTGTGGCTGTGGCCATGTATGTTGTGGGCTTTGCTGAAACTGTCGTTGAGATGCTTAATGTAAGGAACATTTGATATGCCTGTATAGTGAACGTTGATTGGATCGCTGTGTGCCATGTTGACATTTTACATAGCAATAACAGTAACAGCCCTGGGTGATTGTTTCCTGATTGACAGGATGTAGATGCCCTGATGACAGATGAGCTCAATGACGTCCGTATAGTGGGCACCCTCACTGTCATCCTGCTTCTGGGCATCTCAGTGGCAGGGATGGAGTGGGAGGCGAAGGTAAGACCCACAGAGCAATGCACTGTCACACATAGTAACACAAAGAAACCTTGCTTTACTTTAGACTCTTGCCGTAGTGACTTTATGGAACTTCTGGCAGATAAATGTGTTAAAACTCTGTACCACTCCTGACCAAACATTCCCTTCCAGGCCCAGATTGTGTTGTTGGTCATTCTTTTGGCCGCCATCTTCAACTATTTCATCGGAACCGTCATCACCATGGAGTCAAAAGAGCCCAAAGGCTTCTTTGGCTACAAAGGTTTGTCTGATAGTTCAACTATGCACTCATTTCCATATCCCAAATTGTAATTCTCCTTCTGTTGAGCATGCATTACATTAATCTAATCTCATATGTGTTTGTGCTTTTGCCTACCTAATTGTAATTTTGGCAGGACAATTCCATAAGGAGTGCAGAAACAGACTCGCACACAGGCTAGCATTATATTTAATGGCTTACGACTGCCCCCATTGAATCAAGATGAAATTCTCACGTTGTGTTCTTTTTCATCCGAAGCGGCTATCATGATGGAGAACATGGGACCGGATTTCCGAGACGGCGAGACGTTCTTTTCCATGTTTGCCATTTTCTTTCCGGCTGCAACAGGCATCCTGGCAGGTGCCAACATCTCAGGAGACCTTACAGTAAGACCTTGGCTTCTCTCAAAGGTCCAATGCAGCCGTTTTATATCAATATCAAATCCTTTCCCAGTAACAATGAAGTACCTTACTGTGATTGCGTTCAATTAAAAAAGTAAATAGTTGGATGAGTTGCAGAGGTACAGTAATTGAAAATTGTTGTTTAGATGTTTTTTTATTAATTAGGCTATTTTCTCTTGGACCAAATGGTCTATCTACTAGAAACTCATGGACAATATGGACACAGATTTATACAAAAAAATAATACTATATGTGAATACATTTGTTTTAAGTTATTCCAGTATAAATTACCAAAGTTATAATAGATTGCCATCGATTTTCTCTTAATTACCAAAATTACTGAAGATTCTGGTAACATTTATAAATTACCGGTAGCTTTGCAACCCAGTGGTGGAAAAAGTACCCAATTGTCATACTTGAGTAAATGTAAAATACGTTAATAGAAAATGACTCACGTAAAAGTGAAAGTCGCCCAGTAAAATACTATTTGAGTAAAAGTCTAAAGTACTTGGTTTTTAAATATACTTAAGTAATAAAAATAAATAAAATGGGTAAAATGTACTTAAGTATTAAAAGTAAAAGTATAAATCATTTCAAATAATTTATATTAAGCAAACCAGACGGCACTATTTTCTTGTTTTTTTTATTTACGGATAGCCAGGGGCACACTCCAACACTCAGACATACTTTACAAATTAAGCATTTGTGTTTAGTGAGTCCACCAGATCAGAGGCAGTAGAGATATCCAGGGAGGTTCTCTTGATAAGTGGGTGAATTGAAAAAATGTCCTATCCTGCTAAGAATTCTAAATGTAACAAGTACTTTTGGGTGTCAGAGAAAATGTATGGAGTAAAAAGTACATGATTTTCTTTAGAAATGTAGTGAAGTAAAAGTACAGCTACCCCAAAAAATGACTTAAGTAGTACTTTAAAGTATTTTTACTTAAGTACTTTACACCACTGTTGTAACCCTAGGTCTGAGTGAGGAGGAGGAAAGGAGGAGGAGGTTTGGAACTCTCTTTCTTATTGGTCAAATAACTAATTTACCGCCTGGTGGTGACACCAGGTAGGCCAAAACTCCATCACACCAAAACAGGCAAACATTTCAGGCGGTCTTTTCAAACAGCTCTTACACTAAAAGGGCAATATCCTTATTTTCACAATTTCACAGTATTATTTCAACCTCCATAGTGTGGTAATGTACATGAAACACAGAAAACCACGTTTTTGACTTCACTGGGCCTTTAAAGGAATACTACTGTACACTCGAAAACTACATTTTTGCAATTTGTTCATTAGTCCACTGTTAATATAATCCCTAGAAAAGGTGCATGTCAGCAGTGAAGTTTTCAAGATGGAGCACTTTCAATATAGAGCAAAAACTGTCATGCGTTTTTAATGTATTCACAACAAAACATTGAGAAATATTTTGTTCTGTCCTCCAGGATCCTCAGTCAGCCATTCCAAAGGGCACTCTTTTGGCCATCCTTATAACTGGAATTACTTATGTGGCAGTGACTGTTTCTACTGGTAATCTTTCTCTTTGTAAAATGAACATGAAGTGACAGTAGCAAAACGAGTACACTATTTAAAATGAATAAAAATTCCACAATTAGTTAATTGAAGACTCAAGTTAATATTCTCATCCTTTCTTACAGGATCTTGTATCCTTAGAGACGCCACTGGCGATCACAATGATACCTCCAGTGTCAGTGACTTGAACTGCACGGATGCTGCCTGCACACTTGGTTATGACTTCTCGATTTGTAAGGAAGGAGGCTGCAAATTTGGACTTATGAACGATTTCCAAGTATGTCTGGGCCTGGGGTGATGTGTAGGATTCTCTTAACATTGACATTAACATACACCTCCAATAATTATTAACCTCACATGATGTAACAAAGTTTAGCCAGAGAGCCTACAGCTTAAAGGGATAGTTCACCCAAACTACAACACTGCATATTGGTTTCCTTACCCTGTAAGCAGTTTATGGACAAGGTTAGACACCTTGCTTTGGTTTTGTTTACCTGGTCGCTGTCAGGAAGAAAACCAATACGTAATTTTGAAATTTAGGTGAACCGTCCCCTTTAAAATAGTCTCACGCATTATAACCCCCACCCCAATTCTGATTGTCATTCGAACTGCTGGTAGAAGCAGGTCTCCTACCTCTGCTGAAAGTTGACCTCTAGTCTATCACAATGCTCTGATTGGATGTTTTCAGATATGCTTTTTTCCCAAAAGGAATTATTCTTTAAAATAGTCACCTGGCATAGAGCCTTATAAAAGAGATGTTGCCCTTATATGATCCTTTAATACCATGGTAGTTGTTTGATGTGGAGCGCTGAGAATTTGATTTGGGTTAGTGTTGGGCAATTTAGTGATAAAATGGGCTGCAAATAATTATTCTGTCTCTCACGGCAGTTCAGAAGCTGCATTTCTCTCACTACGCTATTCTCCTTTCTGCTTGAATTTTTGACAATAGCTGTAGGGGCTTGCAGTGTTAGTTAGTGGTAAACAATGGGAGCTGGGATAATAGTGCTTGTGTTGTGAGTCACAAGGCATTCTCTAGGTCTTGAATGAGACCATTGACAGCAACCACTGTGCGTAGGCACCCACCCTCTTTGTGACACTGATATCATAGGCAAGTGGTACAGGGTTACCCAGTACCAAAGCCAAGTGCACTTACATGGCATTACTGACAAAGGCACTTGTCGATTGGTTTGCACGGCAGACATAGAGTTGAACAATACACCTTGCTGTTGTTGTTTTTTTGTTATGAACACACACTGCAAGCCTTTTACAAGTTGGTCATGGTTAGCACTAATCTTTTTGTATTTTCTGACATGCTCTTATACCTTGAGGTGTTTTGCCATGACTTTGCATGACTTTCTCCCCACTACCACTAATGGCTTAGCACCCCTATGGTACCCTCTATAACATGACGTTTGTTTTTGCATTTCAATCTTTTCAATAGCTGTAGTTTAATCTCAGTTCATGAGAGAATGTGTGTGTTGCCTGATATCATTGAAGGTGCCAACTAGTGAAGTAACGTCTAGGCTTGTTGTTGGCTAGGTCATGAGTTTGGTGTCTGGGTTTGGACCTCTGATCACTGCTGGTATTTTCTCTGCCACGCTGTCATCAGCCCTGGCCTCTCTCGTCAGTGCCCCAAAAGTCTTCCAGGTGAGAACCCTCCTTCAGTATTTGTTATGTTTTTAGTATTTTCGAGGAGTACCTTTTTACGGCCGGTTTCCCAGACACAGATTGGGCCTGGACCTAAAAGCATGCCAATGGAGAATATACTGTAAATACATTTGTTCATATGGGCAGAATATTGTATAAAATAAATAAATAAAAATGTGACAGCTTGCTGGTCGCTCTGTGATCAAAAAGCTACCATTTTTTCGATATGAAAAGGAGACAAAAATATAACTGACCTGCACTGCACATAGGAAAGTCTCCAGATGACCAGTAGGCAAAGTGAGAATGTTCTGAAAGGTTCATTCGAATCAATCATGAATACACTAAGAAACCCATTGACCCCTTATGGAGCAACAGTTGGACAAAAGTCTTGCTGAGTCTGAGATGATGCGCTAATAATGGCAGCACCGCTTTATCAAATGTTGATAATGATCATTTAAGCCATGCCGTGAAAAGTTTTTATGGGCACACAAATCCAAAACGATTTATGCAATTGCAAAATCGAACGCTTTTACCCGAAAGTCACCTAACTTGCTTGGTTCTTCAATAGGCTATGGGTAGGCTAATTTACCTACTTGTTAGATGTGCATTTGGTATCCAGCTGTTAGGTTAGGCCTAGTGTTATTGTCAACCATCATCAGTTAATCCAGGATTTTTCTGAATGACAGTCAAGTGACAAACAGCTGTTGTGAGATAGCATGCGATGCAAAAACAGTTATGTTGATTATCTGCTTGATTTGCAGCAGGGTCTACAAGATGTTACAAAGAAAGCATCAAGGTAATGAGTTAATGTTTAATATAATTCAACTCCATCTGATCCAGAAGTTCGGTGCGTCCATGAATCCACGTAAGTCCACCGACTATGTTACCTTTCATCTGAATTATCTGTGGCGATCGGGAGAGTGGGCCATTCAGTTATTGTTTATAGGTTTTACCGCGGAGCGCGGCTTGGAGCGCACGCTTCAAACATATTGTGTAATGTGAATTGTCAATGATCACGGCCCTACGGATCCTCATAGGCCAATTATGCAATATGTTTGAAGCGTGCGCTCCAAGCCGCGCTCCGCGGTAAAACCTATAAACAATAACTGAATGGCCCACTCTCCCGATCGCCACAGATAATTCAGATGAAAGGTAACATAGTCGGTGGATTCATGGACGCACCGAACTTCTGGATCAGATGGAGTTAAGGAAGAGAAAGCAGCGAGATCAGGCGATGGCAATTTCCTCCTTTTATGGAGTTGAGATCTGTCTGACATTTCCACCTGACCTAATTAGAGCGCCCCTGGTCCAGCTGAGTAAATGGCAATGAATTAAAGGAGTATTCCACCAACTCCTTGGGCCTTTTCTACAGTTTCTGTGCATCGGATTGGAGACTGAAGGATATTGTGTGCAATAGTGTAAGATAGCCTAGGCAAACACCCAATGGTATGGTATTTTCCTATCTATCATTCAGGACTTTTAATGAAAACAAATGAGTAGCCTAGTGGGCTTGTAAACAAAATGATTTGGTGAATTTGAATGACGTAAATAATGATGATGATGGTGAGAGCCCAATAGTAGATGGACTCCGATCCCTTTAATCATAGAGGCTATTGTTACTTTGTGTCTCTAAAATCATAATGTTGCTATTGCTATTGTCATGTGACAAAGAGTATTGTTTTCAATTGAAACAACCAAATATCGGCCTTTTTCACATGAACTGTTTATTGTCATAAATTCGGTAGCCTATGCTACAAAATATATTCTGCCCATAGCCTAAAGAACAGCTACATGATTTAATGAAAAGCAGCAAATAAACACAACATTTGTGTTTCACATTCTTTAATAAAAGACTCAGAAACTGAAAGAGGCAATAGGCTACAGCTCTCTTCACAGTTTCCTGCCAAATAGGCCTACAAGGAAACTATATATCTCGAAGACCTTGAGTGTGTGGGGGTCTGAACGCAGCGTAGTACATTCCACAAAAAGTTTTGCTCAACAAAAAGACACGTATGCGGCTTAATCTGTGTCCGGGAAACTGCCCCTTAGACATTATTTTAGATATCCAATATTATGTCAAAAATGAGTATACGGTATGTCCAGTCAATTGAATTGGATGTTAGACCTTTCCCACTTTCCCACATGCTTGGATTTGGTTTCTCAATGTATTTGTGTGGCTGTTTAGGCTTTGTGCAAGGACAACATCTACCCAGGCCTCCATGTCTTTGCTAAGGGATATGGAAAGAACAATGAACCTTTACGGGGCTACGTCCTCACCTTCTGTATTGGTCTGGCCTTCATTCTTATTGGTAGGTTTTTTTGTACATTATTGAGCATTATGGGTAATGAAGTCATTCTAGTTTCCAAACTGGCCAACAAACAGATTACTACAGTGTACAAAATCACTCATGTATCAGTCTATTTATAGTTTTATTTGTGATTTCTCCCCTTAGCTGAGCTGAATGTCATTGCTCCCATCATTTCAAACTTCTTTCTGGCCTCATATGCCTTGATAAACTTTTCTGTGTTCCATGCATCTCTGGCCAACTCTCCAGGTAAGGATTGGTTTTGATATATGTACTCTCCGATATATTCACTTTTCATTCAATTTAATCGTTGCCCTTTACACTCGTAGCCATATACGGGTTGAAAATGGCAGATCTGACTGATAAATCCTAAATTGGAATGCAGCGGCTGTACAGTAACATGCTATACATCATCACGGTAACCCAATTTCAACATAAACAAACATTGTGTAAAATATGTTGAATTTGTACGTTTAAAACAATGTCAGATCTTCAACATTATATCCACTATCAGAAAAAAATAATAGGCTGGGCAGCACCTCCTACTGGAGAATTTATCTATAGTTACCCTTTGGTTTCCCATCCTGGGTTTTAATCAAGTCCTGCTATGATATTTGTCACTGATTATTACCAATGTACTATCATGAGAATAATTGTTTAGATATCATTTTCAAATCAAATCAAATTGTATTTGTCACATACACATATTTAGCAGATGTTACTGTGGATGCAGCAAAATGCTTGTGTTCCTAACTCCAACCGTGCAGTATATCTAACAATTCACAACAATACACACAAATCTAAAAGTAAAATAATGAATTTAAGAAATATATAAATATTAGGAAGAGCAATGTCGGATTGACTAAAATACAGTAGAATAGAAACAGTATATACATATGAAATGAGTAAAGCAGTATGTAAACATTATTAGTGACTAGTGTTCCATTATTAAAGTGATCAGGGATTCCATGTCTATGTATATAGGGCAGCAGCCTCTAAGGTGCAGGGTTGATTACCTGGGTGATAGCTGGCTAGTGATGGCTTTTTAACAGTCTGATGGCCTTGAGATAGAAGCTGTTTTTTAGTCTCTCGGTCTCAGCTTTGATGCACCTCTACTGACCTCGCTTTCTGGATGATACGGTAGCGGGATGAACAGGCCGTGGCTCGGGTGGTTGATGTCCTTGATTATATTTTTGGCCTTCCTGTTACATCGGATGCTGCAGGTGTCCTGGAGGGATGGCAGTGTGCCTCCAATGATGGGGCTCAGATGCAACTATCCAACCACCCCCCCCCCCCCCTCTGCAGAGCCCTGCGGTTGTGGCCGGTGCAGTTGCCATACCAGGCAGTGATACACCCCGACAGGATGCTCTCAATTGTGCATCTGTAAAAGTATTTGAGGGTCTTTGGGGCCAAGCCAAATTTCTTCAGCCTCTTGAGGTTGAAGAGGCGCTGTTGCGCCTTCTTCACCACACTGTCTGTGTTGGTGGCTCATTTCAGATCGTCAGTGAATGTGTACGCCGAGGAACTGGAAGCTTTCCACCTTCTCCACTTCGGTCCCGTAAATGTGGAAAGGGGCATGTTCCCTCTGCTTTTTCCTGAAGCTCCTTCATTTTTTTGATGTTGAGGGAGAGGTTATTTTCCTGGCCCTCACCTCCTCCCTGTAGACTGTCTCATTATTTTTGGTAATCAGGCCTACTATGGTTGTGTCGTCTGCAAACTTGATGATCGAGTTGGAGGCGTGTGTGGCCACGCAGTCACAGGTAAACAGGGAGTTCAGGAGGGGGCTGAGTATGCACTCTTGTGGGGCCCACGTGTTGAGGATCAATGAAGTGCAAGGGTTGTTTCCTACCTTCACCACCTGGGGGCGGCCCATCAGGAAGTCCAGGACCCAGTTGCACAAGACGGGGTTCAGACCCAGGACACTGTGCTTGATGATGAGCTTGGAGGGTACAATGGTGTTGAAGGCTGAGATAGTCAATGAACAGTATTCTTACATAGGTATTCCTCTAGTACAGGTGGGATAGGGCAGTGTGCAGTGCAATGGCGATTGCATTGTCTGTGGATCTATTGAGGCGGTAAGCAAATTGAAGTGGGTCTAGGGTGTCAGATAAGGTAGAGATGATATGATCTGTAACTAGCCTCTCAAAGCACTTCATGATGACAGAAGTGAGTGCTACAGGGTGATCTGCAAATGCTCTAAGAGCACGGCTAGGGATGCCCCCTGGGCCGGCAGCCTTGCAAGGGTTAACACGCTTAAATGTCTTACTCACGCCGGCCACAGAGAAGGAGAGCCCCCAGTCCTTGGGAGAGGGCCACGTCGATGGCACTGTGTTATCCTCAAAGTGGGCGAAGAAGGTGTTTAGCTTGTCTGGGAGCAAGACATCGGTGTCTGCGACGTGGCTGGTTTTCCCTTTGTAATTCATGATTGTCTATAGACCCTGCCACGTGTCTGAGCTGTTGAATTGCGACTCCACTTTGTCTCTGTACTGACGTTTTGCCTATTTGATTGCCTTACGAAGGGAATAACTACACTATTTGTATTCAACCATTTTCCCAGTCACTTTGCCAATGTTAAATGTGTTGGTTCATGCTTTCAGTTTAGCGCGAATGCTGCCACCTATCTATGGTTTCTGGTTTGGGTAGGTTCTAATAGTCACAGTGGAAACAACATCCCCTATACACTTCCTAATGAACTCAGTCACCGTGTCCGTGTATACATCAATGTTATCATCTGAGGATAATCGGAACGTATCCCAGTCCGCTTGATCAAAACCATCTTGAACCATGGATTCCAATTGCTCAGACCAGCGTTGAATAGATCTTAGCACAGGTACTTCCTGTTTGAGTTTCTGCCTATAGGAAGGGAGGAGCAAAATGGAGTCATGATCTGTTTTGCCGAAGGGAGGGCAGAGGAGGGTCTTGTAGACATCCCAGAAGAGAGAATAGCAGTGGCCGTGTGTTTTCCAAGCGCGAGTACTACAGTCAATGTATTGATAGAATGTCGGTAGCGTTTTTCTCAAAAGTGCTTTGTTAAAATCCCCAGCTACAATAAATGTGGCCTCAGCATATATGGTTTGCAGTTTGCATAAAGTCCAGTGTAGTTCCTTGAGGTCCGTCGTGGTATCGGCTTGGGGGGGAATATACACAGCTGTGACTATAACAAGAGAGTTCTCTTGGGAGGTAATACGGTCGGCATTTGATTGTGAGTTATTCTAGGTTGGGTGAACAAAAGGACTTGAGTTTCTGTACGTTATCACAATCACACCATGAGTGGTTAATCATGAAACATACACCACCGCTCTTATTCTTCCCAGAGAGTTCTTTATTCCTGTCTGCGTGATGTACTGAGAACCCAGCTGGCTGTATGGATGGGGATAGTATATCCGGAGAGAGCCATGATTCTGTGAAACAGAGTATGTTACAGTCCCTGATGTCTCTTTGGAAGGAGATCCTCGCCCTGAGCTCGTCTACTTTATTGTCTAGAGACTGAACATTAGCAAGTAATATACTCGGAAGTGGTGGATGGTGTGCCTGCCTCCTGAGTCGGACTAGAATGCTACTCCGAATACCTCTTCTCCGCCGGTGGATTCTTGGAGGAGCCTCTAGGATATGTCCAATTGCCCTGGGGGGTTGGAACAAAGGATCCAATTCGGGAATGTCGTATTCCTGGTCGTAGTGCTGGTGAGTTACCAACGATCTGATATCCAAAACCAATTTCCAGCTGTATTTAATAACACAAAAAACGTTCTGGGATAATAGTGTAAGAAATAACACACAAAAGAAACTAAATACTGCAAAGTTGCTAAGGAGCTAGAAGCCGAGCTGCCATGTCTGCGGGCGCCATCTTGCTATTTTGAAGTTTAGATGTTACTGTAACTATACATTTCTTCTTATGTAATCATATACAGTGTGCATGTTCAAGATAGCATGCAAAGGTTGTGTCAGGTTTGTGAATATCTACACAATTGCTGTAATAATCTGTGAGTAATCTCAAACAGAATTGACCTTGCACCATGTACTTTTAATGTCACCTCAACTGCAATCCAGGTGATTTGGTTATAAATAAACAAAATATCTGACATTATCTTCCCATTTGAACTTTGCTGTGCTTATATATGGTTGAAAGCGCAGTGATGGACATTTGGTGACAACTAAACCAAAAATCTAACATTGTTTTTCCATTGGAATTTGGTTGTGCTTTTAGATGGTTAAAAGCACAGTGATAACGAGTGGCATGTATTCATGGATGCCAAGGGAACCCAGGCCTCTCCCCAAAATGACCATGAAAAAAACATACAATTATTTAGCTTTCCTCTCTCTGTGTTTCATCATTTCCTTTCAATTAGCAAGTAGCTGAATGTATCTCACCGGAGAAAGCAACAGCACCCCTCTTGTCTCTGTATGTGTAGGCCATCTATCTGATGCTGTCTATTCCAAAACAGTATGACATTGTTGCCGCCCGAAGCATTGAATGCAAGGGAATCCAGTGAGCATTTGGCCTCCCTTGATAAATTGTTTATTTAAAGAATAGCCAATCAGCGTTGAGCTAAACTGAGTGAGCTCAACTGTGAATGGTCCTGGCGCACCAAAAAAAGTGTTACGGGAAGACAGTTTGGACTTGGCCTCACTCCTATCAAATCGCATTGAGAGCATGCGTCATTGACAGAAATAACTTAAATTGTTTCATCTCGTGTTGTTGTCTTCCGGTTGCTAGCTAGCTAAAATTGTCCCTTTCCTAAATTAGCCATGGATGGAGATATGGATTTGGACTTACTTGGTTTTACTTAATTCTCCATACTGGCCAATGATTATAATAGCGATTCTGATCCAACCAGTAATTCATACATTGTGCCCCTGGCCGGAGAGAATGGGAGTTCAATATGTAGCTAGATGTAGAAGGCTAATGATAACTAACTAACGTTGCCCATGAAAGGAAGTTAGGCTAGCGAGCAAGCATTTTAGCCGGGTAGCCTAAGACAGCAAAAAATAAAAGCGTGTATTGTATGATAGAGTGATAGACCATGGCGTCAACATGAAAGAGAGGAGGATGGCATTGGCGTTTCTCTGCAAGTAGGGTGAGTCAACATGGTTTTTCTACTTGTACGAACATGCACGCACACACGCACAGAAATCAGATACATGGACAACCACATCATATTTTGCTTACTTTGACTGGACTAAATTGTTTTTGGTATCTTTTAGTTGTCACTGTATTACACTAAAGGTGATTTGATGATGTTGAAATGTTGAAGTTGATGGTGCTGGAATAGTGGAGGCAGCTCCTGTTTTCTTTGCGACTTGCGGTAACTCTCCGTGGTTCTAAATCAATAGTTGTTAAGTGGTACGAAAATGTCGGAAACATTAACTTGCTTGACCATTCTGTAGGTCATGTAACTGTTTGTTCCATGTAATATGCTTTGTGGACTTCAATGGACAGAGGTTTGGTTGAATTTATTCTGTCACTTTGTCTACTTATTGTCTCGACCTTTAGGCTTACAGTTGAAGTTGGACGTTTACATACAACTTAGCCAAATATATTTAAACTCAGTTTTTCACAATTCCTGACATTTCATCCTAGTAGAAATTCCCTGTCTTAGGTCAGTTAGGATCACCACTTTATTTTAAGAATGTGAAATGTCAGAATAATAGTAGAGAGAATGATTTATTTCAGCTTTTATTTCTTTCATCACATTCCCAGTGGGTCAGAAGTTTACATGCACTCAATTAGTATTTGGCAGCATTACCTTTAAATTGTTTAACTTGGGTCAAACGTTTCGGGTAGCCTTCCACAAGCGTCACACAATAAGTTGGGTGAATTTTGGCCCATTCCTCCTGATAAAGCTGGTGTAACCGAGTCAGGTTTGTAGGCCTCCATGGTCGCACACGCTTTTTTCAGTTCTGCCAACAAATCTTCTATAGGATTGAGGTCAGGGCTTTGTGATGACCACTCCAATAACTTGACATTGTTGTCCTTAAGCCATTTTGCCACAACTTTGGAAGTTTGCTTGGGGTCATGGTCCATTTGGAAGACCCATTTGTGATCAAGCTTTAACTTCCTGACTGATGTCTTGAGATGTTGCTTCACTATATCCACATAATTTACCTGCCTCATGAAGCCATCTATTTTGTGAAGTGCACCAGTCCCTCCTGTAGCAAGGCACCCCCACAACATGATGCTGCCACCCCCGTGCTTCACAGTTGGGATGGTGTTCTTCGGCTTGCAAGCATCCCTCTTTTTCCTCCAAACATAACAATGGTCATTCTGGCCAAACAGTTCTATTTTTGTTTCATCAGACCAGAGGACATTTCTCCAAAAAGTACGATCTTTGTCCCCATGTGCAGTTGCAAACCATAGTCTGGCTTTTTTATGGCGGTTTTGGAGCAGTGGTTTCTTCCTTGCTGAGCAGCCTTTCAGGTTATGTCGATATAGGACTCATTTTACTGTGGATATAGATACTTTTGTACCTGTTTCCTCCAGCATCTTCACCTTGCTGTTGTTCTGAGATTGATTTGCAGTTTTCGCACCAAAGTACGTTCATCTCTAGGAGACAGAACGCGTATCCTTCCTGAGCGGTATGACTGCTGCATGGTCCCATGGTGTTTATACTTGCGTGCTATTGTTTGCACAGATGAATGTGGTACCTTCAGGCGTTTGACAATTGCTCCCAAGGTTGAACCAGACTTGTGGAGGTCTACAATTTTTTGTAGATTTCTTTTGATTTTCTCATGATGTCAAGCAAAGAGTCACTGAGTTTGAAGGTAGGCCTTTAAATACATCCACAGGTATACCTCCATTTGATTCAAATTAAGTCAATTAGCCTATCAGAAGCTTCTAAAGCCATGACATAATTTTCTTGAATTTTCCAAGCTGTTTAAAGGCCCAGTCAACTTAGTGTATGTATACTTCTGACCCACTGGAATTGTGATACAGTGAATTATAAGTGAAATAATCTGTCTGTAAACAATTGTTGGTAGATGTTCTACCCGACTTACCAAAACTATAGTTTGTTAACAAGAAATTTGTGGAGTGGTTGAAAAACAAGTTATAATGACTCCAACCTAAGTGTATGTAAACTTCTGACTTCAACTGTAGGTTGTAATTATATTGATCAACATCTCAACCAAATATTACCCAATTATATCCACGTTGAAATTATGTGGTGTGCCCAGTAGGCTTGGCTCTTCTCTTCCCAGCACTGGATGGGTTTTGACTGACAGCCCTTCTGAATTTGAGCACCCAGTGCGACAAGAAGTTTCCCCCATCTCTCCTGCTAATTGGGCAACTTTAAAAAATGTTTTTGTTGTCTGAGTGAGGGAAATGCTGCAAATTAAGTGGACTATGTATTTTGCTAAACACCCTTGATTCCAAATGTGCACTTCACATTTCCATATCATAAAACTCAAGTTCGCCACGGCACACACACCTGAATGCAATCATGACTCTTTTCTATGCGCACCAAAATGATTATCTGTTTCCCTGAATTGCTTTATGTAAGCTTAACACTGTAATATCGTATTTTATAACTTACATGTTGGCAATAGAACAAGCTTTCAAATGATTCCCAACTGACCCAGATTGCGATTTATAATGGACCGTTTTTGGATTGTGTAAACAACAACAGTAATTGTGTGATGGTGGGGATGCCGGGTTGTGTTCCAAACAAAAAAACTACAAGCGTGCTTGCTTTAGATACTCAACGGCACAGCTAGGAGTGTTCAAAAGGCACCTTATAGTTGAAGACTCTTCTTTGAGTCATAAAAGTGCATTAAAATTACTTAAGAATTGTGCACACTTTGGAGAGGTGTTTGGCCACTTGGCGACACTAGTTAGTCCTCTCACTCAAACCTTTGTAATTTTTTGTCTTTCCAGGAATATTCTTATCATGTATCCAGAGTATTTTCAGATTTCGCTATCAACAAACGCGGTGAAAAGTACAATAAATGTAAAATGCACATAAATTCAACAGTGTAATGTTTGGATTCATCATTGTGTCAGGTGAACTGTCTCCACCTTTGGTCTAATAATTTTCCCATTATCTCCAAACTTTTCCCTTTCAATGGCTACCATGGTTATGCAAATGCTGTTATATTTCTTCCGTAAGAAACATTTCAATTCAGCCCTGTCCCTATAGGCCAATTCCCACGAGTGTAAAGGGTTAAATGACGTTCTAACTCTGTTGTTTTTACACACTGATGTCACTACATATATATTCCCAGCCTGTGTTTTGTCAATATGAATTTATTGTTAATGTTTTGTTCTACTGTACATTGTACTCTCTCCCTTCTAAATAGGATGGCGGCCAAGCTTCAAATATTTCAATAAGTGGGTCTCGCTGGCTGGAGCCGTACTTTGTTGTGCTGTCATGTTTGTTGTAAACTGGTGGGCCGCCCTTATGACCAATATCATTGTCTTGGCTCTCTATGTATATGTCAGCTATAAGAAACCAGGTAAATGGTCCTCTTCTCACATAGTATTTGAATGTAATCTGGGACAGAAAACTATGGGCTGTATTTTCTCTTTGCTGTAAGAACACTGTGTCTTTATCATACACACATATTATAATACTACATGTATTTTCACTATATTCTAGTGTTGATGTCGGCTGTTGTTACACTTCTGTTCAATATTTGTCTCTAATCTATTGTTTTATTTTTTCTTCATTCTTTTTTCATTTTATTCCCACACAGATGTTAACTGGGGCTCCTCCACTCAAGCCTTGATCTATAACCATGCCCTGACACACTGCCTCCTTCTCACTGGTGTAGAGGACCACGTCAAAAACTTCAGGTAGCACAGCAGCAGGTCCTTTTAGAGGAGCATCAGCGTAACTGTTACACATCATACTGCACACTACTAAAAAAATACCCACGTACTATGGAATGAATCCTGCACCTTGACGTTGTGTACTTCAGCAACAACATTCAATGTTCAACATCAGGGCCCATTTATACCAAGTGTCTCAGAGCAAGAGTACTGATCTAGGATCAGGTCGCCCTGTCCATTCATTATCATCTAAAATGCAAATTCGGGATCTTAAATTAGTCTTTACCATTATCTTAAATTACTCTTTTATTTCAGTTTTTATCAATTTAAACAAAAACAATACATTGTACAATACTCCACAATATGTGAAAGTGTATATGTTGGTATTGTGCTTCCAATGAGTGGTATTATACAGTGGACGGTTAGAGGTGTTATGGTGCGTGCATAACCAAGCGGTAACTAATTTACCACATTTGGGAAAAATACACCTGAATGGCCCTACACAACTGGTAATTATGAGTTAAATCAGCCATGAATCCCATTGTGACGGGGGAATGGAAGCTTGTTGTGTGCAATTGAATGCAAGATTCACAAAAGAAAATTAACATTAACGTGTAGAATTTTTGTAGTCCTTTAAATTAGGATGTGACATGTACAATACAAATGCATTCTGACTAAATATATTGTAGCGGCGGCAACCTATTAGAAGTAGGTCACACAAATCCAACTCAAGGCTTAATATGTGATAATCAGTTTCAGTTTGAATTTGTTTGTTTGAACTGGGAAAATCTTCATTTCTCACCGGATTGGCCTTCGACAGAGCTGCTGGCACTGCATCTCTTGAAGAATATCCGTATATCCATCTAACGTTAGTCGTTAGCTAGCCTACAGTTGAGAAATTGAGGATAATACAATGACATTGTGATCAACACTATGTCCCCTTTTCTACGCATGACCCACTGATAATTGTTTTGCAATGGCCTACTGAATGAAAGCAATTGAGTATGAAAATATATGTGCATGATGTTTCGTCATCTGTCTCATTTATAGCCTGGCACAGATAGCAAAACTACGTTAAATACAATGTTAATTAGATATCATCGCCACATGACTTATGTCGAATTTAAAAGACACCGTAAACATTAACGTTAGCCATCTCGCAACGTCTATTACACTGTAACTTACAGGCAGCCTCACTAAATCCGTAAACATAGGCACCCTCATAGTTATCATCCTGACCAACTTGCCCTCTAAATACACCTCTGCTGTCTTCAACCAGGATCTCAGGGATCACTGCCCCATAGCCTGCGTCCGTAATGGGTCCGCGGTCAAACGACCACCCCTCATCACTGTCAAACCCTCCCTAAAACACTTCAGCTAGCAGGCCTTTCTAATCGACCTGATCCGGGTATGCTGGAAGGATATTGACCTCATCTCATCTGTAGAGGATGCCTGGTTGTTCTTTAAAAGTGCTTTCCTCACCATCTTAAATAAGCATGTCACATTCAAAAAATGTAGAACTAAGAACAGATATAGTCCTTGGTTCACTCAGACTTGACTACCCATGACCAGCATAAAAACATCCTGTGGCGTACTGCATCAGCATCTTTTCAGGGAAGTCAGGAACCAATATACACAGTCAGGAAAGCAAAGGCTAGCTTTTTCAAACAGAAATTTGCATCCTGTAGCACTAATCCCCAAAAGTTTTGGAACACTGTAAAGTCCATGGAGAATAAGAGCACCTCCTCCCAGCTGCACACAACACTGAGGCTAGGAAACACTGTCACCGCTGATAAATCTACAATAATCGAGAATTTTAAGAAGCATTTATCTACGGCTGGCCATGCTTTCCACCTGGCTACCCCTACCCCAGGCAACAGCTCTGCACTCCCCGCAGCAACTTGCCAATGCCCCCCTCTCCCCCCGCTTCTCCTTCACCCAAATCCAGATAGCTGATGTTCTGAAAGAGCTGCAAAATCAGTTAAGCTAGACAATATGGACCCTCTCTTTCTAAAATTATCTGCCGCAGTTATTGCAACCCCTATTACTAGCCTGTTCAATCTCTCTTTCGTATCGTCTGAGATCCCTAAAGATTGGAAAGCTGCCCATCTTCAAAGGGGGAGACACTCCAGACCCAAACTGTTACAGACCTATATCCATCCTGCCCTGTCTTTCTAAAGTCTTCGAAAGCCAAGTTAACAAACCGATTACCGACCACTTTGAATCCCACCATACCTTCTCCGCTATGCAATCTGGTTTCCGAGCTGGTCATGGGTGCACCTCAGCCACACTCAAGATCCTAAACGATATCATAACCACCATCGATAAAAGACAGTACCTTGCAGCCGTCTTCATTGACCTCGCCAAGGCTTTCAACTCTGTCAATCATCACATTCTTATCGGCAGACTAAATAATCTTGGTTTCTCAAATGACTGCCTTGCCTGGTTCACTATTTCTGAGATAGAGTTCAGTGTGTGAAATCAGAGTGCCTGTTGTCCTGACCTCTGGCAGTCTCTATGGGGGTGACACAGGGTTCAATTCTCGGGCCGAATCTTTTCTCTGTATATATCAATGATGTCGCTCTTGCTGCTGGTGATTCTCTGATCAACCTCTACGCAGACGACACCATTCTGTGTACTTCTGGCCCTTTTTTGGACACTGTGTTAACAACACTCCAGACGAGCTTCAATGGCATACAACACTCCTTCTGTGGCCTACAACTGCTCTTAAATGCAAGTAAAACCAAATGCATGCTCTTCAACCGATCGCTGCCCGCACCCACCCGCCCGACTAGCATCACTACTCTGCACGTTCTGACTTAGAATATGTGGACAACTACAAATACCTAGGTGTCTGGTTAGACTGTAAACGCTCCTTCCAGACTCACATTAAGCATCTCCAATCCAAAATTAAATTTCGCAACAAAGCCTCCTTCACTCATGCTGCCAAACATACCCTCGTAAAACTATTATCTAGTATCCTATAGAATCGCCTCCAACACTCTACTCAGGAAATTAGATGTAGTCTATCACAGTGCCATTCGTTTCACCAAAGCCCCATATACTACCCACCACTGCGACCTCTATGCTCTCGTTGGCTGGCCTTTGCTACATATTCGTCGCCAAACCCACTGGCTCCAGGTCATCTATAAGTCTTTGCTAGGTAAAGCCCCGCCTTATCTCAGCACACTGGTCACCATAGCAACACCCACCCTTAGCACACGCTCCAGCAGGTATATTTCACTGGTCATCCCCAAAGTCAACACCTCATTTGGCCACCTTTCCTTTTAGTTCTCTGCTGCCAATGACTGGAACAAATTGCAAAAATCACTCAAGCTGTAGACATATCATATCTCCCTCATTAACTTTAAGCATCAGCTGTCAGAGCAGATTACCGATCACTGTACCTGTATACAGCCCATCTGTAAATAGCCCACCCAACTACCTCATCCCCATATTGTTATTATTTTTTTGCTATTTTGCACCCCAGTATCTCTACTTGCACATCATCATCTGCACAGCTATCACTTCAGTGTTAATGCTAAATTGTCATTATTTCCACTATGGCCTATTTATTGCCTTACCTCCCTAATCTTACTGTATATAGATTTTTCTATTGTGTTATTGACTGTACGTTTGTTTATCCCATGTGTAACTTTGTGTTGTTGTTTTTGTCGCACTGCTTTGCTTTATCTTGGCCATGTCGCAGTTGTAAATGAGAACTTGTTCTCAACAGGCCCACCTGGTAAAATAAAGGTGAAATAAAAATAAAAAATGAAACGTATTGGTTAACAAAGCTTTGATTATGACCAAAGTCTATAGTAGTGAATACTCTCTCTCTCTCTGTTCTAACTTACCACACATTCACATCGTAGCCTATCTGCATGAATTCGTTGTGTCAGAGCCTTTTCCAAAATGTTAGCTACAGGTAGGTCTAACAGTCACAAGCGTGTGCAGCAGCCTCTGCAGCAGCAGCCTCCCCCAGGTCCTAGTGCCCGCCCGATATGAAGTTTAAGATGTGATGGAACGGTTGTCGGAAGAAAAAAAATCACAGAGAAAATATATTGACTGATATATTGATTTATTTAGGGGGGCTAATGAACAGGCCTAGCAACATCCCTGTCTCACTTCAGAACAAATTTCCTTTAGATTTTTGGGGGGGACTGTTGTAGTGAATTTGTTATTCAGTGCTTTTGTATGGACTAATAGCAGTAAGGCCCACAATTGTTTTTCATCAAACAATTTTTTTAAATATTTTTTTATTCTTCAATCAGTCTTAAAATTCCAAATCAAAGAGCTAAATGATCCTTGGTATGACCTTCTTAAAACAGTTCCATATAGCTTAGTAGACAGGGCTTAGGCTTTAGGTGGTTTTATTGTGTCATGTTGCGTTCTGTGATTTAAAGGTTAAGTTTGTACACTGCGCCTACTAATGTTCCATTGCATTTTGTTACAATATGATTTGGCACATTTTGTATATTTGCCATACATTTTAATTTAAAAAAAATGTACAAATAATTTTTAAGTGCTTGTTGGAATATATTTCACAAAACATTTCCAAATAAATGTTTTAATATATTTACCTAATATATATGTAAAAAAAAAAAATCTAAAATACATTAATGCATTCCAGAATGTATTTTTAAAAGCATTTTCTGATCCATTTAACAGATATTGTGATTTCAATTTTACACACATACGTATATATAGATTTTACTGTAAGTACAATACTTAATATTTGTTGGAATGTATTAAAATCTAGTAAATACATTTTTTAAAAGAATACATTATTTGGCCAATTTAAAAATGTCACATGTATCCTGAAAAACGTAAATCGATTATTTATTTATTTTTTTCATACGGGATAGACCCCAGTGTCTGGTGATGACTGGATACCCCAATGCCCGGCCTGCTTTACTCCATCTGGTAAACGCATTCACTAAGAACGTAGGCCTTATGGTGTGTGGCCACGTCCGCACGGTACGTATCATTACAAGCCTAGCCGCTAAGCCTTATCAACTACAAAGCATCTCTGTACATACACAGTATACATCTTACATATAGTTTACAGCTTACTTATATTTTTAGGAGTAACAGCTTTGATTGTTTCATTATCCTAAGGTGTCCCGTCGGCCAAACTTCAAGGAGATGTCTCTTGATCATGCCCGCTACCAGCGCTGGCTGCTGAAGAATCGCATCAAGGCCTTCTACACCCCTGTGTTTGCTGAAGACCTGAGACATGGAGCTCAGTACCTTTTACAGGTGATTGTTCTGCAGTGCACTGCTATAATATGTGGTATATCCTCAGTATGGTGTCTGCCTAGCCTGGTCCCAGATCTGTTTATGCTATCACGTCTTTTTCATGACCAGGAGTGGAAAGGAGTGGCATGATGGCACAAATGAACTGGTTCCCAGGCTCTTGTCTATCATGATCTTTTTCAATGTGCCAATCACCATCTAACCTTGTTTTTTTATTTTTTTTATTTAACCAGGCAAGTCAGTTAAGAACAAATTCTTATTTACAATGACGGCCTAGGAACAGTGGGTTAATCTGCCTTGTTCAGGGGCAGAACGACAGATTTTTACCTTGTCAGCTCAGGGATTTGATCTTGCAACCTTTCAGTTACTGGTCCAATGCTCTAACCACTAGGCTATCTGCCGCATAAAGAGGTAGTTATGACTACACTTTGTGCATGTTGTTCAAGGGATTTTTATTGAAAGAGTCGGGTAATGGCCTTCCAATATTAATATGTTGATGTAAACATTTTTCATCTTCAAGGCCACAGGTTTGGGGCGTTTGAAGCCCAACACACTTGTGATGGGCTTTAAGAACAACTGGAGTGATGGCGAGATGAAAGATGTGGAAATGTATATCAACATCATCCAGTAAGTGTATCTAGTTTGACTGACTACATGGTTTGCTCTAGGGTGAAGTTTCCCCTAGGTACAGATCTAGGATCAGCTTCCCCTTCCCAATCCTGACCTTAACCATTAGACGGGAAAATGCTAAACCCAAGATCAGCATATAGAGGCAATTTCACCCTACATCACATGCTTTCCTGTGATTGAAATCACTTTGGCCATCTATTCTTATACTAAATTCCCTCTTCAGTGTTAGTAACAAGCTGTACGGTTGTGTTTCAGTGATGCCTTTGACTTGCAGCATGGTGTTGTCATCATCAGACTACAAGAGGGTCTTGATATCTCCCATATTCAAGACCCAGGTACAGTATTGTGTCATGCTGTATTCTTCATTTTCCCAGGAGCACTCATTCAACACACTCATTCCTCACAATCAAGTTTAATATTCCTTAGTAGTACAGACATAACTTCAGAAGGAAGCTTCAGTGGATAGCTTCAGATGGATTGAGCACACCCCCTTTCTAGCTATTCTATGGATTTTTTCACAGTAGTAAGGGTGCATCCGAAATGGCACCCTATTCCCTGTAGTGCACTTATAAAGCGCTGAGATTTCCTTCTGTTATTATTACTTCTTTTGACCAGAGGTCTATGTAGTGCACTATATAGGGAATAGAGTTCCATTTCAGACGCAAGCCTAAGGACTAGATAAAGTGCTCTGAGATTTGTCTGATTGCCCCTTCTCCAGATGAGCTCCTGTCATCCCATGAGAAGAAGGACGCGGGTATGAAGGATGTAGTGGTGTCTGTCAACATGCTTGGTAAAGACTCCGAGGACAGTAACTCCTTTCCACCATCCCTGATCACCAGTGCTCAAAACAGCCCTCTCATTCTCAGAGGTAATCTTTAGACTATAATGAGTATATAGGCACAGTGCTTCACAGGTAATGTTGTAAAACAGAAATACTCAGATTAAGCCTATTCATGTCTTGAAGTCCACTTTTAGTCCAGTTGACTTATCCTGGGTTCAGGAAACCAGCTCCAAACAACCATAAACAGGCCTAACACGCACCAAAGTAATTAACGTCTACTGTTTATGCTCATTTGAAAAGCTACAATGTGTCTTGGTCAGTCCCTCCAGGATTTTCTAAATCAACAATTCCCTGTATATTATGCAAGTGCTTGCAAATTTGACCAATCGCTGCACTATGTCCGCACAAAACAGTCAAATCATCGCAATATTATCTCATAAAACTGACCCATCACTGGAGTACAAAAAGAGGGCTCACAATTTCAACCAATCGCCACATTATATGGTTCAATCAGCGACACATCAACAAACGTTTTCCCTTAACAGCGCATTTTCAAAACAAATTTGACAAATTCAGACCTTTTGGGGACATGTGCTCAAACAAAAAAAGGGCAGCCTCCCAAAATATGACTCGTTGAGCCATTATTAAGAAGAGGGGAAAGCAGCACAATCTGATGAGTAAAGTATTTTGCAAAACTATTTTGAACTGAAATAATACTTATTAACAATGACCAACACAGTTCCAGTCAAAACAGAAGATTGTATAAAATACTGTAGCCTACCATTACTATATCCAACCAAACTCCATTGGTTGCCACAACCACTATCATGTATCTTAGTGGTTTTCAAAAAAGAGTGGTACAAAACGTGTAACCCCTGCGCATGCACATGGACATGTGTACACCAGAACATGGAGCACAATTGCTGCGCAAATGTATCCTGTCAGTACTGCCATAAACAGTTATGCATTTTCAAAACGCAAGATAGGCTACAAAAATATACTGTGTTTTAAGCTGAAAGGAGCTGAAAGTCATTCATGTTAGCAGCCAATGTCAACTAGGGATATATCATGTCGCTTCTCTGGAGTCCAGAGCAAGCAAAATCATATGGATTACTTGTAGCAGAGATTGCAGGATCAGATGGAAAGCATGTTCTGTCTGCACTGTGCCATCATTTTGGAAGGCAGCCTCCCAGCACAGTGAAAGAAAAGGGGGATACCTAGTCAGTTGTGCAACTGAATGCATTCAACTGAAATGTGTCTTCCGCATTTAACCCAACCCTTCTGAATCAAAGAGGGGCTGCCTTAATCGACATCCACGTCATCGGCGCCCAGGGAGCAGTTGTTGGCCAGCTGGGTATCCCTGTTCTTCCTCACAAATATTGTAATACATTTGCCAGAATATGTTACATCTTCATCCCATAATATTGAAGGCAGTGCAGTGTTACAGCTGCTTATCTTTAAAAATCAAAACTATGCCTATCTGATATATGAAAATGATCAATCAAATCAGCAGGTTAGCATATTGTTCTGGCAAAGATGAGTCAGTAGTAGATTGCTACACTGTATTTTATTTGGATGATAAATGTAGGCTTGAGTAAATGAAACAAGTTATTTCTGGTCACTAATCTGAATATGCGCAGCGTGCCCGCCTTTGTGTGCCAATGCTGAATCAAGACGTGCAACATTTTAGTTCTGAAGCATATATGAGAATTTACCGATGACATGCAGGCAGTGGGTGCAGAGCAAGAACGACAAAAAATGTATACAAAAAAACTGGAAGGGCAAATGGGCATGTGCTTTGCACAGATAGAGCCCTCTGTGCATGTGCCTTGTTGCCATACAAAATGTCAGAATTGCCACAGCAAAATCGAGCATTTTTGCCCACAAATATAACAAAAAAACGGTGAAATCATGGATGCACTGCCTAGTATACAACTGTGCATGCCCAACTAGTGAAACATGTTTTCCTATGGGAAATTCTAACAGTCCACAGTCAATTACCGTCTTTGATAATAACTGTGTGACTGCCTTTGATGTGGTTGCTCCACAGAGACGAAGAGAAGTGCTAAGCCACTGAGCCTCACAGACCAAAGGCTTCTGGAGGCCAGCCAGCAGTTCAAGAAGAAGCAGTGCAAAGGCACCGTGGATGTGTGGTGGCTGTTTGATGACGGAGGTACAGTATGGCAAGTCAATGCTGTGATTATATTCGTATGCACCAAATGAATAGGCATTATATCCAATAGGAAAAGCTAATTTTCTGTTACAAAACACTTTGCTACAGTGAGCCCCAATGAATATGACCCAAGTGTCAACAATCAGATTGGACCCCAAAGAGTCGTCATTTATTACCATCATCCCTTATTTATCTGTTCCAAATGTTACAGGCTTGGCTCTGTTGATTCCGTACTTACTCACGGAAAAAAAGAAGTGGAAGGACTGCAAAATCCGTCTTTTTATTGGTGGGAAGATCAACAGGATTGACCATGATCGCAGGGCGTGAGTTATCGTTCCTTCAGTCATGATGTGAGGCTGAGGAATCTATAATATAATCAAATATTTAGCAGCTGCTTTTATTCAAAGCGACTTTGCATGCATTCATTTTTTGTATGGGTGGCCCCAGCCGAAATCGAACCTCCGATCCTGGTATCGCAAGCGCCATGCTCTACCAACTGAGTCTGAAAAATTGAGATACCTTCTCTTGTTTTTGAATAGAATGGCTGCTCTGCTCAGCAAGTTCAGGATAGATTTCTCTGCGATCTATGTGCTGGGGGACATCAACACCAAGCCAAAGAAACACAAGTAAGATGCCTGCTGTGTCAAGATCATGCACTATTTACATACTGTATAAATATATTTTTTTAAACACTGTAGATATGTGGCTGGAGGATGCGGCATTACCACTAAACCAGCCAGGCCACAAGATCATGTTCAACATGAAGTCATTTATAGGTCACTGAGAAGCCTCCGTCAAAGAAACTGTGCAATATGTGAAGTACAAAGAAACCCATTAGCCTAGGACTATAATGACAATGTAATCATAATTATAATGCAATAATAATTACGTTCATTGTGTGTACCGTTTACCTGTCTCTTGTAGTGTGCTTAGCTTTGAGGAAATGATCGAGCCGTATAAGCTAAAGGAGGACGACATGGAGCAGGAGGCTGCAGAAAGGTTGAAGGCTGAGGAGCCTTGGAGGATCTCAGACAACGAGCTGGAGCTCTACAGGGCCAAGGTCTGGATCTTTTAAAAAACAGATTTTAAAGTTAATTTCTAATTTTATTGAACGGATATAGAGGGAGGATGACACTGGGGAAAGTTAGAGGTTGTTTTAATCGCATATACAGTGGGGCAAAAAAGTATTTAGTCAGCCACCAATTGTGCAGGTTCTCCCACTTAAAAAGATGAGGGGCCTGTAATTTTCATCATAGGTACACTTCAACTATGACAGACAAAATGAGGGAAAAATACAGAAAATCACATTGTATGATTTATAATGAATTTATTTGCAAATTATGGTGGAAAATAAGTATTTGGTCACCTACAAACAAGCAAGATTTCTGGCTCTGGCTCTCACAGACCTGTAACTTCTTCTTTAAGAGGCTCCTCTGTCCTCCACTCGTTACCTGTATTAATGGCACCTGTTTGAACTTGTTATCAGTATAAAAGACACCTGTCCACAACCTCAAACAGTCACACTCCAAACTCCACTATGGCCAAGACCAAAGAGCTGTCAAAGGACATGAGAAACAAAATTGTAGACCTGCACCAGGCTGGGAAGACTGAATCTGCAATAGGTAAGCAGCTTGGTTTGAAGAAATCAACTGTGGGAGCAATTATTAGGAAATGGAAGACATACAAGACCACTGATAATCTCCCTCGAACTGGGGCTCTACGCAAGATCTCACACCGTGGGGTCAAAATGATCACAAGAACGGTGAGCAAAAATTCCAGAACCACACGGGGGGACCTAGTGAATGGCCTGCAGAGAGCTGGGACTAAAGTAAGAAAGCCTACCATCAGTAACACACTACTCCGCCAGGGACTCAAATCCTGCAGTGCCAGACGTGTCTGCCCCCCCTCCCCCCGCTTAAGCCAGTACATGTCCAGGCCCGTCTGAAGTTTGCTAGAGAGCATTTGGATGATCCAGAAGAAGATTGGGAGAATGTCATATGGTCAGATGAAACCAAAATAGAACTTTTTGGTAAAAACTCAACTCGTCGTTTTTGGAGGACAAAGAATGCTGAGTTGCATCCAAAGAACACCATAGCTACTGTGAAGCATGGGGGTGGAAACATCATGCTTTGGGGCTGTTTTTCTGCAAAGGGACCAGGACGACTGATCCGTGTAAAGGAAAGAATGAATGGGGCCATGTATCGTGAGATTTTGAGTGAAAACCTCCTTCCATCAGCAAGGGCATTGAAGATTAAATGTGGCTGGGTCTTTCAGCATGACAATGATCCCAAACACACCGCCCGTGCAACGAAGGAGTGGCTTCGTAAGAAGCATTTCAAGGTCCTGGAGTGGCCTAGCCAGTCTCCAGATCTCAACCCCATAGAAAATCTTTGGAGGGAGTTGAAAGTCCGTGTTGCCCAGCAACAGCCCCAAAACATCACTGCTCTAGAGGAGATCTGCATGGAGGAATGGGTCAAAATACCAGCAACAGTGTGTGAAAACCTTGTGAAGAATTACAGAAAACGTTTGACCTCTGTCATTACCAACAAAGGGTATATAACAAAGTATTGAGATAAACTTTTTTGACCAAATTGACCAAATACTTATTTTCCACCATAATTTGCAAATAAATTAATAAAAAATCCTACAATGTGATTTTCTGGATTTTTTTTCTAATTTTGTCTGGCATAGTTGAAGTGTACCTATGATGAAAATTATAGGCCTCTCTCATCTTTTTAAGTCGGAGAACTTGCACAATTGGTGGCTGACTAAATACTTTTTTGCCCCACTGTATATAGAACTAATATAAGCTGAGTTGTTCCTATTTATTTTTCCCCAGACTAACCGACAGATCAGATTGAATGAATTGCTGAAAGAACACTCAAACTCAGCAAAACTCATCGTTATGTAAGTAGTTATAATATTACATTATGTCTAGAACACAAATATAAAGTGATGGTATTGAAATGGACTGTTGATCTATTTAATTATCTATTTAATACTGTCTGTCTGTCCGTCCGTCCTTCTGACCGACTGACTCATTCCCTTTCCAACAGGAGCATGCCATTGGCCCGGAAGGGAACGGTGTCCAGTGCCCTCTACATGTGCTGGTTGGAGACTCTGTCGAAAGACCTGCCTCCTATTCTCTTAGTACGAGGCAACCACCAGAGTGTCCTTACTTTTTACTCTTAAAATTCCTCGCACTCTCAATTTACCTGACCAAAACTGTTATATTAGGAATTTATAGAATGGGGTGGGGGAGGGGGGTTAAAAAGTGTGCTCAAAGTGCATGGGGATATTATGGAACTAATTGTGTACTAATTGCATTCTCTTTACGTCAAGTATTGGTAGAAGTAGGCTAAAGTACCATAAATAGTCTGTCATAACAATTCACAAGTACAGTAGACCTAATTTTAATGTCACATAACAATACTGTGGAGTGTCTAAATAAACACATTTTGCTAATTTATGTAGTTATACACTAGTCTGGGTACCTGTCTTTTTAGCTATCATTCCAGTCATTGCCACTCCTTTTCCAGCTAAACACACCTGTACTGAGATTTGGCATATGACACGGAGTACAAAGACTGTAGTGTAACCTAAACAGACTAGTACCCAGGCTAGTTACACATGTAGAATGCAGTAGGTCACATCCTCTTGGAGCCTCAATGCTGTGGTGAACTAAATTATTCCATGCTAAAATCACACACCAGTTAGCCGACTTGAATGCAGTCAGAAGTGTTTTGACTTGTTTTTATTTATATATAATGCTTCTTTTAAATGACATTTAGTCAATTAATATGTAAGGGATGGGGGGATATAACAGGCCAATGAGAAATTGTTGTGGCTGTTTGTTGTTATGTATTATTTGACACCGGTTGGTTTTCATTGCCCCCTTGATGACGATAGCTAGATTGTTAGTATTATCTGAGATTTAAATATTTTCATTTTACATTGTGTTTCTTAAACATTTTAAATATTTGTTTGGTCAATAATTAAGGTTCCATTAGATTTTTTTGTATCTGAACAATGGTTGTTTTCTGTGTGTTGTCTTGTCTTTTTGATGACAGTCGTTACATTTTTTTATTTAAAATGTAAAACAATCTTTAAAAGCAAAGCCTCTATATTCTTAAATAACATTGTTATAGCCTATTTTGTACATTATGAAATTAACATCAACCACAGTCATGTGTGATTTGTAATCTGGTTAGGCCACAAAATAAATCATGCTCACTTGCAATACTAGGATTTGTGTGGTACGTCAGTCTGAAATGTATTTCGTATCTGATGAATTTGTATAAATTAAGCATAACATTGAATATGTAGGTAGGCAATATGCATCAAAAGCATTGGAAAATAAGCGCACTAAAGCTTAGACTTTGGGCCAGTTGGATAGTGTTTGAGTGTAATAAGCATGTCTTGCCAGTGTCGCTGTTGCATTTGCTCCTGAATTATACAACCATTTGGGCCAGTCTCGGGAGGACTACAGACCGCAGGCACGTACTAAGGTTAGTGGTTGAAAGTGCTTTATTCCGTTGGTTTTATCTAGTGACACTCGATATAGGTTACATGTCGGGTGAAAGCTATGTAATTGTTTTGCGTGACAAGTTGCATTTGTTTATATATTTCCTCTCGTATCGCCTATAGCTTAAACATGGAGTTGTGACATAACCGGAGTCCTGTAGCCAAAATAATAATATTTGTCAAAAGCAGTACAGCATTATTATAGTTGCCGGACAGGCAACATCTTAAGAATCTTGAAATATCCATGTGTTTAAATGATTGCAACATATCTTTTGAAGGGGCTATCTATGGCTACCAAATATAAACAAAGTTACATCATGTGAAAGGGCATTATTAAATTTGATTGACGTCGGATGGACCAATGAGAATGTGGAAAAAACACCTACTGTAGCAGTTAGTCTGCACTTCGTTGTTTCATAGCTAAATTATACAATTCTAACTCTGTCACTGTTGTGGGGTCAAAGTCCCATTCCAACAACGAGAGTTTGCGTTGTACACAGCGTCGAGTTGTACAGCAGACTGTTCTTAATTTCTACCGAGTCAGGAGTTGTACAGCAGACTGTTCTTAATTTCTACAGAATCACACGTGGTGGCTAACGGAACCATTACGGAAAATCTAGCTACAATTCGACAAATATACTTTCTACTGAGCAATACATTACATGATGTTATACAAACATGAATTGTGTTATCAGATAGTAATTTTGCTCTCGTAGAACATAGATTACAGTGGCTGGAGGTTCTGAGTACTGCTGTTTTCCCTTTCAATTTGATAATTATTGAACCCACCTGGTGTCCCAGCTCTACAAGTCCATAATGGGAAGAATAGCATTTTTTTCACATACTAACTGGCCACTAGACTACAGAATATATAGCAATAACTAACGTTAGCAATGGGAATATGACATGAGAGAGGAGGGGAAAGAACAAAGTCATTGGCTGCTTAGATTTCATTTGTATTATTTTTTTCATTTAAAAACACCAAAAACAAAGAACCCTCTCTGTTTTCTCTTCACCACTCCTCTCCCACCTTCCCCCTAAATGTTTTCTCCTTTCTCTTCTCATGAAAAGTAAAAAATTGTGTCTGCAGATGGATATGTTAGACCTATCCCCTATGAAATTGTGGGGATGTTTGGATAGGCTTAAGTAGTATGCTAATAGCTAAAACAACCCTAACCCTTGTTTGATTGGTTAGTCTGTAGTCCTATATGTGCTTTATCTGCTGTATTTAGATGGGTGTGTGTGTGTGTTTGTTAACTCCCACTGATGTAACTTTTTATTTTATTAATTTTTTATATTTGTGTGTTTTTCTCCTCTGCCTCCTATTCTGTGAGAGACAGACCACACCACAAATATAATAGGATTTTGAGAGTTTTCTTTGTCAGATGCCATATTGTAGAATGGAAATGTTTAATGTACCATAGATAATCATAGAAAACAATCTTTATTTTGATAGTATTCTGGAATAATTTCATTGCCTACAGTATGGTCTGGTTTCCCAGACTCAGATTACACAAAACAATCATGCTCAATATAAATTCAATATAAAATTGTTTATTTGTCCTGGACTAGGCTTAAGACAGATGAGGATAAGACGAGGGTGAGATGGAATATGCAGTATTTAGCTTAGGTACAAGCATGCTAGGGGGTGCAGGGAGGGGCTAGGGGTAGGCACGCCCAAGGGTCCTCAGCCCCAGTCCAGGATCAGCAGCACGTCCAGGTAGGCTTGGGCCAGGCACATCCAGGAGTTATTAGATGTGGAAAAGGACAAAAGAAGGGGGTTAGTGGGAACATGCTTTGTTACATCAGATAAGACAGTACACCGGCTGAGGCAAGTTGATCAAAGCCCGTAGAAAAACATAAACTATTGCAGCATAAACAACGAAGACTGGAACAGGGGGACCGAGAGACAATGTGGCCCCTTCCAACGCCACCCCTGCTTGCAACAAGCCAGGGACTCAGCCCCCGTAATAGTCAGTGGTATGGAATCCAAGTTGATAGTGTGGAGCCAACCAAGCAGAGACAGCAAGGATAGTTCATCAGTCCAGTACCTTGGGACCTGATGTCTCTGCTTGGCTCTCAGCATTAAGGAATTAGTGAACTAGCGCCCTGTGCAGGGGGTATAGTTTACTTGTACATCAAGCTGCCTTACATGACAGAAACAGGATATAGACTTCTGCCATATGGGCCGTTCATGCTCAGACAAGGATTATTTGTCCAAGTAACGTTACTTATAAGACTGAAACATCTGATTCTCGCACATAAGAGGTCTGTAGAAAAAAATCCCTGTATTCATCTGTTTTCTTAGATATTGGGGGAACAAGGAGTCCAGGAGTGCAGGAGCATCTTGTGGTTATCTTCTGTTGTCCCTTTCTAACACATACCCTTCTGCAATAGGTTAATTAGCAATCAGACCACACATAAAATGATTCGAATCTGCACCAATTTTCAATATAAATCCACAAGAACATAGAGGGTTAGCTGATAGGCAGCGGAGAGGCTAGGCGCATCATTGAGCAGCTCAAACAGCTCCCCTATTGATCTAGTTTAGGCCATACACATTTAATTTACTATGTAATGGATATAAATAGTAAAATAAAAAAAAATGGTGATTCATTGAATTCATATGATTCTTTTGTGATGAATTGAATTATGTGCTTCGCCATTGTAGTAGTTGGGGGGTTCGGTTAAATAGCGATTCATCAAAATTATCATTTGTGAATCGCAAACAGTGACAGGAAAATATTTAGCTGTCGTCTTCCTTTCAAATTCTATATAATTTGTACATAATTAAGTTGATGGTAGTCGTCAGCCTGAAGTAAATACTTCTAAAGACAATCGGCTCTGTGATCCATGCTGAACATTTTTCTAACTTTTTCCCCAAAAACCTTCACAATTAAATGTTGACTTCTAAGTAGGCCTACCTGGCAGAATAATATAATGAAGATTTGTATCAATCAGGCGCACATTTGTTTTGCATACTCTTCCATCACATGTGCAGTACAGATACCTGACAGAAACACCTGACACCAATATAGTGGATTAGGGGGGTATCCTGACTGGGACTCAAACCCTGGTCCCTGTGAATGTCATTCCAAAACCATTATACTGTTACAATCTTTGCTATATGAGCCATGATCGTTTGGATAGTAACCAAAAGGTTGCTGTTTTGAATCCCTGAGCCAACTAGGTATGGCCTTAAGGACATTAAAATGATCATACCTACACTAGCCTACAACACCACAATGCAATGAATATTTGCATTATTGTTTTCAAGTGAGTACAATTCTTGTCTAGGCTGTAAACTGCAGTGAAAGTGTAATTTGAATAATGGCACAAAATCCCTGTTATTTGAATGTTTCATTCCATTTGGACAGTTGTGGGTCTACTCTTGACAGATTAGAAAGTCTAGAAGGGCACAGTCTGTATTTTTTCTACTGATACTGATGTGCTGTTTGTTGCCGATCATCATTCTCCCAAGTCGTCCTATATAGTGCAGCCACATAGGCCTATGCTCCCAGCAGGCCCATTTATTCATGAAACCTGAACACCATTCTGCCTCCTTCCCGATCCGAGCAGCTCTTCCTTGACCTAGAACCTAACGCTTCAATATAGCCTAAATATTTGTTGTTTACCTTTTTATGTGTGGCATAAGGCTACTTCAGAAGTCTCCTGTAGGCTACCTGCACATGTTCATCCACTCCACTCTAATATAATTCTAGCATCCAAACTGCGGACTAGCCATTCGATGATTGGAAAGAGGCATCTGTTACACCAAAAAGTTTGACATTCGGAAATTGTCAAGCCAAACCTTCGATACGGAGTAGGGAGTGATGTACAGTGCCTTGCGAAAGTATTCGGCCCCCTTGAACTTTGCGACCTTTTGCCACATTTCAGGCTTCAAACATAAAGATATAAAACTGTATTTTTGTGTGAAGAATCAACAACAAGTGGGACACAATCATGAAGTGGAACGACATTTATTGGATATTTCAAACTTTTTTAACAAATCAAAAACTGAAAAATTGGGCGTGCAAAATTATTCAGCCCCCTTAAGTTAATACTTTGTAACGCCACCTTTTGCTGCGATTACAGCTGTAAGTCGCTTGGGGTATTTCTCTATCAGTTTTGCACATCGAGAGACTGAATTTTTTTTCCATTCCTCCTTGCAAAACAGCTCGAGCTCAGTGAGGTTGGATGGAGAGCATTTGTGAACAGCAGTTTTCAGTTCTTTCCATAGATTCTCGATTGGATTCAGGTCTGGACTTTGACTTGGCCATTCTAACACCTGGATATGTTTATTTTTGAACCATTCCATTGTAGATTTTGCTTTATGTTTTGGATCATTGTCTTGTTGGAAGACAAATCTCCGTCCCAGTCTCAGGTCTTTTGCAGACTCCATCAGGTTTTCTTCCAGAATGGTCCTGTATTTGGCTCCATCCATCTTCCCATCAATTTTAACCATCTTCCCTGTCCCCGCTGAAGAAAAGCAGGCCCAAACCATGATGCTGCCACCACCATGTTTAACAGTGGGGATGGTGTGTTCAGCTGTGTTGCTTTTACGCCAAACATAACGTTTTGCATTGTTGCCAAAAAGTTCAATTTTGGTTTCATCTGACCAGAGCACCTTCTTCCACATGTTTGGTGTGTCTCCCAGGTGGCTTGTGGCAAACTTTAACCGACACTTTTTATGGATATCTTTAAGAAATGGCTTTCTTCTTGCCACTCTTCCATAAAGGCCAGATTTGTGCAATATACGACTGATTGTTGTCCTATGGACAGAGTCTCCCACCTCAGCTGTAGATCTCTGCAGTTCATCCAGAGTGATCATGGGCCTCTTGGCTGCATCTCTGATCAGTCTTCTCCTTGTTTGAGCTGAAAGTTTAGAGGGAAGGCCAGGTCTTGGTAGATTTGCAGTGGTCTGATACTCCTTCCATTTCAATATTATCGCTTGCACAGTGCTCCTTGGGATGTTTAAAGCTTGGGAAATCTTTTTGTATCCAAATCCGGCTTTAAACTTCTTCTTCTTCTTCTTCTTCTTCACAACAGTATCTCGGACCTGCCTGGTGTGTTCCTTGTTCTTCATGATGCTCTCTGCGCTTTTAACGGACCTCTGAGACTATCACAGTGCAGGTGCATTTATACGGAGACTTGATTACACACAGGTGGATTGTATTTATCATCATTAGTCATTTAGGTCAACATTGGATCATTCAGAGATCCTCACTGAACTTCTGGAGAGAGTTTGCTGCACTGAAAGTAAAGGGGCTGAATAATTTTGCACGGCCAATTTTTGATTTGTTAAAAAAGTTTGAAATATCCAATAAATGTCGTTCCACTTCATGATTGTGTCCCACTTGTTGTTGATTCTTCACAAAAAAATACAGTTTTATATCTTTATGTTTGAAGCCTGAAATGTGGCAAAAGGTAGCAAAGTTCAAGGGGGCCGAATACTTTCGCAAGGCACTGTAATTAGCATAGTCAAAAAGGAATGTTTCAAGAGGCTTATCAATTTAATTGACCCCAGGTATGTGCTCCCTGGCCGCAAACATGGATTGATAAATGTTCCTTAAAGTATAATTTTATGTGTAGCTCACATAATTTTAAAAAATGTAACCTTTATTTAACTAGGCAAGTGTCACGACTTCTACCGAAGTCGATGCCTCTCCTTGTTCGGGCGGTGCTCGGCGGTCGACGTCACCGGTCTTCTAGCCATCATTGATCTATGTTTCATTTTCCATTGGTTTTGTCTTGTCTTCTTACACACCTGGTTCCAATCCCATTCATTATATGTTGTGTATTTAACCCTCTGTTTCCCCTCATGTCCTTGTCAGAGATTGTTTATTGTTATGTTCGTGTTTCATGGATTGGTGTGCGACGGGTTCTTGTTCCCACATTTATTTTATTATGGACTTTGATTTTGGAGTTTGTGTTTTACGTTATTAAAATACTCCATTTATACCAAGTTTGATTCTCCTGCGCCTGACTTCCCTGCCACCTACATACACGACGAGTCAGTTAAGAACAACTTCTTATTTACAATGACGGCCTATCAGGGAACAGTGGGTTAACTGCTTTGTTCAGGGGTGGAATTACAGATTTTTTAAACTTGTCAGCTCGGGGATTCGATCTAGCAACCTTTCGGTTACTGGCCCAACGCTCTAATGCTCAGGCATTAGGCATTCTTGAGTCTGAAGCAGATATGCACCTTTTAAACATTATTTGATAATTATCGTTATTGAATGAAAAAATATATAGTTCGTGATAATTTATTTGCCATATCGAACAGCCCTATTGGAGAGGGTGGTGCTATTTTTTTTGTGGTGCATTTCTTTGGTGACAACTCCAGCCAAGCTTTCCCTTAAGGGTATAACATTACAATAGTATAGCTAATAGGCTATGTGTTTGTAGATCATCAGAGGTGAATGAACTTACAGCAGCCAAGGTGATAATGGAATTTTAAAGTTTAATTAATTGTATAGAAATGCAGCAAATGAGCTTCAACTTTCCAAACCCAAATTATGACCCTGAATACCAGTCAGTTAATATGATCTTCATGAATTATGAAGCCTTTGTGCTTTATGTGCTTATTTTGATTACATAAATGCTTCAAAATACTGAAAAAGTGATGTCTGTAAAAGAAAAGCGCTCTACAAATGTAATTTATTATTATTATTATTGTTAGCTGATGAAGATTATCTCATAGAACAAAACATATAAACTCTCCTAAGCCTGTGTTTCCACAGACCTTATTTTCGGCGTTTATCCAAAAAACCTCCGAAACGCCATTCATTTCCCCATAGGCTTTGGCCAACGATCCATAGTGGAGTTAGCCTCCTTTGGTGCTTACAAAAAGACGCCATTACTACTGCTCTCTATACCGCTTTCACGTGTTAGTCAGAACTAGGACATTTCCAACTTTGAACTCGGCACAACCAGTTAACAAGTTAACAAGTCAGAAAGTTGTGAGGTTCCTAGTTCCGACCAGCACGTGAACGCGGCATTAATCCCAGTTAGTAAATTGCTAGACATAGGCAAATTGCTGTAGGCCCACTTCTTTTATTTAATCTCAGTCTCAAGTAACCAAATATCACATAAACACATGAGTAAAGATTTGTTTAATTAAACCTTTATTTACCCAGGAAGTCCCATTGAGAATACTCATTCAGAATACCTATACACATGGCAGTGCATACACAGCATAGCAAAACATAAAATAAACTATGTTCTATCATATTCATACAGGTATACTATCACACTCAAATGGCAAATATTCAGATGAGTCCCAAAGAGGAGCTGTTGGAGAGATTCCTGGATTATGTTTCCAGAGGAGACCTGGCAAAAGTCTCTGGGATGATCTCTCATTCCAGCTTTTTGGTCAATGAAAGTGGGGAGAATGGCTGGACTGCGTTGATGCTAGCTGCAAGGAATGGACACACTGATATTGTAGACAACCTACTTTCAAATGGGTAAATATCAAAACATACTGAACAAAAATTACATGGATACATGAGATTATTACAGCTGTTTTACATTGTCTAAATATTACTTTCTAAGTAAGTAAGTGAGAACTATTACTCCATTGTGTATGTTTTTGTTGTCACAGGAGATTGTAGGTCTATTAGGATAAAATCATATGTCAAACCAGTAATGATGCGCTCATGGAATGTCAATCTTGAACACTACAGATATATCATAGAAATCAAGTTATTTTTGTATTTGAAAATGGCATGGCATGCATTTGTTTGTTTATGTTTTGATGTTTTTACTTTGAGTATTCACATCTTAGAAAGTGTGCCTTTAAATGTCTAAACATATGGTTAAAATAACAGCAGGGAAGGGGCCTCCCGGGTGGCGCAGTGGTTAAGGGCCACCAGAGACCCTGGGTTCACGCCCAGGCTCTGTCGTAACCGGCCGCGACCGGGAGGTCTGTGGGGCGACACACAATTGGCCTAGGGAGGGCCTGGCCGGATGGATATCCCTGCCTCATCGTGCACCAGCGACCCCCATGGTGGGCCTAGGCCAATTGTGTGTCGCCCCACAGACCTCCCGGTCGCGGCCGGTTACGACAGAGCCTGGGCGTGAACCCAGGGTCTCTGGTGGCATAGCTGGCGCTGCATTACGTAGCAAAATGTTTCCCAGTTTTGTAATGAAAACAAGAGTTTCTATTATACGAATTCAGGTATGTCCCTCCCCATTTTGTCCTGTTTGCTTCCATTTGCTTCCATTTGGTTCCTAGTGAATGAATTACCTGATAACGGATGATTAACCATGTAAACATGAAGATAACATCAGTGTGTACTGATCACACTTCTCTTTCCCTCAAGGTGTGATAAGTTTTTAGTCAATAAATCTGCTCAAACTGCCTATGACATTGCCAAATTCTGGGGACACCGACATATTGCCAGGTTATTGGCAAAGACTGAGAACAAATGTCAACGGATTCTACCCAGTGACAGAATGGAAGAGCATGAAAACTACTTCACCAGAGAAGTTTTCAACAGAATGAGTGAAAAGAGGCCTGACAGCAAGTGGCTAGAAGCAAAACAGTCTTCTCCAGACACAGTGTTCATCTTGTTCTTTAACTTGAATCCTCTTGTGTCTGCTTCCGAGGAGAGCAAAACAGCCCATCCAGGTATAAAACTGTGTAGACTTGATGCAAGCTCAGTTAATAAAGAACTACTTCAAAAATCTGGAACAACAGTCATCTTCCTCGGAGTAGAGAAGCAGAGAAGCTCTTCATCCTCTCCTCCAAAAGAAGGGAATGAACCCACTGCTTGGTTTGCTCTCAATACTGATGACAATCCCATGGATCATCTCCAACTCACAAATCCAAATAGCTTCTTCCTCAAACCACCCATGCCAGGTCTTCTGAAACTTAGTGAGGCTGAGGCTGGTGAGTATTTCTCTGGGAGGTTCTTCATCAAAATATTATTGAAACAGCATACAAAATGTGGACTTAGTAACCCCCCCCCCCAAAAAAAAAATATGATCCCTTTTCCCCTCAGGAATCATAGCTCAAGCCAGCTCTGTCCTCGCTTGGCACAACCGATACAGCTTCTGCCCAACATGTGGGAGTAACACCAATGTGGAGGAAGGAGGCTATAAGAGGACCTGCATCAACAAAGACTGCAGAAGCCGACAAGGCATCCACAACACTTGTTACCCACGAGTTGGTAAAGAGCCTCCTGTTTTTGAATTTGTTAATTGAAACTGAACTACTGTATGTTTTTTTCTCTTAATCATTATTATAATGTTCTAACCTCAATATCAGGTCAAAATGATCTGACTTATGTAATGTGTCGTGTTATGCATGCAGATCCTGTGGTGATCATGTTGGTCATTCACCCAGATGGCAACCAATGCTTATTGGGCAGAAAGAAGACTTTTCCTGCTGGGATGTTTTCATGTCTTGCTGGATTCATTGAACCAGGTAGTTTATCTCAACATACTAAACAAAACACTTAATATTTTGTCTGATTTTGGAGTGTGCAGATAGATGTCAGTGACATCTCTCTATGCAGGTGAGGCCATTGAGGATGCAGTAAGGAGAGAGACGGAGGAGGAGAGTGGGGTCAAAGTGGGTCCTGTTCAGTATGTGTCATGTCAGCCCTGGCCAATGCCCTCCTCACTAATGATTGGATGCCTGGCTGTTGCCATGTCAACAGACATAAAAGTCGATGAAAAGGAAATTGAAGAGGCTCGTTGGTTTACACGGCAACAGGTAAATGCTAGTTTTCCTAATCTGTGATAACATAGGCCTAGATGGAAACAAAACATCACCTGAATGTAATAAGAGGTGATTGAAGTCATGTAAACTATGTCAGTGAACTTGTATTGTTACAATGTATTAACTCAGTGCTATGTCTGTGTAATGCAGGTTATAGATGTCATTGTCAAGGGAACAAAACCAGCCTTTACCATGCCGCCAAGACAGGCCATTGCACATCAGTTGGTGAAACATTGGATTGGTATGAGCTCAAATCTTTAAACCTAATGAAGGGCACTTCTCCAGGATGGATTACACCACTAAATGTAATTTGTAATGAAATACAATATAAAAATCTATGAATTAATTATCAAAACATTCTCATGTCTGATTTTCCATCCAATCAAAGTAGTGTTTACTATAACGCCTAAGGTATTATCACATTTAAGACATTTTAATGGTTGTGTAAAATTGTCATAAAGTGATCAAAGTAGATTTTTATTTTATTTCCACTATGCCTTAGATATGAACACGACTAATCTATAATTTTATATGGAATACTTTTTCATCATTGCAGTATTTTAATTGGAGAAAAGTATGTCAAGAAAAAATAGGCATTTTAAAGGGATAATCGACCCCCAGAAAAAAAGAAACTCCAGTCAATTTTGTGAAAGCCTATGTTCCATCAGTGAGTACAATAAAAATCTTACCCATGATTTAACTTCTAAGTGGTCCGTCTGTGAAATTAGGAAATTGTGTAGGAACGTGTAATAGCTACATGGTTCTCGTCACTGGAGATAACACACTATCACATTTCATAACACTTAGAAAAAAATACCTGCACTTCAGATCGCCAAATCAGCCAATAGATGGTATGTGCTTACTTGTCTAGAACACATCTATCCGTTTATATGGTCATTACAAAGTATATATTTGATCTAAACAGTGTACCAAATTATTCAACTCAGTTTTTCGAGTACCATCTCGCAATGCGCTTTTTGTGTCGGAGAAACATGGGAAAGGGCCGTTGTTGCCATAGCAACATACTATATCCACTGCTCTGGGCAGAGGCGAACTGCAAGTTGAACTCTGTGACATGGACTCCTAAATTAATTGTTTGTTTAGGCGATTTTACAGTTAGCTAGCTACTTCACATTCTGATATTGACTTTGGTATTATTGTGTCTACCGACATTTGCTAGCTAGCCCAGAGAGAGAGAGCATTTGGTTGTGTAGTCAACTTGAGCTGCAATAGATTTCTACAATGATTTTCGCATGTTGCTACCAACCTTCTAATTTAAACATTTTTTTTTTAAATTACAAAAATATTGTTTTCACATATAAGTTATTTAACACTGTTAATCATAGGAATTCGTGGTTTTATCAGCAAAACAGCAGCCATCTCCTTCGGCACCATTATCATGATTGGACTATCATAATTTTTTTAAATGACAATTCCCGGGCAATTGTATTCACTCAGAAAAACATCTCAGAATGATTCAGGAAGATATTATTTTTGTTATTCACTATGGATGTCTTGACAAGATGATTCAATTCAATCAAATATTTGTCATTTTGGTATAGAATTCTGGAATTTTTGTTTGTGTATAAAGTATTTGGCAACAAGAATTTAAAAAAATTCACAATAATTTCAATGATCTTGTTATCATTGCAATAGTAACATTCTTCATGTCAAAAACATAGTGTTGAAAAAGGTAAATAAGTATTCTGCAAGGTGTTTCCAAAAATCTATCACAGATTTACATTCATAGAACAAGTGAGTCGGATGTTCACCTTCTTTTTAGCAGAAAATGCAGATATCAACAAATGTGGACAACAGAATTACATGGATATATCTTATGTAGAGTTTTAAAGTGCACTTCCTTAAATGTGTATATATATACAATAAGGCATCAAGCAAGCTTTTTTCCAGACAATGTCAGGAATAAGCATGTTCCGGGAAATGTCTCCCCTAGGCATAAATTGTTTCTGTGAATGGAAAATGCGCCTTGTGTATTTGTTCAACAAGATTTCTCATGTAAGCCCACACCTTCCAAACTGATTTCTGGATAAGTTCTGTGATCATCACCAAAGCTAAGATGAGTTTTCATTCGTGTAGTTAAACCACTGGGAATGGCTTTGATCACAGAAATAAACTATCTGAAAGGTATTGTAAACTCATTCAATGTTATAAATTGTTCATATGAAAGAATATTACCCCTGTTGTCAAAAATACATATTGTACAGGCATTCAATTAGTGCTTGCAGTTGCGTCACAAATCACTTAGCAACCGCACCAAGCATCAGTCTGGAAGTCCTCCAATCGTCTACATGGCTTGCTGCGTTTTGCTACCACCCGAAACGTTTGACTATTATTTCGTTTTTCTAAGGACCCAGGCTAACTCAAATGCTAACATGTAAGTTATGTTTGCTAGTTAGCTAACTTTACATACTCTATAGGTACAGTAGCTAGCTACGTGAATTCACCAGTTTGCTAACTTCATTTTGTCATTCATGTCATTTGTCATTCATTGTCATTCATGTTGTATTGCCGTCCCTGGAGGGGGTGCGTCACCTGAGTGGGTTGATTCACTGATGTGGTCATCCTGTCTGGGTTGGCGCCCCCCCCCCCCCTTGGGTTGTGCCGTGGCGGAGGTCTTTGTGGGCTATACTCAGCCTTGTCTCAGGATGGTAAGTTGGTGGTTGAAGATATCCCTCTGGTGGTGTGGGGGCTGTGCTTTGGCAAAGTGGGTGGGGTTATATCCTTCCTGTTTGGACCTGTCCGGGGGTGTCCTCGGATGGGGCCACAGTGTCTCCTGACCCATCCTGTCTCAGCCTCCAGTATTTATGCTGCAGTAGTTTATGTGTCGGGGGGCTAGGGTCAGTTTGTTATATCTGGAGTACTTCTCCTGTCCTATTCGGTGTCCTGTGTGAATCTAAGTGTGCGTTCTCTAATACTCTCCTTCTCTCTTTCTCTCTCTCGGAGGACCTGAGCCCTAGGACCATGCCCCAGGACTACCTGACATGAGGACTCCTTGCTGTCCCCAGTCCACCTGGCCGTGCTGCTGCTCCAGTTTCAACTGTTCTGCCTTATTATTATTTGACCATGCTGGTCATTTATGAACATTTGAACATCTTGGCCATGTTCTGTTATAATCTCCACCCGGCACAGCCAGAAGAGGACTGGCCACCCCACATAGCCTGGTTCCTCTCTAGGTTTCTTCCTAGGTTTTGGCCTTTCTAGGGAGTTTTTCCTAGCCACCGTGCTTCTACACCTGCATTGCTTGCTGTTTGGGGTTTTAGGCTGGGTTTCTGTACAGCACTTTGAGATATCAGCTGATGTACGAAGGGCTATATAAATACATTTGATTTGATATTTATCATTCTTACTCCAAATGCATTTGTAGTTAGGTAGCTAGCTAACAGCCATGGAAGAGGGTGAAATAATTAGCTAGCACTGATTAAATAAAAGCTGAAATATATCATTCTCACTATTATTATTATTCTGACATTTCACATTCTTAAAATAAAGTGGTGATCCTAACTGACCTAAGACAAGGATTTTTTACTCAGATTAAATGTCAGGAATTGTGAAAAACTGAGTTTAAATGTATTTGGCTAAGGCTAAACTTCCGACTTCAACTGTACTTACCAGTGATGAAATGATAGTAGCAGGTCTGGTACTGGCAGCTGTCTGGGTTAAAGTCTTGACAATAAAATGTGATTTAATTTGACGGGCCAAAAGGTTTCTTCGCCTTTCTGACAGTTGTTGAGTCTCATCTCATTGGTATCAACAATGGTATTTTTAGGATTGCAGGGAATCTGTAAGCATATTTTTGCCCGTTGTCTTTCCTGTCTTGTTAGAGCAGCCAAATACTACACTGAAAATGACCGTGGTGATGAATCAACTAGTTTAGGCACTGTTATTATGCAGTTTGGGGTTTGGCACTGTTATCATACAGTTTTGGGTAGCCACTGGGCTGTTTTCGTTGAAGGAATGAATGACCACCAGGAGGCATCGTACGTCAACTTCAAGCCCTCTATACAGGTAATATAAATTACTATGCAATACAATTACTGACAAGTTATTTAAGAGCTGCAGCTACATCTATTTAATAAAATATTTTAACTGTCCCTTCTCAGTGTGTATTATCCCCTTCATAATTTTCTCTATCAGTGATTCCATAGTATATTATTTTCGTATAGGATACCATCAGTCAGGTAAGATGAATTCAGGTAATTATTTATATACATATTTAAATTGAATTAAACTCCCCATAATACATAAAGAAAATACTACATACAAAAAATGACATAATATATTCATCACTCATTGTTTACCCATATAGTTAACCCATAAAATGACATGGGATAGGGTTGAAGTTTAATATACAATGTAAAAATATATGTACAATATATTTTACAGCAGAACAAATACTGTATACATTGTTAATTAAGTTCCCCAGCAAGACCTAAAATGTCGCTCAAACAGAAGGGGGAACTAACGAGTCACTGACAACAACCAAAATGAAACAAGTGGGGTTTTAGGGGGAGTTCTGAAAGACGTGGGGGTGCCCACTGAAAGTTGACAAGTAACAACACGTTGACAAGTAACAACACGTGGAACCTTAAAGACATCCACCACAAGAGCCCACTAAATTTGCAAAAAAGAGAAGAGGCACAAAAAAAAAAACACACCAAACTTATACAGGAAGCAAACCAAAAAGTGGAGCAAAACGAAAACAGGGATGATCAGATAAAGGACTGTTTGCCTAGAAATCAAAAAGAAGGAGCGCGGAATTAAAGTGTTAACCCTCCACATCTCTCAAGAGCACTAGGTCGGCACAGGTTTAACACATACTGACTAACGAGGTGACACCAATCGGTGCGCCCTATGTGCTAACGAGCTATACCTGCTAAAGTCCCACCTCAAAACATAAGTGGAAAAAACAAAGCCTGTAACATTATAAAGAACAGTAGCACTTAAAATGGTTTACATTTACAAAATGTAAATGTAAAATCTAGGTTTGTTAATTGAGAATATTAAAACGGCATTCATTGAAGACGATCCATATTGAGCATTTTATTGCTGAGAAAAAGCGTTTTCAATTTACTCAACATTGCTTGGGGTGTTCTCTTAAAATGCTATTTTTCAAGAGTATGCTTGTTCTTTATATAGTCAAAATTGCACTGTATTTGGGTGCTTTCTGGAAGTAAGCTACCCTGGCAATTTTCTACGTGTGTACCCTGGCCATTCTCTATGTGGGCAACATTGTTAAACATCAGGGAGGAATCCCTGTTCTCTCTGTTACTTTTATGAGTATTTTCAATGTATTCTGTATTTTGCGGAATAAAAATATATTTTATATTGAGGGTACTGTGAGATGAACCAGGGTTAAAAATCCCGTCCTCTCTCACAGGTGGCCTTTCTTGCCCCAGCTCAACAAAGCCGTTTTCTTCTGAGAGATCAGTGACTAAGAACTCCTCCAGCTTCAGTACATTCTTCACACGGTTTTTCTGTTGGGGAAAATGTACATTATACACATTAGACTGTGGTCTAGGGTTTTAAGGAGCTTAACTAACACAACACAACACTCTCTCTTTGTACACAACAATTTCGGACATGTTGTGCGTGTCCCAAATGGTGGATGCAACTGTGCATGGCCATGAAAATTACCTCATGGTGTGACTCCAAAAGCCATCGTCCAACAACACTGGCCCCAGGGTTAGCAATATTTGGAAAGAAATATGTTTTGTAGCTGCAGAGAAAAGAACACAATAATAATATGCACAATGTGTTTAAACTAAATATGCAGTGTGGAATTATAGAGAAAAGCCCTTAACCTTCGACATGACACAGTTCTTCGACTTTATGGTTAATTCAATTCCATTCAATATACAGTCGTGGCAAAAAGTTTTGAGAATGACACAAATATTAATTTTCACGTAGTTTGCTGCTTCAGTGTCTATATATTTGTGTCAGATGTTACTATGGAATACTGAAGTACACTTTACAAGCATTTCATAAGTGTCAAAGGCTTTTATTGACAATTACATAAAGTTGATGCAAAGAGTCAATATTCGCAGTGTTGACCCTTCTTTTTCAAGACCTCTGCAATCTGCCCTGGCATGCTGTCAATTAATTTCTGGGCCACATGCTGACTTTGTTTCTGGCCATTTTGAGCCTGTAATCGAACCCACAAATGCTGATGCTCCATCCAGATACTCAATTAGTCTAAAGAAGGCCAGTTTTATTGCTTCTTTAATCAGAATAACAGTTTTCAGCTGTGCTAACATAATTGCAAAAGGGTTTTCTAATGATCAATTATCCTTTTAAAATAATAAACTTGGATTAGCTAACACAACGTGCCATTGGAACACAGGAGTGATGGTTGCTGACAATGGACCTATATACAGTAGATATTCCATAAAAAAATCAGCCATTTCCAGCTACAATAGTCATTTACAATATTAACAATGTCTACACTATTTCTGATCAATTTGATGTTATGTTAATGAACAAAAAATGTGCTTTTCTTTTAAAAAACTAGGACATTTCTAAGTGACCCCAAACTTTTGAACGGTAGTGTGTCTTGATTGTCCCCCGAAAGAAAATTATTGTGCAGCATAAAAAAGCCAAATACATACATACAAAAACAGAGACAAGCTGAAAATAAGAAGGAAAAAAAACACGCATAAGAGTGCCATTTCTTTCTATTACTCTCGGTGATATGTGTATTGGCATTATCTGATTGGCCATCACGTCATTCATATACAGATGTTGGATCTTAATTTGATAACACTTTTAGTGCAGATAATTTTCCTGCGCAGCAGTAAATGCAGATGAGCTTCATGATTTACATAAATTCACTGAAAACCCTCATTAACACAAGGTTATATTAACAGTATTACACTTTTCATGAACAGTTGCCTATTTTTGTCCAGCTAATAGCCTAACCATTGATCAAGCAACATTATGGACTAAATGTTCAACTCCTGTTGCTGCATGATTAGTTTGCTACGACAATACTGATCAAATTAAGATCCCACAGCTGCATACACAGTCAGGACAGTCAGATAAGGCCTATTCACATATTACAGAGAGCAACAGGAAAAAACAAGCATCATCCCTGATCATTAATGACAAAGAGCCTTGAGCCTTATGTTATGATACTGATGAAGCTAAGTACACATAAGTAATGAGAAAAGCAAAAGCAATGTGTAGGTTTTAATTACGAAGAAAAATACAAAAATGTATGACTTACACAGTTCTGGATAAGATCAAGAAAACTCCGAGGCCAAGAGTAAGCAGGGCGATTAGACAGAAGGTGAACATTATTTCATTATGTTCTGAAAATGGAACAGGTTTCATATAATCAGACTTATGTTTATTTTGTCAATCAAAACCAATGTGGACAAAATAACCTTGTATTTAATATTCTAACAACATTATAATGAGGTATGCATTAAAATACACCAATGTACAAGCAAGCAGCTTTGGACAGAATCAAGCCTGTAGGTAGATGGCATAATTTAGAATTGCCCAATATTATACACTACCATCTTAATACTGTAAGGCTTTCTGACTAATCAAATACACTACCGTTCAAAAGTTTGGGGTCACTTAGAAATGTCCTCTTTTTTTTTTTTTAAAGAGAAGCAAAACATTTTGTCAATTAAAATATCAAATTGATTGAAATACAGTGTAGACATTGTTAATGTTGTAAATGACTATTGTAGCTGGAAACGGCAGATTTTTTAAATGGAATATCTACATAGGCGTACAGAGGCTCATTTTCAGCAACCATCACTCCTGTGTTCCAATGGCATGTTGTGTTAGCTAATCCAAGTTTAGCATTTTAAAAGGCTAATTGATCATTAGAAAACCCTTTTTCAATTATGTTAGCACAGCTTAAAACTGTTCTTCTGATTAGAGAAGCAATAAAACTGGCCTTCTTTTAAACTAGTTGAGTATCTGGAGGATCAGCATTTGTGGGTTCGATTATAGGCTCAAAATAGCCAGAAACAAAGAACTTTCTTCTGAAACTCGTCAGTCTATTCTTGTTCTGAGAAATGAAGGCTATTCCATGCGAGAAATTGCCAAGAAACTGAAGATCTCGTACAACGCAGTGTACTACTCCCTTCACTGAACAGCGCAAACTGTCTCTAACCAGAATAGAAAGAGGAGTGGGAGGCCCAGTGCACAACTGAGCAAGAGGACAAGTACATTAGAGTGTCTAGTTTGAGAAACAGACGCTTCACAAGTCCTCAACTGGCAGCTTCATTAAATAGTACCCGCAAAACACTAGTCTCAACGTCAACAGTGAAGAGGCGACGCCGGGATGCTGGCCTTCTAGGCAGAGTTTTGCGGGTAGCATTTAATGAAGCTGCCAACAAAGAACTATCAGAAGAAAGTTATTTGTTTCTGGCAATTTTGAGCCTGTAATCGAACCCACAATTGCTGATGCTCCAGATACTCAACTAGTTTAAAGAAGGCCAGTTTTATTGCTTCTTTAATCAGAATAACAGTTTTCAGCTGTGCTAACATAATTGCAAAAGGGTTTTCTAATGATCAATTAGTCTTTTAAAATTATACATTTGGATTACCTAACTCAACGTGCCATTGGAACACCGGAGTGATGGTTGCTGATAATGGGCCTATGTAGATATTCCATTAAAAATCAGCCGTGTCCAACTACAATAGGCATTTACAACATTAACAATGTCTACACTGTATTTCTGATCAATTTCATGTTATTTTAAATGGACAAAAAATGTTCTATCAAAAACAAGGACGTGTCTAAGTGACCCCAAACTTTTGAACGGTAGTGTATGTTCTCAACAATACTGTACTTTTAGAAATACTTACCAAAAATATGTGTTTTAATCTGAATAATTTCTCTTGAAATGTTGTCATTAGAAGTCTCCGCCAGTAAATTAACAGAATAGCCTGTGTTTGCGCGGAGTTTGAAGAATGTGTGCTGCCATACCTCTGGCCAGACAGGGATAGCTGAGATGGTGAATAGAATAGCAATTGATCTGTCTGTATATCAACAATAGTTTCAAGACTGTGATTGTTAACCCAGGGACAAAACAATGACTTTATCACATAGGACCAAATCCTAACTTGAGATCAAACATTCATGCAAAATCCCTCAAATATATACATTTAAACTGTATAAATGTAGCAAGTTTCATGTTTAATGAAAAAGTTTTTAAAAAATCACAAATTGCCTGGACTAATATGTAAATAGAGGAAATGCTCTCACATTCGACCTGTATCTCCCCCAGGTGCAGCATCACTCTGTATCTGAGAACCTTGGGGTGAACCTCCTTTCTCTGCCACTCCCACTGTACAGTCACTGTGTTTTTAGTCACATCCACAACGTGCATTCCGACTGCACCTAAAAGCGCTGAAGCAACATAGCATTGGAGGCTCGTGAGGGGAGGACATCTCATAATATAGGCTGGAAAGAAGTGAATGGAATGGGATCAAATACCTGGAAACCATGTGTTTGATACTCTTCCATTCATTCCGTTCCAACCATTACTCTGCGGCTGTCCTCCCCAATAAAGGTGCCACCAGCCGCCTGTGCGATATATTCTAGGAATAGTAGGAACCCCATTTCACATAAACAATAAGTGAATAAATGTTATGACTTTAACATTACCCCTACTTACTTCCGTACTCTAGGTTGGCAAAGATTGACTTGGGTGGCCCACACAGTTGATTTGATATGGGGTAAACATTGATTCTGTATGTTGTCCCAGGCTGAAGATGGTCTGAAACAGAGGTGCATGCATTTGCACAGTCAACATGTCTTATTGCGATTGAACTGTGATGCGTGGTATCAATGCTTTGTTTACTTCATCACCGTGCATGCCCATGCATTTACCTTTCAAGACTGTTGATCTGGTGGAGCCATTCACTCGTTTCCAGTGACTGGATGTGGGATGTGCAGCATCAGTGGCCCACTCATTGGCAACCTCACTAACTGGCAGGGATATGTGTCCCACATCCCAATGAAGCACTAGCCTATCATCTTCAGAATTCACCCAAAGTCTTCTCACTGAGGGTAGAGCTAACACCAACATCCACTGTTTAATAAGTTAATTGACCTAATATCTGATCAATTACACAAGGTGAAAAGCCTTGCCCCTTCAGGGACTACTGAAATTCATGTCAGTATGTAAAATACCTATGTTGACTGTCTAACTAAACAGTTTTGATTTTAGAATTAATAGTTCAAGGGCAATCTAGAAAAATACATAACATCGCTGGAAAATCATTTGACTTAAAGGCTGGAGACAGAGGGCTTATGCATCTGCCATTTCTCACTTCCATCTCAGGCTTCTACAGAAATTGGTGATATTGACACAAAAAGGATATTGCACAATTTTGCCAGGGGTGGAGGAGTCTAATCAACCAGATGGTTGTTAAGATTAGAGACTTCTTCTCTACCTCATTTTCTCAGAAGTACATTACATTACCATTTACCACGCATTTACCAAGCCTCGTGACAAGCGGTTATTCGACTAGTGCAGAGATTTGGATCTGGGTGTTGAGATTATCACCCATTAAAATGAAAAAGTCAAACACCTCTGCAATCACTATCTATTCATGGAAACAGACATTTAACTCACTCTGATGAAGACTCAGGTCAATCTTTAGATGAGAGTAAGGAGATCCACCAGCGCTGTTGTACGCCATAACTGTGACCTCCAACTCATCCTCGGTCACCACAAGGACCACCTTCAGATCTGTGGTGTTAGTAGTCACACTCAGAAAGGGGTGCTTTGTTTGTGTGTAGCTCACTTGGTACCCAAGAATATGTCCGTGAGCATCATAAACATCAAGGGCCTGAAATACAAAAACAAATACATTTTTAAAAGTCAAATGGCCTATTCAGATTTAAGAATATATCTATTGATTGGATAATGTATGTACCTTCACTGAAATACTATTTTTTTAAATACACATACAGCACCGGTCAAAAGTTTGGACACGCCTACTCCTTTAAGGTTTTTCTTTATTTTTACTATTTTCTGCATTGTGGAATAATAGTTAAGACATCAAAACTATGAAATAACACATATGGAATCATGTAGTAACAAAAAAAGTGTTAAACAAATCAAAACATATGAGATTCTTCAAAGTAGCCACCATTTGCCTTGATGACAGCGTTACACACGTGGCATTCTCTCAACCAGCTTCATGAGGTGGTGACCTGGAATGTATTTCAATTAACAGGTGTGCCTTGTTAAAAGTTAATTTGTGGAATTTCTTTCCTTCTTAATTTTCTTACCAGACTCACATCAAACATCTCCAATCCAAAGTTAAATCTAGAATTGGCTTCCTATTTCGCAAACAAAGCATCCTTCACTCATGCTGCCAAACATACCTTTGTAAAACTGACCATCCTACCAATCCTCGACTTCGGCGATGTCATTTACAAAATACCCTCCAATACCCTACTCAATAAATTGGATGCAATACATTGGATGCAGTCTATCACAGTGCCATCCGTTTTGTCACCAAAGCCCCATATACTACCCACCACTGCGACCTGTACGCTCTCGTTGGCTGGCCCTCGCTTCATACTCGTAGCCAAACCCACTGGCTCCAGGTCATCTACAAGACCCTGCTAGGTAAAGTCCCCCCTTATCTCAGCTCGCTGGTCACCATAGCAGCACCCACCTGTAGCACGCGCTCCAGCAGGTACAGTGCCTTGCAAAAGTATTCGGCCCCCTTGAACTTTGCGACCTTTTGCCACATTTCAGGCTTCAAACATAAAGATATAAAACTGTATTTTTTTGTGAAGAATCAACAACAAGTGGGACACAATCATGAAGTGGAACGACATTTATTGGATATTTCAAACTTTTTTAACAAATCAAAAACTGAAAAATTGGGCGTGCAAAATTATTCAGCCCCCTTAAGTTAATACTTTGTAGCGCCACCTTTTGCTGCGATTACAGCTGTAAGTCGCTTGGGGTATGTCTCTATCAGTTTTGCACATCGAGAGACTGACATTTTTTCCCATTCCTCCTTGCAAAACAGCTCGAGCTCAGTGAGGTTGGATGGAGAGCATTTGTGAACAGCAGTTTTCAGTTCTTTCCACAGATTCTCGATTGGATTCAGGTCTGGACTTTGACTTGGCCATTCTAACACCTGGATATGTTTATTTTTGAACCATTCCATTGTAGATTTTGCTTTATGTTTTGGATCATTGTCTTGTTGGAAGACAAATCTCCGTCCCAGTCTCAGGTCTTTTGCAGACTCCATCAGGTTTTCTTCCAGAATGGTCCTGTATTTGGCTCCATCCATCTTCCCATCAATTTTAACCATCTTCCCTGTCCCTGCTGAAGAAAAGCAGGCCCAAACCATGATGCTGCCACCACCATGTTTGACAGTGGGGATGGTGTGTTCAGCTGTGTTGCTTTTACGCCAAACATAACGTTTTGCATTGTTGCCAAAAAGTTCAATTTTGGTTTCATCTGACCAGAGCACCTTCTTCCACATGTTTGGTGTGTCTCCCAGGTGGCTTGTGGCAAACTTTAAACTACACTTTTTATGGATATCTTTAAGAAATGGCTTTCTTCTTGCCACTCTTCCATAAAGGACAGATTTGTGCAATATACGACTGATTGTTGTCCTATGGACAGAGTCTCCCACCTCAGCTCATCTCTGCAGTTCATCCAGAGTGATCATGGGCCTCTTGGCTGCATCTCTGATCAGTCTTTTCCTTGTATGAGCTGAAAGTTTAGAGGGACGGCCAGGTCTTGGTAGATTTGCAGTGGTCTGATACTCCTTCCATTTCAATATTATCGCTTGCACAGTGCTCCTTGGGATGTTTAAAGCTTGGGAAAAAAAATTTGTATCCAAATCCGGCTTTAAACTTCTTCACAACAGTATCTCGGACCTGCCTGGTGTGTTCCTTGTTCTTCATGATGCTCTCTGCGCTTTTAACGGACCTCTGAGACTATCACAGTGCAGGTGCATTTATACGGAGACTTGATTACACACAGGTGGATTGTATTTATCATCATTAGTCATTTAGGTCAACATTGGATCATTCAGAGATCCTCACTGAACTTCTGGAGAGAGTTTGCTGCACTGAAAGTAAAGGGGCTGAATAATTTTGCACGCCCAATTTTTCAGTTTTTGATTTGTTAAAAAAGTTTGAAATATCCAATAAATGTCGTTCCACTTCATGATTGTGTCCCACTTGTTGTTGATTCTTCACAAAAAAATACAGTTTTATATCTTTATGTTTGAAGCCTGAAATGTGGCAAAAGGTCGCAAAGTTCAAGGGGGCCGAATACTTTTGCAAGGCACTGTATATCTCTCTGGTCACCCCCAAAACCAATTCTTCCTTTGGACGCCTCGCGTTCCAGTTCTCTGCGGCCAATGACTGGAACGAACTTCAAAAATCTCTGAAACTGGAAACACTTATCTCCCTCACTAGCTTTAAGCACCAGCTGTCAGAGCAGCTCACATATTACTGCACCTGTACATAGCCCATCTATAATTTAGCCCAAACAACTACCTCTTTCCCTACTGGATTTATTTACTTATTTATTTAGCTCCTTTGCACCCCATTATTTCTATCTCTACTTTGCACATTCTTCCACTGCAAATCAACCATTCCAGTGTTTTATTTGCTATATTGTATTTACTTCGCCACCATGGCCTTTTTTTGCCTTTAACCCCCTTATCTCACCTCACTTGTTCACATTGTATATAGACTTATTTTTCTACTGTATTATTGACTGCATGTTTGTTTTACTCCATGTGTAACTCTGTGTTATTGTATGTGTCGAACTGCTTTGCTTTACCTTGGCCAGGTCGCAATTGTAAATGAGAACTTGTTCTCAACTTGCCTACCTGGATAAATAAAGGTGGGGGGAAAAAAAGAAAAAAAAATGAATTTCAACCAATCAGTGATGTGACAAGGTAAGGTTGGAATACAGAAGATAGCCCTATTTGGTAAAAGACCAAGTCCATATTATGGTAAGAACAGCTCAAATAAGCAAAGAGAAATGACAGTCTATCATTACTTTAAGACATGAAGATCAGTCAATCTGGAAAATTTCAAGAACTTTAAAAGTTCCTTCAAGTGCAGTCACAAAAACCATCAAGCACTATGATGAAACTGACTCTCATAAGGACCCACAGCTCTCATAAAGACCCAAAGTTACCTCTGCTGCAGAGGATGAATTCATTAGAGTTACCAGCCTCAGATTGCAGCCCAAATAAATGCTTCAGAGTTCAAGTAACAGACACATCTCAACATCAACTGTGTGAATTAGGGCTTCATGGTCAAATTGCTGCAAATAAACCACTGCTAAAGGACACCAATAAGAAGAAGAGACTTGATTGGGCCAAGAAACACAAGCAATGGACATTTGACCAGTGGAAATCTGTCCTTTAGTCTGATGAGTCCAAATTTGAGATTTTTGCTTCCAACCGCCATGTCTTTGTGAGACGCAGTGTACGTGAACAGAGGATCTCCGTATGTGTGGTTCCACCGTGAAGCATGGAGGAGGAGTGGTGATGGTGTGGAGGTGCTTTGCTGGTGACACTGTCTGTGATTTATATAGAATTCAAGGCACACTTAACCAGCATGGCTACCACATCATTCTGCAGTGATACGCCATCCCATCTGGTTTGCGCTTAGTGGGACTATCATTTGTTTTTCCAACAGGACAATGACTCAAAACACACCTCCAGGCTGTGTAAGGGCTATTTGACCAAGAAAGAGAGTGATGAGGCTGCATCAGAGGAACTGGCCTCCACAATCACCCGACCTCAACCCAAGTGAGATGGTTTGGGATGAGTTGGACTGCAGAGTGAAGAAAAAGCAGCCGACAAGTGCTCAGCAAATGTGGGAAAGCTGTCATCAAGGCAAAGGGTGGCTAATTTGAAGAATCTAAAATTTAATATATATTTTGATTTGTTCAACACTCTTTTGGGTTACTACATGATTCCATATGTGTTATTTCATAGTTTTGATGTCTTCACTATTATTCTACAATGTAGAACAGTGTCAAAATAAAGAAGATCCCTTGAAGGAGTAGGTGTGTCCAAACTTTTGACTGGTACTGTACATACATACATATAAACCTTAAAACAGCAAACCTACAGTTTTTGCTCATCATTATCAAGGATGTCAATCATTTCGGGCACCGCTATACATACAGTTGAAGTCGGAAGTTTACATGCAGACCTAAGACAGGGAATTTTTACTAGGATTAAATGTCAGGAATTGTGAAAACTGACTAAATGTATTTGGCTAAAATGTATGTAAACTTCCGACTTCAGCTGTACATGACTGAAAGGTCAATTAGATAAGGCCTCAGATTGGATCATGATGCTGACTTTTATCAAATCTTGAGTATAGATTTCGACGGCAAGATAAAAGTTGAGGATAAACCGAAGAACAATGTTTTAAACTCAAATTACCTTCCACATAAGCATAAGGTGATGAGGTCCTTGTTTGTTCACCGTCTCCATATGATAACAGATATCTGGCGGTCTAGAGGGTGCTGTGAAAACACAAAAATAAGACCTAGCATGATGTGGCAGTATCAGTATCCTCCTGCACACAACATCTTATTCCGGCATCCATATGTTGTTTTCAAATGTAGCTTTGTCACACACCACTGAACTAACATACTTGCTGATTCCATAAAGTATATTTCCCACAATGTAGCTATCCAGGGTAGTTGACAGTCTCTGTAAGGTTTCAAAATGTTGAAGCATGTGTAAGGAATGACTTGGATTTATCATTAATTTTATTACCACTCTCCAGTGTTGTCCCAGTTGTCTCCATGCTCCAGTCACTCCAGCGACCAAATGACAAAATACAGGAAACGGCAATGATGTAGCTGCTGAAAGGCTTGAGGCCTTCAATCGTGTAGACTGCTTTTTCAGCACTTTCCACAAGAACATAGGCTGGGATCTGGTGTGAGAGATGGCAGTATACCACTGAGTCTCTGTCCCAAAAGGCACCCGATTCCCTACATGGTGCACTTCTTTTGAAAAGAGCCCTATGGGCCCTAGTTAAAGAAGTGCACCATATAGGGAATATGGTGCTATTTTGGACGTAGTCTGGGATCAGGCTTTAACTACCCAAATAAATGTAACATTGGATTCAAATATGCATCATATAACAAGTGCACTGTCAGAGACTTGGAGATTTCTGGAAAGTGAGGTGAGAGCAGAAGAGAATGAAGTCAATACCGGAGTCCATTTGGGTAGTGAGGTTAGAGCAGAAGAGAATGAAGCCAATACCTCAGTCCATTTGGGTAGTGAGGTTAGAGCAGAAGAGAATGAAGTCAATACCTCAGTCCATTTGGGTAGTGAGGTTAGAGCAGAAGAGAATGAAGTCAATACGGAGTCCATTTGGGTAGTGAAGTTAGAGCAGAAGAGAATGAAGTCAATACCTCAGTCCATTTGTCAGTGGCCATTCGGTAACGGACCCGACATCTAGTGTGCAACTTGCTGATCCTCCATGTCACCTCCAGTGAGTTGTCAGAGCCATTGACTGATGTGATGGTAGGACAAGGTGCTTTTACTGTTCCATTTAGCAAAAAGAAAACTAAATGAAAGGCCAAATTCACGTCCCCTGTTACTGTCCCCACATTCCTCACAGTTATAGTAAAGAACAGAAGAATTAAAAACACCTCGCAGCACAACGCAGATTGTGAGGAGACAGACACACACACACAAAGCCTGTGTGACTGATGACTCACCATTATATACGGCAGCTACCACAGCAAGTGAAGTCGCTGCAGTTAGTTTTAGAATGGGTGGAAAGTAATAAGCTAGACCTAAATACATATAAAAAAAATCTAAAAGCCTACAGGTCTACAAGCCTTAGTTTTATCAAACCTGAAAGTGCTGCAAAGAAAGACACCGAACTGTCTGTTCAAGCAGCTAACACACAGCTCAGACACCCATGCTGTACATACCCCATAAAACATGCCACTAGGGGTCTCTTTACAGTCCCGAAGTTCAGAACAGACTCTGAGACAGCCATGACTACATGGAACTCTTCCACATCAAGTAACTGAAGCGAGCAGTAAAATCAGATTTAAATAACAGATAAAACAACACCTCAAGGTACAATGCGGACTGTGAGGAGACACACACACATACAAATACGCACATACACACACACTGGAATGTTTTGGTATTGTGGATTTTATATAGTACATTTGTAATATTAGAGCAATAATGTAATATATGATGTATTGTTTTATTTATGATGTAGGCTGTTGGTGTATTTTGTTGTGATGTAACTGTTTTAACACTGTCTGGACCCCAGGAAGAGTAATGGTGATCCTAATAAATATATATATATTTTTTAAATAAATTCCATAAATGTATAAACCAATTATAAATGCATTTATGAATTCAAGATTCAACAAGACACCTGTTAATAATTGAAATAAACAACACGTGAAAAGGTGTCCCTCATCTCAAATGATGTGCTAAAATGAGTAATTAAAGGGTTATTACTTGCTTCTTGTACTGCCACTTCGTAGGGCTCTGACCACGACTCCATTCCGTTCATGTTGTTCTTAATTTTTAAAGTTATATTCATTCGTCCACCAAAGCTGAAGATTCCCATACAAGAATAAATCGGAGTGGTCCTGAAATTAATATTAATAATAAATAAGACAATTTTAAATGTCAATGCTGTCATTGTACGCATTATTTCTGATATACAGTATTTTGTCCTGCAGAAAGGGAGCATAAAAGGACACCCAGGTGATGGAGCAATTCAACATAGGTGCAAAGTCAATTGATATAACATTGATTACGCTTGATCTAAAAACACATGTCTCAAAAAAGTATAAAGGTGCAATATTTAAGATGTACTTACTGACTGAAAATGAGAGAGTGCATGCTTTCTGCATTGATGTTATATTCCTGACTCCAAAGGCATTGAGGATACGGAGTCAGAGCATAGTCAGTGAGTAGAAAAAAGCATGATATATTCACCCTTTCTGAAAATGGAGGCAAATGGAGAAACGAAAAGGCAGTGGAGTACTGGAATTAATTGAAGATTTGACATCAAGTCAGAAATGCATAAAACATATGATAGTGGAAACCAGAGCCATGAGAGAATATATTGCTATAAGTAAATACGGTGCCTTCGGAAAGTATTCAGAACCCTTGACTTTTTCCACATTTTGTTAGGTTACAGCCTTATTCTAAAATTGATTAAATAGCTTTTTTCACCCTCAATCTACACATAATACCCCATAATGACAAAATATAAACAGTTGACTTTTTTTTAGCTAATTTATTAAAAATGGAGAACTCTAATATCACATTTACTTTAGTATTCAGACCCTTTACTCAGTACTTTGTTGATGCACCTTTGGCAGCGATTACAGCCTAGTCTTCTTGGGTATGACGCTACAAGCTTAGAACACCTGTATTTGGGGAGTTTCTGCCATTTTTTCTCTGCAGATCCTCTCCAGCTCTGTCAGGTTGGATGGGAAGTGTTGCTGCATAGCAATTTTCAGGTCTCTCCAGAGATGATCGATCGGGTTCAAGTCCGGGCTCTGGCTGGGCAACTCACTCCTGCGTTGTCTTGGCTGTGTGGTTAGGGTCGTTGTCTTATTGGAAGGTAACCTTCACCCCAGTCTGAGGTCCGGAGTGCTCTGGAGCAAGTTTTTATCAAGGATCTCTCTGTACTTTGCTCTGTTCATCTTTCCCTCGACCCTGACTAGTCTCCCAGTCCCTGCCGCTGAAAAACATCCCCACAGCATGATGCTGCCACCACCATGCTTCACCGTAGGGATGGTGCCAGGTTTCCTCGAGACGTGACACTTGGCATTTAGGCCAAATAGTTCAATCTTGGTTTCATCAGACCAGAGAATCTTGTCCTGTGCCTTTTACTGAGGAGCGGCTTCCGTCTGGCCACTCTACCATAAAGGCCTGATTGGTGGAGTGCTGCAGAGATGGTTGTCCTTCCGGAAGGTTCTCCCATCTCAACAGAGGAACTCTGTCAGAGTGACCACCGGGTTCTCGGTCACCTCCCTGACCAAAGCCCTTCTCCCCCGATTTGCTCAGCTCTAGGAAGAGTCTTGGTGGTTCCAAACTTCTTCCATTTAAGAAGGATTTTGGCCACTGTGTTCTTGGAGACCTTCAATACTGCAGAATATTTATGGTACCCTTTCCCAGATCTGTGCCTTCACACAATCCTGTCTCGGAGCTCTACGGAAATTTGTTCGACCTCATGGCTTGGTTTTTGCTCTGACATGCACTGTCAACTGTGGGGCCTTATATAGGCAGGTGTGTGCCTTTACAAATCATGTCCAATCAATTTAATTTACAACAGGTGGACTCCATTCAAGTTGTAGAAACATCTTGCTGAGGAAATGTTTTTATTTAATACATTTTAGAATAAGGCTGTCACGTATCAAAATATGTGAAAAGTCAAGGGGTCTGAATACTTTCCGAAAGCACCGTACATTCCTTTTAATCTCAGCAAATGTACTCTCTCTCAAAGTAGTAGTAACAGTACTAATAAATGTACTAGTTCTAGTAAAAGTACTAGTTAAGTAATAGTAAAAACAATCTGATATCATGAAGGTGAAAGAGTCAACTTCCTACCATGAGACACATGAGATCTGGGGACACAGTCACTATCGTCAGTGACGCATACGCGGTTATCATTGTCACATCGCTTCAGGTCTTTCCTCTTTACAGTTAACTCTAGACATATAGAATTGGAACAGAAACATCTTAAATTTACAATTTACGTCTATTTTTTGATTTACATTTGGTTGAGTTGTCAACTAGTGTGAATTCAATGTAAAATCAACAAAAATGTCAACATGTTATTGGATTTAGGTTGAAAGTTGGGAGAAATGAATATCAAATCCCCTTATGTTGATTACTTTTTGCAATCCAAACAGTTTTCCATGTTGATTCAATGTCATCATATAGATTTTTTGTTGTTGAAATGACATGGAAACAACGTTGATTCAACCAGTTTTACCCAGTGGGGAGTGCCATATAGGACCCTATTTCGTACATAGCATACTACTAGCTCTATGGGCCCTAGTCAAATGTAGTGTACTAAGAGTGGTAAGAGTTCCCTGGATGTCATGCCAACCCTATGTTTCCATATTCATCTTTATGTACAGATGAATAAGTTAAGTACCCTGAACTAAAATATCAACGCAACATGCAACAATGTCAACAATTTTACTGAGATACAGTTCATATAATGAAATCAGTGAATTCAAATAAATGAATTCAGCCCTAACCTATAGATTTCACATGACTGGGAATACAGATATGCATATTTTGGTCACAGATACCTTAAAAATGTCGGGGCTTGTGACCACAATTTGCCTCATGATCTCCTTCAATCAGGCTGTTGATTGTGGCCTGTGGATTGTTGTCCCACTCCTCTTCAATAGCTGTGCGAAGTTGTAGGATATCGGAGGGAAATGGAACACGTTGTCGTACACGTCGATCCAGAGCATCCCAAACATGCTCAATGAGTATGCAGGCCATGGAAGAAATTAGAAATTCTCAGCTACCAGGAATTGTGCACAGATCCTTGAGACATGGGGCCATGCATTATCATGCTGAAACATGAGGTGATGGCAGCGGATGAATGGCAAGGCAATGGGCATCAGGATCATGTCACCATCTCTCTGTGCATTCAAATTGCTTGTTTGTCTATAACTTATGCCTGCCCATACTATAACACCATTGTCACCATGGGTCGCACGTTGACATCAGCAAACTGCTCACCCACACAATGTCATATACGCTGTCTGACATCGGTATAGTTGAAACCGGAATTAATCCGTGAAGAGCACAGTGTGTCAGTGGCCATCGAGGTGAGCATTTTCCCACTGAAGTCGGTTACGACACCGAACTGCTGTCAGGTCAAGACCCTGGTGAGGATGACGAGCATGCAGATGAGTGTCCCTGAGATGGTTTCTGACAGTTTGTGCAGAAATGATTTTGTTGTGCAAACCCACAGTTTTATCAACAGTCAAGGTGACTAGTCTCAGACGATCCGCAGGTGAAGAAGCTGGATGTGAAGATCCTGGAATGGCATGATTTCACATGGTTTGCAGTTGTGAGGCTGGTTGGACGTATTGCCAAACTCTCTAAAACGGTATTGGAGGTGGCTTATGGCAGAGCTCTGGTGGACAGTATTGCAGTCAGCATGCCAATTGCACGCTCCCTTTAAAACTTGTGGCAGTGTGCAAAAACCTGCACATTTTAGACAGGCCTTTTACTGTCCACAAGTTTTAAGACGACTACCATCATTCCTGTTCCCAAGAACTCTAAGGCTTCATGGCACAATGACTACTGCACTGTAGCACTGACGTCTGTGATCATTAAGTTCTTTGAAAGGCTGGTTAAGGCACACATCAACACTTTCTCAGATAGATTTACATGTCATAGGGCTTTTGTTTACCTTTTATAAAGTGCTTGGAGATGCCAAATGTCTTTCTGACATGCTCCAATCAAGCTCTCGTGACCTGGCAAGGGCTGTGGATCTAATAGGTGCCCTTACATACAAATTACAGTCAACTATGTGGTAGAGCAGGGTCGCAAGGCATCATACAGGAAAGTACAACTAGCGAAACAAGAGATAATATATTAAAGTGGCCTCCCTATGAACAGAAGTTATGTTGTTTTGACTATAATTGAAGAAAAACTGTTCATCTGATATAGTAACGTAAGCGGAAAGACAGGTAGAGTACAGTAGAGATTCTATAGGGCTTTCTGAGTTTAAGGGAAGAGATGTAGACTAGTGAAGGTAACAAAGGAGAGTAAGTAAGAATGCTGTGCTGTGGGTGCTGTGGGTGCTGTGATGTAAGCCTTATCATCTTTTTCAAAATAGCAGCAACAAATCCTCTAGAAAGTAGCGGGACAGGAAAATGGAACATAGTGGTGTATGGTCTCGCTTAGATCAATAGGGGTAGAGATTACGGTCTTTGAGTTAAAGGGAGACGTACAGTTGAAGTCGGAAGATTACATACACTTTAGCCAAATACATTTAAACTAAGTTTTTCACAATTCCTGACATTTCATCCTAGTTAAAAATCCCTGTCTTAGGTTAGGATCACCACTTTATTTTAAGAATGTGAAATGTCAGAATAATAGTAGAGAAAATGATTTATTTCAGTTTCTATTTCGTCATTTGCATTCCCAGTGGGATAGAAGTTTGGTGAATTTTGGCCCATTCCTCCTGACAGAGCTGATGTAACTGAGTCAGGTTTGTAGGCCTCCTTCTCGCACACGCTTTTTCAGTTCTGCCCACAACTTTTTTTTATGGGACTGAGGTCAGGGCTTTGTGATGGCCACTCCAATACCTTGACTTTGTTGTCCTTAAGCCATTTTGCCACAACTTTGGAAGTATGCTTGGGGTCATTGTCCATTTGGAAGACCCATTTGCGACCAAGCTTTAACTTCTGATGTTTTGAGATGTTGCGTCAATATATCCACATAATCTTTCTTTCCTCATGATGCCATCTATTTTGTGAAGTGCACCAGTCCCTCCTGCAGCAAAGCACCCCCACAACATGATGCTGCCACCCCCGTGCTTCACGGTTGGGATGGTGTTATTAGGCTTGCAAGCCTCCCCCTTTTTCTCCAAACATAACGATGGTCATTATGGCCAAACAGTTCTATTTTAGTTTCATCAGACCAGAGGACATTTCTCCAAAAAGTACGATCCGTGTCCCCATGTGCAGTTGCAAACCGTAGTCTGGCTTTGCTGAACAGCCTTTTTGGTTATGTCGATATCGGACTTGTTTTATTGTGGATATAGATACTTTTGTACCAGTTTCCTCCAGCATCTTCACAAGGTCCTTTGCTGTTGTTCTGGGATTGATTGCACTTTTCGCATCAAAGTATGTTCATCTCCAGGAGACAGAACGCGTCTCTTTTCTGAGCGGTATGACGGCTGTGTGGTCCCATGGTGTTTATACTTGCGTACTCTTGTTTGTACAGATGAACGTGGCACCTTCAGGTGTTTGGAAATTGCTCCCAAGAAAGAACCAGACTTTTTTTCTGTGGTCTTGGCTGATTTCTTTTGATTTTCCCATGATGTCAAGCAAAGAGGCACTGAGTTTGAAGGTAGGCCTTTAAATACATCCACAGATACACCTCCAATTGACTCAAATTATGTCAATTAGACTATCAGAAGCTTCTAAAGCCATGACATAATTTTCTGGAATTTTCCAAGCTGTTTAAAGGCACAGTCAACTTAGTGTATGTAAACATCTGACACACTGGAATTGTGGTACAGTGAAATAATCTGTCTGTAAAAAATTGTTGGAAAAATTACTTGTGTCATGCACAAAGTAGATGTCGTATCTGACTTGCCAAAATATAGTTTGTTAACAAGAAATGTGTGGAGTGGTTGAAATACGAGTTTTAATGACTCCAACCTAAGTGTATGTAAACTTCTGACTTCAACTGTAGGAGACCATGTCTCAAACAACTTTTAAATAGATGCCTGGGATCAAATATCACTGGTTCCTTATGCTAAATAAATGTTTTGTTTCTCTTCCATTTTCCATCTCTTTGAACTGTTTCATGAGGCTATGGTCTTGGGAGAGGGGTTAGTGAAATTCAGCAGTTTTATAGGTATAAAGGTATCTGGATTCGGCAGTAAAGGGAACTACCAAATTAAATAAGGCCTGGCCATTTTTGTTTGTTTTTGCCGTATGGTTTACCACACACACACACACACACACAACTTGCTTGATTAGGTCCACAGTGGAAAGAGAGGGCTGCCCTTGAATGAGGGGAAGCTGTCTAAAGTCTGTTTTTACTATGAAGTTATGGGTACAACATTTTTTTAATGGGGTTAATATGGGTAGTAATTCGAATTTGATTTGCAGTGTTGTTGTTTTTACACATTACTCACATGGTGAGGCATGTATCAAAATGGGGGAATTACCAGTCTTTTGAGGTTTTTGGATTGAGGTTTACACACCTTGAGTGATATGTAGGAATGTATTGCGTGATATACGAAGGAGTATATTGTTGCATTGTTTTTTTTGGGGGGGGGTTTGATAAATATCATCAGATTGGGTCTGTTGGATGATCAGGATAACTTCCTGACCCTGTGACTGATCCTATCCGTTCCAAAACTCCTCTCATATTGCTGGTATACTTGTTGGCAAATGGACAAGACATAATACGTTTTGGTGGGGTTCAGGTGAAACATTGAAATTGGGACATTGTCACGGGCCATCCACTTTGAACTGTGAAGCTATCTGAAGAAGAAACATTAAGAAATGCCTTAAGATTGAGTGCTGGGAAAGGGAGGGGTTGGTCAACTGTGCTCGTAATTGATTTAGATTTGTCTAAAGTTGTTGTTTGGGGTATCAGGTTGATTGTGGAGGTATACACTGCTAAATGTATAGTAATTTAGGCTAAGAATGCATTGAGATACTGATCTGTAATTATAATCGTGATGAGAAAGTTATAATACTAGAATTATAGGACAATTATATTGAATGTTAATATGAATGTACATTCTGCCAGTGTTGATGTGTGTTAAGTTGGGGGTGTTCATTTTGAGTGATATAACCAATGTGAATCACTGAGCAATGTCATTCTGGATTTTGGTTGGATAATGAATTGGGTTTTAAATCTGATTTGGAAACCCAAGGATTTCCTTGACCTATTCCCTATTCCTGACTACATCTCTGATGAGGACCCCAATTCTGAGCATAAGCACCCAGATGTGGAGCTCATGTTCCTACTGAGTGTACAAAGTGCCCAGAGAGGGGTGTCTGTCACTGGTGTAGGAAGGGTTCGTTCTAAATGGGGTGGACATTTTCATCATGCTGACTCCTACCTTTGTGCGTGATGCCAGCGTGAATACTGTCCTATCTGTTGAAATTAAGCTTGTGTGTGATGTTAATTTTATGGGTTTTATGTTCCAAATTGACTGTGTTTTGATAAAGAAGGTATTAAGCTCAGCAACCCAGAGGAAGGTTGTTTACCATGGATGAAATGTCAGGCACCAGAGGGATGTATTTTGTACATTTTAATTTTTCTAGAAGAAACTTGAGTTTCGAGAGGGGAATGTTAGTGGAAAATTACATATTTACCTGATTTATTTGATATTAATGGTTAACCATTCATATTTAACTAATAGTAAGACATTTCTGTCCTACTAGTGTCTGTATATTTATGGTCTCCACTCTAGTTCCCTGCAGTTAATCTGGGCATATGTTCACCAGAGATGGCTTGAGCTGACAAATGAGTTAAAGACTGCATTACATAGACAAGAATGTGTTTTACTAAGGATAGCTTAGGAGTAGAACAATCCCTCATTGTCTCAAAATCATGCTTGCATCTGGGAAACTAAGCCAGGGTGGGATTAAGACAACAACCCACGTGCAGATAACAACAGGATGAACCCAGAGTGCTTTATGATGCCCCAACCTGCATAGAATGGGTGGAACCAATGACACTAAAAATACTTGGACCAAGTATTTTTAGTGTCAGCTATATATAGTACTCTGCATTTGTGTAAAGGTTAGGTTAATCGGTCCAACACTCAAGGGTGTGGGGTCGACCAGCCTCATTATTGTAATATTGAATTGATATTGAATAAAGAGGATTGTTTGAAGAAATGACTAAATCTCTCTCACTTGGTTAGAATTTCCACCACAGATATCACTGAGGTGTACCACCTCTAAAACAAATGGCAACAATAATCATTCCTTGCCATGTGTAGTTTCAACTATAATGCAACTAGTAAAATGCTCTAAATCATGTGTTCCGGTAGGATAACATTTCAGAATAAATCAGTAGGATAACTGGTGCCTTTGATTAACAGTACCAATGCCAGAACAGTCAGTCCAGGCACAATCAGTAAGAAGTTTAGAGACCAAACAAGTTAAAGTTCTATTGATAACAGCTACAGAGGAGTTAGTAGTCACTCATATTCCAACACGTGGAAGAGAATCTCCAGAACACTCTTCTGATGGTTAACACACATGCCACTAATAAACAGAACCCTCCATTCAGGAGGAAAGTTGTTAGAAGTCATGAACCATGATCACACCGCGTATGACTGGTTCAGTGTTTATAGAGTACTTCCGTCGTGAGGTTAGCTCCTCCATGGATCACAAAGCCATGAAAGAGACTCCTTCATACCTATCGCCACTACAATGGTGTAAGACACAGTGACTTGTAATAAAACTATTACAGGTCCCCTTAACATATGTCTTGAGGTCGACATCAATTCTTACTGACTTCCAGGCATTGACATGAAAATTATCTGATGACGTCAGACTCATTCTGAACAGGTTGCAGCCTACCAGGATACTTGGATGTCTTTCCCATTTAATGAGGATTTATGCTAGGATCACTTAAGGGTACGAGCAAAATACCAGCCTTAGTAACGTTGAAAATGTACTCCGAGGCCTTTAACTCTACAGCTACAGCACACACCAGTTTCTCCACAGAGGTCCATATGTTATCCTTGTAGACTGCCCGAAGCTGGTGCCTTACAGCTGTAGACTTATCATATTATTGTCACGCCCTGACCATAGAGAGCCCTCGGGGTTCTCTACGGTGTTTTAGGTCAGGGCGTGACTAGGGGGGGGTTCTAGGTATTGTGTTTCTATGTTGGTGTGTGGGTATGGTTCCCAATTGGAGGCAGCTGATAATCGTTGCCTCTAGTTGGGGATCATACTTAGTTGTCCTTTTTCCCACCTGCGATGTTGGATATTGATTTGTTTCGTGTTAGTGCCTATGTGCGCTACGTATTGCACGTTCGTTAATTCTTTGTTGTTTTAGGAAGTTTCACTATAATAAAAATGTGGAACTCTACTCACGCTGTGCCTTGGTCCACTTATTTATACAACGATCATGACAGAATATCCCACCAAAGCAGGATCAAGCATCGTGCCCAAGAGGTAAAGGAGAGTTGGTCATGGGAGGAGATATTAGGTGGATGCGAGGAGTAAAGGAGGACAGCGACGACACCGGGGTCCACGGCCACAAAACGGCCCAAGGGCAACCCCAAGATTTTTTTGAGGGGGGGCACAAGGGGCGGTCGGCCGAGGAGAGAGCCAGAGACAGTCTGGGAGTCGATGGAGCAGTTGGAGGAGGGAGATCGGAGAGAAATGTTGGTTAGGTGTATTCTGCACCGCACTCGCCCTGAAGAGCGCGTCATCAGTCCAGTGCCACCTGTGGACGGACCAAGGCGCAGCGTGATTTGAGTTCCACAGCTTTTTATTAAATGAAACTTCTCAACTAAACAAACAACGAAATGTGACTTACGTGGTGCAACAAGCATAAAACACAAACAATATCCCACAAATGCAGGTGGGTACAGGGACACCTTAAGTATGATCCCCAAGTAGAGACAATGATAATCAGCTGCCTCTAATTGGAAACCATACTCAAACCCAAACATAGAAAACAATCGACTAGAACACCCCCTAGTCACGCCCTGACCTAAAACAGGACGTGACAATACTGGAGCGTTGTCTTAGAAACTTGGGCATCACCGTCCACAAATTGGCCTTTCAAGAGCACCAAATGGACTATTCCAAGGCCCTGAAAGAGGCACGGTCGATGTTCTATTCCAACCTCCTCAATAAAAATCCTGGAAACACAAAGCACCTGTTTTCCACCATAAACCATATTTTGAAACCCCAGTCCCCCATCAAGAGAACGGAATAGCAGTGTAACATAGGTCAGCAACATCAGATCTCTTCTTTAGCTCTACTACTCTGTATCCTCTGGCCCTCAATGCCACCTCAGCCTCTCTCCTGCTTCCTTGAAGTCACAAAAAATATTGAGAAAACTCTCGATAATGAAAACCTGCTCCTGTACACTGGATCCTATTTCAACAGCCCTGCTCAAATCATGCACCCTGTACTCAGCCCTCTGATAACCCAGATTGTTAACCACTCCCACCAATCTGGCAGTGTCCCACCTGCATTTGAGACCTCTGTCATCAGCCCCCTTTCTGAAGAAGCCCACCCCTTTTCTATTTAACTGTTATTTTATGCAGAGATTATTCTGTACACATGAAAGGTATTTACAAATGTAATGAATGGTTTTATTATTATTTACTCAAGAACAACTAAAGATGTACTAATAGCCTACCTGATTAACAGATGATTTTTACTGCAAGGTATGCAGGTAACATAGAACTGCAATACACAGAACAGGGCCCAGTTTCCCAAAAGCATTTTAAGGCTAAGTTCATCCTTAGAACCTTCGTAGGAGCATCGTTAAATCTCTGAGCTGTTTCCCAAAACCATCGTTATTAATGTTGCACTTGAAAATGCTCGTAATCTAAAGCTTGCTTCAGACTACTCGTAGAACAGCTAAGTGCCTCGTTAATGCTTAATTTGCCCTTTATAAATAGATGATCTCCACTAAACATAAAATCACATGTTTTATATCTCTGTGACCTACAAATACAAAGTTGCCAATGTCTTTGTAATTGATACAGACAAGTGACATAAAAAAAATGCTACAACTGTAAACCGAGATGAATGCATTAAAATATAAAAACAGTAGGCTATAGGTCTATTTCAATCACAATGAAATACATTTCATGTTAAATCGAGTTCTGTTTTGCTACTTGTAGGCTACTGTCTGTAATTTGTGTCAATATATACTGAACAAAAATATAAATGCAACAATTTCCAATATTTTACTGAGTTACAGTTCATAAGGAAATCAGTCAATTGAAATAAATGAATTAGCCCAGCCAATCAGAATGAATTATTTTTTCCCCACTAAAGGGCTTTATTTAAGACAGAAACACCACCCTTTCTGTGCGTATAGAACATTTCGATGATTTTTAATTTCAACTCATGGAACAAACACTACATGTTGCGTTTATATTTTCGTTCAGTGTATTTCATGATGTGTAGCCTAACGTGCGCAATGTGCCAAATCAGTGATTTAATGCATTTTTATTGGGTAAGCATTAGAAAAAGCCGCCTCAATATTAGCAGAGGTAGGCGGTAATATCTCTCTATGAGCTGATCCGTCGTCAGTGTCGTGAAATAATTATGTTAAGGTAAGATTTGAATGGATAAAGCTGACAGCAGCGCTCCATTTCTTTCGATCCTATCAGTATCAACACATTATCCAACAATGCACTAAGCAACCGTTCTCTCTGCATGGTGTTTTGGGAAACGCATGTTACATCTTCCGCGGTCGTAGGACCAACTCTCGTTAAAACACTCTTAAGCCTAAATTCCATCGCTATCGGGGAAACCGGACCCAGAGCAATAAATATTTAGAATGTAGTATTTGAAAAGTATTTACCATGAAGTTGGCGCCTCTCAGAATGTTCTTCCATATGACAAGACACCATAACTGCAATGTAAGTATTTCAGTAAAACAAATGCTATATTAAGTGCAAATGGAAATTAGACTAATTAGTATCCTTACTTTGGAGAAAAATAAAAAACATTTCCAACACCAAACACCAGTGTTTTGTGTCAATATCTGTCAGGCTTAAATGCAATGCACAACATTACTCAGCATTATGATTACAGCTTCCAGATAAAACATCTACTGTAACAAGTGGCCGACTGTAACATGAAGGACATATAACGGTGTAAATGCACTTACCATGGGAAAAGATTAATAGGCAAGTAACTATCCAGGAATGGTTTACCCTGTACACTGTAAATGCAAAAAAAACATGCAAATATTAAAATAAAATAAAACATGCAAATAATTACATTCATGGGAGAATTCAAAGTTGCAAACATGCAAGCATCAACTCTTTTTACTCACTGTCAGTATAAAAACTATACTTAGTGACTTACATAATAAAAAGTCCATTCTGAGTAATATTTTGTGACAAAGTTTAGCCAGTGAAGTAGGAAGGTGGTAGCTGAGGTTTTATAGAGGATATTACTCCATATCTGTGAGTCATAACATCCATTCCATATCTACTAGAGCATCAAGCTCTTGCGTCACAACAGAAACATTAAACGTTTCACAAGACTACAAAGAACATGCAGATTGGGCTTTATTGTTGTTGTGCATATATGCCATTAACCTTTATTGATGTGTAGTCAGTCAGTGGTGTAAAAATACTACTTAAGTAAGTTTTTGGGGGTATCTGTACTTTACTATTTATATTTTTAACTACCTTTACTACATTCCTAAAGAAAATTATGTATTTTTTACTCCATACATTTTCCCTGACGCCCAAAAGTACTTGTTACATTTTGAATGCTCCTTAGCAGGACTGGAAAACAGTCCAATGCACACACTTATCAAGAGAACATCCCTGGTCATCCCTACTGTGTCACACCCTGATCAGTTTCACCTGTCCTCATTATTGTCTCCGCCCCCTCCAGGTGTCGCTTGTTTCCCCCAGTTTATTTATCCCTGTGTTTCCTGTCTCTTTGTGCCAGTTTGTCTCGCATGTTTCCAAGTCAACCAGCAGTTTTTCCGTTCTCTTGCTTTTTGCCGTCTCCTTTTTCCTAGTCCTCCTGGTTTTGACCCTTGCCTGTTTCTGGGCTTTGTACACACCTGCCTGACCATTCTGCCTGCCTTGACCCCGAGCCTATCTGCCACTCTGTACTTCCTGGACTCTGAACTGGTTTTTACTTTTTTTCCTGTCCACGACCATTCTCTTGCCTACCCCTTTGGATTAATAAACATTGTAAGACTCCAACCATCTGCCTCCTGTGTCTGCATTTGGGTCTCGCCTTGTGCCTTGATATACTGCCTCACTCAAAAAAAATTCATTCAACTTTTTCACTCCGGACGCTTTATCTGGACGTGGTTCATCAGGACCTCCACCAGCCGAAGCTAAATAGTAACATTAAAATGATGCCTTCTAATTGCTGTCGCTGTACTCATAATATACAGGAGAACGATCGACTTACGGCGAGGATAGCTGTGCTGCAGGCCCAGCTTCAGACGCAATTGTTAGGCAAGGGTAATTTCAGTGTAGGAAAGGATAAAATAGCGTCTGTGCCACCAGTAAGTACAGATAATAGTATAAATCTCCTCGCACAGTCCCCTCGCCCGGACAACATTCTCATGGCTTCTGGAGGGAAATGCTGTAGGAATGCTCAACCGGTGTCGCTCATTCAGCTGACAGAAACTTTAAACCGTTTCTCCCCATTAAGCAGCAAGTCGGAGTCAGAGCCCGAGCCTTCTCTGGTCTCTACTCCTCCCATTACGGGGTCTGAGACGCCAAAGCCTCCCACCATTAGCTCTGACAAATTGAAAACCCTAGTCATTGTTATCCACTTCGGCACCAACGATGTTAGGATGAAACAGTCAAATTGTCTCTGGCCCCCTCCCAATTAGGGGGAGTGATGAGCTCTACAGCAGTCTCACAACTCAATCGCTGGTTGAAAACTGTTTTCTGCCCCTCCCAAAATATAGAATTTGTAGATAATTGGCCCTCTTTCTGGGACTCACCCACAAACAGGACCAAGCCTGGCTTGTTGAGGAGTGACGGACTCCATCCTAGCTGTTAGCCAGCCTGCCAGCTTAGTGGAGTTTGCCACTAGCACAGTCAGTGTAGTGAGCTCAGCTATCCCCATTGAGACCGTGTCTGTGCCTCGACCTAGGTTGGGCAAAACTAAACATGGCGGTGTTCGCCTTAGCAATCTCACTGGAATATAGACCTCCTCCATTCCTGCCATTATTGAAAGAGATTGTGATACCTCACATCTCAAAATAGGGCTACTTAATGTTAGATCCCTCACTTCCAAGGCAGTTACAGTCAATGAACTAATCACTGATCATAATCTTGATGTGATTGGCCTGACTGAAACATGGCTTAAGCCTGATTAATTTACTGTGTTAAATGAAGCAACACCTCCTGGTTACACTAGTGACCATATCCTCCGCGCATCCCGCAAAGGCGGAGGTGATGCTAACATTTATGATAGCAAATTTCAATTTACATAAAACCCCCGACGTTTTCGTCTTTTGAGCTTCTGATCATGAAATCTATGCAGCCTACTCAATCACTTTTTATAGCAACTGTTTACAGGCCTCCTGGGCCATATACAGCGTTCCTCACTGAGTTCCCTGAATTATTTTCGGACCTTGTAGTCATAGCAGATAATATTCAAATTTTTGGTGACTTTAATAATCATGTGGAAAAGTCCACAAACCCACTCCAAAAGGCTTTCAGAGCCATCATCGACTCAGCGGGTTTTGTCCAACATGCCTTCCGGACCTACTCACTGCCACAGTCATACTCTGGACCTAGTTTTGTCCCGTGGAATAAATGTTGTGGATCTTAATGTGTTTCCTCATAATCCTGGACTATCGGCCCACCATTTTGTTACGTTTGCAATCGCAACAAATAATCTGCTCAGACCCCAACCAAGGATCATCAAAAGTCGTGCTATAAATTCTCGGACAACCCAAAGATTCCTAGATGCCCTTCCAGACTCCCTCCGCCTACCCAAGGACGTCAGAGTACAACAATCAGTTAACCACCTAACTGAGGAACTCAATTTAACCTCGCTCAATATCCTAGATGCAGTCGCACCCCTAAAATCAAAAAACATTTGTCATAAGAAACTAGCTCCCTGGTATACAGAAAATACCTGAGCTCTGAAGCAAGCTTCCAGAAAATTAGAACGGAAATGGCACCACACCAAACTGGAAGTCTTCCAACTGGCTTGGAAAGACAGTACCGTGCAGTATCGAAGAGCCCTCACTGCTGCTCGATCATCTTATTTTTCCAACTTAATTGAGGAAAATAAGAACAATCCAAAATGTATTTTTGATACTGTCGCAACGCTAACTAAAAAGCAGCATTCCCCAAGAGAGGAAGTGATAAATTCCTGAACTTCTTTGAGGAAAACATCATGATCATTAGAAAGCAAATCACAGACTCCTCTTTAAATCTGCGTATTCCTCCAAAGCTCAGTTGTCCTGAGTCTGCACAACTCTGCCAGGACCTAGGATCAAGGGAGACACTCAAAGTGTTTTAGTGCCATATCTCTTGACACAATGATTAAAATAATCATGGCCTCTAAAACTTCAAGCTGCATACTGGACCCTATTCCAACTAAACTATTGAAAGTGCTGCTTCCTGTCCTTGGCCATCCTATGTTGAACATAATAAACGTCTCTCTATCTGCCGGATGTGTACCAAACTCACTAAAAGTGGCAGTAATAAAGCCTCCCTTGAAAAAGCCAAACCTTGACCTAGAAAATAAAAAAAAACTATCGGCCTATATCAAATCTCCCATTCCCCTAAAAAATGTTAGAAAAAGCTGTTGCGCAGCAACTCACAGCCTTCCTGAAGACAAACAATGTATACGAAATGCTTCAGTCTGGTTTTAGACCCCATCATAGTACTGAGACTGCACTTGTGAAGGTGGTAAATTACCTTTTAATGATGTCAGACCGAGGCTCTGCATATGTCCTCGTGCTCCTAGACCTTAGTGCTGTTTTTGATACCGTCAATTCCCACATTCTTTTGGACAGTTTGGAAACCCAAATTGGTCTACACAGACAAGTTCTGGCTTGATTTAGATCTTATCTGTCGGAAAGATATCAGTTTATCTCTGTGGATGGTTTGTCCTCTGACAAATCAACTGTAAATGTCGATGTTCCTCAAGGTTCCGTTTTAGGACCACTATTGTTTTCACTATATATTTTACCTCTTGGTGATGTCATTCAGAAATATAATGTTGGGAGACAGGGGTTGGGAGACACTGTGGCCCTGTCCACAGTATCTCCCAACCCCTGCGGTCTCAGCCTCCAGTATTTATGCTGCAATAGTTTGTGTCGGGGTGCTGGCCTTCGAGGCAGAGTTCCTCTGTCCAATGTCTGTCTTCTTTTGCCCATCTTAATCTTTTCTTTTTATTGTCCAGTCTGAGATATGGCTTTTCTTTGCATCTCTGCCTAGAAGGCTAGCCTCTTCACTGTTGATGTTGAGACTGTTTTTTTTGCGGGTACTATTGAATGAAGCTGCCAGTTGAGGACTTGTGAGGCATCTGTTTCTCAAACAAGACACTTTAATGTACTTGTCCTCTTGCTCAGTTGTGCACCGGGGCCTCCCACTCCTCTTTCTATTCTGGTTAGGGCCAGTTTGCGCTGTTCTGTGAAGGGAGTAGTACACAGTGTTGTACGAGATGTTCATGGAATAGCCTTCATTTCTCAGAACAAGAATAGACTGACGAGTTTCAGAAGAAAGTGCTTTGTTTCTGGCCATTTTGAGCCTGTAATCGAACCCACAAATGCTGATGCTCCAGATATTCAACTAGTCTAAACAAGGCCAGTTTTATTGCTTCTTTAATAAGAATCACAGTTTTCAGCTGTGCTAACAATTGCAAAAGGGTTTTCTAATGATCAATTAGCTAATTCAAGTTTATCATTTTAAAAGGCTAACACAACGTGCCATTGGATGGTTGCTGATGGTTGCTGATAATTGGCCCCTGTACGCCTATGTAGATGTTCCATTAAAAATCAACTGTTTCCAGTTACAATAGTCATTTACAACATTAACTATGTCTACACTGTATGTCTGATCAATTTGATGTTATTTCAATGGACAAAAAATGTGCTTTTCTTTCAAAAACGATGACATTTCTAAGTGGCCATAGACTTTTGAACAGTTGTGTAAATATCAAACCACTGTCAGAATACCTTAGTATTTCACAAGTTTAACTTGTAGCAAATATAGAATACATTCGGAACAAAATGCTGATAACAGTGTACAAATCCATCTAATTAGCTACAGTTGAAACCGGTTTATAAATTATAGCGTACATCAGCTGACTAACTGGAGCTGGCTAGCAACTGCTACAGCATCAAATTGTATTTGACACATGCGCCGAACACAACAGGTGTAGTAGACCTTACAGTGAGGCGGCAGGTAGCCTAGTGGTTAGAGCGTTGGGCCAGTAACCAAAAGTTTGCTGGATTGAATCCCTGAGCTGACAACGTAAAAATCTGTCATTTTGCCCCTGAACAAGGCAGTTAACCCACTTTTCCCCGGTAGGCCGTCATTGTAAATAATAATTTGTTCTTAACTGACTTGCCTAGTTAAATAAAAGGTAAAAAACTAAAAAAAGTTCAATGCTTACTTACAAGCCCTTAACCAACAATTCAGTATTAAGAAAAATAAGTGTTAAGTAAAAAAATAGAAATAACATAGTTAAAGTGCATAGTTAAAGTGCAGCAGTAAAATAACAGTAGCCATTTGATTAGCTGTTCAGGAGGCTAATGCGATTAACATGAGGTTGTAAGTAACAAGAACATTTCCCATGACATAGTCATACCTGATATTGGCAGAAAGCTTAAATTATTGTTAATCTAACTGCACTGTCCAATTTACAGTAGCTATTACAGTGAAATAATACCATGCCATTGTTTGAGGAGAGTGTACAGTTATGAACTTAAAGTTATTAATAAACCAATTACGCACATTTGGGCAGTCTTGATACAAAGTTCTGATTAGAAATGCAATGGTTTATTGGATCAGTCTAAAACTTTGCAAATACACTGCTGCCATCTAGCGGCCAAAATCTAAATTGTACCTGGGCTGGAATAATACATTATGGCCCTTCTCTTGCATTTCAAAGATGATGGTTCGAAACAAAAACAAAATAAATGCATGGTTTTTTCAATCAGTCCTACAGTTCCACAAACTTCAAAGTGTTTCCTTTCAAATGGTATCAAGAATATGCATATCCTTGCTTCAGGTCCTAAGCTGCAGGCAATTAGATTTGGGTAAGTCAATTTAGGCGAAAATTGAAAAAAATTGTCCGATCGTTATTAAGAGGTTTTAAGAACAAATTCTTATTTACAATGACGGCCTACCTCGGACAACGCTGGGCCCATTGTGCGCCGCCCTATGGGACTCCCAATCACGTCCGAATGTGATACAGCCTGGATTTGAACCAGGGACTGTAGTGACACCTCTTGATGTGGACATCAAGAAACTTGAAGCTCTCAACCTGCTCCACTACAGCCCCGTCGATGAGAATGGGTGCGTGTTCGGTCCTCCTTTTCCTGTAGTCCACAATCATCTCCTTTGGTCTTGGTCGCGTTGAGGGAGAGGTTATCCTGGCACCACACGGCCAGGTCTCTGACCTCCTCCCTATAGGCTGTCTCATCGTTGTCGGTGAATAGGCCAACCACTGTTGTGTCATCGGCAAACTTTGGCATTTGTTATGTTAGCTTGAAAGCTTGTGATTTGTACTCGTCGGGAATGTTCAATGTCAATTAACTAGCTACACCACCCGATGTTCAATGTCAATTAGCTAGCTACACCACCCGATGTCACAGGAAGTCCATAAAGATCATCAAGGACAACAACCACCCCGCTATCATCCAGAAGGCAAGGTCAGTACAGGTGTATCAAAGCTGGGACCGAGAGACTGAAAAACAGCTTCTATCTCAAGGCCATCAGACTGTTAAACAGCCACCACTAACATTGAGTGGCTGCTGCCAACACACTGACTCAACTCCAGCCACTTTAATAATGGGAATTGATTGGAAATGATGTAAAATATATCACTAGCCACTTTAAACAATGCCACCTAATATAATGTTTACACACCCTACATTATTCATCTCATATGTATATACTGTACTCTATATCATCTACTGCATCTTTATGTAATACATGTATCACTAGCCACTTTAACTATGCCACTTTGTTTACATACTCATCTCATATGTATATACTGTACTCAATACCATCTACTGTATCTTGCCTATGCCGCTCTGTACCATCATATAAGGTAGTAGTTTTGGAATTGTTAGCTAGATTACTTGTTGGTTATTACTGCATTGTCGGAACTAGAAGCACAAGCATTTCGCTACACTGCATTAACATCTGCTAACCATGTGTATGTGACAGATTTGATTTGATGATTTGATTTGATTTAGCTAGTTTCTAACATAACAGCTTCCTAGTTATCTGTAGCAATCCGATTATGTTGACAATTGTGTAGGTAGTGTCTTATTGAACACGTTGAGAAGTAATTACCAGCATTGTCTAAATATATTTTGATTGCAGCTTTCTTCTTCGTTGGGAAAAATACATGTAATTAAAAGAAACAGACAGGGACCAATGGCGATCATCAATGGGTGTAATTTGACATCAAGAAATGCCAATATCAGAAAACGCCCCAAATTGCTTTCTGCAATTACACTCTTCTCGTGCCCTTTGCGTGTAATTCGTCTTCTTCGCCACAAGGTGGCTGGTGTGTAATAAATGGTGGCACTAGAACTCCCTTAAAACCCCGTATGTTATTGTTGTAGGCCAGCTAGCTACAGCGCTTCGTCGCCGGTAAAATTCTGCCGCACCGAGGGATTTTAATCCACTCTGATTCCCCTCAGTTAATACTCTGTTCGCCTGTTTACGAGACTTTGGTTTTATATATTTTACCATGATTAGAAAGTAGATAGTTAGGTCTTTAGTTCTACATTTTAGAGTCATCACTTTGTCGGGACAGGAGCAGCTAACAAGTCAGCCAGCTAACTAGTTAGCTAGTCAATTTAGCTAATACATTTTTTTCCCGATCAAGACGTCGATTGATACCACTGCTGTCATGGAAGACAAATCTTTTACGAAGGAATTAGATCAATGGATCGAACAACTAAACGAGTGTAAACAACTTACGGAGAATCAAGTCAGGAGTCTCTGTGAGAAGGTAACTTTACCTAAACCCAATTTGTTAGATTAGAGCTGAAATTATTGTTCGACGAGATTAGTTGGCTAGTTTAACGGTAGCTAACAATAGGTAGCTAGCAAAGCTAACTAACAGTAGCCAGCTAGCTTCAAAGCATACTTGCCAACGATTTAGCTAGCTAACGCTCGTTAGCATGAACTGGGCCTAACCATTCAGCTAGCCAAACTGAAGCCTATATGGAATGACTAAACAATCCAGATGATTAACACCATGATGACTAACCACAGTTAACGTACTTATTCAGGATGCCCTTCAATCCAATCAATATTTATGGGTGTGCAAGGCTAGCTATCTGATCAACGATTTCGCTGGTAGGACAGGGCGTTCTGTTAATGATCTAGCTAAATGTACGTTGTCGTTTTGTGTTTTCAGGCCAAGGAAATCCTTACCAAAGAATCAAATGTGCAGAAAGTGCGATGTCCGGTCACAGTTTGTGGGGATGTTCATGGGCAGTTCCATGACCTCATGGAACTCTTCAAGATTGGGGGGAAATCTCCTGACACCAACTACCTGTTCATGGGGGATTACGTGGATAGAGGCTACTACTCAGTGGAAACTGTCACACTTCTCGTCACATTAAAGGTATGCTTTTCACAACTCACTTTACACAAAGGTGTCTGGTGCACCAGGTTATGATGATAATTCACTGTTGCTCAAGCAGCTAAGACCTTGGGGCGGCAGGGTAGCCTAGTGGTTAGAGCGTTGGACTAGCGGCCGAAAGTTCAAATCCCTGAGCTGACAAGGTACAAATCTGTTGTTCTGCCCCTGAACAGGCAGTTAACCCACTGTTCCTAGGCCGTCATTGAAAATAAGAATTTGTTCTTAACTGACATGCCTAGTTAAATAAAGGTAAAATAAAAATAAATAAATATGATGACAGATTATTTTTGGTGAAATGTTACAGGTCCGTTACCAAGAACGAATCACAATTCTGCGAGGAAACCACGAAAGCAGGCAAATCACACAGGTGTATGGCTTCTATGACGAGTGCTTGAGGAAATACGGCAATGCCAACGTGTGGAAATCCTTCACAGACCTGTTTGACTATCTCCCACTAACTGCACTTGTAGATGAACAGGTATTTTTGGTTTGAGTTTTCCTATTAAATCTGCATTTGTGCAGTTTCACCAACTCAATATTTGAATTGTCAATGTTTAATGGAAGTGAGTATGTTCTATTTAAATCCTCCACACTAACTGCTGATTTCTAATCCAAACTACTTTTATATTGCCAGATCTTCTGCCTACATGGAGGTCTCTCTCCTTCTATAGACACTCTTGATCACATACGGGCTCTGGACCGCTTGCAAGAGGTCCCACACGAGGTATATATTATGTTGCACAGAGAGCATAGGTGTCATTCTCAAAGTCTCATGGCGCATCAACATTAACTGTGTTCCTTTTATTTCAGGGTCCAATGTGTGACCTTCTGTGGTCAGACCCAGATGACCGTGGTGGCTGGGGTATCTCCCCTAGAGGTGCTGGCTACACCTTTGGTCAAGACATCTCTGAAACCTTCAACCATGCCAACGGACTCACCCTTGTGTCCCGTGCCCACCAATTGGTTATGGAGGTACAATATAATTTGTTAATCTGCTATTACATTTTCAATCAAAGTTGTATAATACTCAGTCAGTATTCACATTTTCCCCACCTTGGGAGAAAACACAGGAGTTCAGACTGCCAGCAAAAAAGCCCTATTTACATGTTGCTTATGAGTGCATTTCACACTACTTTGGGATTATGATTGGTTTGTAAGGCTCCTATGAATATCCTGCTTAATGTTTGTCATCGCAAATCAACTGCATTATACTTCAACCAGAAAGGTTATTTGGCTACATTGCTAGTCTGTCAAGCTTTAGCATTCTAACTAACAGCGGCATTCAAAATAGGCATTTTGCAATGATCAATCAAATAATCTTAGCGACCATTCAATAACTAATCAAAACTTTAAGCGTATGACAACACACAGAAATGGTGCATATCTAGGCAAAATTGAATGTGTGCGAATGGCATTTGGGTTCCCTCACGGTGGCCATTGTACTTGTTTATGATGTGAATGGCGACTAAGTATTTCTTTCTAATTGTGATTACCATGGAGGTTTGGAGACCTGCCACATCGTTAGGATTGTATATTAATACAATGGTGCAAACAATGCCTTAAGACTGGTTCTTAATTGTTTTTCTTCAGGGATACAACTGGGGCCATGACAAAAATGTTGTCACCATTTTCAGTGCACCAAATTACTGCTATCGCTGTGGCAACCAGGCAGCCATCATGGAGCTGGATGATACACTCAAATATTCTTTGTAAGTATGAGGATGTCTAGTGACTTTCCTATTATTCAAATTGGGTAGATCAGACATCCAATGTTTGCACAAGTATTTTCTGTTGCTCAACAATCTGACTATATTTTTCTCAATCCCCTTCAGCCTACAGTTCGACCCGGCTCCTCGACGCGGAGAGCCTCATGTGACTAGACGCACCCCTGACTACTTCCTGTAACTGTTTGAAGCCATCCTTGTTCAAGTACTGCACATCTAGATTTGAATATACTGTACAAGAGGGGTTTAATAAATGCATTCTACAGAAGATAATGGTATAGGAAACCTACAAAATAATAGCAAGAACCCCCTCTGCAGTTTAGAAAATGCTGTCATAATGCTGTGCTGATAAACATTTGCAATACATGTTTAACTTTTTTTTTTTTTAATACATGTTTTAAAGTGATTGAAATATGAAAGTACCAACATGGACCAAATGTGCCATAAAATCTTAAGACATGTAAAACTTGCCTTTTTTTTTCACTTCAATAGAATACTATTTGGCCAATGTTGCTACAGATTGTACGCAAGACGTGATAACCAAGTATTTTGTGGCCATTACAAGAAAGCCCCATACAAACCAGCCCCTAGATTCAACTAACCTGTTCTTGCTGACACGTTCTTCATTTCGGCATACATTCTTTTAGCACTGTTAGTTTCCAGTTGGTTTAAAAAAAAAGCTAACAAAGATTAAATCCATGTTTTGTACCACTCTGTGGTTCCTCACAATCTTAACTGCTGCATATCTAGCATTTCCAAGCACCTTTGCAGGAACTAGTTGTTTCTAAAATGTGACCAAAACAAAGCTCTACACACATGCAAGAGACATCTCACTTGACACAACATGAATGTAATATCTTTCTGAATTCTCTAGTTTTTATAGAAGCAACTGGAAATTGACATTTTAAGGTCCTTTTTTTTCACTTAATTGAGAACGAAGAAAGTATCTCCAAGTTAGTTAAATCTATGGGCTTGTTTGTATGGGGTTTTCCTGTAATGGACACAATCTTTGGTTGTAAGACCAGCTAATGTTATCTGTAGCTACTCAAACTGACTATGGTATGAAATGTTTTTTTTCTTGCTAGATTGTAAATTTAGATTCCTAAAAGTCATTTAGCTTCTTAGACCAAGTGGCATTCATAAAGATGACTTGCTCTGCTGAACATCTCAGCAACCTTATAATTTGAATAAAGATAATGAACATTTAACGGTCCTCTTCTTGTTATCACTCGGGTCAGCTTTACAGTTTCCTGTTTCAGTTAGTAATGAGGCTGGAATAAGGGTACTTGAGGGCTTTTTACATTAAGCCACACTGAGCTAGGGTAAGTTTCACCAAATGATGAAAAGGACAATGAAATTCAAATATCCTTTCACACTGAAGCTGAAACTTTGCTGACCCTATACTGTTTCCTGATTATCAAGTTACCACACTGCTTTTTGGCTATACCCTTTTCTCCATTTATCGCAATTGAGGATTGTAGGAGTTGGCTTTGCTATATCCATGGTTATAAGTACCAATCAAGTGCCTTGCTAGCAAAAGTGGAAATAAAAACACTAGCAGGAACTAGCAAGCCCTGAGCACGGTTGTGGTAAAATGTCCTTTATCAGACTAGCATACGGCATTTTTCAAGGATGAGCATAAAAGCATTAAATGGGGAGAAGACAACTAAGTCTGGCCATGTGAAGAAGTGCAGCTATAGTGAGTAACTTTGGTCAGGGCCACCCCAACTGGCACACCATGAATAGAGGGAAGTTGATGGCCAGCAATTTTGTAGCCGTGGTAATAGCCAAGCCCGTTGCTCTGTCGCTGCTAAAAGGTGGCCCCAGATCAGTCGTTGGATGGGGTGTTGTCCTCTTCGTTATGACTCCCACTTTACAGACATCAAAATAGCTACAGGGATGGATGTGCAGGAGTCAGGGCTTTGGGTCATGGGGGTCAGGAATCCTGGGTGCCTCACCGTATGGTCTGGTGGGCACCACAGCGAGGGTGGAGGTCAAGTGTCCGTATGGTGCAAGGGACCTTACCATTGAAGAGGCAGTGAAGTCGAAGGATTTTTATATCCAGGAGGAGGGAGGCTTATAGCCTCTGAAGACCATCCTTACTGGCACCATGTCCAAGGGCAGATCCACATCACTGGAAGGCACACTTGCTTCTTCATTGTGTGGACCACCAAAGCCTCAATCACCATCCCCATCCAGTGTGACATCCTCTGGCAGACTAAAATAGTTTTCAAGGACCACATACTCCCAAAATTGGCACTGCAACACTGAACATCTGTAAATATCTTGTGTTTTGGCACAAATCAGTTTTTGTTCTTACCTTGATTTTATTCCAATCATTTTTTGTGTGGGGGGGAGCACTGCATTACCATTCGTCGCGCCTCTGTATCTGTTTTCAGGGAAGCCAGTGATCCAAAAATATTCCACAGTTCATACACACACACTAGGCTCACAGAATAGGTTATATTACATACAAGTTTTGCTCAAAGCAGCCAACTAAGTGGTCTCAGTTTCATTCAGTAGTACAACACAATTCACATTGTATTTTATCATGGGCACAGTGGGAATGTATATCCGTGATGTTTAAATAATTTGTTGTTCCCTTTGTTGTGTATAGCTTCCTTTTCTGGTAAATGCAGGATGGGAGAGACATCACTTCCAGCAGATCTCCTTGCTGAGGGTGGCGTTCATCACGCACTGCTTCTCGTGGGGTGAGCCTAAAGTTCTAAAATCAAATATTAGTCACATGCACCGAATACAACAGGTGAAATGCTTACTTACGAGCCCCTAACCAACAATGCAGTTTAAAAAAAATAAGAATAAGAAATAAAAGTAACAAGTAATTAAAGAGCAGCAGTAAAATAACAATAACGAGACTATATACAGGGTGGTACCGGTAGAGAGTGAATGTGCAGGGGCCCCAGGTAAGTTGAGGTAATATATACATGTAGGTAGAGTTATTAAAGTGACTATGAATAGAAAACAACAGATTAGCTGCGGAGTAAAAGAGGGGGGGGCAATGCAAATAGTCTGGGTAGCCATGTGATTAGATGTTCAGGAGTCCTATGGCCTGGGGGTAGAAGCTGTTTAGAAGCCTCTTGGAACTAGACTTGACGCTCTGGTTCCGCTTGCCGTGCGGTAGCAGAGAGAACAGTCTATGACTAGGGTGGCTGGAGTCGGACAATTTTTAGGTCCTTCCTCTGACACCGCCTGGTATATAGAGGTCCTGGATGGCAGGAAGCTTGGCCACAGTAATGTACTGGGCCGTACGCACTACCCTCTGTAGTGCTTTGCGGTCGGATGCCGAGCAGTTGCCATACCAGGCAGTGATGCAAACAGTCAGGATGCTCTCGATGGTGCAGCCATAGAACCTTTTGAGGATCTGAGGACCCATGCCAAATCTTTTCAGTCTCCTGAGGGGGAATAGGTTTTGTTGTGCCCTTTTCACGACTGTCTTGGTGTGCTTGGACCATGTTAGTTTGTTGGTGATGTGGACAACAAGGAACTTGAAGCTCTCAACCTGCTCCACTACAGCCCCATCGATGAGAATGGGGGCATGCTCGGTCCTCTTTTTCCTGTAGTCCACAATCATCTCCTTTGGTCTTGGTCATGTTGAGGGAGTCACGTTGTTGTCCTGGCACCACATGGCCAGGTCTCTGACCTCCTCCCTATAGGCCGTCTCATCGTTGTTGGTGGTCAGGCCTACCACTGTTGTGTCATCGGCTAACTTAATGATGGTGTTGGAGTCGTGCCTGGCCGTGCAGTCATGAGTGAACAGGGAGTACAGGAGGGGACTGAGCACGCACCCCTGAGGGGCCCCTGTTTTAAGGATCAGCGTGGCGGATGGGTTGTTACCTACCCTTACCACCTGGGGGCGGCCCGTCAGGAAGTCCAGGTTCCAGTTGCAGAGGGAGGTGTTTAGTCCCAGGGTCCTTAGCTTATTGATGAGCTTTGAGGGCACTATGGTGTTGAACTCTGAGCTGTAGTCAATGAATAGCATTCTCACATAGGTGTTCCTTTTGTCCAGTTGGGAAAGGGCAGTGTGGAGTGCAATAGAGATTGCATCATCTGTGGATCTGTTAGGGCGGTATGCAAATTGGAGTGGGTCTAGGGTTTCTGGTATAATAGTGTTGATGTGAGCCATGACCAGCCTTTCAAAGCACTTCATGGCTACAGACGTGAGTGCTACGGGTCTGTAGTCATTTAGGTAGGTTACCTTAGTGTTCTTGGGCACAGGGACTATGGTGGTCTGCTTAAAACATGTTGGTATTATAGACTCGGACAGGGAGAGGTTGAAAATGTCAGTGAAGACACTTGCAAGTTTGTCAGCGCATGCTCCCAGTACACGTACTGGTAATCTGTCTGTGATTGTTGACCTGTTTAAAAGGTCTTACTCACAGCGACTGCGGAGAACGTGATCACACAGTCTTCCGGAACAGCTGGTGCTCTCATGCATGTTTCAGTGTTATTTGCCTCGAAGCTGTCAGGTGCGTGAATGAGGACCCAAAAGCGAATTAACAAGACAGAGTTTCTTTAATGACGAAACACACGTAGGCTCAGATGGACAGGCAGATTCCGACAGGACAGGACAAGGTTAGATGAACAGGCAGATTCCGACAGGACAGGACAAGGTTGCAGCAAACACGACGATAGTCTGGTTCAGGCATGAGTAACACAAACGAGAATCCGACAAAGACAGAAGCAGAAACAGAGAGAGATATAGAGACCTAATCAGAGGGAAAAAGGGAACAGGTGGGAAAAGGGGTGAACGAGGTAGTTAGAGAAGACAAGGAACAGCTGGGGGAAAGAGGGGAAGAAAAGGTAACCTAATACGACCAGCAGAGGGAGACAGGGTGAAGAGAAAGAACAGGAACAGGACACAACATGACAATACATGACAGTACCCCCCCACTCACCGAGCGCCTCCTGGCGCACTCGAGGAGGAAACCTGGCGGCAACGGAGGAAATCATCGATCAGCGAACGGTCCAGCACGTCCCGAGAGGGAACCCAACTCCTTTCCTCAGGACCGTACCCCTCCCAATCCACTAGGTACTGGTGACCACGGCCCCGAGGACGCATGTCCAAAATCTTACGGACCCTGTAGATAGGTGCGCCCTCGACAAGGATGGGGGGGGGGGGGGGGAAGACGAGCGGGGGCGCGAAGAACGGGCTTAACACAGGAGACATGGAAGACCGGGTGGACGCGACGAAGATATCGCGGAAGAAGAAGTCGCACTGCGACAGGATTAATGATCCGAGAAATACGGAACGGACCAATGAACCGCGGGGTCAACTTGCGAGAAGCTGTCTTAAGGGGAAGGTTCTGAGTGGAGAGCCAAACTCTCTGACCGCGACAATATCTAGGACTCTTAGTTCTACGCTTATTAGCAGCTCTCACAGTCTGCGCCCTATAACGGCAAAGTGCAGACCTGACCCTCTTCCAGGTGCGCTCGCAACGTTGGACAAAAGCCTGAGCGGAGGGGACGCTGGACTCGGCGAACTGAGATGAGAACAGCGGAGGCTGGTACCCGAGGCTACTCTGAAAAGGAGATAGCCCGGTCGCAGACGAAGGAAGCGAGTTGTGGGCGTATTCTGCCCAGGGGAGCTGTTCTGACCAAGACGCAGGGTTGCGAAAAGAAAGACTGCGTAAGATGCGACCAATAGTCTGATTGGCCCGTTCTGCTTGACCGTTAGACTGGGGGTGAAAGCCGGAAGAGAGACTGACGGAAGCCCCAATCAAACGGCAAAACTCCCTCCAAAATTGAGACGTGAATTGCGGACCTCTGTCCGAAACGACGTCTGACGGAAGGCCATGAATTCTGAAAACATTCTCGATGATGATTTGTGCCGTCTCTTTAGCAGAAGGAAGCTTAGCAAGGGGAATAAAATGAGCCGCCTTAAAGAACCTGTCGACAACCGTAAGAATAACAGTCTTCCCCGCTGACGAAGGCAGTCCGGTGACAAAATCTAAGGCGATGTGAGACCACGGTCGAGAGGGAATGGGAAGCGGCCTGAGACGGCCGGCAGGAGGGGAGTTACCGGACTTAGTCTGCGCGCAGACCGAACAAGCAGCCACAAAACGACGCGTGTCATGCTCCCGGGTGGGCCACCAAAAACGCTGGCGAATGGAAGCAAGCGTACCCCGAACGCCAGGGTGGCCGGCTAACTTGGCAGAGTGAGCCCACTGAAGAACGGCCAGACGAGTAGGAACGGGAACGAAAAGAAGGTTCCTAGGACAAGCGCGCGGCGACGGAGTGTGAGTGAGTGCTTGCTTTACCTGCCTCTCAATTCCCCAGACAGTCAACCCGACAACACGCCCCTCAGGGAGAATCCCCTCGGGGTCAGTGGAGGCTACTGAAGAACTGAAGAGACGAGATAAAGCATCAGGCTTGGTGTTCTTAGAGCCCGGACGATAAGAAATCACGAACTCGAAACGAGCAAAAAACAGCGCCCAGCGCGCCTGACGCGCATTAAGTCGTTTGGCAGAACGGATGTACTCAAGGTTCCTATGGTCAGTCCAAACGACAAAAGGAACGGTCGCCCCCTCCAACCACTGTCGCCATTCGCCTAGGGCTAAGCGGATGGCGAGCAGTTCGCGGTTTCCCACATCATAGTTACGTTCCGACGGCGACAGGCGATGAGAAAAATACGCGCAAGGGTGGACCTTGTCGTCAGAGAGGGAGCGCTGAGAAAGAATGGCTCCCACGCCCACCTCTGACGCGTCAACCTCGACAACGAACTGTCTAGAGACGTCAGGTGTAACAAGGATAGGTGCGGATGTAAAACGATTCTTGAGGAGATCAAAAGCTCCCTGGGCGGAAACGGACCACTTAAAGCACGTCTTGACAGAAGTAAGGGCTGTGAGAGGAGCTGCCACCTGACCGAAATTACGGATGAAACGACGATAGAAGTTCGCGAAGCCGAGAAAGCGCTGCAGCTCGACGCGTGACTTAGGGACGGGCCAATCAATGACAGCTTGGACCTTAGCGGGATCCATCTTAATGCCTTCAGCGGAAATAACAGAACCGAGAAATGTGACGGAGGAGGCATGAAAAGTGCACTTCTCAGCCTTCACAAAAAGACAATTCTCTAAAAGGCGCTGGAGGACACGTCGAACGTGCTGAACATGAATCTGGAGTGACGGTGAAAAAATCAGGATATCGTCAAGGTAAACGAAAACAAAGATGTTCAGCATGTCTCTCAGGACATCATGACTAATGCCTGAAAGACAGCTGGAGCGTTAGCGAGGCCGAAAGGAAGAACCCGGTATTCAAAGTGCCCTAACGGAGTGTTAAACGCCGTCTTCCACTCGTCCCCCTCCCTGATGCGCACGAGATGGTAAGCGTTACGAAGGTCCAACTTAGTGAAAAACCTGGCTCCCTGCAGGATCTCGAAGGCTGAAGACATAAGAGGAAGCGGATAACGATTCTTCACTGTTATGTCATTCAGCCCTCGATAATCTATGCAGGGGCGCAGGGACCCGTCCTTCTTCTTAACAAAAAAAAACCCCGCTCCGGCGGGAGAGGAGGAGGGGACTATGGTACCGGCGGCAAGAGCTACAGACAAATAATCTTCGGGAGCCGACAGAGAGTATAGTCTACCCCGGGGGGGAGTGGTTCCCGGAAGGAGATGAATACTACAATCATACGACCGGTGTGGAGGAAGAGAGGTGGCCCTGGACCGACTGAACACCGTGCGCAGATCGTGATATTCCTCCGGCACCCCTGTCAAATCACCAGGCTCCTCCTGTGAAGAAGAGACAGAGGAAACAGGAGGGATAGCAGACATTAAACATTTCACATGACAAGAGACGTTCCAGGAGAGGATAGAATTACTAGACCAATTAATAGAAGGATTATGACAAACTAGCCAGGGATGGCCCAAAACAACAGGTGTAAAAGGTGAACGAAAAATTAAAAAAGAAATGGTTTCGCTATGATTACCGGAGACAGTGAGGGTTAAAGGTAGCGTCTCACGCTGAATCCTGGGGAGAGGACTACCATCCAAGGCGAACAAGGCCGTGGGCTCCCTTAACTGTCTGAGAGGAATGTCATGTTCCCGAGCCCAGGTCTCGTCCATAAAACAGCCCTCCGCCCCAGAGTCTATCAAGGCACTGCAGGAAGCTGACGAACCGGTCCAGCGTAGATGGACCGACAAGGTAGTGCAGGATCTTGAAGGAGAGACAGGAGTAGTAGCGCTCACCAGTAGCCCTCCGCTTACTGATGAGCTCTGGCTTTTACTGGACATGAAGTGACAAAATGACCAGCGGAACCGCAATAGAGACAGAGGCGGTTGGTGATTCTCCGTTCCCTCTCTTTAGTCGAGATGCGGATACCTCCCAGCTGCATAGGCTCAGCACCCGAGCCGGCAGAGGAAGATGGTAGTGATGCGGAGAGGGGGGCAACGGAGAACGCGAGCTCCTTTCCACGAGCTCGGTGACGAAGATCAACCCGTCGCTCAATGCGAATAGCGAGTTCAATCAAGGAATCCACGCTGGAAGGAACCTCCCGGGAGAGAATCTCATCCTTTACCTCTGCGCGGAGACCCTCCAGAAAACGAGCGTGCAAAGCCGGCTCGTTCCAGCCACTGGAGGCAGCAAGAGTGCGAAACTCAATAGAGTAGTCTGTTATGGATCGATTACCTTGACATAGGGAAGACAGGACCCTGGAAGCCTCCTCCCCAAAAACAGATCGATCAAAAACCCGTATCATCTCCTCCTTAAAGTCCTGATACTGGTTAGTACACTCAGCCCTTGCCTCCCAGATTGCCGTGCCCCACTCACGAGCCCGTCCAGTAAGGAGGGATATGACGTAGGCGATACGAGCAGTGCTCCTGGAGTAAGTGTTGGGCTGGAGAGAAAACACAATATCACACTGGGTGAGGAACGAGCGGCATTCAGTGGGCTCCCCAGAGTAACACGGCGGGTTATTGATTCTGGGCTCCGGAGATTCGAAAGCCCTGGAAGTGGCCGGTGGATCGAGGCGGAGATGGTGAACCTGTTCTGTGAGGTTGGAGACTTGGGTGGCCAGGGTCTCAACGGCATGTCGAGCAGCAGACAATTCCTGCTCGTGTCTGCCTAGCATCGCTCCCTGGATCTCGACGGCTGAGTGGAGAGGATCCGAAGTCGCTGGGTCCATTCTTGGTCGGATTCTTCTGTCAGGTGCGTGAATGAGGACCCAAAAGCGAATTAACAAAACAGAGTTTCTTTAATGACGAAACACGCGTAGGCTCAGATGGACAGGCAGATTCCGACAGGACAGGACAAGGTTAGATGAACAGGCAGATTCCGACAGGACAGGACAAGGTTGCAGCAAACACGACGATAGTCTGGTTCAGGCATGAGTAACACAAACGAGAATCCGACAAAGACAGAAGCAGAAACAGAGAGAGATATAGAGACCTAATCAGAGGGAAAAAGGGAACAGGTGGGAAAAGGGGTGAACGAGGTAGATTTCTTATAAGCTTCCAGGCTATTTATATAGATATAGATACTTTTGTACCTGTTTCCTCCAGCATCTTCACATGGTCCTTTGCTGTTGTTCTGGGATTGATTTGCACTTTTCGCAGCAAAGTACGTTCATCTTTAGGAGACAGAACGCTTCTCCTTCCTGAGCGGTATGACAGATGCGTGGTCCCATGGTGTTTATACTTGCGTACTTTTTGTTTGTACAGGTGATCGTGGTACCTTCAGGCGTTTGGAAATTGCTCCCAAGGTTGAACCAGACTTGTGGAGGTCTACAATTTTTTTCTGAGGTCTTGGCTGATTTCTTTTGATTTTCCCATGATGTCAAGCAAAGAGGCACTGGGTTTGAAGGTAGGCCTTGAAATACATCCACAGGTACACCTCCAATTGACTCAAATGATGTCAATTTGCCTATCAGAAGCTTTTAAAGCAATGACATAATTTTCTGGAATTTTCCAAGCTGTTTAAAGGCACAGTCAACTTAGTGTATGTAAACTTCTGACCCACTGGAATTGTGATACAGTGAAATATAAGTGAAATAATCTGCCTGTAAACAGCTGTTGCAAAAATGACTTGTGTCATGCACAAAGTAGATGTCCTAACCGACTTGCGAAAACTATAGTTTGTTAACAAGAAATTTGTGGAGTGGTTGAAAAACGAGTTTTAATGACTCCAACCTAAGTGTATGTGAACTTCCAACTTCAACTGTATGTGAATGGACAAAGTCATTGATCACGTGACACAATTCATTCGTATGTGAAGACTCCAATTATAACATATGCTGACTTTCCTGGTACAACCAATATTCGATACAAACCGGTAATTTTTGTTAAATATCCAACAGGAGTTGCTAGATCAGTCGGTTTCCGGAAAGTTAAAGGCTGTAGACATGTGGATTGAGTTCACATCATGTTATTGCAAGCCTTGTTGATACAAGCACAAGTCAATCAGATGGTCATGGGGTTAGCCCAGGGAAGAACAACTGCTGTCCCTTCTCATTGAAGCTACGTAAATTCAAGGGTGACTTCAGTACTGCAGGTCATAGTTGCAGGCATTGTTTACAGAAAACTGTGTCCACCAATTCAGTGAATGGAAAAATGTAAATCTTTGTGGTCAATCTTTGTGTAAATAAAAAAATATTTACGCTATCATGGTACCAATAATTGTTTCTAATACATCAGATGTATGTCCTTCAACCGATTATTTTAAAATTGCACAAAGTAGAGGATAATGTAGTTGCTACTGGCAGCATGCAGTACCCCGGTCAGCCTTCAATTTGAGCTATTCAATGAGAGGTGGCAGCACTGAGCCGAAGTTCAAAATCTACCTCTTGGAGTAAGCTCAAACTGCGCATGTTATGTCTCCTTGAGACGCCATCATTTGAGAGCAATGAGGTATCATAAGAACGGTTTGTATAATGAAGTCAGTTAAAATGGCGTCTCATGGAAACATAACATATGCAGTTTGAGTTACTCCAGTAAGTATATTTGAACCAAAACTCAGTTTGTTTGTCTACATTCCATTAAAAAAAAAACAATGCAGATATTGGCGTAAACCTATTTTGGGTTAAGACAAGTAACTATGGATATGGGCAAACGTAATGATACGCTTGCAAGCTGAGTTTGAATAAAACATCCGATTACCACTTCATTTAGAAAGATTATTTATTAGCTATAATAAAAAACAATCAAATCATTGATGGATCACAAAATAATATAAATGCACGTTTCTCGTCTGCCCCGGCTAGCCAATCGGCATACGCGTCATCACAATCCCTCATCTGATTGGTCGAGTAGGTGGGTCTTCTGACTTTGTGGTTGTTGTAACTAGTGACGACCGCCTGATTTTCTGTGCTTGTATGAACAATACTCCGCGAGACCGTGGCGTGAACGATGTACACGCTTGCGGACTTATTATTATTATTTTTTTAACTCTTTGGTTACTGACTCATTGTGGATATTGAGCCAAAACTACCGGTTAGTATCGAATATTGATAACCCAAATGTATGTACACCATAAAGTAGCGAAATGCATAGTAATCTAGCATTTAAACTAACGTTGTCGCACTCAGTTTGGCTAGCTAGTTGTAGCTTTAACGTTAAATCGCTAACTTAGCTAGCTAACGATATTTAACCAAAACAAAGAGAGAAAATAATGCTTGTTAGCTAACTTATTTTCTTAAATTATATTAAGTTAACTTGCAATTGAAGGCATTGCCCCGCGAGTGACAGTTAAATAACATGGGTTTCACTGCTAGATGGCTAACGTTAATAGTTTGCTTGCTTGCTAACAACATTGAGTACCGGTACACATCGTTTTTTAACTATAAAATAAGGGATGAGTAGTAGGGCTTGAACCTGCAACCCCTGATGTTATAGGGCAAGCGCACTTGTCTTGGGCCAGGGTCCGGTTTCCCAAAAGCATCTTAAGGCTACGTTCATCGTTAGACCCTTAGTAGGAGCATTGTTACATCTCCGAGCTGTTTCCCGAAACCATTGTACTGTTTCTAAAGTTGTTCTTGAAAACGCTCGTTATTTAACGACTGCATCAGACCATTCGCAGAACATTTAAGAGGGTCAGATAGTTGTTTGCCCTTTCGCGTCACTTTATACTAAGATTTAAACACTTAAACACAAAATCAATGTTGTCTTTGTGTCACCGCCCCCCCCATAACTTCAGAACGAATGTGATATAATTATGAATACGAGCTCTATTATATGTGTGACAGTGACTACAAATACAAAGTTTCCCATTTCGTTGCATAACAAGAGAATGATATGAAGTCGCTTCAAACAAAAACCGAGCTGACTAACAATGAATGCAATATAGGCTACATAGACCTAATATACACTGCTCAAAAAAATTAAGGGAACACTAAAATAACACATTCTAGATCTGAATGAATGAAATATTCTTATTAAATACTTTTTTCTTTACATTGTTGAATGTGCTGACAACAAAATCACACAAATTATCAATGGAAATCAAATTTATCAACCCATGGAGGTCTGGATTTGGAGTCACACTCAAAATTAAAGTGGAAAACCACACTACAGGCTGATCCAACTTTGATGTAATTTCCTTTAAACAAGTCAAAATTAGGCTCAGTAGTGTGTGTGGCCTCCATGTGCCTGTATGACCTCCCTACAACGCCTGGGCATGCTCTTGATGAGGTGGCGGGTGGTCTCCTGAGGGATCTCCTCCCAGACCTGGACTAAAGCATCCGCCAACTCCTGGACAGTCTGTGGTGCAACGTGGTGTTGGTGGATGGAGCGAGACATGATGTCCCAGATGTGCTCAATTGGATTCAGGTCTGGGGAACGGGCGGGCCAGTCCATAGCATCAATGCCTTCCTCTTGCAGGAACTGCTGACACACTCCAGCCACATGAGGTCTAGCATTGTCATGCATTAGGAGGAACCCAGGGCCAACCGCACCAGCATATGGTCTCACAAGGGGTCTGAGGATCTCATCTCGGTACCTAATGGCAGTCAGTCTACCTCTGGCGAGCACATGGAGGGCTGTGAGGCCCCCCAAAGAAATGCCACCCCACACCATGACTGACCCACCACCAAACCGGTCATGCTGGAGGATGTTGCAGGCAGCAGAACGTTCTCCACGGTGTCTCCAGACTGTCACGTCTGTCACATGCTCAGTGTGAACCTGCTTTCATCTGTGAAGAGCACAGGGTGCCAGTGGCGAATTTGCCAATCTTGGTGTTCTCTGGCAAATGCCAAACGTCCTGCAAGGTGTTGGGCTGTATAAGCACAACCCCCACCTGTGGACGTTGGGCCCTCATACCACCCTCATGGAGTCTGTTTCTGACCGTTTGAGCAGACACATGCACATTTGTGGCCTGCTGGAGGTCATTTTGCAGGGCTCTGCTGGGCAGGGCAGTGCTCCTCCTCCTCCTCCTCCTTGCACAAAGGCGGAGGTAGCGGTCCTGCTGCTGGGTTGTTGCCCTCCTACAGCCTCCTCCACGTCTCCTGATGTACTGGTCTGTCTCCTGGTAGCGCCACCATGCTCTGGACACTACGCTGACAGGCACAGCAAACCTTCTTGCCACAGCTCGCATTGATGTGCCATCCTGGATGAGCTGCACTACCTGAGCCACTTGTGTGGGTTGTAGACTCCGTCTCATGCTACCACTAGAGTGAAAGCACCGCCAGCATTCAAAAGTGACCAAAACATCAGCCAGGAAGCATAGGAACTGAGAAGTGTTCTGTGGTTACCACCTGCAGAACCACTCCTTTATTGGGGGTGTCTTGCTAATTGCCTTTAATTTCCACCTTCCATTTGCACAACAGCATGTGAAATTTATTGTCAATCAGTGTTGCTTCCTAAGTGTACAGTTTGATTTCACAGAAGTGGGATTGACTTGGAGTTACATTGTGTTAAGTGTTCCCTTTATTTTTTTGAGCAGTGTAGTTTAACGATATTTAAATCAAATTCCGGTTAGCTAATTCAATTTTGTTTTATTTGGCTATTTGTACACTAGCCTACCATCTGTCATTTTTTCATCAATGTATTTCAAGTGTACAGTGTGCAATGTCCCAAATCTCAATTTTTATTTAGCTAATTTTATTTGTCACATACACCGAATACAACAGGTGAAATGCATACTTACAAGCCCTTAACCAAGAATGCAGTTCAAGAAATAGAGTTAAGAAAATATTTACTAAATAAACAATAAAAAAATAAAAAATCTAATCAAAAAGTAACATGAGAAAATTACCTAACAATAACAAGGCTATATACAGGGGGTACAGGGGGTACCGAGTCAATGTGGGGGGGGTAGAGGCTGTTAAGGAGCCTTTTGGAATTAGACTTGGCCCTCTGGTGCCACTTGTTGTGCGGTAGCAGAGAGAAGAGTCTATGACTTGGGTGACTGGAGTCTGACAATTTTTACAGCCTTACTCTGACACCGCCTGGTAGAGGTCCTGGATGGCACATTGTCGGTGATCAGGCCTACCACTGTTGTGTCGTCAGCAAACTAAATTATGGTGTTGGAGTCATGTTTGGCCACTCAGTCGTGGGTGAACAAGGAGTACAGGAGGGGACTAAGCATGCAACCTTGAGGGGCTCCAGTGTTGAGGATCAGCGTGGCAGATGTTGTTGCCTGACAGGAAGTCCAGGATCCAGTTGCAGAGGGAGGTGTTTAGTGTCAGGGTCCTTAGCTTAGTGATGGGCTTTGTGGGCACTATGGTGTTGAAAGCTGAGCTGTAGTCAATGGACAGAATTCTCACATAGGTGTTCCTTTTGTCCAGGTAGGAAAGGGCAGTGTAGAGTGTGATTGAGATTGCGTCATCTGTGGGGAGCAGAATGCAAATTGGAGTGGGTCTAGGATTTCCGCCATGATGGTGTTGTGAGCCATGACCAGCCTTTCAAAGCACTTCATGGCTACTAACGTGAGTGCTACGAGGCGGTAATTGTTTAGGCAGGTTACCATCACTTTCTTGGGCACAGGGACTATGGTGGTCTGTTTGAAACATGTAGGTATTACAGACTTGGTCAGGGAGAGGTTGAAAATATCAGTGAAGACACTTGCCAGTTGGTCTGCGCATGCTTTGAGTACACGTCCTGGTAATCCGTCTGGCCCCGCAGCTTTGTGAATGTTGACCTGTTTAAAGGTCTTGCTCACATCGACTACTGAGAGTGTGATCACACAGTTGTCCGGAACAGCTGGTGCTCTCATGCATGCTTTAGTGTTGCCTGCCTCAGTGCGGGTAACAAAATAGCATAGTTGGTTAGTAGCCCATAAAACAGTGGCCATCCACTCCGGCACCTGTGATAAAGATTTCTGGTATGAAAGTTCAGAGATCAAATAAAATTGTGTAGGTCACATGCGCCGAATACAACAGGTGTAGACTTAACCGTGAAATGCTTACTTACGAGCCGAATTAGACGACAACAACACAGTTACACGTGGAATAAACACGTGTACAGTCAATAACACAATAGGGAAAAAAATAAAGTCTATATACAGTGTGTGCAAATGGTATGAGGAGGTAAGGCATTAAATAGGCCATAGTAGCAAAGTAATTACAATTTAGAAGATTAACTCTGGAGTGATAGATAAGCAGATGATGATGAGCAGATGGTGTATAAGTAGTGATACTGGTGTGCAAAAGAGCAGCAAAGTAAATAAAAACAATATGGGGATGAGGTAGGTAGATTGGGTGGGCTATTTACAAGTGGACTATGTACAGCTGCAGCGATCGGTTAGCTGCTCAGATAGCTGATGTTTAACGTTATTGAGGGAAATGTAAGTCTCCAGCTTCAGCAATTAAAAAAAAATATATATTTATCTTTTTTTTGCAATTAAGGATACGGTGATTGACAGAGCCGAAAGCCTTGGCCAGGTCAATGAAGACGGCTGCACAGTACTGTCTTTAATCAATGGCGGTTATGATATCTCTGGAGAGACCTGAAAATAGATGTCCAGCGAAGTTCCCCATCCAACCTTAGAGCTTGAGAGGATCTGCAGAAAAGAATGGGAAACTCCCCAAATACAGGTGTGCCAAGCTTGTAGCAGCATACCCAAGAAGACTTGAGGCTGTAATCTCTGCCAAAGGTGCTTCAACAAAATACTGAGTAAAGGGTATGAATACTTAAGTAAATGGGATATTTTAGTTTTAAATTCTTAATAATAAAAATGTACCAAGTTTTTGCTTTGTCATTATGGGGTATTGTGTGTAGATTGAGGGGGGAAATGATTTCATCCATTGTAGAATAAGGCTGTAAAGTAAGAAAATGCGGAAAAAGTAATCTGGTATGAATACTTGCTGAATGCACTGTATGTCTTCCACCCTAGGGTCATTAAGGTCTCAAAGCATATTTAAACCTTTTTTATTATGTAAAAACACTAAATACCATCATTCCGTGAAACTTTTGAAAAATATGGTAAAATTATAGTTTGGCCATATCGTCCAGCCCTATCAGCATATCTGTGTTACATTACAACAATATAATAACAGATGCTGATGACAGATCCCAGTCTGGGCTATGAAAGTAGCACAGAGCTATTTCAGGTTTTTCTAAACAGTGTTCTTCAAAAAACCAACAGATTGTTACACCCAATTTTTACAAAGAGCACTTTTGATGTACAGTCATTCAATACTGATTTTAACCATGTCTTCTCTTATAATCTTCTGTAGGACTGTGATATGGACTTGTGAGGAATGAGATGGCAAAACCTTATGGATGTCTTGTTGCATTACAAAAGCATTGATGGCAGCTTGAAAATCTTAGTGGACAAAACAGAAAAGGCCTTGGAGGACTTCCCCTGTCGTGTTTTGCCTATATTTACACCATGGTTCCCACCTGAAAGTGACAAATTGCTGCCAATTAGACCCTTAAAGTCACCGCCGATAATTTCTCTGGAAGATTTGGAAAATATCCAAACACATCTGCAGTCTGCTGAGCCATTACTAACATCCCATCCCTGTGCTGAAAGCATTCAGAACTTGGCTCTAACCAGTTTGGGGAGTTCCACCTTGCATGTACAGGCATGCTCTGAGATTGGAACATCAGCACAGCATAAAGATACTCTCCATAGTGAGAGGGAAGTGAAAAGATCATGGAGTGTTTTTTCACAGAGAGGTTTATACATTCACAACACTCAAACATTCTCCAAACAATTCCACAAGGTTGTTTGGAGGCACGGACTTCACATGCGCCAGAGAGCAAAATGGGTTATTGACAAACTGAACTTTGTCACTGGAGACATAGAACATACATGGAGAGGACTGAACCGGGCCATCAGGAACTCCATGCTTCCAACTTGCAATGCCAACATTCAGAGGGATCTGACACAAATCTGTGTGTTCTGCGATGTATTATACTGTGAATATGTTGGAAATTATTTAAAGGAAGAATTTCAAGTCACTGGACAGATCACTTTATTTGTTCATAGACTTGGAGACATTTTCACTTTATAGAAATTAGTGATTGTCAGAATTTGATCCGTGTGTCACTGCCATCTATTTTGTTAACTGTAGTAGGTAGGTTTCCATTGACTCAGGTGTATTCGATTTTAAAGCAATGTCGCAAAAAAAATTCTGAGACGTGTGTAATTGAAACAGCAGATAGGAGACATTTTTTAAAGATCAACAACATTTTTCTCCATTTGACAGGGGTGGATTATTCTTCTGTCAAACTTTTGATATTGCGGAAAATGATGCTGGAAACTTTTTCGAATAAATTAGGATTGCCAAATCATTTGGAAGGTATGCAGAGAACTTGATGCAGAGAACACCACATAACTATAAAGCTCCACTCCTCAATTGAATTCTAAATGCCTACATCTTGCAAAATAAACATAATTCAACTATAAAAATGTTTTTTTGCAGGACTCTGCTTGTCCTAACTTTCAAGAATGCCTGAATTGCTTCACCTTGATTTTCTGGTTGGCTGGCAAGTTTCACCAACCAATTATTTCAGTTCTATAGGAGTGCAAGTTTCCACATGGCACAGACCGTGGCACATGATAAGTATTACAATATGGCAAATATTAGTTAGTTACTGCATTCTATCCATGCTGGCTTTTGCGGGCTACCTAAGACACTTGTGTCTATAAGGTAGTAGTTTTGGAATTGTTAGCTAGATTGTTAGCTAGATTACTTGTTGGTTATTACTGCATTGTCGGAACTAGAAGCACAAGCATTTCGCTACACTCGCATTAACATCTGCTAACCATGTGTATGTGACAAATAAAATTTAATTTGATTTTAAAACAGATAAATGGGAGGGCATACAGTCTGTCAACAATTTATTAATGGGCAATTTGCCTAAATGAGCAATGGAAACACTTCAACTACGAAAATGGAAATATGAAATCAATTTTGTCTTGGTGCCAATATATTGATCAACATGGTGGGATTTTTTTGTGTCAGTCAAATGTATTATGAAAGACATGGTGGTGGAAACACCTCGATGCGCAAATATTAATATAATAACCATCATATTGAAGTAAACTTGAGGCCATGCGATATGTTGTGTGGTCCTCCCACTAAGACTCGGGAAAGCATGCAGTTTATTAGGCTACAGGTGAAATCATTTTTTTATTTATTTATTTTACCTTTATTTAACCAGGTAGGCAAGTTGAGAACAAGTTCTCATTTACAATTGCGACCTGGCCAAGATAAAGCAAAGCAGTTCGACAGATACAACAACACAGAGTTACACATGGAGTAAAACAAACATACAGTCAATAATAAAGTATAAACAAGTCTATATACAATGTGAGCAAATGAGGTGAGAAGGGAGGTAAAGGCAAAAAAGGCCTTGGTGGCAAGGTAAATACAATATAGCAAGTAAAACACTGGAATGGTAGTTTTGCAATGGAAGAATGTGCAAAGTAGAAATAAAAATAATGGGGTGCAAAGGAGCAAAATAAATACATTAAATACAGTTGGGAAAGAGGTAGTTGATAGGGCTAAATTATAGGTGAGCTATGTACAGGTGCAGTAATCTGTGAGCTGCTCTGACAGTTGGTGCTTAAAGCTAGTGAGGGAGATAAGTGTTTCCAGTTTCAGAGATTTTTGTAGTTCGTTCCAGTCATTGGCAGAAATAAGTTATGATAACCTTCACGTACAAGGTGACGAGCTTGATGCTCCTTTCCAATTAATATCGAGGGTCTTACTCTGATGACAAGATGATCGATGCTTGGCTGCTGTTTTGACAAATGCAAATAATATAACTCTTTTCCATAATAATCTCAATGAAGGTAGCCTAGCCACACTGTATCTGCGAACTGTTGGCTAGATCGCATGTGCCAAGACCAGAGTGGGCACATTTGCTATATAACCAAACGTTTTTGCGACAAAACCATCAGTAGAGTTGAAAATTTGATGGAAACCCATTCAACTTGTATTTTTAATTCTGTACATGAGAATTTAACGGCAATAGTTTATTTTTATGTGCAGTATCATCACCCACAGCCTTTTATCCTCAAAGTCAATCAGATGGAAACATCTGGTAGGAATATGCTCATATTGTATTATTTAGATTTTAGAAATATATGCATCAAAATCTGCTGCAAATTGAATGGGAACCTAGCCACTGTAGGTTTTTGCGAGAAAGTGTTTCTTCATCAACACGATACTTTTGTGTGTGTGTGTGTGTGCAGTTGAAGTCGGAAGTTTACACACACTTAGGTTGGAGTCATTAACTTGTTATTCAACCACTCCATAAATGTCTTGTTAACAAACTATAGTTTTGGCAAGTCGGTTAGGACATCTACTTTGTGCATGACACAAGTAATTTTTCCAACAATTGTTTAGAGATTTTTTCACTTATAATTCACTGTATCACAATTCCAGTGGGTCAGAAGTTTACATACACTAAGTTGACTGAGCATTTGAACAGCTTAGTAAATTCCAGAAAATTATGTCATGGCTTTAGAAGCTTCTGATAGGCTAATTGACATAGTTTGAGGTGTACCTGTGGATGTATTTCAAGGCCTACTTTCAAACTCGGTGCCTCTTTGCTTGAAAAATAAAAAATCAGCCAAGACCTCCACAAGTCTGGTTCAGCCTTCGGAGCAATTTCCAAACGCCTGAAGGTACCACGTTCATCTATACAAGCAATAGTACGCAAGTATAAACACCAGGGGACCACACAACCGTCATACTGCTCAGGAAAGAGATGCGTTCTGTCTCCTAGAGATAAACGTACTTTGGTGCAAAGAGTGCAACTCAATCCCAGAACAACAGCAACGGACCTTGTGAAGATGTTTGAGGAAACGGGTACAAAAGTATCTATATCCACAGTAAAATGAGTCCTATAACGACATAACCTAAAATGCCGCTCCGCAAGGAAGAAGCCACTGCTCCAAAACCGCCATAAAAAAGCCAGACTACGGTTAAATAATGGGGTGCAAAGGAGCAAAATAAATACAGTAGGGATAGAGGTAGTTGTTTGGGCTAAATTATAGATGGGCTATGTACAGGTGCAGTAATCTGTGAGCTGCTCTGACAGCTGGTGCTTAAAGCTAGTGAGGGAGTTAAGTGTTTCCAGTTTCAGAGATTTTTGTAGTTCTTTCCAGTCATTGGCAGCAGAGAACTGGAAGGAGAGGCGGCCAAAGGAAGAATTGGTTTTGGGGGTGACCAGAGAGATATACCTGCTGGAGCGCGTGCTACAGGTGGGTGATGCTATGGTGACCAACGAGCTGAGATAAGGGGGGACTTTACCTAGCAGGGTCTTGTAGATGACATGGAGCCAGTGGATTTGGCGACGAGTATGAAGCGAGGGCCAGCCAACGAGAGCGTACAGGTCGCAATGGTGGGTAGTATATGGGGCTTTGGTGACAAAACGGATGGCACTGTGATAGACTGCATCCAATTTGTTGAGTAGGGTATTGGAGGCTATTTTGTAAATGACATCGCCAAAGTCGAGGATTGGTAAGATGGTCAGTTTTACAAGGGTATGTTTTACAAGGGTATGTACGAAATAGGAAGCCAATTCTAGATTTAACTTTGGATTGGAGATGTTTGATGTGGGTCTGGAAGGAGAGTTTACAGTCTAACCAGACACCTAGGTATTTGTAGTTGTCCACATATTCTAAGTCAGAGCCGTCTAGAGTAATGATGTTGGACAGGCGGGCAGGTGCAGGCAGCGATCGGTTGAAGAGCATGCATTTAGTTTTACCTGTATTTAAGAGCAATTTGAGGCCACGGAAGGAGAGTTGTATGGCATTGAAGCTTGCCTGGAGGGTTGTTAACACAGTTTCCAAAGAAGGGTCAGAAGTATACAGAATGGTGTTGTCTGCGTAGAGGTGGATCAGAGACTCACCAGCAGAAAGAGCGACATCATTGATGTATACAGAGAAGAGAGTCGGTCCAACAATTTAACCCTGTAGCACCCCCATAGAGACCGCCAGAGGTCTGGACAACAGATCCTCCGATTTGACATACTGAACTCTATCAGAGAAGTAGTTGGTGAACCAGGCGAGGCAATAATTTGAGAAACCCAGGCTGTGAGTCTGCCGATGAGGATGTGGTGATTGACAGAGTCGAAAGCCTTGGCCAGATCAATGAATAAGGCTGCACAGTAATGTTTCTTATCGATGGCGGTTAAGATATCGTTTAGGACCTTGAGTGCGGCTGAGGTGCACCCATGACCAGCTCTGAAACCAGATTGCATAGCAGAGAGGGTATGGTGAGATTCGAAATGGTCGGTAATCTGTTTAATGACTTAGCTTTCGAAGACCTTAGAAAGGCAGGGTAGGATAGATATTGGTCTGTAGCAGTTTGGGTCAAGAGTGTCCCCCCCCTTTGAAGAGGGGGATGACCGCAGCTGCTTTCCAATCTTTGGGAATCTCAGATGACACGAAAGAGAGGTTGAACAGGCTAGTAATAGGTGTGGCAACAATTTCGGCAGATAATTTTAGAAAGAAAGGGTCCAGATTGTCTAGCCCGGCTGATTTTGTAGGGGTCCAGATCTTGCATCTCTTTCAGAACATCAGCTGACTGGATTTGGGAGAAGGATAAATGGGGAAGGCTTGGGCGAGTTGCTGTGGGGGGTACAGTGCAGTTGACCGGGGTAGGGGTAGCCAGGTGGAAAGCATGGCCAGCCGTAGAAAAATGCTTATTGAAATTCTCAATTATGGTGGATTTATCAGTGGTGACAGTGTTTCCTATCTTCAGTGCAGTGGGCAGCTGGGAGGAGGTGTTCTTATTCTTCTTACAGTGCCCCAGAACTTTTTTGAGTTAGTGTTGCAGGAAGCAAATTTCTGCTTGAAAAAGCTAGCCTTGGCTTTTCTAATTGCCTGTGTATATTGGTTTCTAGCTTCCCTGAAAAGCTGCATATCACGGGGGCTGTTCAATGCTAATGCAGAACGCCATAGGATGTTTTTGTGTTGGTTAAGGGCAGTCAGGTCTGGGGAGAACCAAGGGCTATATCTGTTCCTGGTTCTACATTTCTTGAATGGGGCATGCTTATTTAAGATGGTTAGGAAGGCATTTTTTTAAATAACCAGGCATCCTCTACTGACGGGATGAGATCAATATCCTTCTAGGATACCCCGGCCAGGTCGATTATAAAGGCCTGCTCGCTAAAGTGTTTCAGGGAGCGTTTGACAGTGATGAGTGGAGGTCGTTTGACCGCTGACCCATTACGGATGCAGGCAATGAGGCATTGAGGACTGGCAGCTTTTAGAAGAGTAGGGAGGTAGGCAATAAATAGGCCATAGAGTCAAAATAATTACAATTCAGCATTAATACTGGAGTGATAGAAGTGCAAGTAGAGATACTGGGGTGCAAAAGAGCAAGAGTGTAAGTAATAATATGGGGATGAGGTAGAGTGTTCTATTTACAGATTGTCTGTGTACAGGTAAGCTGCTCTGACAGCTGATTCTTAAATGCACCTACAGTGCCTTATTCACCCGCCTTGGCATTCTTCCTATTTTGTTGCCTTACAACCTGGAATTAAAATAGTTTTTAGGGGGTTTGTATCTATTGATTTACACAACATGTCTACCACTTTGATGATGCAAAATTGTTTTTCTTGTGAAACAAACATGACAAACCCCTCAATACTTTGTATATCCACCTTTTGTAGTAATTACAGCTGCAAGTCTCTTGGGGTACGTCTCTATAAGCTTGGCACATCTAGCCACTGGGATTTTTGCCCATTCTTCAAGGCAAAACTGCTCCAGCTCCTTCAAGTAGGATTGTTTCTGCTGGTGTACAGCAATCTTTAAGTCATAACACAGATTCTCAATTGGATTGAGATCTGGGCTTTGACTAGGCCATTCAAAGGCATTTAAATGTTTCCCCTTAAAACACTCAAGTGTTGCTTTAGCAATATGCTTAGGGTCATTGTCCTGCTAGAAGGTGAACCTCTGTCCCAGTCTCAAATGTCTGGAAGACTGAAACAGGTTTCTTTCAAGAATATCCCACTATTTAGCGCCATCCATCATTCATTAAATTCTGACCAGGTTTTGGGTTTGCGCCATATCGTTTTTTCTTGTTGGCCAAAAAGCTCAATTTTAGTCTCATCTGACCAGAGTACCTTCTTCAATATGTTTGGGGAGTCTCTCACGCCTTTTGGCAAACACCAAACGTGTTTCCTTATTTATTTTCTTTAAGCAATGGCTTTTTTTCTGGCCACTCTTCCGTAAAGCCCAGCTCTGTGGCGTGTACGGCTTTAAGTGGTCCTATGGACAGATACTCCAATCTCCGCTGTGGAGCTTTGCAGCTCCTTCAGGGTTATCTTTGGTCTCTTTGTTGCGTCTTAGATTAATGCCCTCCTTCCTGGTCTGTGAGTTTTGTTATGGTGCCATTTTCTTTCCATTTTTTAATAATGGATTTAATGGTGCGCCGTGAGATGTTCAAAGTTTCTGATATTTTTTTAGAACCAAACCCTGATCTGTACTTTTCCACAACTTTGTCCCTGACCTGTTTGGAGAGCTCCTTTGTGGTCATGGTGCCGCTTGCTTGGTGGTGCCCCTTGCTTGGTGGTGTTGCAGACTCTGGGGCCTTTTCAGAACAAGTGTGTGTGTGTGTGTATATATATATATATATATATATATATATATATATATATATATATATATACACTGAAATCATGTGACAAATCATGTGACACTTAGATTGCACACAGGTGGACTTCATTTAACCTTTCTAGGGCAGACGTTCCGCTAGCGGAACCCCTCAACAACATTCCGCTGAAAAGACTGCGTGCGAAATGCAAAAATATATTTTGGAAATATGTAACTTTCACACATTAAGAAGTCCAATACAGCAAATGAAAGAAACTTCTTGTTAATCTACCCATCGTGTCCAATTTCAAAAATGCTTTACAGCAAAAGCACAACATATGATTGTTAGATCTGGCTAGACTCTAAACTCTCCTTCCAGACCCATATCAAACATCTCCAATCGAAAATCAAATCAAGAGTCGGCTTTCTATTCCGCAACAAAGCCTCCTTCACTCACGCCGCCAAACTTACCCTAGTAAAACTGACTATCCTACCGATCCTCGACTTCGGCGATGTCATCTACAAAATTGCTTCCAACACTCTACTCAGCAAACTGGATGCAGTTTATCACAGTGCCATCCGTTTTGTCACTAAAGCACCTTATACCACCCACCACTGCGACTTGTATGCTCTAGTCGGCTGGCCCTCGCTACATATTCGTCGCCAGACCCACTGGCTCCAGGTCATCTACAAGTCCATGCTAGGTAAAGCTCCGCCTTATCTCAGTTCACTGGTTACGATGGCAACACCCATCTGTAGCACGCGCTCCAGCAGGTGTATCTCACTGATCATCCCTAAAGCCAACACCTCATTTGGCCGCCTTTCGTTCCAGTTCTCTGCTGCCTGTGACTGGAACGAATTGCAAAAATCGCTGAAGTTGGAGACTTTTATCTCCCTCACCAACTTCAAACATCTGCTATCTGAGCAGCTAACCGATCGCTGCAGCTGTACATAGTCTATTGGTAAATAGCCCACCCATTTTCACCTACCTCATCCCCATACTGTTTTTATTTATTTATTTTTCTGCTCTTTTGCACACCAATATCTCTACCTGTACATAACCATCTGATCATTTATCACTCCAGTGTTAATCTGCATAATTGTAATTATTTGCCTACCTTCTCATGCCTTTTGCACACAATGTATATATAGACTCCCCTTTTTTTCTACTGTGTTATTGACTTGTTAATTGTTTACTCCATGTGTAACTCTGTGTTGTCTGTTCACACTGCTATGCCTTATCTTGGCCAGGTCGCAGTTGTAAATGAGAACTTGTTCTCAACTAGCCTACCTGGTTAAATAAAGGTGAAATAAAATAAAATAAAAATAGATCACCGCCAAGTCAAAAAAACACACAGCCATTTTTCCAGCCAAAGATGGAGTCACAAAAAGCAGAAATATAGATAAAATGAATCACTAACCTTTGATGATCTTCATCAGATGACACTCATAGGACATTATGTTACACAATACATGTATGTTTTGTTCGATAATGTCCATATTTACATCCAAAAATCTCAGTTTACATTGGCGCGTTACGTGCAGTAATGTTTTGATTCCAAAACATCCTGTGATTTTGCAGAAATACTCATAATAAACATTGATAAAAGATACAAGTGTTATTGACAGAATTAAAGATAGACTTCTCCTTAATGCAACCGCTGTGTCAGATTTCATAAAAACATTACGGAAGAAGCATAATCTGAGAACTGCGCTCAGAGCCCAATCCAGGCAGAGAAATATCCGCCATTTTGGAGTCAACAGAAGTTAGAAATATCACTATAAATATTCACTTACCTTTGATGATCTTCATCAGAAGGCACTCCCAGGAATCCAAGTTTGACAATAAATGACTGATTTGTTCCATAAAGTCCATAATTTATGTTCAAATAGCCACTTGTTGTTAGCGTGTTCAGCCCAGTAATCCATCTTCATGAGGCGCGAGCACTTCGTCCAGACAAAAACTCGAAAAGTTCCGTTCCAGGTCGTAGAAACAAGTCAAACGATGTATGGAATCTATCTTTAGGATGTTTTTAACATAAAACATCAATAATGTTCCAACCGGAGAATTCTATGTCTGAAGAAAAGCACTGGAACGAGAGGCAACTCTGTTGGGAGCGCGCATCATGAGCCTGAGACACTCTGCCAGACCACTGACTCAAACAGGTCTCATGAGCCCCTCCTTTATAGCAGAAGCGTGAAAAAAGTTTCTAAAGACGGTTGACATCTAGTGGAAGCCGTAGGAAGTGCAACTTGACTCCATAGACACTGTGTATTCGGTAGGCCAAGCTTTGAAAAACTACAAACCTCAGATTTCCCACTTCCTGGTTGGATTTTTCTCAGGTTTTCGCCTGCCATATGAGTTCTGTTATACTCACAGACATCATTCAAACAGTTTTAGAAACTTCAGAGTGTTTTCTATCCAATACTAATAATGCATACAGTGGGGGGGGGGGGGGGGGGGGAGTATTTGGTCAACCACCAATTGTGCAAGTTCTCCCACTTAAAAAGATGAGAGGGGCCTGTAATTTTCATCATAGGTACACTTCAACTGACAGACAAAATGAGAGGAAAAAAATCCAGAAAATCAAATTGGATTTTTAATGGATTTATTTGCAAATTATGGTGGAAAATAAGTATTTGGTCAATAACAAAAGTTTATCTCAATACTTTTATATACCCTTTGTTGGCAATGACAGAGGTCAAAAGTTTTCTGTAAGTCTTCGCAAGGTTTTCACACACTGTTGCTGGTATTTTTGGCCCATTCCTCCATGCAGATCCTCTAGAGCAGTGATGTTTTGGGGCTGTTGCTGGGCAACACGCACTTTCAAATCCCTCCAAAGATTTTCTATGGGGTTGAGATCTGGAGACTGGCTAGGCCACTCCAGGACATTGAAATGCTTCTTACGAAGCCACTCCTTTGTTGCCCGGGCGGTGTGTTTGGGATCATTGTCATGCTGAAAGACCCAGCCACGTTTCATCTTCAATGCCCTTGCTGATGGAAGGAGGTTTTCACTCAAAATCTCACGATACATGGCCCCATTCATTCTTTCCTTTACACGGATCAGTCGTCCTGGTCCCTTTGCAGAAAAACAGCCCCAAAGCATGATGTTTCCACCCCCATGCTTCACAGTAGGTATGGTGTTCTTTGGATGCAACTCAGCATTATTTGTCCTCCAAACACGACGAGTTGAGTTTTTACCAAAAAGTTATATTTTGGTTTCATCTGACCATATGACATTCTCCCAATCTTCTTCTGGATCATCCAAATGCTCTCTAGCAAACTTCAGACGGGCCTGGACATGTACTGGCTTAAGCAGGGGGACACGTCTGGCACTGCAGGATTTAAGTCCCTGGCGGCATAGTGTGTTACTGATGGTAGGCTTTGTTACTTTGGTCCCAGCTCTCTGCAGGTCATTCACTAGGTCCAACCGGAGAATTCTGTTCTGGGATTTTTGTTCACCGTTCTTGTGATCATTTTGACCCCACGGGGTGAGATCTTGCGTGGATCCCCAGATCGAGGGAGATTATCAGTGGTCTTGTATGTCTTCCATTTCCTAATAATTACTCCCACAGTTGATTTCTTCAAACCAAGCTGCTTACCTATTGCAGATTCAGTCTTCCCAGCCTGGCGCAGGTATACACTTTTGTTTCTGGTGTCCTTTGACAGCTCTTTGGTCTTGGCCATAGTGGAGTTTGGAGTGTGACTGTTTGAGGTTGTGGACAGGTGTCTTTTATACTGATAACAAGTTCAAACAGGTGCCATTAATACAGGTAACAAGTGGAGGACAGAGGAGCCTCTTAAAGAAGAAGTTACAGGTCTGTGAGAGCCAGAAATCTTGCTTGTTTGTAAGTGACCAAATACTTATTTTCCACCATAATTTGCAAATAAATTCATTAAAAATCCTGCAATGTGATTTTCTGGATTTTTTTTCTCATTTTGTCTGTCATAGTTGAAGTGTACCTATGATGAAAATTACAGGCCTCATCTTTTTAAGTGGGAGAACTTGCACAATTGGTGGCTGACTAAATATTTTTTTGCCCCACTGTATGCACGCACCACTTTTCCATTTTTACTTTTTAGAGTTTAAAAAAAAAAGTGTTTTATTTTATTTCACTTCACCAACTTGGAATATTAAAATGTATGTCCATTACATGAAATCCAAATAAAAATCAATGTAAATTACAGGTTGTAATGCAACAAAATAGGAAAACCGCGAAGGGGAATGAATACTTTTGCAAGGCACTGTATATGTTTTGATTCAGTTTGTATCACAACTAAAGTGGCCAAATAACTACTTACAAATAAGCACATTAATCTACTTTATAACCGGTTTAGAGCCTTACTGGCATACAGTTTCAAGTTTGGGGAAGAACATTTTCACCATAAAAATGCTCAATGATAATAAAGCATTACATGCATAGTGTCATTTGCGGTCATTTTTGAGAACAGTGTTTTCCTTCTAATTGATTGCATTTTCACACATTCTTGCTTATATTGTGAAGAAATAGCCTAATAGTTTAACCTTTTAAGCTAAATGTTCTGATCTGTTGCATCAGCCTCATTGCTTTTAAATCTTTTTTTATGGGAGTGGGTGTATTAATTTGGGATCTATCGCATCCCACAACTGTCCCAGAGCATGTTTGGAATATTTATTTATTGCACAGAAGGACAAGTTAACCAATAGAACAGGTCAACTTTCATACTATTGGGGATAGTAGCTTGACATGGCTAGTGATTTTGCTGTTCGTTAGGCCTACTCATCTTGTTGGCTGACAAAGTAAATGTGAATGTCTTCAATATGCACCTCGGAATTTGATACGAGGGACTCGCACAGTTGCGTCATGATGTGTCATACCTTTGAAAAGGACCCCATCACATGATGTCCGTTAGCTAATAAGAATTGAGATATCTGAGAGAGCCATGTGAGTGTGAGGTGCTTCGGAGCACGACAGTTGGGAGAAGGGAATTCTAATTATTAAATTCCGCCCAAGGGCACAACAGCCAGCGGTTAGTTCCTCTAGTACCCTATAGACTTATTTGTTGGCAAGTGTCTTCTACATTTTCAACCTCCCTGTCTGAGTCTGTAATACTGTCATGTTTCAAGCAGACCACCATAGTCCCTGTGCCCAAGAACACTAAGGTAACCTGCCTAAATGACTACCGATCCGTAGCACTCACGTCTGTAGCCATGAAGTGCTTTGAAAGGCTGGTCATGGCTCACATCAACACCATTATCCCAGAAACCCTAGACCCACTCCAATTTGCATACCGCCCCAACAGATCCACAGATGATGCAATCTCTATTGCACTCCACACTGCCCTTTCCCACCTGGACAAAAGGAACACCTATGTGAGAATGCTATGCATTGACTACAGCTCAGAGTTCAACACCATAGTGCCCTCAAAGCTCATCAATAAGCTAAGGACCCTGGGACTAAACACCTCCCTCTGCATTTGGATCCTGGACTTCCTGACGGGCCGCCCCCAGGTGGTAAGGGTATTTAACAACACATCCGCCAAGCTGATCCTCAACACAGGGGCCCTTCAGGGGTGCGTGCTCAGTCCACTCCTGTACTCCCTGTTCACTCATGACTGCACGGCCAGGCACGACTCCAACACCATCACTTTTGCTGATGACACAACAGCGACAACAATGACACAGCCTATAGGGAGGAGGTCAGAGACCTGACTGTGTGGTGCAAGGACAACAACCTCTCCCTCAGTGTGATCAAGACAAAGAAGATGATTGTGGACTACAGGAAAAGGAGGACCGAGCACGCCCCCATTCTCATCGACTGGGCTGTAGTGGAGCAGGTTGTGAGCTTCAAGTTCCTTGGTGTCCACATCACCAACAAACTAACATGGTCCAAGCACACCAAGACCATGGTGAAGAGGGCACGACAAAACCTATTCCCCCTCAGGAGACTGGAAAGATTTGGCATGGGTCCTCAGATACTCTAAGGTTTTTGCAGCTTACATCACTGCCTGGTATGGCAACTGCTCGGCCTCCGACCGCAAGGCACTACAGACGGTAGTGCGTACGGTCCAGTACATCACTGGGGCCAAGTTTCCTGCCATCCAGGACCTCTATACCAGGCAGTGTCAGAGGAAGGCCCTAAAAATTGTCAAAGATTCCAGCCACCCTAGTCATAGACTGTTCTCACTGCTACCGCACGGCAAGCAGTACCAGAGCGCCAAGTCTAGGTCCAAGAGGCTCCCAAATAGCTTCTACCTCCAAGCCATAAGACTCCTGAACAGCTAATCAAATGACTACCCAGACTATTTGCATTGCCCCCCATGTACCTACATGTACATATTACCTCGACCCAATCAAACATATTTTTGCCCTCCAGGTTCTCCATCCGACAGTGGAAGCAGAACGAGTGAAGTGGTTCTGTTAACAAAATCACACAATTGCTGAATGGTTCCTTAAAAGCCCCCCTTTAACTTAATGTGATTTATGTTTCATGGTGTAATTCATTATCAGGGACTGCCAGTCCTTGCATCTAGAGCTCTGTTTAAGAGTTTGGTTACATTTCCCCATCATTCAACTTTAGACCTTTGTCTCATGAAGGTTGTGAGACCGAAACTTTTGTATACTGTAGCAAGTTACGCACCTCTTCTCTTTGTTGTTTTGACCACAAAACAGAAATAATTAGTGGCCACCTATTCAATGGACTGACTATGACTATTCTGTTTACTGTCTTTTCACAAATGTAATTTGCATGATCAATTTACAATCTCAAACATGTTATAGAAATATACTTGTCTGCAATTTAATTTTTTTATTATTGACATTAGAATTGGGGGGGGGGGGGGGGGGGGGGTGTAGATTTTTGTCCTTCTTTCCCCGTTTCAGAATATATAATTTTCATAGTCATGCCATGCTTTGTGTAAGAGCTATGGAAGATTGAAAGCAACAACGAGAAATACAATATACACTGAATTGTCTCTACAAAAAAAAAGTGGATTTTTGACCATCCTCCCCTTATTCAGAATATCTTTATTGTCATGGCATGCTTGGTTCAATAGCTATTGCTGAGAGAACCGATGATCCACTACTTTTTTACCTCGGACATAAACCCTGACTTTGTGGCTGTGTTAACTAGTGACGACCGGCTAACTAGCTGCACTGCGGTTTGCTACTAGCTGTTACTGCACCCGGATGCATTTTCGATATCATAGCTAGCTATAGTTTGGAGACCGCGTCTATCCTGCACTTCCCAATTAAATCTGATCTATGTTTTTTTCTGAAGATTTTTTCAGAGGAAAATAACAATAAGGTAACTAACTATTCAACTAACGTTAGCTAGCTAAAGTAGCCATCTGCCAAATCTGAGGCCGTGGAATTTCCACATTTTCACGGGCCTGTGTTCATGCTAGCTAACGTTAGCTAATAATGTTACATACTAACGAATGGCATGGCTTATTTAATCGAATTTTTTTAATAATTTGTATTTTTAAATTATTTTTGTGTTTGTCCTTTGGATGGTGTGTTTGCACCGGGTTTGTGGATGTGTCTTAATAGACGTAGCTACCCGGATAGCTAATAACGTTAGCTACTTCCCCAATCCCCAGCTAAGACTATTGGTGTATAGCTAGTACAGTATGTCCAAGCTAACTAGCTTTGTCACGAACAAAGACACATTGCTTTATCCAATGTGGAACTTTATATAGCTTCAAGTATACAGTAACTTTAGCTAGATATTAACGTTTCTTATTCATAGACAATCACCGTTTTGTTGGTGATTGAAATAATTGAAAACGTTAGCTTGTGAAACAACACATGATTTCAACAATCTAGCTACCACAGTTCTTTAATTTTGATTTCTGAATATACATTTTGTCTCCATCCTGGACAGATGCTTTCATGGGACTACAGATGCCGATGCCTTTGATGGGATTGTATTGCATGAAGCATAATGAGGGTGAATTGAAAAACAGGACAGAACCTTAATGTTAACATTTGGAGGTGCTGAATCTGCATACTTTTGGGGGAAGAAGATCTGCATAAAATGGAGATGGAGGAAACATGCGTTGTTAGAAAGAATATAGTCGATTTTTAACCTCAGGCCAAATCTTATTGGTCTTAAATTGTGTATTGGGAAAAATATATCATATATCAAGATGACTTCAGAAGGATTCCAGTACAGAGCACTGTATGACTATAAAAAGGAGAGGGAGGAGGACATTGATTTGCATGTAGGCGATATACTTGTGGTGAGCAAGGGTGCTCTGCTGGCCCTAGGCTGCCCTAATTGGGCTGAAGAAAAACCAGATGAGATTGGGTGGCTGCCAGGATTCAATGAGACAACTCATGAAAAAGGTGACTTCCCCGGGACTTATGTTGAGTTTGTGGGAAGAAAAATAATTTCACCACCAACACCAAAACCAAGGCCACCTAGGCCTCTTCCTTCCACATCAGATCTAGCCAGGACAGATTCAGAATCAGAGGGTGAGTAGTTGTACATCAGGTTACATTGCTGATGTTTTTATCTTGTCGGTTTTAAAGTACTGTATTACCAATTTGATTATAAATTACCGTGACCTATCTTTTTGCACTGTTGATTCTGAATGATATTGTGCATAGACATGAATTGCAGGCTGTAGTTTGTGTTTCAGCTCTTCCTTGGTTTTCTGTTTTATCAGTTTGATTTGGTTACAACTAGTATTAAGCACCGAGCTGCAGATGTGCAGCAAGCCAAGGAAGAGCAGCTGTGCTGATTATGGATCTATGAAAACGCTGATGTGGAGGATTAGAGTGCTTCATAAGCTTTTACAAAGGAAGCTTAAGAGGCAAAACAGCAAATGCTTGTGTGTAACTCTGATCTGATACTAATAATTTACTGTAAGGCAGGCCTATACTTACAACAGTGCTGTGACTCCGCAAGGAAAAATGAATATCTGTGCAGGCTTGTTAGATGCGACACAACCATTGATGTGTGTAAGATCTTAATTTTAATTGAATACCTATAAAGGAAAGGTGAGCAAGATGGGTATTTGTTATCAGGTAACAATCAACTGTCCGGTAGCAGTTTAGAAAGTTTCAGGTACGTCATCTTTCTGTTGTGCAGGCTTCATGTTGCCAGATCTGCCAGAACAGTTTGCTCCTCCAGAGACTGCATCACCCATCCTGGTCAAGCTTCTGGAGGCAATAGAAGGCAAAGGTAAGAAGAGACCGTGGCCTGGTGCATGGGAGTAGTTAACGATGGTGAATGTTTTGCTTTTACATTGAAATGGTTAATCAAATCCACCTCCTGATCCTATTTTCTGTCCTGCAGGTTTGGAATGTCCAACCCTTTATAGAACTTTCACAGCAGCTTGTGGGCTGGATATGAGACAGTTCACTGACTGTGGTGAGTGAGTGGCAGATTGTGCCTAATGTGGTGGTTAATTTCTTTACTATCAAATGAGGCGAGACAAACTTATCACACAAGTCAGAGTTATACTTAAACTAAATATTTTATCACTTATTAATAAGGGAGCAGGTCAATACAACGCGCACACATAAAGTGAATCGATTGAGTGCTCTACGATAATGATGGCTGGTCATGGCTGGTTGACAATTTACGCTCAGATGATTAGTTGAGAGCCCCGAGACAAATGTACAAAGGTATTTTATAGTCAAGATACACCCCTTCCAACCTACATTTAAAACATTTTTTTTTACCTTTTATTTAACTAGGCAAGTCAGTTAAGAACAAATTCTTATTTTCAATGACGGCCAAGGAACAGTGGGTTAACTGCCTTGTTCAGGGGCAGAACGACAGATTTGTACCGTGTCAGCTCGGGGATTCGAGTCCCAATGCTCTAACCACTAGGCTACGCTGCCGCCCCTGACGAACAACAGATGTATAGAATGGGTCACAAGGTTAAGATTTGTATGGAAGATTTCTATAATACATAGCAGACAGTATCTGCTGTGTCAACAGTTTTCATTGTATAGAGACTAGTGTCTGGACCCTTATAGAACAGAAACATTAACTCATGCTCTGGAATGCTCTTTAGGTTTTATCACCCAAAAGACATTGTAAATCTCCTGTCAGTGTTATCTCCCAGAGGCCCATCCTCAGTAGAACACACACACAATAGTTAACAGAATACTCTATTCTGTTGCATAAAACAGCCATTTGATGCAATAAAAGTATTATAACATTATCTTGCAATTTTTCCACCATACTACTTCTCCCATTTTTAATAGTTCTTGAGAAATATGAATTTTTTTCTTAACCAAGTGATTGTTGTAACTGTCATATTTGTTGCATTCATCTCTACCATCTAAGTTTATTGATGCATTTACAGATTTGGAGCCTTTGGACCTACAGTCGCTATGTGATGGCCTTTGGAGATACCTGCAGGATTTGCCTAATCCAGTTGTTCCCACCTCTCTCCAAAGTGAGATGATTCATGCAGCACAGGGTAAGTAAGACCTGATGGCTATAAAACTAATAGAATCCCTCAAACCAAATGTATACTCAAGAAGCGGCCCACGGACCAAATCCGGCCCGCAAGCCGGTTATATGTGGCTCACCATACAAATAAAGTTATAGTATGTTGTGGCAAGTTTTCCAGGGCAATGCTGTGCAGTACATTTTAATAGTGGTTGTCATTGATTTAATCTTTACCTTGTGTGACTGTTTCCTCTTTTCATGCTCACAGAGGTAAAGGATCCAAAGGACTGTGCCCAGTTGTTGCGCAGAATAGCCAGCTCATCTAACCATCCGCCCCAATACTGCCTCACGTTCTACTGCCTCATCAAACATTTCTGCCGGATTTCTCAGAACACCAGCAAAAACCAACTCTGTGTCAGAGACTTGGCGGAAATCTTTAGCCCTGTGCTTTTCAGGCTTCAACCAGCAAGGTCAGTATACAATTACAATTTAAATACTTTATTTTTCCCACAAGGGGCAATTATGCTGACAGGAATGCTTTTATGTATGAGGGCAGTATAAGAACAACATGTCATCGAGACAGTAACACTCACAGTAACTGTAGAATGTGAACAGATTATTTTTTGTGTGTTTAAATACACATACCAAATTTATTTAACCTTTATTTGATCAAGGAGTCATACTGATACCAAGGTCTCTTTTACAGATGAGCCCTGAATTACATAAATTACAGAAAATACACACATCAGAATATAAATATGCAAGCAGAAAGAAAGAAAAAAACACAGTCTACAATTTAGCGAGAGGCAGGACCCATTTCTATAGAAGAAGACCGTTTTTATTCTCAGCTTCTAAACTAACTCATCAATATGCTCTTTAAGACAGATTTTCATCTATCCAGATGCCCCGATATTTGTAAACAGGGGCACGATCAATATGGACACCATCTAAAGTACATATGCTTAAATCATCAAACTTATTTTTATGCGCTCTAGAAAACAACATATACTTAGTTTTACCTGTTTTCAGAACTAATTTCAGCTCAAAGTTTTTCTGTAATACAATGAAGGAAGACTGTAGTTCATATAGTGCCTGGTCAACCGTGGGGGCAATAGCATATACAACAGTATAATCGGTATACAAGTACAGGTTACAACTTTTTACAGACAAGTCAATATTGTTAATGTAAACGGTAAAAACTACAGGACCCAGAATCGACCCCTGCGGCACACCTTTCGTAATATCCAGGAAGACGGATTTAACACCATCAGTAGATGGTACTTTGAGTTCTATCTGTCACGTAATGTTTAAACCATTTACATGCATCCTGGTCAAGACCAATTGAGGAAAGCCTCTGAATTAGCAGTGAGTGATCAACAGTATCGAAAGCCTTTGACAGGTCAATGAAATAAGGACGCAGCAGATAATAAATGTAACCATTTCCTATCTCTCAGCTGTGAGGCCAGCCCGGATTCCCTTATCAAGATTCTAGAGATCTTGGTCAACAGTGAATTGAGTGAAACCCAGGCTGCTCCAGGTAATACAAGTCATATTTTTTATGTTTCATATTTGGAATTGAATGTGATTTTCATGTCTGCTGAACTAATTGCTGACAATAGATCTCGAAGATAGAAAACTCTTGCATGGGCCATAGCTGGTTACTTTTTCTTTTAGTAATTACTAAATAGTATCAGTATATGTTCTAGTGCTGGATTAAACTATCAAGTACACAAACTGTTTTCTGAGATGCTCATGCGTATTAGTATCGTTTATGGATATGTTTTTTTGTGAGAATTTAAGGTTGAATGATTGTTCCGTGTTTGCGTGAGAGGGAGAGCGAATACTGTAACCATACAGTATTGTAGCTATTTGGTAAAGATGTAGTCTATTTTAAGCTCAATATGATGCATTGTAGTCTGTTGCCCCAGGCTACAAGAACATGGCTCACTGATGATAGTGACTGATGGCGCTGATTATTGTTTTATAGAAGCATCTTGGTACTGAGAAGGATTCAGTTACCGGAGTTCACTTTGTAAACTGGAGTGAGCTGACAACTGAAGGGTTGCTTGTATCAGAATCTCTGATGCAATCTACTGCCTTTGTGCCCTTGAGCTAGGCACTTAACCTGCTCAAGTGGAGCTTCTCTGCGGCTGACACTGTGCTACTTCCAGCCTCTACCGGTCAAAAGTTTTAGAACATATAATCATTCAAGGGTTTTTCTTTATTTGTACTATTTTCTACATTGTAGAATAATAGTGAAGACATACAAACTATGAAATAACACACGTGGAATCATGTAGTATCCAAAAAAGTGTTAAACAAATCAAAATATAGTTGAGATTCATCAAATAGCCACCCTTTGCCTTGATGACAGCTTTGCACACTCTTGGCATTCTCTCAACCAGCTTCTCCTGGAAGGCTTGAAGGAGTTCCCACATATGCTGAGCATTTGTTGGCTGCTTTTCCTTCACTCTGCGGTCCGACTCATCCCAAACCATCTCAATTGGATTGAGGTCGGGGGATTGTGGGGGCCAGGTCATCTGATGCAGCACTCCATCGCTCTCCTTCTCTATCAAATAGCCCTTACACAGCCTGGAGGTGTTGGGTCATTGTCCTGTTGAAAAACCAATGCTGAGACCCACTAAGCCCAAACCAGATGAGATGGTGTATCTGGTTTGCACCCCAACACCATAACCATAACACCACCACCTCCATGCTTTACGGTGGAAACCCACATGCAGAGATCTTCTGTTCACCCATACCGCGTCTCATAAAGACACGGTGGTTGGGGAACCAAAAATCTCACATTTGGACTCTAAACCAAAGGACTTATTTCCACTGGTCTAATGTCCGTTGCTCGTGTTTCTTGGCCCAAGCAAGTATCTTCTTATTGGTGTCCTTTAGTAGTGGTTTCTTTGCAGCAATTCAACCACGAAGGCCTGATTCATGCTGTCTCTTCTGAACAGTTGATGTTGAGATGTCTGTTACTTGAACTCTGTGAACCTTTAATTTGGCTGCAATTTCTGAGGCTGGTAACTCCAATGAACTTATCTTCTGCAGCAGAGGGGTTCTGTGTCAGTACCCTGACAGTCAATAAAGTAGGAATTGAAGGTTATTGCTATTTCGACTGCATCCTGTGTTAGATTGTTATTCACCATGATTTCTAGTCTTTTTGCAGTGTTACTATTGTCTTTCCCTGTTAACTTTTTTAGATTCTCCCAGATCAATTTAGAATTTCCCTTTGCTTCACCAATTATGTTAATAAAAAAGTTTGCCTTGGCCTGTGATTTCTTACATAACCTTATTTCTCAACATGGTAAACCTACGTCTGTCATGCTTTAATTTGGATTTTCGGGCTATTTTTAGAGCATAATCTCGTTCTTCCATCAATTTCCAGATTTCTCCGTTTAGCCAAGGAAGAGTGCTCTTTTGGCCAGGTTTGGATTAGATTTTTTTAAGGAAACCATTTATTGTAGGTAGTCTGGATTGTGGATAGGTTTTTCTTTCAGCTTCCACATCTGTATAGGACCGATCATTCCAGTTAATTCCCTTAATTGCATTTTCAAAATAATTTAATTCACTCTTAGGTATTCTTAGTTGATCCAGCCTTCTAACAATAGAGAGGTTAAACCTGTTCTTAGAAAGCTTTCTGGCTATAAGTGTCAGATTATGATCAGATAGCTCAAATTAATCTATGTTTTAGAGCCACCCTGGTTGGCCCTTTAACTAGCTGTGTAAGGTCAAAGGTATTAGTGATCCGTTTAAGGGTTTTCCTACAAGACTTGTCTTCGTAATTAATGTTAAAATCTCCCATTAAGATGACCTCTTTCCCAAAATCACATTCCCTAGGCATGTTATTAAACTTATCGAAAGAACACACTTTTGGTGGAAGGTACATTCCAATAAGGGTAAAAGTCATTGTTGAATTTGATCACTTTTTGGAATGACACTACGAATGTTCAAGTGTCCCACTAGTAGTCCCTTGGGTTTAGCTCGTGGGTCCCAGATGACTCGAGAGTGATTGACACATTGAAAAAAAAAGTTACATTTTCTGTGTATTCTGACGGCTGGGTTAAGGCTGTTTTGATTAGGGGCAGTTCGGTAGCGTAATTAACTATCCCTCCTGCGTGCACTGGATGCGGGGAGCTAATTAAAACGGCTTGCATACCAGAAGCAGAGTCAGGAATTGCATATAGTGACTTGGGTATGTTTGAAGAGTCAAATTCCATCCTGGAGTCGAGTGAAACCATGGGATCATAGCACTCACCCACTTCCATAGTGGCGACGATCAGTGGACAAGGCCATACACTGCTTTCCACTCCGGTGAGTATCGCTGGCTCGGTGATGTTAGGCCCAGGATTGAGTTGCACATCCCTGGAGAGCAGGAGGGTAGTGAACAGGTAGTTTAACAGTTTCCGATAAATGTTAGACTTGTCTTTGTTATGCCTAAGTGGTTCAGTGGAATAGGGAGCGAGGTAGACTTGGCCATTATTCAGAATGTTATGGTATGCTGTGTACTGTCCTCTCCCATGGAACATTGAACCAATGTGTTTGGTGTTGATATTCCCCGCCAGTAGATTGTTTGTCATCCCAGCAAGGATGCACTGAGATTATCAGTAGAGCAGCTACATAACTGACAATCATGGCAATGTACTGGAGATAAAACACATTGAGCTTTAAATCTTTGCGTGAGTTACTTAGCTGGGGTCGGCGTACACCTGATGCTTTAGATAAAATAACAGCATTCGTAGGAGAAGCGCCACCTGCCGCACCACCCTCCCTTCCGTCTGCCATTTTAGAACACCAGTAATCCACGGAAACTGTGTGCCACAATGAGTGACAACTTTACAAAACCTGACCAGATCATTTCAAGTCATCAGTCGAGTCCCGAGTTGAGGCTCCAAGTCAACCACTGTTGTTTCATCGGCAAACTTGATGGTGTTGGAGTCGTGCCTGGTCAGGCAGTCATGTTTTCCTGTTTGCTTATGGCCGTATACAGCTCATTGAGTGCGGTCTTAGTGCCAGCATCGGTTTGTGGTGGTAAATAGACCGCTGCGAAGAATATAGATAACTCTCTAGGTAGGTAGTGTGGTCTACAGCTTACCATGAAGTACTCTACCTCAGGCGAGCAAAACCTTGAGACTTCCTTAAATATCGTGCACCAGCTGTTGTTTACAAATATACAAAGACCGCCACCCCTGTCTTACCAGAGGATGCTGTTCTATCCTGTCGATACAGTGTATAACCCGCCAGCTGTATGTTATTCATGTCGTCGTTCAGCCACGACTCGGTGAAGCATAAGATATTACAGTTTTTAATGACCTGGATATGGGTGCTTGTAGTTCGTCCACTTGATTATCCAACGATTGTACGTTGGCCAATAGTAAAGATGGTAAAGGCAGATTAGCCGCTCGCCGCCGTATCCTCACAAGGCACCCCGGCCTCCTTCCACGATATGTCTCTTTCTCCTGCGAATGTTGGGGATGAGGGCCTTGTCTGGAGTAAATCCCTCTCATCCAACTCGTCAAATAAACTTTTTTTTTGTCCAGTTTAAGGTGAGTAATCGCAGTTCTGATGTCCAGAAGCTCTTTTCGGTCATAAGAGATGGTATCAGCAACATTATGTACAAAATGATTTACAAACAATGCGAAAAATAAATAAATAACGAATAGCATGGTTGGTTAAGAGCCCATAAAATGGGAGCCATCCCCTCCAGCGCAACATCTGTTCGCCATCTGTGGTTTGCATGTGTTTCTTTGGCATCCTCCTACATCATTTTTTTTGGTGAGATGTTACCATTAGGCTGTATAATGTATTTTCATTGTGGGTATTTCTACATGGATGTGCATTGTGATGATTAGGCTATGTTACATTGATAGCTTGGCAGAGCAGATGAACTGCAGCGAAGTACTACTATTTCACACAGGAGTAGTTATGGTGTACAGAGGCGTACTTCTTTTTGGATTTAATGTCTTTGCATTCAGGCCTCATTTTCTCCATTTTTTTATTTATTTAGTCTGTCATCATAATATTTTGATATTGTTACATTAAAATGTGGCCAAATAACACATTTCCACTTTCCCCCCCTCATACTCATATTGTTATGAACCGTTGCAATTTTTTGAGGAATTTAAGCCCGTTTCTGGTAGCTGATAACTATCTTCCTCACGCACCTAATCAAGTCAACTTAAATTTCACAAGTTCAGAAAGGGTAAGTTATGCGCTGTGAGACTGCAAATTGACAGCTTCGTTCTCTCTTCTTGCCGCAGCTTTGCCCCCGAAACCACCAAAGGCCCCTACCCCAGTTCCAAACAACGGGTTCAACAACAACATGGCCTTGCAAGATGGGGAGTGGTACTGGGGAGACATCTCAAGGCAAGCCCTTATGATCTTAATGATAATTCAATTAATCTTGTGATGAAAATCTCTTGGTTTCCAGTTTGATAATGAGTCCTATTGGATTTGTGAAGAAACTGTAGCGTAACCCTTCGTTATCTTGTAGGGAGGAGGTGAATGAGAAGCTGAGAGACACAGCTGATGGTACGTTTCTGGTCCGAGATGCATCCACCAAAATGCATGGAGACTACACACTGACTCTGAGGTACGTTGTGAATCGCATGGTTGCTAAATTAATATGGAACTCTTAATATCCTGCTCTGTCTAATGCAGGGTTTCTGTTAGCCGGTAGACGATTTTTAAATAAAATAATTGAAAAGTCAATAAATAAAATTGTCCGTAAAGAAAATAAAAAATCCCATAGCAAAATAATGCTTTTAGCCTATTAATTGATGGAAATACCAGTCGATGGAAATTTGACCAGTCATGCTTATCGGTCTGTAGGGTAATTTGCATAATTGAGTGGAATTCAATTGGCAGCATACAGATAATGCGCACGAGAGCTGCTACTACAGCTCGTTCCTTTCTGCTGGAGTGAAACATGCTTTTATAACTTCCAATGCGCATCCATTTTAAACGCAGTCGCATGTTAAATCGTGGCTATCAAATCTGTTTTTTAAAATAGCAAACTTATTTTTCAACTGGTCATTGACGCACGCTTCCCATTTTGCCATTCAAGTGCACAGGCAAGGGTAGGCAGGCAGGCTTCAGTGTGTCACTTTGCAATGAGCTAGGGGCAGTATGCATTTAAAAAACAAACTTAATTGTTTTAAACATGATTGTTTTGCTTCATATTATGAGGCATGTCTTACCTTGCTTTGAAGTAGCCTAGCCAAAATCTGACCATAGAAACAATTGCTTTATATAGACTTCCATATGCCATTGAAACCAGTAGCCTATTTTTTTTCTCATGTTCAAATGGTTTTCAAATAAACTTTTTCATTGTCCAGTAGCCAAAGACACAATCCTAGTCATATTAGAAGCCTAGTTGTTGCATCATTAGATCTTAATCTCTAACGGATATTTTGATCTCTTCCGCTCTTATGTGCGGTGCGCTTTTGGAAACGGTATTTTCCCGGCTAATGAAATTATGGAACAAGCATTCGTGAGCTTATAATGCGAAGAAATAATAGTTTATCAACATTTTAAACTAAACGTTCAAATCTGTTGCCTCAGCCTGATTTTGCTTTCTAACGTTATTTTCATGTAGCTAAATTGGTTATATAAATTAGGGATCCCACAACTGTCTTAGTCTGTTTGGAATAGGCTAGAACTGCAAACTGACCAAGAGAATAGGTCAACTTTTCTACTATGGAGAATAGTAGATTGACATAGGCTAGTGATTTTGGTGTTTGTAACTCGTCTTGTTGGCTGAGGAAAAGTGGCAGTTATTCTAACGTCTTCAAAGTGCGCATCAGAATTCGGTTAGAAGGACACACACCGTTGCATCCTAGAGTTGCATGTTCTGTTAAGATGAATTACCATAATCTAAATGTGATTTCTGTCATTCTGAGCACCGTTGGTGGACGCCCTTAATTACACAATGCATATGGGTCCGGTATATTTCTCAAATGTCCGGTATATTTAAAATTAAACCCTGGCCTAAAGACACATGGCCATTTTCAAAGTTCCCTTTTTGATCTCGCTCATAGGAAAGGAGGAAATAACAAACTGATCAAAATATTCCATCGGGATGGGAAGTACGGCTTCTCGGACCCACTGACATTCAACTCGGTGGTTGAGCTCATCAATCACTACAGACACGAGTCCTTAGCCCAGTACAACCCAAAGCTGGACGTGAGACTGCTGTACCCAGTGTCAAGGCTCCAGCAGGTAAGGGTGCCTCCACAATTCAAACACAAATGGAAGCTACACGTATTCAAAGATAAGAGATCCCTTGGTCAGATTATTCTATGAGCACAGTCAGTGCTTCATTTTCATATCTGGCATTTGAGTGTCACCCAGAACTTTTTTTTGCCAGAGTGAGATTTGTTCCTCTAACTGCTTTGTTGTCTCCTGCAGGACCAGGTTGTTAAAGAGGACAACATTGAAGCTGTCGGTAAAAGGCTGCAGGAGTACCACCTTCAGTTCCAGGAGAAGAACCGAGAGTACGATCGTCTGTACGAGGAGTATACAAGAACATCACAGGTGAATTGCTATTGTCATTCAATTGTGATTGAATCGTTTCTGATTGTACTGTATCCAACCTCCGGTTCTTTGTTTTCCTCAGGAAATTCAAATGAAGAGAACGGCTATTGAGGCATTCAATGAAACCATAAAGATCTTTGAGGAGCAGTGCCAAACCCAAGAGCGCTATAGCAAGGAGTACATTGAAAAGTTCAGGAGAGAGGGTAACGATAAAGAAATCCAGAGGTAATAATGAAAATTATCTTTTATATTATCTTTTCAACCAAAGATGTAGCTAACACTAATCACAGTTCAGTTCTATGATAAAGTGGTTAATGTCTGTTAGGGATGCACAATGTATCAGTGAGCGTATCAGAATCAGCCTACATTAGCTAAAAATGCCAGCATCGGCCCGATGTCTAGTTTAACGCCGATGTGCAAAACCGATGTCAAAGCTGACGTGCATACCTATATATATAATATAAGTAGATCATGTAATGACGCCATGAAAAATACAGCGCTACACAGAACAAAAGCAGAAAAATACTAAGCGCACGCTTCCAACAAGTTCAATTTGAGTGGTCATTTGAAAGAGTAAGAACATTTCAGCGAGACAACTCAAAGGCGAAATGCATTAACACCAAGATTATGGAATTCATTGCCCTTGACAATCAACCGTTCTCTTTCGCGACTGGTCGAGCACCGGCACACACTACCAAGTGCTCTATTTTTCAGATGTTGCCCTACCGGAGTTACACAGTAATAACGTCACTCCACTTAGCTTCACAACATACTATGGAACGCCATTTGGGTATTTTGCGTGTCAAATAACACTATTTGACAATAACACCACTTGATGCGTTTAATAAGCTTTTTTTATTTGACAGTTCTACTATAGAATGTTGTGTGTTCTGAATTTGCACGTGCAAGCCAAGCGCCACCACTACTATCAGTAGCACTGTCAAAGCTGTACAAAAAGTCTGCAAACAAGAAAACACTGTGTTGGTAATAAAGCGTTATTTGTTCAACCGCAACTTCTGGGGTAGCTAGCTAGCTTTAGCGTGGTACCTAGCTAGCACCAATACAACCAGCCTGAAAACAATGACCAGTCGAAACTTCAGTCCTTTTTATTATTCTTAGCAATGATTTAGGAATCCTGGTAAGTATTAGCTAGGTAGCCACTTGTTGTTCACCTATTGAAATTGAACCTCAGTTCATGAAAATAAATAGCTAGCCAGCTACTTAACCCTGTTGCCCAAAGTTAACGTTATAAGCAGCCAGCTAGCTTCATCTGGCTAGTGAGGCTCGACAGGACCGGGTTATGTGTTGTTAAGCTAGGCACAATAGGGGAATTTGCGGTTTGCCTTCAAAATAAAAGTACCTCCTTTGAAAGGGATGCAGAAGGTTACAATTGGTGGAATCATTCCATATTTAGACTAGATAATGTTAAACAAGGTTGGAATGTGAAGCAATGAAATGGGGTATCCGTCTACTCGGTGACACTCACAGAACACAACTGAAGAGTTTACATAAATATTAGCGTTGTAGCGCTTATCGCGGGACTGTGACTGTGTGAAATCACCTCCCCAGTCAGCCTATTGTGTGTATTGACATTCATATTGTACAGCTTCACGTAAGGATTGGGGATCAATGAAATGGGGTATTAGTCTACTCAATACCCAAGCTATTTTTTCCCAACATCCTCAGTTATCGGACTCCAAAATATCCACAAAGTATGTTTTTTCCTCGGGAATAGTGTTCAATACACATAGGTTGACAATAAATGTGGCTCAAGTTGTTTGAGTCCCGCAATAAGAGCTACGACACTAATGTTCTCTGGGTGTCACTGAGTAGACTGAAACCCCATGTCATTGATCCACAATCCATAGGTAATACTGTACAGTGAAATAAGTATGCACCTCCTCCCAATGCAATTTTAAAGTAAAATACATTGTGTGATTTCAGATTTTTGTCAAATTAACTAATTGTCTTTTGTTGGTTTTATATAACATTCCAACATTGTTTAGCATGATTTATTCAATTATGGAATAATTCTACTATTTGTGTTCATTTGCATCTCTTGTCAATTACATTATTTTATTTTGAAGGCTAACTGCAAAGTACACTATTGTGGCTATCTTCACATAGATGAGTCCGACCACCATTAATCAAATAAGAACTGTCTTATAAATTAGGGTTATTTTAGATGGTGACACCTAGCCAACTATAGCTACTGAAACAGATTGTCTTTTTGCTATATTTTGGGGGAAGAACATTGTTTGCATCCATGTTCTAGCTAGCTTTTTTTATGACCAGCAATGTAGGTGCGCGAGACAACTTTACAAGCATCGTAGCATAAATATCGATGAATCGTTGTGACATATTAAATACAGGTGATAGTGTAATCACTACATAAAAAAATAAAACGTGTTCAATTATTATGTGACATGCAGTCATATTCAGTAAGTGTAAGTGAAAGAAATAGCTTTTGATTATGTTTTACTGGTAATGGGGACCAACAAAATAACTTATTGGTCAGTGTGGTGTGTAAAACCTTTATTTAACCAGGCAAGTCAGTTCAGAACAAATTCTTATTTACAATAATGGCCAAACCCGGACGAAGCTGGGCCAATTGTGCGTAGCCCTATGGGACTCCCAATCACAGCCGGATGTGATACAGCCTGGATTCAAACCAGGAACTGTAGTGACTCCTCTTGCCCTGAGATGCAGTGCCTTAAACCGCTTTGTCCGTGTGTGTGTAACTATTTAACTGTACTAGAATGCTTAAAAGGCCGCTAAATGTTTAAATATCGGTTATCGGTATTGTTTTTGGCAAGGAAAATATCGAGTATCGGCCAAAAATGTCATATCGGTGCATCACTAATGGTAATAGTATAGTAGAAGTTTGTATACCCACAGAATCACTGGAGTTTTGTTGATGCCACAACTACTCAGATTGCTTCACTGTTGGAGAAGCCAAATGTGCCTTTCTTATAGAAGTACAACAGCTGTCTCATATATTGACAATAGGTGATATATTTTTGACAACAATAATTGTTTCTCCTAGAATCATGGGAAACTACGACAAACTGAAATCGAGAATAAGTGAGATTGTGGACAGCAAACGGCACCTGGAGGACGATCTGAAAAAGCAAGCAGCGGATTACAGGGAGATCGATAAGAAGATGAACAGCATCAAACCTGATCTGATTCAGCTCCGCAAGACCAGAGACCATTACCTAATGTAAGTATAGCACCAGTCTTTTCTGTTATCAAATATTTTGTCTATAATGTCCCGTTACTAAATGTCTGACATAAAACCTTTTTTTTTTGTTCTCTCATGGTAGGTGGCTGACACAAAAGGGAGTGAGGCAGAAGAAGCTGAATGAATGGTTGGGTATCAAGAATGAAAACCCAGAGGAGTAAGTATCCATTTCCCACACTTTTACTTTGGACTGTTTTTTAAAGATCCACTTCAAAGTTGTCTCCTTTTGCATGTTTCTTTTTAAATTAGTAATTCAAACAGAAGTTAGTGTTGTATAAAACTAATGTGATTATTGTATTGCAGTGAGTACTCAATGGTTGAAGATGACGAGGACCTCCCACATCATGATGAACGTTCGTGGAGGCTAGGTAACATCAACCGGCTGCAGGCAGAAGCTCTGCTCCGGGGGAAGAAGGACGGAACATTCCTGGTCCGGGACAGTAGCAAAGCTGGCTGCTACGCCTGCAGTGTTGTGTATGTATCTAATAATACAAGTTTGCGGGATGCTTATATTTGTCCTGTTAATGGAAATGTGTTTTTTTGCATATCCCAACTCCCCCCTGAGACACCCACAAGGAGTGGGGCCAGGGTCACTATTGTATAGCACTGCTGTTGCAATTAGGGTTAAGTGCCTTACTCAAGGGAATAGCGACAGATTTTTAGGCTACCTAATCACACTGAAAAAAATTCCACATGAAGACACATGATTTGAGTTTAGTGTCATGATAATTTAAGACCTAAACACTCATGTTTCATAGAGTTAATCAATCTTATTTAATGAGATCCGATTATTCAGTCTTAATGTGTTGACAGATTTTATGATGTTAATATGCAGCATTAGTATTGGCAACTTGATTAGCATATTCATAATAAACAAACTGATTCTCCTCATGCTACATATTGAGAGAGACCGAAGGAAGAAGGAAAAGTTGACCATGGTGTGTTTCTAAATGATCAAGTTGACAACATGTAACAGAACCAGGTCATTCTTTATTTTCGGGAACCATGTAAAATAGTCCATACATGGAATTTGGATGTATTCTGAACTTGATGTATTCTAATTTAAAATGTCTTTCTTTGCAGTGTTGAGGGTGAGGTGAAGCATTGTGTTATCAACAAGAGTCATACGGGCTATGGATTTGCAGAGCCGTATAACCTGTATGGCTCCCTAAAAGAACTAGTCCTGCATTACCACCACACGTCACTCGTACAGCACAATGATTCTTTAAATGTCACGCTCGCCTACCCAGTTTACACACAGAAGAGGCGGTGAGGAACTCATGGTGAGGACTTGGACTTCATGATGGACAATCAAGATGATTTCTTTGGAAATGCAAATGCCTAGGATGGTATCAATTAAAAAAGGGAAACATTGGTACAGGTGTTTTGACATTTTGGAAATTTCAAAAATCAGGAGATGGTCCTCGTTTTAATCTTTTTTTGTTGTTTTTTTGTGCTTTTTCCTTTGGATAGCCATGATTACATATGTGTGAGTGAGCATGGTATGTGTAGTCAAGCCTACTAATTGAACAAGGAGAGACTTCAAGCAGCATGTGACATTTTAAGACAGGTTTTCAGACACAGATTAAGCCTGGTCCTGTGCTAAAATGCATGGTCAATGGAGAGTCTCCATTGAAATAGCTTTTTAGTCCCGGACTAGGCTTAATCTGTGTCTGGGAAACTGCATTTTCAGTGTTTGCATTTAACTGAAATGTTTGGCTTTCAATACCAAAGTCTTCATTCAACATCCTGACACTGTCAAGTGTAAGTTTTTGTTGTGCTATGCAATGCTGTCTGCGTCCTCAGAATTAATATGTACCCTAAATATATTAGTATTTTTTTTTTTTATGATTATTGGCCATCGATGTAGGCTACCTATTAGCTAGACATAGTGTGGGACATTTTTCATTCTCTACTTCTACACACAAGACTTATTTGGTTTACACTTAGTAAAATGTTAAAAGCATTCACATTAGAGTAATTTTAAATGTGTGTGTATATATATATATATATATATATATATATATATATATATATATATATATATATATATATATATATATATATATATGACACAGTACCAGTCAAAAATCTGGACACCTACTCATTCTTTATTTTGACTATTTTCTGTAGAATAATAGGGAAGACATCAAAATTATGAAATAACACATGGAATCATGTAATAACCAAAAAGGTTAGATTCTTCAAAGAAGCTACCCTTTGCCTTGATGACAGCTTTGCACACTCTAGACATTCTCTCAGCCAGCTTCACTTGGAATGCTTTTCCAACATTCTTGAAGGAGTTCCCACATATGCTGAGCACTTGGCTGCTTTCCCTTCATTCTGCGGTCCAACTCATCCCAAACCATCTCAATTGGATTGAGGTCGGGTGATTGTGGAGACCAGGTCATCTAATGCAGCGCTCCATCACCCTCCTTTTTAGGGGCGGCAGATTGGTTAGTGTGTTGGACCCGTAACCGGAAGGTCAGTTCAGGGATTCGATCCAACAACAAGTTACAAATCTGTTGTTCTGCCCCTGAGCTGCTCCTCTCTGATTCAGAGGGGTTGGGTTAAATGTTGAAGACACATTTCAGTTGAATACATTCAGTTGGACAACTGACTAGGTATCTCCCTTTCCTTCATGATCACATAACCCTTACACAGCCACGCGGTGTGTTGGGTCGTTGACCTGTTGAAAAACAAATGATATTCCCACTTAGCGCAAACCAGATGGGCTGGCGTATCGCTGCAGAATGCTGTGGTTGCCATGCTGGTTAAGTGTGCCTTCCATTCTAAATAAATCACTGACAGTGTCACCAGCAAAGCACCATCACACCTCTCCCATGCTTCATGATGGGAACCACACATACATAGATCCGTTCACCTACTCTCCGTCAAACAAAGACATGGCGGTTAGAACAAAAAATCTCGGACTCATCAGACCAAAGAACAGATTTCCACCTGTCTAATGTAATTGCTTGTATTTCTTGGCCCAAGCAAGTCTTGTCTTCTTATTGATGTCCTTTGGTAGTGGTTTCTTTGCAGCAATTTGACCATGAAGGCCTGATTCACACAGTTTCCTCTGAACAGTTGATGTTGAGATGTCTGTTACTTGAACTCTTTCAAGCATTAATTTGGGCTGCAATCTGACTAATGAATTTACCCTCTGCAGCAGAGGTAACTGTGGGTCCTTTCCTGTGGTGGTCCTCATGGGAGACCGTTTCATCATAGCGCTTGATGGTTTTTGCGACTGCACTTGAATAATTTTTTTCCGCATTGACTGACCATGTCTTAAAATAATGATGGACTATCGTTTCTCTTTATTTGAGCTATTCTTGCCATAATATGGACTTGGGTATTTTACCAAATTGGGCTATCTTCTGTATACGACCCCTACCTTGTCACAACTCAACTGATTGACTCAAATGCGTTAAGATGGAAAGAAATTCCACAAATTTACTTTTTAACAAGGCACACCTGTTCATTGAAATGCATTCCAGGTGACTACCTCATGAAGCTGGTTAAGAGAATGCCAAGAGTCTGCAAAGCTGTCATCAAGGCAAAGGGTTGCTACTTTGAAGAATCTCAAATATAAAATACACTTTTTTTTTTTGCTAACTACATGATTCCGTGTGTTATTTCATAGTTTGTCTAAGCTATTGTTCTGCAATGCAGAAAATAGTTAAAATGTTAATGAGTAGCTGTGTCAACTTTTGACTGGTATGCATATATATATATTTGGTTTTATTTATTTCCTTTTGACCCAGAAACCCTGTGCAAAGATGATTTGTTTCTCTTAATTATTTTATGTTGTGTTATTGTGTTACTAATATTCCCTGTTGTGAATGCATATAAACCACCCTGTTTCCTCATAGAAAGGCCAGTGAAGTATTTGGTGTCCCTGAGAGAGAGAAAATGTCATTCCTTGATCCTGTATTTTCTGTATCAGAAAATGTTTACTTAGAATTCTTTAGTTGCAACTGTTAAATATTTTTTCTTGTGTAATTCATGCCATGCCTGACTTGATATGACATAGGGAACATTAAAGCACCAAATTCATGAAATATCATTTAAATTTGTTCTGTTTTTACTTACATGTATTTGCCAATTGGGACAATTTTATGCTTCAACAGTGCAAATACGACCTATGCAGATTGATCAATATGGTAGACACAAGTATAGGGACAAAGTGGAGGAGCGGGTCGAACACGAGGGCTTCTAACAATCTGGGATTACAAAAATAAAGCTGCCCTACCCGATGAGCTAAACACTTTTTTTGTCACACTTCAAACATAGCTAGTCTGAGCAACTGAGGACGAGGGCTACATGCTTATGGTCTCCATGGAGGACGTATGTATGTATATCGCATTCGGAAAGTATTTAGACCCCTTGACTTTTTCCACATTTTGTTACGTTACAGCCTTATTCTAAAATATATATTTTTTTAAATCCTCAATCTACACACACTGCCCCATAATGCAAAGTAAAAACAGGTTTTTAGAAAATGGTAATTTATAAAAACAAAAAAAACACCTTTTACGTAAGTATTCAGACACTTGACTCAGTACTTTGTTGTAGCACCTTTGGCAGCGATTAAAGCCTCAAGTCTTCTTGGGTAGGATGCTTCAAGCTTGGCACACCTGTATTTGGGGAATGTCTCCCATTCTCTGCAGATCCTCTCAAACTCTGTCAGATTGGATGGGGAGTGTCGCTGCACAGCTATTTTCAGGTCTCGTCATCAGGTTTGATCGGGTTCAAGTCCTGGCTCTGGCTGAGCCATTCAAGGACATTCAGAGACTTGTCCCGAAGCCACTCCTGCATTGTCTTGGCTGTGTGCTTAGGGTCGTTGTCCTGTTAGACTGGGGCGAAGGTTCACCTTCCGAGGTCCTGAGCGCGCTGGAGCAGGTTTTCATCCAAGATCTTTCTGTACTTTGCGCTGTTCATCTTTCCCTGGTCTAGAAGTCCCTGCTGCTGAAAAACATCCCCACAGCATGATGCTGCCACCACCATGCTTCACCGTAGGGATGGTGCCAGGTTTCCTCCAGATGTAAAACACATTTATCACACAAGTGATTATGACAAATAATATTTAACAATGGTAATGTTTTACAGTAATGAGAAATGACAAAATACATATGAATTATGTAATTTTCAAATTTATTTTCAGATTTTTCATCAGGGGCTCCTGACCGATTGTGCTATTGTGTTTTTTCCCACTTATTGTAACTTTTCTTTAGATAATGTTTCTTACGTTGTTTCCTATGACCGAACATAACTTCTTGACGTCAGAAAAGTGATCACTAACCTTCGATGAGGATTTCTACTTCAATTAGTCGGCGGTGAAGGAAATACTGCTCATCTTGGACTAGGCCCAAATCCCTGACACTAGAAAAAGGAAGAGGCAGAGTTATAGAGGCCTGCGTCTTCTACCTTTCTGTCTGAGGACTACACAGATGAGCTGGCTGACAGAGTCAGGAATCGAGTTCAAGAAGAGAGTGAGAGTATCCGTGACTGCATACAGTTACTACTCCTTGTGCAGGAGTGGAAACCTGGCATTGAGGAGGAAGAGGTTATTAAGTTGATCTTGAAGGGAAAAAAACAACCCTCTGCTAGCCTATCAACTCGGTCACCAATGTAGATGGACTGGTTAGACTGGGACAGCTGTTCGAGAATGATAGTGAATGTCATCAGCAATATGAACAGAGAAAGAAACAGACACCCAAACAAATACCCAAGCCATGCCATCGATCCCTCCGGTGTTCTGTTGGAGATGTAGCAAAGCGGGACATTCTCCAGCTACATGTCCAAATCAGCATCAAGTAAACTCATCCAGAAACCACAATCTGTACAGCAAGTCACAACAGGCTAACACACCTAACTCCCATCACAAGAACGGCCATTCTACTCCGGGTGCTCTGACCAGAGCTGAATCCCCAAGAGTCACTGCCTACACCCACCCATCGGCATCCCCTTCCTTTCAGCCAATACCGCACCAGCTGGTGTTACCCTTGTCCATAGGCCCTTGGACAGGAAGTGCCATCCTGGACACTGGATCATCCTACACGCTGCTCAATGAGAAGCTGTGAAAGGTCCACAATAGAACAGGAAGCCATGGACAATAGGTCCATTATATCTGGCTGACGGTGAGGCTAAAAGACCACTCGGATGGAGTGAGGTGGGAATCCGCCTGTGTAACCACTCCTATATGATTCCTTCTGTTATTGCTTTTCCTGTCGTGTTGGGAATTGACTTCATGTGGTTCAGTGGTGTCCAGATGGACATCGCACTACTGATGATTTCCACACAATCAGAGCGAGAAGCATTTCTTCCAAGCAGAAGCTATACAGTTACAAGATTGGGGTCCAAGTGTGGCAGTCTTCTCTGCCATTGCTCCGGTACAGTTAACGCCTGATAAGCACCGAACTCCTGAAGCATAAAACATTCCTGCTTTTTGGATTAAAGAATGCGCTTGCCACCTTCCAAATAGTCATGGAGACTACGTTAGGTGAGCTCAAAGGGAAGATCTGTTTCGCCTACCTGGAATATATACTGTTATTATCTATGCCCAGACCAGAGAAAAACACTTTCAAGATCTTCAGGCAGTGTTGGACAAGCTTAGAGAAGCTGGTCTGACATTGAACATGAAGAAGAGTAACTTCTGCCAAACCTCCCTGAAGCTCCTATGGTGACCTCTGACGGCATCCATGTAGATCCTGAAAAGACCAAGACTTCCTGTGCCAACCACCCTCAATGCCCTTCAACGGTTCCTTGGGATGACAGGATGGCACCATCGGTTTGTGTCAAACTACTCCCAGACTTGTTTACGTGTCGCTGTGCGTTTTGTTGCCAACCTTACTTTGCTGCCTGACAACTTTACGGTTTTACATTTTTAATTACCGTTTAAATTTTTAGTTTTCCCTCACTCAACTTTTTTCTTTTTCATTCAACTTTTTCACTCCGGACGCTTTATCTGGACATGGTTCGTCAGGACCTCCACCAGCCGAAGCTAAATAGTAACATTAACATGATGCCTTCTAATTGCAGTCGATGTAATCATAATATACAGGAGAACGATCTCCTTACGGCGAGGATAGCTGTGCTGCAAGCCCAGATTCAGACGCAATCGTTAGGCAAGGGTAATTTCAGTGCAGGAAAGGATGAAACAGCGTCTGTGCCACCAGTAAGTACAGATAGTAACGTTAGTACAAATCCACTCGCACGGTCCCCGCAGCCGGACAACTTTCTCATGGTTCTGGAGGGAAATGCTGTAGGAATGCTCAACCGGTGTCGCTCATTCAGCCGACAGAAACTTTCAACTGGTTTTCCCAATTAAGCAGCGAGTCGGAGTCTGAGGCCGAGCCTTCTCTGGTCCCTACTTCTCCCGTTACGGGGTCTGAGACGCCGAAGCTTCCCACCATAAGCTCTGACAAATTTAGAACCCTAGTCATTGGTGACTCCATTAGCCGCAGTATTAGACTTAAAACGAATCATCCAGAGATCTTACACTGTTTACCAGGGGGCAGGGCTACCGACGTTAAGGTTAATCTGAAGATGGTGCTGGCTAAAGCTAAATCTGGTGAGTGTAGAGAGTACAGAGATATTGTTATCCACCTCGGCACCAACGATGTTAGGATGAAACAGTCAGAGGTCACCAAGAGCAACATAGCTTCAGCGTGTAAATCAGCTAGAAATATGTGTCGGCATTGAGTAATTGTCTCTGGCCACCTCCCAGTTAGGGGGAGTGATGAGCTCTACAGCAGTCTCACAACTCAATCGCTGGTTGAAAACTATTTTCTACCCCTCCCAAAAGATAGAATTTATAGATAATTGGCCCTCTTTCTGGGACTCACCCACAAACAGGACCAAGCCTGGCCTGGAGTGACGGACTCCATTCTAGCTGGAGGGGTGCTCTCACCTTATCTACCAACATAGACAGGGCTCTAACTCCTCTAGCTCCACAATGAAATAGGGTGCAGGCCAGGCAGCAGACTGTTTGCCAGCCTGCCAGCTTAATGGAGTCTGCCAGTAGCACAGTCAGTGTAGTGAGCTCAGCTATCCCCATTGAGACCGTGTCTGTGCCTCGACCTAGGTTTGGCAAAACTAAACATGGCGATGTTCGCCTTAGCAATCTCACTAGGATAAAGACCTCCTCCATTCCTGCCATTATTGAAAGAGATTGTGATACCTCACATCTCAAAATAGGGCTACTTAATGTTAGATCCCTCACTTTAAAGGCAGTTATAGTCAATGAACTAATCACTGATCACAATCTTGATGTGATTGGTCTGACTGAAACATGGCTTAAGCCTGATGAATTTACTGTGTTAAATGAGGCCTCACCTCCTGGTTACACTAGTGACCATATCCCCCGTGCATCCCGCAAAGGTGGAGGTGTTGCTAACATTTACGCTAGCAAATTTCAATTTACAAAAAAAAATGACGTTTTCGTCTTTTGAGCTTCTAGTCATGAAATCTATGCAGCCTATTCAATCACTTTTTATAGCTACTGTTTACAGGCCTCCTGGGCCATATACAGCGTTCCTCACCGAGTTCCCTGAATTCCTATCGGACCTTGTAGTCATAGCAGATTATATTCTCATTTTTGGTGATTTTAATATTCACATGGAAAAGTTCACAGACCCACTCCAAAAGGCTTTCGGAGCCATCATCGACTCAGTGGGTTTTGTACGACATGTCTCTGGACCTACTCACTGTCACAGTCATACTCTGGACCTAGTTTTGTCCCGTGGAATAAATGTTGTGGATCTTAATGTTTTTCCTCATAATCCTGGACTATCGGACCACCATTTTATTACGTTTGCAATCACAACAAATAATCTGCTCAGACCCCAACCAAGGAGCATCAAAAGTCATGCTATAAATTCTCAGACAACCCAAAGATTCCTTGATGCCTTTCCAGACTCCCTCTGCCTCTACCCAAGGATGTCAGAGGACAAAAATCAGTTAACCACCTAACTGAGGAACTCAATTTAAACTTGCGTAATATCCTAGATGCAGTTGCACCCCTTGAAATTAAAAACATTTGTCAGAAGAAACTAGCTGCCTGGTATACAGAAAATACCCGAGCTCTGAAGCAAGCTTCCAGAAAATTGGAACGGAAATGGCGCCACACCAAACTGGAAGTCTTCCGACTAGCTTGGAAAGACAGTACCGTGCAGTATCGAAGAGCCCTCACTGCTGCTCGATCATCCTATTTTTCCAACTTAATTGAGGAAAGTAAGAACAATCCAGAAAAAACATGTTGATACCGTTGCAAAGCTAACTAAAAAGCAACATTCCCCAAGAGAAGATGTCTTTCACTTCAGCAGTAATAAATTCATGAACTTCTTTGAGGAAAAGATCATGATCATTAGAAAGCAAATTATGGACTCCTCTTTAAATCTGTGTATTCCTCCAAACCTCAGTTGTCCTGTGTCTGCACAACTCTGCCAGGACCTAGGATCAAGAGAGACGCTCACGTGTTTTAGTACTATATATCTTGACACAATGATGAAAAAAATCATGGCCTCTAAACCTTCAAGCTGCATACTGGACCCTATTCCAACTATCTGGCTTCTTCACCTCAGGGATCATCTGAGACCAGCCACACAGACAGCTGATGAAACTATGGGTTTGCTCAATTGAATCATTTCTGCACAAACTGTCAAACTGTGTATTCCTCCAAACCTCAGTTGTCCTGAGTCTGCACAACTCTGCCAGGACCTAGGATCAAGAGAGACACTCAAGTGTTTTAGTACTATATCTCTTGACACAATGATGAAAAAAATCATGGCCTCTAAACCTTCAAGCTGCATACTGGACCCTATTCCAACTAAACTACTGAAAGAGCTGCTTCCTGTGCTTGGCCCGCCTATGTTGAACATAATAAACGGCTCTCTATCCACCGGATGTGTACCAAACTCACTAAAAGTGGCAGTAATAAAGCTTGTCTTGAAAAAGCCAAACCTTGACCCAGAAAGTATAAAAAACTATCGGCCTATATCGAATCTTCCATTCCTCTCAAAACATTTAGAAAAAGCTGTTGTGCAGCAACTCACTGCCTTCCTGAAGACAAACAATGTATAAGAAGTGCTTCAGTCTGGTTTTAGACCCCATCATATCACTGAGACTGCACTTGTGAAGGTGGTAAATGACCTTTAAATGATGTCAGAATGAGGCTCTGCATCTGTCCTCGTGCTCCTAGACCTTAGAGCTGCTTTTGATACCATCGATCACCACATTCTTTTGGAGAGATTGGAAACCCAAATTGGTCTACACGGACAAGTTCTGGCCTGGTTTAGATCTTAACTGTCGGAAAGATTTCAGTTTGTTTCTGTGAATGGTTTGTCCTCTGACAAATCAACTGTAAATGTCGATGTTCCTCAAGGTTCCGTTTTAGGACCACTATTGTTTTCACTATATATTTTACCTCTTGGGGATCTTATTAGAAAACATAATGTTAACTTTCACTGCTATGCGGATGACACACAGCTGTACATTTAATTGAAACATGGTGAAGCCCCAAAATTGCCCTCGCTAGAAGCCTGTGTTTCTACTTTTAAACTCGGACAAAACAGAGATGCTTGTTCTAGGTCCCAAGAAACAAAGACATCTTCTGTTGAATCTGACAATTAATCTTGATGGTTGTACAGTCGTCTCTTGGTGCTAGCCTCCCTACACTGGCTTCCTGTTAAGGCAAGGGCTGATTTCAACGTTTTACTGCTAACCTACAAAGCATTTCATGGGCTTGCTCCTACCTATCTTTCCGATTTGGTCCTGCCCTACATACCTACACGTCACAAGACGCAGTCACAAGACGCAGGCCTCCTAATTGTCCCTAGAATTTCTAAGCAAACAGCTGGGGGCAGGACCAGGGCTTTCTTTTGTAAAGCTCCATTTTTATGGAATGGTCTGCCTACCCATGTGAGAGACGCAGACTCGGTCTCAACCGTTAAGTCTTTACTGAAGACTCATCTCTTCAGTGGGTCATATGATTGAATGTAGTCTGGCCCAGGAGTGTTATGGTGAACGGAAAGGCTCTGGAGCAACGAACCGCACTTGCTGTCTCTGCCAGCCTCACAACCACAGACCACATGTAACTATGCCAGCCCAGGACATTCACATCTGGCTTCTTCACCTACGGGATCATCTGAGACCAGCCACACAGACAGCTGATGAAACTATGGGTTTGCTCAATTGAATAATTTCTGCACAAACTGTCTGAATCCATCTTAGGGATGCTCATTCGCATGCTCGTCGTCCTCACCAAGGTCTGTACCTGACTGCAGTTCGGTGTCGTAACCAACTTCAGTGGGAAAATGATCACCTTTGATCTCCACTGGCACGCTGAAGAAGTGTGCTCTTCACAGATGAGGCCTGGTTTTAACTGTACCGGGTAGATGGCAGACAGTGTGTATGCAGTGCGCTAATATCAACAATGTGAATAGAGTGCGCCATGGTGGCTGTGGGGATATGTTGTGGGCAGGCATAAGATGGACAATGAACACAATTGCATTTTATTGATTTCAATTTTAATGTACAGAGATACCGTGACGAGATTCTGAGGCCCAATGTCGTGCCATTCAACTGCCGCCATCACCTCACATTTCAGCATGACAATGACCGTCCCCATGTTGCAGCGATCTGTACCCAATTCCTGGAAGCTGAAAATGTCCCAGTTATTCCATGGCCTTCATACTCATCAGACATGTCACCCATTAGCATGTTTGGGATGCTCTGCATCAATGTGTATGACTGCATGTTTCAGTTCTTGCCAATATCCAGCAATTTAGCACAGCCATTGAAAAGGAGTGGGACAACCTTCCACAGGACACACTCAACAGCCTGATCAACTCTATGCGAAGGAAATGTGCTGCATGGTGCTGCCAATAGATACTGACTGGTTTTCTGATCCACACCCCTACCCTTTTTAATAAAATTAATTTCAATTTATTGATTTCCTTATATGAACTTTAACTCAGTAAAATCTTAAATTGTTGCATGTTTGTTGCATTTATATTTTTATTCAGTGTAGTTAGGGGAAAGAGGTTAGTTAAGAGATGGCAGAGTTATTGATAAATGTGACTCGTTTCAGGATTCTAGGCATATTTTGCGCATTACTACTTCACAGGAGAGGCATATGAACTTTAAAAACTGTTTTAATCCAAATGCATTTTAGGGCTGAAATGCCTTCTGGAACATGTGAACTTTCATGTGCCTTAATAACAAACTTGTATGCCATCTGTAAATACAAATAAAATTACTCCTTAAATTACTAGCCTGAGATAATGGATGGGCTGGACATGCCGAGATATGAGTTCAGATTGGTCTGCCATGTAGCACGCTTCTGTCTATAACATGAGCTGGTCAGTATTTGTAGGTAATCCTATCTAATGCAGCTTTTTTTTAATTGATATCAAAGTGTTGATCTCCCCTTTCTGGAGGACCGAGGTTTGAAATCAGTGAAAGGCCCGGTGGAATTTGAATATGATAGCTAAGGAGATTGAGAAAATTCTGGCCTTTGATTGCAAATATGCCGAGGGAGACAAAAAGAACAGTCTTTGGATTACATCTTCAAACTAAGGGCAACCATGGCCTCCGTGACAGAGGGAGAAGTGTCTATCCATGATAAGGTAAGACAGTAGAGCTAGCTACATTTTCAGATATTACACATAATCTAATTTTATATCTAAATCTAACATCTAATTTTGTCAGAAAGTAGCTGGTAAATTCACTCTCACTATCTACTCCGATTTCAGAGCACTCTCATCTGAGTGTGCCAGAGCGCAGAATAACTGACACATTTGCGAACGCTCAATACCCGTTGAATATGGCCAGTCTAAGTAAATGTTGGCAAAAAAAGTGTAATTAAATTGTTGCCAGCAGCACAGTTAGTCATAACATAAAAACCAGCTCTGCTAGTCATAACATACTAACCAGCTCTGCTAGGCCGAGTAAAAAAGTCCAGGGTGCGCTCTGAACGCTCCGAGAGCGAAATGCTCTGAAATTACAAAAGGGCAATTTGACAAGCTCTAAGTTTATGAACGCCCAGGTCGCACTCTAGCACTCCAGATTGAATTTATGTCACGAGAATTATGTTCTCAATGTTCATCAACTGAACTTCAATTAAACTGCTCAGTCTGCAACCCAGAATTTGTAAGATTCTAGTTGAATGAAACAGACAGAGTCCCAGCTTATAATAGTCAGAAGGTTTATTCACGAGAGCGTTAAAAATCATACAATGCACATAGCCTTTTATACCTCACATTTGGTAATATAAATGCCCCTCTAACACTGTCAATGCTGTTTACAAGGTTTCTCCAACACATACCTTGCTTATCATATCCTGCAACATGTTACACAATCTACTGCAAGCCCAACGGTTTCTCCCCTTCCTGGGTGGGGAGACCTCCTTCCCTGTTATCAGTTTCACAGTTGTCACAATTGTCACAAGTTGTCTGCCACAGTCTCTTGTCTGGTAACAGTTCCTCTTTTTTATGCACATACAATCATGAATTCTAGTCTTATGATTCAAACACATTTTACTCCATTATACAGTGACAGGGTGGAATACTGTTAGTTATGGCCTTAACATGAATTGGAACGTATTAATCATTTAGTCATTATCTTACCATTACCTTAACCATGTTAATCCCCATAACAATGTACAAATACACCAGTAGTATAAACCAGCCTCTATTCTTGAAATCTTTGGTTGTTTAGTACATGGCCTCACATGTTAATCCTTAAAATGTTGAGCGGGGTTAAGGCTTAAGAGGGTGTGAACAATGCTGAATGGGTGTAGACAAATAAGAGCTCTCCAGTAGGTTTACCAAAACATTCAAGGGCCATTTTTTCAAAAGTGAGGTTAAGTTTATCAACTTTCAAAACTGAATTACTTTCCTATTGTTCCTCAACTCTAGTGTACGAAATTATGCTTAGAGTCCAGTCCTGGTCTTCCCGTGGCCACTAGAGTCGCCAACGACAATTCGTCACCTGGGTTGTGGGGAACCTCCCTGCAGTGGCTGACGTGAACCTAAGTAGACCTCTGCATCCTTCACCACTGTCTGTGTTGTCTGGAGCACCTGGAATGGACCAGTCCAGCGCTGTTGGTGCCTAGTCTTTCTGCGGTGGTCCTTGATGACCACCCAATCGCCTGGCTGAAGTTTGTGGAGTGGTCCAGCTAAAGCAGCTTTTACCCTGGGTAAAAATAGATTTCTGAACATTGTTAAGTGCAGGACAGTAACTTACCATTTGGTCTGTTACTAATGTGGGCGGACCAAGTAATTGGGCGTCACTCTAAAGCGGGAAGGTGGAATAAACGAGTCAGGAGTGGGTTTTCTTGATTGAACACAGTTCTCTATTGAGGGCATTTGGTCAACACAAACACTCCAACATAATCAATGAAAACCTTCCAAGGAAAAACATACATCTTCTCCAGATGAAACAGGAACGCGATAGGATTATCTTTAAACTACAACAAAAGTCACAGGATTGTCACCGTCTTAGTGGTTCTTCCTGGATAGCTCCTCTGTCTCGGTGGCCATCTTCCAGAGATAGTGTTCCCCTCCTCTCTCTACTGGTTCCATTCTCTCTCTTTTATAGGGGAAGGAGAATATGTCATTAGTACCGTCAGCTGTGCTCAATTGCCTCTGGTTACCTTGTCTCCCATGCCTTGTTGGGCTACTATCCGTGAGCCCAGCCTGCCCTCTGGTGGGCCTTCCACATACTTTCCCCCCCAGGACCTCACCGGAGGGTCTGGCTCCAGACGCACCATCTTGGTCCTGTCGGGACAGCGCGTCTGCATTCCCGTTCCTCGATCCGGCCCTGTGGATGACATGGAAAGAGAACGGTTGTAAAGACAAAAACCGTCTGGCTATTCTGTTGTTATTGTTTCTCTTACCAGCCATCCACGTGAGGGGCGCATGGTCAGTAACTAATGCCAACCTCCGACCCAGTAGGTAGTACCGGAGATAATTGTGGGCCCACTTGATGGCTAAGGCCTCTTTCTCTACGGTAGCATACCTCTGTTCCCGATCGCTGAGCTTCCTACTTATGAAGAGAATCGGCTTCTCTGCTTCGCCTTTACCCTGAGCTAGTACGGCCCCGAGCCCCGTATCCGATGCGTCGACCTGCACAATGAACTCTTGTGAGAAGTCCGGAGCCTGTAGAACGGGATCAGAACACAGGCCATCTTTTAGCAATTGAAAGGCCTCTTCTGTCTCGTCTTTCCACTCTACCTGGTTTGGCAGGTTTGGCACTGCTTATTTGACACAATGCTCGCTTAACCCAGAAGCCAGCCGCACCAATGTGTTGGAGGAAACACCGTACACCTGGTGACCGTGTCAGAGTGCAAGCGCCCTGCCCGCCACAGGAGTCGGCTAGAGCGCGATTGGACAACAACGTTTGGGCGGACAAACCCCCCCCTTAACCCGGACGATGCTGGGCCAATTGTACACTGCCTTACGCTGCCTTATGAGTCAGTCTGTGGCATAAAAATGCCTTTCTGTTTCCAACAACTGCGAGTAGTTGAGAAAATATTGTCGATAGGATCACAGTGTGATCTATCAATATCCTGCATGTCCCATGCATAGTACCAATCCCATGTTGAGACCGTGTCGGACAGCATCACGATATTACATTTCTCCGGGGGCAGTACAACACTGAGGCCCTTGTCTTTGCAAAGGATGTTAACTCTCTGGGATATGTGGGACAGTAGCGTCCCACTTGGCCAAAAGCCAGAGAAAATCCAGAGCGCCAAAATCAAATACATTCCTATAAAAATCAAACGCTCATGAAATCACACATGTAAGATACCAAATTAAAGCTACACGTGTTGTGAATCCAGCCAACATGACAGATTTCAAAAAGGCTTTTCGGTGAAAGCAAACAATGCTATTATCTGAGGATAGCACCTCCGTAAACAAAAGAAAGAAAACACATTTCAACCCTGCAGGCGCGACACAAAACGCAGAAATAAAAATATAAATCATGCCTTACCTTTGACAAACTTCTTCTGTTGGCACTCCAATATGTCCCATAAACATCACCAATGGTCCTTTTGTTTGATTAATTCCGTCCATATATATCCAAAATGTCCATTTATTTGGCATGTTTGATCCAGAAAAACACTGGTTCCAACTTGCGCAACGTGACTACAAAATATCTCAAAAGTTACCTGTAAACCTTGCCAAAACATTTCAAACTACTTTTGTAATACAACTTTAGTTGTACTTTTTAAAGTAAATAATCGATCAAATTGAAGACGGGATGATCTGTGTTCAATACAGGAAGAAAACAAACTGACGCCAGCTTTCTGGTCACGCGCCTCTATCAAATAGTACCTCGTTTTGAACAGGGATACTTCTTCATTACACAAAGGAAAAACCTCAACCAATTTCTAAAGACTGGTGACATCCAGTGGAAGCGGTAGGAACTGAAAGCAAGTCCCTTAGAAATCTGGATTCCCAATGAAACACCAAAAATCTGAATGGTTTGTCCTCGGGGTTTCGCCTGCTACATAAGTTCTGTTATACTCACAGACATGATTCAAACAGTTTCAGAGTGTTTTCTATCCAAATCTACTAATTATCTTCTGGGGATGAGTAGCAGGCAGTTGAATTTGGGCATGCTTTTCATCCAAAATTCCAAATGCTGCCCCCTATCTTAGAGAAGTTAACTTCATTGGGATAGGGGGCAGCATTGGGAAGTTTGGATGAAAAGCGTGCCCAGAGTAAATTGCCTGTTACTCAAGCCCAGAAGCTAGGATATGCATAGGTATGCATAGAAATACTATAGTTTCCAAACTGTTAAAATAATGTCTGTGAGTATAACAGAATTCATATGGCAGGCATAAACCTGAGAAAAATCCAACCAGGAAGTGGGAAATCTGAGGTTTGTAGTTTTTTTAAAGTGATTGCCTATCCAATATCCTGCGTCTATGGGGTCAGATTGCACTTCCTAAGGCTTCCAATAGATGTCAACAGTCTTTAGAAGTTGTTTCAGGCTTGTATTGTGAAAGGGGATCGAATAAGAGCTGTATCAAAAAGTGGTCAGGCTGAAAGCCTTTAGTTTAGTCTTGCGCGTGGCCGTGAGCGCAACGGTCGTTCCCTTTCCCAACGGAATTGTCCGGTTGGAATATTTTTGAAGATATATGATAAAAAATATCCTAAAGATTGATTCTATACATCGTTTGACATGTTTCTACGAACCTTAATGGAACTTTTTTTACTTTTCGTCTGGACTTTGTGCCCGCGTTTTGTGCATTTGGATTACTGGATAAACGCACAAACAAAAAGGAGGTGTGGCTGTATGGTTTTCTGTGGCTAGGCGCTGACCTAATATAAACGCATGGTGTGCTTTCGACGTAAAGCCTTTTTGAAATCGGACACTGTGGCTGAATTAACAAGAAGTTTATCTTTTATAATGGTGTATAATACTTGTATGTTTGAGGAATTTTAATTATGAGATTTCTGTTGTTTGAATTTGGCGCCCTGCAATTTCACTGGCTGTTGGCGAGGTGGGACGCTCACGTCCCGAACGATCCCAGAGAGGTTAAGTCCCAATTTGCAGAGAAGTTCTCTTCCCATGAAATTGACAGGGCACCATTTGGAGGCGATAAATTGGTGTGTGAAACACTTATTTTAACCAGCAGGATCATTGTGAGCAATTCATTCATTGTTCCTGAGGCCCCCACGGTGCTGACTGATTCATTTGACATAGGAGAGTCAGACATGGTTTTAGAATTTATGACAGACATTGCAGCCCCAGTATCAACTAGAAATTCAACAGACTCACCATTGATGAGGAGAAGAACCATTGGCTCCTCACGAGGGCTTGAAAAAAATCCTTAAATGCTGTCCAAGGGGGTCAACTCTCTACCTCATGTCCGTCAATATGTGGTCGTTTTCGGCGGTCGTCGTCACGTCCCCCCCCCCCCCCCCCCCCCACTGCCCCATGTTCGGTAGGTTTGCTTCGACATGTTCTGGCGAAATGCCCCTCCTGTCCACAGATATAGCAGGTCAAGCTATTACCTTGTGATGTCCGTTGTCCAGCCCATCCTTCAGCAGTCTCCTCTGCCTCCTCTTCCTCTACCCCTTCCTTTCCTCTCTGTCCACCATTTTGAGGTCCTCCCTGAGCCTGCCGCTGCTGGCCCTGTCCTTGATAGAAGGCCAGCTGTGCAGCTTGTAGTCTCACGCCCTCCTTTTCCATTCTCTGTTTCATCTTATCTTCTTGAGACAGTTGCTGCCTCTCAGCATGTTTACAGTGTTCAATGACCGTCTGTAGGGTTGTAGTTTCCCAGCTAATGCAGGTCGTCTTAACCTTACTAGGGTATGTGGGACGCTAGCGTCCCATCTGGCCAACATCCAGTGAAATTGCAGAGCACCAAATTCAAATCCAAAAATACTCATTATAAAAATTCAGAAAACATACAAGTATTTTACATAGGTTTAAAGATTAACTTCGGTGTTAGATTTCAAAAAGGCTTCACGGCGAAAGCATACCTTACGATTATTTTAGAACATCACCCAGCAGACAAATCATTACAAACAGTAACCAGCCAAGTAGAAGAGTTACACAAGTCAGAAATAGAGATACAATGAATCACTTACCTTTTTAATTTTTTTTATATTAGACGGTGGATCAGCTTAAGATTGCGGAAAGAATGTTGCTTCCAATGTAATTGTCTGCATCATTTCCAATCCCCCATATTTTTTTGGTAAATATATATATCCAAACACGCATGCATATATATACACATATGTACATACACATACCTATATAGACATACATACTTTTTAAAAGAATATACCTTTATTATTATTCCCCACAAACTCTACCGCCGATCCCCCAATTGAAGTAAACTAATAAACACTTCTGCTTCTACCTTCAATCCATACATCTTATACACATTCTACAGACAGTCTACTTTACAATAGTTCTCTCTTGTTTGTTCTTAGTCCTTCCTCTATTTCTGATGTCCATCCAGTTTGATTTCTATTTGTAACTATGCTATTTCACAAAAGTTCCGAACCTATATACATTTTACAGATCCCGTATGCTTTACATTGTTTATCTTGTTATTAGTCCCACCCTTCAGCTCCATTCAACCCCTCCCATCTGTCTCTCAACATCATCCATTTTGGATTTCTACTTGCCATATATTTTTCAACTGTGCTGTGATGCTTCACAAAATAATTGAACCTTCCTATTCTCATAGCTTCTACAGATTGTAAATTAAAAATAAACATTTTTGCTAAAATAATTATTATATTATTGATTGATTGATTGACTATGGCTTTTCAAATCACCCAGTATTGCTATCTGTAGTGTTAGTTCTAGGCAAATGTTGCAATTCTTCAGCCATTCCTGGACCTGTGACCAAAAATGAGCTACATATGGACAATACCAAAATAAATGATCTAATGACTCTGCCTCCTCACAACAGAATCTGCAGAGCTGGGAAGATTGTATCCCCCATATATATAACATTCTATTAGTTGCAAGAATTTTGAAGTTTTGAATCCGGCGTATCAATTCATAAACCATTCTGCCATGGAATGGGTACATCGAAAATCTCTTCCCAACTATTTTGCAATTTATATGGCACAGCTGTCAGTTTTTTGGTCCTTAAATGAAAATGGTATATTTTTTTATTTATCACACTTTTGTTTAACCATTTATGTTCTTTAATACAGGGACGACATACAAGTTCCTTACTTTTTTCCCCTTCTACTTGCCTCTTCCATTTTTGTGGTAATGCTGCAATTAATTGGTTGTAATTTTGGGTAGAGCAGACATTTCCATATGTCTGTGTTAGCTGCATGTGTGACATAACTCCACCTGTCCTATTTATGATATCATTCACTAAAAGTATTCCTTTTTAAAAAATGTCTTCGATAAATACAGTTTTTTTAATCAATTAGTATATTTTAATGTAACCACAATATTTGTTGTACTATTTGTTCCGTCCTTTCAGGTGGATTAAACTGAAATTGCAACCAACTTTCTAAGGCTTGTTTAAAAAAATAAAGATATTTTGGAGATTATTTCCTTTTCAAACAACCGAAATTGAGCAGGTGTAATCTGAATAAAGGGGAAAAGGCCCTTCCTGAATATAGGATGAGACATTCGTACCAATTTACTAGAGAACCAGTTTGGAACCAGTAAGTATAACTTTGTATGACTGATGCCTAGTGAGAAGTCTAATGCTTTAATATTTAATCATTTCTGCCCACCAAATTCATATTCGTTATATAAATAGGCCCTTTTAATTTGATCTGGTTTGCCGTTCCAAATAAAATGGAATATTTTTTGTTCATATAATTTAAAAAGCAGGTCACTAGGTGTAGGCAAAACCATAAGCAAATAGGTCAACTGTGATATAACTAAGGAGTTAATCAGGGTGATTAAGGTTCAAACGCAGTCACAACAGGCAGACAAAAAATCCTAATTGTATCCGTAACATGTAACATAGAAACATGTCAAACGATGTTTATATTCAAATCTCAGGTTGTTTTAAGCCTAAATAATCGATAATATTTCAACTGGACAATAACGTCGTCAATATAAAAGGTAAACAAGAAAGGCACTCTCGGTCGCACGCATGAAAAAGCTCTGTGACACTGCAGGGTCCACTCATTCAGACTGCTCTTATTCCCTCATTTTTCAGAATACAAGCCTGAAACAATTTCTAAAGACAGTTGACATCTAGTGGAAGGCATAGGAACTGCCTTCCATGGATATTGTAATGTAATGGCATTGAATAGAAAACTACAGTCGCAAAAAAAATCCTGCTTCCTGAATGGATTTTTCTCAGGTTTTTGCCTGCCAAATCAGTTCTGTTATACTCACATACACTATTTTAACAATTATATGCATATATGCATATATTATATGCATATCCTATCTTCTGGGCCTGAGTAGAAGGCAATTTAATTTGGGCACGCTTTTCATCCAAAATTCAGAATGCTGCCCCCTACCCTAGAGAAGTTAGTCCAGCCGCTTTGTCAGATTTCAAAAAGGCTTAATGGCGAAAGCATGAGGACAGCGCCCTGCTTACAAAAGCATACAACATTTTACAACCAAGTAAAGGAATTACAAAAGTCAGAAATAGCAATAAAATGAATCACTTACCTTTGAAGATCTTCATATGGTTGCAGTCACAAGAGTCCCAGCTACACAATAAATGTTAGTTTTGTTCGATAAAGTCACTCTTTATATCCCAAAAACTCAGTCAAAACATGCAGACGAATACATCCTAATAGTACCAGTAAAGTTTGTCGAAACATGTCAAACAATGTTTATAATTCATCCTCAGGTTGTCAATTGTTGATAGTATTTCAACCGGACAATTGCATATTCAATAGAAATGATAAACAACGAAGGGCGCACACTCGGTCATGTGCAAAACCAGCACTGCATGATTCTACAGTCCACTGAGAGAAAGGTCTCATTCTTCTTCATTTTTCAGAAAACAAGCCTGAAACAATGTCTAAAGACTGTTGACATCTAGTGGAAGCCATAGGAACTGCAATCTGGGTCCTAACCAATTAGATACTCTATAAGCATTCAATGACTACAGCCTTCCACTTTTTCCAATGGCTTTCATACTTATTATGAGGCAAAGTCCTCCCAGATTGCAGTTCCTGGGGCTTCCACTAGATGTCAACAGAAAGAGTTTCAGGCTGGTTTTTGGAAAAATAAGCTAGAAGTTGTAGTTTTTCTAAGTGGCTCCCATTTTTGCTGTAGTGTTTCCAAGCGCGTGGGTGAACGTGCGTTCTTTGTTATTTATCTCCGGTAATGAACATACTATTCTCCGTCTTAAATTTTGTTTATTTACGTATTAGGGTACCTGAGGTTTGATTATAAACATTGTTTGACTTGTTTGGATAAGTTTATTGTGATTCATTTTGTATGCATTTTGAAGAAGAGAAATTGGTGGATTATCGAATGAAGCACACCAGCTAAACTGAGTTTTTATGGATATAAAGAAGGACTTTATCGAACAAAAGGACCATTTGTGATGTAACTGGGACCTTTTGGAGTGCCAACAGAAGAAGATCTTCAAAGGTAAGGCATTTATTATATCGCTATTTCTGACTTTCTCGTTCTCGTTACCAGGCACTTGCCTGGTTGAAAAATGTTTTTCATGTGTTTGTATGCGGGGCGCTGTCCTCAGATAATCGCATGGTGTGCTTTCGCCGTAAAGCCTTTTTGAAATCCGACACAGCGTCTGGATTAACAAGAAGTAACTCTTTATTTTGATGTATAATACTTGTATTTTCATGAATGTTAAATATTTATATTTCTTTAATTTGAAATTCGCACTCTGCAATTTCACTGGATGTTGGCCAGGTGGGACCCCACCGTCCTACCTGCCCATAAGAAGTTCAATTACTCTATGTAATTTAACATGTTGTACCCAGATGGTAGTTGATCCTACACAAATTGTCATACTTTTTGTACAAGTTGTCACGTTCTGACCTTAGTTCTTTTGTTTTGTCTTTGTTTTAGTATGGCATGAGTTGGGTGGGTTGTCTATGTTCATTTTTCTATGTGGTGTTTTTGTGTTTGGCCTGGTATGGTTCTCAATCAGAGGCAGGTGTCGTTAGTTGTCTCTGATTGAGAATCATACTTGGGTAGCCTTTTCCCACCTGTGTGGTGTGGGTGATTGTTTTCTGTCTTTGTGTATGACACCAGACAGGACTGTTTTGTTTAGTTCGTTCTCATTATTTAGTTTTTGTGTTCATGATAATAAATTATCAATATGGACACTTACCAAGCTGCACATTGGTCCTCCTCTTCTTCCACCACAGTCAAATCCCAATTATAATCAACTGTTTAATTGATTCCTTATTTTCTACAATAAAAAATGTTTTAACCATCAGGAATATTTCTTATTTCTACCTCAGGACCCTGTCCTGGAATCACATAGCTCGTGCATTTACATCTAACGATCGTAACCCATGGCATATTACTTCAGGACCTTGTCCTGGAATACTTTCATCAGGATCCTGTCCTGGTATCTCTATAGTACCACAGGATCTTATCATGGAATCGCTTTCAACAGGACTGTCCTGGTATCTCTAACACACATGACCTGTTTCCAGAACAAGATTTTCTTAAAGTTAACAGAACTTTCCCCAATTGGAGGTTGTGTTTAAGAAAATCAGTCTCACCCATAACTCTGTATTTTCGGGATGGCGCCTCACTCCCTGCCGGGTCCGAGGCAGTTTCCTTCTGCTCCTCTCAATCGGAGTGTAGGCTCCCTGAGCCACGTCTTACCTAGCCTCTATGCACAGTTAACGTTGGTGTCCCTGGGAACGATCAGCAAGCGGAATTAGACATCTCATCCTTGTCTCCAAGAATTGTTGTGGAAATTCTAACCCAAATGAAGAGAGACTGTAGATTCTTAAAACATCAACTTTATTATAAGACTTTTAAATCTGAAGCGGTAAACAAATCACTCAATGGTGCAGAGTTAGGAGCCCAACAAACGGAGTTGGGTTTCAGCTTTTATAGAAAAGTACAACCTCTGTCTACGTGGCAGTTAGCAGATGTGTGAAGACATGGGTGGAGGAATAGAGTGCAGACAAGTGATGTTTTGTTACTATTTTCTGCTGATATTTAGGTGCTGCTGCTCCAGCTAGTTTCTGTTCTCTTGCATATCTCCACACAGCTGTGCCCTTGGTGGATACCAAAATAACAGGATGTATCACTTACTGTGGTCACCCCCAAACGGCCCTTTGCCACATGACTAAGTTACTCAAAGACAGTTTGTATCAGTAGAAAAAACACTATCATATAACAATAGACAGTACTCTAAGTAACAAAATGCATGGCATGTCTAATTTGTAACTTTACACCACAGTATCCATAACATGATGTAGCTACCACTATGCTTGAATATAAGGAGAGTGGTACTCAGTAATGTGTTGTGTTGGATTTGCCCCAAACATAAAACTTTGTATTCAGGACAAAAAGTGAATTGTTGCAAACAGGATGCATGTTTCAGAATATTTGTTTTCTGTACAAACTTCCTTTTTTTCACTCTGTCAATTAGGTTAGTATATTGTGGATTCACTACAATGTTGTTGAGCCATCCTCAGTTTTCTATTACAACCATTAAACTCTGGAACCTTAACAGTTACAGAAGGATGTCTGTATCTTTGTGGTGACTGGGTGTATTGATACACCATCCAAAGTGTAATTAATAACTTTATCATGCTCAAAGGGATATTCAATGTCTGCTTTTTTGTGTTTTACCCATCTGCCAATAGGTGCCCTTCTTTGCAAGGCATTGGAAAACCTCCCTGGTCTGTGGTTGAATCTGTGTTTGAAATGCACTGCTCGACTGAGGGACCTTTCAGATAATTGTATGTGTGGGGTACATGTTAAACACTATAACATATGTGTGGGGTACATGTTAAACACTATAATCATGTTAAACACTATAATTCCACACACATTTATAAAAAATATAAAAAACTGAAATATTACATTTACATAAGTATACAGACACTTTATTCAGTACTTTGTTGAAGCACCTTTGGCAGTCTCAAGTGTTCTTGGGTATGATGCTTCAAGCTTGGCGCACCTGTATTTGGAGAGTTTCTTCCATTCTTCTCTGCAGATCCTCTCAAGCTCTGTCAGGTTTGGATGGGAGCATCTCTGCACAGCTATTTTCAGGTCTCTCCAGAGATGTTCAATCGGGTTCATGTCCGGGCTCTGGCTGGGCCAATCAAGGACATTCAGAGACTTGTCCCAAGCCACTCCTGCATTGTCTTGGCTGTGTTCTTAGGGTTGTTGTCCTGTTGGAAGGTGAACCTTTGCCTGAGTCTGAGGTCCTGATCGCTCTGGAGCAGGTTGTCATCAAGGATCTCTCTGTACTTTGCGCCGTTCATCTTTCCTTTGATTCTGACTAGTCTCCCAGTTCCTGCTCCCACCACCATGCTTCACCGTAGGGATGGTGCCAGGTTTCCTCCAGAGTGACCATCGGGTTCTTGATTAGGGAGGTGACTAAGGCTCTTCTCCCCCGATTGCTCAGTTTGGTCGGGTGGCCAGCTGTAGGAAGATTCTTGGTGGTTCCAAACTTCTTCCATTTAAGAATGATTGAGGTCCCTGTGTTATTGGGGACCTTCAATGCTGCTGACATTTTTCGGTACCCTTCCCCAGATCTGTGCCTCGACACAATCCTGTCTCAGAGCTCTACGGGCAATTCCGTCAACCTCATGGCTTGCTTTTTGCTCTGACATGCACTGTCAACTGTGTGACCTTATATAGACAGGTGTGTGCCTTTCCAAATCATGTCCAATCAATTTAATGTACCACAGGTGGACTGCAATCAAGTTGTAGAAACATCTCAAGGATGATCAATGGAAACAGGATGCACCGGAGCTCAATTTCGAGTTTCATAGCAAAGGGTCTGAATACTTATTTACATAAGGTATTTCTGTTTTTAATTTTGCTTTGTCATTATTATTATTTAGAATAAGGCTGTAACAAAATGTGGAAAAATTCAAGGGGTCTGAGTACTTTTCGAAGGCATTGTATATCGTGAATCTTTATTTGTGTTGTTGTGTGGCCGGGAATGTGCATGGTGCTGAATTTCGCATGGTTCTTGTTATACACTTCATCTTTATGAATGGACAATTGCGTGCCTGAGGTCACTTGGGTTCACTGACTTTTTTTTATGCCCGAGGTACGGGACATTTACTGAGGAACCTAACTTATTATTTTGTGACTAATATTGATTGTGTGATAATTTATGTTGGTAATTGTAACGGAGACGCTGAGTTGACTTTGGTAAAGAACTGGGCCCTGCGGAGGTATTCAATAGCACCAATGGGAGATTGTACCGATACTTTGTGGTGATTTTGTTAAGTCCTCTGAGGTGTGTGACATCTACCTCCATGGGTTCAGGCTCTGATCCCGAGTGTTCACTGAGGAAAAGAGAGAAGCGATGAATACCGGCTCTCCTGAAGTTGGTTATCCGGATGGCCATCGCAATGAGTGTGTCCAGGCCAGGGTAAGGTTGTCGTCTCGACAGGCCAGTTCCATCTGGACTTCTTTGAGTAAACCTCTTCTGAATTGCATACGAAGCGCCGGCTCATTCCATCCACTGGATGCTGCTACTGTCCGGAAGGTGAACGTGTACTCAGAAGCTGTCATAATGTCGTAATTGCAATAGAGCATTACCCTCTGGGGAATTATCAAAAATACATTTAAAACAGAGCCATGAACCCCTTACAGGAATCCTGTCTCCCAGATGGCCGTAGCCCATTCCAACACCCGCCAGTCAGTAAAGAAATAACCGCGTCAGCGTTGGACCTCTTGGTGGTGGGCGCTCCCATCTGGTGTGTAAAGTAGAGGGAGCACTGAAGTAGGAAGCCACGGCTTGTGGATGGTGTACTGGATAATGCATGTACACAGGAACAATACCGACTGATGAAGGAACCCAAGGGAGTGACAGATAAAGTGGAGGTAATCAGAAAGGAAATGGAGTCCAGGTGAGTATCAAAATGATCTGCAGGTGTGCATAATGATGGATGCCAGGTGTGAGTAATGATGGATCCCAGGACTAGTGGTTAGTATACCGGCGACGTCGAACGCCGGAGGGGAGGAATGGGAGTATTTAAAATATATGTATTTAACTAGGCAAGTCAGTTAAGAACAACTTCTTATTTGCAATGATGGCCTACACCGGCCAAACCCGGACAAAACTGGGCCAATTGTACACCGCCCTATAGGACTCCCAATCACGGCAGGTTGTGATACAGACAGGAATTGAACCATGGTGTTTGTAGTGACGCCTCAAGCACTGAGATGCAGATGCAGTTGTTTTGAAGTTATTTCCTTCTATGTTTTAAGGGTTTACAGTTCAAGTTGGAAGTTTACATACACTTATGTTGGAGTCATTAAAACTCATTTTTCAACCACTCCACAAATTTCTTGTTAACAAACTATAGTTTTAGCAAGTCGGTTAGGACATCTACTTTGTGCATGACAAGTAATTTTCCAACAATTGTTTACAGACAGATTATTTAACTTATAATTCACTGCATCACAAGTCTAGTGGGTCAGAAGTTTACATACACTAACTTGACTGTGCCGTTAAACAGCAATTCCAGAAAATTATGTCATGGCTTTAGAAGCTTCTGATAGGCTAATTTATGTAATTTGAGTCAATTGGAGGTGTACCTGTGGATGTATTTCAAGGCCTCACTTCAATCTCAGTGCCTCTTTGCTTGACATCATGTGAAAATCTAAAGAAATCAGTCATGACCTCAGAAAAAAAAATTGTAGATCTCCGCAGGTCTGGATCATCCTTGGGAGCAATTTCAAAACGCCTGAAGGTACCACGTTCGTCTGTAGAAACAATAGTACGCAAGTATAAACACCATGGGACCACGCAGCCATCATACCGCTTAGGAAGGAGACGCGTTCTGTCTCCAAGAGATGAACGTACCATGGTGCGAAAATTGCAAATCAATCCCAGAACAATAGCAAAGTACCTTGGAGATGCTGGAGGAAACAGGTACAAAAGTATCTATACCCACAGTAAAACGAGTCCTATATCGACATAACCTGAAAGGCCGCTCAGCAAGGAAGAAGCCACTGCTCCAAAACCGCCATAACAAAGCCAGACTACAGTTTGCAACTGCACATGGGGACAAAGATGGTACTTTTTGGAGAAATGTCCTCTGGTCTGGTGAAACAAAAATAGAACTCTTTGCCATAATGACCATCATCATGTTTGGAGGAAAAAGGGAGAGGCTTGCAACCCGAAGAACACCATCCCAACCATAAAGCACGGCATGGCAGCATCATGTTGTGGCAGTCCTTTGCTGCAGGAGGGACTGATGCACTTCACAAAATAGATGGTATTATGAGGCAGGAAAATTATGTTGATATATTGAAGCAACAGCTCAAGACATCAGTCAGGAAGTTAAAGCTTGGTCGCAAATGGGTCTTGAAAATGGACAATAACCCCAAGCATACTTCCAAAGTTGTGGCATAATGGCTTAAGGACAACAAAGTCAAATTATTGGAGTGGCCATCATAAAGCCCTGACCTCAATCCTATAGAAAAGTTGTGGGTAGAACTGAAAAAGCATGTGCGAGCAAAGAGGCCTACAAACCTTATTCAGTTACACCTGCTCTGTCAGGAGGAATGGGCCAAAATTCACCCAACTTATTGTGGAAGCTTGTGGATGGCTACCCGAAACGTTTGACCCGAGTTAAACAATTTAAAGGCAATGCTACCAAATACTAATTGAGTGTATGTAAACTTCTGACCCACTGGGAATGTGATGAAAGAAAGAAAAGCTGAAATAAATCACTCTACTATTATTCTGACATTTCACATTCTTAAAATAAAGTGGTGATCCTAACTGAACTAAGACAGGGAATTTTTACTAGGATTAAATGTCAGGAATTGTGTAAAACTGAGTTTAAATGTATTTGGCTGAGGATATAGATACTTTTGTACCCGTTTCCTCCAGCATCTTCACAAGGTCTTTTGCTGTTGTTCTGGAATTGATTTGCACTTTTCGCACCAAAGTACGTTAATCTCTAGGAGATGTTTCTGTCATTGGCATCCACCCTTGCGGGGTTATAGGATTCATTAAGTTATTTTGAAAGTTACATAAGCACACGGGCTTATAAAATTAAATCCACAGACTTTATGTTATAAGCATTTGTAGAAAACGCTACATGGGAGACTAAATAAATGTACAAATGCAAATCTGCTCATCATTGTAAAGCATTTTGACATCAAAGTTGCACATGCCGACTCAAAAGCATTGGTCAAAGAGTTAGCCAATACTGCTTTGGTGGAGGAGGAAATCCTTCCGGAGAGGGAGGATGATGAAAAGGGTTCTACGGGTGGTAGAGTACACCCAATAGACGTGCAACTGTGAAAGGTAAAACTAAAGGCAAAATGGGAACCACAGAAATTGGAGCAAAGAAAGGGAAAGAGAATGTGCAGGCAGACAAGAAGAAGAAGAAGAATGTGCTCCTGCCACTCAATTAAAAGAGATGGAGCAGGAAGCGTGACAAAGGGAGATAGATCTGGAAGTACTCCAAATCAAGTCAGGCCATCCTGTAGCCTTAACAGTGATCTTGGTCGGAACAGCCGTCTTGTACCACTTTTCACCGAAAAGGAGGGTAGGCAACAACACATCGGCCGCAGTGATCCTCAACACAGGAGCCTTTCAGCGGTGCGGGCTTAGTCCCCTCCTGTACTCCCTTTACTCCCTGTTCACCTACGACTGCATGGCCAAGCACGACTTCAACACCATCATTAACCACACAATGGTGGTAGGCCTGAACACCGACAATGATGAGACGGCCTATAGGGAGGAGGTCAAAGACCTGGCAGTGTGGTGCCATGACAACAATCTTTCCCTCAACGTGAGGAAAACAAAGGAGCTGATCGTGGACTACAGAAAAAGGAGGGCCGAACAAGCTCCCCATTCACATCAATGGAATTAGTAGGGCTGTAGTGGAATTCATTTTTGACCATCAAATCATCTTTAAGCTTAATGAGTTTATCAAAATCACCTTTAGAATTGTCTGTGAATATACTGAAACTGTCTTTATGACCCTTGATTAGATTGGTATAATCAGTGATTGATATAGAGGGTGACTGGAGGCCCTTCATAGTGAAATCACTGATATCAAATAACTTAGCAAATGCTCCAGGATCCTTTTCTATTTGCGGTCTCTTTAAAAAAAAAAAATTGTGGGCTTTGTTTTTCCTGGTTAATAATCAACCAAAATTCAATTTCATTACATAGGTCTACTTTAAATAGATTTTATGTACAGCAGTAGATTTTATGTAGGCCTACTTTTAATGTACAATGTTCTTGACTGTCCTGAATGGCATCTGCCCAATAACATTTATTACTATTATTATTATTGTCAATATACACTGAACAAAAATATAAAGTGTTGGTCCCATGTTTCCCAGAAATGTGTTTACAGTGAGCATTTAGTGAGCATTTAGTGAGCATTTCTCCTTTGCCAAGATATGCCACACCTGTCAGGTGGATGGATTATCAAGAAGCTGATTAAACGGCATGATCATTACACAAGTGGACCTTGTGCTGGGGACAATAAAAGGCCACTCTAAAATGTGCAATTTTGTCACACAACATAATGCCACAGATGTCTCCAGTTTGAGGGAGTGTGCAATTGGCATGCTGACTGCAGGAACGTCCATTTCTCTACCATAAGCTGCGTCCAATGTCGTTTTAGAGAATTTGGCAGTACGTCCAACCAGCCGAAGACCACATCCGGCTTCTTCACCGGCGGAAATGTCTTTGGGGGGTGGGGTATTTCTGTCTGATTGGCTGGACCTGACTCCCCAGTGGGTGGGCCTGGCTTCCAAGGGCTATGTCCTCCCAGACCCACCCATGGCTGCACCCCTGCCCTGCCATGTGAAGTCCATAGATTAGGGCCTAATTAATTCATTTCAATTGACAGATTTTATCATATGAACTGTAAATCAGTAAGATCTTTGAAATTGTTGCATGTTGCGTTTATATTTTTATTCAGTATATATCCCTTTCCCACCCCATCCTACTTCTTGCTATGAATTCTATCTGATGGCATACACCTGTTTAGGCCAGTGCTTGACTTGGACTGAAATAGGTGCCGGTACTCGTTTTTATTTAGGTGCAGGAACTCCTCAATACTTTTGAGCTAATATTCTATAGGAGGTGGAGGAAGTCAAGCAGAAGAAAATTGGAGGTGCCAGTACTCAATTCCAGTGAGCTCCTGCCCAAATCAAATACTGTGTTTTGGTAAAAAGACAAATAATGTCTGATTTGGAACACTGATTGAGTGGGCCTGGGTCCAGGTGGTATATTGGTGTACACTATCAGTCAAAAGTTTTAGAACACCTACTCAATTCAAGGGTTTTTCTTTATTTTTGTACTATTTTCTACATTGAAGAATAATAGTGAAGACATCAAAACTATGAAATAACACAAATGGAATCGTGTAGTAAACAAAAAAGTGTTAAACAAATCTAAATATGTTTTATATTTGAGATTCTTCAAATAGCCACCCTTTACCTTGATGACAGCTTTGCACACTCGTGGCATTCTCTCAACCAGCTTCATGAGGTAGTCACCTGGAATGCATTTCAATTAACAGGTGTGCCATGTTAAAAGTTCATTTGTGTCATTTCTTTCCTTCTTAATGCGTTTGAGCCAATCAGTTGTGCTGTGACAAGGTGGGGGTGGTATACAGAAGATAGCCCTATTTGATAAAAGACCAAGTCCATATTATGTCAAGAACAGCTCAAATAAGCAAAGAGAAAGACAGTCCATCATATCTTAAAGACATGAAGGTCAGTCAATACGAAACATTTCAAGAACTTTAAAAGTTTCAAGTGCAGTCGCATAAACCATTGAGCGCTATAATGAAACTGGCTCTCATGAGGACCACCACAGGAATGAAAGACCCAGAGTCACCTCTGCTGCAGAGGATGAGTTCATTAGAGTTACCAACCTCAGAAATTGCAGCCCAAACAAATGCTTCACAGAGTTCAAATTACAGACACATCTCAACAATCAACTGTTCAGAGGAGACTGTGAATCAAGCCTTCATGGTCGAATTGCTGCAAAGAAACCACTACTAAAGGACAGCAATAAGAAGAAGAGACTTGCTTGGGCCAAGAAACATGAGCGATGGACATTAGACCGGTGGAAATTAGTCCTTTGGTCTGGAGTCTAAATTGGAGATTTTTGATTCCACCTGATGTGTCTTTGAGAGACGTGGTGTGAGTGATCTCCGCATGTGTATTTCCCAATGTAAAGCATGGAGGAGGAGGTGTTATGTTGTGGGGGTGCTTTGCTGGTGACACTGTCTGTGATTTATTTGGAAGGCACACTTAACCAGCATGGCCACCACAGCATTCTGCAGCGATATGCCATCCCATCTGGTTTGGGCTTAGTGGGACATTAATTTGTTTTTTAACACGAAAATGACCCAACACACCTCAAGAATGTGTAAGGGCTATTTTACTAAGAAGGAGAGTGATGGAGTGCTGCATCAGATGACCTGGCCTCCACAATCCCCCAACCTGAACCAAATTGAGATGGTTTGTGATGAGTCGGACCGCAGAGTGAAGGAAAAGCAGTCAACAAGTGCTCAGTATTTGTGGGAACTCCTTCAAGACTGTTGGAAAAGCATTCCAGGTGAAGCTAGTTGAGAGAATGCCTAAAACTTAGTGTGGTAGTAGTGTATAAATAAAATTGTACTTTGAGTGGTGATGTTTAAGGTTTAAATTATTTTATAGAGCTCAGACTCTCCAACTGTTACGGCTTACTTTAAACTGAGACTCGACGATATGATGTGATAAGTTGGCCGCATATAGCTGTTTACTTTGTGCATAACTGACTTTGCCTTTATTATAATATTTTTTTTATTTTGCTATAATGAGTTGGGATTTTATTTTTTTTGTCAACGTGGGTCTAGACTTTGACTCTCATACTATACAAGATACACAGGGTGAGAACCTGGGCTATTGCTGAGTAGCAGTGAATCATGCTCATGACAACATCTTTCAGCACTGGCACCAGGAATCAATATTTTGAGTGTGATACAGTGACATACCATCTGTAGTTTGACAGGGCAGTAAACACATTTTGCCACTGCTGTCAGTCAGATATTTGCCTACCACAGAGAGTACACATGACATGATAATGAATGCCCTTCAGACCACCTGTTGGGTGCAAACGGCTGCATGTCAGAAGCGTTTGGGGAGCCTTGTGCCCTCTAGTTGTGCTGTATTTACTTCATTTCAATGATCTTCTTGTGTTATATGTTTTATGTTCTTTGACCATTCTGTAATTGAAAATGTTTGTACATGACAAATTGTTGATTTTCCACATAGTGATGTTGAAAATTGGACAACTAGCATTGGTCTTGGAAAATAATACCAGCATGCAAAATTGGCTAGGACTACTCTATAGACTGACAAGTGGTCGGTTCAGTAATAGCTAACAGCTGAGATATTCCAATATTTTAGGCTATTCATTGTGTGAATATGTCACAGTGGTAGTGCTCTGACAACTTGTTCTAACTACACTGAACAAAAATATAAATGCAACACTCAACAATTTCAAAGATTTTACTGAGTTACAGTTCATATAAAGAGATCAGAACATTTTAATAAATTCATTAGGCCCTACTTGGGAGCTAGGCCCAGCCAATCGGAATGAGTTTTTCCCCACCGAAGTGCTTTATTACAGACAATCCCGCAGGTGAAGAAGCTGGACGTGGAGGCCCTGGGCTGGCGTGGTTACACGTGGTCTGTAGTTGTGAGGCCGGTTGGACGTACTTCCAAGTTCTCTAAAACAATTTTGGAGGTAGCTTATGGTAGGGAAATGAACATTCAATTCTCTGGCAAAAGCTCTGGTGGACATTCCTGCAGTCAGCATGCCAATTGCACGCTCCCTCAAAACTTGAGACATCTGTGGCATTGTGTTTTGTGACAAAACTGCATATTTTAGAGTGGCTAATAGGTCTACCAAAACAAGTGGCTGACAATTTCACTGGAATAGAGGTAGATAGATATATTTCTAATTACCAGTTAATACGTAGAACACAGTAAACATGACAAGGATATCACAAAAGTCAGAGACTTATTTCCATTGTAGTCCCTATAACTTGCAAAGCAAAAAATAAACAGGCACAGCAATTTATAGATATATTTAAAAAAAATGTAATGCAAATGGTGTCTCTAGCCTACTTCAGATAGAAGTAGAGGCAGTTCGGAAAGGCAGGATTGAGTGAAGATAAGGGTATTGATAGTTACAGTAGCCAGGATCCGGGAGAAAGTCAGCCTGACAGACAGGCTCTTCTTCAAGGCACCTTGCCATCTCCAACATTCATTCCCCCATACTTCCTCTGAATGTCTTAGTGCACCACCGACAACAGTGTAGCACCCGCCTGAGTGATGCTTCGGCTGCTCCTGAGGAGGTATCACAAATATATCAGCATAAGTGTCTTAGGCCTTAGAATTTAAAAATATCTACTCATAGCCGCTAGCCTATAGTTTATAAAGTGATAAATACCTACACGCCTTCACCGACTGCTTAGGATACTGAGTATTTTCCAACAGAAATAAATCATTTGACATATTTACCAACGTAATCTGTCCCAAACTAACATTTACTTTGATATTTTTATACATGATCTCAGTAAAACTTCCTATATTCATACCAATAGTGTCATTGTTCCATGTAGAAATGGCACAATTTATATAGTTGACTTCTGCAGTCCTTTTACAGTGATACTAGAATACACTTGAGAAAACTGAACTCCTCGGGTCAGTTTCCAACACTCTTCAAACTGTTTTAACTGCAAGTGTGTACACTTCGTTCACTTAAGCCTACTTAAGCCTATGCGTAAGCCTTAAACCTAAGTATAGATAATGCTGGACTAAAAAGTATGCTCAATAGTGAATCTTCCCTCAGTGTGAGACAAAACAGGAGTGATCATGATAAAACACGTTTTTTATTGATATCAGAAAGAATACATCACTCTTCACGAGAACAGAGGGGACAAATGCAACACTCCGTTATGTGTCATCTGCCTGTTTGGCAAGTTTGCTCTTCCTCAGAAGTTCGTCATTTAATTTCTTCAGATGTTTTGTTCGACTCTCAAGCCTTCGGTGCCATTCGTCTCGCAGCCTATGTAAAGACAAAGTATTATCATTTTTTTAAAGTCAGACACATTCCATAAGCCATATGTTTCCAATATTGCTTTAGGCTACTTAATTGTATGTGTATTGTTAGGACAATGGATTTTTTCTAGCCTGGTTACAGATCTGTTTGTGCTTTTAACAACTTCATTAGCAAGAGAGCAGAAACAAATGGGCACCCAGGCAAAATTTCTACGACAATTCCTCTAGGAATTCCAATGGGTTTATTATTTGTGACACCATGCTCTTGTGCCCAGTATTGTGAGGATGGCTCTGCCACCTTCCTCACATCTACTTGGCTTATTGCATTTGTTCCTGCTGTGACACTGCTATGACACTGCTGTGTCTGATAATCCTCTAACCTTAAAGCAGCACAGGTTATTGTAGGACAGCTAAGCATGGAATATGGCATCCCCTAATATCACTCAACACTCTCTGATTATCATATCGGATTCCCTAAAGTTTTTCCAGTCCTTCTCAGATCGGGGATATACACATGATTACATGGACTAGCTACGGACAAGCAATGGGGTTATGAGATATTAGAGTGCGCTTTTGCTTTTGTGGTTAGAGATTCTTATGGCCAAGTACTTTAATATGATTGTCAGTGTAAGTTGCCCTTAGTGTTAACATTTTGCTCGTAACAAAATCATGATCTGTTACATGTAGCATGTGAAAGTGATATCGCCTAAATTGTGGAAGTTTTATCACTCATAGCAGGATGTATTCCTAATCCAAATATGAAGAAGAAAAGTTCTTCAAAAACATAAATAAATAGACCTTTTGTTTCCCTTGAGGAACCTTTCCTCATATCCTGTGCAGTATTCTTATAGCACAAAAGTGTATCCCTTCAGAATGTCTAACAATTCTTACTTGGTGAGAGCACTATTTTTCTTCCTCATGTCTTCAGTTTCTGTCCTTTGGTCGTGTTTAGCAATTTTTTGTTCCCAGAGATCTTTTATAAAAAGCTTATCATGAATAAGAGCCACATTCATTTCCTAGAAGAAAATACACATCTAATTAGTTAACATGGACTCAAATCAATTATGCTAGATTTGATTCTGGTTCGAAAAAGCTACGCAATGTCTCACATTTCTCAAAGGCTCAGAAAATCAATGGTCAATTATGTTTACTCTTGACAGTAATACATTTTTCATCTTGAATATGTATTTGTATAGTAGTAGATAGTAGCTACAGTATATGTAGTCAGATATTAGTGATGAGACAATGAGTTCCAAACAGCTGGACTAATAAGAGGAACAGCATGCATAGATCATTAAAAACAAACCTTCTGTGGGTATGAACCTTCTTCTCCCAAAGAGCCTCAATGTCACAGGATGTACTGTATAGTCCTGTCGTGGTGGATGTGGTGCCGATGAAAGTCTCCCCTCTTCCGCGCCCCCTGCTGAGCTTTATTTAAGAGGGGACAACATAAGACCTTCGTGTCATCTGGCCTTTTTGAGAAGAGTTTGGAAGGGAGGGGGAAACATAACGTTACTTCCCTTTGTTACGTCTGATGACATTATGTTTAGAGGGGACCTATAGCAGAGCTGTAGTAGTGCTCAGCTCAGCATTAGGGGCCTCCCACACTGGCCTTATTCTAATCGCCCCCACTACTCCAATGACACCAGCACCAAAAGAAGGATTGGCTTGTTCTGTTCATTCTGGCTAGATCGCATCAGTCATTTGATATCATCCCCTTTTATTCAATTTGAATGGCTCGCGCCACATTTTAAGACGGTGGCCCCTGAGAGGCTAGAGCAGCAAGGCTAGACTGGGTAGCTGTGGATCGTGTTACTTGTAAAACTGATGAATGTATCAGGTTCTAATTTATGACCAGAAAATCCTTGACATCTTCTTGACAACTCCTTGACTGCTTATGACAACCTCAATGATTGGATGGCATTGAGGTAAAAGGAGGGCAGTCCAAATGATTCGCCAAGCAAGGGAAGTTTGCAACGTAAGCCCCTCAGCCCCCGTGTTTAGTCGGCTTTGCAAGTGTACAATTATGTTCACTCCGGGGCCTGAAACTCCACATAATTCAATTCGCGACAATAGTACATCCGCTAAGAAAAGTCTGTGAAAACTGAAAAACAACGTCAATGGAGAAGTCAACATACAAATGTAAGTAGAAACAAATGCAAATAAGTTTGACATTGTGCTACTAATGCACATGACGACACAAACACGTCTTGTAAAAAGTAAATGTGTTTTTGTTTGGTTATCTTTTGGAAATTGTAGAAATAAAAAATGTTCCTTCTTCAGAAGTTCCAGCTAGGCAGGCAAATGTTATTTAGCTAATTCATTTGCTAGCTTTCATACAGTAGGCTTATATTAATTATATATTTCATATAAGTAGACATGCACTCATAATTGACTGTGGTGCATATAAAGCACCCACAAGCCACCGGTGGCTGAAAACACAATCATTGTGGGATGAACGAGTGACAAATTTCCGGCCAAGGGTGGTCCATTTAAAAATCATTCCTTCCTCTCTCGCCCATTGCCCTGCAAGTTTATTCTCGTCAGACGTCATGACACGTCATCAGAAGTGTCCACTTTATTTGAGGACTGAGGGGATAGGGTGTGTCTTTTTAGTGTTTGGGCCGCAACCAGTGTCTTTATATTGCAAGTGCAACAGTTCACTTTACCTCAATGCCATCCAATCATTGAGATTCCCCCAAGGGCATAAGGTGGACGAAGGGTAAGTGGACGAAGGTGTATTTTAAGTGTTTGGACCGCAGCCACTGTTTGAAGCTACAATTGATATTAAGTATTTTTTGTGTGTTAACTGTTAACAGATGAGTGGTAATAGTATTCGTTCTGAAAACGTTATACTGCCACTACTCCTTTGTTTTATCTCTCTGAAAACAATTGCTCAAGACAACACTTAGCCTAAAAAAATGTAAATGTGCCCCACAGAAAATGTTTTGATATCCCCACAAATTCTTCAAATTGAATTGCATTTATTTTATCTTTGCTTAAAAACTATACGTTTTATGTAGTCATCTATGCCACCTTGACATGACTGGTTGATGTATACAATATAGATACATTTTACAATAAATCTGATTCATTAATTGATTTTTACTAGTATAATTTCTCCTCTTTGTCCATAGAACATTTTTGTTTTCTTTGTATAGTGAACTTAACCTGTCTCAGATGTGTGATACAGTTTCCCTCATAATGTTGGCCTTACAAACCTTTTTTAATAAACAGGGCTATAAAATCCAAAATAACTTTTCATCACATGGATCTGTTTAATATGAATAGGTTATAACATCTAAAAAGCTCAATAAATCATTGCCATATAAATCAACCACAACAATCAAGCCACCACTCACATGCTGAATGAGGTCTAAAATGAAGACAATTGGTAATCCACTCCCATAGTATTGCACCAGACATGTCCAAGGCAGAACGACGACAACATTTACTTCGGCCAATCAGTGAAAGGGGCACAGAGAACATTGTGTGGAGCGAGAAAGTGATCTATGTTGGCCATGAGGCAATTAACACTGGTGGTCAGTGTAGCGAATACTTTTTTGAGAGGGTAGCTGTGATGATAAATGTGATAACACATGTCTGACATTTAATTTCCTCTGGGTGTGACACACTGTATGCCACCGGTATTAAAAATAGGTAACAAGGGTTGTCATGTGGTCTATTTTGAGTACAGCCAGAGCCTTTGCTAATGTACTATAATTACACTATCATTCCCATATACTGATTCAGTTGTCATTGGATACAATTTGGAAGAGTAATCCATCAATAATTACCACGATAAGTACCGTTATAATAATATAGGCATCAATCAATATTGAAGATATCCAGCTATGTGAATGATATGCAAACTCTCAAGGAATTAGTTGGGACTGAGAGTGAAGAGAGCATTCACTCACACACTTCAGACTCATCGTCCATTTAAAACAAAAGCACAAGAGACAAATATTTTGTGAAAGGCTAGAGCATTTCTTGTTGATGAAAAAAACATGATTTGAAATCATTCCAAATGATTATAGTGCTGCATTAAAAGGAACTCGCATTTCATTGCTCCTTTGTTCTATACAGAATATCATAATATGAAGGTGGAGATAGTTTAGGAAGTGCAAATGAATCCAAAGATTAAACTGGTATACAGTGCATTCGGAAAATATTCAGACCCCTTGACTTCTTTCACATTTTGTTTCAGCCTTATTCTAAAATGGATTAAATATCAATCAGGCCTTTATGGTAGAGGGGCCAGACAGAAGCCACTCCTCAGTAAAAGGCACCTAAAGACTCTCAGACCATGAGAAACAAGATTCTCTGGTCTGATGAAACCAAGATTGAACTCTTTGGCCTGAATGCTAAGCGTCACGTCTGGAGGAAACCTGGCACCATCCCTATGGTGAAACATGGTGGTGGCAGCATCATGCTGTGGGGATGTTTTTCAGAGGCAGGGACTGGGAGACTAGTCCGGATCGAGGGAAAGATGAACGGAGCAAAGTACAGAGAGATCCTTGATGAAAACCAGCTCCAGATCGCTCAGGACCTCAGACTTGGGCATAGGTTCACTTTCCAACAGGGCAACGACCCTAAGCACACCGCCAAGACAACGCAGGAATGGCTTCAGGACAAGTCTCTGAATATCCTTGAGTGGCCCAGCCAGAGCCCGGACTTGAACCCGATCGAACATCGCTGGAGAGAGCAAAAACTAGCTTTGCAGCGATGCTCCCCATCCAACCTGACAGAGCTTGAGAGGATCTGCAGAGAAAAATGGGAGAAACTAATACAGGTGTTCCAAGCTTGTTGCATCCTACCCAAGAAGACTCAAGGCTGTAATCACTGCCAAAGGTGCTTCAACAAAGTACTGAGTAAAGGGTACACAAAATACCTCATAATGACAAAGCAAAAACAGTTTTTTATAAATTAGCCAAAATGTATAAAAAACTGTTTTTGCTTTGTCATTATGAGGTAGTGTATAGATTGATGAGGGAAAAAATTACTTCATCAATTTTAAATAAGGCTGTAACGTAAAAAATTGTAGAAAAAGCCAAGGGTTCTGAGTACTTTCCGAATGCACTGTATTTATCTTTGATATGAAGGTGCTAAATAGAACCATCAGTGGCGACCCATCATTCAGGGCAGGTGGGCAGAGCCCCACCTGATTTTTTTGCCTATTTTGCATGGTATTTTGTCATCAGCTTGCAAACAATGTAAAAAAAAGAATAATCATTGAGCTAATAAAGCCGCATACAAACATGGTCTCTTTTTTGCTTTCTTGACTAAGTCAGCTCCAAACTGCAGGTGTTTCAGCCTAGCTCAGTGCTTTCTATGGTGGTTGGAGCCAGTGGAAAATACAGAGCGTTGGGGTTGGTAATGTTCTCTAGTTGCTCCTTGATTGGCTCAGTGTTCTCTCACTCATGGGGACACTACTTCGCCGCAAGATCTACGGGGAGAGATTGAAAACTCAAGCCCCTGGGTGCTGCCATAGAGTTACATTAGAAGTGCCCATCCAAGAAGGCTGAAGGTCATTGGACACAGATATAATGCTGTCAGATTGCATTATAACTACCGTAGCTTTGATTGGACTGATCATGTCAACATCATACTTTCAAAATCTTAGCTAGCAGTCATCATGAATCAAGTCTACAATCTACTGGCAAATCTTTTTCATTCCTTGTCACATAAAGAGAAATTATAGATAATGTGTATCGGTACTCATTGGCCATTGGACATTAACATTACGCAACAAGTTGGATGTCGAAAATTCAACAATGAATGCTTTGGAAGAAATCAGTGGCTAACTGCAAGCATTGCAAAACAATCACTTGCCTGCTATTCCTGCTATTAAGGGTCTATTTTCCAAGCTTAAATGATAAACATTCAACATTGGCCATGTTGTCAATCCAGCATGACTTCTGCCACGTTCAAAACAACTGGAAACTCGGAATTTGGAAAACTCAGACTTCAGTGAGTTCAAGACAACTGGGAACTCTGAAAAAAAACTAGTTCCGTTTTGAACGGTCATCCAACTCGGAATTCCAAGACGGGAACTCGGACTCTTTCTAGAGCTCTGACATGAAGATCACAGACATCATGATTCTACCTTGTTTTTTTCCAAATTTCCAGTTGTCTTGAAAGCACCATAAATCCAGAGAATGCCAGAATTGAATGGCAAAGTTTGATGAGAAAATATGCCCACAAAGGACCGCTGTGCCATCTTCCTGTTCAAGTAAGCACAGTACAACAAGTCCAAATATGTCTTGTATGCTGCTGCATAAACTATGTAATATGCCAGTGAGATATGTATACTGTAGCTAAGGAAGTAACACTAAGTGTATGTTGTGTAGTAAGCTGTTAGTAGCCCATGTGCTTCACCCTCAAAATGTGGTCTCTTTTATCCTCATAACTTTGCCTACAGTTCTGACTTGGTGGTCATCATCGAATATTGTAAGTTGTCTGCTTATGTGCCCTCTTTATTTATCCTACAGTTCTGACTTTGTGTACATGGAGAATACTGTAAGAATGGCCCATGATCTGAAAACAAAGTTATATTGACTACGTCTGTCCTAGCTCGTTCATTAATGTCTTAATCTAAATTATGAATTGCCTCTTATCCACTCGTCGTCCCCTTATGCCATAGTTTGTACATCTCAAATGCCATTAGAAACCACATTTGTTTAAGCAAGTCAGCCATATCTGTCATGTACTGTCATGTTGTGTCTTGTCTCTGTCCTTTCCCTTCACCCTGTCTCCCTCTGCTGGTCGTTGTTAGGTTACCTTTTCTCCCCCGCTTTCCCCCAGCTGTTCCTTGTCTCCTCTAACTACCCATTCACCCCGTTTCCCACCTGTTCCCTTTTTCCCTCTGATTAGGTCCCTATATCTCTCTCTGTTTCTGTTCCTGTCCTTGTCGGATTCTTGTTTGTTGTGTTTCATGCCTGAGCCAGACTATCGTCATGTTTGCTGTAACCTTGTCCTGTCCTGTCGGAATCTGCCGGTCTATCTGAGCCTACCTATGTTTGGTTATTAAAGAAGCTCTGTTTAAGTTAGTTCGCTTTTGGGTCCTCATTCACTCACCATAACAGAAGAATCCGACCAAGAATGGACCCAGCGACTTCGGATCCTCTCCACTCAGCCGTCGGGATCCAGGGAGCGATGCTAGGCAGACACGAGCAGGAAGTGTCTGCTGCTCGACATGCCGTTGAGACCCTGGCCACCCAAGTCTCCAACCTCACAGAACAGGTTCACCATCTCCGCCTCGATCCACCGGCCACTTCCAGGGCTTTCGAATCTCCGGAGCCCAGAATCAATAACCCGCCGTGTTACTCTGGGGAGCCCACTGAATGCCGCTCGTTCCTCACCCAGTGTGATATTGTGTTTTCTCTCCAGCCCAACACTTACTCCAGGAGCACTGCTCGTGTCGCCTACGTCATATCTCTCCTTATTGGACGGGCTCGTGAGTGGGGCACGGCAATCTGGGAGGCAAGGGCTGAGTGTACTAACCAGTATCAAGACTTTAAGGAGGAGATGATACGGGTTTTTGATCGATCTGTTTTTGGGGAGGAGGCTTCCAGGGCCCTGTCTTCCCTATGTCAAGGCAATCGATCCATAACAGACTACTCTATTGAGTTTCGCACTCTTGCTGTCTCCAGTGGCTGGAACGAGCCGGCCTTGCTCGCTCGTCTTCTGGAGGGTTTCCGCGCAGAGGTAAAGGATGAGATTCTCTCCCGGGAGGTTCCTTCCAGCGTGGATTCCTTGATTGAACTCGCTATTCGCATTGAGCGACGGGTTGATCTTCGTCACCGAGCTCGTGGAAAGGAGCTTGCGCTCTCCGTCGCCTCCCTCTCCGCATCACTACCATCTTCCTCTGCCGGCTCGGGTGCTGAGCCCATGCAGCTGGGAGGTATCCGCATCTCGACTAAGGAGAGGGAACGGAGAATCACCAACCGCCTCTGTCTCTATTGCGGTTCCGCTGGTCATTTTGTCACTTCATGTCCAGTAAAAGGCCAGAGCTCGTCAGTAAGCGGAGGGCTACTGGTGAGCGCTACTACTCCTGTCTCTCCTTCAAGATCCTGCACTACCTTGTCGGTCCATCTACGCTGGACCGGTTCGTCAGCTTCCTGCAGTGCCTTAATAGACTCTGGGGCGGAGGGCTGTTTTATGGACGAGACCTGGGCTCGGGAACATGACATTCCTCTCAGACAGTTAAAGGAGCCCACGGCCTTGTTCGCCCTGGATGGTAGTCCTCTCCCCAGGATTCAGCGTGAGACGCTACCTTTAACCCTCACTGTTTCTGGTAATCATAGTGAAACCATTTCTTTTTTAATTTTTCGTTCACCTTTTACACCTGTTGTTTTGGGCCATCCCTGGCTAGTTTGTCATAATCCTTCCATTAATTGGTCTAGTAATTCTATCCTCTCCTGGAACGTCTCTTGTCATGTGAAATGTTTAATGTCTGCTATCCCTCCTGTTTCCTCTGTCTCTTCTTCACAGGAGGAGCCTGGTGATTTGACAGGGGTGCCGGAGGAATATCACGATCTGCGCACGGTGTTCAGTCGGTCCAGGGCCACCTCTCTTCCTCCACACCGGTCGTATGATTGTAGTATTGATCTCCTTCCGGGAACCACCCCCCCCCCGGGGTAGACTATACTCTCTGTCGGCTCCCGAACGTAAGGCTCTCGAAGATTATTTGTCTGTAGCTCTTGACGCCGGTACCATAGTCCCCTCCTCCTCTCCCGCCGGAGCGGGGTTTTTTTTTGTCAAGAAGAAGGACGGGTCTCTGCGCCCCTGCATAGATTATCGAGGGCTGAATGACATAACAGTGAAGAATCGTTATCCGCTTCCTCTTATGTCTTCAGCCTTCGAGATCCTGCAGGGAGCCAGGTTTTTCACTAAGTTGGACCTTCGTAACGCTTACCATCTCGTGCGCATCAGGGAGGGGGACGAGTGGAAGACGGCGTTTAACACTCCGTTAGGGCACTTTGAATACCGGGTTCTTCCTTTCGGCCTCGCTAACGCTCCAGCTGTCTTTCAGGCATTAGTCAATGATGTCCTGAGAGACATGCTGAACATCTTTGTTTTCGTTTACCTTGACGATATCCTGATTTTTTCACCGTCACTCCAGATTCATGTTCAGCACGTTCGACGTGTCCTCCAGCGCCTTTTAGAGAATTGTCTTTTTGTGAAGGCTGAGAAGTGCACTTTTCATGCCTCCTCCGTCACATTTCTCGGTTCTGTTATTTCCGCTGAAGGCATTAAGATGGATCCCGCTAAGGTCCAAGCTGTCATTGATTGGCCCGTCCCTAAGTCACGCGTCGAGCTGCAGCGCTTTCTCGGCTTCGCGAACTTCTATCGTCGTTTCATCCGTAATTTCGGTCAGGTGGCAGCTCCTCTCACAGCCCTTACTTCTGTCAAGACGTGCTTTAAGTGGTCCGTTTCCGCCCAGGGAGCTTTTGATCTCCTCAAGAATCGTTTTACATCCGCTCCTATCCTTGTTACACCTGACGTCTCTAGACAGTTCGTTGTCGAGGTTGACGCGTCAGAGGTGGGCGTGGGAGCCATCCTTTCTCAGCGCTCCCTCTCTGACGACAAGGTCCACCCATGCGCGTATTTTTCTCATCGCCTGTCGCCGTCGGAACGTAACTATGATGTGGGTAACCGCGAACTGCTCGCCATCCGGTTAGCCCTAGGCGAATGGCGACAGTGGTTGGAGGGGGCGACCGTTCCTTTTGTCGTTTGGACTGACCATAGGAACCTTGAGTACATCCGTTCTGCCAAACGACTTAATGCGCTTCAGGCGCGTTGGGCGCTGTTTTTCGCTCGTTTCGAGTTCGTGATTTCTTATCGTCCGGGCTCTAAGAACACCAAGCCTGATGCTTTGTCTCGTCTCTTCAGTTCTTCAGTAGCCTCCACTGACCCCGAGGGGATTCTCCCTGAGGGGCGTGTTGTCGGGTTGACTGTCTGGGGAATTGAGAGGCAGGTAAAACAAGCGCTCACTCACACTCCGTCGCCGCGCGCTTGTCCTAGGAACCTTCTTTTCGTTCCCGTTCCTACTCGTCTGGCCGTTCTTCAGTGGGCTCACTCTGCCAAGTTAGCCGGCCACCCTGGCGTTCGGGGTACGCTTGCTTCCATTCGCCAGCGTTTTTGGTGGCCCACCCGGGAGCATGACACGCGTCGTTTCGTGGCTGCTTGTTCGGTCTGCGCGCAGACTAAGTCCGGTAACTCTCCTCCTGCCGGCCGTCTCAGGCCGCTTCCTATTCCCTCTCGACCGTGGTCTCACATCGCCTTAGATTTTGTCACCGGACTGCCTTCGTCAGCGGGGAAGACTGTTATTCTTACGGTTGTCGATAGGTTCTCTAAGGCGGCTCATTTCATTCCCCTTGCTAAGCTTCCTTCTGCTAAAGAGACGGCACAAATCATCATCGAGAATGTTTTCAGAATTCATGGCCTTCCGTCAGACGTCGTTTCGGACAGAGGTCCGCAATTCACGTCTCAATTTTGGAGGGAGTTTTGCCGTTTGATTGGGGCTTCCGTCAGTCTCTCTTCCGGCTTTCACCCCCAGTCTAACGGTCAAGCAGAACGGGCCAATCAGACTATTGGTCGCATCTTACGCAGTCTTTCTTTTCGTAACCCTGCGTCTTGGTCAGAACAGCTCCCCTGGGCAGAATACGCCCACAACTCGCTTCCTTCGTCTGCGACCGGGCTATCTCCTTTTCAGAGTAGCCTCGGGTACCAGCCTCCGCTGTTCTCATCTCAGTTCGCCGAGTCCAGCATCCCCTCCGCTCAGGCTTTTGTCCAACGTTGCGAGCGCACCTGGAAGAGGGTCAGGTCTTTCACTTTGCCGTTATAGGACGCAGACTGTGAGGGCTGCTAATAAGCGTAGAACTAAGAGTCCTAGATATTGTCGCGGTCAGAGAGTTTGGCTCTCCACTCAGAACCTTCCCCTTAAGACGGCTTCTCGCAAGTTGACCCCGCGGTTCATTGGTCCGTTCCGTATTTCTCGGGTCATTAATCCTGTCGCAGTTCGACTTCTTCTTCCGCGATACCTTCGTCGCGTCCACCCGGTCTTCCATGTCTCCTGCATCAAGCCCGTCCTTCGCGCCCCCGCTCGTCTTCCCCCCCCCCCCCCCCATCCTTGTCGAGGGCGCACCCATCTACAGGGTCCGTAGAATTTTGGACATGCGTCCTCGGGGCCGTGGTCACCAGTACCTCGTAGATTGGGAGGGGTACGGTCCTGAGGAGAGGAGTTGGGTTCCCTCTCGGGACGTGCTGGACCGTGCGCTGATCGAGGATTTCCTCCGTTGCCGCCAGGTTTCCTCCTCGAGTGCGCCAGGAGGCGCTCGGTGAGTGGGGGGGTACTGTCATGTACTGTCATGTTGTGTCTTGTCTCTGTCCTTTCCCTTCACCCTGTCTCCCTCTGCTGGTCGTTGTTAGGTTACCTTTTCTCCCCCGCTTTCCCCCAGCTGTTCCTTGTCTCCTCTAACTACCCATTCACCCCGTTTCCCACCTGTTCCCTTTTTCCCTCTGATTAGGTCCCTATATCTCTCTCTGTTTCTGTTCCTGTCCTTGTCGGATTCTTGTTTGTTGTGTTTCATGCCTGAGCCAGACTATCGTCATGTTTGCTGTAACCTTGTCCTGTCCTGTCGGAATCTGCCGGTCTATCTGAGCCTACCTATGTTTGGTTATTAAAGAAGCTCTGTTTAAGTTAGTTCGCTTTTGGGTCCTCATTCACTCACCATAACAATATCAGCTATGTTTCTTAAAAGGCAGTAAATTAGGCTGAATTAAGTGTTTCGCTGCCAGACAAGGCTCTGCTGATAGCCAGGTGTAGCAGAGGTAAGGTGTTGGGACTGCTGTTGGGATAGCTTTATGTACAGGTGAAGTCAGAAGTTTACATGCACTTAGGTTGGAGTCAATAAAACTTGTTTTTCAACCACTACACACATTTCTTGTTAACAAACTATGGTTTTGGCAAGTCGGTTAGGACGTTCTGTCTCCTAAACATGAATGTACTTTGATGTGAAAAGTGAAAATCAATCCAAGAACAACAAGAAGGGACCTTGTGAAGATGCTGGAGGAAACAGGTACAAAGTATCTTTATCCACAGTAAAATGAGTCCTACATTGACATAACCTGAAAGGCCGATCAGCAAGGAAGAAGCCACTGCTCCAAAACCACCATAAAAAAGCCAGACTATGGTTTGCAACTGCACATGGGGACAAAGATCGTACTTTTTGGAGAAATGTTCTCTGGTCTGATGAAACAAAAATAGAACTGTTTGGCCATAATGACCATCGTTATGTTTGGAGGAAAAAGGGGTAGGCTTGCAAGCCGAATAACACCATCCCAACCGTGAAGCAGGGGTGGCAGCATCATGTTGTGGGGGTGCCTTGCTGCAGGAAGGACTGGTGCACTTCACAAAATAAATGGCATCATGAGGCAAAAAAATTATGTGGATATTTCAAAGCAACATCTCAAGACATCAGTCAGGAAGTTAAAGTTTGGTCGCAAATGGGTCTTCCAAATGGACAATTACCCCAAGCATACTTCCAGAGTTGTGGCAAAATGGCTTAATGACAACAAAGTCAAGGTATTGGAGTGGCCATCACAAAGCCCTGACCTCAAACCTATAGAACATTTGTGGCCAGAACTGAAAAAGCATGTGCGAGCAAGGAGGCCTACAAACCCGACTCAGTTACACCAGCTCTGTCAGGAGGAATGGGCCAAAATTCACCCAACTTATTGTGGGAAGCTTGTGGACGGCTACCCTAAACGTTTGACCCAAGTTCAACAATTTAAAGGTAATGCTACCAAATACTAATTGAATGTATGTAAACTTTTGACCCACTGGGAATGTGATGAAAGAAATTAAAGCTGAAATAAATCTCTACTATTATTCTGACATTTCACATTCTTAAAATAAAGTGGTAATCCTAACTGACCTAAGACAGGGAATTTTTACTAGGATTAAATGTCAGGAATTGTGAAAAACTGAGTTTAAATGTATTTGGCTAATGTGTATGTAAACTTCCGACTTCAACTGTATGTCCTAACAGTTTGTAGGCACAGTTTGTCAACGTTAAAGTGCAATTTATGTATTGTTTAGTGTTGTGTTGATTAATGGCTTTGCTGGCATACATCAAACAATGTTTTGGGGAGATTGCCTCACCAAGATGAACATGCTAAAATCGCCATTTGATGGAATAAATGATGATGAACTTCACAGTGTTGCTTGACTGCCATTTGAGAAATACAAATATTCTCGCTCTTATCCATAATAATGTCATCATGTAGACTAGCCAACCCTCACAGCATACCCGCACTGTAGAGCAGGCACATTTGCTATTTGACAGTTTTTGTGACTAAACTATCAGGTAGAGTTGAAAATGTGATGGAAACAAATTGAACTTCAGAATTTTATTCAGTACATGAAAACTTAAGTGAAAAAGTACATTTTGTGTGCACTACCTCATCATGCACTGATTTTTATCCGCAACAAGTCCGTTTGGAGGAAAATGCTAAAATTCCAGAATATTCACATGAAAATGTATTCGCAATTGGATGGAAACCTAGCTACTGATGTTCTTTTCTATACATAAGATCATACATAATTATTGCCTGATGATCTTCTGAACAATACATACCTTTCTGATGCATTTCAGTTACTTCAAACCATACTTCCTTCAGATTGAAATACTGTCAAAAGTACTGTCAGACTGATTTGTAATAGACTGTCATAGCCTCAGTTAAAAGAGTAAACATTGGCCATTGATTACATCACTTTTTTACATAGATATTTTTAAATATCAAAATGGGGTCTCTCTGGGTGTAGCATAAGATTGGTAACACATTTTATGGGGTCCTTATTACAGTGTAATTAGGGGTTCACAGTAAACTGTGAAACCTATTGTTAATCAAAAACAAATTATTGACCTTGTCAATTAACTCAAGCGTAGATTGGTATTTTTTTTTGTTTTGGCACACTAGAGGACATGAGTAACTTGGTCAAAAATAATGGCACCGATTGGCCTATAGGTGGCGCCGTTATAAGCAGTCTCACATAACCCCTCATATCCGCTGCCCCGTTTGACCTAGGGCCTTGTTTGTAGGTCTGTCAGGATATATTTTCCTCCATCTTGAACATTTTGGAAAACCTTTGAAAAACGGATTCTCATGAACCATAAGTTCAAATAAAACCACAATGTGTATGTAGGCCCATGGTATATCTCTTAACTTAGTTTTAGAAAAGCTAAGGGATTGGTTAAGAGATGGCTGAGTTATTGACAAATCAAAAATCTGATTTTAAGTGTCTATTTAAACCACTGTAAATCCACTCCACAGTGGCCTTTCAACTTGTTATCGCTACCATGGGAGTCCCTAAAATGAACCTTTCAACAGCTTCTGATCTCATATTATTTTGGGATTCCTCCAGGCCGGTACATGCGTTGCTTTCTGCAAGTATGGACAACCCCACTGGGCACAGACGTCAGTTCAACGTCTAGTTTTTATTTACATTTGTAAACTAACGTGAATATAACACGACATCAACAAAAATGGTCACGATGTCATTGGATTTAGGTTAAAAAAAATACTAAATTCCCTTATGTTGTTGACTTTTTTAAAATCGAATCAGTTTCCACGTTGATTCAGCATCGTCACATTGAATTTTGTTGAAATTATGTGGAAACATTGATTCAACAAATATTTGCCCAGTGGGACGGAAAGTGTGTACAATTGAAACCAAGGTGTGACATGGCAACCTCATAATGTTGCTAGGGGAAATTTCCCCAAATGCACTATGCTTTTGAAATTGTACCTTTGATTTATAATATTTAATTAATGTGCAACTTTCACAAGTTTTCAACCACAGTGTTCATATTAATAAAATTATCCACCTAATGATGTTGTTTTTGTTTCTTGGGTCACAGAATGCCTTTTCTGAATGCCTTTTCTTTTTTGGTGGGTGGCCCTTGGACTATAACTATAAATATATGTTTTAGACATAATAAACAGTTATGGTTCAAATTGAGAGATAGTCATTCAGTGCTTGCCAAATTGTGAGCCTATTAGGCTTGGTTGATTAATGGTTTATAAATGCACTTTAAATGGTCATAGGACAACCTCTTTTTTAATCATGTTTCACGGTTGAAGCCCATTCTCATTTTTGGATGAGATGCATTGGTGCATTTATATGTCACAGAAATTAAGGCATCATGTCAAGAACTGCCCATCTGTGCAACGCGCTCTAAAAAAGGAAGACCTCAAACATGCCCACAATTTGTGTTGACACTGACATGAAAGTACGCAAAGAACCGGGATTGAGACAAAGGTTGTGTGCAAAATCCAGACATAAGAGATTTCTGCGAAATAACCAAGTGTTTGAGCAGGAAAAAGGAAGATGGAGGAAGTGGATGCCAGGGTTGCAGTAGCGGTACATGGGTAAAATGACTGGGGAAGTCAAGCCAGTAAAAAAAGCTATATTACAACCTATGTTATGATAATTGCTTTGTTTGCTCTATAACCCATTTGTTAATACACCAACTTGATATTGCCTACAATAAAGCGGAATCAACCAAAACAACCCCCCCCCCCCAAAAAAAAAATAATAATCACCATCTGAATGTTACACATACACAATCCATGTCTCAATTGTCTCAAGGATTAAAAATGTTTCTTTACCTTGTCTCCTCCCCTTCATCTACAGTAATTTGAAGTGGATTTAAGTGACATCAATAAGAGATCATAGCTTTCACCTGGATTAACCTGGTCAGTCTACACTGTGTACACAAAAGTATGTGGGCTCCCCTTCAAATTAGAGGATTTGGCTATTTCAGCTACACCCGGTGCTGACAGGTGTATAAAAATCGAGCACACAGCCATACAATATCCATAGACAAACATTGGCAGTAAAATGGCCTTACTGCCAAGAGCTTAGTGACTGTCAACATGTCACCGGCATAGGATGCCACCTTTCCAAAAAGTCAGCGCGTCAAATTTCTGCCCTGCAAGAGCTGCCAACTGTAAGTGCTGTTACTGTGAAGTGGAAACGTCTAGGAGCAACAACGGCTCAGCCACGAAGTGGTAGGCCACACAAGCTCAGAGAACAGGACCGATGAGGGCTGAAGCGCGTAGCACGTACAATTTGTCTGTCCTCGATTGAAACACTCACTACCGAGTTCCAAACTGACTCTGGAAGGAATGTCAGCACAATAACTGTAAGTCGGGAGCTTCATGAAAAGTTGTTTCCATCACCATGTGCAATGCCAAGCGACGGATGGAGTGGTGGAAAGCTGGCAGCCATTGGACTCTGGAATAGTGGAAACATGCTCTTTTGAGTTATAAATCACACTTCGCCATCTGGCAGTCCGACTCGGTTTGGCAGATGCCACGAGAATGCTACTTGCCCGAATGCATAGTGTATATTGTAAAGTTTGGTGGAGGAGGAATACTGGTCTGGGGCTGTTTTTCATGGTTCGGGCTAGTCCCCTTAACTTTCAGTGAAGGGAGATCTTAACTTAACTGACTGGAACTAAATAAGAACATTTCATGGTCCTGTTCTTTTTTTTATGAAGAGCACCTACCTATGCATGTGAAGCTTTATGTACGAATAGCTGTGAAAGCTTTCGTCCCCAAATCACTGCAGTGTAAAAAAAGAAGAAGAAGGATTTGGCCATGTTTCAAATGTGTGCAGATGGACAGAGTATACTGAAGAACAGTGTGTAGAAGGACAACGGTGTTGCAATAGTGGTGGGGATCATGATCCCGAGTTCCTGGAGTACCCTGTAAGGGTGAAGGAAATTCAGGTGGCAAAAGTTTGGGCGGTCAATCTAATCTCCTATGCGGAGGTGATTAAAAGAGTTGAGAAAACAAGTGACTTTGCCTGTACGCCAAGTAAATGTTTGCTGCCAGTCAAAAGATACTATGTGTGTTAAGGGGGATTTTGTGGTGTTCATGCCACAGTTATAAACTGTACGGCTTAAGTGTCAAAGAAACTAGACATTATTGTGGCTGCGGCAGCAATTTATTTGGGACTTAGGAGTTTATATTGGAGACTTTCAAGGTGTACTGGCTCCAATATACCATAGAAGAAGAAGTGAGAGAGAACGTAGGTTTTTCGATGAAATTTGTTTAGCTTTTTGGATACAGTAATTGTGCTGGATGATTTAGCGAGGTAGCTAGTTAGCATTTGCCAGCTAGCCAGCCTAGTGTTTTGACAACTTTTACTTTTATTTCGCTATATTCCTAAAGATAATTATGTGCTTTTTACTCCATACATTTTCCCTGACACCCAAAAGTACTTGGGCTATACGTAAATTTAAAAAAAGACAATTGTGCAGTCTTGTTTGCTTAATATAAAGATTTTGAAATTATTTATACTTTCACTTTTGATACTTAAGTATATTTAAAACCAAATACTTTTGGACTTCTACTCAAGTAGGATTTTACTGAGTGACTTTCACTTTTACTTGAGTCATTTTCTATTAAGATATCTTTACTTTTACTCAAGTATGACAATTGGGTACTTTTAACACCACTGAGGCTATGTCCTTTTCAATGGAAACACTATTAGTATAATACTAGTTGAATAACACAACTAGGTATCTATGCAAAGCTACGGACTAGACCCTAAATGATAGAAATCATGATAATGATCATTACAGAGGAAGGTTTCTAGCTATACTGCCTCTGAGTCTGATGATAGCTAGCTAGTAGGCTAATTGGCTTTGCTAAAAATGCATAATTTTTCTCTCATTTTACCACAGATTTCCACAAGTTCTCAGACTCCAGGTGTCACGTTCGTCATAAGGATCGGACCAAGGAACAGCGTGAGTAGAGTTCCACATAATTTTAATAAATCGAAACTCACTGAACAAAACAACAACCTACCGACCGACCGACCGACCGAATCGTGACGCTACTGATGTGCACTAAGGCAACTATACATAGACAAGATCCCACAACACAAATGAGGAACATGGCTACCTAAATATGATCCCCAATCAGAGACAACGATAAAGAGCTGTCTCTGATTGGGAACCATATCAGGCCAACATAGACATACAAAAACCCCTAGACATACAAAAACCCTAGACAAACAAAAACTAGATTACCAACCCTAGTCACACCCTGACCTAACCAAAATATATAGAAAAACAGAGATATCTAAGGTCAGGGTGTGACACCAGGATAGGAAAAATGTTTACAAGAATCAAACAGATGAAGACATAGATGTTTCCATTGTTATTTCTATTGTTGCTTGTAAAAGGGGGAATACATTTCTGTCTTCTCTGAATTACCTAGCTACCTAGGCTACTCAACATACTACAGGCTGCAGATTTGAATCACCACTAAAACAGTTATTTTTTTGCAATCGAGTAAGCCCATATCTTTGTTTAATCTAGTTAATCAAATGATTAATCCAATAATACAATCCTTATTACTTTGTAAGAAATGTAAGGTTGTTTTACATGTTGCAATAGAGTTAACTAGAAGCTAATCTTTTGTTTGTTGGTATTTTCACTTGGTAATGATTAGTAAGTAGGTACTGCATATGGTAATTGCTCATTGGTAACCTATTTATGTAGGTAATGTACTATGTAGGTACACAATAATTACACGTAAGTACCCCTCAATGTACACTTCGTTTTAACTAGCTAAATTCTGTGTAACACCAGTAATTACGTTGTACTTAAGCAGATATTACATTGTACTTTGCCAGCAATATACCACCCTGCATCCCACTGCTGGCTTGCTTCTGAAGCTAAGCAGGGTTGGCCCCTGGATGAGAGACCAGTTTCTGCTGGAAGTGGTGTTGGAGGGCCAGTAGGAGGCACCCTTTCCTATGGTTTAATAAGAATAATAATATCCCAATGCCCCAGGGCAATGATTGGGGACATTGCCCTGTGCAGGGTGCTGTCTTCCGGATGGGATGTTAAATCGGCGTCCTGACTCTCTGTGGTCACTAAAGATCCTATGGCACTTATTGTAAGAGTAGGGGTGTTAACCCTGGTCTCCTGGCTAAATTCTCAATCTGGCCTTCATACCATCATGGTCACCGAATCATCACCAGTTTACAATTGGCTCATTTATTCCCCCTCCTCTCAATTGTAACTATTCCCCAGGTCATTGCTATAAATGAGAATGTGTTCTCAGTCAAGTTACCTGGTAAAATAAGGGTAAAAAAATATTACATGTACTATTATGTTTATCCTCCCACCTGGATGGAGCTTCCAGAAGCTTTAAAATCATAGTCAGGATGGGTAACGTAAACAAGAGATCACTTGTAAATGCACATTTTTACAAGTGTGTACCCCTCAAGATACACTTCATTTTAACCAGCTAAATCCTGTGTAACAACTAGTAATTACACTGTACTTATACAAATATTACATGTACTCTATGGTGTATTAGTGCATTTATTCTCCTACTTGGATGGCGCTTCCAGAAACTTAAATTAGGGCCAGGTTGTTAGGATGGGTAATTTTTATTTTTTATTTTATTTTACCTTTATTTAACCAGGCAAGTCAGTTAAGAACAAATTCTTATTTTCAATGACGGCCTAGGAACAGTGGGTTAACTGCCTGTTCAGGGGCAGAACGACAGATTTGTACCTTGTCAGCTCGGGGGTTTGAACTCGCAACCTTGCACCTTTTCCTTGCACCGGCAGAACAGAGAAGAAGCTACGTCTGGTGAGACGAGGGGTGGGGGTGTGTGTCTATTTGTTAATAACAGCTGGTGCGTGATGTCTAATATTAAAGAAGTCTCGAGGTATTGATTGCCTGAGGTAGAGTACCTTATGATAAGCTGTAGACCACACGACGTACACAGAGAGTTCTCATCTATTTTATTTGTAGCAATCTATTTACCACCACAGACCGATGCTGGCACTAAGACCTCACTCAACCAACGCTATAAGGTCATAAGCAAACAAGAAAATGCTCATCCAGAAGTGGCGCTCCTAGTGGCCGGGGACTTTAATGCAGGCAAATTTAAATCAGTTTTACCAGGATGTCACATGTGCACAGAGAAGCATACAAAGCTCTCCCTCGCCCTATATTTGGCAAATCTGACCATAATTATATCCTCCTAATTCCTGCTTACAAGCAAAAACTAAAGCAGGAAGTACCAGTGACTCGCTCAATGCGGAAGTGGTCAGATGAAGCGGATACGACGCTACAGGACTGTTTTGCTAGCACAGACTGGAATATGTTCCGGGATTCATCCAATGGCAATGAGGAGTATACCACCTCCTCAGTAAGTGCATCGATGACGTTGTCCCCACAGTGACTATACGTACATATCCCAACCAGAAGCCATGGATTACAGGCAACATCTGCATTGAGCTGAAGGCTAGAGCTGCTGCTTTCAAGGAGCGGGACACTAATCCGGACGCTTGGCCTCAGACAAAACATCAAACAAGCAAAGCGTCAATACAGAATTAAAATCGAATCCTACTATACCGGCTCTGATGCTCGTCAGATGTGGCAGGGCTATGACTACAAAGGGAACATTCTTGAACTCCACACTGCCCTTTCTCACCTGGAAATAAGGAACACCTATGTGAGAATGCTATTCATTGACTACAGCTCAGCGTTTAACACCATAGTGCCCACGAAGCTCATCACTAAGCTAAGGACCCTGGGACTAAACACCTCCCTCTGCAACTAGATCCTGGACTTCCTGACGGACCGCCCACAGGTGGTAATGGTAGGCAACAACACGTCTGCCATGCTGATCCTCAACACTGGGGACCCTCAGGGGTGTGTACTTAGTTCCCTCCTGTACTCCCTGTTCACCCATGAATGCATGGCCAAACAAGACTCCAGCACAATCATTACGTTTGCTGACGACACAACAGTGGTAGGCCTCATCACTGACAATGATGAGACAGCCTATAGGGAGGAGGTAAGATAACTGGCAGTGTGGTGCAAGGACAACAACCTCTCCCTCAATGTGAGCAAGACAAAGGAGCTGATTGTGAACTACAGGAAAAGGAGGGATGAACAGGCCCCCATTAACATCGACAGGGCTGTAGTGGTGCGGGTAGAGAGTCGAGAACGAACTATCATGGTCCAAACACACCAAGACTGTTGTGAAGAGGGCACGACAAAACATATTTCCCCTCAGGAGACTGAAAAGATTTGGCATGAGTCCCAAGATCCTCAAAAAGTTATACAGCTGCACCATTGAGAGCATCCGGACCGGTTGCATCACCGCCTGGTATGACAACTGCTTGGCATCTAACCGTAAGGCACTACAGAGGGTAGTGCGTACGGCCCAGTACATCACTAGTGCCGAGCTTCCTGCCATCCAGGAAGTAATAGGCGGTGTCAGAGGATAGCCCATAAAATTGTCAGAGACTCCTGTCACCAAAGTCATGGACTGTTTTCTCTGCTATCGCACAGCAAGCGGTACCGGAGCGCCAAGTCTAGGACCAAAAGGCTCCTTAACAGCTTCTACCCTCAAGCCATAAGACTGCTGAACAAATAATCAAATGGCCACTGTACTATTTGCATTGCCGTCCCCCCAATAGTTGTGCTGTACACTGCTGCTACTCGCTGTTCATTATCTATGAGAGAATACCAAGAGTGTGCTAAGCTGTCATTAAGGCAAAGGGTGGCTACTTTGAAGAATCTCAAATATAAAATATATTTTGATTTGTTTAACACTTTTTTGGTTACTCCATGATTCCATGTGTTATTTCATAGTTTTGATGTCTTCACTATTATTCTACAATGTAGAAAATATTAGAAATAAAGAAAAACCATTGAATGAGTAGCTGTGTCCAAACTTTTGACTGGTACTGTAGGTCAGAGAAGGTAGGACAGAGGTCACAACATCCAATGTGAAATACCATTCATGCATGCATCCTGAGGGTTGAGTATTCTTGCATGCAAGCACACACACACACACACACACACATTTGCACGCACGCACATGCCTATGTAAGTTTAACATTCCAACTGTTTTCTTTACTGATGTAAAATGTATAGTTAAGCAATAAGGCACAAGGGGGTGTGGTATATGGCCAATATACTATGGCTAAGGGCTGTTCTTATGCGCACCACAACGCAGAGTGCCTGGATACAGCCCTTAGGCTTGGTATATTGGCCATATACCACAAACCCCGAGGTACCTTATTTCTATTATAAACTAGTAACCAACGTAATTAGATCAGTAAAAATACATGTTTTGTCATACCCGGTCTGATATACTGTACCACAGCTGTCAGCCAGTCAGAATTCAGGGCTCGAACCACCCATTTTATAACTTGCAATGTATCACTTCTAATCACTTGGAACCACTGCAATATGAGAGCTTTTTAGTTTCTTAACCACTGAAACTTGAGAGCAGTTTAGTAGAACAGTTTCCATAAGAGATTCCATAAGGTGACAGACGGTAGGGCTCATGCTGTAATGTTGGTACTCATGAGAGTGCCTCCATGTGACCCATGGAATCATATCTCCAGTGTAAAAATAGCACCTTGGTCACAGAGAGGCAGACAGTTGTTAGTCATCTGTATTTTAGCCTAACAACTTTGTAAACAACTAATCAAGCAGTTGAAGTTACACAGAAGCGGTCAATTTACACAGGTAAGAAAATGTATTTGTTGTGCGCATTGTCTTATCACTGATCGTACCTATGGATGTATTCATTGTTTTCATACAGGATTTATAGCTTAGGGGGAAATCTGCTTATTTTCACACAATAATAAATGTGTGTTGTGCAATTCAAGGTACAGACAAACTACAGCAAACAACTGTTTTGGATCTAAAAGTAGAGAGAAACCAATATGTTTTAGATTGATAAAAGTTAGATTGATAAAATGACCCGACTCTTGAGCTGAAAGTAATACATATGAAGACATACATTTATGAAAGCATTCAAGCCGGTTCAAGTGCTTGCTACCATGACTTGCTACCACACCCTCCTGTAGTCTTATGGACCAGGAGAAACTATCACCAATGGTTTGTTTTTCTTTAAAACCATCTAAAATAAAGTTGTACAATCCTGAAATTCCCCATTAATGAATATTCAGTTCAGACTGTTCAACAGGGTTAAAGTCAAGTCACATGTTTTCTAGGTTTCAGTGTGGTATGACTGTGATCAGAGACCAAATGTGTCAGTGTGGTCAGAGGCATTAGAGAGCGAGGTGAGCTTAGCAAAGCTGACTGCTGTGACTGTTCTTATCAAAATGCTGTGGTGATGATTGATGTGCTCCACGTATAGGGCATGGTTACCTTTAGCATACATAATATATACTGTATACAGTTCCAGTCAAAAGTTTGGACACACCTACTCATTCAATTAAAAAAAAAAATTGTGTGACTATTTTCTACATGGAATGGAATCATGTAGTAACAAATAAAGTGTTAAACTGTCACGGTCGTCATAATGAGCAGACCAAGGCGCAGCGTGATAAGTGTACATAACTATTTGAATGAAAAGAACGAACACTGAACAAAACGAACCGTGAAGCTACATGATAAGTGCAAACAGGCAACTAAACATAGAATAACAACCCACAAAATAACCAAGGAATATGGCTACCTAAATATGGTTCCCAATCAGAGACAACGATAAATAGCTGCCAGAACCAATCCAGGCAACCATAGACATAAACACCTAGACTAGAAAAACCCCTAGACATACAAAAAACCCTAGACAATACAACAACTAAACAAACCACCCTTGTCACACCCTGACCTAACCAAATACTAAAGAAAACAAAGATAACTAAGGTCAGGGCGTGACATAAACAAATCAAAATATATTTTAGATTTCAGATTCTTCAAAGTAGCCACCCTTTGCCTTGATGACAGCTTTGTACACTCTTGATATTCTCTCAACCAGCTTCACCTGGAATTATTTTCCAACAGTTTTGAAGGAGTTCCCACATATGCTGAGCACTTGTTAGCTGCTTTTTCTTCACTCTATGGTCCAATTCATCCCAAACCATTTCAATTGGGTTGAGGACGGGTGATTGTGGAGGCCATGTCATCTGATGCACCACTCAATCCCTCTCCTTCTTCGTCAAATAGCCCTTACACAGCCTGGAAGTGTGTTTTGAGTCATAGTCCTGTTGAAAAACAAATTATAGTCCCACTAAGTGCTAATCAGATGGGATGGCATATCGCTGCAGAATGCTGTGGTAGCCATGCTGGTTAAGTGTGCCTTGAATTCTAAATAAAGCACTGACAGTGTCACCAGCAAAGCACCCCCACACCATCACACCTCCTCCTTCATGCTTCACAGTGGGACCCACACATGCAGAGATCATCCATTCACCTACTCTGTGTCTTACGAAGACACGGCGGTTGGAACCAAAAATCTCATATTTGGACTCATCAGACAAAAGAACAGATTTCCACCGGTCTAATCTCCATTGCTCATGTTTCTTGGCCCTCTTATTTTTATTATTGATGTCCTTTAGTAGTGCCTTCTTTGCAACAATTCAACCATGAAGACCTGATTCACGCACTCTCCTCTGAACAGTTGATGTTGAGATGTGTCTGTTACTTGAACTCTGTGAAGCATTTATTTGGGCTGCAATTTCTGAGGCTGGTAACTCTAATGAACTTATCCTCTGCAGCATAGGTAACTATTGGTCTTCCTTTCCTGTGGTGGTTCTCATAAGATCCAGTTTCATCATAGCGCTTGATGGTTTTTGTGACTGCACTTGAAGAAACTTTCAGATTTTAAATTTTCCACATTGACTGACCTTCATGTCTCAAAGTAATGATGGACTGTCATTTGTCTTTGCTTATTTGAGCTGTTCTTGCCATAATATGGACTTGGTCTTTTACCAAATATGGCTATCTTCTGTATACCACCCCTACCTTGTCACAGCACAACTGATTGGCTTAGATGCATTAAGAAGGAAAGAAATTCCACAAATGAACTTTTAAGAAGGCACACCTGATAATTGAAATGCATTCCAGTTAACTACCTCTTGAAGCTGGTTGAGAGAAAGCCAAGAGTGTGCAAAGCTGTCATCAAGGCAAAGGGTGGCTACTTGGAAGAATCTCAAATATATTTTGATTTGTTTAACACTTTTCTGGTTACTATATGATTCCATATGTGTTATTTTATAGTTTTGATGTCTTCACTATTATTCTACAATGTGGAAAATAGTAAAAAATAATAATAAATTAAGCATTTATTGTATATGGCATGATCCTTTTTTTAATCAATATCAAATGTTTTTTACAGGAGAAATCAAGACTTTTCCTATTCAGCGCACTGAAAAGTAAGCATGTTTGTTCTTATCCAATCTCGCTTGGGGAAGCCTGTGCTTCTGATGCTAATACTTGTCTTAACAACTGTAGAGTAAATTATTTGTGTATGATTTTCTCCCAAAGCTCTAGAAAATGCAAGTCAAGTCGCTATGGATAAAAGTTTCTGCTAATTGACTAAAATCTAATGTACACATAAAAGACAAAGGGCACAAAACCAATGTTTGTTTTCAAAGGCACTTCCTGCACTATGGTATTAATTAATGCATTTTTATTTAACTAGGCAAGTCAGTTAAGAACAAATTATTTTTTACAATGGCGGCCTACCCTAATGGCCAAACCTAACCCGGACGACGCTGGGCCAATTGTGTGCCGCCCTATCGGACTCCCAATCAAGGCCGGTTGTGATACAGCCTGGAATCGAACTAGGTTCTGTAGTGATGCCTCTAGCACTGAGATGCAGTGCCTTAGACTGCTGCTCCACTCGGGAGCCCAAAAAAGGAGTGTCAATTGATACCAATTTCAATATGGAATCAAAGATCTACAACTCTACATCTGAACTTGTACAGTGTCATTCATATTGGCAGACACGTTTAAAACACATAACATGGAATCAACAATCAACTGTGAGATTCAACCTAACAGTTCCAGAGGTAAGATGGTGGGTCAAACGGCTAGACACAGTTTTTGGATTGCCCTTGTTTTATGGTAGATTGTCATCTGATTTCTAACAAGATATTACATTTTACCCCCTTGATGCTGCTTAACTTTTAGCTAAACCCAATCCTTTTTTAAATATAATTTTATAACAGATTTTCTCAAAAGGATAGAGGCTTGAGGTGAAATACCTTTTTGTTTGTGGCTATAATGTCATGTTTTTTACTTACCCTACATTTATGCATTTTTCCACAGGGGAAATCAACATGAGGGTGGACAGGACGGTTGATATACCAGTTTATGACATCTCACTGCTCAGGAACATTTGGGAAGGCAGAGAGAAAAAATACAAAAACAAGCAGAAGAAGGAACACGAGCGAGTACAGAAAAGCGCTCTGGCAAAGTATGTTTATTAATCAAAGCTCAGAGGTTTGACAACCATATTCTAGATATATTCTCATATTATTTTTAACTTAAAGGAAAATGAAACCCCAAAACTATATTTAAGGTATTTGTTTCATTAGTCCATTGTTAATATAGTCCCATTTTTTTTGCATGACAGCAATCAAGTTTTTAAGATACATAACTTTCAAAGTAGAGAAGTACCGCTGGTATGATGCATTGTGGAGAAAATATGGCGCCGACAGAGAGGGCTGCCTCACTTCTAGTCCTGAGGAAACTTAGCAGTATTTTGTATTTTTTATGTATTATTTCTTACATTGTTAAACCAGAAAATCTTAAGTGTTATTACATACAGCCGGGAAGAACTATGGATATCAGAACGACGTCAACTTACCAGCACCACGACCAGGAATACGACTTTCCTGAAGCGGATCCTTTGTCCAAACCACCCAGGGCATTTGAACTGATTCCAGAGGCTGACCCAAAACAACGCCGCCGGAGAAGAGGCAGACGGAGCGGTCTTCTGGTCAGACTTCGGAGGCGCGCACACCACCCACCCGAGTATATTACTCGCTAGTGTCCAGTCTCTAGATAACAAGGTAGACGAAATTAGGGCAAGGGTTGCTTTCCAGGGAGACATCAGGGATAGTAACATAGTCTGTTTCATGGAAACATGACTCTCTCGGGATATGCTGTTGGAGTCAGTACAGCAAAATGGATTCTTTGTGAGTAGTGCCAACAGGAATAAACATCTCTCCGGGATGAAGAAGGGTGGGGGTGTATGTTCCATGATTAACGTCTCATAGTGTAATTGTAACAACATACAGTCCTTTTGTTCACCAGACCTACACCTGACTTACAATAAAATGCACAATAAAATGCCGACCATATTATCGCCCAAGGGAATTCTCCTCAAGCCGATACCACGACGGCCCTCAAGGAACTTCACGGGACTTTATGCAAACTGGAAACCACATCCCTGAGGCTGCATTTATTGTAGCTGGGGATTTTCACAAAGCAAATTTGAGAACAAAGCTACCTAAATTCAATCAGCATATTGACTGTAGTACTGACACTGATAAAACACTGGATCACTGCTACTCTAACTTCTGCAATGCATACAAGGCCCTCCCCCGCCCTCCTTTCGAAACATCTGACCACGACTCCATTTTGCTCCACCCTTCATATAGGCAGAAACTCAAACAGGATGTACCCGTGCTAAGGGCTATTCAACGCTAGTCTGACCAATCGGAATCCACAATTCAAGACTGTTTTGATCACGCTGATTAGGCATGTTCCGGGTAGTCTCAGACAATGATATCGACGTATACGCTGATTCGGAGAGTGAGTTTATAAGTAAGTGCATTGGAAATGCTGTAGCTACTGTGGCTATTAAAACCTACCCTAACCAGAAAACATGGATAGATGGCGGCATTCGCACAAAACTGAAAGCACCATGGAATGGTGACTGGCAATGTGGCCGAAAACAAACAGTGTAGTTATTCCCTCCGCAAGGCAAACAAACAAGCAAAACGTCAGTATAGAGACAAAGTGGAGTTGCATTTCAATGGCTCAGGGTCTACAGACAATCACAGACTACAAAAGGAAAACCAGCCACATCACGGACACTGACGTCTTGCTTCCAGACAAACTAAACACCTTCTTTGCCCACTTTGAGGATAATACAGTGCCACCGACACGGCCCACTACCAAGGACTGTGGGCTCTCCTTCTCTGTGGTCGACGTGAGTAAGACATTTAAACAACATTTAAGCCCTCACAAGGCTTCCGGCCCAGGCGGCATCCCGAGCCGCGTCCTCAGAGCATGCGCAGACCAGCTGGCTGGTGTGTTTACAAACATATTCAATCTCTCCCTATGCCAGTCTGCTGTCCCAACATGCGTCAAGATGGCCACCATTGTTCCTGTACCCAAGTAGGAAAAGATAACTAAACTAAATGACTATTGCCCGTAGCACTCACTTCTGTCATCACAAAGTGCTTTGAGAGACTACTCATGGATCAATCATATCACCTCCACCTTATCTGTCACCCTAGACCCACTTCAAATTGCTTACCGCCCCAATATGTCCAGACGATGCTATCACCATCACAATGCACACTGCCCTATCTCATCTGGACAAGAGGAATACCTATGTAAGAATGCTGTTCATTGACTGTAGCTCAGCATTAAACACCATAGTACCCTCCAAGCTCATCATTAAGCTTGAGACCCTGGGTCTCAACCCCGCCCTGTGCAATCGGGTCTTGGACTTCCTGACGGGTCGCCCCCAGGTGGTGAAGGTAGGAAACCACTTCACTGATCCTCAACACTGGCGCCCCACAAGGGTACGTGCTCAGCCCCCTCCTGTACTCCCTGTTCACCCATGACTGCATGGCCATGCACGTCTCCAACTCAATCATCAAGTTTGCAGATGACACAACATTAGTGGGCTTGATTAGCTACAATGACGAGACAGTCTACAGGGAGGAGGTGAGGACACTCGGAGTGTGGTGTCAGGAAAACAACCTCTCACTCAACGTCAAGAAAAAATAAAGACTTCAGGAAAGAGCAGAGGGAGCACCCCCCTATCCACATCAATGGGACAGCAGTGGAGAAGGTGGAAAGTTTTAAGTTCCTCGGCGTACACATCATGGACAAGCTGAAGTGGTCCACCCACACAGACATTTTTTATTTATTTCACCTGTATTTAACCAGGTAGGCTAGTTGAGAACAAGTTCTCATGATGTGCAAGTAGAGATACTGGTGTGCAAAAGAACAGAAAAGTAAATAAAATAAACAAAGTTTGGGGATAGGTAGGTAGATTGGGTGGGCTATTTACAGATGGACTATGTACAGCTGCAGCGATTGGTTAGCTGCTCAGATAGTTGATGTTTAAAGTTGGTGAGGGAAATAAAAGTCTCCAACTTCAGCGATTTTTGCATTTCGTTCCAGTCACTGGCAGCAGAGAACTGGAAGGAAAGGCAGCCAAATGAGGTGTTGGCTTTGGGGATGATCAGTGAGATATACCTGCTGGAACGTGTGCTACGGGTGGGTGTTGTTATCATGACAGTGTGGTGATGAAGGCGCAACATTGCCTCTTCAAACTCAGGATGTTGAAGAAATTAGGCTTGTCACTTAAAACCCTCACAAACTTTCACAGATGCACAATTGAGAGCATCCTGTCGGGCTGTATCACCACCTGGTATGACAACTGCACCGCCACAACCGCAAGGCTCTCCAGAGGGTGGTGCGGTCTGCACAACGCATCACCGGGGGAAAATGACCTGACCTCCAGGACACCTACAGCACCCAATGTCACAGGAAGGCCAAAAAGGTCATCAAGGATAACAACCACCTGAGCCACTACCTGTTCACCCCACTACCATCCAAAAGGCGAGGTCAGTACAGGTGCATCAAAGCTGGGACGAGAAACTGAAAAAACGCTTTTATTTCGAGGCCATCAGACTGTTAAACAGCCAAAACTAACACAGAGAGGCTGCTGCCTACATACATACTTGAAATCATTGTCCACTAATGCCACTTGAATAATGTCTACATATCTTTCATCACTCATTTCATATGTATGTACTGTATTCTATTCTATACGATCTATTGCATCTTGCCTATGCCGCTTCGTCATTGCTCATCCATATATTTTATACAGTTGAAGTCGAAAGTTTACATACACTTAGGTTGGAGTCATTAATTAAAACTTGTTTTTCAACCACTCCACATATTTCATGTTAACAAACTATAGTTTTGGCAAGTCGGTTAGGACATCTCCTTTGCGCATGACACAAATCATTTTTCCAACAATTGTTTACAGACAGATTATTTCACTTATAATTCACTGTATCACAATTCCAGTGGGTCAGAAGTTTACATACACTAAGTTGACTGTGCCTTTAAACAGCTTGGAAAATTCAAGAAAATTATGTAATGGCTTCAAACTCAGTGCCTCTTATCTTGACATCATGGGAAAATCAAAAGAAAATCAGCCAAGACCTCAGAAATAAATTGTTGACCTCCACAAGTCTGGTTCATCATTGGGAGCAATTTCCAAATGCCTGAAGGTACCACGTTCATCTGTACAAGCAATAGTATGCAAGTATAAACTCCATAGGACCACGCAGCTGTCATACCACTCAGGAAAGAGGCACGGTCTGTCTCCTGGAGATGAACGTACTTTGGTGCGAAAAGTGCAAATCAATCCCAGAACAACAGCAAAGGACCTTGTGAAGATGCTGGAGGAAACAGGTACAAAAGTATCTATATCCACAGTAACACGAGTCCTATATTGACATAACCTGAAAGGCCGCTCAGCAAGGAAGAAGCCACTGCTCCAAAACCGCCATAAAAAAGCCAGACTACGGTTTGCAACTGCACATGGGGACAAAGATTGTACTTTTTGGAGAAATGTCCTCTGGTCTGATGAAACACAAATGTAACTATTTGGCCATAATGACCATCGTTATGTTTGGAGGAAAAAGGGGGAGGCTTGCAAGCTGAAGAACACCATCCCAACCGTGAAGCATGGGGGTGGCAGCATCAGGTTGTGGGGGTGCATTGCTGCAGGAGGGACTGGTGCACTTCACAAAATAGATGGCATCATGAGGCAAACAAATTATGTAGATATATTGAAGCAACATCTCAAAACATCAAGCAGGAAGTTAAAGCTTTGTCGCAAATGGGTCTCCCAAATGGACAGTGACCCCAAGCAGACTTCCAAATTTGTGGCAAAATGGCTTAAGGACAACAAAGTCAAGGTATTGGAGTGGCCATCACAAAGCCCTGACCTCAATGCTATAGAAATTATTTGGGCAGAACTGAAAAAGCGTGTGCGAGCAAGGAGGCCTACAAACCTGGCTCAGTTACACCAGCTCTGTCAGGAGGAATAGGCCAAAATTCACCCAATTTATTGTGGGAAGCTTGTAGAAGGCTACCCGAAACATTTAACCCAAGTTAAACAATTTAAAGGCAATGCTACCAAATAATAATTGAGTGTATGTAAACTTCTGGCCCACTGAGAATGTGATGAAAGAAATCATTCTCTCTTCTATTATTCTGACATTTCACATTCTTAAAATAAAGTGGTGATCCTAACTGACCGAAGACAGGGAATTTTTACTAGGAATAAATGTCAAGAATTGTGAAAAACTGAGTTTAAATGTATTTGGCTAAGGTGTATGTAAATTTCCGACTTCAACTGCATGTTTATATTCTTATTCCATTCCTTTACTTAGATGTGTGTGTATTAGTTAGTTGTTATGGAATTATTAGATTACATGTTAGATATTGTTGCACTGTCAGAACTAGAAGCACAAGCATTTCGCTACACTTGCAAAAACAGCAATCAAATTTATTTTCAGCCCTTTTTACATCTGCTAACCATGTGCATGTGACCAATAAGATTTGATTTGATTTGAACGCAGCATTATTTGGTGCAAAATTAATCATACCAGCTGTATTGCTGTATTTTGAAAGTTATATATCTTGATTTCTTATATATCTTATATATCTATATCTTGATTTCTGGCATGCAAACATTTTGGAACTATACCAACAATGTTCTAATGAAACAAATACCAAAAGATAGTTTTTGGATGGAGTTTTCCTTTTAAGTCACCTAGATTATTTGTGCCATCATGCAACTCCTTGTTTGGAGCGGCAAAATATTTGGTGTGACAAGACAAGTAGCATGATGGCACAAAAAAAGACTGGTACCCCGGTATACTAGATTCATCTCAGCTATGTGATAATAATAACATCCAACAGCAGTGTCTTTCTCGTTGCTCTCATCCAGACAATGTATTTTCAACAATTGATGGTGCTGTGATGATCTGGTCGTACCATGCCTTTTGTAAATATGCTACTACGCAAATGTCAACATTTCCAGAAAAACTTTTAAATGTTTTTCCCAAGGATCAATCAACAATGGCAGTATCGCATAGCATGCAAGACATTGAAGTCCAACGAGGTGGAAGTGCTCCAACACTACCTGACGAGAACAGCTCTGAATGAAATTCAGCCCCACCAGGATATACCAAACACAGGCAAGCTCAGCAAAACAATTAAATCATTAGGACAGCAATCCAACATGTCCCGTGAAAATGTTGTAAATGTATAAAAATAAAACAAATATGCATTTACATAAGTATTCAGACCCTTTACTCAGTACTTTGTTGAAGCACCTTCGGCAGTGATTACAGCCTTGAGTCTTTTTGGGAATGACGCTACAAGCTTGGCACACCTGTATTTGGGGAGTTTTTCCAATTCTTCTCTGCAGATCCTCTCTAGCTCTGTCAGGTTGGATGGGGAGCGTCACTGCACAGCTGTTTTCAGGTCACTCCAGAGGTGTTCGATTCAGAGACTCCTGCATTGTCTTGGCTGTGCTCTTAGGGTTGTTGTCCTGTTGGAAGGTGAACATTCGCCTCAGTCTGGCCACTCTACCATAAAGGCCTGATCGGTGCAGTCCTGCAGAGATGGTTGTCCTTCTGGAAGGTTATCCCATCTCCATAGAGGAACTCTGGAGCTCTGTCAGAGTGACCATCGGGTTCTTGGTAAACTCTCTGACCAAGGCCCTTCTCCCCCGATTGCTCAGTTTCGCTGACGGCCAGCTGTAGGAAGATTCTTTGGGGTTCCAAACGTCTTCCATTTAAGAATGATGGAGGCCACTGTTTTCTTCGGGACCTTCAATCCTGCAGACATTTTTTGGTATCCTTTCACAGATCTGTGCCTCGACACAATCCTGTCTCTGAGCTCTACGGATAATTCATTTGACCTCATGGCTTGGATTTTTCTCTGACATGCACTGTCAACTGTGGCACCTTATATAGACAGGTGTGTGCCTTTCCAAATTATGACCAATCAATTGCATTTACCACAGGTGGACTCCAATCAAGTTGTAGAAACAGCTAAAGGCTAACAGCTAAACAAGATGCACCTGAGCTCAATTTCGAGTCTCATTAGCAAAGGGTCAGAATACTTACTGTATGTATTTCTGTTTTTTATTTGTTATAATGTGCAAAAAAACTGTTTTTGCTTCGTCAATATGGGGTATTGTGTGTAAAGTACATGTTATAATTTAATACATTTTAGAGTAAGGCTGTAATGTAACAGAATGTGAAAAAAGGGAAGGGGTCGGAATAGTTTCCGAATGCACTGTATATTTATCTGAATAAGTACTTGTGCCATAGTTACTGTGCTCTCTCTCTTCTCACTCTCAATCAATGCCATGCTCCACTCTTTAACTGACTTTTTTATCCTACAGATGCAAATTCCATAATTGAGGGCATCAAATTCATTTTTGAGCTGGATGGTGATAAATGGATGGTAAATTGGCTCATACCATCTCATTCTTTTTCATCATGATTGTTTTCAGATAAAATCACTACCATTGTATGTATCCACATTATTGTTGTTTTCATGTTGTATTACTTTCAATGCAGGAACTTCCTGATAATCTTCTTGATATGACATACCTTCGAGAATGGCACATAAGAAGAACTAAAATCTGCAAACTACCAGAGTGGATTGTGCAGTTTCCGGACCTCTGCGTATTGGATATACCCCAAAACGGAATTGACAAGCTGCCTGTTGAAATAGGTAATTATTATGTATCATGCATGTCCTCCTATTTGAAAATATGAAAGTTGAAGTCTCTCCTATGACTTTGTCTTTATTTGTTACATTAGCTCATTAAACATCCTTCATTTGAATTTAATTTAAATGCGATTTAGAACATATCTGTTTCTTCATTCCATTACATGTCTTTCCAATGTTTTTTTGTAAGGTCAATTAACAAAGCTGAGGGTGCTGAAAGTTAATTACAATAGGCTGTCCAGTATTCCTCCAGAACTTGGTGAATGTGAGAATCTGGAGAGATTGGAGCTAACTGGAAATGATCTTGAACAGTTGCCTTTTGAGGTAAGGGGTATTTGTGTGAAATGGCTTGTGTGGTATGATATCTTCAAAAGCTCCATTTATACCTTGTTCTAACATGCATCCATTTTCCCGATTTCATCCAGATTCTGATTGTGCCCAACATTTTTTGACAGGGGTAGACAATCAAAATACACATTGTGATCTGATTGTGATCAGATCTTCTTGCCCACCTCCGGAGTTAGTCATGCACACATTGGATCTGAATATCTTGCAATTGTAGACAGATCTGGGCCTCGTTTCCCAGTTGTGACACAAATTAAGCATTACGATTATAGTACCAGATGCAGTGCTTCCCAAGTTATTTACTTTGAAGTGTTTCCCAAACAAGCACGCAGAGTGAATCTGTAAGTGTGACAGCTAAGAGCATCATTGCCATGTTCGGTTTTTCACGTGATCCCGTCCAGTTCCCTGGTGCTGAAATCGCAAACACAACTAATAGCCCACATTTCATGTGAAATGTAAGCTATGTCAATACATTTCACAGATTAGTTTTTAAGAATGAAAATTAATGACAAAAATAAATAACAAACAATCCATTGATTTCAAGATTTGAATCTGTCGTCTTCTTTTCTACAGTGCTTAAGCTCTAGTGCTGAGCTAATTGAATTTTGGTATTATTTTTTTCTGTGAGCTCAATGTGCACATTGCGAAGTTTCTCTAGAGATCAATCAAATCAAGCAGGCTATGGTGTGAAATAGGCTTTTAGAAGTGTCATCTTTATTTTTTTCCTTATCATTAATGCTGTCTTTTGTGTGCTCATCAATACACGAGCACCTCTTTTTCAAGATGGGGCGGCAGGGTAGCCTAGTGGTTAGAGCGTTGGACTAGTAACCGGAAGGTTGCAAGTTCAAACCCCCGAGCTGACAAGGTACAAATCTGTTGTTCTGCCCCTGAACAGGCAGTTAACCCACTGTTCCCAGGCCGTCATTGAAAATAAGAATTTGTTCTTAACTGACTTGCCTGGTTAAATAAAGGTAAAATAAATAAATAAATAAAAAGTTTGAAGTTTTAATGTCACTGTAACGCCCGGGGTGTAGTGGAGGAAGAAGTCAGGAAGCAGAGAGTTCAGGGTAGCGCTACTTTATTTGCACCACAACGGGGAAACGACGCCAACCCAAACAAATGCCCAAAACACGGGGAACTTAAACAGTCCAGCAAAATACAAAATACACGGACAACCGTGACCTACAGCCGTGTACAACATGTACACTGAAAACAATCCCGCACAACCAGCAGGCTGGTAAATAAAGCCCAACCAATTATCCTAAACTAAACACAGGTGCAACTAATAAACAGAAAAGGGGGAAGCTGGCAGCTAGTAGGCCGGTGACGACGACCACCGAGCGCCACCCGAACAGGAGGGGGAGCCACCTTCGGTAGGAGTCGTGACAGTCACATGCAGTACAGTGAAATACCTTTCTTGCAAACTCGAAAACCAACAATGCAATAATCAATAACAATGTACAACTAGAAGAAAAAAACACAAGAAATAAAAATAAATATGAAGAACACAATAAGTAAGTAAGCATACTGTATACAGGGTCAGTTCCAATACCACATTTACAATGTGCAGGGATACTGGGGTGATGGAGGTAGATACAGTGCCTTGCGAAAGTATTCGGCCCCCTTGAACTTTGCGACCTTTTGCCACATTTCAGGCTTCAAACATAAAGATATAAAACTATATTTTTTTGTGAAGAATCAACAAAAAGTGGGACACAATCATGAAGTGGAACGACATTTATTGGATATTTCAAACTTTTTTAACAAATCAATAACTGAAAAATTGGGCGTGCAAAATTATTCAGCCCCCTTAAGTTAATACTTTGTAGCACAACCTTTTGCTGCGATTACAGCTGTAAGTCGCTTGGGGTATGTCTCTATCAGTTTTGCACATCGAGAGACTGAAATTTTTTCCCATTCCTCCTTGCAAAACAGCTCGAGCTCAGTGAGGTTGGATGGAGAGCATTTGTGAACAGCAGTTTTCAGTTCTTTCCACAGATTCTCGATTGGATTCAGGTCTGGACTTTGACTTGGCCATTCTAACACCTGGATATGTTTATTTTTGAACCATTCCATTGTAGATTTTGCTTTATGTTATGGATCATTGTCTTGTTGGAAGACAAATCTCCGTCCCAGTCTCAGGTCTTTTGCAGACTCCATCAGGTTTTCTTCCAGAATGGTCCTGTATTTGGCTCCATCCATCTTCCCATCAATTTTAACCATCTTCCCTGTCCCTGCTGAAGAAAAGCAGGCCCAAACCATGATGCTGCCACCACCATGTTTGACAGTGGGGATGGTGTGTTCAGCTGTGTTGCTTTTACGCCAAACATAACGTTTGCATTGTTGCCAAAAAGTTCAATTTTGGTTTCATCTGACCAGAGCACCTTCTTCCACATGTTTGGTGTGTCTCCCAGGTGGCTTGTGGCAAACTTTAAACAACACTTTTTATGGATATCTTTAAGAAATGGCTTTCTTCTTGCCACTCTTCCATAAAGGCCAGATTTGTGCAATATACGACTGATTGTTGTCCTATGGACAGAGTCTCCCACCTCAGCTGTAGATCTCTGCAGTTCATCCAGAGTGATCATGGGCCTCTTGGCTGCATCTCTGATCAGTCTTCTCCTTGTATGAGCTGAAAGTTTAGAGGGACGGCCAGGTCTTGGTAGATTTGCAGTGGTCTGATACTCCTTCCATTTCAATATTATCGCTTGCACAGTGCTCCTTGGGATGTTTAAAGCTTGGGAAATCTTTTTGTATCCAAATCCGGCTTTAAACTTCTTCACAACAGTATCTCGGACCTGCCTGGTGTGTTCCTTGTTCTTCATGATGCTCTCTGCGCTTTTAACGGACCTCTGAGACTATCACAGTGCAGGTGCATTTATACGGAGACTTGATTACACACAGGTGGATTGTATTTATCATCATTAGTCATTTAGGTCAACATTGGATCATTCAGAGATCCTCACTGAACTTCTGGAGAGAGTTTGCTGCACTGAAAGTAAAGGGGCTGAATAATTTTGCACGCCCAATTTTTCCGTTTTTGATTTGTTAAAAAAGTTTGAAATATCCAATAAATGTCGTTCCACTTCATGATTGTGTCCCACTTGTTGTTGATTCTTCACAAAAAAATACAGTTTTATATCTTTATGTTTGAAGCCTGAAATGTGGCAAAAGGTCGCAAAGTTCAAAGGGGCCGAATACTTTTGCAAGGCACTGTAGATGTCCTGGATGTCAGGGAGCTCGGACACAGTGATGTACTGGGCTATCCGCACCAACCTCTGTTGCTCCATGCGATTGAGGGCGATGCTATTGCCATACCAGGCAGTGATGCAGCCAGTCAAAATGCTCTCAATGGTACAGCTGTAGAACTTTTTGAGGATTTGAAAGCCCATGCCAAACTTTTTCAACCTCCAGAGGGGAAAAGAGGAACTGTCGCGCCTTCTACACAACTGTGCGCGTGTTTGGACCATTTTAGGTCTTTAGTGATTTGGAAACTTGAAGCTCTCAACCTGCACCACTGCAGCCCCGTCGAGGTGGATGGGGGCGTGCTCGCTCCCCCGTTTCCTGTAGTCCATGATCAGCTCCTTGGTCTTACTGACATTAAGGGAGAAGTTGTTGTTCTGGCACCACACTGTCAGGTTACAGATCTCTTCCCTGTAGGCTAACTCATCATCGCCGGTGATCAGGCCTACCACCGTCATGTCATCAGTAAACTTGATGATGGTACTGGAGTCGTGCGTGGCCACGCAGTTGTGGGTGAACAGGGAGAACAGGAAGGGACTAAGCACACACCCCTGTGGGGACCCTGTGTTGAGGGTCAGCGTGCCGGAGGTGACGTCGCCTACCCTCACCACCTGGGCTCGGGCCGTCAGAGAGTCCAGGATCCAGTTGCAGAGGGAGGTGTTCAGACCCAGAGTCTTAAGCTTGGTGGAGAGCTTGGAGGGGACAATGGTGTTGAATGCCAAGCAGTAGTCAATGAACAGCATTCTCACATACAGTATGTATTCCTCTTATCTAGGTGGGTAAGGGCAGTGTGGAGAGCAATTGAGAATGCGTCATCTATGGATCTTTTGGGGCGGTATGCAAATTGGAGTGGGTCTTGGGTGTCTTGGTGTCAGCTTCTATCCTATCAATAACATAATTTGATTAAGTCATACAAAAGTTTGAATTTGATTAAGTCATACAAAAAAACACATTTAAGGGTTTTTCTTTATTTAGACTATTTTCTACATTGTAGAATAATTGTGAAGACATCAAAACTATTAAATAACATATGGAATCATGGAGTAACCAAAAAAGTGTTAAACAAATAAAATACATTTTATATTTGAGATTCTTCAAAGTTGCCACCCTTTGCCTTGATGACAGCTTTGCACACTCTTTGCATTCTCTCAACCAGCTTCATGTGGTAGTCAGCTGGAATGCATTTCAATTAACAGGTGTGCCTTGTTAATTTGTGGAATTTCTTTCCTTCTTATTGCTTTTGAGCCAATCAGTTGTATTGTGACAAGGTAAGGGTGGTATATAGAAGATAGCCCTATTTGGTAAAAGACCAAGTCCATATTTTTTCTTTTTTTATTTCACCTTTATTTAACCAGGTAGGCCAGTTGAGAATAAGTTCTCATTTACAACTGCGAACTGGACAAGATAAAGCAAAGCCGTGTGACAAAAACAACAACACAGAGTTACACGTGATAAACAAACGTACAGTCAATAACACAATAGAAAAATCTGTATACAGTGTGTGCAAATTAAATAAGGAGGTAAGGCAATAAATAGGCCATAGTGGCGAAGTAAATACAATTTAGCAATTAACACTGGCGTGAAAGATGTGCAGATGAGGATGTGCAAATAGAAATACTGGTGTGCAAAATAGCAGAAAAACAAAATCAAATAAGGGGAGAAGGTAGGTAGTTGGTAAGAACAGCTCAAATAAGGCAAGAACAATATGGCAAGAACAGCTCAAATAAGCAAAGACAAATTACAGTCCATCATTACATGAAGATCAGTCAATACGGAAAATTTCAAGAACTTGGAAAGTTTCTTTAAGTGCAGTCACAAGAACCATCAAGCACTATGATGAAACTGTCTGTCATGAGGACCTCTACAGAAAAGGAAGACCCAGAGTTACCTCTGCTGCAGAGGATAAGTTCATTAGAGTTACCAACCTCAGAAATTGTAGACCAAATAAATGCTTCACAGAGTTCAAGTAACAGACACATCTCAACATCAACTGTTCAGAGGAGACTGTGTGAATTAGGCATTCAAGGTCAAATTTCTACGAAGAAACCACTACTAAAGCACACCAATAATAAGAAGAGACTTGCTTGGGCCAAGAAACACGGGCAATGGAGATTAGACCGGTGGAAATCTGTCTGATGAGTCCAAATGTGTGATTTTTGGTTCCAACCGCCGTGTCTTTGTGAGACACAGAGTAGGTGAATGAATGATCTCCGCATGAGTGGTTCCCACCGTGAAGCATAGAGGAGGAGGTCTGATGGTGTGGGTGTGCTTTGCTGGTGATACTGTCTGTGATTTATTTAGAATTCAAGGCACACTTAACCAGCATGGCTACCACAGCATTCTGCAGCGATACGCCATCCCATCTGGTTTGCATTTAGTGGGACTATCATTTGTTTATCAACAGGACAATGACCCAAAACACACCTCCAGGCTGTGTAAGGGCTATTTGACGAAGAAGGAGAGTGATGGAGTGGTGCATCAGTTGACCTGGCCTCCACAATCAATTGACCTCAACCCAATTGAGATGGTTTGAGATGAGTTGTACCTCAGAGTGAATGAAAGGCAGCCAACAAGTGCTCCTCAGCATATGTGAGAACTCCTTCAAGACTGTTGGAAAAACATTCATCATAAAGCTGTTTGAGAGATTGTCAAGAGTGTGCAAAGCTGTCATTAATTTGACAACAGCCAGTGAAAGTGCAGGGCGCCAAATTCAAACAACAGAAATCTCATAATTAAAATTCCTCAAACGTACAAGTATTATACACCATTTTAAAGATAAACTTGTTGTTAATCCCACCACAGTGTTCAATTTCAAAAAGGCTTTATGACAAAAGTATTCCATGCGATTATGTTAGGTCAGCGCCTAGTCACAAAAAAACGCAATTTTTCCAGCCAGAGAGGAGTCACAAGAAGCAGAAATAGAGATGAAATGAATCACTAACCTTTGATGATCTTCATCAGATGGCACTCATAGGACTTCATGTTACACAATACATATATGTTTTGTTCGATAAAGTTCATATTTATATCCAAAAATCTCAGTTTACATTGGCGTGTTATGTTCAGTAATGTTTTGCTTCTCTGATTTTGCAGAGAGCCACATCAATTTACAGAAATACTCATCAGAAATGTTTATGAAAGATACAAGTGTTACACATATAATTAAAGATGTACTTCTCCTTAATGCAACCGCTGTGTCAGATTTCAAAAAAGCTTTACTGCAAGTACAGCGCTCAGCTACAAAAACAAGCCATACAGATACCCACCATGTTGTGGAGTCAGTCAGAAATAGCATTATAAATATTCACTTACCTTTGATGATCTTCATTGGAATGCACTCCCAGGAATCCCAGTTCCACAATAAATGTTTGTTTTGTTCGATAAAGTCCATGATTTATGTCCAAATACCTCCTTTTTGTAAGCGCGTTTAGTCCAGTAATCCAAAATGCACAAGGCGAGAGCACTAGGTCCAGACGAAAAGTCTAAAAAGTTATATTACAGTTCGTAGAAACATGTCAAACAATGTATATAATCAATCTTTAGGATGTTTTTATCATAAATCTTCTTTAATGTTTCAACCGGATAATTCCTTTGTCTTTAGAAAGGAATAGGAGCTCAGCTCGTACTCACGGCTGCACGCGTGACTAAACTAATGGCTTTCTGCCAGACCCCTGATTCAAACAGCTTTTATTCCCTCCCCCTTCATAGAAAAAGCCTGAAACAATGTTCTAAAGACAGTTGACATCTAGTGGAAGCCTTAGAAAGTGCAATCGGACTCAATGTACACTGTATGTTGGATAGGCACTCACTTGAAAAACTACAAACCTCAGATTTCCCACTTCCTGTTTGGATTTTTCTCAGGTTTTTGCCTGCCATATGAGTTCTGTTATACTCACAGACATCCTAAAATGCATATCTCAGCTTCTGGGCCTGAGTAGTAGGCAGTTTACTCTGGGCACCTTATTCATCCAAGCTACTCAATACTGCCCCCCCAGTCCAAAGAGGTTAAAACATTTTTGGTTACTACACGATTCCATATGTGTTATGTCATAGTTTTGATGCCTTCACTATTATTCTACAATGTAGAAAATAGTCTAAATAAAGTAAAACCCTTGAATGTGTAGGTGTCCAAACTTTTGACTGGTACTGTATGTATTTACACACAAAAACAGTTGAATAATACAATATTTAATAAATTGTCTTCCTCAAACAAAGGGGGTGATGACACAATCTTTGCAAGAGGGAGGCATCATTCTGATTTCATTGGTCCTCAACTCGCAGCTCAAACACTTAATTCAGGATAAATGTTAGCCCTGAGTTAGTCTGCCCCGGAGAAGGTTAGATCTGAAGGATTTGTTGCCATAGAAATTGACCTAACTAAAAGGTAAGCCATAATCATATGACTGGTTATCCCAAGTTGAACTCAGAGTTGACCAAAGTTACGTCACTAACTCCTCAAACCTGATTTGTATGATACCACTCTGGTCTCATAGACTGTAACATCGTAAATGAAAATCCAAAATTAACCCTTTAACCTAACTTCTAACCTTATCCTTAACCCCTAGCCTACCTAACGTTAGCCACCTAGCTAATGTTAGCGTTAGCCACCTAGCTAACATTAGCCACAACAAATTGGAATTCATAAAATATCATGTATTGCATATATTGAACATATTGTACGAATTGCAATTTCTGACATATACAGATTGTAATTCAAACCATATCATGCTAATTGTAATTTGTAACATATCATACGAAATGGATGATGGACATCCACAAAGTAATACATACAAACGTAACATATCATACTAATTAGAGTGTCCCGGATTTTTGTTTACTATGTTACATCTACCCTAAGCCCAGGTTGCAGCACTCAGGCAAAGTTGCAGTGGGTTGGTCGGCTTCTTGAGGGAGAGGTCAAGCAGTCTGATTATCTCCTCTCGTGGGACCCTGTATTTTTTAAGGAAAGCCCCATCATTGTGAGTCTGCAACAGGCTCAGGTTGTTGTAAATATGCACATTTATATACACCAACCAACTGCGCGGCAGTCGCTGCAAGTTCTGTTACAGAGCAACAATCCTCTGAATAGCAGCCATGCTATATTACTGTTGTTCCGCTGATCTCTGACCTCTAGCTGGATGTTTACACTGTCCAAGGTCTTTCCAAAAGTGTCTGGAACTCTATTGGAGGGATGCAACACCATTATTTCTCGAGAAATTCCATAATTTGGTGTTTTGTTTATGGTGGTGGAAAATGTTGTCTCAGGCGCCTCTCTAGAATCTCTATAAAAGTCTTTAATTGGGTTGAGATCTGGTGACTGAGACTGCCATGGGATATGGTTTACATCATATTCATGCTTATCAAACCATTGTGACCACTTGTGCCCTGTAGATGGGGGCATTGTCATCCTATGGGGGCATAGCCATGGTAGCCAAAATAATGGCCTATCCATCATTTTTATATATGACTCTAAGTATGATGGGATGTTTATTGCTTAATTAACTCAGGAACCACACCTACGTGGAAGCACCTGCTTTCAATATACTTTGTATCCCTCATTTACTCAAGTGTTTCCATGATTTTGTCAGTTAACTGTATTAGAACCAGGTATTTCCACTGAGTGTAAAAAAACATTAAGAACACTCTCTCCATGATATAGACTGACCGGGTGAATGCAGTTGAACGCTATTATCCCTTATTGATGTCACTTGTTAAATCCACTTCAATCAGTGTAGATGAAGGGGAAGAGACCGGTTAAAGAAGGATTTTTAAGCCTTGAGACAATTGAGACATGGATTGTGTATGTGTGCCATTTAAAGGGTGAATGGGCAAGACAAAGGATTTAAGTGCCTTTGAATGGGCTATGGTACTAGGTGCCAAGAGCACTGGTTTGTGTCAAAAACTGCAACACTGCTGGGTTTTACAAGCTCAACAGTTTCCTGTGTGTATCATGAATGGTCCACCCAAAGGACATCCAGCCAACTTGACACAACTGTGGGAAACATTGTAGTCAACATGGGCCACCATCCCTGTGAAACGCTTTTGACACCTTAAAGTCCGTACCCCTATGAATTGAGGCTGTCCTAAAGGGGGGATACTCGATATTAGGAAGGTGTTCTTAATGTTTGTACACTCAGTGTGTATACTGCACAACAAGCAACAATGGCAAACCACAACCATGCGAAAACTTAACAAAAATGCAAAAGGTCTCATTCTGTGATGATAATGTTTTATAAGGCCTTTATTGTAGGGATTTGTTTTCTTGCTACTGCTCTTCTATGTAAACACAGAATAAATCAGAGTCTTTGTTTCAGTTGAGCAATCTCAAGAAAGTCACACATCTGGATATAGCGGAAAACCAATTCGCCAGCATACCCATCTGTGCTCTTCGTATGACAAGCCTACAATTGTTGGATATGAGTATCAACATGTTGACGGATTTGCCTGAGGATATGGACAGGTATGTGAAGCATAGCCTTAATGCTATAACAGATTACCATTTCATCATTCATCACTCACACATTACCATAATGTATTATCATCATGATCATCTAATGATAAAAGTTTCATATTCATAAATTATATTAAAATGGTTATAATGATGACATGTTTCCACTTCGGGTGGGGGCAACCTTCTGCCTGGAGAGCTACTGAGTGTGCAGGTTTTTTCTCCAACCCTGCTGAATGCTCTGTTAATCAGCTGCTCATCAGGATCTTGATTAGCTGGGGTGTATTTGCTAGTGCAAATCGTAGCAAAGTATTTGGCAACGAAAAATGTTCTGCAAGAAAAACTAGTTAATTTTTGGACAAATTTAGGTAGGACCCTCCACGTTTTGTCGCATTTTCTTTGGTTTAGTTCCTAGTGAGTACACCCCTGAATTAGATATGTGTTGGGTTAAGGTAAAAGCCTCTACCTTGTAGCTCTCTAGGAGGAGGGTTGGCCGCCGCTTCTTTAACTATTCCCAATATCTCCTGTGTCCGATTCAGGTTGGAAGAATTGGAATCCTTGTTTGTTCATAAGAATAACATGTCATATTTGCCAAAGTGTTTGGTAAATATCACTACACTCAAGATGATTGTTGTTAGTGGAGACACATTGATCTGCTGGCCTTCAGGGCTTAAAGAAAATCCTGCCATCAAGTAAGTCTGACGAGATGACTGAGAGTGATTAGTATCATAATATGTGGAACGACATTTATTGGATATTTCAAACTTTTTTAACAAATCAAAAACTGAAAAATTGGGCGTGCAAAATTATTCAGCCCCCTTAAGTTAATACTTTGTAGCGCCACCTTTTGCTGCGATTACAGCTGTAAGTCGCTTGGGGTATGTCTCTATCCGTTTTGCACATCGAGAGACTGACATTTTTTCCCATTCCTCCTTGCAAAACAGCTCGAGCTCAGTGAGGTTGGATGGAGAGCATTTGTGAACAGCAGTTTTCAGTTCTTTCCACAGATTCTCGATTGGATTCAGGTCTGGACTTTGACTTGGCCATTCTAACACCTGGATATGTTTATTTTTGAACCATTCCATTGTAAATTTTGCTTTATGTTTTGGATCATTGTCTTGTTGGAAGACAAATCTCCGTCCCAGTCTCAGGTCTTTTGCAGACTCCATCAGGTTTTCTTCCAGAATGGTCCTGTATTTGGCTCCATCCATCTTCCCATCAATTTTAACCATCTTCCCTGTCCCTGCTGAAGAAAAGCAGGCCCAAACCATGATGCTGCCACCACTATGTTTGACAGTGGGGATGGTGTGTTCAGGGTGATGAGCTGTGTTGCTTTTACGCCAAACATAACGTTTTGCATTGTTGCCAAAAAGTTCAATTTTGGTTTCATCTGACCAGAGCACCTTCTTCCACATGTTTGGTGTGTCTCCCAGGTGGCTTGTGGCAAACTTTAAACTACACTTTTTATGGATATCTTTAAGAAATGGCTTTCTTCTTGCCACTCTTCCATAAAGGCCAGATTTGTGCAATATACGACTGATTGTTGTCCTATGGACAGAGTCTCCCACCTCAGCTGTAGATCTCTGCAGTTCATCCAGAGTGATCATGGGCCTCTTGGCTGCATCTCTGATCAGTCTTCTCCTTGTATGAGCTGAAAGTTTAGAGGGACGGCCAGGACTTGGTAGATTTGCAGTGGTCTGATACTCCTTCCATTTCAATATTATCGCTTGCACAGTGCTCCTTGGGATGTTTAAAGCTTGGGAAATCTTTTTGTATCCAAATCCGGCTTTAAACTTCTTCACAACAGTATCTCGGACCTGCCTGGTGTGTTCCTTGTTCTTCATGATGCTCTCTGCGCTTTTAACGGACCTCTGAGACTATCACAGTGCAGGCGCATTCATACGGAGACTTGATTACACACAGGTGGATTGTATTTATCATCATTAGTCATTTAGGTCAACATTGGATCATTCAGAGATCCTCACTGAACTTCTGGAGAGAGTTTGCTGCACTGAAAGTAAAGGGGCTGAATAATTTTGCACGGCCAATTTTTCAGTTTTTGATTTGTTAAAAAAGTTTGAAATATCCAATAAATGTCGTTCCACTTCATGATTGTGTCCCACTTGTTGTTGATTCTTCACAAAAAAATACAGTTTTATATCTTTATGTTTGAAGCCTGAAATGTGGCAAAAGGTCGCAAAGTTCAAGGGGGCCGAATACTTTCGCAAGACACTGTATATACAAAAGTTTGTGGACACCCGTTCAAATTAGTGGATTTGGCTATTTCAGACACACCCATTGCTGACAAGTGTATAAAATCGAGCATACAGTCATGCAATCTCCAAAGACAAACATTGGCAGTAGAAAGGCCTTACTGAAGAGCTCAGTGACTTTCAACTTGGTACTGTCATAGGATAAAATTCTATTAAATTGTATTGGTCACATACACATTCAGCAGATGTTACTGCGGGTGTGGCGAAATGCTTGTGTTTCTAACTCCAACAGTGCAAAACTATCTTGCAAGTAACATCAAACAATTTCACAAGAATACACACAATACACACAAATCTAAGTAAAGGAATGGAATTAAGAATATAAATATAAGGACGAGCAATGTCAAAGCGGCATAGACTAAGATACAATAGAATAGAATACAGTTTATACAAATGAGATGACTAATGCAAAATATGTAAACATTATTAAAGTGACTAGTGTTTAATTTATTAAAGTGGTTAGTGATTTCATGTCCATGTACACTACCGTTCAAAAGTTTGGGGTCACTTAGAAATGTCCTTGTTTTTAAAAGAAAATCACATTTGTTGTCAATTAAAATAACATCAAATTATATCAAATTGATCAGAAATACAGTTAATGTTGTAAATTACTTTTGTTTCTGGAAACGGCTGATTTTTAATGGAATATCTACATAGGCGTAGAGGCCCATTATCAGAAACCATCACTCCTGTGTTCCAATAGCACGTTGTGTTAGCTAATCCAGGTTTATAATTTTAAAAGGCTAATTGATCATAAGAAAACCATTTTGCAATTACATTAGCACAGCTGAAAACTGTTATGCTGCTTAAAGAAGCAATAAAACTGGCCTTCTTCAGACAAGTTGAGTATCTGGAGCATCAGCAATTGTGGGTTCGATTAAGGGCTCAAAATGGCCAGAAACAAAGAACTTTCTTCTGAAACTCGTCTGTCTATTCTTGTTCTGAGAAATGAAGGCTATTCCATGCGGGAAATTGCCAAGAAACTGAAGATCTCGTACAACGCTGTGTATAACTCCCTTCACAGAACCTGCAAACTGGCTCAAACCAGAATAGAAAGAGGAGTGGGAGGCCCCGGTGCACAACTGAGCAAGAGGACAAGTACATTAGAGTGTCTAGTTTGAGAAACAGACGCCTCACAAGTCCTCAACTGGCAGCTTCAATCAATAATACCTGCAAAATCCCAGTCTCAATGTCAACATTGAAGAGGCGACTCCGGGATGCTGGCCTTCTAGGCAGAGTTGTAAAGAAAAAGCCATATCTCAGACTGGCCAATAAAAAGAAAAGATTAAGATGGGGAAAAGAAGACTGGACAGAGGAACTCTGCCTAGAAGACCAGCATCCCGGAGTCGCCTTTCACTGTTGACGCTGAGATTGGTGATCTTTTTGGCCTTACCGTGACATCGGGTGCTATAGGTGTCCTGGAGGGCAGGTAGTTTGCCCCCAGTGATGCATTGGGCAGACTCTGGTGAACCCTGAGGTTGTGGTCGGTGCAGTTTCCATACCAGGCGGTGATTGTGCATCTGTAAAAGTTTGTGAGGGTTTTAGGTGCCAAGCCAAATTTCTTCAGCCTCCTGAGGTTGAAGAGGCGCTGTTGCGCCTTCTTCACCACACTGTCTGTGTGGGTGGACCATTTCAGTTTGTTAGTGATGTGTCTTTTCGATGTGGATAGGGGGATGCTCCCTCTGCTCTTTCCTGAAGTCCACAATAATCTCCTTTGATTTGTTGACATTGAGTGAGAGGTTATTTTCCTGGCACCACACTCCCAGAGCCCTCACCTCTTCCTTGTAGGCTTTGTCGATGTTGGTAATCACGCCTACTACTGTTGTGTCATCTGGAAACTTGATGATTGTGTTGTAGGTGTGCGTGGCCACGCAGTCATGGGTGAACAGGGAGTACAGGAGGGGGCTGATTACACACCCTTGTGGGGCCCCAGTGTTGAGGATCAGCGAAGTGTAGGTGTTGTTTCCTACCTTCACCACCTGGGGGCGGCCCGTCAGGAAGTCGAGGACCCAGTTGCACAGGCCTGTGTTCAGATCTAGGGCCTCAAGCTTAATGTGGAGCTTGGAGGGTACTATGGTGTTGAATGCTGAACTATAGTCAATGAACAGTATTCTTACATAGGTATTCCTCTTATCCAGATGGGATAGGGCAGTGTGCAGTGCAATGGCGATTGCATCGTCTGCGGATCTATTGGGGCGGTAAGCAAATTGAAGTGGGTCTAGGGTGTCAGGTAAGGTAGAGGTGACATGATCCTTGACTTGTCTCTCAAAGCACTTGTGAGAAGTGAGTGCTACGGGGCAATAGTCATTTAGTTACCTTTGCTTTCTTGGGTACAGGAACAATGGTGGCCATCTTGAAGCATGTGAGGACAGCAGACTGGGATAGGGAGAGATTGAATATGTCCATAAACACACCAGCCAGCTGGTCTACACATGCTCTGAGGACGCGGCTAGGGATGCCATCTGTGCCGGCAGCCTTTCAAGGGTTAACACGTTTAAAAGTCTTACTCTTGTCGGCCACAGAGAAGGAGAGCCCACAGTCCTCGGTAAGCGGGCCGCATCGGTGGCGCTGTCTTATTCTTAAAGCAGGCGAAGAAGGTGTTTTGTAGTTCGTGATTGTCTGTAGACCCTGCCACATACCCCTTGAGTCTGAGCCGTTGAATTGCGACTCCACTTTGTCTCTATACTGACGTTTTGCCTGTTTGAATGCCTTGCAGAGGGAATAACTACATTGTTTGTATTCTGCCATATTCACAGTCACCTTTCAACGGTTAAATGCAGTGGTTTGCACTTTCAGTTTTACGCAAATGCTGCCATCTAGCCACGGTTTCTTTTTAGGGTAGGTTTTAATAGTCACAGTGGAAACAACTTCTCCTATACACTTCCTGATAAACTCAGTCACCGTATCAGTATATTCATCAATGCTATTCTTGGAGGCTACCCGGAACATATTCCAGTCTGCGTGATCAAAACAATCTTGAAGTGTGGATTCCGATTGGTCAGACCAGCGTTGAATAGTCCGTACTTCCTGTTTGAGTTTCTGGCTATAGGAAGGGCGGAGCAAAATGGAGTCATGATCAGATTTGCCGAATAGAGGGCGGGGGAGGGCCTTGCAGGCATCCCAGAAGTTGGAGTAGCAGTGGTCAAGTGTTTTAGCAGCACGAGTACTACAGTCGATGTGTTGAATTTTGGTAGCACTTTCCTCAAATTTGCCTTGTTAAAAATCCAGCTACAATAAATGCGGCCTCAGGATATGTGGTTTCCAGTATGCATAAAGTCCAGTGAAGTTCTTTGATGGCTGTCGTGGTATCGGCTTGAGGGAGAATATACACGGCTGTGACTATACCCGCATTAGATTGTGAGGTGTTCTAGGTCAGATGAAGAAAAGGACTTGAGTTCCTGTATGTTATCACAATCACACAATGAGTAGTAAATCATTTAACATACACCCCCGCCCTTCTTCTTCCTGGAGAGATATTTATTTCTGGCTGCGCGATGAACTGAGAACCCAACTGGCTGTTCGGACTCAGACCGTAAATCCCAAGAGAGCATTGTTTCCGTGAACCAGAGTATGTTACAATCCCTGATGTATATCTGGAAGGAAATCCTCAGGTCATCAACTTTATTATCGAGAGACTAAACATTAGTGAGTAATATACTCGGAAGCGGTTGGTGCTGTGCACGCCTCCTGAGTCAGACGGTGATGTTTTGGGTCAGCCTCTGAAATCAGTTCAATTGCCCTGGGGGGTACAAACAAAGGATTTGATTCAGGAAAGTCGTATTCCTGGTCGAAATGCTGGTAATGCTGGTGAGTTATCGCCGCACTGATATCTAAAAGTTCTTCCCGGCTGTATGTAATAACACAAAAATTATTCTGGCCTAATAATGTAAGAAATAACATACAATCAAAACAAAATGCTGCAACGTTGCCTAGGGGCTAGAAGCATGGCTGCCCTCTCTATCGGCACCATTTTTTTAATCGATCCCCTTAGTGCCAACAAGTCAGTTCATCAAATTTCTGTACTGCTAGAGCCGTCTCAGTCAACTGTAAGTGCTGTTATTGTGAAGTGGAAACGTCTAGGAGCAGCAACGGCTCAGCCACAAAGTTGCAGGCCACAGAATCTCACAGAACGGGACTGCCGAGTGCTGAAACGCGTAGCGCATAAAAATCGCGCATAATAAAATAAAAAATCGCGCATAATAAAGAACGCTACCTGCCCCAATGCATAGAACCAGCTGTAAAGTTTGGTGGAGGAGGAATAATGGTCTGGGGCTGTTTTTCATGGTTCAGGCTAGGTCCCTTAGTTCTAGTGAAGGGAAATCTTAATGCTACATTATACAATGACAATCTAGACAATTCTGTGCTTCCAACTTTGTGGCAACAGTTTGGGGAAGGCCCTTTCCTGTTTCAGCATGAGAATGTTCCCGTGCACAAAGCGAGTTCCATCCAGAAATGGTTTGTCAAGATCGGTGCGGAAGAACTTGACTGGCCTGTACAGAGCCCTGACCTTAACTCCATCAAATACTTTTGGGATGAATTGGAACGCCGACTGCAAGCCAGGCCTAATCGCCCAACCTCACTGATGCTCCTGTGGTTGAATGGAAGCAAGTTCCCCGCAGCAATGTTCCAACATCTAGACATCTAGTGGAAAGCTTTCCCAGATCAAAATGAATCAAATCTGTAACATATTACATCATATACTACAACAAAGGTCATGTTATATGATCTCATGACATTTGTTCTAATGAAAGGGGAACTAAATCAAATGGGGGAACAAGATTGGGACAACACAGGATAATTTTTTCTGTATTAAAAAAACTGGGTCCAGATGATAAATATTAAATTAAAATTGAAAATATGTGATATGCCTTTTCTTTTCAGATTCATTAAGCTATATGACAACATGGTTGATGAAATAATGGAGGGGGATGATGAGATATTGGAAACAAGGCAAGACCATCACAAAGAATTTATGCAGACATACATTGACACAGTGAAGGACAGAGGTAAGACATCGCTTTTCATATTTGTGGGTTGTTTCACTGTTGGACGAGTTAGCAATTACTTAGCAAGACATTAGATCCATCCACCACAGACGATTTCTTTACCACTCAAGGCACTCATATGTCTAATACTGTATTATTGTGTAGCCTATAAATGCAGAGTTCGACATGTAAATTTATAATTTCTCTCCAGAAACTGCTCCAACATACACCACCAAAGTGTCATTCTCATGCTGTCTGTAATGGAGATTCAGATGACCAGAAGAAAACGGACAACCATGCTGCTGTGCATGCATTGCATGTCAATCCTCTGAACACTTGTAAACAGTGGCCGAGTTCCAGGCTGACTACATTGCAGATGCATGCCAAAACTCACATCACCTGGATAGATGTTTAACACAGGGGCGTAGGCATGTAACGCTCTTTACTTGTCAGTGTTCCAAATGGGATATTATTTACCTAAACATACAAACACCATCAGATAGAATTCATAGCAAGCAGTGCATTGGGTTAGTCAGTTTTGAATAAATATAACAGAAGAGATGAACTGGAATTATTTTTTTATTTTTAAAAATGTCACCTTTATTTAACCAGGTAAGCTAGTTGAGAACAAGCTCTCATTTACAACTACGACCTGGCCAAGATAAAGCAAAGCAGTGTGACAGAAACAACAACACAGAGTTACACATGGAATAAACAAGCGTACAGTCAATAACATAATAGAAAAAAAGAAAGTCTATATACAGTGTGTGCAAATGGCATGAGGAGGTAAGGCAATAAATAGACCATAGTAGCAAAGTAATTACAATTTAGAAGATTAACACTGGAGTGATAGATGAGCAGATGATGATGAGCAGATGATGGTGTGTAAGTACTGATACTGTTGTGCAAAAGACTAGCAAAGTAAACGAAAACAATATGGGGATGAGGTAGGTAGATTGGGTGGGCTATTTACAGATGGACTATGTACAGCTGCAGCAATCGGTTAGCTGCTCAGATAGCTGATGTTTAAGGTTAGTGAGGGCAATGTAAGTCTCCAGCTTCAGCGATTTTTGCAATTCGTTCCAGTCACTGGCAGCAGCGAACTGGAAGGAAAGGCGGCCAATGGAGGTGTTGGCTTTGGGGATGACCAGTGAGATATACCTGCTGGAGCGCGTGCTACGGGTGGGTGTTGTTATCGTGACCAGTGAGGTGAGATAAGGCGGAGCTTTACCTAGCATAGACTTATAGATGACCTGGAGCCAGTGGGTCTGGCGACGAATATGTAGCGAGGACCAGCCAACTAGGTCATACAGGTCGCAGTGGTGGGTGGCATAAGGCGCTTTGGTAACAAAACGGATGGCACTGTGATAGACTACATCCAATTTGCTGAGTAGAGTATTGGAAGCTATTTTGTAGATGACATCGCCGAAGTCGAGGATCGGTAGGAGAGTCAGTTTTACTAGGGTATGTTTGGCGGCGTGAGTGAAGGAGGCTTTGTTGCGAAATAGAAAGCCGATTCTGGATTTGATTTTGGATTGGATTTGATATGAGTCTGGAAGGAGACTTTACAGTCTAGCCAGACACCTAGGTATTTGTAGTTGTCCACGTATTCTAGGTCAGAACCGTCCAGTGAATGACATTCACTCTCATGGGATGGGTTGCCAAAAATAACTAACTGGAAGCCACATCCCCAATAAGCCACAAATATGACTGCAATGAAGCTTATATCCTTGTGCTTCTATGCCACTTCCTATTTCATTTGTTCATTTAGCAAACAAGACAGCTCATATTCCAGTGCCTTTGTCACAGTCAACCACCTAAATTTGATCTTTAATTAGTTATAAAATTGCAGGAAATTATCTTTAAAACAGCAACATTTTCTCTCAGCCTTATGGCAAAATGTAAAGAATAGCATGAGATTAGCTATAAAACAGCACATTTTTCTCTTTGCCCCATGATTTTTTTTTTTTTTTAAACACAAAATTGGCCCATGCCACTGTTTTAACATATAAACTAACTCCATCATATAATTTTGCAATCTGATGCCAACGCAGTCGATGACATTTCACACAACCATTGGTTGATGCAATGCAATGTCTGCAATGAAGTTGACCTGGAACAGAACAGTTCGTTTTTCAAGATTCTGGATGGGTTAATGTTGTGCCATGATTACTAGTCTCTGCTGGAGTGCAATATCATTTTAAAATGTTGCAATATAAGTATGCTGTGTGATTTTTACTTGACATATCAAATGCCTTTTGGGGACCTTGCATTTTGCCAAGGAAAGCATGGTCCCCCACTTTTTAATCCATGATCAATAAGGCTTGTAAATGACATGACCATATCGATATACATTTGTTAGGTGTAGAATTTGTGCAGATTGGGCTAGCACTAGCTTCAATATTTACGAAAAGGTCTCTCACATGTTATGGGAGACTATACGGTAGTTGTAATATGGTATATGTGTTCTGATGTGACCAAACACTTGTTGCATTGCAATAGTTAAAGGCCTGAATGTAGGTTTATATGATATTTTTCTAACTTTTTTTCTCAAAGACAGCAATTGTCAATCAAGTTTACTGAATGAGTGTCTGCGATGCTGAGTGTTTTGCAAGTGAGCAGTTTGTATGATTTGTTATAGACAATGCTGTATGATTAAACACTTTCGAAATCTGCACTCTGATACCAAGAGGAATCCTTTTCACAAAATCTAATTTTATATAATACCCACATAATGGTGGTCAAAATGTGTGGATTATAAAATCCATACATACTAGTATAAATTATGTAATGCAGACATCCAACAAATGGCTATACATTTCTTTATTATTGTAGATATTATTCAGAATTATGATTTAAGAGAAAACAAAGCTATTACAAATGCACAACCCATGAAGAAATAATTCAACATCATTTAAAAAAAAAGACCTCAAAATAGATTGAGCAAAAATATAAAACGCAACATGTAGTGTTGGTCCCATGTTTCATGAGTTGAAATTTAAAAAAATCCCAGAAATGTTCCATACGCACAAAGCGTATTTCTCTCACATTTTGTGCACAAATTTGTTTACATCCTTGTAAATGAGCATTTCTCCTTTGCTAAAATAATCCATACACCTGACAGGTGTGGCATACCAAGAAGCTGATTAAACAGGATGATCATTACACAGGTGCAACTTGTGGTGGGGACAATAAAAGGCCACTTTAAAATGTGCAGTTTTGTCACACAACACAATGCCACAGATGTCTCAAGTTTGTTGGGAGCATGCTGACTACAGGAATGTCCACCAGAGCTGTTGCCAGATAATTTAATGTTACTTTCTCTACCATAAGCTGCCTCCAACGTCGTTTTAAGGAATTTGGAAGTGCGTCCAACCGGCCTCAAAACTGTAGGGGGTTAGAAATATTACAGTCTGTAATAAAACCATTCTGTGGAGAAAAAAGTAATTCTGATTGCCTGTGCCTAGTTCCCCATTGGGTGGGACTATCCCCTCCAAGGCCCATCCATGACTGCACCGCTGCCCAGTCATATGAAATCCATAGATTAGGGACGAATGAATTCATTTCAATTGACTAATTTCCTTACATGAACTGTAACTCAGTAAAATCTTTGAAATTGTTGCAAGTTGCGCTTATATTTTTGTTCAGTATATTAAACATGTATATATATTTTTAGGCACACATATTCATTGAAATGAAGGTGCAGTACTCAGCAAATGAATGCATAATTTGACTCGTAAATAACTCGTTCATGTAGAAATAAGTATTTTAACTGCATAATTGAATCGTTTTCTTTAGCAATAACAATGGCTAAATATATTAACCTTGTTCTTAAAATATACAAAGTGCTGCATTACGAAAGTCCAAGACTTGGGTCTTACATAAGTTATTGAACAGATTCATACCGTTTCATCAACATGAGATATGTCATAAGTTAGATTCAAACCTGCTGGCAAAATTAATACAGTACACAACATGGAAAATGTAACACTAAATTCCACTTTTACAGGTTAGTTATGATTGTATGCAAAAATATAGGTTGTATTGTGTTTTTTACACCAACTATCTTTGAGAGAGCAACAGTTTAAAAAAAATCTTAAGATCTGACAGAGCAACATCTTGGTCTCAATTCAGTCTGGGGTCATAATAGATACAGGAAACCGCTAAAATAAAGGAAACACCAACAAAGTGTCTTAATAGGTCATTGGGTCACCACGCCAGAACAGCTTCAGTGCACCTTGGCATACAATAGATTCTACAACTGTCTGGAACTATATGCGACACCAGTCTTCCACGAGAAAATCCATAATTTGGTGCTTTGTTGGTGGTGGAAAACGTGGTCTCACGCTCCGCTCCAGAATCTCCCATAAGTGTTCATTTGGGTTGAGATCTGGTAACAGACGGCCATGGTATATGGTTTAAATCGTTTTCATGCTCAGCAAAAAATTCAGTGACCATTCGTGCCCTGTGGCTGGGGGCATTGTCATCCTAGAAGAGACCACTTCCATCAGGACAGAAAGGATTCACCATAGGTTGAAGGTGATCACTCAATGGCTGTGTATTCATTGGTGTTTACCTTGTCCTCTAAAGTGGTCGAGTGGAACTAAACCATACCAGGAAAATGCACCATAACAGAACGGCCAGAACCCTCATTTACCCAAATGTATCCTTTATTTTGACAGTTACCTGTACCATACCACAAAAAAAGCACTTTCCAACTAGTTGCAATAGTTATGAGGCCAAACAACTGTACTCTGAAAAAACATTTTTAAAGTACCACAATATGCCATTATCACAGTTTTAATTTCAATTCAGGATTGGCAGTTAAAATGTTAAAGTCTCAAGTTAAAAACTGAGGAGTACAACTGTACTGTGGGTCTCAAGTTAATCCATTAATACGTCACGGGTAGCCACAATCCCACCAGACCTTTATGCAACACAAGAACTAACACTCAGATGTAAAAGGTAACAGTTCCTGTAAAAGTGATGATTTAGTTTTTAAAGGTTATGAGAAGCTATACCAAATCAGGGGGCCAAGATTTGTCTTTAATTTACATCTTATGAAGAGGTAAAAATTTGAGGTAGCTGACAATATACTCAGGTTGGGATTTGTAGGGTGGATAGGCATATTTGGAATGTCATGTTTAACTCTTTCAGCAACTATTTCTGTAACATTCAAGTCCAAGTCAAGTCTCACTCGGCTGATTCAACAATGCATGACAAAAGGCAAAAATACAAAATAATATATGGCACAGCATTTATAATAAAATTGCATTACCTTTAAGGTACATACACTATATATACACAAAAGCATGTGGACACCCCTTCAAATTAGTGGATTCGACTATTTCAGCCACACCCGTTGCTGATAGGTGTATAAAATCAAGCACACCGCCATGCAATCTCCATAGACAAACATTGGCTGTGGAATGTCCTTACTGAAGAGCTCAGTGACTTTCAACGTGGCACAGTCATAGGATGCCACCTTTCTAACAAGTCAGTTTGTCAAATTTCTGCCCTGCTAGAGCTGCCTCGGTCAACTATGTGCTGTTATTGTGAAGTGGAAACGTCTTGGAGCAACAACGACTCAACATGACAACGCCCCCGTGCACAAAGTGAGGTCCATACAGAAATGGTTTGTCGAGATCGGTGTGGAAGAACTTGACTGGCCTGCACAGAGCCCTAACCTCAACCCCATCGAACACCTGCACTGTTGGAGCTAGAAACACAAGCATTTCGCTACACCCGCAATAACATCTGCTAAACACGTGTATGTGACAAATAAAACGTGTTTTGACACCTTTGGGATGAATCAGTGCCCTACCTCACTAATGCTCTGTGGGTGAATGGAAGCAAGTCCCCGCAGCAATGTTCCAACATCTAGTAGAAAGCCTTCCCAGAAGAGTGAAGGTTGTTATAGCAGCAAAGGAGGGGGGGGGGGGCAACTCCACATTAATGCCCATGATTTTGGAATGAGATGGTCTAAGAGCAGGTGTCCACATACTTTGTCATGTAGTGTATTTACCTAACTATACACCAATCCGTTTACAATCTAGATTGCACAGTAACTTTGATGAGATACAGGTCAATATTTTATTAACATAAAGCTGGAGTGGGCATTGATTGGCATTTAAACCCATTAATAGGAGGGGGGTTCTTTAAGCATATGAGAAACCAGCAGAGCTTACGGTCATCTCTTCAACTCCACAAACACTGTCTAGGCCAATGTTTGACACCAAAACACATTGTCACTCAACCCGGTGCATTAAGAAGTGTTTCTGTCCTTATCGCAATGTAAAATCACAGTAAACGATAAAACCATCTCGCTGGACAAAAGACCGATCCCTAATCGTAGAAACAGAACTGTGTTCAACGTGGTTGAAGGATATACCCTGCATGGCTCCATGTCGGCTGCTGCTGGTTGAGGTTGTAGTTTAGGGGCCATTAGGGGGGCTCATGTTGGAGTCTCTTTCAGACAGTCACATGCTGCTGTCCTGCAGGAGAGGCTCTATGTCCTCTTCGCTGGCAGGCAGGGGGTTTAAACTCTGGAGGTTGTTGCTGGTGCTGATTTTGCGCGTGTCCGTGTAGGTCTTCACTGCCATACTGTGGTGGTCAGGGATGAACATGGCCACAAGGAAAGCCAGCAACACTAAACAGGCTCCGAACAGGAAGGGCGGACCGGGAATGGTCGGTTTCTGAAAGAAAATTCACAATAACTGTTACCAAAATGAACCGCTTGCATGTACAATGCATTCGTTAAGTATTCAGACCCCTTGACCTTTTCCACATTGTGTTACGTTACAGTGTTATTCTAAAATGGATTGAATTGTTTCCCCCCCCCCTCATAAATCAACACTCAATACCCCATAATAACAAAGCAAAAACAGGATTATATTTTTTGCAAATGTATCAAATAAAAAACTTACACTTTTACATAAGTATTCAGACGCTTTACTCAGTACTTTGTTGAAGCACCTTTGGCAGCGATTACAGCTTCGAGTCTTCTTGGGTATGACGCAACAAGCTTGGCACACCTGTATTTGGGGACTTTCTCCCATTCTTCTCTGCAGATCCTCCTCTCAAGCTCTGTCAGGTTGGATGGGGAGCGTCGCTGCATAGATATTTTCAGGTCACTCCAGAGATGTTCGATTGAGTTCAAGTCCGGGCTCTGGCTGGGCCACTCAAGGACATTCAGAGACTTGTCCTCTAGCCACTCCTGTGTTGTCTTGGCTGTGTGCTTAGGATCGTTGTCCTGTTGGAAGGTGAACCTTCAAGCCAGTCTGAGATCCTGAGCGCTCTGCAGCAGGTTTTCAAGGATCTCTCTGTACTTTGCCCCATCCTGACTAGTCTCCCAGCGCCTGCCGCTGAAACACATCTTCACAGCATGATGCTGCCACCCCCATGCTTCACCGTAGGGATGGTGCCAGGTTTCCTCCAGACGTGACGCTTGGCATTCAGGTCAAAGAGTTCAATCTTGGTTTCATCTGACCAGATAATCTTGTTTCTCATGGTCAGAGTCTTTAGATGCCTTTTGGCAAACTCCAAGCGGGCTTGTCATGCATCTTTTACTGAGGAGTGGCTTCCGTCTGGCCAATCAACCAGAAAGGCCTGATTGGTGCAGTGCTGCAGAGATGGGATAACCTTCCAGAAGGACAACCATTTCCCCAGAGAAACTCTGGAGCTCTGTCAGAGTGACTGTTGGGTTCTTGGTCACCTCTCTGCCCAGTTTGGCCGGGCAGCCAGCTCTAGGAATAGTCTTGGTGGTTCCAAACTTCTTCCATTTAAGAATTATGGAGGCCACTGTGTTCTTGGGGACCTTCAATACTGCAGAAATGTGTTGGTACCCTTCCCTAGATCTGTGCTGACACAATCCTCTTGGAGCTCTATGGACAATTCCTTTGACCTCATGGCTTGGTTTTTGCTCTGACATGCACTGTCAACTTTGGGACCGTATATAGACATGTGTGTTCCTTTCCAAATCATGTCCAATCAATTGAATTTGCCACAGGTGGACATCTCAAGGATGATCAATAGAAACAAGATGCACCGGAGCTCAACTTCGAGTCTCATAGCAAAGGGTTTGAATACTTATGTGAATAAGGTATTTCTGCTTTTGCTTTTTCATTATGGGGTAGTGTGTGTAGATTGATCAGGATTTTTGATTTATTTAATCCATTCTAGAATAAGGCTTTTACATAACCAAATATGGAAAAAGGGAAGGGGTCTGAATACTTTTGTAATGCAGTGTATGTATTGATGATAGGTTTTACTTTGATAATGATTATTTTAACCATCATCAAAAAGTAGAAGAAGCTTCTCTTAATGGGATAACTTTGTTTTTCTAATCCAACTCCATAAAATAATACTGTTTCTTAGCCAACAGAAGGGTTTTTTGTGCTCTAAGGGCCTAAAGCAAACTGACTATCACATTCACCATCACAGCTGTACTCATATGATCTCAGAGTTACACAGCCATGAAATTAAAGATGTAAGCGTATTCTGGGCTCTGTACCTCGCTGGGCTCCTGAGATGTGCTTTTGTTTCTTCCTGTCATAGGGTCAAGCTCGTTCAGCTCCACGTTGAACAGGAAGAATATGAAGCCGTACAGAGCTGGACCCAGCCCATTGCATAGGCCTCTGATACCCGTAATCATTCCCTGGACACATCCTGTAAGCGTAACAAAACCAGATTTTACTCTGACGGCACAGATAAACTCACAATTCACCTCCTTTCAGACACCTCAGGTAGAAAGGGTACAAAAAGCATAATGCCTGTTATGGTGAAAGGGAGAACAAGGTAGAGATTACATAGACCAAGGCTTGAATCAGTTGTCACATGTCAGCTGTTGCTCTTTAGTTGGTCAGTGGCAGTGACCTCTGCAGCTCCGTGTAAGGGCAATGTGTGGAGGGGAAAAGGTAGAGCCACAGAGAGGAGACTGGTGTTGTCTTACCTTGCTGATCAGAGGCTGCTATCCGGGACACCAAAGCACTGACTGCAGGGAAGGTGATACTGGACATGGCTGCGACTGTACCCGCAGCCCACATCATCCTGAAAGGCAGGAGGTCCCACAGTGGGGTTAGAGCTATTTCACACGGACAATGGACAAATCCCCTCCACACTCACGCGGTGCCAACACTTGGACAGCTGGACAACACTAAAGACTAAAAGACCAACCCTATGTATTCTAGCACGTATGAGATATCATTTTGGCTGTGAATCAGACACAAACTTACCATGGTTCTGATCCAAAGCCATACCAGGCTAACTGGAACAGCTGAAACCCCAGTCCAAGTAACACTGTGTTTTTATTCCCGATAGTTCTCATAAAATAGGTTAAGAGCAATGTCTGTTAAAAGAAAAGGGAAGAGGAAAAATGACAGTAAATCCAAAAGTATATGTAGTCTTCATTATCTTTTAATAGTTTACCGAGGTAAATATTGACGTGGAACATCGTAAATAGTGACACTTTTCACAGTTGATGAATAGAGGAAATACTAATATAGCAACAAAATACCTGAGCGATAATAGAGAGGATCCCGACCATTGCTATAAAAGCAGCAATTGCCGCAGGCGAGAATTCAATAACCTGAAAAGGAACGCAAAGCACAGTGCATCTCAGATTACACAGCGTGGATAAAAGTGAAGTATACACGTCACCCTCCCCATATCCAATTAATTTAGACAAGGCAGATGCAATGTTGCCAACTGAGTGACTTTGTTGCTAATCCTATGCAAGTTCAGACCCCTCCAGTGACTTTTATTGGTTCTAGTGACAAATTCAGCTACTTTTCAGGGTGCCTTTGGGAAGTTTTGACACGAGGGCTTTGCACACTAAATTCTGCCGCAAATGAGAGATGGATTTACAGCAACGACACACACACCGGCTGAGAAGCACACGGGGAGAGGATGTGCGGCGAGAGAGGGTGCGAAAACGGGGACTGCAGCTATGCCGCAGCAAGCCAAATTTGTGCTGTGACATCGTCACAGAAATGGCAAAACATCTAGAGACTTCTAGCGACAAATCAAGGAGCCAATAGCGAAACTCACCGCAAAATTATTGGCAACACTGGTCAGATAACATTACATAATGATTGATAACAATGCTAGAATGACTTAAGACTTCCCATGATGCTTATAATTGACTTATAACCAGTCGCACCTGTCGCAGGTAGAGGAAGAAACTGGAGTACTGGCCTGCCTCTGGCAAGTAGGACAGGAACACTGTGACACATATAAGCAACACTGTCGGGTCCTTTCCCACTCGCCTAAGAGACTGGACAAATGACATGGGAGGAAGAAAAACCAAGTGGTCAACATTCAGTATCACAGTGAAATTCTAAACATATTGAACAGCTGTAAGACTTGAGGCTAATTTGTACCCAACCAACATACGCAAGAACGCAAAACGACGATCCTGCGTAGCCAAAATACGCAGACGTATGCAGCCCTTCAATTTTTTACTCCGCAAAATGGCCATTTTACAGAGCTAATTGCCTTCTTGCATTGTATATGTACATACGGTATAACAGTTCATTCAATTTGGGTAAGGTTATGTCAATGTCACTCACAGCAAAGGGGTCAGCTTGTTCCCAAGAGATAGGCGACCCCCAGGACGTCAGTCTCATTTTGTCTGGGAGAGATTCTGGCACGACCAAAAGGACAAAGGCGATATCCACCACTGCGATGATAGTGGCCACTAGCACCACCAAACTGTCGCCGTAATTTGCAGAAAGGTAGGCACCGATGGCGGGACTCGTGACCAAACTGGCGGCAAACGTTGCTGACACCTGAAGCAGAAGGGGAAGGTGGAACATCCTCAACATTTGTGTGTTAATTTATTTGATCCTCTTTAACATATAAGTCATAAGGGTGGTGGGGGATAAGGCGTTAAGACAGACAAGAGCCATTACCAGTCCATATGCGGTGCTTCTTTCATGTTCTTCAGTGATGTCAGCAACATACGCAAATATTACAGAGAAAGTCACAGCGAAGACGCCAGAGACTGATATCATGGCAAAATACCACCTGTAGAGAAACATTCAAAAGTAAAAATCTCACTCAAAACAGAGGAAATGTCACATATATTCAACACTGATAGAAATGTATAGTTGAAAACAATGTTGAAAACAAAGTTGTGTTTAAATTCTGCAGCAAAGATACATTTGTCTCAGTGTGAGAAGGTAAGCATCAGCAGAAAACACATAGGGAGAATCTCAATTTCATTCTCTTCTTTCCTCCTTCTCAAAACCCATTGGAGGAGAAGATCAGAGGGGAGGGACCTATGGCTTTCTCATCCAATAGGTTTTGAGAAGGAGGCGAAGAGAGAGGACACGAGGAGTATGCAATTGAGATTTTCCCATTGCGCACATACGACCCTTGTTCCCAGCAGGTTCGCAGTCAGAAGCCACGGAGAACGCTGTAGAGATCACTCACATGAGAAGCATGTGACTGAGCACAAAGGGTGCTATGTCTACCGGTGCCTCTTACCATGGGCTTATCCTCATTAGGGGGATTGGGGCACAGGTGAAGAACACTGTAACCAGCAGGAAGGACTTCCTGCCCCAAACATCTGATAAGGCACCTATCAGAGGGGCACTCAGGAAAGACAGCAACCCCTACACACACACAAAAATGCATCAAGCACGAGACCTATATGGGAAGGCGTTTGACACAACTCAATGTAGGTGTGAAAGAGCTACATTACCAGTGTTAAAATTGCTCACCTAAGCACATAAAGAGTGTGACATAGCTAACTGAAGTATAGTAACATGGGGTCTTCCTGTGGGTAGTAAATGCAGCACAAAGACGATCATGACAAAGACGATCATGACCAAGCCGTAGGCAGACCTGGGTTACCAGGCAAGCTCAAGCTCTGTGATTTTGACTGACAACCATCTCTATGTCATACATGAAAATAAGTTATATTACAATGCTGTAATACTGAGCTCTTTTCACCATTGACTAATGCTGATCTGAACAAACCAGATAGGCGAAAAGACAATGCCTAGTAGAAACTTGACAAACAGGTTTTCCCCCCTGCACCTCTCATCCTCTCAAAGTGAGCATAGTGACCAAATATCCTCTCATCGCAACTTTGAAATAAAAGTTCCTAATTAAAAAATATATAGTAAACATTGATTCTTAAAAGCAACCCAAATGAAAATGCCTCTTACCTTAACACCTTGAATCAGACCATTCATGAGAAATGTGTGCTGGGGGAATGTTTCATGAAGAACCTGGTGGACAGAGGAAGGAGACAATATAAATACCCTTGTTAGGTCATTTGCAAAGTCTCTACAGATAATGCTGTCATTTATTCATGACCTTTGGGGCACTGAGGAGGGCGCACGTCTTGCCGCTTCCTGCTCGACTTTGCTTTTATTAATTGGTATTTTTTGCATTAATTATGACTGTGTTTGCTCAGAATGTTTGTGCAATAACTTCCTACGAGCGACAAACTTCTGGATCATGAATCAGAAGCTACAGACTTATTGCTCAGCCTCCCAGATCTGGAATAATAAATGTCTCGCACAGCTGGCTTACCTGTTGCTCCTGGCCGAGACGACAGAAGGCAATGGTGACGAAGAAGAAGAACGAAAGGGGGACTCCAAGCAAAGCTGAAAAGACAGGCTACATGGCCTCCTCTTTCTAGCATCCTGATGGCTAATGTCCAATCGCTGGAAAATTAACTTTGTGAACTCAGAGCAAGGCTTCAAAATTGTAGAGGGACATCAGGGAATGCTGAGTCTTGGTTTTTACAGAGACATGGCATATGGACAATTCACTTGACTCTGTTATTCAACCAGACAACTTTTCAATTTTACGTTTTGATTGAACGCAGGCTTCTGGTAAGAGTAGGGGGAGGCATAGGCTTCCTCGTCAACAGTTCATGGTGTACCGAAGTTAAAAACATTTCAAGCTCCTGTTCACCCTACCTGGAGTTTTTGGTGCTAAAATTCGGACCCCACGACATGCCGAGGGAATTCACATGTGTTATTAGCACAGCTGCGTACAAGCAAACATCAAAGCGGCACTCAGCGAACTGTACAAGAAAATTGTCCAGCAAGAATCCTCTCACCCGGAAGAAGTCTTTATGGACGGGGGAGATTTTAACAAAGCAAGTTTATTATTTTATTATTTCAAAGTATCACCAAAATGATTCCGGGACCACAAGAGGAAACAACGTGCTGGACCATGTGTACACAAACATCTGTGATGCATATAGAGCCTTCCCCGCCTCCACAACGGTCAATCAGATCACGTCTCTCTGTTCCTACTCCCTGCCTAGAAGCAGCAACTCAAGAGGGAGCCACCAACACAAAGAATAGTGAAGTGCTGGACAGAGGCAGACTCAATGCTGTAGGAGTGTTTAAGAATATTAATTGGAATATGTTCAAAGATTCATTCACCCAGGACTCATCCATCAATATTGAGGAATATACATTGTCAGTCACAGGCTTCATTATGAAATGTGTTGATGATGTACTTGCAAAAACAATCCGGACATACCCCAACCAAAACCCTGGAAGAACAGAGAAATCCGTACCATGCCGAGAGCCCATACTGCAGCATTCAATGTCAGCAGCGTGAACCCCAACAATTCGGTGGCGTGCGACGCGTACAAGGCAAGCATGAACGAGCTCTATAAATCCTTGAAGGATGCAAAAAGGCACCACAAACTCAAATTTAAAATCGATGTTTGACAACTCAGACTCGCAACGCATGTGGCAAGGAATACAGGCTATCACGGACTATAAAGGCAAATCTAGCTGTGTGGTGCCCTCACAAAATTAACAAAATCTATGCACTCTTCGAGGCAGACAATACTGAGCAATCCTGGAAGGCTCTCGCTGCTCCGGAACCAGATGTTTTTGCTCTCCAAGTCTGACGTGAGGAACTCTCATGAGTGAATACACAAAGCCGCCGGCCCAGATGGCATCCCTGGCCACGTCCTCAGAGTGTGCGCTGAACAGGGGGCGTCTTCTCTGCCATCTTCAACCTGTCCCTGTCCCATGCTGTAGTCCCCCCACTTGCTTCAAGGAGACCACCATCATCCCAGTGCCCAAGAAAAACAAGCTGACATGCACAAATGACTATCGCCCAGTCGCACTCACCGGCTCACACCAAGGCCAACATTCCAGGCACACTGGACTCACTCCAATTTGCCTACCGCTCCAACAGATCCATGGAAGATGTCATTACAACCATTATTCATACGGCCCTAACACATCTGAACAAGAGGAACACCTATGTGAGAATGCTGTTCATTGACTACAGTTCAGCATTCAACACTATTGTTCCCTCTAAGGTCAGAGCCCCGACTCTGGACACTACCCTCTAAAACTGAACGCTGGAATTCCAGATGGGCAGAACACAGGTTGTGAGGAATAGCAACAGACCCTCCTCCATACAGACTCTTAACACGTGGGCCAGCATCCACATCAAAGAGGACTTGACATGGACCAACACCACCACTCGTCGAGGGTGCAACAGCACCTTTACTTCCTAAGGCAGGCTGAAGAAATGTGGCATGCCACCCCGGGTCCTCTCCAAATACTACCGCTGCACCATCGAGAGCATCCTGACCAGTTGCATCGCAGCCTGGTACCGGAATTGCTCCGCTAACGACCGCCAGCGGGTGGTGAACACTAGGCTTGGGTGGTATGCTGTATACCAAGGTATTTGAAAATAGCCACGGGATGGTTTTTCAATACCGGTAAAACTATTTATTACATGTTTTTCTATACATTTTAATATTTGTAGCTACTTTTGAAGTAAATACCTGCAGTCAACTTGTGCAATATATGAATATAGAAGATAAAGCAGATTGCGTTCTCCATCTCAACTGTCACATTATGAAGCATACCGTAGTTCCCCAGAACATTTGAGCCAGTCACGTGTTTGTTTGTAAATAGCACAACTGGAGAAAGCGGAAGCAGATGAGTACAGCTGTTTATTGACAGCAGTTGCGTTTTATATTGAAAGTCTGTTTTTTTTTGTTGTTTCAATAGACTGTTCAGGGACGTGCAACTATAGTTTTCCATTACAGAAAGTACTTTAGTGCAACACAATTGGCAGAAAATAGTCATTTTCATCAGATGACAACAGAAGTGCAACGCTATTTGGCTGGATGTAGGCTAAATTAGCTTACAATGAAAAAGCAATGTATTTTTTTGCTAAATCAATGCACGGCCATCATATTTCAGTTGATCACAGAAAGAATGTAGCCGGCTTGCATTTTACAGGAGAAAAGTTGGCTGGCCACACCTAGAAAAGTAGCTACACAGTCAGAGAAAAGTAGCTACACAGTCAGAGCGCTGTCTGCTGATAGAATGCCCGTTTTTGAATTCTCATCCCAGTGGAGAAGTGCAAAAAAAGCACAAAGTTGTCTGATGCCGAGAAGAAAGATATTTATGCGTTTTAACTTTTTTTCCCAGTGTGAAAAACAAAGAATTCTACATTAAAGCAACCCTTAAGTTTAACTTTCTAGTTATCTAAGTAAGTGGCTGAATTAATAAGGTGACGGGGCATCATCTTGTTTTGGCTTTCTGTCGTGTTTGAGAAGTCAAAGCCCTTTGGATGAATTGTCTTTTGATTTCCTTGCATTTTTTCTCCTCTCCGTTCTCGGCCTGTCTGCTCTTTCGCCATCTTCTCCAGGCAGGCCCATTGCCCTAACAACTCCAGACTCCACACAGACACAGCATGTACACATGCTGCTCCATAGCCAGTACTGTTCATTTGCACAATGTCTCTCGTTCACATTCACATGTAAAATGTCCAAACTCACCAATAATGACATTTGGTAGCACCTACCTATTTACAGTGCATTCGGAAAGTATTCAGACCCCTTGACTTTTTCCAGATTTTGTTTCATTACAGCCTTACTCTAAAAATATATTTTTTTATTATCAATCTACACAATACCCCATAATGTCAAAGCAAAACAGTTTGTTAGACATTTTTAAAACTGAAATATCACATGTACATATGTATTCAGACCCTTTGTCAGTACTTTGTTGAAACACCTTTGGCAGTGATTACAGCCTAGAGTCTTCTTGGGTATGACGTTAAAAGCTTGGCACACCTGTATTTGGGGAGTTTCTCCCATTGTTTTCTGCAGATCCTCTCAAGCTCTGTCAGGTTGGATGGGGAGCGTCACTACACAGCTATTTTCAGGTCACTCCAGAGATGTTCATTCGGGTTCAAGTCCGAGCTCTGGCTGGGCCACTCAAGGACATTCAGAGACTTGTCCAGAAGCCACTCCTGTGTTGGATTGGCTTGGCTGTGTGCTTAGGGTAATTGTTCTGTTGGAAGGTGAACCACTTCCCCAGTCTGAGGTCCTGAGCAGGCTTTCATCAAGGATCTCTCTGTACTTTGCTCCATTCATCTTTCCCTCGGTCCTGAGAAGTCATCAGACTAGAGAATCTTGTTTCTCATAGTCTGAAAGTCCTTTAGGTAACTTTTGGCAAACTCCAAGTGGGCTGTCATAGGGAGTGGCTTCAGTCTGGCCACTCTACCATAAAGGCCTGATTGGGGGAGTGCTGCAGAGATGGTTGTCCTTCTGGAAGGTTCTCCCATCTCCACAAAGGAACTCTGGAGCTCTGTCAGAGTGACCATCGTGTTCTTGGTCACCTCCTTGACCAAGGCCCTTCTTCCCCGATTTCTCAGTTTGGCCGGGCGGCCAGCTCTAAGAGTCTTGGTGGTTCCAAACTTCTTCCATTTAAGAATGATGGAGGCCACTGTGTTCTTGGGGACCTTCAATGCTGCAGAAATGTTTTGGTACCCTTCCACATATCTGTGCCTTGACACAAACCTGTTGTTTCGGAGCTATCGGGAAAATTAATTTGACCTCATGGCTTGGTTTTGGCTGACATGCACGGTCAACTATTGGACGTTATATAGAAAGGTGTGCGCCTTTCCAAATCATGTCCAATCAATTGAATTTACCACAGGTAAACATCTCAAGGATGAATAATAAAACTGTCTCCTGTGTTAAAATAAAATAAAATATCAAACTTAAAACTTGGGTGTCTGGTGTGTTTACTTACAGTCAGCATTGGTGTTGTAAGCAGCCCCCAAGCAAAGAACTCTAGAAAGATGACCACAACTGCATGGGACACCTTGGCACGGTTGGTGGTGTGCTGCAATGGGAAGATAGTGACAGAGGCTGTTTAGGACATTCCACGGTGCAAAATAGCAGTGCCTGATCTGTAATAACAACATTGAGCAAGAACTTGCCACACCCTTCCTTGTTGTTTTAAAAGTGAAAATATGTCAACGTGGGGAGATGCTACAATAGGGGGACTACTGCCACGTTCAGGTCATGTCGGAAACTCGGGACCTCAGAATTAAAGTTATTGTAAGTTAGTTACGTAGACTCTTAAAGCTTCCTATTGCTTGATTCTGATGAATATTAATGGAAGGAGTTACCTTGGAAATGCAAATGTGCAAATGATAAATCAATATCAAGATTGCAATTCCTTTCCCTCAATGGGTGACAAAATTCAAATTGAAATGCTAAATAAATTGCATTATCATTTTCATGATTGAGTACGCATGTCTGCCAATTTGAAAAAGAAAAATGTCTGACATTTAATTCCCATGGTACTAACCAGTACAACACTGACACGTTTAAAAATCTAACGTAAATGCGTAAATGACAAATCATTTCTCATGTTTGCCATTTAATTGCATTGTTGTGATAACATGAATTGTGACAAATCTAATGAATTCTCAACTGGCAATTGACAATGCTTTTCCATACTCTGTGTGGTTTAAGACTGTCAAAATTCAAATGATCAAATTCAATAAATCAATCGCAATTCTTCATTTTGCAATTTAGTTTAGGTTAGCGGTTTTGACTTGTGGGCGGGTTTTTGTAACATGAGGCGGAAGAGGTTGCCTATGCTTGTTGGGAACAGTCACTTTTAGTCATAGTTGTATCGATGTGGCGTGTTTTTAGGCAACAACAGCCAGTGTCCAGCCAGTTGTCCAGGCAACAACAGCCAGTGTGAAACCCCACAGATGAAGAAAAACAGACAATGTGCACGAGGAGTTTGCAAGAAGGGACTATAAATCTCAGTGGAGGGGACACAGGGAGCTAGTAGCTAGCTAATATAGCTAATTGGCTATTACAAGTACAGTGCGGAGAAAGTTTGTGAACCCCTTATCATTTTCACATATTTCAAACCTAAAATGTTAGATCATAATCTATGTCCTAATAATAGATAAAGATAACCGGATTAAACAAATTACACAAAAACATGATACTTTTTCAACATTTATTTATCCACAAATGATTCAACATGCAATATCCATGTGTGAAAAAGTATGTGAACCCCTGGTTTTAAGGGGAAAATTAGAATTGGGTGTTTAAATAATTTCATGGGGGCTCGTCACCACATTAGCTCTTTGAGATATATTGGCATCGAACATGTTAAGACTCCTAAGAGGGGGGAAGATACTGATAATCTATTATTGAAGAAGAGAATTGTAATGGATTGGATTCACCATGTGTACCATGTCTCCTAGAGGTCTGAACCAAGAGTTTGATATCTGACCATTTTTTACATGAATATGTCACTTTGATTTGTCTCGTCTTCCAGGTCATCTACTTGGACATTTTGTAATTATCTGGAACTACTACATGTACCCATCTCATTGTTACCAAGTTATTAGAGATACACAAATAGTTTTTGCACCCAACATACGTCATGTCTGCAATGGTCATGTGAGGTGAAATGTGTATATTTTGGGATGTGAGCACCCAGTTTGTGTGTTTGTCCTGAGGAAGATCCGTTATGGATCGAAACTTTGTCAATAAGCAGTGATTTGGGAGCTTTAACAGTGTGGGGGAATTACTGTTCTTTACTAGAATTCTTTATGAGCCCAGCACCTACAGTACCAGTCAAAAGTTTGGACACACCTACTCATCCAGGGTTTTTCTTTATTTGTACTATTGTCTACATTGGTCTAATAATAGTGAAGGCATCAAAACTATGAAATAACACATATGGAATCATGTAGTAACCAACAAAAACAAAAAAAGTGTTAAACAAATCTAAATACATTTTATATTTGAGATTCTTCAAAGTAGCCACCCTTTGCCTTGATGACAGCTTTGCACACTCTTGGCATTCTGTATTGTCATGTGTTGTTGCCTTGCTATGTTGTTGTCTTAGGGTCTCTATGTAGTGTTGTCTCTCTTATCGTAATGTGCATTTTGTCATATATTTTTAATCCCAGCCCCCGTCCCCACAGGAGGCCTTTTTCCTTTTGGTAGGCCGTCATTGTAAATAAGAACTTGTTCTTAACTGACTTGCCTAGTTAAATAAAAGGTTAAACACAAAATAAAAACATTAAATAAAAATGCTCTCAACCAGCTTCATGAGGTAGTCACCTAGAATGCATTTCAATTAACAGGTGTGCCTTGTTAAGTGAATTTATTTCCTTCTTAATACATTTGAGCCAATCAGTTTTGTGACAAGGCAGGGGTGGTATACAGAAGATAGCCCTATTTAAACCAAGTCCATATTATGACAAGAACAGCTCAAATAAGGAAAGAGAAACGACCATGCATCATATCTTTAAGATATGAAGGTCAGTCAATCAGGAAAAATTCAAGAACTTTGAAAGTTTCTTCAAGTGCAGTGGCAAAAACAATCAAGTGCAAGATGAAACTGTCTCTCATGAGGACCACCACAGGAAAGGAAGACCCAGAGTTACCTCTGCTGCAGAGGATAAGTTCACTAGAGTTAACTGCACCTCAGAAATTGCAGCCCAAGTAAATGCTTCACAGAGTTCAAGTAACAGACACATCGCAACATCAGCTGTTCAGAGGAGACTGTGTGAATAAGGCCAAATTGCTGCAAAGAAAACACTACTAAAGGACACCAATAATAAGAAGATACTTGCTAGTGCAAACAAACACGACCAATGGACATTAGACTGGTGGAAATCTTTCCTTTGGTCTGATGAGTCCAAATTTAAGATGTTTGGTTCTAACCGCTGTGTCTTCTTAGTAAGACGCAGAGTAGGTGAAAGGATGATCTCCGCATGTGTGGTTCCCACCGTGAAGCATGGAGGTGGTGTTATGGTGTGGGGGTGCTTCGCTTGTGACACTGTCAGAAACGTATTTAGAATTGAAGGCACAATTAACCAGCATGGCTACCACAGCATTCTGCAGCAGTATGCCATCCCATCTGGTTTGAGCTTAGTGAGACAGTGAGATCTGTTTTTCAACAGGACAATGACCCAACACACCCCCAGGCTGCGTAGGGGCTATTTGACCTGGAAGGAGGAGAAGGAGAGTGGTTAAGTGCTGCATCAGATGACCTGGCCTCCACAATCACCCGACCTAAACCCAATTGAGATGGTTTGTGATGAGTCGGACCGCAGAGTGAAGGAAAAGCAGTCAACAAGTGCTCAGTATTTGTGGGAACTCCTTCAAGACTGTTGGAAAAGCATTCCAGGTGAAGCTGGTTGAGAGAAAGCCAAGAGTGTGCAAAGCTGTCAAGGCAAAGTATCTCAAATATAAAGTATATTTAGATTTGTTAAAGACATTTTTTGGTAACTATATGATTCCATCTGTGTTATTTCATAGTTTTGATGTCTTCACTATGATTCTACAATGTAAAGAAAAATCCTTGAATGAGTAGAGGTGAGTCCAGATATTTGACAGTACATATTTTTTATCATGGTGAACAAGAAACCAGTCTGATTCCCGCCTCTCTGAGTGGACTAATTCACCATGGAGGCTGTGGGGATGACAGTCCATCACAAGACATATGCTACTGAAATGGTATATGTTAATATTAAGTAAGAACACAGGTGCAAAACTTATAAAAATAGAGATACTTTTGAATAATTAAAGTAAACAATAAATAAACCTTTCCATTTCGGAAATTGCGTTCATTAATGAATACGATTATTTTTAACTTTGCTGTAATAAAGGCTTAAGAAGAAGTTTCTGTATTCGTATGTTTAACACTTGTATCTTTTATCAATGTTTATGATGAGTTGATGATGATGTTATTTGATGTGGCTCTCTGCACTTTCACCAGATGTTTGTTTGAGACAATGCATTTTTTCATTTTTTTCCATTTACCCCCTTTTTCTCCCCAATTTTGTAGTATCCAATTATTAGTAGTTACTATCTTGTCTCATCGCTACAACTCCCGTATGGGCTCGGGAGAGACGAAGGCCTAAAGTCATGCGTCCTCCGAAACACAACCCAACCAAGCCGCACTGCTTCTTAACACAGCGCGCATCCAACCCGGAAGCCAGCCGCACCAATGTGTCGGAGGAAACACCTGGCGACCTTGGTTAGCACGCACTGCGCCCGGCCCGCCACAGGAGTTGCTGGTGCGCGATGAGACAAGGATATCCCTACCGGCCAAACCATCCCTAACCCGGACGACGCTAGGCCAATTGTGCATCGCCCCACAGACCTTCCAGTCGCGGCCGGCTGCGTCAGAGCCTGGGCGCGAACCCAGTCTCTGGTGGCACAGCTAGCGCTGCAATGCAGTGCCCTAGACCACGGTTGGTGTGCTTTCGCTGTAAAGCCTATTTGAAATGGGACACTGTGGCTGGATTTACAAGAAGTTTATCTTTAAAATGGTGTAAAATACCTGAATGTTTGAGGAATTTTAATTATGGGATTCTGTTTTGAATTTGGCGCCCTGCAATTCCACTGGCTGTTGTTGAGGTGGGACGCTAGCATCCCACTTGTACCAGAGAGGTTAAAACACATAGGATGTCGATATGGAAAAATACATTTAAAAAATGTTATGAATCTATTTGTGGAAAGAACAGACGACTCTTGGGCAACTAATATTTTTTTTAGTTGGGGACAGACCTAAATAAAAGTTTAAAACGTAGGTGCACAGGTCGAGAGAAATTTGAGTAATCAAGGTGACAGGCACTAACACACTCAACATCACCTTCACACTCTTGCCTGCATCTAGCTGATGTAGGGTGTAATCATTAGGCCAACAGTTACAAACAAGTTCAGGTATGTTTACCCTTGTTTCATTCCGCTTGCTTCCGTTTAAGAAACGTTTTTCAACAGAGTCGGCGGAATTAATAAACCTGTGTTTGATCACACGCAAACACAGTTCACTTTCATAGTAGCTACAAACAGGTATGGTCCCTTTGATCGTTGTATAATTCCTTCTCGCATCTACGCACTCTCCTCCTACTCTCATCTTTTCCCTTCGCTTGTGGACATCAGCTGTGTGTAACCAGGTGAAGAAAAGTTATCAAGTCAAATCTTAATGTTATAACCACTATACACTGCCTACATCGTTGTCACCATGTTAGTTAACATCTTAGTGAACATATCTACTAGAACTAACGTGTTAGTAAACCCGCTACAATCATGCAGTACAGTGTAGTCAGCAAGCATTTTAGCAGTTACACTGGCGGGCCCCGGTGGCAATACATTTATAAAACCTTGACTTGGAAGAGTTCTAATGTTGGATAGCCATAGCCAGCTAGCTAACATAAGATCCCAGTCTGCTTGAGTATGCTAAATTAGCTAACAGCCTTCGCAAGCTAAGTGAAAAAAATACAAAATATAGCTCTCTCTCTCGCTTCTTTCATTTTTGAACAAATTAATTTGTTCAAAACTGTTCAACTATTGACTTTCTCTGAGTAAACTACTCAACCAAATTTCATCCATTGCAGTGATAGCTAGCTGTAGCTTAATCTTTCAGTACTAGATTCATTCTCTGAACCTTTGATTGGGTGGACAACATGTCACTGAATAATTTTGCACGCCCAATTTTTCAGTTTTTGATTTGTTAAAAAAGTTTGAAATATCCAATAAATGTCGTTCCACTTCATGATTGTGTCCCACTTGTTGTTGATTCTTCACAAAAAAATACAGTTTTATATCTTTATGTTTGAAGCCTGAAATGTGGCAAAAGGTCGCAAAGTTCAAGGGGGCCGAATACTTTCGCAAGGCACTGTATCTTGATGGTTTTTATGTTCTCTAAATAAGTGCTGTTCTACAATTAAAGGTCAAATACATTGCATTTCAAACAGTCAGCAATAATCCAATGAATTCAGGGCTTGTGAAGTTATAACTAGGCTAAATATAAGCCTTCCACAACCATAAGACCCACTAATAATTTAATTATTTTCTTAAAATAGTTTAACCTGCTTTTTTGGGGCAAAAAAAAAAAAAAAGAAATCACTGATCTGGCTTTCAAGTCTATCCACGAAAATTCAAATATTTTGTTAATGTAACTAGAACCATGCATAATGCACATTCACTAAAAATGACAAACTTCTTGTAACATGCATTAGGCTATTAAAAATGAACACAGGTCTCATCAAAAATCTGTCAAACCCACCTGCTAGTAATTAGCCAGCTAATCTTTATATTTCAAGTTCAGCCTATTTGGATCTATTAGCTAGCTAACAAGGTTGAACAGTTGAATTGTTAAACACACCCTTCTGTGTGTCTCCAACTGCTTGAAAAGCATGTTAGCCTTTCCACTTCGTTCAGATGTTGAAATCAAGTGGCCTTGCAAATTATGACTTGACTTAATAAGCTAAGTTGATTGTCGCAAGAGAAAATAATTTGCACTTAACATCGCCAGAATTTTCCATCAATGGATTTCGATTGAATTTGTTTGACTGCTATGATTAAGCAATAAGGCACAAACAAGCCGACTGGATAGAGCCGTTAGCCACGGTACTGTATATTGGCCATATACCGCAGGGTGCCTTATTGCTATTATAAACTGGTTACCAACGTAAAAGTAATTGTGTCATTCCCATGGTATATGGTCTGATATGCCAACCAAACAGCATTCAGGGCTCGAACCCGGTTTATAATTATAAGTAAATCCCTTTTGCGCATGAGCATAACTATAGATAAATCTGACAGGGGAGTTTGAGTGATAAAAGATGGACAGAGGATCTCAATCTCTGAGCAAGAAACACTTTGATGAACTACATTTTTTAAAAAATGTTAGGCTAATTTCTGGCCATTGTGCCATTATTATGTGCCAGCTATTAAGACTACAAACAGTTATAAATGGCCCATTTGCGAGACTGACCTGTCATTTCAATAGGCATAGGCTACCAACTAAAATCTGGGTTTACGATTGTACTTAAACTTTGCCATGGTTTGCTTAGATAGGCTACTATAGACTGAAGATGTAGGCCAAACGTAGGCAAGATGTCATCTGAACGATTTAGCAGCTTGCTTAGTTCAAAGTTACAGACTAATTTATTTGAACATGAATAGTTTGGCGATTTCAAGATAAGAAGTGCTTGTGTTTCCCAATAGCCTGCTGGAATAGGCTACTGAGAATGGGGTCATAATTTCAAATCACTGAATTAAATATTAATAATATGTTTATGAATGGAATATGCTTGTCAACAGCCAGTGTTTATTATTATTATTATTATTATTATTATCTTTTTTTCTTCTTTTTTTTTTTTTTACCTGGGGCCTAAATCTGACTGACTGTCTGTTACCATCAATCTAATGGATTCTAACCACTGACTGGCAATTGCGATACAGCTTTGATAACTTCCAATTTGATTAACTAAATGTGGCCATTAATAATTGCATAACACAAGGCTACAACTAGAATACACTGAAGTTATAGGCTATTTATTCAATATGTTTGTCAGCTCCAGGTAGGCTACTTGATGGCCAACAGATGAAAATATATTTATTGAGGACTTTTCCCCATAACAGAAGCAAGCGAGGGAGTTCCATAACTTCCATTTCAAGTTTCCACTTGCGCATAATGACAAGTTAAATAGTCTACCTACAACTGGTAAAAAGTTGCCGAGCATGTGTGCTGCTTTGTCTCCTCTCACTCACATGACTCAGCCAATAGTGAACTAAGCTGCATGCTCTCTCAACACACACACACACAAATGGCGGCCGCAGTGCAACTTAGAAGTAGCCCAAAAACCTGCAACCAATACATTTTGAACGTATCCCAATTTGTCAGGAAAAACGTGAACATGGCAACCCTGGTGAAAGAGGAAGATGTGAACTCTCAACTTTGGTGTGAGAGGCAGGGGAAGAGGCTTAGAGTGTGGGCTTATTTTGTACCTAAGCTTGACGCCTGCCTTCCCGCATTTGAGACAACGACTCCCATTGTTAGGGCGGAGATGTGCCTTTCGTCATTATATACAGATCTCTGATGTAAATGGGAAGGTACACACAGCACAGGAGTTTTATTTTATCTTAATTTAACTAGGCAAGTCAGTTAAGAACAAAGTCTTATTTTCAATGACAGCCTAGGAACAGTGGGTTAACTGCCTTGTTCAGGAGCAAAACGACAGATTTTTACCTTGTCAGCTCGGGGAGTCGATCTTGCAACCTTTCGGTTACTAGTCCAATGCTCTAACCACTAGACTACCTGTCGCCCCAGTGAGTGAAGGAGACGAGACCAAAAATACAACATTAGAGCAAGTGGACGTAAGCGCTCATAAAAAAGAACAACAAAACCTACAGACATTTGTAATATCACTCAAAAACTAATTTGAATTAAATCAAATTAATCCGATATACAGTATCGCCCAGCCCGAATGGAAGTGGATGAGAACAACGAGCCTGCTAGGTTTTTTATTGAAGTCAATGTATGAGGATGGAAACTATCTGTCCTCTGGCTACAACATGGTGTTACCCTACAGAGTGCTGTTAAGGCTACTGTAGACCTCCATTGCAAAACAGTGTGTTTTAATAAATTATTTGGTGACGTGAATATATTTAGCATCGTTATCTAAAAATGTTTCAGAATTTTTATGAAATTCACTGAGGAAGGTCCTCCCCTGGTCCATTCACAATATCCCATAATGACGAAGCAAAAACAGAGAAATGTTTGCAAATTTATTGCAAATAAAAACATTTACATAAGTATTCATTCCCTTTACTCAGTACTTTGTTGAAGCATCTTTGGCAGCGATTACAGCATCAATTCTTTGTCGGTATGGCACTACAAGCTTGGCACATCTGTATTTGGGGAGTTTCTTCCGTTCTTCTCTGCAGACTCAAGTTGGATGGAGAGTGTCGCTGCACAGCTATTTTCAGGTCACTCCAGAGATGTTGGATCGGGTTCATGTCCGGGCTCTGTCTGGGCCATTCAAGGACATTCATGCGTTGTCTTGGCTGTGTGCTTAAGGTCATTGTCCTGTTGGAAGGTGAACCTTCAACCCCAGTATGAGGTCCTGAGCAGGTTTTCATCAAGAATCTTTCTGTATTTTGCACCGTTCATCTTTTCTTCGATCCTGACTAGTCTCCCAGTCTCTGCTGCTGAAAAACATCCCCACAGCATGATGCTGCCACCACGCTTTACCGTAGGTATGGTGCCAGGTTTCCTTCAGACAAGGAATTCTGGAGCTCTGTTAGTGACCATCGGGTTTCTTGGCCACCTGCCTGACCAAGGCCCTTCTCCCCCTGATTGCTCAGTTTGGCCGGGTGGCCAGCTCTAAGAAGAGTCTTGGTGGTTCTAAACTTCTTCCATTTAAGAATGATGGAGGCCACTGTGTTCTTGGGAACCTTCAATGCTGCAGACATTTTTTGGTACCCTTCCCCAGATCTGTGCTTCGACACAATCCTGTCTCTGAGCTCTACAGACAATTCCTTTGAATTGCCAACTGTGGGACCATATCCAATCAATTGAATTTACCCCAGGACTCCAATCAAGTTGTGGAAACATGAAGGATGATCAATGGAAACAGGTTGCACCTGGGCATAATTTCGAGGCTCATAGCAAAAGGTCTGAATACCTACGTAAATAAGGTATTTCTGTTTCATTTTTTTTTTATACATTTGCAAAAATTTCTAAAAACCTATTTTTTCTTTTTCATTATGGGGTATTGTGAGTAGATTTAATAGGGGAAATGTGTATTTAAGCAATTTTAAAATAAGGCATAACATGTGTAAAAGGAGAAGGGGTCTGAATACTTTCCGAATGCACAACTCCAGTGTATATTTGGCCTTGTGTTTTAGGTTATTGTCCTGCTAAAAGGTGAATTCATCTCCCAGTGTCTGGTGGAAAGCAGACTCCAAAGTTTTCCTCTAGGATTTTGCCTGTGCTTAGCTCTATTCTCATTATTTTTTTGTCTTGAAAAACTCAGTTCTTATCGATTACAACCATACCCATAACATGCTGCAGCCACCACAATGCTTGAAAATATGTGGAGTGGTAGTCAGTAACGTACTGTATTGGATTTACCCCAAAAGTAACACTTTGAATTCAGAACAAATAGTTAAATTGCTTTGCCACATTTTTTGCTGTATTAATTTAGAGCCATTTAGCTGCAAACAGGATGCATGTTTTGGCATATTTTTATTCTGTACAGGCTTCCTTCTTTTCACTCTGTCAGTTAGGTTAGTGTCCCGGGAAATACAGCAAAAATTGGAAGTGCCCATTTAAAAGTGTTTAAAACCAAGATACAGTCACTATGACAGGGATTTCCAAAAATTACATTGTCGGTGCGACACATTGCCGGCACGACACGTTGCCGGCTACACCACTATGTTAAGATTTCACAGCAAGTGAAACTGATATTTACTAATGATAGAGTAACTTTGATCGACAATTGTGAAACAGGCGGTTCATAAATTCCAAGTGTTATCATGTTCCTCAATTAATTCAGCGCAATTAAGCAGTAGGCCTAGGCTATCTCCACAGAGTGTGCTCAGGATGCACCCAAAGTAGGCTATAGCGTTTTTGAATCATACACATTTTGTAACGACAGTCAAACAAACGTCAAATTACTAACGTTGCTAAGCTTGCTAGATAACCTCCCAACAAATGACAGAATATCCCCTATTTGGCTAAATTGAGTTGTTGATTAAACAGATCAGCTCATGAATAAAACAGGGAGATGAAGAGAGGAAATAGTTTAAATATCAAGGTATCTTAACAGGGACCAACTCTGTAAACAAACTATCCATACCTACTCTCATTCAGTCTGTTGATCACACATTCTCTACCGAAGCTCTCATATGGGCTGCAACAAGAGACAGCGGGGTAAATGTTATAACGGTATTTTGACATGACTAGGTGAGACGTGCTTTGATAATGCAAACTATGGATTACAAAATAAAGTTAGGAATTTTCATGCGATTCTGGGTTTCAAAATCAAATCAAACTTTATTTGACACATTCGCCGAATACAACAAGTGTAGACTTTACCGTGAAATGCTTACTTACAAGCCCTTAACCAACAGTGCAGAACAAGAAGAAGAAAATATTTACTAAGTAGGCTAAAATAAAAAGTTATAATAAAAAGTAACACATATACAGGGGGCACCGGTACCGAGTCAGTGTGCGGGGGTACAGGCTAGTTGAGGTAATCTGTATATGTAGGTGGGGGTGAAGTGACTATGCACAGGTAACAAACAAACAGCGAGTAGCAGCAGTATACAAAAAGGGGGAGTCAATATAAATTGTCCGGTGGCAGTTTTATGAACTATTCAGCAGTCTAATGGCTTGGGGATAGAAGCTGTTGAGGAACCTTTTAGTCCTAGACTTGGCGCTCTGGTACAGCTTGCCGTGCGGTAGCAGAGAAAACAGTATAACTTGGGTGACTGGAGTCTGACAATTTTATGGGCTTTCCTCTGACACCCCCTATTATATAGTAGGTCCTGGATGGCAGGAAGCTTGGCCACAGTGATGTAACTGGGCCGATCACACTACCCTTGTAGCCCCTTATGGTCAGATGCCGGACAGTTACCATCACCAGGCGGTGATGCAATCGGTCAGGATGCTCTCGATGGAGCAGCAATAGAACCTATTGAGGCTCTGGGGACCCATGCCAAATCTTTTCTCAGTCTCCTGAGGGGGAAAAGGTTTTGTCGTGCCCTCTTCACAACGGTCTTGACATGTTTGGACCATGATAGTTGGCTGGTGATGTGGACACCAAGGAACTTGAAACTCTCGACCCGCTCCACTACAGCCCCGTCGTTGTTAATGGGGGCCTGTTCAGCACACCTTTTCCTGTAGTCCACGATCAGCTCCTTTGTCTTGCTCACATTGAGGGAATGGTTGTTGTCCTGGCACCACACTGCCAGTTCTCTGACCTCCTCCCTATGGGCCGTCTCATCGCTGTCGGTGATCAGGGTTGTGTCGTCAGCAAACTTAAATGATGGTGTAGGAGTAGTGTTAGGCCACGCAGTCATGGGTGAACAGGGAATACAGGAGGGGACAAAGTACACACCCCTGAGGGAACCCAGTGTTAAGGATCGGCGTGGCAGATGTGTTTTTGCCTACTCTTTCACCGGGATTCAGTGGGAAAACAGCGTAGGCTTTTATAAGGCTATATAAGGCTAATACATGAGTCAATAGATAAATAATACACTTGATTTACATTATGCTAAATGTTTCTGATCAGTAGATAGATGAGTAAACGAATAAATGAGCTACCACTTCCACTTGTCCAGCCAGAGATGAATTAACCAAAGGCTTTTGGTCAGGAGTAGGACAGGGTACTACACGAGTTAAGACCAAGCAGACTTGTATAATGTGCTAGCAAAAGATTCTGCTCTACTAATATATGAGCAAATATTAGCGCTCAACTCAATTTAGCTAACATTTCTCCAGTCTGTTACCAAATATTCAAACGGAGATTTAGTGAAAACAAAAACTGACTTGGATTGATTTATCTATATATGTCCCCCACGCTTGTCTGAAAGCAATGCAATGGTGCTGTCCCAATCAAAATGGTGCTGAAATTATAATCTAGGTGACCACACACGACTATTGCTTTAAATTAGTTAACGATTGGATATGACTTTGGGAGTTTCAGTATAAGCAAGAATTTGATACATATCTTCAATTGCATTAGTCTACTTTATTCTAACACACAATCAAAATAGCCTGCTGTCTTCTAGAAATCTAGCTTTTTTCGGGTTAATTTCTGTGATGTCGGACTGGGGCTCGGGCTTCAACTCACCGGGCATGGGTCGGACCACGATCTAATTTTCAGTTCTGATGAGAACTCTAAACTGCATTCGGTTCTCGTGTGCAGTCCGGCAGTGTCAATTATGCGTGCGCTTTGAAATTATTGCATCTTCGCGTGAAGGAAATACGCTAGTCTAAAGGCTTCGATGCAACAACCTGTTTTGATAATGTGCCATTTTACTTTTGGCCAATCTGCTGCTGCGCATGTTGTGTATTTTTTGGAATTGCATTAGTGTGACATTGGGGGACAATTTTGTAATTTCCCAGGTCTTGTCATTACATTTTTCCAGGAAATGTGAAGAGTGGTCCCGGGATCCCGGTGTTAATCACTATTGTGGAGTAACTACAGTGTTGTTGAGCCATCCTCAGTGTTCTCCCATCACAGCCATTAAACTCTAACTGTTTTAAAGTCACCATTGGCTTCATGTCCTCTCTGGAAACTGCGTTAGGAAGGACGCCTGTATCTTTGTAGTGACTGGTTGTATTGATATTGACACAACATCCAATGTGTAATTATTAACTTTACCATGCCCAAAGGGATATTCAATGTAATTTTTTATTAATTTGTAACATTTTCGAAAAAGATCATCCCACTTTGACATTATGGGGTATTATGTGTAGGCCAGTGCCCCAAAACATCTTGATTGTATCAATTAAAAATGCACTATGCAGAAATCGCGTTGCCATTTCCTTGTTGCTAAAGTTCGAATTGTTCGCCTATTTATTTTTTTATGTGACAAAACAAGCAAATATAGTGTAGAATATCATTGTAACACCTAAACACCAGTGAAATATATTTTCCATAACCAAAAATGTTGTATTTACAGCTGTCCTATCAGTCTAAAAAAAATGATAAAGCCAAGTAATGGGATTTGCTAGTTCGCTAACGTTACATGCATAGCTCCAGACCAAAAATGTTGCTTTACTACAATGTTATGTTGGATAAAGACATTTTAGGGCACCCAGCTGTATGTTATTGTGGTAGATATAGCCACTTACTGTCATGTGTACCCTGTTCATATGACCCCGACCCTCGCCTAGCTAATCATATCAGATTGGAATTCAAGAGCACGGACAGCAAACTTTATTGCTAACGAGTTCGCAAAATGTAGCGACAAAAGCTATCTAACGTGTATGTATCGAATCATGTGAAAATACGTAGCTATATGGACACAAAAACCTCGTGAAAATACGATTGTCAAAATGGCAGAGATATTATCTAGCGAAAACAGAAGAGATAGCTAACGTTAGCTAGTAGGCTAACGTACTAGCTAGTAGCTAGTTAATAACATGCTAACTTCGACTGACTGGTAGCAACAAGATGGACAACAAGATGGACAAGATAACGTTATTGACACTTCCGGCATAGCCATACCTAACGCGTTACTAGCTAACTACAGTAGCTAGCTAAATATTGTTGAAGAATGTCCAAACGTGGGTAACGTTATTTTCACTTACAGGGGTCCCATCTCTCATGTTTCGAACCAACATGTCGTCTTTGGTCTCAGTCGGTATTTTCTCCTGGGTCAATTCACATCTTGCTGTAACGATATTTACATAAAGTCCATGCTGTGTAATATTCTTAGATACATCCGTCTCTTCCAGTTTGTCTTGATGATTATGACTATTACCCGGACTGAGTAAACTGTTGTGAGTTTTTCTGTCAGATTCTGAATTTACGTCATGACGTTCTTCTTCTTTGGTATTATGTGGCGTTCGCACATTTTGTTTGCGCATGAGGTCACCTACTGTGCGGTCGTGTATGGTCGATCACGTTACATTTTGTGATACAAAAATAATACACTACCAACTAACCCTACACCTACTGTATATACCAATACTACAAAAAAACAAGATATCACCCCATTTCACTACCTTGACCTTAACTGGTTCTACACCAGACCTACTGCCTGGGTGAACAGGCCTCTTTCGTTCAACACACCTTGTAACCCTTCTGCAGTAAAACCCCATACACCTAAGTACTTCTCTGCAGCTGCCACTAAAACATCTATTTTCTCTGATTTACATTCAATTACTGCAGTACAGTTGGCAATGAATGCTAAGAAGCCAACCTTAAAGCACACATTCCTATCACTCTGTATTGGCCTAGGGCTACTACTCACCCTTGATCCATCATCCTCTACTCTCTTCGCTTTCTCAGCATAAGACACCTTCTGTTCTACTCTGACCCTGGCAACCTCAACCTGACTCTCTCGCACCAGGCACTTCTGATCCCCAGCAACATGGACACCACCACAATTGACACCGTTTTTCCCACCAATACTACACATTCCTTTGTCCCATGCCCTACTGCACACTTCACATCACATCACATGCACACATCACATCACATCTCAGAATCTCCCTCCTACACACTGATGCAACATGGCCATAAGCTTGGCATCTGAAAACACTTAATGGGTTCAGCACAAAAGCTTAGGGAGTGGGATGTCTCGCTTCCTCTTCCGTCCCTGATTCGGCTGTGTGAAGCAGATTCCATCAGCTAGCACAGCTACAAAGTAAACATTGGATATACCGTAAAAATTAATGAAAACAAAAATGAACTTTTTGATCTTAATTTAAGGTTAGGGTTGGGCATTAGGTTAGCAGTGTAGTTACGGTTTTAAAAATATAAATTGTAGAAAAAGGTGAGGTTTATGACAGTGGCTGAGTTATCTAGTGACGACCTTGAGAAGCAGGAAAGAATAACTAAGCACGTCTGGGTCAAAGATTTTTGGAATCCTTCAAAATAACGGACACACGTTTGAGTGGTAAGGCGAAAGTAGCCGACGGTAGACGGAAGTCAACGAGTAAAGTGGAGGGAGGTACATCTGCCCGATAGCAAGTCGGACAACTTCTGCTGTTTCTAGGACAGACGAAAATGGCACACATTGGCATTCGCCTTTGTTATTGCCGATGAAGTTGATGGTATCGAAAATTCCCCTTTCCTACACAAAGCAGAACATTATCAACATGTTCCAAGGAATTAATATCCTGATGATAAGGAAATTAAATACCAGTCCAAGCTCTTTCTAACATTCACGAGACTTGTTTTGTATTTTTGTGATGGTTTCTCAAAATATAACCTGGTAGTTAGTACATAGGCTACTAGAACGAGAACATATAGGTGTTTTGCAGCCTATGGGCTATGCTCTGTTGTTTGCCATTACTTCATGCCCTTGTACCTTCCTCATTATTATTTGTGATTGTGCAACATGGAATTGTAATAGATGTGATTAAATGCAGTCCACAAAGATTCTTACTGTATGGTAATTGATTGCATGTCAGCATCACTACAGCCTGCAGTGTATTTCTTTAATTCTCAACTGTTGTTGCTTTTGTCAGTAAGCATGTAAAGAACAGAATTTGATTCAATCATATGAAGGACAAAACACTCACTGTGCAGAAAGGTATTAGACAATACATGTACATCAGTTCACATAAGTTACTGGGTAAACAATATTCCAAGCAATATGCTAAGCAGTCAAAAACGCTTGGTATTGACTCCACAACTGGTGTCTGGGGTACTTGCTCATTAAGGGACGGTTCCCCAGACACAGATTAATTCTCCAAAATTGCAAGTGTAGAAATCCCCAGTGTAGAAATCCACTACAATAACACATATATCCTACAATATGTATTACATTTTATTCACATAAAATAAACAATCAACAAATTTGAATTTGTTTGGGGAACAATTTTACAGACAAGACAAAGTGTAGGCTATAACATGTGACAAAACATTACAGTAACATCTAGATAAATACATTAGCTATGTTGTTGCAAACTGGATATTGTATTTATTTATGTAAGACATTTGCAGCATATGTAGGCCAATGTATTTAGATTGTAAGGATAAATATGTATTTAAGCTCTAAATAGTCATAGACCCAAAACACTAAACATGCATTGATAATAACCAATGATAGGTGGTGAAATCAACCATTTATGAGCTTGTAGTGCCTTTTGCGTTTAAAAAAACAAACATAAAAAGGTTGTCTCCCACAATGCTTTGGTTCAGACTTCAAGTTGCAGTTGTGGAAGCAACTGCAGAAATTTCCAGTCAACTGCTGTCGAAAGTTCATGACCTTTGATCACATGCTTGTTATAAAGGTCATACGGGCAACATTGGCTGCAGTCCAAACTCAAAGTAGACAGCCCTCGGCCCTAAACCCTCAGCCCTTGAATGACGTTTTACATCGTCACATCCAAGTGTACCTTAAATGTCTCTTGCCCATGCGAGGGAGAGTGATGATCGGAGAGGCAGCATTCTTGGTAGAAATCTTGAAGTTGAGCTAAAAACAACCAACCTAAAGCTATTAATGTACTTAGCAAGCTAATGTAGCTAGCTAGCACTCCTGTCAGGAAACTAGCTACAGTTACCCATAGCTGGCTAGCTAGTTTTACAGTTTGGTCATTTATTCCAATAACATTTCAGAATTCCCAAAAATATGTTCATGAAGCTAGCTACATTTTACAGGCTCTTCACTACGAGACTAAGCCACTTTGCCAATGCTAAAATCAATGTCATCTACTTGTAAATATATATATTTTAGCACGCTAGCATCATCATTTTGTCTGACATGCCGAAAAAGCAGCCGTGTTGATTAAATTTCACACTTCAGAGTCACCAGAGCTTGACAAGTGACTACAATTGGCATTGAATTGTGGGTCATATCAACCCCACAAGAGATCAAAGTTCTTAACTCGCTCCCTCGAACTAAATCGAGGGAACGAGAGGGCAACATTTGTGAATTGGACCTCCACTTAAGATGGCAATCAAACTACTTCCGGTTTCAACAGTGATTCCCCTGAGGGAATGTAGCCGCAAGTCAGACAATTTTTATACCCATAATGCAACACACATTGAAAGGCAGTGATCAACATTGGTCAATCTGCTCGAATGTGCCCACTCTTTTCAAGCCATTTCACCCGGTGGGCGGTGCTATACGTCAATGATTCCCAACCAGGGGTACTAGGACCCCTGTGGGTACTTGGCCTATCCACAGGAGGTACTTGAGAAGACTCATGAGACCATAGGCCTACTAGTACAATGTACATGAGGGGGTACTTCAGGGGTACTCCTGGCAGAGAAAAATTATTTGCCCGTGTGTATGTGTGTGTGTGTGTGTGTGTGTAGGCTACCTGCCCCTCCCCCTTCCTCTGAAGCATGCATAGTTCACTATAGCTACTGACATTACAGGCGTGATTCAGAAATTAGGGAATTAGAGAACAATGGATTACCTTTTTCAACGCTAATTATCATGATGAGTCAACATCATTATTTGGGTATGAGTTAACAGATGATTAACTTTTTTTAAAAGTGAGATTTTTGCTGGACTGTTACTTTAAGGGCTGCAAAATGAACAGCAACTCTGGCCCTTTTGGAAAGTAAAAGTGCTCCTGAGTAGAATGGACCCCCTTTTACTGCGATACAATGTACAGGCAATTATGTACGATGCAAATTGAAAAGCATACTGAACATCATGCAATACTAATGGACTAAATAACAATGGGATTTAAATGTGTTTTCTAAAGTTGATTATTATAATATTAATATTATTATTAATATTGATATTAATATTATCATTAACAGTTGCATTATGGGCCTCCCGGGTGGCGCAGTGGTTAAGGGCGCTGGGTTCGCGCCCAGGCTCTGTCGTAACCGGCTGCGACCGGGAGGTCCGTGTCGTCCGGGTTAGGGAGGGATTGGTCGGTAGGGATCTCCTTGTCTCATCGCGCACCAGCGACTCCTGTGGCGGGCCGGGCGCAGTGCGCGCTAGCCAAGGTTGCCAGGTGCACGGTGTAGCCTCCGACACATTGGTGCGGCTGGCTTCCGGGTTGGATGCACGCTGTGTTAAGAAGCAGTACGGCTGGCTTTAGAACAGCAGCTACTTTTACAGCAGCTTTCTTTATTTAAAATAATAATAATAATAATAATATTTTTTTTTAAATCTCCGTTATTTTACCAGGTAAGTTGACTGAGAACACATTCTCATTTACAGCAATGACCTGGGGAATAGTTACAGGGGAGAGGAGGGGGATGAATGAGCCAATTGTAAACTGGGGATTATTAGGCGACAGTGAATGGTTTGAGGGCCAGATTGGGAATTTAGCCAGGACACCGGGGTTAACACCCCTACTCTTACGATAAGTGCCATGGGATCTTTAATGACCTCAGAGAGTCAGGACACCCATTTAACGTCCCATCCGAAAGACGGCATCCTACACAGGGCAGAGTCCCCAATCATTGCCCTGGGGCATTGGGATCTTCCTCATTGGTTCAAATAATTTATTTCAAAATGTGCATATGCCATCTAATGTCTTGTAGTGGAAATGAGAGGCCTACAATATTATATTTAGAAAATCTTTGTTGACTTTGAAAATATATAGCAGAGTAGCCAGAACATAACTCTTAACTCAGCCCCTGCGACTGTCAGTCCAACATACACCAATACACCAAGTGGCCTGAATGTCTTGGGGAATTCGCTTTACAGTCCTTACAACTGTCAGTCCAACAGTCCAACTAGGTTGTTGTGTTGTACTCAGGTCGCTACATTATACACTGTCATTTGGGGGAAGGTATACTACAGTATACTATTGTATAAATACTATAGTATTCACTTTAGTGTTTTTGCTGATTTTACTGTTGTATTCACTGTATAGTATACTGTAGTATGTACAGTTAACTTTAGTATAAAGACTGTAGTAAAATAACTATAGTATACACTATAGTAATTAAATGTGTTTTTGCGGCTTGAAGTGCACTATTATTTACTGCAGTGTTTTTGCAGACTTTACTGTAGTATTTACTATATTGTTTTTGTTTTATTATCTTTGACATAGAAGTGGAAGCTTTCTCCTTCAGGAAACCTACGGGAGAAAAACTAATAGAGCAAATTTTCCATATCCTGTAGGTAGGTCAGACTGGGGTCTGACTAGATAGTTCAGAGCTTCTGATCTGTTCTATAACTTTGGGGCGGCAGGTAGCCAAGTGGTGGCCACTGGGGCTAAGTTGCCTGCCATCCAGCACCGCTATACCAGGCGGTGTCAGAGGAAATCCCTAAAAATTGTCAAAGAACCCAGCCACTCCAGTCATAGACTGTTCTCTCTACTATCACATGGCAAGCGGTACAGGAGTGCCAAGTCTAGGACAAAAGGCTTCTCAACAGTTTTTATCCTCAAGCCATAAATTGCTACCCGGGCTTTTTGCATTGTGTGTCCCCCCCAACCCCTCTTTTACGCTGCTGCTACTCTTTGTTTATCATATATGCATAGTCACTTTAACTATACATTCATGTACATACTACCTAAATCAGCCCAACTAACCGGTGCCTGTATATAGCCTCGCTACTGTTATAGCCTCGCTACTGTTATTTTTCACTGTCTTTTTAATGTTGTTTTTATTTCTTTACTGAACTATTGTTCACCTAATACCTTTTTTAAAGAAATTGTGCTGATGGTTAGAGCCTGTAAGTAAGCATTTCATTGTAACGTCTACACCTGTTGTATTCGGCGCACGTGACAAATAAACTTTGATTTGATTTGGTTAGAGCGTTGGGCCAGTAACCGAAAGGTTGCAAGATCGAATCCCTGAGCTGACAAGGTAAAAATCTCTCATTCTGCCCCTGAACAAGGCAGTTAACCCACTGTTCCTAGGCCGTCATTGTAAATAAGAATTTGTTCTTAACTGACTTGCCTAGTTAAATAAAGGTTCAATTAAAATAACTGTACTTCTTCTTCGATGAGGTTTAATGGCAGTTGGCATCCAATATATGTTGCATTACCGCCACCTCCTGTACTTTGCTTGAAAATTAAAATAACACAACAAATAACCTACAATTTAACACTACACTAACTAAATACCCACCACCCTACTCCACTATTTAAATCTATTTACTCCTACCTCAGGCTAACAACCTGAAAGGCTAGGACAACACAACCCTGTAAGTCTTCTGACGTCAAGTCTCGTATACCCAAATACCTCTCTGCAGCTGCCACCACAACCTACATTTTCTACGACTTACGTTCCATTCCTGCAGTACAGTAGATAACCATTGCTATAAACGCTAAAAATCCAATCTTGCTGAAGCATATATCACTTGTTGGCCTATCCCTCTGTACTGGTACAGATATACTACTCACACCACTCCTCTCAGGATCCCTCCCTGTTGACCCATCTTCATCGACTTTCTTCACTGCCTCAGAATACATCGACTTCTGCACTGCTCTCACCCTGGAAACCTCAACCTGCCTCGCTCACACCAGACATTTCTGATCCACAGCCCATGGGCACCCCTATAACTAACACATACCACTTTCCCCAATGCTATACATCCCTTTGTCTCATGACTTCTGCACACTTATCACAGCTAGGAACCTCCCTCCTACACAGTGCTGCCACATGCCCATAAGCTTGACAGCTGTAACAACGTAATGTATTCGGCACAAAAGCTTGTACAGGACAACATAAATACAATAACATCACTTTGTCGGGAAAAGGCAACATCACAACTCAAAAGAACAGACGACTCTTCTGTTTCACCACTCACGTCACCCTGTCTGCGTCGCACCAAACGACGAGCATCACAAACACTGGGAATCTTCCCTTTCAGTTGATCAACTTTTACATTTATCCCTACCCCAGTAATCACTCCTTTCAATGGCGCCCTTTTCTTGAGAGCAAAACAATTCACATCGCTTGTCCCCATTTATTTAACCCGGAATGCCTGCTCCCTCTGACCTGCAGAAATACAAACAATTATCACAAGATCACTTCTGGTAACCCTCGCCGATTCCACTGCACCCAACTCTGTTTTCACCTACCCTGAAACCACAAATGGATCAGCCAAAAGGCAAGGGTCCACTTTTTCCAAAAGTGTCACTCCTACCGTCACAGACTCATATTTATCCTGACCCTTGGTGCCTAGGGCTCCGAGAACTTCACCACACCTAACCCTCCGATACTTCGCCCTCCTCCTGTCTTCGATCCGGCGTACAGCTCACCCTGCTTACACTTTCTGACATTCTTCTTTATAGAAGCCATTTTTAACTGATTCAAGCTCACCCTCTTCCTCCTTCGCTCTTTTTGACCTCCTCTGCCTCCTCCGTATTCCAAGTATACAGCTCCTTATGATAACACTGCACTTCTCCTGACATACCTCTTGTTTGTGCCTTCTCAAGGGACCATTTTCCTTCTAGAACTGTAGGGAACACAATAAATGGTATGTACTTGGCAAATAGGTTTCTCACTTATGAGTTGCACAAATTGTGATATGGGGGAATGGGCAGGGTATATGCAAATTAAATACTGTAATATTTACTATAGTTTCATTGTAGTGTTTTTGTGGACTGTAGTGTTTTTGCGGACATTACTGTAATATTTACTACATTGTTTTTTTTCAGATAATACTGTAGTATTTACTATAGTATTCTACAGTATACTACAACATTCTATAGTAAGTACTACACATGATCGAGGGATACTACAGTGTGTAGTATATTATTCCACAATATACTACAACATTCTAAAGTAAGCACTACACAATCGAGGGGTACTACAGTGTGTAGTATACCATACTACAGTTTATTACCGAATTCTATAGTAAGTAATGTACTTTATTCTAAAGTAAAGTGTGGTATTTTTCAATATCGGTACTACAATAAGTAATAACTGTTTACTTGTTTATATTCATGTACCTGTATTCATATTTCATGTTCATCACAAAGTTGCAAGTGGTAGCCAATCACAGTTGCGTGTATTAAACAGAAATACAGATGTTTTCAAATACTTGTCGGCTTCTACGAATGGTGTTGTATTGTCCACGCATGCGCAATTTGCGGTCGAGGAACCCACTATTTGGCAGGAAGACCGAGCTTCCCGCGTCCCCATCCACATTTCCAGATCACTATTTGGTAGAAAGCGGGATAGGTGGGACTCGGCCATAGGATTTGGGTTGAATGCAAACGGAGCCAGAGGAAAAGCGAGATGGGATCAATTTAGATGTACAATTCATCGGGTAAGCAACCCTCAAACTAATCACTCGATTGGTAATCAAATGCATGGACTCAGACGACCACTAACGACACTAGTTAATTGGGAGGTATGCATGTGCATGAGCAATTTGTGTATAAACCTGCTTTGTTGTTTGCATTTCAAATGCATGTCAGACAGACCCAAACCTTCTCCTCCTTTGTTCGCTTGCGCTGGTTTTGATGCGGGGGTTTGTATATACTGGTGCAACATGGCTGACATTGAGGTACCATACCTCCTCAGTTAAAATCCAGTCAATCAGCCTATTCGACAATCAAGCGAATCGGTGCTTCAGGATGCACATGTATGCAACGTCAAGCAACATATTTCCTCCCTTTGACTTTATTCATTGTAAACAAAATGACAATCCTATACTTTCTTGGGTCACTCTAGAGCATCTTGAGTAGTTTTACTTAGCTTGAACTGCTTGCCATTTCTGTTAAATAAAAGTATACAACAGTGAGTTCGAGGCAATGAGACGAACGTTATTTCAATGTTACCTGTAGGTAAGTAATGTTTGAAAAAAACATGTCTGAAGGGGGCGGGTCTAATCCTAGTCTACTAAAAAATAATTTCTGCTGTCTGGATAAAAAAAAAATGAGGGGGGGGGGGTGTAAATCCCTATTAATAAATGTTCAGGAAATACAGCCTATGTTGTCTATTTTCTTAAGTATACATTATTCTATTACACCTAACGTTGTAGAAATGACATCAGAATTGTGCCAAATTGAGCCAAGATGGGCCTACTTTCTCTATGGACCACTAATAGTAAATCGACTCTGATTGACCTGTGTTGGTAGGCCTACTTGGTCTCTACTGTAATTATGACTCGTTGAACATGGTGTGCAAGACTAAGCCACCCTGCAACAACAACAAATGATATATTGTTCTGCAATTGTTTTTAGGCAGCTACTGGTGGTATATATGATTGTATAAAAGGCAGGTCTATAGCACACGAGTCAGCATGACTGAATAGGTTCATAACAGTTACATTTGCAATGAGATACTTGCTAGTTATGACATTTTCTACCCCAAAGTCATTCTTCATCATAATGTTGCCATGTTTAACACATGCTCATTTTTCAACAGTTTGAACTGCCACATTAAGTGTTCCTGCCCTGGAGGGGAGTGATCCTCCCACCTGGGGCCACCACCTGCACACTGTCCTTCTTTCTCCTGATTACCTAGTAGAGACATTGTCACCCTAGTCTGGCAGCCTGGCTGCTTACCTACATGTATATCAATGAAGACCCCATTTGGGAAGAGGCCAGGCCAGCGCCCCAGAGCTGATGGGGGTGAGACACATTCTCGCCTTGTGTACATGAAGGCAGCAGGAACGTTACACATTACATATAGCCTGCTACACTATATGGCTGTAATTTTTAAGATATAATTGGAGAGATTTCATGCACACGTTTGTTTTGTCATTTTAGGGAATATTGGGGTATCTGCAAATATGATGAAGAAGAAAAATTCCCACAAGTAAGTTCTCTCATTGTGTAGACACAGCATAAGACCAAAAGCAGGTTGGCTTACAAACTGATACTACATAAATTGATTTGACATTAATTTACATATTGCTGTCCTTGACTCTCAAATTGGGATCTCTATAGGAAGCAAAAGAATAATGTTGGTCCAAGCAAGCCTATTGCCCAACCCAGACGAAACATAGTGGGTTGCAGGATAACACACCAGTGGAAGGAAGACTCCAAGGTTTCCCAGTGGAAAGGAACAGTTCTCGACCAAGTCCCTGTTAACCCCTCTCTCTACCTAATCAAGTATGATGGATTTGACTGCATCTATGGACTTGAGCTTCACAAAGATGAGCGGGTGCAAGGCCTGGAGGTTTTACCAGACCGAGTTGGTATGTGTTGTGAAGACATGACAAAAATCGGCTTTGCTCTGCCATAAAAAGCATATTACACTTATGTCTGTTCAGTATGGTATAACCAATGTACTTATGTGCTTGATGTGTGTTTGATCATGCATACCTTATATCACAGATTAGTAAATGTGTCTTTTCATAGCCATATTAGCTGTCCATTTGAAAGTGCTCTCTGTATTGTAGCTCCAGCTCGTGTCAGCGATTCCCAGCTAGCAGAAACCATGATAGGTAAAGCAGTGGAGCACATGTTTGAGCAAGATGAAGGACCAAAGGAGGAGTGGAGGGGCATGGTGCTAGCACAGGCTCCCATTATGAACACATGGTTCTACATCACTTACGAAAAGGACCCTGTTTTGTACATGTACCAACTCTTGGATGACTACAAAGAGGGGGATCTCCGGATAATGCCTGATTCAAGTGAGAGTCTATCAGAAATGATCTTCAGTGTTTAAAATGTAGACATTGAGTACATTTACATGCACAGTAATAGTTTGATATTAAACTGATTATGGCAGCAGGCAGACTATGCAATAGTCATGTAAACACCTTACTCTGCTTATTTTAATCAGCATAAGCTCAAAATTGAAGTAAGCAAACACAGATTAGAACACAGTTTTCTGAGCAATCTTTTGAATTATTAGGACATGTAAACAGCTTAATCGGTGTTCGGGTGGTGTGAGTTCTGAAAAACTGAAAGTATGCGTCTTATAAATAGTTTTCACATACAAACTTTGTCTGAACACAGAATCAAATATATTTTTATTGCCGATTTTTCTGCACTTATCAAAAGGCCTATCAGTAGCCTGATTTCAGATGTGTACATGTAAACAGGGTTATTAGGGAAATCGTTCTTCTTGCAAAGCATGTAAACATTTTAAACAAACTATTATATTAATCTATCCACAATAATCACATTATTGTGTGCATGTAACTGTGCTCATTGTTTAATGTCTCTATCTCTTTTAAAAAACATGTCATTCTAAATTGTTTTACTGTAGATACAATCATACTACATAGATGTAGTCAACCAATTATCTCACTAAAGCTGGTAATATTCTATGCTTTTGCAGATGACTCGCCTCCAGCAGAGAGAGAGCCTGGAGAAGTGGTGGATAGCCTTGTTGGCAAACAAGTGGAGTATGCCAAAGAGGATGGCGGCAAAAGGACTGGCATGGTTATCCATCAGGTTGAAGCCAAACCCTCTGTTTATTTCATCAAGTTTGATGACGACTTTCACATCTACGTCTACGATTTAGTAAAAACGTCTTAGGGCATAGGCATTGAGAAAATCATTGATCCACAGACCTTGGCAAATGTTCTGACGCTTTCTTTGAAACAACATACATTTCCATTCAAAATGGACAATTCCTTCACAGGCTGCAAATGTGGAACTTGTCGTTTCCTGTGTCACTGCTTCCAATGCGAAATCTTTTAGTGTACTTTGTTTCAAGTTCACTTTGTTTTCTAAAAGAAGGGAGACCTCTGCAGATTTCGGCATGTCTGAACATTTACACTGTTCAATTGGGCCAGACGCCATGTGCGACATGGTTTATGAATGTAAAATGCGGGAAGAAAAAAAATCATTGTGCTGGTAATATGGGTCAGATCTTTTTAACTTTAGTTTTCACTGTATTAATGGTGCAAGCATGACGCTAACTAATCTGCACTCTGGAAACAATGTTACAGTGACACTTTATCATTACAGCAATTATTAAAAATATATATATATTGGATTATAATTATTTCGCACAGTGCTCCCAAATTAAAACTCCAGGTCGCACAGCAAAATATTTAGTTGCATAACTTAGAACCCTGCTTGCAGCATTTTGAATTTTAACTAATTCCCACCTAAAAAGAACCATGTCATGGTTCTTTTACGAGAGAATTGTTGTATTGTTAATACATGATTCAATTGTTCACCTTGTGTTACTGAAGCCTATGTCACTGTTGTTCTATGCAGCTCTTCTGATGCTGCTGCAGGTTTACTTACCGCTACTACAGTCACTCTTGTGTACAAAGATCAGCTCCTGCCTAACCTCAATGTAGTATTATTGATAAGACATCTTGAAGGTCTGCAACAGGTCTCTGAACCATGTGCACCTGGATATACTTTGGTCAAAATGCTAGATCCTTGATGGCCCCTTCATGATTTCCAAGGTGTGGAAATCATCATATGCTGCCAATGGCTGTGGGAGGCATCAGGGCATTTAACATTTTACATTACTGTTGTGCTGTATTGTGTGCAATGTCAGTTCCACTTCTGAAAAGCAGACTTGTGTTTTCATGTTTATAGCTAAATGTAAGTTGATGTGAGTTGCATGTCAGTTTGTTCTTTTCAAGGTTATGAGCTTATGTAAACTGTGACATTTATTTTGTTGTTTTTGTACCATGCATTACAGAAACCAGTTGACTGGTAATGCTAAGTGAGTGCCAACTAATGGTGCCAGTGTTGTACAGCATTTAATGGGTAACATTTCTAAATAAATCAATTGTCTGTTTTTTGTTTTTGTTTTTTCCACAAAAACATGGCTTATTTGTATGTATCAACAAAGAGCTTGCCTTATTTGATTGGGAGAAATGTGTGTGCATGTAAGGATGGAGCTTGTGTGTACATATTCAGTCACAGTGGTTGTATGTCAAAATAGGACTAACATATTTTGAGTTGAAATGGAAGAGAATTTAGATATAGCTAAGGGACAGTAGTGAAGTCCTGTTTATACATCAATATAGAGGTCAAATGTGTTCTTAAAGGCATTGTGTGTTCTACATTCAGTTAATATACCTAATGCATTATTTTTGAATAATGAAAATGGTTACAGTTTGTCATTTGGCACAAACACTTTAACGTTACATAATTCTGTAAGGACATTTTTATAATTAAAGACTACTCTGAATATTAAAACAAGTATGTCATATGTTTTAATGTTATTTAAGAATGTTATGTTTAATTTTAACATAACCTTGGAAGATTGTCGATTGTTTGTGTAGCGGGGTGTAGTAGTCCAAATGGGGTCCATGGAAAAGCTCTCATAACATTGAGTGTTGCAAAACACAAATACTAGCTAGCCATTCCCCCTGTCATGCTAACTCTGAGAAATACTTAGCAATAGAATTACATATAGAATATGAATTATAGGATTGCTGTGTATTTAGCTGCAAGATATTGTCAAACTTGTATAATTTATTAGATGATTACTTTATCAATACTTTAGCACATCATGAACGAAAACAATATAGTCAAGGAACTAGGCCCTCAGATCCGGTTCTGCCACTTAAATGTGTGCCATCGTAGGGTAAGGCTGAGAGGAAGGATGTCATGTTTCTTGTTTTTCAGATCCTAATCTTGTCTCACTTGAGTTTTCTTAGGCACTAGTACTGCGTTCATAACAAAGTGAGAAAGTGGTATTTACCACATACGACTGGGGGGAAACCACTTGAACGCTCCTCCAACTGGTAATTAATTACTGGTGGGAAACTCATCTGCCAACACTGAGCACTGACTTCTCCCACATGCTGACCTCTGACATCACCTACTATGGAAATTACAACAAAACTTTATTTATGAAAAGCAATCTATTAATTAGTTTTTTTTAGCACCATAATTTCTTTACAAGCATGATAGTTGTACTTTTGTTTATGGTTGACACTAGGTTGTTGGCCATTAGCCAATCAGCGTTTCTCAACGAGTTCAGAGCATGTGAATGCATCCAACTGGTATTTACAACTTCCCAACTGTAATTACCCCCTTCCCGCTTGGTTATGAACGAGCATAAAAACAAATAAATAAGAAACCTCTTTCTTCCATAGCATGAGGTCATATAATGTAAAGAAGACGTGTCCCTGATTTGACACCTCTCTAAACCCTTTAGATCTAGGGAGGAGGTGCTATTGGTCGATTTGGATGTCAAGGGACAGAGCAACTACACATATTATCCATTATATTGACCAGATACTCTACTAGCCACTCTAACAATGAAAATACATGTCTTAAAAAAGGGCAGTCGGGAGGAGGCAAGATCAGGTGGGCACATTCTAGCCAATGAGAGAGCATATACTCGCGTGAAAAACAGGCTCAACGGTGCCCATTAGTTACTACAGCCAAAGTCAAAATAGTCTGTAAAATTCATGAAAACGAAAATGTGATTTTTATTTGAGGTTAGTGTTAGGCATACGGTTAACAGTGTGGTTAAGGTTTAAAATCACAATTTAAGAAGATAAATTGTGAAAATAGGCGAGGTGTATGACTTTATGACTGTGGTAACTAATGACGACGAGGCACAACTCCGATGTTTTTCCTCAAAGTTTACGAGTCCCAGATTTATCAGTAAACTCTAAACAACCTAATCATTACGAAACATATATTCGATCAAATAAGCCACACATAGCAAATAGGCCATTACATTTGTTGTTAACCAAATTCACTTTCATTGACCTCCATACAAAAACTAAAAAACGGCACCTGCTGGAGAAGACAGATTTTTTCGCTCTCGCTTCGCCTCTTCCTCTCTGCTAACAATATCCAATGTCCCAGAATGCATCATTTGTGAATATATTATAATGCGAACTACTGACGGTTTGCTGTACTTTATTGGAAATTCACAAACATTTTAGCTTCTTTCATGTTGAGAAATTGTAATTATATTGTAGTACTGTTTGTTGAATGTAATTATACATGAAAACGTCGACTTTGTTTGCAAACCAGTTTATAAAAGACTATGAGCATTCCTCTAATACTTTTGGAACCTTTACCAAAATTGATCCTTCGGTTCATAAATGTGATGATCGGGAGCGTCATAGTGTTTCTGTGACAGGTGTGACCTCATTGTTACGCAATGCACCTCAGCCGTCTGATCATGAACCAGGGTTTCATTAAATGGTTAAAAAAATGTGACCGATATTCGAAACATTGAAGGTTCGATTTTTGGTTAACCTCTGCTCACAAGCAGGTTTCGTTGACGGGTAAAATACAGCTGAGGTTTTTATTCGATTTGGGGGTTCGTGAACTACTAAAACAACGTGCCTGAGTTGTAACCCAATAGAGAATAGCAGTGTAAAAACATGGACCAAATAATAAGTACAAAATAAAACCTCTCTGCTTCAGAACATCTAACTTTATAAAGATCTTAAAATCTGGTCAGTTTTAAGGGGCTGACTGACACTCTATAATGGATTTTAAAAAATATATGCCAAAAAATGTCAACCTACGACGCACCTGAACCCCTCCCACGACCCAATCCCGAATGATGTAGGGCCTATATGCTAGGTCGAACATACAATTGAAATCGGAAGTTTACATACACTTTAGCCAAATACATTTAAACTCGGTTTGTCACAATTCCTGATATTTAATCCTAGTAAAATTCCCTGTCTTAGGTCAGTTAGGATCACCACTTTATTTTAAGAATGTGAAATGTCAGAATAATAGTAGAGAGAATGATTTATTTCAGCTTTTATTTATTTCATCACATTCCCAGTGGTTTACATACACTCAATTAGTATTTGGTAGCATAAATGGTTTAACTTGGGTCAAACGTTTCGGGTATTCTTCCACAAACAAGCTTCTCAATAAATTGGGTAAATTTTGTCTCATTCCGCCTGACAGAGCTGGAGTAACTGAGTCGGGTTTGTTGGCTTCCTTGCTCGCACATGCTTTTTCAGTTCTGCCCACAAATCTTCTATGAGAATGAGGTCAGGGCTTTGTGATGGCAACTCCAATACCTTGCCTTTGTTGTCCTTAAGCCATTTTGCCACAACTTTGGAAAGATGATTGGGGTCATTGTCAATTTGTAAGAACCCTTTGCAACCAAGCTTTAACTTCCTGACTGATGTCTTGAGATGTTGCTTCAATATATTCACATAATTTTCCTCCCTCATGATATCATCTATTTTGTGAAGTGCACCAGTCCCTCCTGCAGCAAAGCATCCCCACAACATCAAATCAAATCAAATTTTATTTGTCACATACACATGGTTAGCAGATGTTAATGCGAGTGTAGCGAAATGCTTGTGCTTCTAGTTCCGACAATGCAGTAATAACCAATGAGTAATCTAGCTAACAATTCCAAAACTACTACCTTATACACACAAGTGTAAAGGGATAAAGAATATAACGCTGCCACTCCCGTGCTTCACGGTTGGGATGGTGTTGTTTGGCTTGTTCTTCGGCTTGCAAGCCTCCCCCTTTTTCCCCAAACATAACGATGGTCATGATGGCCAAACAGTTCTATTTTTGTTTCATCAGACCAGAAGACATTTCTCCAAAAAGTATAATCTTTGTCCCCATGTGCAGTTGCAAACCGTAGTCTGGCTTTTTTTATGGCGGTTTTGGAGCAGTAGCTTCTTCCTTACTGAGCGGCCTTTCAGGTTATGTTGATACAGGACTCGTTTTACTGTGGATATAGAGTGGGGCAAAAAAGTATTTAGTCAGCCACCAATTGTGCAAGTTCTCCCACTTAAAAAGATGAGATAGGCCTGTAATTTTCATCATAGGTACACTTGAACTATGCCAGACAAAATGAGGGAAAAAAATCCAGAAAATCACATTGTAGGATTTTTAATTAATTTATTTGCAAATTATGGTGGAAAATAAGTATTTGGTCAATAACAAAAGTTTATCTCAATACTTTGTTATATACCCTTTGTTGGCAATTACAGAGGTCAACGTTTTCTGTAAGTCTTCACAAGGTTTTCACACACTGTTGCTGGTATTTTGGCCCATTCCTCCATGCAGATCTCCTCTAGAGCAGTGATGTTTTGGGGCTGTTGCTGGGCAACACAGACTTTCAACTCCCTCCAAAGATTTTCTATGGGGTTGAGATCTGGAGACTGGCTAGGCCACTCCAGGACCTTGAAATGCTTCTTACGAAGCCACTCCTACGTTGCCCGGGCAGTGTGTTTGGGATCATTGTCATGCTGAAAGACCCAGCCACGTTTCATCGAAAATCAAATCAAGAGTCGGCTTTCTATTCCGCAACAAAGCCTCCTTCACTCACGCCGCCAAGCTTACCCTAGTAAAACTGACTATCCTACCGATCCTCGACTTCGGCGATGTCATCTACAAAATGGCTTCCAACACTCTACTCAGCAAACTGGATGCAGTCTATCACAGTGCCATCCGTTTTGTCACTAAAGCACCTTATACCACCCACCACTGCGACTTGTATGCTCTAGTCGGCTGGCCCTCGCTACATATTCGTCGCCAGACCCACTGGCTCCAGGTCATCTACAAGTCCATGCTAGGTAAAGCTCCGCCTTATCTCAGCTCACTGGTCACGATGGCAACACCCATCCGTAGCACGCGCTCCAGCAGGTGTATCTCACTGATCATCCCTAAAGCCAACACCTCATTTGGCCGCCTTTCGTTCCAGTACTCTGCTGCCTGTGACTGGAACGAATTGCAAAAATCGCTGAAGTTGGAGACTTTTATCTCCCTCACCAACTTCAAACATCAGCTATCTGAGCAGCTAACCGATCGCTGCAGCTGTACATAGTCTATTGGTAAATAGCCCACCCATTTTCACCTACCTCATCCCCATACTGTTTTTATTTATTTATTTTTCTGCTCTTTTGCACACCAATATCTCTACCTGTACACGACCATCTGATCATTTATCACTCCAGTGTTAATCTGCAAAATTTTAATTATTCGCCTACCTCATGCCTTTTGCACACATTGTATATAGACTCCCCCTTTGTTTTCTACTGTGTTATTGACTTGTTAATTGTTTACTCCATGTGTAACTCTGTGTTGTCTGCTCATACTGCTATGCTTTATCTTGGCCAGGTCGCAGTTGCAAATGAGAACTTGTTCTCAACTAGCCTACCTGGTTAAATAAAGGTGAAATAAAAAAAATAAAAAAATAAATAAAAAAAATCTTCAATGCCCTTGCTGATGGAAGGAGGTTTTCACTCAAAATCTCACGATACATGGCCCAATTCATTCTTTCCATTACCCGTACGGATCAGTCGTAATGGTTCCCTTTGCAGAAAAACAGCCCCAAAGCATGATGTTTCCACCCCCATGCTTCACAGTAGGTATGGTGTTCTTTGGATACAACTCAGCATTCTTTGTCCTCCAAACACGACGAGTTGAGTTTTTACCAAAATGTTCTATTTTGGTTTCATCTGACCATATGACATTCTCCTAATCTTCTTCTGGATCATCCAAATGCTCTCTAGCAAACTTCAGACGGGCCTGGACATGTACTGGCTTAAGCAGGGGGACACGTCTGGCACTGCAGGATTTGAGTCCCTGGCGGCGTAGTGTGTTACTGATGGTAGGCTTTGTTACTTTGGTCCCAGCTCTCTGCAGGTCATTCACTAGGTCCCCCCGTGTGGTTCTGGGATTTTTGCTCACCGTTCTTGTGATCATTTTGAGCCCACGGGGTGAGATCTTGCGTGGAGCCCCAGATCGAGGGAGATTATCAGTGGTCTTGTATGTCTTCCATTTCCTAATAATTGCTTCCACAGTTGATTTCTTCAAACCAAGCTGCTTACCTATTGCAGATTCAGTCTTCCCAGCCTGGTGCAGGTCTACAATTTTGTTTCTGGTGTCCTTTGACAGCTCTTTGGTATTGGCCATAGTGGAGTTTGGAGTGTGACTGTTTGAGGTTGTGGACAGGTGTCTTTTATACTGATAACAAGTTCAAACAGGTGCCATTAATACAGGTAACGAGTGGAGGACAGAGGAGCCTCTTAAAGAAGAAGTTACAGGTCTGTGAGAGCCAGAAATCTTGCTTGTTTGTAGGTGACCAAATACATATTTTCCACCATAATTTGCAAATAAATTCATTAAAAATCCTACAATATGATTTTCTGGATTTTTTTTCTCATTTTGTCTGTCATAGTTGAAGTGTACCTATGATGAAAATTACAGATACTTTTTTAGATACTTTTGTACCTGTTTCCTCCAACATCTTCACAAGGTCCTTTGCTGTTGTTCTGTGATTGATTTGCACTTTTCGCACCAAAGTATGTTCATCTCTAGGAGACATAACGCTTCTCCTTCCTGAGTGGTATGACAGCTGCGTGGTCGCATGGTTTTTATACTTGCATACTATTGTTTGTACAGGTGAACGTGGTACCTTCAGGCATTTGGAAATTGCTCCCAAGGATGAACCAGACTTGTGGAGGTCTACAATTTTTTTTCTGAGGACTTGGCTGATTTCTTTTAATTTTCCCATGATGTCAAGATAAGAGGCACTGAGTTTGAAGATAGGCCTTGAAAAATATCCACAGGTACACCTCCAATTGACTCAAAGGATGTCAAATAGCCTATCAGAAGCTTCTAAAGACATGACATCATTTTCTGGAATTTTCCAAGCTGTTTAAAGGCACAGTGAAGTTAGTGTATGTAAACGTCTGACCCACTGGAATTGTGATACAGTGAATTATAAATGAAATAATCTGTCTGTAAACAATTGTTGGAAAAATTACTTGTGTCATGCACAAAGTAAATGTCCTAACCGACCAAAACTATAGTTTATTAACAAGAAATGTGTGGAGTGGTTGAAAAACTTGTTTTAATGACTCCAACCTAAGTGTCTGTAAACTTGAAACTTCAACTGTATGTTCGGTCACAAGCATTTTAGCTTTCAGTTTATTTCAAGTAATAATTTAAGACTACAAAAATCTATAGGATAACTAGCAGTGGTGGAAAAAAGTACTCCATTGTCATAGTTGAGTAAAAGTAAAGATACCTTAATAGAAAATAACTCAAGTAAAAGTGAAAGTCACCCAGTAAAATATTACTTGAGTAAAAGTCTAATAGTATTTGGTTTTAAATATACTTAAGGATAAAAAGTAAATGGAACTGCGAAAATGTACTTAAGTATCAAAAGTATACGCCATTTCAAATTCCTTATATTAAGCAAACCAGACGGCACAATTTTCCAGTTATTTTTTTATTGTCGGATAGCCAGCGGCACACTCCAACACTCAGACATAATTAACCAACAAAGCATTTGTGTTTATTGAGTCCGCCAGATGAGAGGCAGTAGGGATGACCAGGGATGTTCTCTTGATAAGTGTGAATTGGGCCATTTTCCTGTCAAAATGTAATGAATACTTTTGGCTGTCAGGGAAAATGTATGGGTAAAAAGTACATTGTTACCTTTAGGAATGTAGTAAAGTAAAAGTAAGCAAAATATAAATAGTAAAGTACAGATACTCCAAAAAACGACTTAAGTAGTACTTTAAAGTATTTTTACTTAAGTACTTTACACCACTGACAACTAGTGTACATCTAATCGTGATCAAGGCAGGACCCACTAATTTCATTCATACATTGGTTGGTTACACAATATTTAGATACTTCAAATACTGCCTGACACCTTTGCAATTTGTCTTCTTACTGAATAAATGGTGAAACATTAGTTGATGGTGTTCTTTGTTTGTATGTAAAGTAGCAGTCAAAAGTTTGGACACACCTACTCATTCCAGGGTTTTTATTTTTTTACTATTTTCTACATTGTAGAATAATAGTGAAGACACCAAAACCATGAAATAACACATAAGGAATCACGTAGTAACCAAAAATGTGTTAAACAAATCAAAATATATTTTATATTTGAGATTCTTCGAAGTAGCCACCCTTTGCCTTGATGACAGCTTTGCACATTCTTGGCATTCTCTCAACCAGCTTCATGAGGCAGTCACCTGGAATGTATTTCAATTAACAGGTGCGTCTTGTTAAAAGTTAATTTGTGGAATTTCTTTCCTTCTTAGTGCGTTTGAGCCAATGACTAGGTAAGGGTGGTTGGTATACAGAAGATTGCCCAATTTGGTAAATATCCAAGTCCATATTATGGCAAGAACAGCTCAAATAAGCAAAGAGAAATGTTAGTCAATCTGGAAAATGTCAAGAACTTTACATACACTCAATCACATTCCCACTCAATTAGTATTTGGTAGCATTGCCATTGTTCAATTAACAGACACATCTCAACATCAACTGTTCAGGACACTAATGAGAAGAAGAGAGTTGCTTGGGCCAAGAAACTCGAGCAATGGACATTAGACCGGTAGAAATCTGTTCTTTGGTCTGAGTCCAAATGTGAGATTTTTGGTTCCAACCGCCATGTCTTTGTGAGACGCAGAGTAGGTGAACGGATGATCTCCGCATGTGTGGTTCCCACCGTGAAGCATGGAAGAGGTGGTGTGATGGTGCTTTGCTGGTGACACTGTCTGTGATTAATTTAGAATTCAAGGCACACTTAACCAGCATGGCTACCACAGCATTCTGCAGCAATACGCCACCCCATCTGGTTTGCGCTTAGTGGGATTATCATTTGTTTTTCAACAGGACAATGACCCGACACACCTCCAGGCTGTGTAAGGGCTATTTGACCAAGAAGGAGAGTAATAGAGTGCTGCATCAGATGACCGGGCCTCCATAATCACCTGACCTCAACCCAATTGAGATGGTTTGGGATGAGTTGGACAGCTGAGTGAAGGAAGGAAAAAGCAGGTAAAACAAGTGTTCAGCATATGTGCGAAGTACATCAAGACTGTTGGAAAAGCATTCCAGGTGAAGCTGGTTGAGAGAATGCCAAGAGTGTGCAAAGCTGTCATCAAGGCAAAGGGTGGCTACTTTGAAGAATCTCAAATATAATATATGTTTTGATTAGTTTAACACTATTTTATTTCATAGTTGTGATGTCTTCACTATTATTCTACAGTGTAGAAAATAGTAAAAGAAACACTGGATTGAGTAGGTGTGTCCAAACTTTTGACTGGTTCAGTATATGCATGAAACAAGTCTCACTCAGTCATAGCAGAATAACAAATGGATTTGGCAAGAGTTTCTTTAAAGGTTAGTAGGAAAGTTAATAATTTAAACCACCTAAATACACTGAACATGTAATATTTGAAACGCAAACATTCATTTCCCAACTGCATTTTATATAATCTTACAGGCTCTTTATCATTCTCCATTTTACATTCCAATGCATGCCCACCTTGGTTTTGGGCAGCTGCTATTTGAGAATTCATCTCATCTCATTAGAAATCAAACTGGTTATCTTATTGCAGAGCACAGTGCTATATGTGTAGGCTATGCCATATGTATTGGCTAATATGCAGTTGTCGTTTTTAAACCTCCATTCTGGCATACATGACACATATGTATATCTACATGCTTTTATTTGGGTTTCTATGCTAAGTATATGATTGAATGTTCATTTAAGCCTGCAGCGAGGTACTTGAAATTAAACAAAAAATAATCATGCCAAAACATGATTCAGCAATTGAATTTACTGACAGAGATAGCTAATGAAACAGAAATTGACATGTAAAGTAGCGGGCTAGGCTAGTCTAACATTGGCTAGCTTTTCATAGATTGGCTAAATGGTCAAAGGAGTTACATCTTCATACAATCAAGACAATTAGTATTGCATGCGACATATTTCTAGTGCACTCGAAAACAAATACGTGTAGTACTTCATTCTGGGCGCTAGCTAGCAATATTCTGTTCTCCTTCATCAGACAGCAGCTCGCGATTTCACAAGAGGCTGTGTTTACATCGTAGATATAAGCATGCCATTGGTTGACTTCATCATGGCGGGTTGGTACGGGAGTTCTGATTGGTTCCATGTTTAGGCGTTCGGCAAATTTGCCTGAGCGTCCGAGTGTTGAAATATACTTTTTATAAACATAAATTGCAATAATTGAAGGTGCCAACATATTTTTTAGTCAAAATATGTTAATGTCACACAAAAAAATCCGCTCCTCCATCGACGGAGATCGATCAACTTCACGTTTTAAGGCTTCGGCCCACCACCCCGTGAATGTCCTCACACTCCAGTACAGTAGGTGGCAATGTATGCACTTCACGTTTGCGATCCAGAAATACAACTGTAAAAAAAAAAAGAATAACGTCCGTTTCCTATTGTTCCATGTGGTTGTACTGAGATAAAACGTAACTACACCTAGCCTGTAAAGTTTTACTATTTGGAGTTAATAAAAAAAAAATATTTGAAACAATCGGAGAATTCACAACACTCGTGTGGGGAACTAAAAATGCAGCACGACGATGTAAGTGAAGAGATACCAGCTAGCTGATGTCCGACACGATTGTGTCGACGCCACGCGTTATCTAGCGAGTTCTGGACATCAGTTTATTTTACACTTGTAGCTACAATATTGACTTGTAATTATGCATTCACATAGATTATCTAATCTTTCAATGACTAATAAAATGTCAGCTTGTTGGCTTGCCAGTTAGCTTGATCAATGTGTATTCTGCCATATACCTAGCAAACAGGCTAAATTTGCTAGCTGGGTCAATTCCAGGGTATTTTCCTTTAAAATGTATGTCAAGCAAAAACCGAAGATTGCAAAGTAAAACAAACTATACACAAGGACTGCTGTGAAAAAAATCCACTATACATTTTGCAAAAATATATTAACCTGCGTAGTAACAGGACAGAATCAAAAGATGGCACAAACTGTACATTTTTAAGTGAAAGATAAGTCTAAGCATCACTGTTACCGTAGAATTGCCCCTAGTTAGATATTTGGTAGATGGTTTTGGAGGAAACTGACCAGGTAACTAATCGAACACTTATTTTCTAGGTTATCTGGGATGTCATAGGAAACAGAGCGTTCTGTTCCTTCAAAGTCAAGTAAGTTACCCACTGTTGAAGTTTCATCTTTTCACAAGTGTGGATGTGGAACCCATTCATTGCTTTTAACGCCAGCTCATTTGTTGTAGCTATCAAGATGATAAGGTGGTTAACTTACAAAATACTGTTTCTGTTGGTCTTTTAACAGGACAAAGGTTCAGAACTTCTGCCGGAATGAATACAATATAACTGGGCTTTGTAATAGGTCATCTTGCCCACTAGCAAACAGTCAGTATGCAACTATAAGAGAGGAGAAAGGTACGTTGTCTCCTGTGAAATAAGTATCAGAAATATTTAGCTACACGTAGGAAGTATGTTTTTAGTAGTTAAGGGTATTGAGATTACAATGCAAATTGAGGTTTAATGTATCTGCTTACCTTTTTTCTTAGGTCAATGTTTCTTATATATGAAGGTTATTGAGAGGGCAGCCTTCCCTGCCCGAATGTGGGAGAAGGTAAGTGACAATAGAACTAAATAACTGTCTGTTAATAGACATTGGTTTATATTTGATGTCTTTTCTTTAACTTCAACTTTGTCTCGTAGGTGAAACTTAGTAAGAACTATGAGAAGGCTCTGGAACAGATTGACCAGAACTTGATCTATTGGCCCCGTTTCATCAGACACAAATGTAAACAGCGCTTCACCAAGATCACACAGTACCTCATCCGTATCCGCAAGCTCACACTCAAACGACAGTAAGCTTCCAACCTATATACACCATTCCTTTCACACACTCAAACTGATCTTTGCAGAAATTAGTTTGGTTTCCTTTAACTTGTATAGTAAAGGTCAAATTGTATTTTTTTGTTATTTAATGTTTTTAATTTTATTTAAATGACGTGTGAACTGTAAATGTATGATCTTCCAGGAGGAAACTGGTCCCCCTTAGCAGAAAGGTGGAGGCAAGAGAGAAAAGAAAAGAGGTACGTACTTGGTTAAACAGTTCAGTAGTGTTTTTGTCCCTGGCATTCAACTGTTCTGCTCCAAGGAGTGTTGGTGAATCGACCGTAAGGCATTGGCGACTCAAGAGTTCCTGTCAAAGGGTATGATTTACAAAAATCTCATGTCATGTGTAAGCATGAGATGCATATTCTATTGTTTTACAGGAAAAGGCCCTGATTGCTGCACAGCTTGATAACGCAATAGAGAAAGAACTGCTGGAGAGACTGAAACAAGGAACGGTAAATACATGGTTATGTACAGTGTCAATCACTCCACAATTTGTCACCACCTGAAGAATACTTTCAGACAAAGTAAAACTGCATGAGACAAATATGGTATGTTCATAACAGGAGATTGAGTATTAATGTTCTATTTCTTTCAGTATGGCGACATCTACAACTTCCCCATCCATGCCTTTGATAAGGCACTGGAGCACCAGGATGAGGAGAGTGAGACTGACTCAGAGGAGGAGGAGGAGGATGATGAGGTGAAAACGGCTCCTTAATCGAGTTTCTATTGAGCAGGGCCCAGATTCACAAAATCTTAAGAAGAAATGTCTTAACTGCCATTTGTTCCTTAACTATAGACTTATGAAGAAAGTTAAGCGAAGTTGCTATTCCTCAAAAGGTTCTTGGAAATATTGCGTTATTTCTTAAGTAGTTATTGGATATGTTCTTAATTCCAAGGTAGATAAACCTTGTCTTAAACTCAGGGCAGTGAGAGAATAAGCTCATGAAAGCAATTGAAATTTTCAGTATTGCTTATTTCAAACCCAAGAACATGTCTTAGAACAGTAATCTCAGTATGAAATATGCTAACATGATTGCCAATGCTTGCTAGATAGGTTGACTAGCAACAAACATCTTAAGATAATCATTCATTCTTAAGATATTGAGTAATTGCACTTAAGAACTATCTTATGAACTTAAGTTTAGACTGGTCCTTGGACTGCAAGTGTTCCTTTCAGCACAACCAATAAGATACCTCTTTTTTATTGGGCAGGGTCTGGTGCAGGACATTGGCACTGATCAAAATTAAAACCAAGTAGGAGGCCCAATGCCATCTGATGTATTTTAATCAAGTGAATGTGTTTGCAGGATGTTGGAAAGAAAGAATTTGTTGCTGATGATGAAATAGAAGAGAGCGATCTCAGTGACTTTGAGGTAACTTAAAAATATATAGCATGATCACATCTAAAGATTGCTCACATTTTGACTAATAGGGTGTGATATTGCTTGATATGCTTTAAGACTAAACATGTCTCATTTGGAAGGACATGGACAATCTGAAGGCAGGCAGCGATGAACATGAAGAATCCAGTGAAGAGGATGAGTCTGAAGAAGAGATGGAAGAAGAGCCTGAGGCCTCAGGCTCCAAAGGAAAGATGCCCCTCAAAGGCGCTGTATTCAGGAAGAAAAGGGCCTATGTGGAGATTGAGTATGAACAGGAGATGGAGCCTGTCCCCAAAAGCAAGGCAACATAGTCAGACTTCCTCTGACATGGACTCTAGGCCTTTCTTAGTTTGGAAGGTTAACCTGGTTATGTTGTCTGGAACGATTACTACTGGAATGCATCAAGCCTTTTGGTTCTTTGAGCTGTCAAAAACGTTTTGCCTAATGGGACTGTACTTCCAGTAATTTGTCAATGTATCACTCCTGGGTGGATTATGAGGATGGGGTGTAATCCTGTGATCAGGCTTGACCCCATTCAAGTTGCACAAGTCTGAAATAAGCAAATTTAGACCCACCATGAATGTCATTTCAAATTATTTCCTGTCTTAAATTCAGTTTTTCCACCTACAGGTCCTCTTCTGCCCATTTGTTCAAATGAATAAATCTCAATGCCGAGTAGCCTGACAATAGTGTAATGTCTTAAACCTGGCTGAAAGAGTTTCTGCTGTTTGATAAAGAATGACTTACCAAATCTCCCCAGCCAGCGATGTTTTAATAAATACAGTGGATCCGTAACACACAGAATGGAACATGTCAGTTTACTGTATAATAGCACTTGGGTCAGTCTTATATTGCCAGACTACATAGGTTCTGTCAGTCCTGCTCAATTAACCACATTAATCTTGATCATATCACTGTTCCAGATATCCATAGATGTGGGCTTCATTTCCAATGGAGGAATAAACACTGTAGATATGTCATGTTTGGGCCATTGTGACTGTCTCTATGCATCTCTGCACATAGGTGCTGGTGCAGCTGCTGTCGACATCCTTTAGAAGCATCTGAAGAAAGAATAGTTACCATTAATATACTGAAGAAAAATACAACTATTTCAAACTGACTGATTTTCTGATGAACTCAATTGAAATAAAGTAGGCCTTTAATCTATGGCTTCCACATGACTGAGAATACATTCATCTGGTCACATCTTTAAAAAAGCATGTATCAGAAACCCAGTCAGTATCTGACATGACATCTTCAGAGTTGAACACGTGGAATGTTGTCCCACACTTCAATGGCTGTGAGAAGTTTCTGGATATTGACAGGAACATACTGTTGCATACATTGACCCAGAGCATCCAATGGAAGGACTGTTACATTCAGCTTCCAGGAATTGGCACGGCAATGGGCCTCGATCTCGTCACAGTATCTGAGCACTCATTGCCATCGGCAAAATACAATTGTGTTCCTTGTCAGCATATATAATCCCACCGCCACCATGGGGCACTCTGTTGCCATCAAGTGGTAAGACTGGTTGGACGTACTGCCACATTTTCTAAAACTTTGGCGGCGGCTTAAGGTAGAGAAATTAAATGATCTGGCAACAGTTCTGGTGGACATTCCTGCGGTCAGCATGTCAATTTCACACCCCCTCAACTTGAGATGGCTGTGGCATTGTGTTGTGTGACAAAGCTACACATTTTAGAGTACCGTTTTGTCACTAGCACAAGGTGAATCTGTAATGATCATGCTGTTCAATCAGCTTCTTGATATGCTACACTTGTCAGGTGGATGGATTATCTCTTGGTAAAGGACAAATGCTCACGAACAGGGATGTAAACTAATTTGTTCACAACAATAAGAGAAGTATATTTTTGTGATCGTTTATTTCAGCTGATGAAACATGGGACCAACACAAAACAAGTTGCATTTCTGTTCAGTGTAAGTGGCAATAACTTGCCCCTTTATCTCAGAAGTTCTGAGCTCAGTGTTATATCATACACAACTTGAAATACATAAATGTATTACTAGTTAAGCTAGAGGGGTATTTAACTACAATTTGAGAAGGTCCAGTCCTAGGTGGCAAAGGTGCGGCTGGATATTGTCATTCTTTGGCAAAGTAACAAACCCCATCTCGCAACACATTTAACCCCAAACTGTTCACACCCTTCTTGTTGGCAGAGAAAATGTATACATTTTAAAGCAAATTTCTTGCAATTCTACACATTTTACAGTGTCACCTGAATGACTCAACAAAATCAAAATGGGGGGGGGGGGGCCTTGTGGTCGTGGCCTGTGAACAAACACGGTGTAATCTGACCATGTTAACGACAAGATAGCTGGTTAGCCTAATTTACCCACCTAGCTAACATGGCCTAGTTGATCAACTGAACATTTGACAGGTTATGAATAGCTCTAAGGTCTGTCAGTAAATGATATAACGAGGTAAACTGCTTATGCACTACCAAATTTCAAAATGGCACCTTTTACGACTACAACAGCAGCTAAAAGCCAGACTGATAAAAATGAATATATATCTATATATACACACACTAGGTATTCAGACCCCTCAACTTTTTCCACATGTTATGTTAGCCTTATTCTAAAATGGAATTTAAAAAAATTATCTATACACAATACCCCATAATGATAAACCAGAAACAGGTTTGTAGAAATGTTTGCTAATTTATTAAATATAAAATATACCTTATTTACATAATAAGCTATCCCTGAGCTATGAGACTTGAAATTGAGCTCAGGTGCATCCTGTTTCCATTGATCATCTTTGAGATGTTTCTACAACTTGATTGGACATGATTTGGAAGACTCTTCTTAGAGCTGGCCGCCCATCCAAACTGAGCAATCAGGGGAGAAGGGCCTTGGTCAGGGAGGTGACCAAGAACCCAATGGTCACTGACAGAGTTCCTCTGTGGAGATGGGATAACCTTCCAGAAGGACAACCATCTCTGCAGCCCTCCACCAATCAGGCCTTTATGGTAGATAGGCCAGGCAGAAGTCACTCCTCAGTAAAAGGCACATGACAGCCCGCTTGGAGTTTGCCAAAAGACACCTAAAGACTCTTAGATCATGAGAAACAAGATTCTCTAGTCTGATGAAACCAAGATTGAACTCTTTGGCCTGAATGCCAAGCGTCACGTCGGGAAGAAACCTAGCACCATCTCTACGGTGGTGCTGTGGGGATTTGTTTCAGCGGCAGAGACTGGGAGACTAGTCGGGATCAAGGAAAGATGAACGGAGCAAAGTACAGAGATCCTTGATGAAAACCTACTCCAGAGGGCTCAGGACCTCAGACTGGGGCCAAGGTTCACCTTCCAACAGAACAACGACCCTAAGCACACAGTCAAGACAACGCAGGAGTGGCTTCAGGACAAGTCTCTGAATGTCCTTGAGTGGCACAGCCAGAACATCTCTGGAGTGACCTGAAAAAAGCTGAGCGCCGCTCTCCATCCAACCTGACAGAGCTTGAGAGGATCTGCAGAAAATAATGGGAGAAACTTCCCAAATACAGGTGTGCCAAGCTTGTAGTGTCATACCCAATAAGACTCGATGCTGTAATTACTGCCAAAGGTGCTTCAACAAAGTACTGAGTGAAGGGTCTGAATACTTAAGTAAATGTGATGTTTTTTATTACAAATTTGCTTTGTCATTATAGGGTAGAGTGTACATTAAGGGGGGGGAAAAGAAATTTAATCAATTTTAGAAGGCTATAACATAACAATTTTGAAAAAGGGGTCTGAATACTTAATGAATGCACTGTTTATGCAGGACTCGTGGTCCGTATTGACCCAGTTCTGGGACCAGATCTGTTGAATATGGCTGCTCTAGGGACTCAAATCAATCAGTACCGCTGAAAATCAGCTTTATTGCTTGATTGAAATGTAAAGGTAATTTTATGATTGAGCTGACGTATGTAGCGTTTACCGCGATTGCAGTCTCCGCTATCGCTGAAACGTTGCCTTTAAATACCTAATACACTTTAGCGCAGCTCTTCAGCACAATGCATTGAATAAATAAATCAATCAATTTCTGATTATTGCCAAGTTGTATTCAACAGGAAATATACTTGGAGGTTAAAAGCAGACTCAACACCTTGAGTGGTACAGTGATACTGTTTTATGCCTACCTTGAGCTTGCCCTGGGTGCAGTGGTCCAACAGCAGCAGACAATGAGTGGCCTTGGTGACAAGCTCCTCTCTCACTGCTGGGGGTATGGACTCTGTGGACAGGTCACACACTAGCCTCAACAGACTCTGCACCAGGGCGGAAAGACGGCACTCCATTCTGCAAGTCCAGAGGACACAAACACTCAGTATGACAACAAAAACAGAGATGGGATTTCCATTAGTCTAATTTATTTGCTGGGGGTAATGACAACCTTGGCCAGGCGATGAGCAGGGTCTTTTCTAAAGCATCCAGGATAGCTAGTCTAGTCTGTTCTTCAGTACCGTCTGAGATCTCTAGATACCCAATGATTACTCTTTCCAATCGTTTCAGATGGCGAACAATGACGATACCCATCCTAACAAAAGAAAAGTACAATCCAAAAGTGAATTAACTAGATGTATTACATTTTAAAAAGTGGAATTTACCAGAACATCACAACAAATGCAATTTCTCACAGATACTCAATGTAATAATAGTTAATTAGCAAGAGGAGATAGACCGCACTTTTCAATGAAGTGTTCCAGACACTTGGCATAGACACTCCGAAGTGCAAGTTTATGCTCCATCTCCATATGGGTGAGGGTCAGCCGCAGCACCTCGTCATAACGGTTAGGTTTCCTGGGGAGCCCAGTGCAAGCAGGGTCTTTCTCCAACACAGGCAAAAAATCTATCAGGCATGGAAGGACCACCTGAGACACAGAGGGGAAGATACAGTATATGGAACAATAGAATACCATGATGTGACTGAGGCTACTTGGTCACCAGCTCAACTAGTACATACAAAATGTATTATGAGATGTTGGTCAGTGCATTGTACATACAAAAGCTGTTAATGCCATTGAAAGCCACAGCATTACCTCAATAAGCTGAGGCTCAGATGTGTAGAGGTGGTTGAAGAGGGCATGGTAGAGCACCTGGGCCCTGTTGTACTGACAGAGATCGGCAGCAGGCTGAAAGGGGGAGACGTTAATTGAACAGATACAGAAAACACCAAACATAGTTTTACAACCCATTACTGTAGATAACGGCATTATCTGGAAGTTCAGAGAGATATAGTACATCTCACCACATTGAGGACAATGTGATTCAGGCAGCGTACTCCCAGCACTTGGTTGTCAGTGCAGTAATCATCTGACATCAGCAGTGAAGGGGGGAAAACCTTCTCCAGATAGTCGGTCAGCCACGGCCGGCCCACCTGCATGACGATCCAGGCAAATACATGCTTAGTGGCCTGGTTTCGCTTCCAGCTGTCCCTGCAAAACATTATAAACAACACAATTAGAACATTCACAGCATGGTGCACTGATTGAAAATCTAATGCAAAGGATGTTCATTTTTGAGATTGGGATTGTTGATGAAATATGGTCAACAACACAGACGTTAAAGTGTTTGAAATGTTCTGAATAATTTCAACTTGCACTATTTACTAGTAAGTCATTATGATGGAACTCACCTTTTTAAATCAGGCTGCAGGATCTCCAAGATGGAGCCAAGGATTCCTGGTTGGCGCTCTGTGTTGTTCTTCCCAAACAGAAGCTGTGAGGTGGTCTCCCAGTCCCCTGCCTGAACCACTGAGTCCAGGAGGTTAGATGCAGCTGTTCTGGAGGCCTCACTGGTCCATGCCTGCTCTTGCATATGAGTCAACGCAAACACACACAAGAGGGGGGCAAGTGGACCTGTGAGGAAGACCCAGGAGGTGGCTTGGCAGTGGCTGGAAACAACCTCTCCCCCATTCCCAAGTCTTTGTACCAGGGCTAAGACTACTGAACTCACGACACAGGCTCTGGCCGGGATGGCCTCAAAGGAACTCTCTGGTAGTGTGCCACTGTCATTGTCACACAATGGCAAAGCAGCATACAGTGTCAGGGAGCTCACAAAGTCTACATACTCCCTTGTCAAGTCTGTGCTCTGATTGCTGCAACACTCAGAAAAAAGCCAGTGTCTGTCCCCCAGTCTGAATAGCTGCTCCACAATATGAAGGATTTCTCCACTTTGTTCTGTGGTAAGTCCTGGTGCCTTGAGTTTCTCCTGGACATGAAGCAGGACCTCAGCCACTGGACGGGAGAGCAGTGTATCAGGTTCTGCTGGGGAATGTCCCTCTTCAGGAGCCTTACATTGTTGTAGGTCTTGCAGCATATGGGACAAGTCCATCTTTGAAATATCTGTTTGGTGATGGAATTATGTTGTTTTTGTGACAATAAAACATAGAAGACATGCATGCAATATTAATGGCACAGCTCACAATTCTGACCCAGCACAAAAGCATACCTTATTGTAGATGTGTGCTATCTATAAAAAAAATAGCACGCTTATCCGTAAAAGTTAAACCTGTCAACTAGCTAGCTAAAGTTAGCCGTTTACGATGGGACCATATGGACTAACAAGCTCGCTACCTAGACATACTATAAAACATGCGTTAAACTAAAGCTAGACACCGTTGAGTGATACTTTATAACCATTCGTATTCATAGCTCTAGTATTGATAGCAGAAGGACTCTTGATTTGAAGCTTATGGTTTGACGAAGGGCGAAACCGCGGCAATATACTTCCTGGAATGAGAGAAGTAGGCGGAGCTTCTCTGGCTCACGCTATAACAGATAGGTGCACCCCATACAGAAACAAACAGTCGATATAATCGACAACAATCATCAGAAATCACGCGATATTAATCAGACAGTGGGGCGCCGTCTGATCCACTAGTTGGTCAGAAGGTTCAAATCAACGTTTCATACCATAATTTGCGAGTAGACAAATAGCATCAACCACGGCTGTTATTACACCCCGTATACGTTGGTGGCGGTAATGATAATTTTTATTACGCTGTAACAAACCTAAAGATCTTCTGACGTCCTTTCCCTTCGTCAAATTTACGTAATCGCATTATTTTGTAAACTATTTTTTTACAAAGCTAATGTAATGGATTTAAAAAGTGTTTTTACCCCGGGATAGCCCACTAATATGAGCCATACTATGGAATAATATTTTTTGAGTGCAATTCGATCTGAATATATCGTACATTTAAAAGGATTTGCAATTTTGCATGAGCAGGCTTACATTTCCCGGGAACCATAACATGGTGTCATTTCCGCGTCTTTCTTTTTCCAACACAGATAAGCCAAAACCACGACCCAGAGGGGCATTCTACGATGCTTTGAGCGCTCGCCAAGTCTCCAAGACCGGAAGGGAATATCACGTAGTGCGAATTTTCGGTTACATTTCAAACAGTTAAAATATACACCCTATATCCCCAGCCCTCAAATTAAGTGCACACTTTTGATGACGTTGCACGACGTCTGCCGAGAAAACACTTGCAAGGCAAGGGAGGAAGGAATTATTATTTTTTTTTGAATGATTTTTAAATGGACGCCTTTGCACGGAAATTCGTCAATCGTTCATCCCACGATCATTGTGTTTTCAGCCACCTATAGCTTGTGGGTGCTTTATATGCGCCACAGTCAATTATGATTGCATGTCTACTTATATTAACTATAAAATTATTAATATACGCCTACTGTATGGTAGCTCGTCTCGTAAAAGTAATTATGTTTTTGTTTGGTTAGCCTTTGGAAAATGTTAGAAATAAACCTTTTTCTTCTTCAAAAGTTCCAGCTATGCAGGCTAACGTTAGTTAGCTAATTAATTTGCTAGCTATCATACAGAACTGTCATATATTAATAATTATATAGTTAATATAAGTAGACATGTAATCATAATTGGCTGTAGCGCATAAAGCACCCACAAACTACCGGGCGGTCCATTTGAAAATCATTCCTTCCTCCATCGCACCTGCAAGTGTAAACTCGGCAGATGTTATGATCCCTTATCAGAAGTGTCCACCTAATTTGAGGGGAGAGGGTGTGTTTGGAATGCAGTCCCTGATTAATAACATTTGCACTTGTATTTCAAGATTGAAAAATATAATAGCATAATGTTGTGGACCGAGCTAGCCATTAACGTCCCTTAATGCTCAGACACATTCAATGTCTGTAGCATAGCGTATTCTACTGATTTAGTTATGTTTTACATCATATTTGTTAAATCCTTAATACATATTTGTTTCTATGCCAGTGGCTAACCATTCCCCTTGAGCATTTTGTATATTATTAAGACAGTAGGAACTTCAAGGGGAACATAATTTTACTTCACATGTGTTTTATTCACTTTGGGTGAGAACTATTTGCATACACTGAGTCAGACAACTTGTGATGTCTAATTTCTGATGGCCTTTTCCTTTTAGCATGTGAACAGTATGGGTGCTTAAAGCCACTGTTCTGGCCTTTTGTACCAGCCTTGGTGGAACAACAGGCAACAACTGTAGGCTGACAGGGAATCATAGTGCCTGGTCATCTGGCAGCTTTTCGGAGTGCTGCTGCTCTGTTGGCTGCTGGGCTGATGTGAGACTTCCCAAAGCAATAGATGGCAGACACAAGACTTGATGGATTGCCTTTAATTACATTAAATTGCTTCGCCATTGCCTCCAGTGCCTCACTAAAGTTGTCATCGATACTCAGCCTATTTAAGTCATCCAGCATTCCAGCAAACAGGTCAGTTGGTGATAATTCAGAATCTGTAAAATAAACAAACATGTTTTTTGTGCAATGTAAAAGTCACGTAATATATCACATAAAATGTGTCACTGTCAAAATAATGTCAGAGTGAACTGCTTAGAAGTACAATTCACCCTCATCATTGTCATTGGGCACAGGCTCTTAGTCAGGAGCAGCACACTCTGTTTGTTCCTCCAAGTGTAACGGATGTGAAACGGCTAGCTTAGTTAGCGGTGCGCGCTAAATAGCGTTTCAATCGGTGACGTCACTCGCTCTGAGACCTTGAAGTAGTGGTTCCCCTTGCTCTGCAAGGGCCGCAGCTTTTGTGGAGCGATGGGTAACTATGCTTCGTGGGTGACTGTTGTTGATGTGTGCAGAGGGTCCCTGGTTCGCACCCGGGTATGGGCGAGGGGACGGTCTAAAGTTATAACTGTTACACAAGCAGGTGGCCATGTCTGCAAGTGAACATAGAAACTACTAAGATACAATGCACAATGAAGGTTGTATATTTGGATGGTTCAACTGCCCTCAATATGGATGACAACACCATATACTATTATTTGAAAACACTAGTATTCATTCATGAAGTGCAGATGTACTGAACAGAAGTGCCACTGACAGTGACTATGTAAGGGGTCAGATGATATGACATGGCCTGGAACCAGTCTGATTCTCAAGAGTTTCTGCTGTCTGATTTGAATGGTACCAAAGGTATTTTTGGAAGAAAAGCCTTTTCTTCTCTGAACAAAAATATAAACGCAACATGTAAAGTGTTGGTTTCATGAGCTGAAATAAAAGATAACAGAAATTGTCCATATGCACAAAATCTTATTTCTCTCAAATGTTGTGCACACATTTGTTTACGCATTTCTCCTTTTACAAGATAATCCATCCACATGACAGGTGTGGCATATCAAGAAGCTGACTAAACAGCATGATCATTACACAGGTGCACCTTGTGCTGGAGACAATAAAAGGCCACTCTAAAATGTGCAGTTTGGTCACACAACACAATGCCACAGATGTCTAAAGTTTTGAGGGGGCGGGCCTCACGAGTGGCGCAGCTGTCTAAGGCACTGCATCACAGTGCTACAGGCATCACTACAGATCTGGGTTCGAGCCTGGGCTGTGTCGCTGCCGGCCGCGCCCGGGAGACCCATGAGGCAGCGCACAATTGACGCAGCATTGCCCGGGTTAGGGGAGGGTTTGGCCGGCAGGGATGTCCTTGTCCCATCGTGCTCTAGCGACTCCTGTGGCCGGCCAGGTGCATGCGCTCTGACACGGTCGCCAGTTGGACGGTGTTTCCTCCGACATATTGGTGCGGCTGGCTTCCGGGTTAAGCAAGCAGTGTGTCAAGAAGCAGTGTGGCTTGGCAGGGTCGTGTTTTGGAGGACACATGACCTTCACCTCTCCTAAAACCGTATGGGAATTGCCGCGATGAGACAAGACTGTAACTACCATTTGGATTTCACAAAAAAGGGGTAAAACATATAATTTTATGTTCATTTCTCTACCATAAGCCACCTCCAATGTAGTTTTTAGAAAATTTGGCAGTACGTCCAACCGGTCTCACAACCGTAGACCACGTGTAACCATGGCAGCCCAGGGCCTCCACGCCCGGCTTGTTCACTTGCGGGACCGTCTGGGACCAGTCACCCGGACAGCTGATGAAACTGGGGTTTTGCACAACCAAAGATTTTCTGCACAAATGGTCAGAAACCATCTCAGTGAAGTGTCTTGACCTGACTGCTGTTAGGCATTGCAACTGACTTCAGGGTGCAAATGCTCACCTTCGATAACCACTGACACACTGGAAAAGTGTGCTCTTCACGGATGAATCCTGGTCTCAACTGTACCAGGAAAATGGCAGACAGCATGTATGTAAATTTGGCCCCCTAAGTTTTCTGAGCAAAGATTTTATAAATATACAGTACCAGTCAAAAGTTTGGACACCTACTCATTCAAGGGTTTTCTTTATTTGTAATATTTTCTACTCTGTAGAATAATACTGAAGACATCAAAACTATTAAATAACACATATGTAATCATGTAGTAACCAAAAAAGTGTTAAACAAATTTAAAAACTCTTGGCATTCTCTAAACAGCGTCAACTGGAATGCTTTTCCAACAGTCTTGAAGGAGTTCCCACATATGCTGATCACTTGTTGGCTGCTTTTCCTTCACTCTGTGGTCAAACGCATCCCAAACCATCTCAATTGAGTTGAGGTTGGATGATTGTGGAGGCCAGATCATCTGATGCAGCACTACATCACTCCTTCTTGGTCAAATAGCCCTTACACAGCCTGGAGTTGTGTTTGGTTCATTGTCCTGTTGAAAAACACTAAGTGCAAACCAGATGGGATGGCGTATCACTGCAGAATGTTGTGGTAGCCATGCTGGTTTAGTGTGGCTTCAATTCTAAATAAATCCCTGACAATGTCACCAGCAAAGCACCATCACACCTCCTCCTCCATGCTTCACGGTGGGAACCACACATGCAGAGATCATCCGTTCACCTACTCTGCGTCTCACAAAGACACAGTGGTTGGAACCAAAAATCTCACATTTGGACTCATCAGACATAAGGACAGATTTCCACCAGTCTAATGTCCATTGCTTGTGTTTCTTGACCCAAGCAAGTCTCTTATTATTGGTGTCCTTTAGTAGTGGTTTCTTTGCAGCAATTCGACCATGAAGCCCTGATTCACGTAGTCTCCTCTGAACAGTTGATTTTGAGATGTGTCTGTTTCTTGAACTCTATTTGTTCTGCAATTTGAGGTGCAGTTAACTCTAATGAACTTATCCTCTGCAGCAGAGGTAACTGTGGGTCTTCCTATCCTGTGGCGGTCCTCATGAGAGCCAGTTTCATCATAGCACTTGAGGGTTTTTGCGACTGCACTTGAAGAAACTTTCAAAATCCGTATTGACTGACCTTCATGTCTTAAAGTAATGATGGATGGTTGTTTTTCTTTGCTTCTTTAAGCTGTTCTTGCTTCTGTATACCTCCCCTACCATGTCACAACACAACTGATTAGCTCAAATGCATTAAGAAGGATAGAAATTCCACAAATTATTTTTTTAACAAGGCACACCTGTTAATTGAAATGCATTCCAGGTGACTACCTCATGAAGCTGGTTGAGAGAATGCCAAGAGTGTGCAAAGTTGTCATCAAGGCAAGGTTATTTCATAGTTGTGATGTCTTCACTATTATCCTACAATGTAGAAATTAGTACAAATAAAGAAAAACCCTGCAATGAGTAGGTATGCTCAAACTTTTGACTGGTACTGTATTTTAAAGGCTCAGTAATCGAGGAAAACACTGATTTCACCAAAGAGGCACCAATCTCATCATGACCTGCTCTTTAAGTTACCAATTACCTCCATCACCTCTATTACAACAGGAGGATCAAACTGAAGAAGAGAAGGGAAATGTCCATTAATGTAATCCAAGGGATTTCCATCAGTTTCCAACATTTTCTTTGACAGAGAGGAACCCACATTCACAAAAAAGTTATTAAATTCATGTGAAATAACAAAAATAGTTGTAGATGCCTACTACTTGTAGATGCCTTTTTCTTATTCAACAGTTGATTGATGATTTTCCAAGTTGACTTCACATTATTTAAGGATTCTTGGAATTTGTCAATTAACTATATTTGTGGGGATATCCTGTCACGACTTCCTCTGAAGTCGGTCCCTCTCCTTGTTCGGGTGGTGTTCGACGGTCGACGTCACCGATCTTCTAGCCATCACTGATCAATTTTCCATTGGTTTGGTCTTGTCTTCCTTCACACCTAGTTCCAATCCCATCAATTGCATGTTGTGTATTTAACCCTCTGTTTCCCCTCATATGTACGCCGCTCAGTAGACAATGGACCTGATCGGACAGCTCAGAGCCTCTGCTTTTTTCTGTCTATAAGAAACAATAGGCTTGGTGGAAGATGCAGGGCAGGAACAAGCAAGCAAGGCATTCCCCGAGGCTAGATGCGGGGTGAGGGGCTTACATTGCAAACTTCCCTTGCTTGGCTAATCTTTTGGACCGACGACAAATATGGCCGCTTAGATTCACCCAAGGGCTGAGGGTTTAGGGCCGAGGTGCTGTCCACTTTTTTTGAATTTGAAACGCAGCCATAGTTCTATCCACCCCATGCAATTGCAATCAGTCAATGTAATGGACAACTTTCTTTAGAAATCCACCCCATACAATTGCAATCAGTATATATAATCTACAGCTATCATAAAATCAAGCGATATGAATCAGACAGTGGGTAGCCAGCCGCCTGACCACAGTTGGTCAAAAGGTTCAAATCAACGTTTCATATCGTGGTATAGATGTACTATATTGACAATGACACAATAACGCGAGATCACATGTCCAGCATGGCCGACAACCAGACCTCCGTTGCCCGCCATAGGAAGCAAAATTGAAATGAATAAATAAGACGTGAGTATTGTATTTGCAGTTCCTAAATTAATAAAAACAGTTTTAAACGTCACTTCTAAACAAGCTCCGCCAACTCGTGGCACAGCTGGCTAGCTTTACTGACATTGCAAGCTCGTAGTCGCATTGCTAGCCCGCGGGCGCGTTGCAGGTCGACACAGGTGCGTTCATTGCTAGGTTGCGGTTGCTAGCCCGCAGGCATGTCACATGTCTACACGGGTGCGTTCCAGGTGGTCTTCATTGCTTCATAATTTCTGGGTGTATTACAAAAGGTAGTTAATGTAACAGATTAGCATAATTGTTTCTGATTATTTTATGATTTATTGGCCTCTACTTGTATTTATTTTATACAAATCCCGACGCATTATTGCAGGGCTGACCAAATATGTTCCTGGAGAGCTACCATCCTGTAGGTTTTCACTCCAAACCCAGTAGTAGCTAACATGATTCAATTTATCAACCAGTTAGTTAGGTGCGCTAGATAACGGTTTGAAAAAAACCCTACACATTCAAACCCAGAATCCTATACGGGATTCCTCCAGACTTCGAAGACAATATTTGGAAGAATAGCCACGCGAGGCTAGTGTTGAACATATCACCGAACCACATACTGGTGGTGTTCCTGCCTGATTACATTGCATTGCATCAACCAATGGTTGTGACCCAATTAATCGACTGTCGGACATTACATTGCTATATCATATGTGGTTAGCTGATATATTAAACACCTATCCAAGCTTAGCAAGATCTGGCAGGTGTCTGCAATGTAGTCAGGCAGGAATGCCACCCATATGATATAGCAGAGCGGTATAGCAATCTAGTGCCTGACAGCTCAGTTGATGACAGTAGCATGCAAATGACTTGCTAGGCAACTATTGCTTGATGCAATGCATTATCTGCAATTTGGTCAGTGCCTGGAACATGACCATCAATTAGCTGAATCAGGTATTTTAGGTTAGGGTTGGACTGAATACCCACAGGATGGTAGATCTCCAGGAAGAGGGTTAGGTATATCTGTTGTAACTTATGTAAGTAGAAGAATTTCCTTTTTCAATGAAACTGAAAACAAGCGTTTCTTATAGGACAAGTTCAGGTAGTCCCTTGCAGTTTCAGTCCATTTTCTTTATGTTTGGTGCCTATTGAATTCAACTCTGTACTGCCTCCAACCAAGTCCCAGGCTATTGTGGGCACAATGCCCCACGATGGCTCATTTGCACTTCTATAGCTTTAGTTTTGTTTTTATGTAGAGAGCAGTCTCACGCATTGGTCGTTGACTGATGGCCGACCAAGATCCTAGTTTATGAATTCAGAAAGACTGCCACTGCTCACGGGAAAGATCAAAAGGAATGATGTGACAAACTGGTCGTGGTCTCCCATTTCAAATGTGTGTAGTATCTTTAGATTGGTCTGTTTCACTGGTCACAGCAAGACTCCTTTTTGCCACACAATCAGTCGGTGGTAATTGCTTTTGGTACAGCATGATAGGAAAAATCTCTCCAAAGGTTAAAGTTTTAATTTATTAGTAGAACATATTAAGGCACAGTGTGAATTGCATTTATCTCAAGGCCATCAGGCTGTTAAATAGCCATCACTAGCCAGTACCCTGCCCTGCCCTGAACTTACTCACTTTCACTAGTCGTTGACCACCCGGTTACTCAACCCTGAACCTTAGAGGCTGCTGCCCTATGTACTGTACATAGACATGAAATCACTGGTCACTTTAATGATGATTACTTACTGCTTTACTCATTATGCTATATTCAAGTCAATGCTACTCCGACATTGCTCATCCTAATATTTTTATATTTCTTAATTCTACTCTTTTACTTTTTGATTTGTGTGTATTGTTGTGAATTGTTAGATACTACTGCACTGTTGGCGCTAGGAACACAAGCATTCCGCTACACTCGCAATAACATCTGCTAAATATTTGTATGCAACCAGTGCAATTTTTTATTTTAATACATCATAGAATCATGTAGATGTTAAATGTATCTTTACCAGTATAGGGTCTGATAGCATAATGTAGGAAATAGTCAGAATGGCTTTGTCCTAGCAGGTAGAACTGATAAGCTGTGACATGGATCTCATGTCTTTCAGGAGTAAAATGATGGCTTCCTATTGTCATTACACTCCTGTGGTGATCTGAAGGATCAGGTTACAGTGGGTCCACTCTACAGCATGCTCTTTCTTGTAGAGGGGGAGAGCGGGAAATTGGCTGTTTTATGGGTCAGTCATAAAATATGCTGCCCCTATGCTCTGTAGTGTTCGAGATTGGAATGTGAACTGTGGAACACAGAGAGACCCTTGGACATCAAAAGTTTGTATAATTAAACAATATTTGAATTTGAGAATGTGGGATGGTCCGTGGGTAGATCGCGATGAGCCAAGTAAAGCCCAACCCCGGCCAAACCCTCCCCTAACCTGGACGAAGCTGGGGCAATTTTGCGCCGCCCTATGGGACTCCTGATCATGGCTGTTTGTGATACAGCCTGGGATCAAACCCAGGTCTGTAGTGACACCTCTAGCACTGTGATGCAGTGCCTTAAGACTGCTGTTTGCCTGTTTGCAATTACAAGAGCAGGCAAGCTTTCAAGTATTGTGGACCGTATACATTTCTCAATCGGTGTGTCTTTGATGTAGGTTAATTATTGTTATTTTTAGATTCATTATCAGAGGGGTTTCTCTTCAGAACTTTATGGGTCTAACAAAAAAATGCTAAAGTCTACTAACTTACATTGTTTCAACAAGTACATTTGTTGTAATGCTTTGATAGAATATATAGATTGTCATGTTTTCTGTTGTATGTCAGGAGTTATGGCAGGTACACAGGTCAAATGGCAGGCATTACCACCTGCCTCAAGCAGGAGTTCAGGAGTTTAAGGGGAACCTGAAGGCATTAAAAGTCAAATATTATTTAAGACGGTTGAAATCAATGGTGGTAATATATAGGGACACAATAGTGAGTCATGAAATGTTGAAAATTTTATAGTTGGAGTGAAATCTCTTCTCTGTATACATCAATGATGTCGCTCTTGCTGCTGGTGATTCTCTGATCCACCTCTACGCAGACGACACCATTCTGTATACATCTGGCCCTTCTTTGGACACTGTTAACTAACCTTCAGACGAGCTTCAATGCCATACAACTCTCCTCCGTGGCCTATAACTGCTCTTAAATGAAAGTAAAACTAAATGCATGCTCTTCAACCGATCGCTGTCCGCACCTGCCCGCCCGTCCAGCATCACTACTCTGGGCGGTTCTGACTTAGAATATGTGGACAACTACAAATACCTAGGTGTCTGGTTAGACTGTAAACTCTCCTTCCAGACTCACATTAAGCATCTCCAATCCAAAATTAAATCTAGAATTGGCTTCCTATTTCGCAACAAAGCAACCTTCACTCATGCTGCCAAACATACCCTCAAACTGCCGATCCTTGACTTCGGCGATGTCATTTACAAAATAGCCTCATACACACTACTCAGCAAATTGGATGCAGTCTATCACAGGGCCATCCGTTTTGTCACCTAGGCCTCATGTACTACCCACCCCTGCGACCTGTATGCGCTCGTTGGCTGGCCCGCGCTTCATATTTGTCGCCAAACCCACTGCACCAGGTCATCTAAGTCTTTGCTAGGTAAAGCCCCGCCTTATCTCAGCTCACTGGTCACCATAGCTGCACCCACCCTGCGCTCCAGTAGGTATATTTCACTGGTCGCCCCCATAGCCAATTCCTCCTTTGGCCGCTTTTCCTTCCAGTTCTCTGCTGCCAATGACTGGAACGAATTGCAAAAAATCACTGAAGCTGGAGACCCATATCTCCCTCACTCCCTCACTAACTTTAAGCACCAGCTGTCAGAGCAGCTCACAGATCACTGCAACTGTACATAGCCCATCTGTAAATAGCCCATCCAACTACCTCATCACCATATTGTTATTTATAAATATTTGTTTTGCTCCTTTGCACCCCATTATCTCATCTTTTGCACATCTATCACTCCAGTGTTTAATTGTAATTATTTCACCACTTTGGCCTATTTATTGCCTACCTCCCTTATCTTACCTCATTTGCACATGCTGTATAGACTTTTTCTCTTGTGTTATTGACTGTATGTTTGTTTATCCCATGTGTAACTGTGTTTGTCGCACTGTTTTGCTTTATCTTGGCCAGTTTGTAGTTGTAAATGAGAACTTGTTCTCAACTAGCCTACCTGGGTAAATAAAAATATGTGAGAAACATATATTTAAGATAGAGAACAGTGTAATGAACACAAGGGGCAATAGAGAGCTGGTTTCAAGCGCAGGGTGCAGCAGGTGTTTATTGCAATGGACCACAGGAGGAGGCAGGTAGCTGGGTCCAGGGGTAGGCAGAAGGTCATACACAGGGGGTCCAAAAGGGCAACAGTACAGGCAGGGAAAAGGCTAGTAACTAGTCCGGGAGATCAGGCAATCGGTAGAGAACAGGAAATCCGGTAGGCTAAAGTACAGGCAGGGAATAGGTAAAATGAGTCATTAGTGAGGCATGCAAAAACATCATACATCTAAAGAACTGAACTAAATAGTGTGATAATGACATACAGGTGATTAGAATTCAGGTGATTGGAATCTGGAGAGTGGGCTGCATTCAGGGGATCTAGGTGTTTGAGAGCGTGAGCTGGAAAGTGGGCTAGAAAGTGAGCTACGTGTTTGAGGGTGTGTTGGAAGCAGACGTTACAGACAGGCATTTTCCTTATGGAAGGATTTCAGTCTTTTCACCAACTATTTTCCTATTAGGATTTTTAGGTATTGTGTTTTTACATTTTATCTAATTTATTAATTTTGTCTTCTACACAATGTTTTGCTAGGTTATCGAGTTGGATTGTATGGGAGTCTAAACAGCAATCCTTGTCCACAACCCCGATGGCCCCATACCAGTCAGCGCAACCTCATCTGGGAGGGCAAAGGAATTTATTGAGGGCCAGTTTTCTGTAAAAAAAATTTAAACCAATCAGACTTGATTTTCCTTAGCGAAAAAAATGTGTCAATTCATTATAATTCACATTTCCTGTTACTGCATGATTATTTTCCTGCTGTAGCAAACTGACTCAAATGAAGATCCTACATCTGTACATCTATAATGCCTTTAAATACACTTATATAGTACTGTGCCTCTTTTATTGCTACATCTAGGCAAACCTGCAGCTTCACAGTCAAAGGGGATTGACAAGGCTAGGATGCAAGGAGTACAAGCCTTATTCAACCAGAAGTCTAGTATGTATGTTTTTATTTTAAGTAACTATTAAAATGTACTGTATGTGATTCAACAATTAAATAACGGTCCTGCTCCGCTTTTAAGCAAGCTTAAAAAATGTAACCTCTAAAAGTCAGGCAGAGTTCTGGATACAAGGGTTGACATTTGATTTATAAAAACATGTGTGGTAACTGTGGCAGGTTGGTTTACATTGTTGATATTCAAGTAAGCAGATTTCTTGATTCTGGATCACTGGTAGAAGCTTGAAATAATGTGTACACTTGATCTTCCTTCACTAAAGCCTTCATTCTGTTTAGATGAAGCAGGTGGACTTGGCAGAGTTCCATACATGGCTGTGGCTGCCAAGAAGGTGGCCATTGAGGTAAAGGGCATGCCAGGTGGGATAGAGTTTTTTAAAAAGCCCTCCCACTATGGCATGGACCAACTATCTACCATTTCGGAGGCAGGCCGTGGCATCAAGTTCACAATAAGTAAGATGCAATGCTTTCTACAATGTTTCAATGGAGAATTGTAATGTCTTGGTCATTGAGATTAACAACATTGACATGTACAGGTAGTGGCTTGACCCATTACTTTAGAAAAACAGGTTATTCCCTTTGAACAGATACCCATTGTGGCCATTGCTCTCATTAAAGGCAACGGTGGGCTTTGCTATAAATGGTGGCCATCCACCACTTGTTGTCTTTTTGCCAATGTGTCTGCTGATTTTGAAAATAGTCATTTCAGAATTAGAAATTGGGTAAATTTGTGTGAGCTCATTTACCACACTACGTAATGGATGAGGTGTTTCAGTGCAGACACTAAATTAAAAACACATCTGTTTGTTATTTGTTCAAAATGTACTGTAAATGTAGCCAACAAGTCAACCTGTAATTTGTGTTTTATGAAGAACATACTTTATCACTTTACAATTTATCACTTTGTAATTGTCTGTATTTTTTTTTCAGTCATACAACAGGCATCCTTGTAGTTGCAATGAACTCCATTATTACTTATCCATGATTAATTGTTTTTTAATAAATGTTTTTAAACATTGTTGGGTGTAATTACATTGATAGATCTAGTGAACATAGGATAAGCAACGCTGAACTGCACTGGTTGGGCGTGACGGAGAGAAGTTGTCAATACAAGCCTTACATCAAAGTTGCCTGAAGCAGAATGGAAAGTCTTGTGCCCTGACCAGTTATTCAGAAGAAAACCCTTGTGTCTAATTTACATAAGGTTGGTTAACTTACCGGCGTGGACCCAAAACACACACATCCTACACATTTATAAACTCCCTTTTTAAAGTTTTATTGCAACCATGGTGTTATTTTTACTGAAGCTTATACAGTATATCAAATAGCTAGACAATGGTCCACATCATATGGGTCAGCCGGTCCTATACCACTTTGCCCAACACGTTATACCCCAGAAGTTGTAAATCAAACCTTTTAAAGGTTGGTTTGATTTGTATTATTATGATAGGGCTCTGAAACCCATAGCTGAATGGCTTCAGACTGAGCATTTCACACTGTAAATGGCTACCGACAGTAAACTCAAGTTAGGGGTAGGGGTTAAATTTCACTTTATATTTTTATTAAAAGCTATTAGCCCGAATGTCTTGAAACCATGCTTGAAACGGCGCAAGCCATTCGGCTGTATGGAGAAATCATGTGGCACAATGGAACGAGACACAATTTAAAGTTATGGTGTATTTTACAATGCACTGCTGGAACTGGTTAAGTGTGTATTTGATTCATTAAATAATTTTAATCAAAACACTGGGTCACACTTATTTAGTCTGGATTTTCCATCGGTAGATGCTCTACAGATAGTCATACTAATAATAAACTATGTGTTGACAAGCAACTGTTTGTTACGGTTAGAGTTAGGTTTAGAATAAGGATTATGGTAAGAGTAAGGGTTAAGGATAGGGTAAGGGCTAGCAGTTAGTTGAAAAGTTACTGTCCATCTGTCAACGCTCTACAGACTATCAAAATGAGTGTTACCATACACTGTAAACTGATTCATTTAGGCAAATAGAGAAGTTATATTGTAGTAGGATGTCAGTGGGATTGAGTAACATACAAAAGCCTGCTCTTGGTCTCCCAGGGTGTTTTATTACAGTTTTCTTCAATCACTGGTGCAATTATGTGGTAAATCTTCACAACTATTAAAATGGGACATGTTTCAAAAACAAGTACATTTTCAAGTATATTTTCAATTGACTGAATACAACAAACATATTCACAAAGTCACTTGTTCACTGCACCAAATCAATCATACAATTGGCATACATATTACATCTACAGTACCTTGCGAAAGTATTCGGCCCCCTTGAACTTTGCGACCTTTTGACACATTTCAGGCTTCAAACATAAAGATATAAAACTGTATTTTTTTGTGAAGAATCAACAACAAGTGGGACACAATCATGAAGTGGAACGACATTTATTGGATATTTCAAACTTTTTTAACAAATCAAAAACTGAAAAATTGGGCGTGCAAAATTATTCAGCCCCTTTACTTTCAGTGCAGCAAACTCTCTCCAGAAGTTCAGTGAGGATCTCTGAATGATCCAATGTTGACCTAAATGACTAATGATGATAAATACAATCCACCTGTGTGTAATCAAGTCTCCGTATAAATGCACCTGCACTGTGATAGTCTCAGAGGTCCGTTAAAAGCGCAGAGAGCATCATGAAGAACAAGGAACACACCAGGCAGGTCCCAGATACTGTTGTGAAGAAGTTTAAAGCCGGATTTGGATACAAAAAGATTTCCCAAGCTTTAAACATCCCAAGGAGCACTGTGCAAGTGATAATATTGAAATGGAAGGAGTATCAGACCACTGCAAATCTACCACGACCTGGCCGTCCCTCTAAACTTTCAGCTCATACAAGGAGAAGACTGATCAGAGATGCAGCCAAGAGGCCCATGATCACTCTGAATGAACTGCAGAGATCTACAGCTGAGGTGGGAGACTCTGTCCATAGGACAACAATCAGTCGTATATTGCACAAATCTGGCCTTTATGGAAGAGTGGCAAGAAGAAAGCCATTTCTTAAAGATATCCATAAAAAGTGTTTAAAGTTTGCCACAAGCCACCTGGGAGACACACCAAACATGTGGAAGAAGGTGCTCTGGTCAGATGAAACCAAAATTGAACTTTTTGGCAACAATGCAAAACGTTATGTTTGGCGTAAAAGCAACACAGCTCATCACCCTGAACACACCATCCCCACTGTCAAACATGGTGGTGGCAGCATCATGGTTTGGGCCTGCTTTTCTTCAGCAGGGACAGGGAAGATGGTTAAAATTGATGGGAATATGGATGTAGCCAAATACAGGACCATTCTGGAAGAAAACCTGATGGAGTCTGCAAAAGACCTGAGACTGGGACGGAGATTTGTCTTCCAACAAGACAATGATCCAAAACATAAAGCAAAATCTACAATGGAATGGTTCAAAAATAAACATATCCAGGTGTTAGAATGGCCAAGTCAAAGTCCAGACCTGAATCCAATCGAGAATCTGTGGAAAGAACTGAAAACTGCTGTTCACAAATGCTCTCCATCCAACCTCACTGAGCTCGAGCTGTTTTGCAAGGAGGAATGGGAAAAAAATTCAGTCTCTCGATGTGCAAAACTGATAGAGAAATACCCCAAGCGACTTACAGCTGTAATAGCAGCAAAAGGTGGCGCTACAAAGTATTAACTTAAGGGGGATGAATAATTTTGCACGCCCAATTTTTCAGTTTTTGATTTGTTAAAAAAGTTTGAAATATCCAATAAATGTCGTTCCACTTCATGATTGTGTCCCACTTGTTGTTGATTCTTCACAAAAAAATACAGTTTTATATCTTTATGTTTGGAGCCTGAAATGTGGCAAAAGGTCGCAAAGTTCAAGGGGGCCGAATACTTTCGCAAGGCACTGTAAGTATCTGCTTTTCTCAATGCATTATTCACATAAGTTTTGATATGATTTTCTTGTCATTTGTTAAAATACATACTAAATATGACAATTAATTAGCTCAAAACGGATAACTAGTAAAACAAATTCTATAGTGTATACCAAAAGTAAAGCGTATCGTTTACATATACACAGTGTACAAAACATTATGAACACCTGGGCCCAAATTCACAAAACACTTTTTATGGAAAAACTTAAGCTTCTAAAAAAAGTTAATAAGATAGTTCTTAAGTGCAATTCCTCAGTAGTATCTTAGTGATTTTAATGGTTTAAAATAATCAATGAGTGAATTAAACATGTTATATTGCCTTCATGATCTTATTCTCTCACTGCCCAGAGTTTAAGACAAGGGTTTAGCCATCTTGGAATTAAGAACAAATCCAATAACTTTATTTTCAAGAATCTAATTTCGTCTTAACTTTTTGCTTAAGGAGAAACATAAGAAATAGCACAATAACATTTCCAATAACCTTTTTGAGGAACAGCAAATTTGCCTTGCTCTTTCCATGAGATACAGTAGACTGACCTGGTGAAACCAGGTGATGGGTTCTGACTTCTAAACTGGAAATATTGTTCATCATCAGGTATCCTATGGAAAGGAAGGGCCACAGTCTGGTTGCTACACCAGAAGTTAATGGTTATCTGTAGGACAAATGTATATGGTGTAGTCAATCAAGGTTGGATATGAGCCAGGGGCTTGTAATGTACTGAGTAAAGGAAAGGCAATCGTTTGGTTGTGGTCACTGATAAGGGTGGAGAGCTGTGGATTAGTGAAGAATGGGGGGCCGAGGTCAGGTAAGGTCAGGTCACATTAAAGGAGAAGGAACAGTTTATTACCCATATCACTTAACTTAATGATGATGTAATGTTTAGAGTGAAGGAGGAGTTCCCCTAAATTTGAGTATATATACTGTATTTGTGCTGGTGGGAACATGTCTTTGTCTGTTCAGCTGTCTGACCCACTGGATGAATAAACTTGGTTTGAGCTTTTATAGTTGTCCGTCATTTTTTACTTTGTTATGTAGAACCTAACATAGGTGAAAACTGTGATCCCTTATTGATGTCACTTGTTAAATCCACTTAAATCAGTGTAGATGTCATGAGGTGGGTGTAGCTGGTGCATGGAAGTCAGGTGCAGGAGAGCAGAGATGAATGGACAAAGCACTTTACTTAGGCAATCATAATACAGAACGCAACCGCGTCACAATACAAAATGCCCAAAGAACAAGTGAGGCAGCTAAAGTACAAAAAAACAAGTACAAAGTACCGGCTGCCACAAAGCACGGGTATAAAGCAAAACTCGGCACAGACCAGCCGGAAGCGTGCCAACCTCGACAATAAACAATACCCCACACAGACATGGAGGGAACAGAGGGTTAAATACACATGATAATTACTAGGAGATGTAAACCAGGTGTGCAGGAAGACAAGACAAAACAAATGGAAAATTAAAAGTGGATCGGCGATGGCTAGAAGACCGCCAAACGCCGCCCGAACAAGGAGAGGAACCGACTTCGGCGGAAGTCGTGACAGTAGATGAGGGGGAGAAGACAGGTTAAAGAAGAATTTCTAAGCCTTGAGACAATTGAGATTTGAAATGTGTATGTGTGCCATTCAGAGGGTGAATGGGCAAGACAAATTATTTAAGTGCATTTGAACGGGTTATGGTAGTTGGTGCCAGGCACACCGTTTTGTGTCAAGAACGGCAACGCTGCTGGATTTTTCACACTCAACAGTTTCACTTGTGTATCAAGAATGGTCCACCACCCAAAGGACATCCAGCCAACTTGACACAACTGTGGGAAGCATTGGAGTCAACATGGGCCAGCATCCCTGTTGGATGCTTTCGACATGTTGCAGAGTTAAATCAAATCAAATCAAATTGTACTTGTCACATGCGCCAAATACAACATTACTGAAATGCTTACTGACAAGCCCTTAATTAAACGTAATCAGCCTACTTTTCTCTTTTAATCAGGTTCCTACACAGGCTCAAGGATCCTGTGATGGCCGGCCATTTCCTGGAAACAGTAGTCCTTGCAGTGCTTCTGCCGTCAAGTCTTGGAGGCCCGTACTTCTCAGCTGCAGATATAATGATGTCCAGCTTCTTGGACCTCTTGGACACTTGTGCAGTACAATTAATAACTCTGGCTATAAATGCTACACATCCACCTTTTTCACAATAAGTGAATCCAGATCACTTGATCGAAGTATAACATTTGCAACTGGTTGTTGTGCATCTACCGCCATATCGTCTTCAGAACTGTGGCCTCTTGCCCCTTCAATGCTATTCACCGCCTCCACATATGAAATTTGCTGTACAGCCCTGATTCTTGACACCTCAACCTCTTTCACCCTAACAAGGCACTCAGGGAATTTGGAAATATGATCCCCACAACAGTTGCAACATTTTACATTCACAGACTCTCTAATAACATATTCCTTCCGTCTGCAAATACTTGATACATGGCGAAACGTTTTACACTTCTTTCATTGCGTTGGGTTTTGCACGAAGGCTCTTATGGCATATCTTATATGTCCCAACTTTACATAGGGTGGTAAATACTCATCAAACATCAATAATAGTGTCATGTTCTGACCTTAGTTCTTTTGTTATGTCTTTGTTTAGTATGGTCAGGATGTGAGTTTGGTGGGTTATCTATGTTCCTTTTTCTATGATTTGGGATTTCTGTGTTTGGCCTGGTATGGTTCTCAATCAGAGGCAGCTGTCAATCGTTGTCCCTGATTGAGAACCATACTTAGGTAGCCTGGTTTCACTTTTGAGTTATGGGTGATTATTTTCCGTGTTAGTGTTTGTACCACACGGGACTGTTTTGTTTGTGTCACTTTGTTATTTTGTAGTGTTCAGTTTGTCTTATTAAAATGGACACTTACCACGCTGCAAATTGGTCCGATCTCTCTTACTCCTCATCAGAAGAAGAGGACGAGCGTTACAAATACAGATAAACTTTGCTCCTTTTTCCAGTTTCCATATGGTCCAAGCAATGTGCATTAACTACACCTGGATTTTTTTTGCTGAAGATATTGATTGCCAATGTCCAACGGGACGCCAGAAAAAAACACCTTTCAAGTGTCCTGCTCCGAAAATCAAAGCTGTTCACTTCCTGCGTCGATATTTTCGCGAGCCACAATGCACGCTCATGTTGCTCTTTTAGGTACACACGATATCAACACCATACCACTCATGGTTATTTTGACTGCTTCCACTTTTTCCATCGCCTTTTTTACCATCGTTGGGAATTCAAAAGGGTTTCCCAAATTAACATCTTTATCCCAAAAAAACGTACTCCGACAAGGACCGATTCATCAGACTCATTTCCCACAACTATTTTAGCCCTTTTTGTTCAATTCTTGGACTGTTCTCCACTCATCTTTCTCGCTAACTGTACTCGACGCGCTTTCAGCCTCAAATTACACTTCTCCTTCTGCCATCTCACGGGTCCTAGGGTCCTAAGGCCAATCTGTCTCCTTCAAGTAGGTGGCTTTTTTTCATTGATTCGCCCACCAAGAGAGGAGTTTTTGTAGGATGTGTTTTACAAAAATTAATGGCTTATTTGTTACATGAGGTTTATTTGATTGAATAAACGTTTTGTAATGCTTAAGTTATTGTGAGATATAAGAGATTATTGTTATAAGTAGGACACGTGACATCCCGGCAACTTTGAGAAAAAAAACAGTAGCTACATCAGAGTTGTCTCGAGATGGCTATAGATATTCATACAGGCGGTTGATGTCAACAACTGTTGTCGAATATTTTTTTTTAAAGTATACAATATTGATGTATACTATCCACCAATCCAAAGAAAGGATAGGCGGGCGCTAGACAGCCTGCCACGCTGCTTTGTGGACAACGACTCCCATTGTGAAGAGACGTATCTTGTCAGTATATCCATCATCTTTGGCACATTTAACCTCTCTTCTACCTCAGCTACCGAAACCGCGCAAACAGTGTTTGATTGACAAACAATATGGGTCTAAAACGATAAAGAAAATGAGGAAACGAAATAGCAAAATTAAGCATTGCGATTGATGTATCGAATTTGATTGATCCTTTCAATTTTGACCGTCTTAAAACCACACAGGTTTTGAAAGAGCATTGTCAGTTACCAATTGAGAATTATTAAAATTTTTGTCACAATTCATGCTATCATAACAAGGAAATTAAATGGCAAACATGAGAACTGATTTGTCATTACATTACATTTTTAAATGTGTCAATGTTGTACTGGATGGACCATTGAAAATAAATATAAAACACATTTTGCTATTTATTTTTCAAATTGGCAGACATTATGCATACTCAATCACGATGGAGGTGTTGCCATTTATGTTCAGAGTCATATTCCTGTAAAGCTTAGAGAGGATCTCATGTAAATGCTGTTGAAGTAATATGGCTACAAGTTCACCTGCCTGACCTAAAGCCCATTCTTGTGGGAAGCTGCTATAGACCACCAAGTGCTAACATTAGGTAGTTGGATAATATGTGTGAAATGCTTGATAATATATGTAATATCAACAGAGGTTTGTTTTCTGGGTGACATAAATATTAACTGGCTTTCAATCTGCCCACTCAATAAAAACCTTCAAACTGTAACCAGTGCCTGCAACATGATTCAGGTTATCAGTCAACCTACCAGGGTATTTACAAACAGCACAGGAATGAAATCAACCACTGTATTGATAACATCTTTACTAATGCTGTAGAAATCTACTCTAAAGCATTATCCAAATCCATCAGATGTAGTGATCATAATGTAGTAGCCATATCTAGAAAAACCAAAGTTTCAAAGGCTGGGACTTTTGGAACTTTGGTGACCAAACAATTACAACTAAATCTATGGGTGAAAAAAAACAAAATAAAAAATTGGCTGGTTGATCTGGACATTTCTGATGAATTATAAATAGCTCTCTAAGGTATGCAATGAACATGACAAGAGGAACTGATGATGCACTGCTCAATTAATTTTTTTTTTTGGGGGGGGGGGGGTCCAGGTGCCCCCCCCCCTGGCAACCCCTCACCCCACAGTTTGGGAACCTCTCATCTACTACACCTATACAAATATAAATATATTGTATGTTTTTTGGACATAGTTTCAAAAGTATGGGGAAAACACCACAAAGCGAGCTCCATCACCTTATTCACATAGCAAACCTTCTGATGTATAGTATCTACTGAGCAGGTAGGTCTGTGATTTTCTGCTCATGCATTCTCATTTTGATGCTGAACACATCGCTGGTGTGTTTGGCCAAAGAGCTCTATTTTCATGTCATCCAACAAATGTTAACGCCTGGAGTTTGCTAAACGTGATTAGCACTCGGATTGGAACCAGTGCTTTGGTCAGATGACATGAAAATAGAGCTCTTTGTAAAAAAATGTTTTTAAACGAAACAATGCATTTGGAAAGTATTGAGACCCCTTGACTGTTTCCACATTTTGTTAAGTTACAGCCTTATTCTAAAATGGATCAAAATGTGTTTTTCCCCTCATCAATCTACACACAATACCCCATAATGACAAAGCAAAAACAGGTTTGTAGAAATTTTTGCAAAAATAACCTTACATCATATTTACATAAGTATTCAGATCCTTTACTCAGTACTTTGTTGAAGCACCTTTGGCAGCAATTACAGCCTCGAGTCTTCTTGGGTATGACGCTACAAGCTTGGCACACCTGTATTTGGGGAGTGTCTCCCATTCTTTTCTGCAGATCCTCTCAAGCTCTGTCAGGTTGGATGGGAAGCATCGTTGCATAGCTATTTTCAGGTCTCTCCAGAGATATTCAAGTCCGGACTCTGGCTGGGCCACCCAGAGTTGTCCCGAAGCCACTCCTGTGTTGTCTTGCCTGTGTGCTTAGGGTCATTGTCTTGTTGGAAAGTGAACCTTCGCCCCAGTCTGAGGTCCTGAGTGCTCTGGAGCAGATTTTCATAAAGGATCTCTCTTTACTTTGCTCCGTTAATTTTTCCCTTGATCCTGACTAGTCTCCCAGTCCCTGCAGCTGATGGTGTCATGTTTCCTCCAGACGTGACGCTTGGCATTCAGGCTAAAGAGTTCAATCTTGGTATTATCAGCCCAGAGAATATTGTTTCTCATGGTCTGAGAGTCCTTTAGGTGCCTTTTAGCAAACTCCAAGTGGGCTGTCATGTGCTGAGGAGTGGTTTCTGTCTGGCCACTTTACCATAAAGGCCTGGTGGAGTGCTGCAGAGATGGTTGTCCTTCTGGAAGGTTATCCCATCTTCACAGAGGAACTCTGGAGCTCTGACAGAGTGCCCACTGGGTTCTTGGTCACCTCCCAGACCAAGGCCCTTCTCCCCCGGTGGTTCATTTTAGCTGGGCGGCCAGCTCAGGTAGAGTCTTGGTGGTTCCGAACTTCTTCCATTTAAGAATAATGGAGTCCATTGTGTTCTTGGGGACCTTCAATGCTGCAGAAATGTTTTGGTACCCTTCCCCAGTTCTGTGCCTCAACACAATCCTGTTTCGGAGCAATTCCTTCAACCTCATGGCTTCGGTTTTGCTTTGACATACACTGTCAACTGTGGGACCTTATATAGATGTTTGCCTATAGATGTCCAATCAATTGAATTTAGCACAGGTGGACTCCAATGAGGCTCCTGAGTTGCGCAGCGGTCTAAGCTGCTGGAGGCATCACTACAGACCCTGGTTCGATTCCAGGCTGTATCACAACCGACCGTGATTGGGAGTCACATAGGGCGGCTCACAATTGGCCCAGCGTTGTTAGGGGTAGGCCGTCATTGTAAATAAGAATTAGTTCTTAACTGACTTGCCTAGTTAAATAAAAAATAAAGTTGTAGAAACAACTGAAGGATAGTAAATGGAAACAGGATGCACCTGAGCTTAATTTCAAGTCTCATAGCAAAAGGTCTGAATACTTATGTAAACATGGCATTTCTGTTTTTGTTTTTAATACATTTGTAAACATTCTAAAAGCCTAAAAATGACCCAACCAAGCCACACTGCTTCTTAACACAATGACCGCTTAACCCGGAAGTCAGCCACCCCAATGTGTCAGAGGAAACACCGTACACCTGGCGACCGTGTCAGCATGCATGCGCCCGGCCCACCACAGGAGTCGCTAGAGCGCGATGGTACAAGGACATCCCTGCCGGCCAAACCCTCTCCTAACCCGGACAATGCTGGGCCAATTGTGCGCCAGCCCATGGGTCTCCCGGTCACAGCCGGCTGTGATAGAGCCTGGAGTGGCACAGTGGTGTAGTGGCACAGCTTGCAAATGTGATGCAGTGCCTTAGACCGCTGTGCCACTCGGGAGGCCCCCAACCCCCCCCCCCCCCCATTTTTATTATCTATGCATAATCACTTTACCCTACCTACATGTGCATATTAACTCAACTAACCTGCACCCCTGCACATTGACCCGGTACCGGTGAACCGTGTATATAGCCTCATTATTGTTATTTTATTGCTGCTCTTTAATTTTTTTACTTTCATTTATTTTGCCAATATTTTATTAACTCTTATTTTTCTTAAAACCTCATTGTTGGCTAAGGGCTTGTAAGTAAGCATTTCACGGTAAGGTTTACACCTGTTGTATTCAGCGCTTGTGACAAATATATATATTTTTTGAGCTTACCAACCAAAATTTCAGGGTCAGGCTGTTGAAATTACAGATAGTCCCTTTAAGGCAAAACTATGTTTAATTCTACACTCAAACAGTAAAATCCCTTTGTCAAATAATCTAAGAGAAGTAATGTCTTCTGGCCAATGCATGATTAAGTTTGGTTAATATTCCAAAATGTGTCAATGCAATTGATGATGACTTTCATAGCATCTACTGGTAAATTTAATGGAAATCTTCATATCCCAATGCCTTTTTTTATTTGTGTTCTATTGGTTTGACCACAAGTAAAGACAATGACAGATTTGACTCATTTGGGGAGTGACGATGTCCAGGATAGGTTACTTCACATGTGATGTCTCCATTCTTGTCACCAGTCTATGAATGACGCAGTTCTGTTTAATTATCACACACATTTATCTGGAAAGCCAAACAGGTTCCTATTCCGTCATCTCAGAGTAACAGCTTAGGAGTTTCCTGTTGGCCAAGCTTACAGCCTCAGAGGAGGGGAAAAGACCATCATTGATGGGAAAACACAATATGAAAACATGTATATATTGATTGAGTGAGGAAATAATGTGAAAAATAATATACTGTTCAGATAAACAGGCAGGTAGCCTAGTGGCATTGGACTGGTAACCGAAAGGTTGCAAGATTGAATCCCCGAGCTGACAAAGTAAATAAAACTGTCGCTCTGCCCCTGAACAAGGCAGTTAACACACTGTTCCTGGGCAGTCATTGAAAATATGAATTTGTTCTTAACTGACTTGCCTAGTTAAATAAAGGTCAAATTTAAAAAAAATTAAATGTGGTGTCTCAAATAAAACTTCCACCATTTTGAAATAGCCTCCTACTTGAGTCTTCTGGTGAAACTTTCCTTTATTCAAACTTCAGTATAAAGCTGGAATTTTCCACTTGACCCATTGTACTTGACTTTTTATTCTGTTTTCCAGATACATTTAATAAGACTTAATTTAGCATTTATAACGTGCAATCAAATATATACTTTGGCTTTGACAATTTGCTTCGCATCACATGCGCTTGTAGTGGCAATATGTTATTTATGTGGGCCAAGAAGATTTGAGGCATTTGAGCCACAATGATGCCAGTCTTGCTCTCTTTATCTCATCTTTGCCTCTTTGTGTTCATAATTTCCACTCCTTGGTTAGAAGTAAACCAACCCAACACAGAGGTTGTGTCCCAATGGCACCCTAGGCTATTCCCTATATAGTGCCCAACTTTAGACAAGAGCCCTATGGGTTCTGGTCAAAGTAGTGCACTACATAGTGAATAGGGTGCCGTTTGGGACAGAGACAGAGCCTTGCTACAGCCAAAGAGGAAATTAAAGGTGAGGCGAGATAGCTCTTGCACTATACCAGACAGCAGCCGATTGGCTGATGCAGGGAGACACACTAGAAGAGAGGATATTACATGTTACAGCATTTGAACTAAAAGCTCTGAGCTTTTATGCGCTCTGAACAAGCATTGTTCTCTTGTCGAGCGATGTGAATGAAATAATCCGCTTTCATGATCGTGGATAGGTTATATTCAGCAATTAGGAATAGGCCTAGGAATAAGCATTATTCTAGATCTAAACCAATTAGTTATCCGGATACACTGAACATATTTCAAACATTGAAAGCTACTGATTCATATGGTAGGCGCAACAAATTAACATAAACGTAGCTACAATCAAATGCCAAATGTATGTAAAGATGTCATTTTCAAGCTTATAGTAGGTTTTAATGTTTGTTGAGCCTGCACAAGTGTTCCTTTCACCTATTAGTACATTAAGCAAAATTATTAACAGAACTCTGACAGAGTTACGCACGCACGCACGCACGCACGCACGCACGCACGCACACACACACACACACACACACACACACACACACACACACACACACACACACAATAAAATGCAAACACTACTGTCCCTATACATACCATATTAAAAACACAGGTGCCATTGTTTGTTATTTCCAGCAATAAGGTCAGAGGTCATTAGGAAACTTTGAATACAGATAAGTGCTAACAAAATGCCTTTTCTAGACAACATGTCAATTCAAAGGCATTATGAACAATGCCTCTGCTCTTTCACTGTAAAAAAAAATGTGTGTGTTGGGTTGACAAGGAGCATGTTACTCCTCCGTTTCCTCCTCGCTCTCGTCACTCAAAGGGAACTCTCGACACTCCTTCTGTGTGTTGTAGCTCTTCCTGTGCAGAGGGCATTCCTGGTCTATGATGGCCTAAAAGACACATAAGACATTTGTTAAAGATTGTCATGGGCCGTAAGAAAGTACCTGATTTCAGGGCATACAATTAAGAGTAGGAAATAATCTTTATTTTCATATTTGACTCTTAAACTCCTATTTGTATTATTAAATTATTAATTGGATTTTATAATATTATTATTATTATTAATTTCTAATAATTTATTCCTTATTTTCTGTTATGACTGTATCTTTGAAGTGCATGACCATCAACTTTAAAACCATGATCATAATTATTCGGTAAAGACCCACATCAATAAGAGGCACTATCTTTTCTACAATTATACCTTTGGCTAATACACCTTCCCACTATATGTGAGGGCTGATTCTCTGTTAGCTGGCACTGATACAAACACATTGGATTGCAAACCTCACCTCCTAGGATGTGTTAGAACACGTTGGTCCAGACATTCTGGTGGGTCTGGATTATGACTGGAGCCAGGGGATAGCAAATAGGAAATACCACTCACCATCTTCTCCTCCCTGATGGCAGGATTACGCAGGAAGAAGCACAGTGGAGCATAGAAGATGTTGATGATGCCAATGAATACCATGAGGTAAGGAAATCCAATGGCCCTGACCAAGGAGCCCCCTATCGAAGGACCTGGATCACAACAACACGGGAGACAGAGGATGGTGCTGGGTCAGGCAAGCTAGGAAACGTTGAATCGCTGAGACCCCTGGCTGGGTCATACAATTCAAGTGATTTATTGTATTTGCTGTATTTGTGTAGAAGCAGACAACAAAGGAATGATCACTCACCAATGGCAAAACCCATGCACAATGCGACATCAGCTATGGCGTAAACACTGCCATAGACCGAGGCATGGCGAATATCCACCAGGTATCCCATTATGGCCATCATAGAGGAGTCCACCATTCCTAATACACACAGCAGAGAGTTCATAGTTGTAATGGTGATTCAGACCATCATTCATATGGGTTTCTATATAACACATTGGCACCCACCAATAGCAAACCCCAGGCCTGCATTTGGACCAATAAGACCATAGATGTTCTTTGCAAAAGGAACCTATAGGACAAGAAATATGATGGTTATTCATTGAACTACCTTGTGATCTTGCAGAGACAAAAAAGTGCATAGGAAATAATACTCACGCAAAGGAGGCTGATGCCAACAATAAACATCCCAATCATGGAGCACAGCCACCTGAGGAGAGGAAAATACCTTCTCCTGACTGCGAATCATCAACTTCATCACACACACACACACACACACACACACACACACACACACACACACACACACACACACACACACACACACACACACACACACACACACACACACACACACCAATTCACACAACCCCTATAGGCTTACATGAGATCTCCTTTACTGAGTAATTAGCATTAAAGAGATGGTGAAATGCTTTTATATATTGATCATTGATACAGTACCAGTCAAAGGTTTCGACACACCTACTCATTCAAGGGTTTTTCTTTATTTTGACTATTTTCTACATTGTAGAATAGTAGTGAATACATCAAAACTGTGAAATAACACTTGTTATGGCTGCAATCCCGATATCGGGATAAGTGTCATCAACAACCGCTGAATAGCATAGCGCTACATACAATAAATATTACTATAAATATTTATATTCATGAAATCAATATAAGTGCAATATAGGAAAACACAGTTTAGCCTTTTGTTAATCCACCTGTCATGTCAGATTTTGAAATTATGCTTTACAGCGAATGCAATCCAAGCGTTTGTGTAAATTTATCGATCGCACGATAAACATTAAGTACACTTAGCATCAGGTAGCTCAGTCACGAAAATCAGAAAAGCAATCAAATTAATAGTTTACCTTTGATGATCTTTGGATGTTTTCACTCACGAGACTCCCAGTTACACAACAAATGTTCCTTTTGTTCCATGAAGATTATTTTTAGATCCAAAATACCTCAGTTTGTTTGTCGCGTTATGTTCAGAAATCCACAGGAAAGAGCGGTCACGACCATGCAGACGAAAATTCCAAATAGTTTCCATAATGCCCACAGAAACATGTCAAACGTTTTTTTATAATCAATCCTCAGGTTGTTTTTAAAATATATAATCGATAATATATATACCACAAATGTCTTTCACAGTAAGAGAGGGGAAAACAATGGCTGTCCAAATTCTGTTGCGCGAGCAAAACTCATGTGACCACTTGACGGAATGTTATCGTCTGGCTCATTTTTCAAAATGTAAGCCTGACACTACAGTGCCTTGCGAAAGTATTCGCCCCCCTTGAACTTTGCGACCTTTTGCCACATTTCAGGCTTCAAACATAAAGATATAAAACTGTATTTTTTTGTGAAGAATCAACAACAAGTGGGACACAATCATGAAGTGGAACGACATTTATTGGATATTTCAAACTTTTTTAACAAATCAAAAACTGAAGAATTGGGCGTGCAAAATTATTCAGCCCCTTTACTTTCAGTGCAGCAAACTCTCTCCAGAAGTTCAGTGAGGATCTCTGAATGATCCAATGTTGACCTAAATGACTAATGATGATAAATACAATCCACCTGTGTGTAATCAAGTCTCCGTATAAATGCACCTGCACTGTGATAGTCTCAGAGGTCCGTTAAAAGCGCAGAGAGCATCATGAAGAACAAGGAACACACCAGGCAGGTCCGAGATACTGTTGTGAAGAAGTTTAAAGCCGGATTTGGATACAAAAAGATTTCCCAAGCTTTAAACATCCCAAGGAGCACTGTGCAAGCGATAATATTGAAATGGAAGGAGTATCAGACCACTGCAAATCTACCAAGACCTGGCCGTCCCTCTAAACTTTCAGCTCATACAAGGAGAAGACTGATCAGAGATGCAGCCAAGAGGCCCATGATCACTCTGGATGAACTGCAGAGATCTACAGCTGAGGTGGGAGACTCTGTCCATAGGACAACAATCAGTCGTATATTGCACAAATCTGGCCTTTATGGAAGAGTGGCAAGAAGAAAGCCATTTCTTAAAGATATCCATAAAAAGTGTCGTTTAAAGTTTGCCACAAGCCACCTGGGAGACACACCAAACATGTGGAAGAAGGTGCTCTGGTCAGATGAAACCAAAATTGAACTTTTTGGCAACAATGCAAAACGTTATGTTTGGCGTAAAAGCAACACAGCTGAACACACCATCCCCACTGTCAAACATAAAAAAAAATTCAGTTTTTGATTTGTTGAAAAAGTTTGAAATATCCAATAAATGTCGTTCCACTTCATGATTGTGTCCCACTTGTTGTTGATTCTTCACAAAAAAATACAGTTTTATATCTTTATGTTTGAAGCCTGAAATGTGGCAAAAGGTCGCAAAATTCAAGGGGGCCGAATACTTTCGCAAGGCACTGTATGTCTGAAGACTGACACCTTGAGGAAGCGATAGGAAAAGGAATCTGGTTCATTTCCCTTTAAATCCAGCAAAGGGAGGCTATGGAACATGGAGTTTTCAAAATAGAAGCCACTTCCTGTTTTAATTTTCCTCAGGGTTTCGCCTGCAATATCAGTTCTGTTATACTCACAGACAATATTTTGACAGTTTTGGAAACTTCAGAGTGTTTTCTATCCAATACTAATAATAATATGCATATATTAGCCACTGAGACTGAGGAGCTGGCCATTTACAATGGGCACCTTTTCATCCAAGCTACAAGCCATAAAAATATATGGAATCATGTAGTAACTGAAAATTTGTTAAACAAAATATTTATATATTTGATATTTTTCAAAGTAGCCACCCTTTGCCTTGATGATAGTTTTGCACACTCTTGGCATTCTCTCAACAAGCTTCACCTAGATTGCATTTCAATTAAGAGGCGTGCCTTGTTAAAAGTTTAAATGTTGCATTTATTTCCTTCAAAATGCGTTTGAGCCAATCAGTTGTTAAAAAAAGTCCATATTAAGGCAAGAACAGCTCAAATAAGCTAAGAAAAATGACAGTCCTTCATTACTTTAAGACATGAAATCAGTCAATCAGGAAGAATTCAAGAACTTTGAAAGTTTCTTCAAGTGCAGTCGCAAAAAACATCAGGCGGTGTGATGAAACTAGCTCTCATGAGGACCGCCACAGGAAAGGAAAACCCAGAGTTACCTCTGCTGCAGAGGATAAGTTCATTAGAGTTACCAGCCTCAGAAATTGCAGCCCAAATAAATGCTTCACAGAGTTCAAGTAACAGACATATCTCAACATCAACTGTTCAGAAGAGACTGCGTGAATCAGGCCTTCATGGTCAAATCATGGTCAAAAAGAAACCACTACTAAAGGACACCAATAATAAGAAGAGACTAGCTTGGGTCAAGAAACACAAGCAATGGACATTAGGCCTGTAGAAATCTGTCCTTTGGTCTGATGAGTCCAAATTTAAGATTTTTGGTTCCAACCACCATGTCTTTGTGAGATGCTGAGTAGGTGAACGGATGATCTCCGCATGTGTGGTTCCCACTGGGAAGCATGGAGGAGGAGGTCTGAGGGTGTGGGGGTGCTTCGCTGGTGACACTGTCTGTGATTAATTTAGAATTCAAGGCACACTTCACTAGCATGGCTACCACAGCATTCTACAGCGATACGCCATCCCATCTGGATTGAGTTTAGTGGGACTATCATTTGTTTTTCAACAGGACAATGACCCAACACACCTCCAGACTTTGTAAGTGCTATTTTACCAAAAAGAAAAGTGATGGAGTGCTGCAGCAGATAACCTGGCCTCCACAATCACCCAAACTCAACACAATTGAGATGGTTTTGGATAAGTTGGACCACAGATTGAAGAAAAAGCAACCACCAAGAGCTCAGCATTTGTGGGAACTCCTGTTGGAAAAGCATTCCAGGTGAAGCTCGTTGAGAGAATGCCAAGAGTGTGCAAATCTGTCAACATGTCATAAGGTGGGAACTTTGAAGAATCTAAAATCTAAAATATATTTTGCTTTGTTTAACAGGTGTTTTGTTAGTACATGATTCCATATGTGTTATTTCATAGTTTTGATGTCTTCACTATTATTCTAAAATTTAGAAAATTGTAAAAAATTAAGAAAAACCCTTGAATGAGTAGGTGTGTCCAAACTTTTGACTGGTACTGTATGTAGGAGCAAATAGAAGCTAACAGGAAAAGATCAACGAAAACCTACCTTCCCATTTTGTTAGCCAACAAACCAAATAAATTGGTGCCAATAAGGTAAGAAATGCTTGCTGGTAGGAAAGCCATACCTATAAATCAAACGCAAATCACTGTCAGACACAGGAAGGAGTATTGCAATCTAAAATATTAATTGTAAAGAAAAAGACAACACCGGAACGTACCAAGCTGCCATTTGGGAGAGCACATGGTCTGCATCATCCAGATGGGAAGTGTGGGCTCCAGAATGGCAACTCCCATGTTGGCGAAGCACAGAGAGCCTGAAACCAAAGCACCAAGGTCAGCTCACTTCTGTTTTAGGACTATGTATGCTTCCCAAATGGCAATATAATCCCTATTTAGTGCACTACTTCACCCATAAGGCCTGGTCAAAAGTAGTGCACTAATAGGGAATAGGGTGACATTAGGGACACTTCCTCTGTGTTTAGCCTTCGTCTCTGGTTGGTTATTCTGACAGTCAAGGCCCAGTCTCACCTGCGCTTATGAGAACGTAGGGGTCCTTCAGAAGGGTCAGCAAAGGAGTGCCCTCCACACTCTGTAAGTTAATGTGAAATGTTAAGCCGGAGGAGACAGAAAGAGAAAAAATGTCTGTTTTTTTCTAATGTGAGGGAGTTGTGAAACGTCACCATTCTAAAATAAGACAGCATGTGTAACTTAATGCAATGATGGCTTATGTTCGGTGCATCTTGAGGTTCCTCACATCCTAGCTCCTCGCCTCCTACTCTACAGTATTGGAACAGAAGGTCCAACGTCCCTTGCCTCAGGCTTTCTTCTCTAATGGTTTGTGGAGGTGGGAGGTTGGACATAGCATTTGAGGAATCAAGAAATGATGAATTGAGATGAAGCCCCACTATTTTAAGTGATTGGGAATTGATCAAGTCAGTTATGTTCATTTTGAGAGTGTGTTACATTTTTTTTAATCTCGAAAGAGATGGTAAAAGTATACTCACTCCTGGTGAAATCTTTGATGGCTGAAGTATAAGAAGTTGTAACGCTGTGTGTTTAGAGAGTCAGACAGTTGGCATTAAGGAAACATTCCTATAATATACCTTGTCCTCTCCGAACAATACAAACAGCTTGCCTGTCTAAACTGTTCATTCTGATTGTTAGCCACAAGAGATAATCTGGTAACACTTTACGTTACAGTGCCCTTATTACTCTGTAACTACTCCTGTAATTACAGTGTAACAACAAATATAGTAATTCCTCATATTACACTGAACTAAGCATAACCCTAACCTTAGCACCGACCCTAAGCCTAAGTAACCGTAAGTACATTGTAAGTACAGACCGTACTGTACAAGTACTGAGTGATTACGATACTTGTTACACTGTAATTACAGGAATAATTACAATGTAATAAGGTCACTGTAATGTAACGTGTAACAGATAAACGGTATTGAAGCAGTCATAGCACTGAGATTAAATCAGTTCTTGATATAATATTATAATAAATATTTTTATTTGTTTACCTCCATCAAATACTGCAAGGAAAGCCAAGATTAAGAAAGGAGCAGTCTTCCCCACAAATGAATACATCACACTGCCAAATGGCGCTCCAACTGTCAAAGACATTTTCAAGAAAAAGTCCCTGATTTTACATATGATGATTTCAAGTTTGTCATGTTGTAGCATAAAACACGTTTCACCATAACCATTTGCTATTTAGCAGATGCTTTTATCCAAAGCAACTTACAGTAGTAGTGCATACATACATTTTCATATGGGTGGCCACAGTGGGAATTGAACCCAAAACTTGGGCATTACAAGTGTCTTGCTCTACCAACTGAGCCATACTGGAACACTAGGATCATAGAAAGGGGGAGTAAGGAGAGTAACTCACTGAGGACTCCCATGGCCAATCCACCCAGAGCGATCCCCATGGCTACGCCTCTCTCCTCATCATTTGTGTACACACTGGCCAACATTCCCAGCCCTACAGGAGAAGACGTGCTTTTCACTTAGACATTAAGATGCTAGGACAAAATAGTTCCATTTCTATTGCAACACTGTGGAGTTAGGATATTATTGTGAAACACAAAACACAACACCCACACACAGTACCTGCCACAGAGGAGAAAGAGGAACCAATTCCCTGAAGAGAGCGAGCAAAAAACAACAAGGCGTATGTACCTGAAAAGGCAAACACTGACAACCACCAGACACAACCTCCGTTACCATGACTGCACTGTGGTAAGATAAAATCAAATCTAAAGATGACGCATTGGAGTTGTGAAAGAGTCATGGTGTGTATATTAGAGATCACTACCTCAATTATATCTCATTATCAACTGTGTGTAATAAGTTAGAAGCCAGTGTCAGACACACATACTTATTGTTGAAACAAACATGATGATGAAGCCAGCAAACATTGGTATGTGATATCCAACCCTTGGGGAAAAAGAGAAGGATATGATTAGAACCAGTGTGTATTGTATTTCTTCATGTTCAATAAATGAGATATTGAACACTGTCCTAGCTAGCTGTGATTTTGTCACACACACAAAACACTTGCTGTGAAGCCGGAACATGTACCTGTTGGTCAGGGGACCCACGAAGGGGTTGACTAGAAGCTGCACCAGAGCCTTGGAGGCAAAGAGGAGTCCCACACGAACATTCTCCTTGTCCAAGAAGGCACTGTCCTCCTGGCATGTGCTGCCTTTCACCTGGCTGGAGTTTCTGGAGATGTTGAAGAGGAGGGCCTCAGACAGGTTGCTCTCAGAGCCTCTGAGGCTGTAGGAAGTGTTGTCGTAGAAGGAGTGGACTGAGGCCAATGTGAAGCCCTCCTCAGATGGCCTCTGTGTGCTTGGCTGGATGAAGGGGTCTTGTGTCGGGTGGTCAAGGGCATATAAAAACGTTGGGATGATGGGCACTGTGAGAGAGGAGAGACGACACATTTGGGTTTGGGGGAGACTGTGGACTTTAAAAGGCAGGCGGAAGGAAGAGAGGTCAACCCTTTTTTTCTCAGTACTGGGGAGGCACAGTGGATCTACTCCATGAGGGGGAATGTGGTCGCACTGCTCTCTGTCGCACCGAGTTATTCTCTGTGTGCTCTAGAAGTCAGGCGAGGTAAAGGCAATTGCCATGGTCACGCTAGCTGCACTGTTGGCCCTGCAGCTAAATATGAAATGAAATGTGTGATGTCCCTTTTTCAATGCAGATGTCACTGCCCGATCTAAGGTACACGCCACGTGCACTTTTGAAAGTGTGTGTTTGTGTGTATGTGTGTGTGTGGGTTGTCTGGACTCACCGACAACAGTAAGCAGCATGTTATCCAGTAGCAGGGCAACACACACGACCACCAGCACCAGTCTGGAGGAGCCTCTGCTCTGTCGCAGCCACTCCCGCACCCACACCAAGGGGTTGAACAGTGGCATAGCTCTCCACGGACAATAGCTACAGAACAGTTCTCTTTTTCGGATGAGAAACAGATATGCTGATTATTAAAACATATTTGACAACATCAACATTTGTTTACCAATTTAGTCACAAGAATATGTCCCCACAACCGTGTCTGTACATTATCGTTACACCACTACATTTGAGTTAGTCCTAAACTAACTACACATAACCTACTCCAGGTATACTCTTTTCATCTGAAAATATAAAACCGTAATCGTAAATGATCCTGAAGGGGTCTCATCTCTCTGTGTGTACTACCTCCAATGTTACCTATCCCTGCCCTGCAGCCACCACTCATGCACCATCCGTTTCAATTTAATAAGCTGAGATGTGGTAGCTAATGGAGTGAACTGGTGGCTGCTTTCTGGATGGTCAGGCATGGTATTTCTGGAGAGACATTTGGCTCCGAGGATTTATTTTTTTCTCTCAGCAATAGGATTAGACTTCCTCCAGGGCCCTCTCCGAACCTTGCCTGCTGTGTTCTGTTCTGATCAAGGTAAAGTGCAGCCTGCTTGCCTGCCGTGGTGCTCATATACTGTAAATAAGGACGGGTTAAACATCATGTTAAACGAACGTCTGATCGCACAGCTCCATAATATCTTGTTTTAGCACATTCTAGTCAAGAACAAATGTGCAAAGGGCTCAGTACACACAGTACCAATCTTCTATGAAAATCACGATGTCTTTCAGTAACAGAGGTGATTATGGATTCATTTCTGCAAATTAGGTTTGCAGAGAAATCTAAATAGCTTACTCTTATCTTTAGTCATCTTATGGCAGGGTAGCCTAGTGGTTAGAGTGTTGGACTAATAACCGAAAGATTGCAAGTTCAAATCCTTGAGCTGACAAGGTTGTTCTACCCCTGAACAGGCAATTAACCCACTGTTCCTACGCTGTCATTGGAAATTAGAATTAGCTCTTAACTGACTTGCCTAGTTAAAGAAAGGTAAAATGACTATATTGACACATCATATAGCCCATGCGTAACTGGTGGGAACAAACCAATGGATAACATTACAATTCATTTTGAGTCATATTATTTGCACCTTTAATGATTACAGAACAAACTATAATTAACATTTCGAAAATTTATTAGCCTCATCCTTCATTAATTTCAGTTAGGTCTATAGTAAAGTATTGAGGATCCCTTAAGTCCAATTCGACCTGAGTCAAGACCTCTTACCTTCAGATACATCCTGCAGATCCACATCGGATACAAGTGGTCATCTCATCCTCCTGTTGCTCTATTTAAGTCCTCTTGTGGCTGCCCTTTTTTCATAGGGTAGTCACAGCCCCCTCACAAACACATGCACGCACGCACACATACTGTACACACTCCATGACCTGAGCTCACTCTGCGTCACAGGGGGAAGTAATTGTCTACATCTGCTGCTCTTTATTGAGAGGGGGGGGGGGGGGGGCTGTATAACCTGAGGCTGGTGTTGTTCACAATAAGCTTTATCTGCCATCTCAGCCACATTAACCCTTTTCAAACTGTGGAACAACCTGGTATTTTCCCCTGGCCTGTTTGCATTGCACCTTTGTCCAATTGGCTCTGTCAACAGGTTCCTGTGATGCCAGCGTACCAGGAAGAGAGTCTTGTAAACTGTAAACAAAAGGCAGCACATCCACTTCTCACTGTGTACACCTCCAAACCTGCTGCTGGAAAACCTGGAGCCACTGTTTGTTCACTGGTTGATATGTAAATATCATATCATCAAAGTGTAAAATTGGTCCAATTAGAAAATGAAGGATTTTGAGAACTCCTGAAATCCACACCACTCGCCTCTCTAAAGAATTGTTCACACTGCAGGCCTTAATGCTCAAATCAGTTTTGTTTATCAAATCCGTTTTGAAATACTTACTGTCCAAATATCACGTTACAAGTGACCAAATTAGGACTGGTAATTTGATGACATGGCTATGCTAGTCATAGTAATGACAGGAGTGTGCACAGTGGTGTTGGCTAATTGGTGGTGGTGCTCGTGCTTCCCATCACTCAGAAGATTTGTAGCAAGCTAAGATGACAACAATTCCTGCCATAGACGTTTCCCAGTTGCTGTGAATGCTCAAAGAACACTTTTAAAGCACCAAAGGATAAGATGAGTCATTTTTGGCCAGCCAAGTCAGTCAACTAGCTAGCTAGGTAGCTGTTTAGCTTCCTATAACATTCACTAATTTGTTTGTAAGCAATTAACAAGATAATTAGCTACCATATGGTCTTGTCAAACTCTCAACAGAGTAGCTAGCAAGCAACAGTATATGCCAAATAAAAGTTAATAAACCACTTGAGGGCAAATCAGATTTTACCATTCAGACACAAATCACCTGGCCAGGAATCAGATTTGTATCTGACTTCAAAGCACCTTTGAAGGTGGTGGGCTGTATAGACTTCAGGAAAAATAACAGATTCTAATCGGATTTGCAAAAAAAATGGATTTGAGTCACTTCAAACTGCCAATGTGAACATGGCTTAAAAGTACCATGTGAATCTAAGAGGGATAACTCCTTTATAGCTTGAATTATTTTCTTTGCATAAATGATAGTCATGTACTGTTACTATATTTCTGTCAGCTTGGAATGAATTAGTGGTGTGCATGGGTTTTAGTGGGGTAGGGAGTACTGTGTTTTGATAACTGAAATTCACCTGGAACTGAGCAGGTGCCATTGCCTACTGGCTCGAGGGTAGGTTTTAAAATAGGCAGACCTGCATCAAACAGCCCGCCTGGACTACCGCAAGTTCACTCTCCCTGTGTGCGCATGTGTACACATCATGTTAAGAGAGAGAAAAATTGAATCAAAATCACATTTGATTTGTCAGATGCGCCGAATACAGCGTGTGTAGACTTTGCAGTGAAATGCTTGCTTACGAGCTTTTCCCAACAATGCAGAGTTAAAAATAACAAGGCAACTGTAAGCAAAAACAGTAAACATTAGTGACAACAATTCAAACTAGACTATACTGTAAGTAACAAAGCATGTGCCCGTTATAGCGCCACCGTGTGGTTGATGGAATGTTCTTGCATATGTTGAGTCTTGACAGTGTTTGCAACATATGTACCAAATTGTGACCATGACCATGCCCCGGTGAATGTTTATTGCTTAATGATCATGTTGTTTTAGGTAGTAGTCTGGAAAATATTGCATTGAGAGACCTTTGTCCATCTAAGCCACATATCAAGGTTTGTGCAGATCAGTCATTCAGTGCCAGAGGAGTAGCATTTTAAGTGTTTTTCACAAAATTCAAAATGGCAAAAAAATCCATCATGGCGGACCTTATGGATCTCTGAAGCAAATGTGTTCCTTGTGAGGAGAAGGACCAATGTACCACATTTCATGACTTTAGGTAAAATGGGGTGAGGGGCATGACATTTATAAGTTAGAGTTTTCAATCGCTTGTTATAGCGCCACCATCTGGCCAATCCGTGTAATTTTGTAAATGCCGGATCTCTATGGCAAGACACATCATTCACCTAAGTTGAGTCAAAATCAGGATAGTGCTGTCTAAGATATCTCATGTGACAAACGTACTAACGGACGGAGAATGTGCTGAAGAAGATGGCTGATGTTTTACGTGCTCCTAACCAAATGAGTTTTTGTTCGTTTTTTGCATTATTTGTAACTTATTTTTGTACTTATTCCACTGTTGTGTCATCGACAAACTTAATGATGGTGTTTGTCCATGTTGCTGCTACCATCTCTTATGACCGCAAATAACTTCTGGACATCAGAACAGCGATAACTCACCACGAACTGGCAGAATATTTTTTTTCCATTAACGAGTCCGACGAGCCCGACGTGAAGGACATACTGCTTTCCCGGGAACAGGCCCAAATCCCCATCATTTGCGTGAAGAAAAGATGCAGAAATAGAGGACAGAGATCGGGATGCCTTCTGAGAATTCGTAGGCAATCGAATAAACACCCACTGCCTTCCGTTCTACTAGCTAACATGCAATCATTGGAAAATAAAATTGACGACCTACGAGGAAGATTAAACTACCAACGGGACATTAAAAACTGTAACATCTTATGCTTCACGGAGTTGTGGCTGAACGACGACATTATCAACACTGGCTGGTTAGGTTATATGCTGTATCAGCAGGATAAAACAACATCATCGTCTGGTAAGACAAGGGGGGGTCGGACTTTGTATATTTGTAAACAACAGCTGGTGCACAATATCTGAGGAAGTCTCAGAGGTTTTGCTCACCTGAGATAGAGTATCTCATGGTAATCTCATTATAATTTGTAGACTACATTATTTACCTAGAGTGTTTTTATCTGTATTTTTCGTAGCGGTCTACATACCACCACAGACTGATGCTGGCACTAAGACAGCACTCAATGAGATGTATTCCGCCATAAGCAAACAGGAAAACTCTCATCCAGAGGCGGCTCTCCTAATGGCTGGGGACTTTAATTCAGGGAAACTTAAATCCGTTTTACCAAATTTCTATCAACACCTTAAATGTGCATCAAGAGGGAAAAAACTCTAGACCACATTTACTCCACACAAAGAAATGTGAGCAAATGCTTAGCTACAGGACTGTTTTGCTAGCACAGACTGGAATATGTTCCGGGATTCTTTCGATGGCATTGAGGACTACACCACATCAGTCATTGGCTTCATCAATAAGTGCATCAATGACGTCATTGTGCCCAAGAACACTAAGGTAACCTGCCTAAATGACTACCGACCCGTAGCACTCACGCCTGTAGACATGAAGTGCTTTGAAAGGCCGGTCATGGCTCACATCAACACCATCATCCCAGAAACCCTAGACCAATTTGCATACCGCCCTAACAAATCCACAGATGATGCAATCTCTATTGCACTCCACACTGCCCTTTCCCACCTGGACAAAATGAACACCTATGTGAGAATGCTGTTCATTGACTACAGCTCAGCGTTCAACACCATAGTGCCCTCAAAGCTCATCAACAAGCTAAGGACCCTGGGACTAAACACCTCCCTCTGCATTTGGATCCTGGACTACCTGACGGACCACCCACAAGTGGGAAGGGTAGGTAACAACACATCCGCCATGCTGATCCTCAACACAGGGGCCCCTCAGAGGTGCGTACTCAGTCCCGTCCTGTACTCCCTGTTCACTCATGACTGCACGGCCAGGCACGACTCCAACACCATCATTAAGTTTGTCGATGACACAACAGTGGTAGGCCTGATCACCGACAATGGTGAGATAGCCTATAGGGAGGAAGTCAGAGACCTGGCCATGTGGTTCTCCCTCAACGTGATCAAGACTAAGGAGATGATTGTGGACTACAGGAAAAGGAGGACCGAGCACGCCCCCATTCTCATCGACGGGGCTTTAGTGGAGCAAGTTGAGAGCTTCAAGTTCCTTGATGTCCACATCCCCAAGAAACTATCATGGTCCTAGCACACAGTTGTGAAGAGGGCACGACAAAACCTATTCCCCCTCAGGAGACTGAAGAGATTTGGCATGAGTCCTCAGATCCTCTAAAGGTTATATGGCTGCATCACAGCTGGTTGCATCCCTACCTGGTATGGCAACTGCTTGGCCTCCGACCGCGAGGCACTACAAAGGGTAGTGCGCACGGCCCAGTGCATCACTGGGGCCAAGCTTCCTGCCATCCAGGACCTCTATACCAGGCGATGTCAGAGGAAGGCCCTAACAATTGTCAAAGACTCCAGCCACCCTAGTCATAGACTGTCCTCTCTGCTACCGCACAGCAAATGGTACTGGAGCGCCAAGTCTATGTGCAAGAGGCTTCTAAACAGCTTCTACCCCCAAACCATAAGATTCCTGAACATCTCATAAAATGGCTACCCAGACTATTTGCATTGCGCCCCCCTAACCCCCTCTTTTACGCCGCTGCTACTCTCTGTTATTAGCTATGCATAGTCACTTTAATAACTCTACCTACATGTACATATTACCTCAATTACCTCAACTAACCGGTGCCCCCGCACATTGACTCTGTACCGGTACCCCCTGTACAGAGTCTCGCTACTGTTATTTTACTGCTGCTCTTTAATTACTTGTTCATTTTATTTCTTATTCTTATTCTTATTTTTTTAACTCCTTTGTTGGTTAGGGACTTGTAAGTAAGAATTTCACTAAGGTCTACTACACCTGTTGTATCTGGCGCATGTGACTAATAAAATTTGATTTGATATGATTTGAGACAGATCCACAGTCCCCCGCCCACGATTCAATTTAACAAAAGAGGAATAAAATGCACAATAATTAAGCTATATACATGGACTACCAGTACCATATCACTGTGCAGAGTACTAGGTATTTGAGGTAAACATTTACATAAAGGCAAGACCAGCGGTAACACAGCCTGGGGTTGAACCCTAGGCTGTAGTGGCACCACTCGGGAGGCTGATGTGTGGGGTTTGTGTGAGAGTGTCAGTATAATGTGTGTAAGTGAGTATACATATAGTTTATATATAGTCTTGTGAGGGTGCATAAAGTAAGTGCAAGATAGGGTCAATGCAGATAGTCTGGGCAACAATTGAATGAACTATTTAGCAGTCTTATGGCTTGGGGGTAGAAGCTGTCTCTGAGCCTGTTGGTCCGAGAGCTGATGCTCCAGTCTTTGGCTGGGTGGCTGAAGTTTTTATAAAAAAATAAAAAGCAGTGCCCCTGTCACAACAATTTTGGACCCCCTTGTGGCCTCCCTAAATGTGGAGTATGAAATAATAATTTCTTAATAATTTTTGCTATTTTTCTTTTTTTACATCTGTTATTAGACAGAAAATGCAAATAAATTGTTGAATGATTATGAACATGGTCTTTTGCCTGCTAATGCCTGCAATGCGGTGAAGACAACGATATGACAACAATAACGTCTAATGTAACTGGCTCCTCTTACAGTATAACTGGCCCCAGCTTGGCACCCCCAGTTGAAATGGTCTAGAACCGCCACTGTAATGCAGACAGAGAGAAATGAAGGGGTGAATCAATATTTATTGAAATAGAATAGGCGCAATGCTCGCTCACCATAGTTGCCTATGCTCGTTGCGCCTTTTCCTTTTCAATGATTGTCATTTTTTGATTGCACCATCACTCAATGGTTGCACCTCCCTACACTTCTTTCCATTATCAATATTTATTTACAGACACTGACTGTAGTTAACTATAGTCTAATCACATTTAATTTCCTTGGAAAGATAACTGCCACGTGACATTCATAGACAGCCTACTCTATTTATTGAGAACACACATATACTAGTCGCACCTGATCTCAGACGCCCAACTAGGAGAGGAGAGGTAAGCTACATCACCCGAAGCAGCGAATTCTGATAGTTTATGAAGAATACGACAAAGTTAGGCCTAAACTAACGCAAACCAAAAATGTGGCCGTTTCCAAATAATCTCCCGGACAAAACAAAGTAATCTGTCTGACCGTCCGCTCCCAACCGCAGCATGAAAAATGCCTACCGCGCCGCAATGATCTCTGTCGGACTCGGGACCCGCAGCTCCCAAATGCATCCCTCTAGCTCGAGCCTTTGAAATAAGACAATTTGTGCAGGGAGGAGATTCCCAATGGGTGCAGTCACAGTGTCATATATGATTCAATACATCGCCTGATGATATAGATTATTCAATATATTAATTTAACATCATGAAAAGTAGACTAATATATCATTAACATTTGTAAAAACAAATTTGACAGAATCAACCCCTCATATCAGTCCTCTGATCTCGTAAATACCTGCCCTCACTTTGACATGTTTGATTTGTATCTAACAAAAAAGATTAAGCAATTGGGCAAGGAAAAGGTACACAGGACGAAGGTGTTTAACACCCTTAGTTTTTAAAAATCATTTCAGAGTCAAGTAGCCTACTTAGAGAATAGGGAAATATCAAAATAAGGTGGCGGTAACACATTTATTATAGCCTACTACGTTATTTTAGACAGTTAATATCCTAATTATTATTATTACAGGAGTGATAGATAGGGATCTCAGACCATCAAACGGTTGACAATTCTTCATTTTACGACATTTCCCCCTATAGCCTAAACTAGTCTAGTTCTAAAGAGAGCAGCTTACCATATGTTCCGGTCGGCCAGGATGTAGCTCTCATCCATGTCGACTGATGCGGTTTGTTCAAAGAATATTTCTTATTTATTAAAAATACATTTCAAAGAGCCTCTGTGTGTTGGGAGGAGGGATTGGTGTGGGTTTTGGTGTGCAATGAAAGAAGTAGAAGCTTTACAATGTGCGGGTGGGCCGGTGTAGGGTTATAAGTACCAGGATACACCTGCTCTGCTCAGAGAAAAGTGGGTTCGTCTTCTGTATTAGAGATTTTGCTATTTACAACGGCTGGATATTATGTGTCATTTTGTTTGGTCAACAATGTGGACACCTACGATCGCTTTGCTTTTCATGTGTTCTCATTGTTTTGTGCGCAGCCTCGACTCCAATTTAATCGGATCCTCTAAAGAAGCGATGGATCCATTGGAACAGGTGAGAGCACCTGCAGTGGATTGACCAGTGATGCTTAGGCTACGTTTTGCAGCTGTGTGGATTCAAGTGATTCAAGTGTCATTCAAGTGTCTCTTTTTTCAGATTGAATTAGGCCAATGCTTTTCTTCGTAATACAGGTGGACCCGCACAGTGGAACGGTGTATGTACAGAATAATGTGAACACACGTCGCAGGGCAGATACATCTTCTCGCCGTCACAGGACACCTTTACCTGATCAAGAACGCAGTCTGTCAGCGGTGAGTGCTATAGTGTGTGAGAGAGAGATAAGAAAGAAGGGATCTGAGAATGTTATCACTGGGTAGTCAAATTAATTCTTAAATAATATAATATGTTTCTAAACACTTCTACATAAATGTGGATATTAACATGATTACGGGTAGTCCTGAATGAATCGTGAGTAACGATAAGTGAGGCATAAATATCATACCACCCCAAAAAAGGATAACTCAAAAGCTTGATGTAATAGTTGAAAGCTAGTAATATGGGACCAAATACTATCTTTTGAATACTGCAATACACAAAGGTGAATTTGTCCCTATACTTTTGGTACCCTAAAATGAATATGTACAAAAACAATTTGTAATTTCTAAATGGTTCACCCGATATGGATGAAAATACCCTCAAATGAAATCTGACAGTTTGCACTTTAACATCTTAACTATTGTATAATTTCAAAAGGGCTGGAGAACAGAGCCATAACAACAAAACATTTCATTAGCTAGTTTTCCTTCCAAGCGTTTTATGCGATTAAAGAACATGTCAGATATAACATGCTTGATGGAAAAATAACATTTACGCTAGACAATGAGTCCAATTTGTGTCAATGAAATAAATTATGCCAGAAATGTTTGTGGAAATGATTTTATGTGCAAATATTGCTATAATAACCATCATTCGTCGGGAAAGTGTGTAGTTTATTAGGCTACAGATGAAAAGTTATGATGAAATTCACAGGGTGGTGAAAGTGCAAGGTGATGAGCTTGATGCTATATTCCAATAAATAACAAGGGTGTTATTCTAGTGACATTTTTTATTTTATATATATTTTTTTATATAAGCTATATTTAATTTGGCAAATCAGTTGAGAACAAATTCTTATTTACAATTACGGCCTAATAACAGTGGGTTAACAGATTTGACCTTGTCAGCTCAGCGATACAATCAAGTAACCTTTCGGTTACTGGCAGAACGCTCTAACCACTAGGCTTCTTGCCGCCCCATGATGATCATTGATGCTTGGCTGCCATTCGACAAAATAAAAAGAATCAGCTCTTTTGTCCATAATAATCTCATCATGTAGTCTATACATGTATCTGCGCGCTGTTGGCTAGAGCGCACGTGCCAAATCCAGAGTTGGCACACTCGCTATATGACATCATTTATTTTGTGAGGAAACCATCAGCAGAGTTGAAGATGCAATGGAAACCCCTTTAACTTGTATTTTTAATTCGGTACATGGGAGGTATTTTTATGTGCACTATGTCACCACGCACAGCCTTTTAGCAGGAACACTTTTAGCAGGAACAAGTCAATTTGATGGGAAAACATCTCTGGAGGGAGAATTAGCATATTGTTTTTATGCAGATTTTAGAATATTCACATGAAAATCTGTCACCAATTCGATGGAAACCTAGCTACTGCCCCAATACTTTTGGAACTCACTGTTTATGGTGTGACCGTATGTGCCAAATTACCTCTTAATTAATAACATAAAGCGGCAATCTGCAGTTGAAAGATAAATGTAACTTCTCTCAAATTCATAGACAAAGCTATATGCAAGTACTGACATCCATGAGATGATCTCTCTCTCTCTCTCTCATTCATATATATATATATATATATATATATATATATATATATATATATATATATATATATAATGTGTGTATATTTCTTTTTTTTACCTTTTTTGCTCCCAATTTCGTGGTATCCAATTGGTAATTACAGTCTTGTCCCATCACTGCAACTCCCGTACGGACTCGGGAGAGGCGAAAGTCAAGAGCCATGCGTCCTCCAAAACCCGACCCCGCCAAGCCGCAATGCTTCTTGACGCACTTAACACCGAAGCCAGCCCACCAATGTGTCAGAGGAAACTGTACAGCTGGCAACCAAAGTCAGTGTATATGTGCCTGGCCACCACAAGGAGTCGCTAGAGCGCAGTGGGACAAGGACATCCCAGCAGGCCAAACCCTCCCCTATCTCGGACGATGCTGGGTCAATTGTGTGCCGCCTCATGGGTCTCCCGGTTGCGGCCGGTTGCAACACAGCCCGGGATTGAACCTGGATCTGTAGTGACGCCTCTAGCACTGCTATGCAGTGCCTTAGACCGCTGCGCCAAATGTATAGTTTTAACCATGTTGAGGCTTCACAGTGTTTGTTAACAATTGCATTGTTTACAAACAATAGAGTAAATAAAACAAGCTTATGTTTTGGGTTCTGATGGGGTATGACAGTTGAACTAAATTCAGGATGCATTTATGTTATATTCTTCAAGCACAGGAGGTTGGTGGCACCTTAATTTGGGAAGACGGGTTTGTGGTAATGGCTGGAGGGGCATTAGTGGAATGGCATCAAACACATGGTTTCTATGTGTGTGATGCCATTCCATTAGCGCCGTTCCAGCTATTATTATGAGCCATCTTCCCCACAGCAGCCTCCACTGTCTTCAAGAATAAATTACTATATCGTGATTTCAAAAGTCCAAAATGTACAAATCACAGATTGCCCTTTTAAACTGAAATGCTAACATAACATACTTTAATTGTGCTGCTGACTGTCATGTGTAAGTGGTAATGTAGTTCCTATATCTACACAGACAAATACCTGCAATGGATCTCAGAAAAAGAACCAGAGTAAAGAAATAGAGGCTCATGATGATGACGACAACTCAAGGAAAGGTAAGAAAGCTTGGAAAAGGAAAGCCTGGTCCCAAACTGTGTGTGCTGCCTCCAACTCTTGCAGCTCTGCATATCTGAGTGTGGTATTAACTGTCCTGTTCCCTCTCCAGTTGCAGAGAAGGCCACATGCGTGCGCTCTGAAGACTGTGAGGCAGGACTGTGCTGCGTCCGCTATTTAAAAGTGAAAAGATGTCAACCCATCCCAAAGGAGGGAGATACCTGCCTCCTGCGAGGAGGACGCTCTAAACTGCGGAGGAATCTTGACCGCTGCAACTGTGCACCCGGGCTAATCTGTCATGCCCAGGCTGAAAGCCCCAAAAACCAAGGAGTTTGTCAACCTAAACTGAGAGAGAACGGGAGGAGTGCTAGACACTCAGGCAAGAGGCGTATGGCTGAGAGAAGATGTGGATGACTTAAGCCTTTCTTTCACTCAAAACTTTTGACTCAATAAACTACTTTTGTAACATTCTTTGTTTAAAATGTTAAAGGCTAAATGCAAGTTAAGCTTTTGTAAATGTATATTTCATTCCATACAAGCTCCGGTGGTCTACTCTTTGTTTTTATTTGAGCCCCTCACCTAATCTTATTCATCTTTAAAAGACAAATCCTCACATTTCATAACTTCCTTGAATTTAATGGCATCTGGTACCACCTCTCAAATGGTCCAGACCTCATCATCACAATGTCCACTAGTGCCATCTATTGGATGAAGATTATAAGCAACAAATTGACAATATTTGAAAAGGACCCGAGGCTAGGCTTTTGTAGCCTGGAATCCACACTGACCGTTTCAAAATAGTTTCATGTCATCGATTCAGTCTGGACCTGCTCCAACAGGGACTCTTGGGCCTAAATAGAAAATAGCCAGTCCAGTCAGTGACCGATCAGAATCTAAAAGTGGGGTTAGCACAAAACCCCATGTGGCAAAATGCTGTACTTTAAAGGCCAGGTAGCACATATTGTCAGATATTAATGTAGTTGGTGCTGTATATTAACTAATATACATTAGTTCTAACTAGAAAAAAATCTTTGTTGTTTACAATTACACAACTTATGTTCCCGCATATAAAAACCACAAAGACTGCCGGAAAGGCCCGAACGCAAGATCGTAATTTCTATGACTCACACGGTGAAGAACATAACATTTTATAGCCTGTAGCCTGTACTGTTCATGTAGAGCTGGTGTGCATGAGTGGCACTTCACTTTTTTAGGAAAACAGCTGTGACATTATTGATCCTAAGATCAAAATGTTATTTGTGTAATGAAAATGAATTGTGAAATAAAAAATAAACTGCAATTTCCTCAAATGATTGTGATTGTGCTTTCAATATAACCTTCAATGGTATGGCTGGCTATAAGATAGCTTTGGAAAATCATATTTATTTTAATCAAATTGGATGATATTTGGATGAAACCAGTTGAAAGTAGGTTGACCCAAGTATAAAATAATTACAGTAGTTAGCACATTGATAAAGTTCCATCATAAAGTTGCAGGTCCCCTCTCCCCTAGCTGAGGAACGCTCAACTCTGTTCCCTTATTTCAAGGTGGAGTTGAGTTTTGATAACTGGCCGTGGGATTTGCTAGTAACAGCATTGAGCCACCATCAGTTGATTCTTCTAAAAATGTCAATTCTCAAAATGCTGGGTGCTGAAATTTATACAACCATTGACTTTTTCTTCATTGCTCTTACTACATAAGGTGAGATTCAATTGGGTGCGTGCTATCCGGAAACCTTGCGACGTCCCTACCCTAAACCCTTCGCCTTACCCTAATCTTAACACTAACCATAACCCTAACCATAACCAATGATGCCAACTTCAATGGTGTAGGGGTGTCCCAACGATCCCGGATAGCACGGAGCCAATTGAATCTCAGTTTACGTAGTACGAGCAACGAGGAAAAAGTCAGATGTAGGAATTTGCTAAAAGTTTTTATTAAAAGTATGAATTTCAGCACCCTGCAGAAGGGCCTTAGTTGTACAAGACAAACATAGGTACCGGTAAGCGTTTTCAGAATTTACATTTTTAGAAGATTCGACTGGTGGCTCAATGTTGCTAGTGAATCCTGCGAACCCATTATCAAAACTCAACTCCGCCTCAATGTAAGAGAACAAAGTTTAGCGTTAATCAGCTATCGCCCAGTGTGATGCCGTGTTCACATGCTAGCCGGAACTAGGAAACTCTGGAAACTCTGACTTGTTAACTGGTTGTAGTCACACACATTCCATGTTCAACCAGTTAGCAAATCTGAAATGTCTGAGTTTCCTAGTTTCGACTAACACAGCATTAAACACTGGGATTCAGGAAGCAGGCGATACCAAGGATACAGGGAATTGCAGGGAAACTAAAATCAGTTTTACCTTACCTAATCTTTAAACATGTTAAATGCGCAACCAGAGGGAAAAAAACATTCTAGATCACCTGTACTACACACACAGAGATGCGAACAAAGCTCTCCCTCGCCCTCCATTTGGTAAATCTGACCACAATTTTATCCTCCTGATTCCTGCTTACAACTAAAAATTAAAACAGGATGCACCAGTGACTCGTCTATAAAAAAGTGTTCAGATGAAGCAGATGCTAAACTACAGGACTGTTTTTGCTATCACAGACTGGAACATGTTCCGGGATTCTTCTGATTGAATTGAGGAGCACCCACATCAGTCACTGACTTTATCAATAAACGCATCGAGGACGTCGTCCCCACAGTGACTGCATGTACATACCCTAACCAGAGGCCATGGATTACAGGCAACATTCACACTGAGCTAAAAGGTAGAGTTGCCGCTTTCAAGGTACGGGATCTAACCCGGGAGCTTATAAGAAATCCCGCTATGCCCTCCGACTAACCATCAAACAGGCAAAGCACCAAATCAGGGCTAAAATGGAATCGTACTACACCGGCTCTGGCGCTCGTCGGATGTGGCAGGGTTTGCAAACTATTACAGACGACAAAGGGAAGCACAGCCGCACAGCCGCAAGTAAGACCTTTAAACGGGTCAACATTCACATGGCCGCGGGGCCAGATGGATTATCAGGACGTGTGCAACGGGCATGTTCTGACCAACTGGCAGCTGTCTACATTTTCAACATGTCCCTGATTGAGTCTAATACCAACATGTTTCAAGCAGACCACCATAGTCCATGTTCCCAAGAACACTAAGGCAACCTGCCTAAATGACAACAGACCTGTAGCACTCACTTTCAAAGGCTGGTAATGGCTCACATCAACATCATTATCCCAGAAACCCTAGACTCATTCCAATTTGAATAGCGCCCCAACAGATCCACAGATGATGCAATCTCCATTGCACTCAACACTGCCCTTTCCCACCTGGACAAAAGGAACACCTACATGAGAATGATATTAATTGACTACAGTTCAGCGTTCAACACCATACCTCAAAGCTCATCGCTAAGCTAAGGACCCTGGTACTAAACACCTCCCTCTGCAACTGGATCCTGGACTTTGTGATGGGCTGCCCCCAGGTGGTGACGGTAGGTAGCAACACATCTGCCACACTGATCCTCAACACTGGAGCCCCTCGGGGTGCATGCTCAGTCCCCTCCTGTACTCCCTGTTCACCCACGACTGCGTGGCTAGGCACGACTCCAACACCATTATTATTATGTAGTTTGCAGACGACAACAGTGGTAGGCCTGATCACACGACAATGACAAGATAGCCTATAGGGAGGAGGTCAGAGACCTGGCCGGATGGTGCAAGAATAACAACCTATCCCTCAACGTAACCAAGACTAAGAAGATGATTGTGGACTACAGGAAAAGGAGGACCGAGAACGCCCCCATTCTCATCGACGGGGCTGTAGTGGAGCAGGTTGAGAGCTTCAAGTTCCTTTGTGTCCACATCACCAAGAAACTAGAACGGTCCAAACACACCAAGACAGTCATGAAGAGGGCACGACAAAGCCCATTCCCTGTCAGGAAACTAAAAATATTTGGCATGGGTCCTCAGATCCTCAAAAGGTTCTACAGCTGCAACATCGAGAGCATCCTGACATGTTGCATCACTGCCTGGTACGGCAACTGCTAGGTCTCTGACCGCAAGGCACGACAGAGGGTAGTGTGTACGGCCCAGTACATCACTGGGGCAAAGTTGCCTGCCATCCAGGACCTCTACACCAGGCGGTGTCAGAGGAAGGCTCTAAAAATTGTCACTGGCCACAGGCAACCTAGTCATTGACTGTTCTCTTCACTTGCATGGCAAGTGGTACCGGAGCACCAAGTCTAGGACCAAAAGGCTTCTTAACAGCTTTTACCCCCAGGCTATCAGACCCCTGAACAGGTAACCAAATGGCTACCCGGACTATTTGCATTGTGCCCCCCCAACCCCTCTTTTACGCTGCTGCTACTCTATGTTTATCATATATGCATAGACACTTTAACTATACATTCATGAACATACTACCTCAATTAGCCCGACTAATCGGTGCCCCCACACATTGGCTACCCGGACTTTCTGCAACAATTTACGACGTTTGGAATGAGACTGATGTGAGGTAAAAAATAATTCATACATTCGAAGACTAATTGATCAGATATGAAAATATCTGAAAGTTATTCTAGGAAAATTATAACTTTATAATCTGAATATATTCCTTGGTGCCCTGACTTCCTATTTAATTACAGTTACATGATTAATCAGTTTAATCGCGCAATAATAATTACAGAGAGTTATTTGATAAATAAGTCTTCAGTTTTAATGATGCCAAAGACACGACACTACCCATTTAACAAAGTGTCCCTTTTCAAAAATATTACAGGCTATGTAGATGGGCTCCTGAATCTCCTCCTCAACGAGGTCACCCTTGATCCAACGCCGTGCGTGGGGAAGCTGTGCAAGCTGTCCATCCAAGGACCCCTGTCTGTGAGAGGCCTGTCAAGGAGGAGGCCATACAGTGCCTTCAGAAAGTATTCATACCCCTTGACTTTTTCAAAATGTTGTTGTTACAGCCTGAATTTAAAATGCATTAAATTTAGATTTTTTTTGTCACTGGCCTTACACACACTACCCCATACAGTACAGTACCGTACAGTACCACATTTAACAGTTTGGACACACCTACTCATTAAGGTTTTTCTTTATTTGACTATTTTCTACATTGTAGAATAATAGTGAAGACATCAAAACTATGAAATAACACATATGGAATCATGTAGTTACCAATAAAGTGTTAAACAAATCCAACAATATTTTATATTTGAGATTCTTAAAAGTAGCCACCCTTTGCATGATGACCGCTTTCCACCCCCTTCGGCATTCTCTCAACCAGTTTCATGAAGTAGTCACCTGGAATGTATTTCAATTAACAGGTGTGCTTTGTTAAAAGTTCATTTGTGGAATTTCTTTCCTTCTTAATGCGTTTGAGCCAATCAGTTGTGTTGTGACAAGGTAGGGTTGGTATACAGAAGATAGCCCTATTTGGTAAAAGACCAAGTCCATATTATGGCAAGAACAGCTCAAATAAGCAAAGAGATGGTGTGGGGGTGCATTGCTGGTGACACAGTCTGTGATTTCTTTTAGAATTCAAGGCACACAAAAGCAGCATGGCTACCACAGCATTCTGCAGCGATACACCATCCCATCTGGTTTGCACTTAGTGGGACTATCATTTATTTTTCAACAGGACAATGACCCAACACACCTCCAGGCTGTGCAAGGGCTATTTAACCAAGAAGGAGAGTGATGGATTGCTGCATCTGATGGCTTGGCCTCCACAATCACCCAACCTCAAACCCAATTTTATTACCTTGTATTGTTTTTTCAAGCATTCGGATAGGAGGTTGCATGCACTGTAGAGCGGCTGGGTACCTTTATTAGGCTTAAGGCTCCAAGTACTTTCTTTAATGTAAAATTACGTCTCACCATTATTTCACACCTTTATTTCTTACGAGTGTTCATGTTGATCAGTATTTCGGCTATGCTGGCCTATTGTAAATGATTTAGACTGGATTTCTGTATAGCACTTTGTGACATCTCCTGATGTAAAAATGGCTTTATAAATACATTTGATTGATTGATTGATTGATTAACTCTGCCTGTTTTTTCAAGCTTCCTGGTCGTTTTGTGAGAAAATATACAATTGATTGAATTCTGAGTGTTAGGTTCTAACTAAACATAGTCAAAACTCACGGAAAACTAATACAGCTCAAACCAAGTTTATTCACCCACTGGGTCACACATGCGCATAAGACAGAGACATATTTACACAAGTACATATATTTATAACTTCCTCCTGTGCTAAGTCTACTCCTTACATTACATTGGACAGCCAATACTTCTCAGTTGCTAGGCAGGAAGTTAAATGATATGGGTAATGAACTGTTCCTTCTCCCTTTGTGTGACCTGACCTGACCTCGGCCCCCATTCCTCACTAATCCACAGCTATCCACCCTTATCAGTGACTGCAACCATATGATTGCTTTTCCCCTTACTTAGTAAAATTCTAAGCCCCTGGCTTATATCCAACCTCCATTGACCCCTACACATTAACTTCTGGGGTAGCAAGTGTTTCTAATTACAACCCAACAACTGAAACCAGACTGTGGCCCTTCTCCTCTCCATAGGATACCTAATATCTGATACTAACATGTTCTGACAGAATGTAAACTCTTTGCATTCCCCTTGCTCTCTCAGTAACATGAATAAGGATATTTCATATTTAACGTTTATACCCCATCAGTCCCCCATTTTGAACATTAACTCCATACTGTTCAACATTATATAAACTTGTAAATGACTTGTAAATGAACAAAAAATAAAACATGATAAACATTCTCAGTTGATTTGTATCTTTACACCTCTGAGACTAATGGCCTCTGATCTATCGTCACACTATGCACACTCTTACTCCCTCTTCTATTGGACAACTGATAAGGACAATTCAGCTGGAGCTTTTGACTTCCTACATTTCAGCCGGAGCTTTTGACTTTCTCCTTTTCCTCCTTTGTGTTCCTATGAGAGTTTTCAAATCGAATCAAATTGTATTCGTCACATGTACCGAATAAAACAGGTGTAGACCTTACAGTGAAATGCTTACTTACGAGCCCCTAACCAACAATGCATTTTCAAAAATACGAATAAGAATAAGAAATAAAGTAACAAGTAATTAAGAGAAGCAGTAAAATAGCTAAATTAAGACTATATACAGGGGGGTACCGGTACAGAGTCAATGTGCAGGGGCACCGGTTAGTTTAGGTAGTATGCACATGTAGGTAGAGTTATTAAAGTGACTATGCATAGATGATAACAACCGAGAGTAGCAGCGGTTTAAAAGATAGGGGGGCAATGCAAATAGTCTTGGTAACAATTTGATTAGATGTTCAGGAGTCTTATGCCTTGGGGGTAAGAGGCTGTTTAGAAGCCTCTTGGACCAAGACTTGGCGTTCCAGTACCTCTTGCCATGCGGTAGCAGAGAGAACAGTCTATGACTAGGGTGGCTGGAGTCTTTGACAATATTTAGGGCCTTCCTCTGACACCGCCTGGTATAGAGGTCTTGGATGGCAGGATGCTTGGCCCCAGTGATGTACTGGGCCATATGCACTACCCTTTGTAGCGCCTTACGGTCGGATGCCGAGCAGTTGCTATACCAGGTGGTGATGCAACCGGTCAGGATGCTCTCGATGTTGCAGCTGTAGAACATTTTGATAATACGGGGACCAATGCCAAATATTTTCAGTGTCCGGAGAGGAAAAAGGTGTTGTCATGTCCTCTTCATGACGGTCTAGGAGTGTTTGGACCATGATAATTTGTTGGTGATGTGGACACCAAGGAACTTGAAACTCTTATCCCGCTCCACTACAGCCCCGTTGATGTGAATGGGGATGTGTTCGGCCCCCCTTTCCTGTAGTCCACGTTCAGCTCCTTTGTCTTTCTCATGTTGAGGGAGAGGTCGTTGTCCTGGCACCACACTGCCAGGTCTTTGAGCTCCCCCCTATAGGCTGTCTCATTGTTGTTGGTGATCAGGCCTACCACTGTTGTGTCGTCTGCAAACTTAATGATGGTGTTGTAGTAGTGTTTGGCCACACAGTCGTGGGTGACCAGGGGGTTCAGGAAGGGACTAAACACGCACTCATGAGGGTTCCCCGTGTTGAGGGTCAGCTTGGTAAATGTGTTGTTGCCTATCCTTACCACCTGCGGGTGGCCTGTCAGGAAGTCCAGGATCCAGTTGCAGAAGGAGGTGTTTAGTCCCAGGGTCCTTAGCTTAGTGATGAGCTTTGTGGGCACAATGGTGTTGCACACTGAGCTGTAGTCAATGAACAGCTATTTCACATGGGTGTTCCTTTTGTCCAGGTGGGAAAGGGCAGTGTTGAGTGCGTTTGAGATTTCCTCATCTGTGGATCTGTTGGGACGCTATGCGATTTGGAGTGGGTCTAGGGTTTCTGGGATAATGGTGTTGATGTGAGCCATGACCAGCCTTTCAAAACATTTCATGGCTACAGATGTGAGTGCTACAGGGCTGTAGTCATTTAGGCTTTCTTGGTCACAGGGACTATGGTGGTCTGCTTGAAATATGTAGGTCAGGGAGGGATTGAAAATGTCAGTGAAGACACTTGCCAGTTGGTCATGCTGTGAGTGCACGTCCTGGTAATCTGTTTGGGCCTGCGGACTTATGAGCAAGTACATTAAACAGGTCAACATTCACATCAGCTACGGTGAGAGTGATGACACAGTTGTCCGGAACAGCTGATGCTCTCATGCATGCTTCAGTGTTGCTTGCCTCGAAGCGATCATAAAATACATTTAGCTCGTCTGTTAGGCTTGCTTCACTGGGCAGTTGGTGGCTGGGTTTCCCTTTGTAGTCCGTAATAGTTTGCAAGCCCTGCCACATCCGACGAGCGTCAGAGCCGGTGTTGTAGGATTCAATCTTAGTCCTGTTGTCACACCCTGATCTGTTTCACCTGTCTTTGTGCTTGACTCCACCCCCCTCCAAGTATCACCCATCTTCTCAATTATCCCCAGAGTAATTATACCTGTATTCTCTGTTTGTCTGTTGGCAGTTCGTTTTGTTTGTCAAGCCTACCAGCGTTTTCCCGGTTTTCCCTTCTGCCTGCCCTGAGCCTGCCTGCCATTCTCTACCTTGTCACAACACCCTGGATTATTGCCCTCTGCCTGCCCTGATCCAGAGGCTGCCTGCCGTTCTGTATCTTTTGGACTCTGACCTGGATTACTGACCTCTTCCTGCCCTTTGCCTGTCCCCTGTTCTAGTAATAAACATGTGTTACTTTCACACTGTCTGCATCTGGGTCTTCCCTAAAACGTGATAGTACGTACTGGCCATGACTGACCCAGCAGACTTGGACCAGCTCCACCATGCCATCTCCTCCCAAGGAGCCATCATTGGAAGGCACAAGAAGTTGCTTCGTTCTCTTATGGAAGGGTTCCAGAACTTGGCCGAACGCCTGGACCGAGCGCTGAACACATTGCTGGAACAATTCCGCAGGTTGTCTGTTAGGCAGTTTACCACAATGGTAACCTCCCAGCCCCTCAATAACCCGGTTGTTAGCAGCGCCACCTCCCTGGCCACCCCGGTTTCCCAGGAACCCCGCTTAACTCCCCCGGAATGCTTCCATGGAGAGTTGGGCACCTGTCAGAAGTTTCTCGCTCAGTGTTCCCTCATCATTGAGCTGTAGCCCTCCTCCTTCCCTTCGGACCGCACTAAGGTAGCATACCTCATCACGCTAATGTCCGGGAGGGCTTTCCATGGGCTACAGCAGTATGGGAACAACAGTTGGCGGCCATATTCTTCGGCCATATGCCGGAGGGGACGGAACATCCGTTCATTGTGTAGACTGACCACAAGAACCTGGAATATCTCCGCACCGCCAAGTGTCTCAATTCCAGTCAAGCTAGATGGGCCCTGCATTTCATCCAGTTCAACTTCTCCCTCTCATACCGACCGGGATCCAAGAATGTCAGGCCGGATGTGCTGTCACCCCGCTATAGCTCCACAGCTACAACCCCGGAACCAGAGACCATCCTTTCCACCCCGTGCTGAGCGGAATAGGGAAGCAGGTTCTGAGGCGCAGCGTTCCCACCCTGGCCTTTGTGCGACAACGCTTTTGGTGGCCTACCATGGTTCCTGACATCTCCGTGTTCATCGCCGCATGCACGATCTGTGCGGAGAATAAGACTACTCGGCAACCTCCGGATTACGTACAACAGCGTGGTACAGTTCCCGCCAATATCCAGCAACTTTGCACAGCCATTGAAGTGGAGTTGGACAACATTCCACAGGCCACAATCAACAGCCTGATCAACTCTATGCGAAGGAGATCTGTCGCGCTGCATGAGGTAAATTGTGGTCATACCAGATACTGACTGGTTTTCTGACTGGTTATCCCCTACCTTTTTTTTAAGGTATTTGCAAAATAACTATTTTAGATGCAGCAGTTGTGTGCTAGAATGCTAAAGCTCATTGATATAGGCTGTAACAAAAGCTAGCCAAAGAGCCATTTTACTGGTTGAAGTGTTTTTTAAGTATAATACAGTTGATTTGCGATGATGACACAAACATTACATTATGCAGGACATTCATACGAGCCTTAATGTATCAAATACTTATGTCATGCAATAAAATGCAAATGAATGACTTAAATATCATACAATGTACATTTTCTGGATTTTTGTTTTAGATTCCGTCTCTCACAGTTGAAGTGTACCTATGATAAAAATTACAGACCTCTAAATGCTTTGTAAGTAGGAAAACTGCAAAATCGGCAGTGTATCAAATACTTGTTCTCCCCACTGTAATTCACTGTATCACAATTCCAGTGGGTCAGACATTTACATACACTAAGTTGACTGTGCCTTTAAACAGCTTAGAAAATTCCAGAAAATTATGTCATGGCTTTATAAGCTTCTTAAAGGCTAATTGACATAATTTGAGTCAATTGGAGGTGTACCTGTGGATGTAGTCCTATATCGTCATAACCTGAAAGACCGCTCTGCAAGAAAGAAGCCACTGCTCCGAAACCGCCATAAAACAGCCAGACTACGTTTTGCAACTGTGCATGGGGATCGTACTTTTTGGAGAAATGTCCTCTGCTCTGATGAAACAAAATAAAACTGGCCATAATGACCATCGTTATGTTCGGAGGAAAAAGGGGGAGGCTTGCAAGCCGAAGAACACCATCCCAACCGTGAAGCATGAGGGTTGCAGCATCATGTTGTGGGGGTGCTTTGCTGCAGGAGTGACTGGTGCACTTCACAATATAGATGCATCAAGAGGCAGGAAATGTATGTGGATATAGTGAAGCAAAATCTCAAGACATCAGTAGGAAGTTAAAGCTTGGTCGCAAATGGGTCTTCCAAATGGACAATGACCCCAAGCATACTTCCAAAGTTGTGGCAAATTGGCTTAAAGACAACAAAGTCAAGGTATTGGAGTGGCCATCACAAAGCCCTTAGAAATCCTATAGAAAATGTGTGGGCAGAACTGAAAAAGCGTGTGAGCAAGGAGCCCTACAAACCTGACTCAGTTACACCAGCTCTGTCAGGAGGAATGGCCCGAAATTCACCCAACTTATTGTGGGAAGCTTGAGGAAGGTTACCCGAAACGTTTGACCCAAGTTAAACTATTTAAAGGCAATGCTACCAAATACTAATTGAGTGTATGTAAACTGCTGACCCACTGGGAATGTGATGAAAGAAATAAACGTTTTAGTAAATCATTCTCTCTACTATTATTCTGACATTTCAAATTTTTTAAACAAAGTGGTGATCCTAACTGACCTAAGACAGGGAATTTTTCCTAGGAATAAATGTCAGGAATTGTGAAAAACTGAGTTTAAATGTATTTGGCTAAGGTGTATGTAAACTTCTGACTTCTACTGTAAATAGCTGCTTATTTTGCTGCTGTTCTATAAAAACTCCTCCTTGTTGTGCCACCAACTTGCGCACATCGCCCTTGTGCGGCAATGTTTGCAAACACAGAAAGCAGTCTATAGGCTATTCTCATTGAGCAGTATCAAACACACTATTAACTATTCACCCACAACTCTGTCTATCGCCGTTGTAATCGACTGTGAATCCAAAATGTTCACATACTGGAGATTTAAAAATGATTGAGAATCCTCCAATTACAGAACTAGAGAGTTCCCGGCTGAACCTCACAAAATAATAGTTTGAAATCCGCACCTCACGAAAGGGTAGTTTGAAATCCGCAAGTTAAGATTCAAAATTTGATTTCAAAGTGCACATAGGCTATTCCGTTAAAACGAATACAGCCTACAATGTTTTATCAGATCAGATTTACTCACAAGGCAATGGCATACAACACAGCGCAGGCATAGACATTTTTATTTAAAAAAATTAAACAATTACAGTTGAAGTCGGAAGTTTACATACACTTAGGTTGGAGTCATTAAAACTTGTTTTTCAACCTCTCCACAAATTTCTTGTTAGCAAACTATAGTTGTGGCAAGACTGTTAGGACATCTACATTGTGCATGACAAGTAATTTTTCATACAATTATTTACAGACAGATTATTTCACTTATAATTCACAGAATCACAATTCCAGTGGGTCAGAAGTTTACATACACTAAGTTGACTGTGCCTTTAAACAGCTTGGAAAATTCCAGAAAATGATGTCATGGCTTTAGAAGCTTCTGATAGGCTAATTGACATAATTTGAGTCAATTGTAGGTGTACCTTTGGATATAGTTCAAGGCTTACCTTCAAAATCAGTGCCTCTTTGCTTGACATCATGGGAAAATTTAAAAAATCAGCCAAGACCCCAGAAAAATAATTGTAAACCTCCACAAGTCTGGTTCATCCTTGTGAGCAATTTCCAAATGCCTGAAGGTACCACGTTCATCTGTACAAACAATGTACGCAAGTGTAAACACCATGGCACCACTCGGCCATCATACCGCTCAGGAAGGAGACACATTCTGTCTCCTAGAGATGAATGTACTTTGGTGCGAAAAGTGCAAATCAATCCCAGAACAACAGCAAAGGACCTTGTGAAGATTCTTGAGGAAACAGGTACAAAAGTATCTATATCCAGAGTAAAACAAGTCCCAAATCAACATATCCTGAAAGGCCGCTCAGCAAGGAAGAAGCCACTGCTCCAAAATTGGCATAAAAAAGCCAGACTACGTGTTGCAACTGACATGGGGACAAAGATTGTACTTTTTGGAGAAATGTCCTCTGCTGTGATGAAACAAAAATATAACTGTTTGGCCATAATGACCATTGTTATGTTAGGAGGTAAAAGGGAGACGTTTGCAAGCCGAAGAATACCATCCCAAACGTGAAGCATGGGGGTGGCAGCATCATGTTGTCGGGGTGTTTTGCTGCAGGAGGGACTGGTGCACTTCACAAAATAGATGGCATCATGAGGAAAGGTAATTATGTGGATATATTGAAGCAACATCTCAAGACATCAGTCAGGATGTTAAAGCTTGGTCGCAAATGGGTTTTCCAAATGGACAATGACCCCAAGCATACGTCCAAAGTTGTGGCAAAATGGCTTAAGGACAACAAAGTCAAGGTATTGGAGTGGCCATCACAGAGCTCTTACCTCAATCCTATAGAAAGTTTGTGGGCAGAACTGAAAATGTGTGTTGAAGCATGGAGGCCTACAAACCTGACTTAATTACACCAGCTCTGTCAGGAGGAATGGGCCAAAATGCAACCAACTTACTGTGGGAAGCTTGATGAAGGTTACCGGAAACGTTTGACCCAAGTTAAAAACCTGTTGAATCTAGGGGTCAAAAAAATAACATTCCCAAAGTTAACGGGCTATTTTTCAGGACCAGAAAATAGAATATGCATATAATTGACAGATTAGGATAGAAAACACTCTAAAGTTTCCAAAACTGTAAAGATATTGTCTGTGAGTATAACAGAACTGATATTCCAGGCAAAAGAATGAGAAACGTCCAATCAGGAACACAGCGGTTTCTAAATAAGAGTCCCTTCCTATGCTTCCCTATTGAGCAGTGAATGGGATATCAACGAGATTCATTTTTCTATGGTTTCCTTAATGTGTCTAGTATCACAATACATAGCTTCAGGCTTTTATTTCGAAAAATGAGCCTGAACGACAACATTGCGTCAGTGTCCACCTGATGGCTCTTTGTTTAATTGTCGTGCAAAAGACAGAGGTAGCCATTTTTTCACCCGGTCTTACTGAAAAAAGCTCTGTCCCGGTTGATATATTATCGAATAGATATTTGAAAAACACCTTGAGGATTGATTATGAACAACGTTTGCCATGTTTCTGTCGGATATTATGGAGCTAACGTTCGGTGTTGTCGTGACCGCAATTTCCGGTCGTTTTCTCAGCCAAACGTGAAGAACTAACGGAGCTATTTTTGGCTACAAAAATACTTTTTCTGGAAAAAAGGAACATTTGCTATCTCACTGGGAGTCTTGTGAGTGAAAACATCCGAAGCTCATCAAAGGTAAACTATTTAATTTGATTGCTTTTCTGATTTTCGTGACAAGAATGCCTGCTGCTGGCTAGGCATAATGCTATGCTAGGCTATCGATAAACTTACACAAATGCTTGTCTTGCTTTGGCTGTAAAGCATATTTTCAAAATCTGAGATGACAGGGTGATTAACAAAAGGCTAAGCTGTGTTTGAATCTATTTCTCTTGTGATTTCATGAATATTCATATTTTCTAGTAAGATGTTTTGTCCGTTACGTTATGCTACTTAGTGTCATTTAATGACAATTCTCCCGGGTCCGGGATGGGTAGTTCCAAGTTAAACAATTTAAAGGCAATGCTACCAAATACTAATTGAGTGTATGTAAACTTCTGACCCACTGGGAATGTGATGAAAGAAAAAAAATCTGAAATAAATCATTCTCTCTACTATTATTCTGACATTTCACATTCTTAAAATAAAGTGGTGATCATAACTGACCTAAGACAGGGAATTTTTCCTAGGATTAAATGTCAGGATTTGTGAAAAACTGAGTTTAAATGTATTTGGCTAAAGTGTATGTAAACCTCCGACTTCAACTGTATGTATTCATTCGGGTTCACAGTGCGGAGGTCTCTGTACCAAACAGTTAGATATGAAAACATGTACCGTTACAGCCCTACTTATTAACCATCAATTACTCACATTACTTTAAAATTATTTCATTTGTCTGTATTACATTTATTTTATTTTATGACTTTATTTAATTTCAAGTCATCTCATCACTAGATCTGCTGCCTATGTTGTCTGACAAAATCATAATTTTAATCGTTCTTCAAAGTAAATAAGGCATACTTTTATTATTGCCGAATACCAACTATCAATCACTTAGGTCATGTTCAGTATTTTCCATATAGCCTACATTAAAACCAGTAGATAGCGATAACGCTGACATCATCCACGTATTCCTATGGGAAACACCTGATGGCGCATGAAGCCGGAAGTATTTGAATTTGAAGCGTGCCATATTGCTGAATGGGGCTAAATGGCACAAACACAAAATAAGTAAATAAATTGCTAATGATCATGGTGAAAGTGGCCGTAACTAGCATAGGATCATGGCCGATGTTGCCGTTTCATTCTACCTGCCCATTCTGCCAGCCCATGATTGGTCTGTGTCAATATGTGATCCTGTGTGACGACAAAGGTAGCAGTCGGAATGGATAACTATTTAACTAAATATCTCGATTTGTAGAGATCTTTTAAATAATTCACAGTGGGGATCGAACTTCATAATAAACAAATCGTAATTTACACCTTGCAGACCAGGGCTTTTGGCACCGCTAGGTTGCTACGCCATAGTCAACCAGCAGAGCGCTTGACTTAACATTCCAGATTGGACGCTGGGGGCCTGGTATTTTCAGGTAGAGATACCTTGCGATGCAACCTGTGTCTGTCCTTCATTATTTTGTCTCTTTTCTGTAGCAGGTGTAAAAGAAACACAGCCAGGACTAGTAGACGCGCAATGGATTATGGTCATTGTAGTTCATTAGAATATTGGTCTGTTGTTGGAGACTACAACTCCCTACTACATTGCAGTTTGGGCTTGATTTGATTTATCTCTAGAGAAAGTCCAATGGGTAGATCAGTCGCTGACTGCAATTCAGTCGATGTCAAACAAGCCCCTTGTCTTCAATTCGATTAATGTGTGTGTGAATTTGGGGGATAGGTCCTCAACGTGTAGATGGACTGAGGAAACTTTTGTTTGATGAGTGGGAGAAGGTCCAGGAAAATGGCGGCGAGTAGTGTGGACGAAATGGAGAGAGGTTGGAGAAGCAACACCTGTGCTGGTATGCGATCTATGGGTGACCGTTCTGATGATATGGAGCAAGGATGAGGCTCAAGGAGCTGAATGGTCTGTAGTGGAAAGACATAGGAAGAAGAGAGATCATGAAGGCAATGGAGCGTCTCGTATAGAAAGCAAAAAGAGGGTCAAGGTAAGAAGCAAGCGTAATATTGTGTCAGAGTGGAAAGTTGTGTTGGTGGTTGATGAGACCACAGGGCCTCACTTACACCCTATCTGACTAACCAATGCCATAGAGAAAGAGATAGATGAAGTTAAACTAGCCCGGTTAATTTTAAATGGTAGATTGCTCATATCTTGTTGTGGCCAGGGTCAGCAAGGGAAGATTCTGTAAATGGAAAAGCTTAATGGGAAGAAGATTAAAAGCCATGTACGGGGAGGATGTGGAGTGGCGCCATGTGAGGACGTACTTTTCTGAGCTCCTCACTAGAACATTTAAATATTTTACCGGTTTGTTCCAAAACATATAGGCATATTGTAATTTTGATCAAAATACCGCTCGACAACTTGAGACTCAATTTTAAGGCTTACTGTCACGTCTTTGTCATTTTTGTCAACGATTCCAAGCACCAACTGCAAGAATCAGCCTAAGGATAATGCTAACAGACCAGCTAGCCTAGCCAAGGACCGTGAGGCTACACCAAAGGCTGAACAATACACAGGCGAGGCAACTGGACAAGAAGCTATTCTACAGGCATTAACTGAAATTAAGCAGGAATTCATTGACAACGTGGACAAAAAGGCAGAGATGCAGTCGGTAGAGTTACGAATACAGGTTATCCAGCTGAGAGAGGAGCTGAAAACTGCCACTGAACAGGCTAGATCCAACCACGAGGCACTGGACATCCGCATGACCAGCCTGGAGACCTTAGCTAATGTCCACTTTTACTCGATCACCACACTGGAAAGGAATGTTCTCCAAAAGAAAAAGGAAATCAAGGAAATGAAAGAGAAAAACTTGGAAGCTAGAATTTACGAGTGATTGGTGTGAGAGAGAGACAGAAGGACTGATTTATTTTTAAGTTTTCCACTCCGCTAGCCAGCACCTCGCCTAATAGGTGTGCCTTTCTTTTTCTTCTAGATTGCAGCCTGGATTCAAACCAGGGACTGCAGTGACACCTCTTGCACTGAGATGCAGTGCCTTAGACTGCTGCCCCACTCGGGAGCCACTCTGGGTTTGGTCCTGCAGGAATTGTCAGGTTTGTGCAGGATTTTCTACATTTCTGCAGGACAATTCATACTTCCTGGAGGACTTTTTTTGACTTTTTTTGACTTTTTAGGACTTTTTTGTAAGGGTATGCAAGAAATGGCGGCGGAAAAGCATTAATGCGCAAATATTGATATAATAACAATAATTTGAAATAGACTTGGAGTCACGTGATGACATGGTGTGTGGTCCTCCCACTTCAACTCAGGAAACAATGCCGTTTAGGCCATTAGGCAACAGATTAAATAAATGATGAACTTCACAGGGTGGTGAAAGTGCATGGTATGAGCTTGATGCTCCTTTCCAATAAATGTCGAGGGTCTTATTCTGGTATAATAATAATCAATGCTAGACTGCCGTTTTGAAAAATAAAAACAATTCTTGCTCTGATCCATAATCTCATCATGTAGACTAGTACCCGCACTGTATCTGAGTCATGGCTTATAAGGGCTTCTGTTTTTGTTTTAGCATTTTAGCTAATCCTAAACATTTTCCTAACCTTAACCTAATTATGCTACGTTCATTCTGCTAACCTGCTGCATAGATTCTCCCAACCTGCTACAAAAAGTCAAATCTGACATTAATTCAACAAAAAGCCCTTCTAGCCATTGGGGCGGCAGGGTAGCCTAGTGGCGGAAGGTTGAAAGTTCAAACCCCCGAGCTGACAAGGTACAAATCTGTCGTTCTGCCCCTGAACAGGCAGTTAACCCACTGTTCCTAGGCTGTTCATAACTGACTTGCCTAGTTAAATAAAGGTACAATTTAAAAAAATTTTTTTTTTTTAAATTAGCCTGTATCTGCGAGATGTTGGCTAGAGTGCACGTGCCAAGACCAGAGTAGGCACATTTGGTATTTAACACAACAGATGTTGTGCCAAAACTATTGGTAGAGTTGGAAATGTGATGGAAACACATTGAACATTAGAATAATTAAAATGGTGTGAGAAGGTACATTTTGTGTGCAAGACTCACACACAGATTTTTATCTGCAACAAGTGAGTTTGGTGAAAACACACCACTAGTGTCATGTTTGGGTTTACCTGTGGGGAGTGGTGGGGGTAGGGAGTTCGTGTTTGGCTTGATGTCAGGCAGGTAAGTGGGCTTGACGTCATGGCCAGGAGACATGTAGGGGGCATCACACTGCCTGGGGTTATGGGAGGGGTGGGGTTTCCAAGAAGGGGAGAGCTTGGATAACCAGGCATCACCCTGCCCAGCTGGAACACAAAGAAAATGAGAGCAGGGTTAGGTTGCTGTACAAAAAATACTAGCAATGTGTTTTGCTTTGAGATTTTGGCATTCAGAGGCAACGTAGGTCTACATCTCTACACACAAAGAGAAGCCTGGTCCCAAATCTGTTTGTGCCGTCTTTCCAACTCTTACGGCCATTGGCAAGACGGCACAAACAGATCTGGGACAATGTCACACCTAAATATAATGAAAGTGGAATGAGTTCTCTCACTCTGTCTCCCATTGACTGCAGCCTGGTTGAAGATGTTGTAAACTCCACTGACTCCCCCAGCCGCTAGTTCATTGTCCATTGAACTGCTCCGATGGAAAGGCAAACTGCACAACACTGGTTTGTACTCTGGACTCTAGTTTGGGTATTATTACAGTAGCCAGCCAGGGCATACACACACATAGGAGGGAGGGTGTGAAAACAGTACAGCCCAGCAGGCTGTGCAACAGACAGACAGGAATAGGGGTTCGACAGATATGTTGGTGAAGTTGGACACGAACAAAAAACGACATTAGGTTAAACTCAATATAAAGCTCAAGCTTAATAAAATAAATAAAATGTACGTAGGTGTTAACATAGTATTATAATTCACACTGTATATTTTCAACTTATGGCTGTCAGTCTACAAATGGTTTGCATTAGAAAATATGTGAAGTCATTCGCTGAGGGAGACTCACTTCAGCGTTGTATGGGCATTTGAGTCCCTGCTGCGGCCTAGTGTGTCCCTGCTGAGCCCTGGGGTAGCCTGGGTGTTGGGGCATCCTCTGGCCCTGAGGGGCCCCATTGACGGAAAACGAGCAGGACCCATCCCTGCCAGGGACGTGCCAGGGGGACCTCTGGGGCCCGGGTGTTGCATGAACTGTGTGTTGTAGCCCGCACCGCCACCCATCTGAAAAGTCCTCTAGGTTAGTGTGGGCATGTTATGGCGGGTGAGATAAAGGAAACAGAAGTCACTTTGATGTTCTCTGTTTTCCCTGGGTTACATGGTTATAATAACGTATAAATAAGGTCCATATTGAGCAGTGTTGCAAAGTCGAAGAACTTCCGTTTGTTGAAGATGACATAAGCCACTCACTCCTATAGCCAGCCGGGGGTGCAGTATCCACTCAGACCCACAGAGGCCACCATTTTGGTTTATTTTTCAGCACAATACATGGGTCTTGCAGGCAACTCCCATAAGGCGTATGTGTCTCAACCCCTGGCTTGCAGTCATCCTGAGACCACTGTAATTCTATAGCAGACAATATCCACTACAAAGTAGGATTAAGTTGCCCCTGGACGCTGATCTTGGGTCAACACTTGGGCTGGGCCGTGGCTATATTTATATCTGTCTGTCTGTCTTTCTGATGCTTCAGACCATCATTCATATGTGTTTCTACATAACACATCGGCACCCACCAATAGCAAACCCCAGGCCTATATTTGGACCAATAAGACCATAGATGTGCTTTGCAAAATGAACCTATAGGACAAGAAATATGATGATTCTTCATTGAACTACCTTGTGATCTAGCAGAGCCAAAAGTGTGCATAGGAAATAATAGTCACGGGTGACTATAAGACTGATGCCAACAATAAACATTCCAAACATGGAGCACAGCCACCTGTGGAGAGATAAATACCTCCTCCTTAATGGGAATCATCAACAACACTCTCTCTCACACACACACACAGAGGAGGAATGGGACCAGATAATTATCATTTTGCGCAAAAATAAAAAAAAATTGACCAGTACATCCAGCATTTCGGGCAGTCTGCCCCTGCACACACACATTCACACAGACACTAACACTGATTCACACAACCCCCATAGGCTTACATGAGAACTTATTTTCTGAGTGACTAGACTTTTATATATTGATAATTGATAGATAGGAACAAATAGAAGTAACCAGGAGAGGATCAACGAAAACCTACCTTCACGTTTTGTTAAATTGGTGCCAATAAGGTAAGAAATGCTTGCTGGTAGGAAAGCCATACCTACAAATCAAACGCAAAACACTGTCAAACAAAGGAAGGAGTATTTAATCCATAGGATTTACTGGAAAGAAAAAAAACGTGACGCAAAAACGTACCAAGCAGTCATTTGGGAGAGCACATGGTCTGCATCATCCAGATGGGAAGTGTGGGCTCCAGAATGGCAACTCCCATGTTGGCGAAGCACAGAGAGCCTGAAACCAAAGCACCAAGGTCAGCTCACTTCTGTTTTACGACTATGCCTGCATCCCAAATGGCAATGTAATCCCTATTTAGTGCACTACTTCACCCATAAGGCCTGGTCAAAAGTAGTGCACTAACAGGGAATAGATTGACATTAGGGACATTTCCTCTGTGTTTAGCCTTACTCTTTGGTTTGTTATTCTGACAGTCAAGTCCCAGACTCACCTGCACAAATTAGAATGTAGGGGTCCTTCAGTAGGGTCAGCAAAGGAGTGCCATCTACACTCTGTAAGTTAATGTGAAATGTTAAGCCGGAGGAGACAGGAAAAATGTCTTGTTTTTTCTAGCGTGAGGGAGGAGACCTCTGAAATGTCAACATTATAAAATAAGACAACGTGTAATTTAATGCAATGGTGGCTTCTGTTCGGTGCATCTTAAACGACACTGATTGGTACACACTCTGGCTCAATCCGAATTTGTATTTCCGCGGTTCCTCACACCCTAGCTCCTCGCCTTCTAGTCTATAGTATTGGAAGAGAAGGTCCAAAGTCCCTCCCCAGGCCTTCTTCTCTAATGGTTTTGTGAAAGAGGTGGGAGATAGCATTTGAGGACTCAAGGAAAGATGAATTGAGATAAAGCCCCATTTTTTGATTTGATCAAGTCAGTTATGTTCATTTTGTGGCTGGGTTACATTTATTTTTTAAATCTTTTATCTTGAAAGAAAAGGTGAAAAGTATACTCACATCTGGTGAAATCTTTGATGGCAGAGATGTAACACTGTGTGTTTAGAGAGTCAGTCAGTTGGCATTAAGGAACATTCCTAGAATATACCTTGTCCTCTCCGAACAATACAAACAGCTTGCCTGTCTAAACTGTTCATTCTGACTGGTAGCCACAACAGATAATCTGGTAACACTTGACATTAGTGTTCTTATTACTGTGTATCATGTAATTACAGTGTAACAACAAGTATAGTAATTTCCCATATTACACTGTACCTAACCATAACCCTAACGTTGGCCTGACCCTAAGCCTAAGTAATGCAAAGTACATTATAAGTACAGACTTTACTGTACAAGTGTAATGATAATTGTTATTGCTCATTATTACACTGCACTGAGTAATTACAATACTTCTTACACTGTAATTACAGGAATAATTACACTGTAATAAGGTCACTGTAATGTAAAGTGTAACAGATAAACGGAAATACTGAAATACTGCCAGAAAGGCCAAGATCAAGAAAGGAGCAGTCTTCCCCACAAATGAATACATCACACTTCCAAATGGCGCTCCAACTGTCAAAGACATTTTCAAGAAAAAGTCCTTGATTATACATGTATTCCACATTATGATTTCACATTTGGCATATGTTAGTGTAAGATACGTTTCGTCGTAACCATTTGCTATTTAGCAGATGCTTTTATCCAAAGCATCTTACAGTAGTAATGTGTGCATACAGTACAATTTCGTATGGGTGGCCACAGTGGTAATTGACCGCACAACTTACAAGTGCCATGCTCTACCAACTGAGCCACACAGGACCACCAGGATCTGCTCCTTTCTTAATCTAAGCCTTTCTGGCAGTATTTCACACCGTTACACTGTTGTCTCTAACTTCTTGCCCTTTGTGCTGTTGTCTGTGCCCAATAATGTTTGTACCACGTTTTGTGCTGCTACCGTGTTGTGTTGTCATGTGTCGCTGCCTTGCTATGTTGTTGTCTTAGGTCTCTCTGTATGTAGTGTTGTGTTGTCTCTCTTGTTGTAATGTGTGCTTTGTCCTATATTTATATTGTATTTTTTTATTTTTTTTTATCTCAGGCCCCCGTCCCGCCTTTTGCCTTTTGGTAATCTGTCATTGTAAATAAGACTTTGCCCTTAACTGATTTGCCTAGTTAAATAAAGGTCAAATAAAAAATAAAAAAGGGGAGTAACTCACCGAGAACCTCCACGGCCAGTCCACCCAGTGCGATCCCCATAGCTACGCCTCTCTCCTCATTACTTGTGTACACACTGGCCAACATTCCCAGTCTTACGGGAGAAGACATGCTTTTCACTTAGACGTTAAGATGCTCGGACAAAATGGTTCATATTCTATTACAACACTGGGGAGGTTTTTGTGAAACACAGGAGGAGAAAGAGGAACCAATTCCCTGAAGAGAGCGAGCAAAAAACAACAAGGAGCATGCACATGAGAAGGCAAACACTGACAACCACAGGACACAACCTCCGTTACCATGACTGCACTGTGGTAAGATAAAATCAAATCTAAAGATGACGCAATTGGAGTTGTGAAACAGTCATGGTATGTATATTAGAGATCACTACCTCAATTATATCTCATTATCAACTGTGTGTAACAAGTTAGAAGTGTGTGTCAGTGTCAGGCACACATACTTATTGTTGAAACAAACATGATGATAAAGACAGCAAACATTGGTATGTGATGTCCAACTCTTGAGGGAAAAGATAAGGATAAGATTAGAACCAGTGTGTATTGTATTTAATCATTTTCAATAAATGCAAAGTTGAACACTGTCCTAGCTAGCTGTGATTTTGTCACACACACAAAAACACTTGCTGTGAAGCCAGAACATGAACCTGTTGGTCAGGGGACCCACGAAGGGATTGATCAGAAGCTGCACCAGAGCCTTGGAGGCAAAGAGGAGTCCCACACGAACATTCTCCTTGTCCAAGAAGGCACTGTCCTCCTGGCATGTGCTGCCTTTCACCTGGCTGGAGTTTCTGGAGATGTTGAAGAGGAGGGCCTCAGACAGGTTGCTCTCAGAGCAGCTGATGCTGTAGGAAGTGTTGTCGTATAAGGAGTGGACTGAGGTCAATGTGAAGCCCTCCTCAGAGAGCCTCTGCATGCTGGATGAAGGTGTCCTGTGTAGGGGGATCCAGGGCATGTAAAAACGTTGGGATGATGGGCACTGCGAGAGAGGAGAGACGACACATTTGGGTTTGTGGGAGACTGTGCACTTTAAAAGGCAGGCGAAAGGAAAGGAGGGAACCCTTTTGTCTCAGTGCCGGGGAGGCACAGTGGATCTACTCCATGAGGGGGAATGTGGTCGCGCTGCTCTCTGTCAACCCAAGTTATTCTCTGTGGGGTCTAGATGTCAGGCCAGTTAAAGGCAAATGCTATGGTCACGCTAGCTGCATTGTTGGCCCTGCAGCTAAATATTAAAATGGGTGACGTGCCTTTTTCAATACAAATATCACTATCCAATCTAAGGTACACAACTACATGCACATTTTAAAGTGTGTGTATGTGTGTACGTGTGCGTGTGTGTGTGAGTTGTCTGGACTCACCGACAACAGTAAGCAGCATGTTATCCAGTAGCAGGGCAACACACACGACCACCAGCACCAGTCTGGAGGAGCTTCTGCTCTGTCGTAGCAACTCTCGCGCCCACACCAAGGGGTTGAACAGCGACATAGCTCTCCACGTTCCCTGGGACAATAGCTACAGAACAGTTCCCTTTTTTTGGATAAGAAACAGATATGTTGATATTTAAAACATATTTGAAAATATTAACATTTGATTACCAATTTAGTCACAAGAAGGTCTCCACTGTGTCTGTATTATCGTTACACCACTACATTTGAGTTTGTCCTAAACTAACTACACACAAACTACACTCTTAGAAAAAAGGGTTCCAAAAGGGTTATTTGGCTGTCCCCATAGGAGCATGCTTTTTGGTTCCAGGTAGAACCATTTTGGGTTCCATTTTGGGTTCCCTCTGTGGAAAGGTTTTTTACATGGAACCAAAAAAAGTTCTACCTAGAACCAAAAAGGGTTATTAAAATGGTTTTCCTATGGGGACAGCTGAAGAACCCTTTTAGGTTCTAGATTGCACATTTTTTTCTAAGAGTGCTGTCGTAATGTTGTATTGATTAATGTGACGACTGCTGCTCATTGAATGATTAACGGTTAATTACGTGATGAAATGAATCAGGTAATTATTAACTCATTAACCTGGTGCACAATGGGAGGGTTTTGGCTTTATTGAGTTTCTACTTTCCAAATTAACTCAAAGAATATCAGAATATCGATTTTACAACAGTTGCTAATTAATTAATTTCCTTTACAGTCTCATTCTGAACGTCGCATAATTCGGGAATTCGCGAGTCTCACTAATTCGCGAGTCTCACTAAATAAGTCAATACCACACCAATTGAGCTGATCATTTATTTACTAACAAGCTAAAATGATAATATAAGATACATAAACACACAGTCTAGGCTATTGATTAGAACTTAGTACAATGAAACAGGTTCCTAGCAGGCCAACACAATATGACACGTGTTACAAAATGTGGATTTCAAAAGAGAGAGAGAGTGTGCACGAGAGAAAACCGCACTTGGGTACAGTTGTCAACGATGCTTATTTGAACCCTAACCTTGCCCCGAACTGCCGCTCTAATGGGTCAGAATATAATGATGTAATTCAGTTTTGAACGTCTCTGATGGGGTGCCTCTTCGTGGACCGCGTTCTGACTTCTCTGATGACAGCACACCTTCGGTTGCCAGGTGTAACTCTCTGTTTGTCCTCACGATGTCAGTGTCCTTACTCTTAGTGGAATGTTTCCTCGTCCTTGCTCTGAAAAGGGTTCTTCAGAGGACGGCTAATCAGCCGTGGAGATGGTTCCAGTGTGGGAATGAAAGTAGTTGAGACACACGATTCCTTGGAGAGTGGTGACCCGGTGGTCCTGCTTGAATTCACCCTCTTAGACACAGTTACTCATCCGTAGCATAGATTGTAAAAAGGTTTTGTTGGTCAATTTCTTCAACAGATGATCAGGTCTGTATAATTATCAAACATACATTAGTATTGGAAAGGAAACACAGACTCGTTGTTTAAGTATTAGAATACTCCTATAGTAATACAATTGTGTGCAGAAGTTGGTACAGAGTACAGTACATAATAGCTCTCCCCAGGTTGTGCAAAATGTCTAAGACATCCTGTAACTCATGGAGCCTCTCCCAGTCCTCCTTGCGTGAGTTTCCCTGACAACAACATTTTAATAAATCTAACCTCCCCCTGACAGCAGCAACCATCTTATCAGCAATTAAAAGCTCAGAAGTGGGTTGACAGAAACTTGACCTTCCATCACAAGTATAGAGTCATAACAAGGTGAACGAGTCCAAGCATCTTCTGACAGGTGGCTGTTTTCATCAGGCTTGCGGCAGCCTTGTGTTTTCAGAACCTCAGATAACCATGGTGGGTCCCAGACAGGAGGAGTATGAACGTACTGTAGGCGGTTTCAGTCTTCTGATAGTGTCTGAAGGGCACAACACTCGAAACAGGTTTTAACACACACACACACAGAGTTTATCATAGCACAATATATTAACCCTTTAAAAGGTATGAGGCCTTGGTTTAACCCTCTTCAGGTTCCTTTGTCTTCTTCAACCTTGTGTTGAATTTTAGGTATGCAACTAATTCGGACATTGGCTGGAGCTCGTGGTTGCTTAGTCTGCTATATTAGCTCTGAACTCATGTGTTTTATACCCTCGGGTCAGAAATTGGCGTTTCCACCTTTAGGGCAAGTTCTCTGGTCGTAACTAGCTACGATGCAAGGTCTGGATTTTACTCAGATCCAATTTAGACAACTAACTTCACATTACATCTTTACAAATACATTCTCTTTGATCTGGACATTTTCCACACAACGTACAGTATGCAAACCTCAAGTACATGAGTGTGAAAACTCTTCAAGTTATAATGTTTTCGTTATAACGTCGTCATTTAACTTTTAATAACATAACAAAAATGACACTCATATCATTTCATATTCCATCTATTGCCACGAAACATATTGTCCCAAAGTCCATTTATTACATGTTACTGTTCAGAGGTAGATTCTCCATAGGCCCATCATACATTCCATCCCTCCATACTGAGAGGACAAAGGGGATTTTGTCTGCTGCCTTAAGATTTACAATGGGTGGGAGGTGTAATGAAACCCCCCACCTCCATAACTCTCTATCTCTCTCCCGCTGGTGGGTGTGAGAGATATCGCTGTAGGATTATGGTCTACGGTAACCTGACCCGAACAGGCCAGTCATGACAGTGTACATCAGGTTTACTCTTTTCATCTCAAAATATAAAACTGCAATAGTAACTGATCTGAAGGGGTCTCATCTCTCTGTGTGTATTACCTCTAATGTTACCTTTCCCTGACCTGCAGCTACCACTAATGCACCATCCGTTTCAATTTAATAAGCTGGGATGCCCAGCCAGGGCTACTTTAATTGTGGTAGCTAATGGAGTGAGCTGGTGGCTGCTGCCTGGATGGTCAGGCATGGTATTTCTGGAGAGACATTTGGCTCTGAGGATGGTGTTTTTGTCTCTCAGCAATAGGATTAGACTTCCTCCAGGGCCCTCTCAGAGCCCTGCCTGCTGTGTTCTGTTCTGATCAAGGTCAAGTGTAGCCTGCTTGCCTGCTGTGGTGCTCAACTGTAAATAAGGACTGGTCCATATTTCAAACATACGTTTGATCGCACAGCTCCGTCCTTTCTCCTTACAGAACATGCTAGTCAACAACAAGTGTCCGCTCCCTCTCTCCAGCGCTTGGCGTCGCCGGTCTGCTAACCACCGGCCCTGGCAACAATCATTACGCACACCTGGTCATCATTATCTCCTTGATTACTCACCCTTTATTTAGCCCTCAGTTGACAGCAGTTACTAGGTAGTATTGTTTTCTCTCACGTTCTGTACGCTTCTCACATTTTGTCAATCTGCTTCGATTCATTATTAAACTCACCTTCTGCACCTGCCCCTGACTCCCAGCATATTACGTTACACCAATCTGCTATGAAAATCACAATACTTTCCAGTAATAGAGGTGAATATGCATTAAGTTGATCATTTCTGAACATCAGGTTTGCATATAGCTTACTCTTACCTTCAGGCATTATTATGACGCATCATATATCCTTTGGTTACCATGCATAACTGGTGGGAACAAAGCAATGGGTAACATTACAATTCAGGTTTGAGTCATATTCCATTCATTATTTGGAGTGCTTTAATGATTACAGAACAAACTAAAATGAACATTTATACGATTGATTAGCCTCACCCTTCATCAATTTTAATTAGGCCTATAGAAAAGTATCGAGCATCCCTAGAGTCCAACATTTTTTGTTTACTTTTTAGTGATGTCCAATTGGTAGTTAGTCTTGTCCCATCTCTGCAACTCCAGTACGGACTTGGGAGAGGCAAAGGTCGAGAGCCATGCATCCCCCCAAGCATGACCCTGCAAAGTTGCACTGCTTCTTGACACACTGCTTGCTTAACCCAGAAGCCAGCCACACCAATGTGTCAGAGGAAACACAGTACAACTGGTGACCGTGTCAGCGTGCATGTGCCCGGCCCACCACAGGAGTAGCTAGAGTGCAATGGGACAAGGACATCCCGGCCAGCCAAACCCTCCCCTAACCCGGACGACGCCGGGCCAATTGTGCGTCGCCTCATGGATCTCACGGGCGCAGCTGGCTGCGACACCGCCCGGGATCAAACCCGGATCTGTAGTGGCGCCTCAAGCAATACAGTGCCTTAGAGTGTTGCGCCACTCGGGAGGCCTAGAGTGCAATTTGACCTGAGCCAAGACATCTTACCTTCAGATGCATCCTGCAGATCCACAATGGGTACAAGTGGTCAACTCACCCTCCTGTTGCTCTATTTAAGTCCTGCTGTAACCTTTTTTCATAAGTTAGTCACTCTATGTCTTACCCCTCACACAAGACACAGCCACCTCACAAACACACACATACACACTCCCTGGCCTGAGCTCGCTCTGCGTCATAAGGGGAAACAATTATCTACATCTGCTGCTCTTTATTGAGAGGGGTGAGGGGCTGTATAACCCGAGGCTGGTGTTGTTCGCAATAAGCTTTATCTGCCATCTCACCCAAATGGACCCTTTTCAAACTGTGGAGCAACCTTTTCAGCAGGCCTGTTTACATTTCATCTTTGTCCAATGGGCTCTGTCAACAGGTGCCTGTTGTGCCAGCGTACCAGGAGGAGAGTCTTGTAAACTGTTAACAAAAGGCAGCACATCCACTTCTCACTGTGTACACCTCCGAACCTGCTGCTGGGAAACCTGGAGCCCCTGTTTGTTCACTGCTTGACATGCAAATGTAATATTTTCAAATGGTAAAATTGGTCCAATCAAAACATGTCGGATTTTATGAATTATGAAATCCACACTCCCCTCTAAAAGTACCATGTGAATCTAAGAGGGATAACTCCTCTATACCTTGAATTATTTGCTTTGTATAAATGATAGTCATGTACTGTTACTATATTTCTGTCAGCTTGAAATGTACTTACTACTAGTAGAATTAGTGGTGTGAAGGTTTTTATTGGAGTAGGGAGTACAGGCCCCTCTCTATATTTTCCACTTATGTTTTGATAGCTGAAATTCACCTGGAACTGAGCAGGTGCCATCTCCTACTAGCTCGAGGGTAGGTTTTTAAAAAGGCAGACCTGAATCAAACAGCCTGGACCAATGCATGTTCACTCTCCCTGTGTGCACATGTATACACATCATGTAAAGAGAGAGAAAGAGACAAATAAAAATCTAATTGTATTATTCAGAATACAGCATGTGTAGACTTTAACGGAAAATGCTTGCTTACAAGCCTTTCCCAACAAAGTAGAGTTTTAAAAAAACAACAGTAAACATCATCAGTAAATGCATGAGAATAGAGACCGATGTACTGAATTTCATGACTTTAGGCTAAGTGGGGTGAGGGGCATGACATTTAAAAGTTTGCATCTTCAATCACTCATCATAGCGCCTCGTTATAGCGCCTCCATCTGGCCAATCAGTGTCATTTTGTAAATGCCGCATTACTATTGCAAAATGCAGCATTCACCCTAGTTGAATCAAAATTGGTGCCTGTGCTAACGGAGATATCACATGTGATGCATGTACTAACAAACTAACATACTAATGGACGGAGACAGATAAACAGTCCCCTCCCCAATTTATTGTGAGGGAAAATAAGATAAGAAAAAAGTCTAATAGTAACTAACACAAGAGGAACAAAAATGAAGCTGTATACAGGGAGTACCAGTGCCATATCACTGTGCAGAATACTAGGTATTTGAGGTAAATATGTACATAAAGGTTGGGTAAAGTGACTAGGCATCAGGATAGATAATAATAAGGTATTTGAGGTGGATATGTACATGAAGACAAGGTAAAATAACTAGGCATCAGGATAGATAATAATATGAGTAAAATAAAGAGCAGCATATGATTGTGAAAGTGTGTGTGTGTGTGTGTGTGTGTGCGCGCATGCATGCATGCATGCATGCATGTGTATGGCATGGGTATGCATGTGTGTTATGTGTGTGTGCGTATGTAGTGTATGTGAATGTGTGTGGGTTTGTGTGAGAGTGTCAGTGTAATGTGTGTGAGTGAGTGTATATACAGTGCATTCGGAAAGGGAAGACCTCCATAAAATGGACAAAAATGAATGGCTACTTATTGGCAGTGGACGATCCATATACACAATAGCAAATACCACTCAATTGGGTGGCAATTGGTCAAAAACATATTGCAAGTGGAATATGTCAAATGCCGGGTGAAATATACAAAAAATCACAAAGGGGGCGAGTGCGCTCCACTATAAGATTCTATATGGGAAATAATCAGAAAGTCAGGACTCAAGGGTGAAATCTTCAAAAATCTATTTTTTTTGTTGTCAATTATACATATGTAGGAAGCGTATGTATATAGATTTGTCTTATTTTATGTGAGTTTGTCCATAAGGCCTATGTTTTTTCCATTTGCCATATATGATCAAAGGAAGTTGGCTTCTGAACCCAAAAGTCAGTTAACCATGTTCAAATGGCATATATAAGTATTGCTTGAGGGTAGGGGGCTATACTGGTCTGTACCTGGAGGGCATGGGGCTATACTGGTCTGTACCTGGAGGGTAGGGGGCTATACTGGTCTATATCTGGAGGGTAGGGGGCTATACCTGGAGGGTAGGGGGCTATACTGGTCTGTACCTGGAAGATATGGGGTTATACTGGTCCCTTATGTAGGAAAGTATTCAGACTCCTTGACTTCTTCCACATTTTGTTACGTTACAGCCTTATTCTAAAATGGATAAAATCGTTTCCCCCCCTCATCTACACACAATGTCCTATAATGACAAAGCAAAAACAGTTTTTTAGAAATGTTATCTAATTTATAAAAATTCTAAAACAGATATATCACAGTTGTATAACTATTCAGACCCTTTACTCAGTACTTTGTTGAAGCACCTGTGATGGAAAAAGTTTTGGGGTGCTTTTCTAATAACCATTTCTGTGTTCATGCAGGTGACTGATTGAACGTGCCTGGGAGGAATCCTCACTATCAGTATCTGCAATTTTGGCAGAAAACGAAACGGATATCTCAGTTTCAAGGTCTCAGCTTGGTGAGAAGAAGCCTCATGAGGTATTGCTCGGTCACACGCATGAACCAAACGTTAATTAATTATGAATTAATTATGAATAAGGAATAAGCTAAATCATGCAAATATAACTTGTCTTTGTAAGCAGTATATAAGAGAACTAAAAGGGACTGCCCCGGCGGAGCTCACTTCAGACCGATGCAATATGCATCTAAGTTTAATTGTGACCTGTCCAGCTTGCTGTTAATATAGAATGATTCATTTAAGATTGACTTCAAGTATCCCCTGTGTAGAATTTCCACAGCACACCTTTGGCAGCGATTACAGCCTGGAGTCAGGCAGAGTGAACAGTCTATGTCTTGGGTGGCTGAAGTTGTTGATCATTTTTCAGGCCTTCCTCCGACATGGCCTGATATAGAGGTCCATGATGGCATGGAACTCGGCCCAAGTGATGTACTGGGCTGTCTGCATCCCCCTCTGTAGTGCTTTGAGGTGAAGGGCGGTGCATTTGCCATACCAAGCGGTGATGCAGTGAAGATGCTCTTGATGGTGCAGCTGTATACATTTTTGAGGATCCAAGGGCCCATGCCAAATCTTTTCAGACTCCTGAGGTGGAAGAGGCGCTATTGTGCCCTCTTCACAACTGTTCGGCTATGTGTGGACCATGTTAAGTCCTTAGTGATGTGGACACCAAGGAACTTCAATCTCTCAACCCACTCCACTCCAGCTCTGTTGATGTGGAAGGGGGCGTGCTCTTCTTTCTTTTTCCTGCAGTTCAGAATTAGCTCTTTGGTCTTACTGATATTGAGCGAGAGGCTGTTGTCCTGGCACCACACTGACAAGTTGAATCGTGTCATCAGAAAAGTATGTGGTTGAACGCAGAGGAGTAGTCTACAAACATCATTCTTAAACAGTTATATCCCCTCTTTTCCAGGTGGGAGAAAGCAGGGTGAAGTGCAATTGAGATTGCATCATCTGTGGATCTGTTGGTGCGGTATGCGAATTGGAGTGGGTCCAGTGTTTCTGGCATGATGGTGTTGATGTCTTTTATGACCAGCCTTTCAAAGCACTTCATAATTACAGATGTGATTGCTATGGGACGATAGTCATTTAGGCAGGTTACCTTGGAGTTCCTGTGAACAGGGACAATGGTGATCAGCATGAAACATGTTGGGATTATAGACTGGGAGAGATTGAAAATGTCCATGAAGTCGCTTGCCAGCTGGTCTGCGCATGTTCTGAGAACGGGCCCTGGTATTCCATCTGCAGCCTTGCAGGTGTTAACCTATTTAAAAGTTTTACTCACATCAGCCACGGAGAGCGAAATCACACAATCGTCCGGAACAAAAGAGGCTTTCATGCAAGACTCAGTGTTGTTTTTCCTCAAATCGAGAATGAAAGGCATTTAGCTTGTTTGTGAGTTCTGCATCACTGGGCATCTCACAGCTGGGTTTTGCACATCCAACTAGCATTGGAGCCTGCGTAATTGTATTCCACCTTCCATCTATATTGAGAGAGAGCATGTTTGGAATGGTACAATCAGGGTAATGGTCTTATGATATGGAAAGCCAGCACAGAAGAAAAATCAATCCTTGCAGAGAAGCACAAGAACTTGAACTTAACTTAGTTTTCCCAAATTAGCTACCTGGCCCGCCACAGGGGTCGCTATCAACGTTTCCCTTTACAGTGGGAATTGTCATCGAATTAGCTCAATATTAGCCACATTCAATGAAACATACCAAAACTAACTTTGCAAGAGATTTTGTTGCAGGTAGAGCGCATACCCATACTCTACACAGACAAGTGCGCCATAACCAATCAGAGCTGCAGTAGGCATATATGCAAATAGGCCATTGCCATATATGGATTTGTGCCACTGGACTGTTTTACAGCATGAGCAGTTGTGATTATTATGCGCTTGATTTGAGATCAAAGGGAGAGCTGCATGTAGTCATGTGTGCACATTTGTTCATATTCCTAGTTAATGAGTTATTAGCCCAGTGGTAGATCATTTATAGTCAGCAATGGGGGAGTGGGAATACTAATACTAATTCCTTTCATTTTGTAAAGTGGTTTCTTGCATCAAACAACATAACAAAATGTTCAGTCACCTCCTTGTCTGAAGGACAAGTGGATAAATAAGGTTCATGTGAAGGCCTGCATGTGTTTTTCAAAAGTCTCATGGAATGTCGGCCTACATTGAGCACTAAATTGGCTATTACTGTAGGCTGAATGATAGAACCGCTATTTCCTTGTTAACATGTTATGCAATTCTTTTTTTCCGTAGTTTTTTAACTGTAAGCCACTCTGGTAGGCCTACATTATGATCAAATAGCAACAGTAGCCTACTTGGTCACTGTTAAAACAATAAATGAAAGCGGGTACAGCCTCGGTGTTCTCAGTAAACTCATGCTAGAAGGTGCACAGACATTTAACAAGGTTTACGTTTGCTCTCAGCAGATCTGACATTTTCTCAGTGCCAAAAGATATTAGAGGGAACATGGCTCCCGTATCCCATTATATTAGGCTACATGTATTCCTGGGCTATATCAGCCGATAGGCTAGACGAAGTTGGAGATACTTGCACTTTAGCTACGTTTAATAGCCTACCCTTTAGGAGTGGGACGATAACTGCTTTTCCGGCCATGCATAGGTTATCGCCTACTCTATTTAGCTGAGACCACATGAGCACCTGATCTCTCACGTATGGCTACTGAACACAGATCAGCAAGAATGATAAGAGTGGACACTTGCACTTTCTCTTGAGCTATGTTTTGTATATAGGATCAGGGGCGGAGCCAGAGGGGTGCCCGGGGTGGCACTGGACCCCCCTGACATCTGATTGGCCACACCGGGTGTCACCTCAAAATGTAATTTGCTACTGGATGTTTGATGCTGATTTACATCTAGTTTCACCTCTTGTTGAAAGAAGCATTTATTTTGACGTTTTCAAATTCGAAGACAAGGAAGAGAGAATATTAACGTTGTTTGCAAGATACAGAAGAATAAGAATAAGACGAACAGACAGAAGAAGATAGAATATTTACACAGGCTCTTTTCGCGATTGGCGAAAGCATCATATTTGAAGTACGTTTTAAGGTTTAGCATCGGATTTAGGTTTCCTGAACAACTTTTATGAAAGTTGAGTCTTTGTGTAAGTTAACGTTAGACCTTTGATAAGAGAGACCGGCTCCCAATTTAGCCTAACATTATGTTTACATCTGTGCTAGTTATACACGCATATACAGTGCAGTGTCGTAAGTTACAGTATATGAATGTTTAGCTAATGTGGGGTAACTAGTAGGCTACAGCTGTCAGTGTTCAGCAAGTTAACATTCAGCTATTTAAATTCCATGAACTCAGTTAGATTTTGGTGCTTGAACTCAAAATGAACAATTGTTATTATCAATCTGTTAACGTTACTCAAAAGATTACCACAATTTGCAGATAGCCTGTTTGCTATCGTAAAAGTGTAAGAAGTTATAGCTAGCTAAGTTATACTGCAGAGTAGGGCTAGCCATGATCTAACTAGTAACTTAGGCTGGTAGCTGATTTTAAGGTACAGTTGTGATAATGGGGATTTGTAATTAAGATTGAGATTGGACTAAAATGTGGGTAATTGGATGCTTAGATGTAACCGTAGACTGTCTTATTTTTTTTCATAGGGTCAATTAAACATGAAAAGGAAGGGATAGATATCAGACTTATTTTTAAAGAAGCACAAACAGGTAGATCAGGTGCAAAAGGACCCCAGCCCTTGCATCACCACCGGACCCCAGAGCAGCTCTCTCTACCCGAGGCTAGTCAGAGTCAGTGTGGTCAGACTTCACAAGGACCCAGTCTACCACCACTAATGGTTGGATTCATGTGTGCTCTTGCTTTGATGGCTGTGGCATTTTTATTTTGATTATACACTAATGGTTTTTGTGTTATTTTAATGTAATAGATATATCAAGGGATGACACAGAGACCTCTGGCTCTTAGCAAGATAGTGAGCCAGAGCTGCCAGGAGATGTCATCGAGCCCTTCCCTCTAAATTACACATTTTATTTAGCAGCTGTTAGTATCTAATCTTGTGGATCCCTTAATTAGACATTTCCATGGACATAAGACACATTATTTAACGTGCGTTTCAGACATTTCAAGATCCAGAGAAGAGGGTCCTGTACAGCCGTGTTTGAAAACATTTCCCAGAACTCAGCATGGTACTAGGTAAAGGGCTTTCAACAGCTCCTGTTATAAGGACAATTCAGGGCTTGAATATTCTGTAAATCAAGATTCAACTTATTGTTTCGCCTGTAGGCATTTTTCTCTACACAATACACCTAAATCTGCCTTCACATTACAGTCAGGTTTTTGTAACTGGAAAAAGGCTCTGTTTAACGATTCTGGGTTTAAGATCCATTCGAAGGCAGAGCATCATATCAATGCTATGTATGCTTGGAATCAGCATAAAAGGGCTATTGACAGCAACTCATCAATGTTAGATGTCATAAATGACGACCGGCAAAAGAAAGTGGAGGAAAACTCTACTTACATTAAAACAATTGCAGATGTGCTCCTATTAACTGCCACTCAAAATATAGCGCAGAGAATTCATCGAGAGTCTGATGACTCTCACAACAAGGGTCATTTTTTGACAATATAGAAGAAATAGCAAAGCATGACCCCCTCACAGAGAAAAGGATGAATGCATGTGGCAATTCTAAGTACACAAGCCACCAAATCCAGAAGGAAGTTCTTGAGGGCTTAGCTGAGGTGATACAAAGTGAAATAATAAGAGAAGTAAAAGAAAGTGATGTTTTTAATGTAATTGCAGATGAAACCAAATATTTATAGAAAAAAGAACAAATGTCTTTAGTTGTGAGGTACTATTACAACAAGGGCCATCCACAAAATCTTTTTACACTTTCAGTCAGCTGAAAGCTTAGATGCAGCAGGTCTCACAAAAATGATAATTGATTGCCTTGAAAAACATGGCCTGGACTACAGAAATAATCTTGTGGGGCTAGGCTATGAGCGGAAAGCATTATGGTGTGTCTGCACAGATTAAAAACAGTGCAAGATTTACATTGGTGGGCATGCAGATACATGGCATGCCGTAATCTGAGGGACAGGCTTCCAGCAATTTTGAGAGTGCTACAGGATATTACACTTGAAAATAGTGGTGATAGATCAGTGGGGCCTTCTTTCTCATATAGATTTACATTTCATAGGGCTTTTGGTTACCTTTTGTAAAGTGCTTTGTGATGCCAAATGTCTTTCTGACATGCTCCAAACAAGCTCTCTTGACCTAGCAAGGGCTGTGGATCTAGTAGGTCTCCTACAGACACATTACAGGACAACAGAAGTGAGGGTTACTTTGGATAACTATGGAAAGAGATTGAAGAGATTGCAGAGCACTGCAAAATTAGTGTACAAACAGTGTGTAAAAGACAGCCTAAAACAAGGACAACTCATGGATGATGAGCACTGTAGGACAGAAAAATAGCGACCAAAGAGCTTCCAAAGAGCTTTCTTTTATCAGGTGCTTGACAGTCTCACAGCTGAGCTGCAGAGGCATTTTTCAAAGAAGAATTGCGAGATAATGCAAGGGGTCCAGTCTCTCAACCCAACGAGTACAACATGCTTGAATGAGGAGCCTCTGTTTGCCTTTGCTCAGACCTTTGAGTCAGATTTAGAGGACCTCAAACATCAGGTTCATCAAACCAAGCTGTTTCTTGATAGGAGAGAGAAAGGTGGAAGGGACAGACCGTCTACTCTCCTTGACTTTGTTGTGTTTCTAGAACCTTATAAAGAGGTCTTCCATGAGCTATTTTGACTTTGTAAGATTTCTGTTGACAGGTTAAGTCATCTCGGAAATCTCAGTGTTGAGTCAAGGAGGGCACACTCCCTCAACATGTATGAGTTTGTGAAACATTTTGCCAGTTCTCACCAGAACCGCAGAATTATGCTGTTTTAAATCTGCCTAGAATAATTTGGCACTTAGGCGGTCCCTCTGGTCATGATTAAAACCTGCACTGTGTACTAACTAGTACACTGACATTCTAAAATGATAAATCCAAAGGGTATCATGTCACACAGATTTAATTTGGTCTTGATTAGTCCAATTCCAAAACTTTTCTTTGCTATTAGTTAACACAATTTATATGAGCATAAATATGATACTGTAAGTTTGAAATGATGGGAACCAAAATTATTTGTATTTTTCAGGTCTGTTTCTGCTTGATACCTGGTATGTCAAATTGCAGTGTGTTTTTTTGTAAATACATTTTTTTTGTAAATAACTATGCAATTTATGTAACACACAAATGCTATCTTATCTCCTTGGTGCTAGAGCTTTATTTTGAGAAATAATTTTGGATGTTCAATACTTATAGACCCAGATTATATATTCATGAAAACAGAGGGACCCAAGTCTCACTCGTGTGTGTGTGTGTGTGTGACGCTGACTATTTATAGTATGTTAAAAAATTCTAGCGAAGTAACCCTTTTGGGCCACACTATTTGTCACATTGAAGAACTCCGGTTATGTGAATTATCACTTCTACCTCTAATCAGCAATCATAGGATTCAGTCCTGCTCCTGAGATGCCAGGTCAGGGTTACACACACATTTTCTGTCATGGTCTATGGACCCCCTGAAGTAGCCTTGGCCACCCCCTGGACAACCCATGTATAAAACTCTAGTTCCGCCACTGTATAGGATATAGGCTACCTTTCAGGAGGACGATTTTCAGACAGAGACAAAGTAATAGGTAATAAATATCTATTGAAAATGAAAAGACGCTCGCTCACTCTGTGCGCATTGCACCTTTTCCTTTTCAATGAGGATCAAATGTTTTGATTGCACCTAAACCGACGTCGGTTGGACGCCCTCCACTTCTTTCCATTATCAATACTTATTTACAGACACTGTAGTAAACTATAGTCTAGGTAACTGCCACGTGTTTCTCCGCCCATGCATAGGCAGCCCGCTCTATTTCATTAAGACCACACATATACTAGGCGCACTTGATCTTGCAGGGCCCGACTAGGATTGAAGAGGTAAGCTTATGAGAAAAAAAAGATTTTAATACAATAGGTAGGATAAGGCATACAAAGCAGAAAGATATCCGTTTCCAAATACTCTGTGGGACAACAAGACTATTTTGATTTCTCAATTCTCTGTCTGACCGCCCACTCCCAACAGCAGCATGAAAAATGACGACCGCGCTGCAATTACTTCTGTCTGGTCCTGCAGGTCCCAATGCAGCCCTCCAGCTCGAGCCATTGAAATATGCTATTTTGGGTGGGGAGAAGATTCCCAATGGGTGCAGTCACAATGACTGTTCATAGGTGATTCAATATATTCATTTAACATCACAAAAAGTAGACTCATAATATCAAAATGGACAGAATCAACCCCTCATATCAGTCCTCTGATCTAGTTATTATTATTACAGGAGTGATGGTAATGAGCTCTGACCATCAAACAGTTGACAAATCTTACATTTACTACATTTCCCCCTATAGCCTACACTAGTCTAGTTCTAAAGAGAGACGCTTACCATATGTTCCGGTTGGCCAGAATGTACCTCTAATCCATGTCAATTGATGCGTTTTGTTCAAAGAATATTTCTCATTCATTAAACATATGTTTCAAAGGGCCTCTGTGTGTTGGGAGAAGGAATTTGTGTGGATTTTGGTGTGCAATGAAAGAAGTAGAAGCTTTATGCTGTGCGGGTGGGCCGGTGTTTTCTTATTTCTTGTGTTTTTTTGTTCTACCTTAAGTTATTTTCGCTGTTTTTGATTCTTGTATTGTTGGGTTTTGTGTTTGCAATAAAGGCATTTCCCTGTACTTGTGCATGTGACATAAAAAATGTAAGCTTGAAACTTGAAACTTGAAACTTGTAGGGTTATAAGTACCAGGATACACCTGCACTGTGACTGTGGGAACCAGAGCTATCGCTCAATGCAAGCCATTTCGGTCCCCAGATCTATTTATAAGAAAAAAATGTTGGTCTGAACCGGTACCGGAACCATGCAGTTCCCTTAAACAGGGGACTTTACATCTAAGAGGTTTTTAAGGTTCAAATGTTGAAGGGTAAATGCAAGGTAGGCTTCTGCAAATGTATATTTCATGCCATTTAATCTTTTGTTTTTAAGTCTACCTTGTTATTTTCTATTATTGCATTGTTATTGATTAATGCATTTTGGGGGTTTTGAGATAGAAAGAAAGGCATTTCACTGTACTTGTGCATGTGACATTTAAACTTGACACTTGTAGTGTCATAACTGCTCTGCTCACACAAAAGTGGGTTCGTCTTCTGTATTGGAGATTTTGCAACTTATAACTGCTGGATATTATGTGTCATTTTCTTTGGTCAACAATGTGGACACCTACAATCGCTTTGCTGTTCATGTGTTCTCATTGCTGTGTGCACAGCCTCGACTTGAATATAATCCTATCCTCTAAAGAAGAGATGGATATGTTGGAACAGGTGAGAGCACCTGCAGTGGAGTGACCAGTGATGACTAGGCTACGTGTTACAGCTGTGTGGATTCAAGTGTTCAAGTGTCATTCAAGTATCTCTTTTTTTTTCAGATTGAAATATACAAGTTTTTTTGTTGTTTTTAATGCAGGTGCACCTGTACAGTGGAACAGTGGGGGTACATAATAATGTGAATTATTAAAAACTGAAAGGTTAATCCGCAGTTGAAGGGTTGGGGAGGGAGAAATGTAACCACTCTCAAATTCATAGACAAAGCTATATGCAACTACTGACATGAGATCAAAATGATAGTTTTAACCATGTTTTGAGGCTACACAGTGTTTGTTTACAATTACATTGTTTACAAACAATTGAGTAAAACAAGCTTAGCCCCTACATGTTGGGTTCTGATGGGAATAACAGTTGCTCAGGAGGCATTTATTTTATATTTTCAAGAATAAATGGCTATATCACAAATTCAAAAGTCCAAAATGTACCAATCACAGATTGCCCTTTTAAACAGAACTGCTAACATTACATAATTTAATTCTGCTGCTCTATCATGTGTAAGTGGTAATGTCGTTCCTATATCTACACAGAGAAATACCTGCAATGGATCTCAGAAAAAGAACCAGAATAAGGAAATACTTGCTCCTGTTGATGACAAAAACATAGAGAAAAGTAAGAAAGCTTGGAAAAGGATAGCCTGGTCCCAAACTGTGTGTGCTGCTTGCAACTCTTGCAGTTCTACATATCTGAGTGTGGTACTAACTGTCTTGTTCCCTCTTCAGTGGCAGAGATGGCCACATGCGTGCGCTCTGGAGACTGTGAGGCAAGGCTGTGCTGCGTCCGCTATTTAACAGGGAAACGACTCATCCCAAAGGAGGGAGAGGCCTGCGTACTGCGAGGAGGACGCTCTAAACTGCGTAGAAATCTTGAGTACTGTGACTGTGCACACGGGCTAACCTGTTGTGCCCAGGCTGAACACCCCAAGAACCAAGGAGTTTGAGGGGTATTCCCTTTTGAGGACACAAGCTCAAGTAAACAGTACAAATATGATAAAGATGATATGACATATTTTCTATTCAACAAAAAGGTTTGAAAGGATGTATATGCTTTCTACATATAGTATAATCAAATTATAAAACCACAAACTATACGATTTCACCTTCTTTATAACTGTAAATTACATATTTGTATGTTTAGTGTTAAAGAAAATGTGCATATTTTCTAAAGGTCTCACTTGATCAAAATATCTTCCCCCAACACTTTAAACATCACAAAAAGCTGTGGCTTGGTTTCCTGAACTCGTTAGGAACTCACCTTTCATCTCATATTAATAATGAAGAATTTTGAAAATTCTGAAATCCACAGCACTCTCCCCTCTAAAAGTAACATGTGAATCTAAGAGAGATAATTCCTCTATTGCTTGAATTATTAGCTTTGCATAAATGATAGTCATGTACTGTTACTATATTTCTGTCAGCTTCAAATGTACCTACTACTAGTAGAATTAGTGTTGTGCAAGGTTTTTTAGTGGGGTATGGAGTACAGGCTTCTCCACTGTGTTTTGATAACTGAAATTCACCTGGAACTGAGCAGGTGCCATCGCCTACTAGCTCGAAGGTAGGTTTTTAAAAAGGCAGACCTGAATAAAACAGCCCTAGGTGAGCTGCCTGGACCAATGCATGTTCACTCTCCCTGTGTGCACATATGTACACATCATATATGTGTTTATGAAAGAGAGAGAGAGAAACATTTGATCAAAATCCCATTTTGTTTGTCAGATGCACCAAATACAGCGTGTGTAGACTTGACCATGAAATGCTTGCTTACGAGCCTTTCCCAATGATGCAGAGTTAAAAAGTGCAAGGCAACAGTAAACAACAACAATAAAAGCAGCACCGAATTTCATGACTTTACGTCAAACGGGGTGAGGGAAATTTCAATTTCAAATGTAGCATTTTCAATCGCTTGTCATAGCACCACTATCTGACCAACCAGTGTAATTTTGTACATGCCAGATCCCTATGGGAAGGCGCATCATTCACCCAAGTTTCGTCAAAATCTTGCCAGTGCTGTTTGAGATATCGCATGTGACGAATGTACGAACGTACGGAGACAGATCCACAGAAAATAAAATAAGAAAAATACAAATAGTAACTAACACAAGAGGAACAAGAATGAAGCTATATACATGGAGTACCAGTACCATATCAATTTGCAGGGTACTAGGTATTTGAGGTAAATATGTACATAAAGGCAGGGTAAAGTGACTAGGCATCAGGATAGATAATAATCAAAAGTTATTTTAGGTAGATATGTACATGAAGGCAGGGTAAAGTGACTAGGCATCAGGATAGATAATAATAAGGTATTTGAGGTGGATATGTACATGAAGACAAGGTACAATAACTAGGCATCAGGATAGACAACAATAAGGGTAAAATAAAGAACAGACTAGCAGTAGCATATGATGATTGTGAAAGTGTGTGTGTGTGTGTGTGTGTGTGTGTGTGTGTGTGTGTGTGTGTGTGTGTGTGTGTGTGTGTGATCTGCGTGTGCTTATGTAGTGTAAGTGAATGTGTGGGTTTGTGTGAGAGTGTCAGTGTAATGTTTAAGAGTGAGTGTATATATAGTGCATATATAGTCCTGTGAGTGTGCATAAAGCCAGTGCAAGATGGGGTCAATGCAGGTCGTCCGGGAAACCATTTAATTAACTATTTAGCAGTCTCATGGCTATTTTCGCAGTCTCATGGCTTGCGGAAATAAACTGTCTCGGAGCCTATTAGTCAGAGAGAGTCGATGCTCCAGTACTGCTTGCCGGACAGTAGCAGATTGAACAGTCTATGTCGTGGGTGGCTAAAGTTTTTGGCAATTTTTCAGACATTCCTCCGACACCGCCTATTATAGAGGTCCTTGATGGCAGGGAGCTTGGACCCAGTGATGTACTCGGCTGTCCGCACCACCCTCTGTAGTGCTTTGAGGTTGAGGGCAGTGAAACTGCCATACCAAGCGGTGATGCAGCCAGTCAAGATGCTCTTGATGAAATGCAATTGAGATTGTGTCATCTGTGGATCTGTTGGTGCGGTATGCTAATTGGAGTGGGTCCAGGGTGTCTGGGATGACGGTGTTGATGTGTGTCATGGCAGGTTACCTTGGAGTTCTTGGGAACAGGGACAATGGTGGTCAGCATGAAACATGTTGGGATTACAGAGAGATTGAAAATGTCAGTGAAATTGCTTGCCAGCTGGTCTGTGCATGGTCTGAGAACGAGCCCTGGGATTCCATCTGCAGCCTTGCGAGTGTTAACCTGTTTAAAAGTTTTGCTCACATTAGCCACAGAGAGTGAGATCGCACAGTCATCCGGAACAACAGGGGCTTTCATGCAAGACTCAGTGTTGTTTTCCTCAAAGCGAGAATTATAGGCATTTAGCTTGTTTGGTAGTTCTGCATCACTGGGCATCTCACAGCTGGGGAGCGCTTTGTAGTCTGTTATCGACTGCAAGCCCTACCACATCCTACAAGCGTCAAAGGCCTGTGTAATTGGATTCCACCTTCCTCCTATATTGAGAGAGAGCATGTTTGGAATGGTAGAATCAGGGTAATGGTAAGCATATAGTTGGGTAATCTCATATTTTCCATTGATGCACAACATATCTTAGGGTATGGAAAGCCAACCCTGTCATATAGAATGCAGGGGCTCTAGCTAGAGGTCTACACGGGAACTGCAGCTTTTCATACCGCACCCGCCGACTCCCTGGCTTTCTGTCCAACTACCACTAGCTACCTGAAAAGCTGGATCCGAACCCAACCACAGTCCCACAATGTTATTTTAGGTATATGTGATGCAGCTCACTTGCGGGCCATCTTCGCAGCAATTTTGCGTCCTATAGGCAATATCAAAATGCCCCAAATAACCTAAGGAATCGGTTAAATTACCAGAGATGATCACGTGAAATGTTCCCTCTAAATTGCGCAGGGTGCGCAGCACTCCAGGGACTGCTGCACAAAAGAAAAATCTGCCCTTGCAGAGAATCATGAGAACTTGAACTTCCCACAACTTTCTAGTTTTCCCCATTAGTTAACACAATTAACGTTTCCCTTTACTGTGGGAATTGTGATCGAATCAACGTAATATTACCCATAACCAATCAGAGCTGTAGTAAGCCTATATGCAAATAGACCATTGCCATATATGAAGTTGTGCCATTCATTTTGAACTGGGCTGTTTTACAACATGAGTGGTTGAGATTATTATGTGCTTGTTTTGAGATCAAAGTTAGAGCTGCATGTAGCCACGTGTGCACATTTGTTCATATTCTTTTCTAGTTAGTGAGTTATTAGCTCAGTTATAGCTATTTTGTAGTCAGAAATGGGGGAGTGGTTTCTTCCTACAAGAGCACAAAAGTATACATTTCTAGCCATCTTTGAAAAGCAGTCAGGTCTTAAAGGGGCAGTGCCGAATAATATTAGAGGGAACATTGATCACGTGGCCCATTATTAGGCTATAACTATTACTGAGTTTTATCAGCCAATAGGCTAGAGGTATTTGTAGATACTTGCACTTTAGCTACTTTGTATACTTTTTAGGAATGGGGTGGTTTTAAGAAGGAAACACATATTGGTGATCAACAATTACTTCTAGGCAATGTAGTAAACTATAACCTAATCATATTCATTAAGAAAATTTCCTTGGAAAGATAACTGCCGTGATTTTCGGCCCATGCATAAGCTATCACCTACTCTATTCAGCTGAGACCACATGAGCACCTGATCTCTCGCTTGTGGCTACTGAATATAAAGCAGCAAGAATGATGAGAGCGGACACTTGCACTTTCTCTATGTTATGTTTTGCATATAGAATAGAATATAGGCTACCTTTTAGGAGGACAATTTGCAGACAGAGACAAATTAATAGGTAATCAATATTTATTGAAAATGAAAAGGCGCTCGCTCACTGTGTGCGCATTGCTCCTTTTCTATTTCAATGATGATTGTAAAAAATAATTACAACTCGACTCAAGTTGGTTGGGCGCCCTCCACTTCTTTCCATTATCAATACTTATTTACAAACATTGTAGTAAACTATAGTCTAATCATATTTAATGTAATTTCCTAGGCAAGATAACTGCCAAGTGAATATCCGCCCATGCATGGGCAGCCTACTCTATTTCATTAGGACCAAACATACAAGGCGCGCTTGTTCTTGCAAGCCCATCTAGGACAGAAGAGGTTAGCTACTTCACTTGAAGAAGCGAATTCTGAGATTTTGTGAATAATAATGTGCTTTGAATACAGTAAAAGGCTAACACATGCAAATGAGAAAGATGTCAGTTTCCAAATAACAAAAATATTCCAATTCCTAAATTCAATGTCTGACCACCCGCTCCCAAACGCACATTGATAAAATGACAACCGTGCCACAATGATCTCTGTCGGTACCTGCAGGTCTCAATGCAGCTCCATGCAGCCTGAAATAAGCCAATTTGGGTGGGGAGAAGATTGCCAATGGGTGCACAGTGACTGTTCATATATGATTCAATATATCGCCTGATGATATGGATGATTCAATATATTAATTTTACATCATAAAAAGTAGACTCATAATATCATGTATTTACTGTAAGCATTTATAGACAAAATGGACAGAATCAACCCCTCATATCAGTCCTCTGATCTAGTTATTATTATTACATAAGTGATATACAGTATAATGATTTCTCACCATCAAACAGTTGACAAATCTTACATTTACTACATTTCCCCCTATAGCCTACACTAGTCTAGTTCTAAAGAGAGACGCTTACCATATGTTCCGGTTGGCCAGAATGTAGCTCTCATCCATGTCAATTGATGCGTTTTGTTCAAAGAATATTTCTCATTCATTAAACATATGTTTCAAAGGGCCTCTGTGTGTTGGTAGGAGGAATTTGTGTGGATTTTGGTGTGCAATGAAAGAAGTAGAAGCTTTATGCTGTGCGGGTGGGCCGGTGTTTTCTTATTTCTTTTGTGGTTTTGTTCTACCTTAAGTTATTTTCTAGTATTACATTTTGATTGATTATTGCATTGTAGGGTTTTGATTTGGCAAGAAAGGCATTTCACTGTACTTGTGCATGTGACATAAATCATTTACATGTGAAACTTGAAGGGTTATAAGTACCAGGATACACCTGCTCTGCTCAGAGAAAAGTGGGTTCGTCTTCTGTATTAGACATTTTGCTATTTACAACGGCTGGATATTGTGTCGTTTTGTTTGGTCTACAATGTGGACACCTACGATCGCTTTGCTTTTCATGTGTTCTCACTGTTTTGTGCACAGCCTCAAATCATATGTAATCCAAACCTCTAAAGAAGTGATGGATCCATTGGAACAGGTGAGAGGACCTGCAGTGGATTGACCAGTGATGCTTAGGCTTCAAGTGTTTCAAGTGTCATTCAAGTGTCTCTTTTTTCAGATTGAATTAGGCCAATGCTTTTCTTCGTAATACAGGTGGACCCGCACAGTGGAACGGTGTATGTACAGAATAATGTGAACACACGTCGCAGGGCAGATACATCTTCTCGCCGTCACAGGACAGCTTTACCTGATCAAGAACGCAGTCTGTCAGCGGTGAGTGCTATAGTGTGTGAGAGAGAGATAAGAAAGAAGGGATCTGAGAATGTTATCACTGGGTAGTCAAATTAATTCTTAAATAATATAATATGTTTCTAAACACTTCTACATAAATGTGGATATTAACATGATTACGGGTAGTCCTGAATAAATCGTGAGTAATGATAAGTGAACAAGTTACAGAGGCATAAATATCATACCACCCCAAAAAAGGATAACTCAAAAGCTTGATGTAATAGTTGAAAGTACAGTAAAATAGGATCACTCACAAGCTTGATGTAATAGTTGAAAGTACAGTAAAATAGGATAACTCACAAGCTTGATGTAATAGTTGCAAGCTAGTAATATGGGACCAAATACTATCGTTTGAATACTGCAATACACAATATACTTCTGTTCCTCTAAAATGGGTGGACTATATACAAAAGGTGCTGTAATTTCTAAATGGTTCACCCGATATGGATGAAAACACCCTCAAATGAAATTCGACAGTCTGCACTGTGACCTCATAACTATTGTATCATTTCAAATCCAAAGTGCTGGAGTACAGAGCCACAAAATACATGTAATTAACCATTTTTCCATCCAACCTTTTTGTGTGAGAAAGTAGCTACATGTTCCGATACAAAATGTGATGACAGGCCTGATGGAAACATTTTTCGGTAAACTTTCCAAATGTGGACAAAACAAAATACGCTAGACAATGGGTCCTTTTTGTGTCAATAAAATGAATGATTCCAGAAATGTTGGTGGAAATGATTTTATGTGCAAATATCGATATAATAACCATCATATCGAAGTAAACTTGGACTCACGTGATGACGTGTGGTCCTCCCACTGCGTACACAGTTTATTAGGCTACAGATGAAAAGTTAAGATGAACTTCACAGGGTGGTGAAAGTGCAAGGTGATGAGCTTGATGCTCCTTTCCAAGAAATAACGAGGGTCTTATTCTGGTGACATGATCATCGATGCTTGGCTGCCATTTGACAAACACAAATAACCAGGCTCTTTTTTATATAACAATCTCATCAAGTGGGCTATAAGTGTATCTGCGTGCTGTTGGCAAGAGCACACGTGCCAATACCAGAGTTAGCACACTCGCTATGTAATGGGAAAAAATTGTGAGAAAACCAACAGTTTTCATTTGGTACATTTTTAACCCGCAAATGTATTATTATGTCACCACGTTATCACTCACATACTTTTATCTGGAATAAGTCCATTTAATGGAAGTGAAGTGAAAATACGGATGTTGTTTTTCTGAGGGATTAAAGGAAAGTACATACATCTCTCATGTCCATTTTTGTATGTTCATTTTGAGATTGTTTCCTTCGACGAGTATCACTCTTCCTCGCTCTTGTTTCCCGGTTCCATGTCGGGATCACCATTAGCTTTGGATTCCGACCTCAAGCTCAGGTTGGTAGAACTGATAGGTGGTGTTACACTTCATTTGGTCTTCCCTAAGGGTTTTAAGGTGGTGTTTCTGTAAAGCTGCATTGTAAGCAGCCTTTTACAGTTAAGAAATGAGTGAGTATTGTTAAAATATTGATGTTAGAATATTCACATTAAAATGTGTCACCAATTGGATGGAAACCTAGCCACTGTCCCAATACTTTTGGAGCTTACTGTTTATGGTGTGACCTTATGTGCCAAATGACCTCTTAATTAAAACTGAAAGCGGCAATCTGCAGATGAAGGGATGGGGCTGGAGAAATGTAACCACTCTCAAATTCATGGACAAAGTAGTGACTTCCATGAGATCAAAATGACAGTTTTAACAATGTTGAGGCTACACAGTGTCTGTTTAGAGTTACACCGTTACAAACAATAGAGTAAATAAAATAAGCTTACATGTTGGGCTCTGGTGGGGTATGACAGTTTAACTAAATTCAGGACGCATTTATATCATATTCTTCAAGCACAGGAGGTTGGTGGCACCTTGATTAGGGAGGACAGGCTTGTGGTAATGGCTGGAACGGATGAGTAGAATGGTATCACATGTTTCTATGTGTTTGATACCATTCCATTAGCTCCGTTCCAGCTATTATTATGAGCTGTCCTCTCCTCAGCAGCCTCCACTGTTTCAAGAATAAATGACTATATCATGAATTCAATCCTTTAATTGTGCTGCTGAGTGGTAATGTGTAAGTGGTAATGTCGTTCCTATATCTACAGAGAAATACCTGCAATGGATCTCAGAAAAAGAACCAGAGTAAAGAAATAGTTGCTCATGATGATGACGACAACATAAGGAAAGGTAAGAAAGCTTGGAAAAGGAAAGCCTGGTCCCAAACTGTGTGTGCTGCCTCCAACTCTTGCAGCTCTGCATATCTGAGTGTGGTATTAACTGTCCTGTTCCCTCTCCAGTTGCAGAGAAGGCCACATGCGTGCGCTCTGAAGACTGTGAGGCAGGACTGTGCTGCGTCCGCTATTTAAAAGTGAAAAGATGTCAACCCATCCCAAAGGAGGGAGATACCTGCCTCCTGCGAGGAGGACGCTCTAAACACCGGAGGAATTTTTGACCGCTGCAACTGTGCACCCGGGCTAATCTGTCATGCCCAGGCTGAAAGCCCCAAAAACCAAGGAGTTTGTCAACCTAAACTGAGAGAGAACGGGAGGAGTGCTAGACACTCAGGCAAGAGGCGTATGGCAGAGAGAAGATGTGGATGACTTAAGCCTTTCTTTTACTCAACACATTTCACTCAATAAACTACCTTTGTGCCATTCTTTGTTTAAAATGTTAAAGGCTAAATGCAAGTTAAGCTTTTGTAAATGTATATTTCATTCCATACAAGCTCCGGTGGTCTACTCTTTGTTTTTATTTGAGCCCCTCACCTAATCTTATTAATCTTTAAAAGACAAATCCTCACATTTCATAACTTAGCCAGTCCAGTCAGTGACCGATCAGAATCTAAAAGTGGGGTTAGCACAAAACCCCATGTGGCAAAATGCTGTACTTTAAAGGCCAGGTAGCACATATTGTCAGATATTAATGTAGTTGGTGCTGTATATTAACTAATATACATTAGTTCTAACTAGAAAAAAATCTTTGTTGTTTACAATTACACAACTTATGTTCCCGCATATAAAAACCACGAAGACTGCCGGAAAGGCCCGAACGCAAGATCGTAATTTCTATGAAGAACATAACATTTTATAGCCTGTAGCCTGTACTGTTCATGTAGAGCTGGTGTGCATGAGTGGCACTTCACTTTTTTAGGAAAACAGCTGTGACATTATTGATCCTAAGATCAAAATGTTATTTGTGTAATGAAAATGAATTGTGAAATAAAAAATAAACTGCAATTTCCTCAAATGATTGTGATTGTGCTTTCAATATAACCTTCAATGGTACGGCTGGCTATAAGATAGCTTTGGAAAATCATATTTATTTTAATCAAATTGGATGATATTTGGATGAAACCAGTTGAAAGTAGGTTGACCCAAGTATAAAATAATTACAGTAGTTAGCACATTGATAAAGTTCCATCATAAAGTTGCAGGTCCCCTCTCCCCTAGCTGAGGAACGCTCAACTCTGTTCCCTTATTTCAAGGTGGAGTTGAGTTTTGATAACTGGCCGTGGGATTTGCTAGTAACAGCATTGAGCCACCATCAGTTGATTCTTCTAAAAATGTCAATTCTCAAAATGCTGGGTGCTGAAATTTATACAACCATTGACGTTTTCCTCATTGCTCTTACTACATAAGGTGAGATTCAATTGGGTGCGTGCTATCCGGAAACCTTGCGACGTCCCTACCCTAAACCCTTCGCCTTACCCTAATCTTAACACTAACCATAACCCTAACCATAACCAATGATGCCAACTTCAATGGTGTAGGGGTGTCCCAACGATCCCGGATAGCACGGAGCCAATTGAATCTCAGTTTACGTAGTACGAGCAACGAGGAAAAAGTCAGGTGTTGTATTTGCTAAAAGTTTTTATTAAAAGTATGAATTTCAGCACCCCGCAGAAGGGCCTTAGTTGTACAAGACAAACATAGGTACCGGTAAGCGTTTTCAGAATTTACATTTTTAGAAGATTCGACTGGTGGCTCAATGTTGCTAGTGAATCCTGCGAACCCATTATCAAAACTCAACTCCGCCTCAATGTAAGAGAACAAAGTTTAGCGTTAATCAGCTATCGCCCAGTGTGATGCCGTGTTCACATGCTAGCCGGAACTAGGAAACTCTGGAAACTCTGACTTGTTAACTGGTTGTAGTCACACACATGCCATGTTCAACCAGTTAGCAAATCTGAAATGTCTGAGTTTCCTAGTTTCGACTAACACAGCATTAAACACTGGGATTCAGGAAGCAGGCGATACCAAGGATACAGGGAATTGCAGGGAAACTTAAATCAGTTTTACCTTACCTAATCTTTAAACATGTTAAATGCGCAACCAGAGGGAAAAAAACATTCTAGACCACCTGTACTCCACACACAGAGATGCGAACAAAGCTCTCCCTCGCCCTCCATTTGGTAAATCTGACCACAATTTTATCCTCCTGATTCCTGCTTACAACTAAAAATTAAAACAGGATGCACCAGTGACTCGTCTATAAAAAAGTGTTCAGATGAAGCAGATGCTAAACTACAGGACTGTTTTGCTATCACAGACTGGAACATGTTCCGGGATTCTTCTGATTGAATTGAGGAGCACACCACATCAGTCACTGACTTTATCAATAAGCGCATCGAGGACGTCGTCCCCACAGTGACTGCATGTACATACCCTAACCAGAGGCCATGGATTACAGGCAACATTCGCACTGAGCTAAAAGGTAGAGTTGCCGCTTTCAAGGTACGGGATCTAACCCGGGAGCTTATAAGAAATCCCGCTATGCCCTCCGACTAACCATCAAACAGGCAAAGCACCAAATCAGGGCTAAAATGGAATCGTACTACACCGGCTCCGGCGCTCGTCGGATGTGGCAGGGCTTGCAAACTATTACAGACGACAAAGGGAAGCACAGCCGCACAGCCGCACAGCCGCACAGCCGCAAGTAAGACCTTTAAACGGGTCAACATTCACATGGCCGCGGGGCCAGATGGATTATCAGGACGTGTGCAACGGGCATGTTCTGACCAACTGGCAGCTGTCTTCACTGACATTTTCAACATGTCCCTGATTGAGTCTAATACCAACATGTTTCAAGCAGACCACCATAGTCCATGTTCCCAAGAACACTAAGGCAACCTGCCTAAATGACAACAGACCTGTAGCACTCACTTTCAAAGGCTGGTAATGGCTCACATCAACACCATTATCCCAGAAACCCTAGACTCATTCCAATTTGAATAGCGCCCCAACAGATCCACAGATGATGCAATCTCCATTGCACTCAACACTGCCCTTTCCCACCTGGACAAAAGGAACACCTACATGAGAATGATATTAATTGACTACAGTTCAGCGTTCAACACCATACCTCAAAGCTCATCGCTAAGCTAAGGACCCTGGTACTAAACACCTCCCTCTGCAACTGGATCCTGGACTTCGTGATGGGCTGCCCCCAGGTGGTGACGGTAGGTAGCAACACATCTGCCACACTGATCCTCAACACTGGAGCCCCTCGGGGTGCATGCTCAGTCCCCTCCTGTACTCCCTGTTCACCCACGACTGCGTGGCTAGGCACGACTCCAACACCATTATTATTATGTAGTTTGCAGACGACAACAGTGGTAGGCCTGATCACACGACAATGACAAGACAGCCTATAGGGAGGAGGTCAGAGACCTGGCCGGATGGTGCAAGAATAACAACCTATCCCTCAACGTAACCAAGACTAAGAAGATGATTGTGGACTACAGGAAAAGGAGGACCGAGAACGCCCCCATTCTCATCGACGGGGCTGTAGTGGAGCAGGTTGAGAGCTTCAAGTTCCTTTGTGTCCACATCACCAAGAAACTAGAACGGTCCAAACACACCAAGACAGTCATGAAGAGGGCACGACAAAGCCCATTCCCCCTCAGGAAACTAAAAAGATTTGGCATGGGTCCTCAGATCCTCAAAAGGTTCTACAGCTGCAACATCGAGAGCATCCTGACATGTTGCATCACTGCCTGGTACGGCAACTGCTCGGTCTCTGACCGCAAGACACGACAGAGGGTAGTGCGTACGGCCCAGTACATCACTGGGGCAAAGTTGCCTGCCATCCAGGACCTCTACACCAGGCGGTGTCAGAGGAAGGCTCTAAAAATTGTCACTGGCCACAGGCAACCTAGTCATTGACTGTTCTCTTCACTTGCATGGCAAGTGGTACCGGAGCACCAAGTCTAGGACCAAAAGGCTTCTTAACAGCTTTTACCCCCAGGCTATAAGACCCCTGAACAGGTAACCAAATGGCTACCCGGACTATTTGCATTGTGCCCCCCCAACCCCTCTTTTACGCTGCTGCTACTCTATGTTTATCATATATGCATAGACACTTTAACTATACATTCATGAACATACTACCTCAATTAGCCCGACTAATCGGTGCCCCCACACATTGGCTACCCGGACTATCTGCAACAATTTACGATGTTTGGAATGAGACTGATGTGAGGTAAAAAATAATTCATACATTCGAAGACTAATTGATCAGATATGAAAATATCTGAAAGTTATTCTAGGAAAATTATAACTTTATAATCTGAATATATTCCTTGGTGCCCTGACTTCCTAGTTAATTACAGTTACATGATTAATCAGTTTAATCGCGCAATAATAATTACAGAGAGTTATTTGATAAATAAGTCTTCAGTTTTAATGATGCCAAAGACACGACACTACCCATTTAACAAAGTGTCCCTTTTCAAAAATATTACAGGCTATGTAGATGGGCTCCTGAATCTCCTCCTCAACGAGGTCACCCTTGATCCAATGGCGTATGTGGGGAAGCTGTGCAAGCTGTCCATCCCAGGACCCCTGTCTGTGAGAGGCCTGACAAGGAGGAGGCCATACAGTGCCTTCAGAAAGTATTCATACCCCTTGACTTTTTCAAAATGTTGTTGTTACAGCCTGAATTTAAAATGCATTAAATTTAGATTTTTTTGTCACTGGCCTTACACACACTACCCCATACAGTACAGTACCGTACAGTACCACTCAACAGTTTGGACACACCTACTCATTAAAGTTTTTCTTTATTTGACTATGTTCTACATTGTAGAATACTAGTGAAGACATCAAAACTATGAAATAACACATATGGAATCATGTAGTTACCAATAAAGTGTTAAACAAATCCAACAATATTTTATATTTGAGATTCTTAAAAGTAGCCACCCTTTGCATGATGACCGCTTTGCACCCCCTTCGGCATTCTCTCAACCAGTTTCATGAAGTAGTCACCTGGAATGTATTTCAATTAACAGGTGTGCTTTGTTGAAAGTTAATTTGTGGAATTTCTTTCCTTCTTAATGCGTTTGAGCCAATCAGTTGTGTTGTGACAAGGTAGGGTTGGTATACAGAAGATAGCCCTATTTGGTAAAAGACCAAGTCCATATTATGGCAAGAACAGCTCAAATAAGCAAAGAGATGGTGTGGGGGTGCATTGCTGGTGACACAGTCTGTGATTTCTTTTAGAATTCAAGGCACACAAAAGCAGCATGGCTACCACAGCATTCTGCAGCGATACACCATCCCATCTGGTTTGCACTTAGTGGGACTATCATTTATTTTTCAACAGGACAATGACCCAACACACCTCCAGGCTGTGCAAGGGCTATTTAACCAAGAAGGAGAGTGATGGATTGCTGCATCTGATGGCTTGGCCTCCACAATCACCCAACCTCAAACCCAATTTTATTACCTTGTATTGTTTTTTCAAGCATTTGGATAGGAGGTTGCATGCACTGTAGAGCGGCTGGGTACCTTTATTAGGCTTAAGGCTCCAAGTACTTTCTTTAATGTAAAATTACGTCTCACCATTATTTCACACCTTTATTTCTTACGAGTGTTCATGTTGATCATTATTTCGGCTATGCTGGCCTATTGTAAATGATTTAGACTGGATTTCTGTATAGCACTTTGTGACATCTCCTGATGTAAAAATGGCTTTATAAATACATTTGATTGATTGATTGATTGATTAACTCTGCCTGTTTTTTCAAGCTTCCTGGTCGTTTTGTGAGAAAATATACAATTGATTGAATTCTGAGTGTTAGGTTCTAACTAAACATAGTCAAAACTCACGGAAAACTAATACAGCTCAAACCAAGTTTATTCACCCACTGGGTCACACATGCGCATAAGACAGAGACATAAGTACATATATTTATAACTTCCTCCTGTGCTAAGTCTACTCCTTACATATCTGGACAGCCAATACTTCTCAGTTGCTAGGCAGGAAGTTAAATGATATGGGTAATGAACTGTTCCTTCTCCCTTCGTGTGACCTGACCTGACCTCGGCCCCCATTCCTCACTAATCCACAGCTATCCACCCTTATCAGTGACTGCAACCATATGATTGCTTTTCCCCTTACTTAGTAAAATTCTAAGCCCCTGGCTTATATCCAACCTCCATTGACCCCTACACATTAACTTCTGGGGTAGCAAGTGTTTCTAATTACAACCCAACAACTGAAACCAGACTGTGGCCCTTCTCCTCTCCATAGGATACCTAATATCTGATACTAACATGTTCTGACAGAATGTAAACTCTTTGCATTCCCCTTGCTCTCTCAGTAACATGAATAAGGATATTTCATATTTAACGTTTATACCCCATCAGTCCCCCATTTTTAACATTAACTCCATACTGTTCAACATTATATAAACTTGTAAATGACTTGTAAATGAACAAAAAATAAAACATGATAAACATTCTCAGTTGATTTGTATCTTTACACCTCTGAGACTAATGGCCTCTGATCTATCGTCACACTATGCACACTCTTACTCCCTCTTCTATTGGACAACTGATAAGGACAATTCAGCTGGAGCTTTTGACTTCCTACATTTCAGCCGGAGCTTTTGACTTTCTCCTTTTCCTCCTTTGTGTTCCTATGAGAGTTTTCAAATCGAATCAAATTGTATTCGTCACATGTACCGAATAAAACAGGTGTAGACCTTACAGTGAAATGCTTACTTACGAGCCCCTAACCAACAATGCATTTTCAAAAATACGAATAAGAATAAGAAATAAAGTAACAAGTAATTAAGAGAAGCAGTAAAATAGCTAAATTAAGACTATATACAGGGGGGTACCGGTACAGAGTCAATGTGCAGGGGCACCGGTTAGTTTAGGTAGTATGCACATGTAGGTAGAGTTATTAAAGTGACTATGCATAGATGATAACAACCGAGAGTAGCAGCGGTTTAAAAGATAGGGGGGCAATGCAAATAGTCTTGGTAACAATTTGATTAGATGTTCAGGAGTCTTATGCCTTGGGGGTAAGAGGCTGTTTAGAAGCCTCTTGGACCAAGACTTGGCGTTCCAGTACCTCTATCCATGCGGTAGCAGAGAGAACAGTCTATGACTAGGGTGGCTGGAGTCTTTGACAATATTTAGGGCCTTCCTCTGACACCGCCTGGTATAGAGGTCTTGGATGGCAGGATGCTTGGCCCCAGTGATGTACTGGGCCATATGCACTACCCTTTGTAGCGCCTTACGGTCGGATGCCGAGCAGTTGCTATACCAGGTGGTGATGCAACCGGTCAGGATGCTCTCGATGTTGCAGCTGTAGAACATTTTGATAATACGGGGACCAATGCCAAATATTTTCAGTGTCCGGAGAGGAAAAAGGTGTTGTCATGTCCTCTTCATGACGGTCTAGGAGTGTTTGGACCATGATAATTTGTTGGTGATGTGGACACCAAGGAACTTGAAACTCTTATCCCGCTCCACTACAGCCCCGTTGATGTGAATGGGGATGTGTTCGGCCCCCCTTTCCTGTAGTCCACGTTCAGCTCCTTTGTCTTTCTCATGTTGAGGGAGAGATCGTTGTCCTGGCACCACACTGCCAGGTCTTTGAGCTCCCCCCTATAGGCTGTCTCATTGTTGTTGGTGATCAGGCCTACCACTGTTGTGTCGTCTGCAAACTTAATGATGGTGTTGTAGTAGTGTTTGGCCACACAGTCGTGGGTGACCAGGGGGTTCAGGAAGGGACTAAACACGCACTCATGAGGGTTCCCCGTGTTGAGGGTCAGCTTGGTAAATGTGTTGTTGCCTATCCTTACCACCTGCGGGTGGCCTGTCAGGAAGTCCAGGATCCAGTTGCAGAAGGAGGTGTTTAGTCCCAGGGTCCTTAGCTTAGTGATGAGCTTTGTGGGCACAATGGTGTTGCACACTGAGCTGTAGTCAATGAACAGCTATTTCACATGGGTGTTCCTTTTGTCCAGGTGGGAAAGGGCAGTGTTGAGTGCGTTTGAGATTTCCTCATCTGTGGATCTGTTGGGACGCTATGCGATTTGGAGTGGGTCTAGGGTTTCTGGGATAATGGTGTTGATGTGAGCCATGACCAGCCTTTCAAAACATTTCATGGCTACAGATGTGAGTGCTACAGGGCTGTAGTCATTTAGGCTTTCTTGGTCACAGGGACTATGGTGGTCTGCTTGAAATATGTAGGTCAGGGAGGGATTGAAAATGTCAGTGAAGGTCTTGCCAGTTGGTCATGCTGTGAGTGCACGTCCTGGTAATCTGTTTGGGCCTGCGGCCTTATGAGCAAATACATTAAACAGGTCAACATTCACATCAGCTACGGTGAGAGTGATGACATAGTTGTCCGGAACAGCTGATGCTCTCATGCATGCTTCAGTGTTGCTTGCCTCGAAGCGATCATAAAATACATTTAGCTCGTCTGTTAGGCTTGCTTCACTGGGCAGTTGGTGGCTGGGTTTCCCTTTGTAGTCCGTAATAGTTTGTAAGCCCTGCCACATCCGACGAGCGTCAGAGCCGGTGTTGTAGGATTCAATCTTAGTCCTGTTGTCACACCCTGATCTGTTTCACCTGTCTTTGTGCTTGACTCCACCCTCCTCCAAGTGTCACCCATCTTCTCAATTATCCCCAGTGTATTTATACCTGTATTCTCTGTTTGTCTGTTGGCAGTTTGTTTTGTTTGTCAAGCCTACCAGCGTTTTCCCGGTTTTCCCTTCTGCCTGCCCTGAGCCTGCCTGCCATTCTGTACCTTGTCACAACACCCTGGATTATTGCCCTCTGCCTGCCCTGATCCAGAGGCTGCCTGCCGTTCTGTATCTTTTGGACTCTGACCTGGATTACTGACCTCTTCCTGCCCTTTGCCTGTCCCCTGTTCTAGTAATAAACATTTGTTACTTTGACACTGTCTGCATCTGGGTCTTCCCTAAAACGTGATAGTACGAACTGGCCATGACTGACCCAGCAGACTTGGACCAGCTCCACCATGCCATCTCCTCCCAAGGAGCCATCATTGGAAGGCACAAGAAGTTGCTTCGTTCTCTTATGGAAGGGTTCCAGAACTTGGCCGAACGCCTGGACCGAGCGCTGAACACATTGCTGGAACAATTCCGCAGGTTGTCTGTTAGGCAGTTTACCACGATGGTAACCTCCCAGCCCCTCAATAACAGCAGCGCCACCTCCCTGGCCACCCCGGTTTCCCAGGAACCCCGCTTAACTCCCCCGGAATGCTTCCATGGAGAGTTGGGCACCTGTCAGAAGTTTCTCGCTCAGTGTTCCCTCATCATTGAGCTGTAGCCCTCCTCCTTCCCCTCGGACCGCACTAAGGTAGCATACCTCATCACGCTAATGTCCGGGAGGGCTTTCCATGGGCTACAGCAGTATGGGAACAACAGTTGGCCATATTCTTCGGCCATATTCCGGAGGGGACGGAACATCCGTTCATTGTGTAGACTGACCACAAGAACCTGGAATATCTCCGCACCGCCAAGTGTCTCAATTCCAGTCAAGCTAGATGGGCCCTGCATTTCATCCAGTTCAACTTCTCCCTCTCATACCAACCGGGATCCAAGAATGTCAGGCCGGATGTGCTGTCACCCCGCTATAGCTCCACAGCTACAACCCCGGAACCAGAGACCATCCTTTCCAACCCGTGCTGAGCGGAATAGGGAAGCAGGTTCTGAGGCGCAGCGTTCCCACCCTGGCCTTTGTGCGACAACGCTTTTGGTGGCCTACCATGGTTCCTGACATCTCCGTGTTCATCGCCGCATGCACGATCTGTGCGGAGAATAAGACTACTCGGCAACCTCCGGATTACGTACAACAGCGTGGTACAGTTCCCGCCAATATCCAGCAACTTTGCACAGCCATTGAAGTGGAGTTGGACAACATTCCACAGGCCACAATCAACAGCCTGATCAACTCTATGCGAAGGAGATCTGTCGCGCTGCATGAGGTAAATTGTGGTCATACCAGATACTGACTGGTTTTCTGACTGGTTATCCCCTACCTTTTTTTTAAGGTATTTGCAAAATAACTATTTTAGATGCAGCAGTTGTGTGCTAGAATGCTAACGCTCATTGATATAGGCTGTAACAAAAGCTAGCCAAAGAGCCATTTTACTGGTTGAAGTGTTTTTTAAGTATAATACAGTTGATTTGCGATGATGACACAAACATTACATTATGCAGGACATTCATACGAGCCTTAATGTATCAAATACTTATGTCATGCAATAAAATGCAAATGAATGACTTAAATATCATACAATGTTCATTTTCTGGATTTTTGTTTTAGATTCCATCTCTCACAGTTGAAGTGTACCTATGATAAAAATTACAGACCTCTAAATGCTTTGTAAGTAGGAAAACTGCAAAATCAGCAGTGTATCAAATACTTGTTCTCCCCACTGTAATTCACTGTATCACAATTCCAGTGGGTCAGACATTTACATACACTAAGTTGACTGTGCCTTTAAACAGCTTAGAAAATTCCAGAAAATTATGTCATGGCTTTATAAGCTTCTTAAAGGCTAATTGACATAATTTGAGTCAATTGGAGGTGTACCTGTGGATGTAGTCCTATATCGACATAACCTGAAAGACCGCTCTGCAAGAAAGAAGCCACTGCTCCGAAACCGCCATAAAACAGTCAGACTACGTTTTGCAACTGTGCATGGGGATCGTACTTTTTTGGAGAAATGTCCTCTGCTCTGATGAAACAAAATAAAACTGTTTGGCCATAATGACCATCGTTTTGTTCGGAGGAAAAAGGGGGAGGCTTGCAAGCCGAAGAACACCATCCCAACCGTGAAGCATGAGGGTTGCAGCATCATGTTGTGGGGGTGCTTTGCTGCAGGAGTGACTGGTGCACTTCACAATATAGATGCATCAAGAGGCAGGAAATGTATGTGGATATAGTGAAGCAAAATCTCAAGACATCAGTAGGAAGTTAAAGCTTGGTCGCAAATGGGTCTTCCAAATGAACAATGACCCCAAGCATACTTCCAAAGTTGTGGCAAATTGGCTTAAGGACAACAAAGTCAAGGTATTGGAGTGGCCATCACAAAGCCCTTAGAAATCCTATAGAAAATTTGTGGGCAGAACTGAAAAAGCGTGTGAGCAAGGAGCCCTACAAACCTGACTCAGTTACACCAGCTCTGTCAGGAGGAATGGCCCGAAATTCACCCAACTTATTGTGGGAAGCTTGTGGAAGGTTACCCAAAACGTTTGACCCAAGTTAAACTATTTAAAGGCAATGCTACCAAATACTAATTGAGTGTATGTAAACTGCTGACCCACTGGGAATGTGATGAAAGAAATAAACGTTTTAGTAAATCATTCTCTCTACTATTATTCTGACATTTCAAATTTTTTAAACAAAGTGGTGATCCTAACTGACCTAAGACAGGGAATTTTTCCTAAGAATAAATGTCAGGAATTGTGAAAAACTGAGTTTAAATGTATTTGGCTAAGGTGTATGTAAACTTCTGACTTCTACTGTAAATAGCTGCTTATTTTGCTGCTGTTCTATAAAAACTCCTCCTTGTTGTGCCACCAACTTGCGCACATCGCCCTTGTGCGGCAATGTTTGCAAACACAGAAAGCAGTCTATAGGCTATTCTCATTGAGCAGTATCAAACACACTATTAACTATTCACCCACAACTCTGTCTATCGCCGTTGTAATCGACTGTGAATCCAAAATGTTCACATACTGGAGATTTAAAAATGATTGAGAATCCTCCAATTACAGAACTAGAGAGTTCCCGGCTGAACCTCACAAAATAATAGTTTGAAATCCGCACCTCACGAAAGGGTAGTTTGAAATCCGCAAGTTAAGATTCAAAATTTGATTTCAAAGTGCACATAGGCTATTCCGTTAAAACGAATACAGCCTACAATGTTTTATCAGATCAGATTTACTCACAAGGCAATGGCATACAACACAGCGCAGGCATAGACATTTTTATTTAAAAAAATTAAACAATTACAGTTGAAGTCGGAAGTTTACATACACTTAGGTTGGAGTCATTAAAACTTGTTTTTCAACCTCTCCACAAATTTCTTGTTAGCAAACTATAGTTGTGGCAAGACTGTTAGGACATCTACATTGTGCATGACAAGTAATTTTTCATACAATTATTTACAGACAGATTATTTCACTTATAATTCACAGAATCACAATTCCAGTGGGTCAGAAGTTTACATACACTAAGTTGACTGTGCCTTTAAACAGCTTGGAAAATTCCAGAAAATGATGTCATGGCTTTAGAAGCTTCTGATAGGCTAATTGACATAATTTGAGTCAATTGTAGGTGTACCTTTGGATATAGTTCAAGGCTTACCTTCAAAATCAGTGCCTCTTTGCTTGACATCATGGGAAAATTTAAAAAATCAGCCAAGACCCCAGAAAAATAATTGTAAACCTCCACAAGTCTGGTTCATCCTTGTGAGCAATTTCCAAATGCCTGAAGGTACCACGTTCATCTGTACAAACAATGTACGCAAGTGTAAACACCATGGCACCACTCGGCCATCATACCGCTCAGGAAGGAGACACATTCTGTCTCCTAGAGATGAATGTACTTTGGTGCGAAAAGTGCAAATCAATCCCAGAACAACAGCAAAGGACCTTGTGAAGATTCTTGAGGAAACAGGTACAAAAGTATCTATATCCAGAGTAAAACAAGTCCCAAATCAACATATCCTGAAAGGCCGCTCAGCAAGGAAGAAGCCACTGCTCCAAAATTGGCATAAAAAAGCCAGACTACGTGTTGCAACTGACATGGGGACAAAGATTGTACTTTTTGGAGAAATGTCCTCTGCTGTGATGAAACAAAAATATAACTGTTTGGCCATAATGACCATTGTTATGTTAGGAGGTAAAAGGGAGACGTTTGCAAGCCGAAGAATACCATCCCAAACGTGAAGCATGGGGGTGGCAGCATCATGTTGTCGGGGTGTTTTGCTGCAGGAGGGACTGGTGCACTTCACAAAATAGATGGCATCATGAGGAAAGGTAATTATGTGGATATATTGAAGCAACATCTCAAGACATCAGTCAGGATGTTAAAGCTTGGTCGCAAATGGGTTTTCCAAATGGACAATGACCCCAAGCATATGTCCAAAGTTGTGGCAAAATGGCTTAAGGACAACAAAGTCAAGGTATTGGAGTGGCCATCACAGAGCTCTTACCTCAATCCTATAGAAAGTTTGTGGGCAGAACTGAAAATGTGTGTTGAAGCATGGAGGCCTACAAACCTGACTTAATTACACCAGCTCTGTCAGGAGGAATGGGCCAAAATGCAACCAACTTACTGTGGGAAGCTTGATGAAGGTTACCGGAAACGTTTGACCCAAGTTAAAAACCTGTTGAATCTAGGGGTCATTTTTTTTTTTTTTTGGAAAAATAACATTCCCAAAGTTAACGGGCTATTTTTCAGGACCAGAAAATAGAATATGCATATAATTGACAGATTAGGATAGAAAACACTCTAAAGTTTCCAAAACTGTAAAGATATTGTCTGTGAGTATAACAGAACTGATATTCCAGGCAAAAGAATGAGAAACGTCCAATCAGGAACACAGCGGTTTCTAAATAAGAGTCCCTTCCTATGCTTCCCTATTGAGCAGTGAATGGGATATCAACGAGATTCATTTTTCTATGGTTTCCTTAATGTGTCTAGTATCACAATACATAGCTTCAGGCTTTTATTTCGAAAAATGAGCCTGAACGACAACATTGCGTCAGTGTCCACCTGATGGCTCTTTGTTTAATTGTCGTGCAAAAGACAGAGGTAGCCATTTTTTCACCCGGTCTTACTGAAAAAAGCTCTGTCCCGGTTGATATATTATCGAATAGATATTTGAAAAACACCTTGAGGATTGATTATGAACAACGTTTGCCATGTTTCTGTCGGATATTATGGAGCTAACGTTCGGTGTTGTCGTGACCGCAATTTCCGGTCGTTTTCTCAGCCAAACGTGAAGAACTAACGGAGCTATTTTTGGCTACAAAAATACTTTTTCTGGAAAAAAGGAACATTTGCTATCTCACTGGGAGTCTTGTGAGTGAAAACATCCGAAGCTCATCAAAGGTAAACTATTTAATTTGATTGCTTTTCTGATTTTCGTGACAAGAATGCCTGCTGCTGGCTAGGCATAATGCTATGCTAGGCTATCGATAAACTTACACAAATGCTTGTCTTGCTTTGGCTGTAAAGCATATTTTCAAAATCTGAGATGACAGGGTGATTAACAAAAGGCTAAGCTGTGTTTGAATCTATTTCTCTTGTGATTTCATGAATATTCATATTTTCTAGTAAGATGTTTTGTCCGTTACGTTATGCTACTTAGTGTCATTTAATGACAATTCTCCCGGGTCCGGGATGGGTAGTTCCAAGTTAAACAATTTAAAGGCAATGCTACCAAATACTAATTGAGTGTATGTAAACTTCTGACCCACTGGGAATGTGATGAAAGAAAAAAATCTGAAATAAATCATTCTCTCTACTATTATTCTGACATTTCACATTCTTAAAATAAAGTAGTGATCATAACTGACCTAAGACAGGGAATTTTTCCTAGGATTAAATGTCAGGATTTGTGAAAAACTGAGTTTAAATGTATTTGGCTAAAGTGTATGTAAACCTCCGACTTCAACTGTATGTATTCATTCGGGTTCACAGTGCGGAGGTCTCTGTACCAAACAGTTAGATATGAAAACATGTACCGTTACAGCCCTACTTATTAACCATCAATTACTCACATTACTTTAAAATTATTTCATTTGTCTGTATTACATTTATTTTATTTTATGACTTTATTTAATTTCAAGTCATCTCATCACTAGATCTGCTGCCTATGTTGTCTGACAAAATCATAATTTTAATCGTTCTTCAAAGTAAATAAGGCATACTTTTATTATTGCCGAATACCAACTATCAATCACTTAGGTCATGTTCAGTATTTTCCATATAGCCTACATTAAAACCAGTAGATAGCGATAACGCTGACATCATCCACGTATTCCTATGGGAAACACCTGATGGCGCATGAAGCCGGAAGTATTTGAATTTGAAGCGTGCCATATTGCTGAATGGGGCTAAATGGCACAAACACAAAATAAGTAAATAAATTGCTAATGATCATGGTGAAAGTGGCCGTAACTAGCATAGGATCATGGCCGATGTTGCCGTTTCATTCTACCTGCCCATTCTGCCAGCCCATGATTGGTCTGTGTCAATATGTGATCCTGTGTGACGACAAAGGTAGCAGTCGGAATGGATAACTATTTAACTAAATATCTCGATTTGTAGAGATCTTTTAAATAATTCACAGTGGGGATCGAACTTCATAATAAACAAATCGTAATTTACACCTTGCAGACCAGGGCTTTTGGCACCGCTAGGTTGCTACGCCATAGTCAACCAGCAGAGCGCTTGACTTAACATTCCAGATTGGACACTGGGGGCCTGGTATTTTCAGGTAGAGATACCTTGCGATGCAACCTGTGTCTGTCCTTCATTATTTTGTCTCTTTTCTGTAGCAGGTGTAAAAGAAACACAGCCAGGACTAGTAGACGCGCAATGGATTATGGTCATTGTAGTTCATTAGAATATTGGTCTGTTGTTGGAGACTACAACTCCCTACTACATTGCAGTTTGGGCTTGATTTGATTTATCTCTAGAGAAAGTCCAATGGGTAGATCAGTCGCTGACTGCAATTCAGTCGATGTCAAACAAGCCCCTTGTCTTCAATTCGATTAATGTGTGTGTGAATTTGGGGGATAGGTCCTCAACGTGTAGATGGACTGAGGAAACTTTTGTTTGATGAGTGGGAGAAGGTCCAGGAAAATGGCGGCGAGTAGTGTGGACGAAATGGAGAGAGGTTGGAGAAGCAACACCTGTGCTGGTATGCGATCTATGGGTGACCGTTCTGATGATATGGAGCAAGGATGAGGCTCAAGGAGCTGAATGATCTGTAGTGGAAAGACATAGGAAGAAGAGAGATCATGAAGGCAATGGAGCGTCTCGTATAGAAAGCAAAAAGAGGGTCAAGGTAAGAAGCAAGCGTAATATTGTGTCAGAGTGGAAAGTTGTGTTGGTGGTTGATGAGACCACAGGGCCTCACTTACACCCTATCTGACTAACCAATGCCATAGAGAAAGAGATAGATGAAGTTAAACTAGCCCGGTTAATTTTAAATGGTAGATTGCTCATATCTTGTTGTGGCCAGGGTCAGCAAGGGAAGATTCTGTAAATGGAAAAGCTTAATGGGAAGAAGATTAAAAGCCATGTACGGGGAGGATGTGGAGTGGCGCCATGTGAGGACGTACTTTTCTGAGCTCCTCACTAGAACATTTAAATATTTTACCGGTTTGTTCCAAAACATATAGGCATATTGTAATTTTGATCAAAATACCGCTCGACAACTTGAGACTCAATTTTAAGGCTTACTGTCACGTCTTTGTCATTTTTGTCAACGATTCCAAGCACCAACTGCAAGAATCAGCCTAAGGATAATGCTAACAGACCAGCTAGCCTAGCCAAGGACCGTGAGGCTACACCAAAGGCTGAACAATACACAGGCGAGGCAACTGGACAAGAAGCAATTCTACAGGCATTAACTGAAATTAAGCAGGAATTCATTGACAACGTGGACAAAAAGGCAGAGATGCAGTCGGTAGAGTTACGAATACAGGTTATCCAGCTGAGAGAGGAGCTGAAAACTGCCACTGAACAGGCTAGATCCAACCACGAGGCACTGGACATCCGCATGACCAGCCTGGAGACCTTAGCTAATGTCCACTTTTACTCGATCACCACACTGGAAAGGAATGTTCTCCAAAAGAAAAAGGAAATCAAGGAAATGAAAGAGAAAAACTTGGAAGCTAGAATTTACGAGTGATTGGTGTGAGAGAGAGACAGAAGGACTGATTTATTTTCAAGTTTTCCACTCCGCTAGCCAGCACCTCGCCTAATAGGTGTGCCTTTCTTTTTCTTCTAGATTGCAGCCTGGATTCAAACCAGGGACTGCAGTGACACCTCTTGCACTGAGATGCAGTGCCTTAGACTGCTGCCCCACTCGGGAGCCACTCTGGGTTTGGTCCTGCAGGAATTGTCAGGTTTGTGCAGGATTTTCTACATTTCTGCAGGACAATTCATACTTCCTGGAGGACTTTTTTTGACTTTTTTTGACTTTTTTAGGACTTTTTTGTAAGGGTATGCAAGAAATGGCGGCGGAAAAGCATTAATGCGCAAATATTGATATAATAACAATAATTTGAAATAGACTTGGAGTCACGTGATGACATGGTGTGTGGTCCTCCCACTTCAACTCAGGAAACAATGCCGTTTAGGCCATTAGGCAACAGATTAAATAAATGATGAACTTCACAGGGTGGTGAAAGTGCATGGTATGAGCTTGATGCTCCTTTCCAATAAATGTTGAGGGTCTTATTCTGGTATAATAATAATCAATGCTAGACTGCCGTTTTGAAAAATAAAAACAATTCTTGCTCTGATCCATAATCTCATCATGTAGACTAGTACCCGCACTGTATCTGAGTCATGGCTTATAAGGGCTTCCGTTTTTGTTTTAGCATTTTAGCTAATCCTAAACATTTTCCTAACCTTAACCTAATTATGCTACGTTCATTCTGCTAACCTGCTGCATAGATTCTCCCAACCTGCTACAAAAAGTCAAATCTGACATTAATTCAACAAAAAGCCCTTCTAGCCATTGGGGCGGCAGGGTAGCCTAGTGGCGGAAGGTTGAAAGTTCAAACCCCCGAGCTGACAAGGTACAAATCTGTCGTTCTGCCCCTGAACAGGCAGTTAACCCACTGTTCCTAGGCTGTTCATAACTGACTTGCCTAGTTAAATAAAGGTACAATTTAAAAAATTATTATTTTTTTAAATTAGCCTGTATCTGCGAGATGTTGGCTAGAGTGCACGTGCCAAGACCAGAGTAGGCACATTTGGTATTTAACACAACAGATGTTGTGCCAAAACTATTGGTAGAGTTGGAAATGTGATGGAAACACATTGAACATTAGAATAATTAAAATGGTGTGAGAAGGTACATTTTGTGTGCAAGACTCACACACAGATTTTTATCTGCAACAAGTGAGTTTGGTGAAAACACACCACTAGTGTCATGTTTGGGTTTACCTGTGGGGAGTAGTGGGGGTAGGGAGTTCGTGTTTGGCTTGATGTCAGGCAGGTAAGTGGACTTGACGTCATGGCCAGGAGACATGTAGGGGGCATCACACTGCCTGGGGTTATGGGAGGGGTGGGGTTTCCAAGAAGGGGAGAGCTTGGATAACCAGGCATCACCCTGCCCAGCTGGAACACAAAGAAAATGAGAGCAGGGTTAGGTTGCTGTACAAAAAATACTAGCAATGTGTTTTGCTTTGAGATTTTGGCATTCAGAGGCAACGTAGGTCTACATCTCTACACACAAAGAGAAGCCTGGTCCCAAATCTGTTTGTGCCGTCTTTCCAACTCTTACGGCCATTGGCAAGACGGCACAAACAGATCTGGGACAATGTCACACCTAAATATAATGAAAGTGGAATGAGTTCTCTCACTCTGTCTCCCATTGACTGCAGCCTGGTTGAAGATGTTGTAAACTCCACTGACTCCCCCAGCCGCTAGTTCATTGTCCATTGAACTGCTCCGATGGAAAGGCAAACTGCACAACACTGGTTTGTACTCTGGACTCTAGTTTGGGTATTATTACAGTAGCCAGCCAGGGCATACACACACATAGGAGGGAGGGTGTGAAAACAGTACAGCCCAGCAGGCTGTGCAACAGACAGACAGGAATAGGGGTTCGACAGATATGTTGGTGAAGTTGGACACGAACAAAAAACGACATTAGGTTAAACTCAATATAAAGCTCAAGCTTAATAAAATAAATAAAATGTACGTAGGTGTTAACATAGTATTATAATTCACACTGTATATTTTAAACTTATGGCTGTCAGTCTACAAATGGTTTGCATTAGAAAATATGTGAAGTCATTCGCTGAGGGAGACTCACTTCAGCGTTGTATGGGCATTTGAGTCCCTGCTGCGGCCTAGTGTGTCCCTGCTGAGCCCTGGGGTAGCCTGGGTGTTGGGGCATCCTCTGGCCCTGAGGGGCCCCATTGACGGAAAACGAGCAGGACCCATCCCTGCCGGGGACGTGCCAGGGGGACCTCTGGGGCCCGGGTGTTGCATGAACTGTGTGTTGTAGCCCGCACCGCCACCCATCTGAAAAGTCCTCTAGGTTAGTGTGGGCATGTTATGGCGGGTGAGATAAAGGAAACAGAAGTCACTTTGATGTTCTCTGTTTTCCCTGGGTTACATGGTTATAATAACGTATAAATAAGGTCCATATTGAGCAGTGTTGCAAAGTCGAAGAACTTCCGTTTGTTGAAGATGACATAAGCCACTCACTCCTATAGCCAGCCGGGGGTGCAGTATCCACTCAGACCCACAGAGGCCACCATTTTGGTTTATTTTTCAGCACAATACATGGGTCTTGCAGGCAACTCCCATAAGGCGTATGTGTCTCAACCCCTGGCTTGCAGTCATCCTGAGACCACTGTAATTCTATAGCAGACAATATCCACTACAAAGTAGGATTAAGTTGCCCCTGGACGCTGATCTTGGGTCAACACTTGGGCTGGGCCGTGGCTATATTTATATCTGTCTGTCTGTCTTTCTGATGCTTCAGACCATCATTCATATGTGTTTCTACATAACACATCGGCACCCACCAATAGCAAACCCCAGGCCTATATTTGGACCAATAAGACCATAGATGTGCTTTGCAAAATGAACCTATAGGACAAGAAATATGATGATTCTTCATTGAACTACCTTGTGATCTAGCAGAGCCAAAAGTGTGCATAGGAAATAATAGTCACGGGTGACTATAAGACTGATGCCAACAATAAACATTCCAAACATGGAGCACAGCCACCTGTGGAAGGATAAATACCTCCTCCTTAATGGGGATTAATCAACAACACTCTCTCTCACACACACACACAGAGGAGGAATGGGACCAGATAATGATCATTTTGCGCAAAAATAACAAGTTAGACAGAACCACTGGGCAAAAAATTGACCAGTACATCCAGCATTTCGGGCAGTCTGTCCCTGCACACACACATTCACACAGACACTAACACTGATTCACACAACCCCCATAGGCTTACATGAGAACTTATTTTCTGAGTGACTAGACTTTTATATATTGATAATTGATAGATAGGAACAAATAGAAGTAACCAGGAGAGGATCAACGAAAACCTACCTTCACGTTTTGTTAAATTGGTGCCAATAAGGTAAGAAATGCTTGCTGGTAGGAAAGCCATACCTACAAATCAAACGCAAAACACTGTCAAACAAAGGAAGGAGTATTTAATCCATAGGATTTACTGGAAAGAAAAAAAACGTGACGCAAAAACGTACCAAGCAGTCATTTGGGAGAGCACATGGTCTGCATCATCCAGATGGGAAGTGTGGGCTCCAGAATGGCAACTCCCATGTTGGCGAAGCACAGAGAGCCTGAAACCAAAGCACCAAGGTCAGCTCACTTCTGTTTTACGACTATGCCTGCATCCCAAATGGCAATGTAATCCCTATTTAGTGCACTACTTCACCCATAAGGCCTGGTCAAAAGTAGTGCACTAACAGGGAATAGATTGACATTAGGGACATTTCCTCTGTGTTTAGCCTTACTCTTTGGTTTGTTATTCTGACAGTCAAGTCCCAGACTCACCTGCACAAATTAGAATGTAGGGGTCCTTCAGTAGGGTCAGCAAAGGAGTGCCATCTACACTCTGTAAGTTAATGTGAAATGTTAAGCCGGAGGAGACAGGAAAAATGTCTTGTTTTTTCTAGCGTGAGGGAGGAGACCTCTGAAATGTCAACATTATAAAATAAGACAACGTGTAATTTAATGCAATGGTGGCTTCTGTTCGGTGCATCTTAAACGACACTGATTGGTACACACTCTGGCTCAATCCGAATTTGTATTTCCGCGGTTCCTCACACCCTAGCTCCTCGCCTTCTAGTCTATAGTATTGGAAGAGAAGGTCCAAAGTCCCTCCCCAGGCCTTCTTCTCTAATGGTTTTGTGAAAGAGGTGGGAGATAGCATTTGAGGACTCAAGGAAAGATGAATTGAGATAAAGCCCCATTTTTTGATTTGATCAAGTCAGTTATGTTCATTTTGTGGCTGGGTTACATTTATTTTTTAAATCTTTTATCTTGAAAGAAAAGGTGAAAAGTATACTCACATCTGGTGAAATCTTTGATGGCAGAGATGTAACACTGTGTGTTTAGAGAGTCAGTCAGTTGGCATTAAGGAACATTCCTAGAATATACCTTGTCCTCTCCGAACAATACAAACAGCTTGCCTGTCTAAACTGTTCATTCTGACTGGTAGCCACAACAGATAATCTGGTAACACTTGACATTAGTGTTCTTATTACTGTGTATCATGTAATTACAGTGTAACAACAAGTATAGTAATTTCCCATATTACACTGTACCTAACCATAACCCTAACGTTGGCCTGACCCTAAGCCTAAGTAATGCAAAGTACATTATAAGTACAGACTTTACTGTACAAGTGTAATGATAATTGTTATTGCTCATTATTACACTGCACTGAGTAATTACAATACTTCTTACACTGTAATTACAGGAATAATTACACTGTAATAAGGTCACTGTAATGTAAAGTGTAACAGATAAACGGAAATACTGAAATACTGCCAGAAAGGCCAAGATCAAGAAAGGAGCAGTCTTCCCCACAAATGAATACATCACACTTCCAAATGGTGCTCCAACTGTCAAAGACATTTTCAAGAAAAAGTCCTTGATTATACATGTATTCCACATTATGATTTCACATTTGGCATATGTTAGTGTAAGATACGTTTCGTCGTAACCATTTGCTATTTAGCAGATGCTTTTATCCAAAGCATCTTACAGTAGTAATGTGTGCATACAGTACAATTTCGTATGGGTGGCCACAGTGGTAATTGACCGCACAACTTACAAGTGCCATGCTCTACCAACTGAGCCACACAGGACCACCAGGATCTGCTCCTTTCTTAATCTAAGCCTTTCTGGCAGTATTTCACACCGTTACACTGTTGTCTCTAACTTCTTGCCCTTTGTGCTGTTGTCTGTGCCCAATAATGTTTGTACCACGTTTTGTGCTGCTACCGTGTTGTGTTGTCATGTGTCGCTGCCTTGCTATGTTGTTGTCTTAGGTCTCTCTGTATGTAGTGTTGTGTTGTCTCTCTTGTTGTAATGTGTGCTTTGTCCTATATTTATATTGTATTTTTTTAATTTTTTTTTATCTCAGGCCCCCGTCCCGCCTTTTGCCTTTTGGTAATCTGTCATTGTAAATAAGACTTTGCCCTTAACTGATTTGCCTAGTTAAATAAAGGTCAAATAAAAAATAAAAAAGGGGAGTAACTCACCGAGAACCTCCACGGCCAGTCCACCCAGTGCGATCCCCATAGCTCTCTCCTCATTACTTGTGTACACACTGGCCAACATTCCCAGTCTTACGGGAGAAGACATGCTTTTCACTTAGACGTTAAGATGCTCGGACAAAATGGTTCATATTCTATTACAACACTGGGGAGGTTTTTGTGAAACACAGGAGGAGAAAGAGGAACCAATTCCCTGAAGAGAGCGAGCAAAAAACAACAAGGAGCATGCACATGAGAAGGCAAACACTGACAACCACAGGACACAACCTCCGTTACCATGACTGCACTGTGGTAAGATAAAATCAAATCTAAAGATGACGCAATTGGAGTTGTGAAACAGTCATGGTATGTATATTAGAGATCACTACCTCAATTATATCTCATTATCAACTGTGTGTAACAAGTTAGAAGTGTGTGTCAGTGTCAGGCACACATACTTATTGTTGAAACAAACATGATGATAAAGACAGCAAACATTGGTATGTGATGTCCAACTCTTGAGGGAAAAGATAAGGATAAGATTAGAACCAGTGTGTATTGTATTTAATCATTTTCAATAAATGCAAAGTTGAACACTGTCCTAGCTAGCTGTGATTTTGTCACACACACAAAAACACTTGCTGTGAAGCCAGAACATGAACCTGTTGGTCAGGGGACCCACGAAGGGATTGATCAGAAGCTGCACCAGAGCCTTGGAGGCAAAGAGGAGTCCCACACGAACATTCTCCTTGTCCAAGAAGGCACTGTCCTCCTGGCATGTGCTGCCTTTCACCTGGCTGGAGTTTCTGGAGATGTTGAAGAGGAGGGCCTCAGACAGGTTGCTCTCAGAGCAGCTGATGCTGTAGGAAGTGTTGTCGTATAAGGAGTGGACTGAGGTCAATGTGAAGCCCTCCTCAGAGAGCCTCTGCATGCTGGATGAAGGTGTCCTGTGTAGGGGGATCCAGGGCATGTAAAAACGTTGGGATGATGGGCACTGCGAGAGAGGAGAGACGACACATTTGGGTTTGTGGGAGACTGTGCACTTTAAAAGGCAGGCGAAAGGAAAGGAGGGAACCCTTTTGTCTCAGTGCCGGGGAGGCACAGTGGATCTACTCCATGAGGGGGAATGTGGTCGCGCTGCTCTCTGTCAACCCAAGTTATTCTCTGTGGGGTCTAGATGTCAGGCCAGTTAAAGGCAAATGCTATGGTCACGCTAGCTGCATTGTTGGCCCTGCAGCTAAATATTAAAATGGGTGACGTGCCTTTTTCAATACAAATATCACTATCCAATCTAAGGTACACAACTACATGCACATTTTAAAGTGTGTGTATGTGTGTACGTGTGCGTGTGTGTGTGAGTTGTCTGGACTCACCGACAACAGTAAGCAGCATGTTATCCAGTAGCAGGGCAACACACACGACCACCAGCACCAGTCTGGAGGAGCTTCTGCTCTGTCGTAGCAACTCTCGCGCCCACACCAAGGGGTTGAACAGCGACATAGCTCTCCACGTTCCCTGGGACAATAGCTACAGAACAGTTCCCTTTTTTTGGATAAGAAACAGATATGTTGATATTTAAAACATATTTGAAAATATTAACATTTGATTACCAATTTAGTCACAAGAAGGTCTCCACTGTGTCTGTATTATCGTTACACCACTACATTTGAGTTTGTCCTAAACTAACTACACACAAACTACACTCTTAGAAAAAAGGGTTCCAAAAGGGTTATTTGGCTGTCCCCATAGGAGCATGCTTTTTGGTTCCAGGTAGAACCATTTTGGGTTCCATTTTGGGTTCCCTCTGTGGAAAGGTTTTTTACATGGAACCAAAAAAAGTTCTACCTAGAACCAAAAAGGGTTATTAAAATGGTTTTCCTATGGGGACAGCTGAAGAACCCTTTTAGGTTCTAGATTGCACATTTTTTTCTAAGAGTGCTGTCGTAATGTTGTATTGATTAATGTGACGACTGCTGCTCATTGAATGATTAACGGTTAATTACGTGATGAAATGAAATTATTAACTCATTAACCTGGTGCACAATGGGAGGGTTTTGGCTTTATTGAGTTTCTACTTTCCAAATTAACTCAAAGAATATCAGAATATCGATTTTACAACAGTTGCTAATTAATTAATTTCCTTTACAGTCTCATTCTGAACGTCGCATAATTCGGGAATTCGCGAGTCTCACTAATTCGCGAGTCTCACTAAATAAGTCAATACCACACCAATTGAGTTGAGAAACAGGTTCCTAGCAGGCCAACACAATATGACACGTGTTACAAAATGTGGATTTCAAAAGAGAGAGAGAGTGTGCACGAGAGAAAACTGCACTTGGGTACAGTTGTCAACGATGCTTATTTGAACCCTAACCTTGCCCCGAACTGCCGCTCTAATGGGTCAGAATATAATGATGTAATTCAGTTTTGAACGTCTCTGATGGGGTGCCTCTTCGTGGACCGCGTTCTGACTTCTCTGATGACAGCACACCTTCGGTTGCCAGGTGTAACTCTCTGTTTGTCCTCACGATGTCAGTGTCCTTACTCTTAGTGGAATGTTTCCTCGTCCTTGCTCTGAAAAGGGTTCTTCAGAGGACGGCTAATCAGCCGTGGAGATGGTTCCAGTGTGGGAATGAAAGTAGTTGAGACACACGATTCCTTGGAGAGTGGTGACCCGGTGGTCCTGCTTGAATTCACCCTCTTAGACACAGTTACTCATCCGTAGCATAGATTGTAAAAAGGTTTTGTTGGTCAATTTCTTCAACAGATGATCAGGTCTGTATAATTATCAAACATACATTAGTATTGGAAAGGAAACACAGACTCTTTGTTTAAGTATTAGAATACTCCTTTAGTAATACAATTGTGTGCAGAAGTTGGTACAGAGTACAGTACATAATAGCTCTCCCCAGGTTGTGCAAAATGTCTAAGACATCCTGTAACTCATGGAGCCTCTCCCAGTCCTCCTTGCGTGAGTTTCCCTGACAACAACATTTTAATAAATCTAACCTCCCCCTGACAGCAGCAACCATCTTATCAGCAATTAAAAGCTCAGAAGTGGGTTGACAGAAACTTGACCTTCCATCACAAGTATAGAGTCATAACAAGGTGAACGAGTCCAAGCATCTTCTGACAGGTGGCTGTTTTCATCAGGCTTGCGGCAGCCTTGTCTTTTCAGAACCTCAGATAACCATGGTGGGTCCCAGACAGGAGGAGTATGAACGTACTGTAGGCGGTTTCAGTCTTCTGATAGTGTCTGAAGGGCACAACACTCGAAACAGGTTTTAACACACACACACACAGAGTTTATCATAGCACAATATATTAACCCTTTAAAAGGTATGAGGCCTTGGTTTAACCCTCTTCAGGTTCCTTTGTCTTCTTCAACCTTGTGTTGAATTTTAGGTATGCAACTAATTCGGACATTGGCTGGAGCTCGTGGTTGCTTAGTCTGCTATATTAGCTCTGAACTCATGTGTTTTATACCCTCGGGTCAGAAATTGGCGTTTCCACCTTTAGGGCAAGTTCTCTGGTCGTAACTAGCTACGATGCAAGGTCTGGATTTTACTCAGATCCAATTTAGACAACTAACTTCACATTACATCTTTACAAATACATTCTCTTTGATCTGGACATTTTCCACACAACGTACAGTATGCAAACCTCAAGTACATGAGTGTGAAAACTCTTCAAGTTATAATGTTTTCGTTATAACGTCGTCATTTAACTTTTAATAACATAACAAAAATGACACTCATATCATTTCATATTCCATCTATTGCCACGAAACATATTGTCCCAAAGTCCATTTATTACATGTTACTGTTCAGAGGTAGATTCTCCATAGGCCCATCATACATTCCATCCCTCCATACTGAGAGGACAAAGGGGATTTTGTCTGCTGCCTTAAGATTTACAATGGGTGGGAGGTGTAATGAAACCCCCCACCTCCATAACTCTCTATCTCTCTCCCGCTGGTGGGTGTGAGAGATATCGCTGTAGGATTATGGTCTACGGTAACCTGACCCGAACAGGCCAGTCATGACAGTCTACATCAGGTTTACTCTTTTCATCTCAAAATATAAAACTGCAATAGTAACTGATCTGAAGGGGTCTCATCTCTCTGTGTGTATTACCTCTAATGTTACCTTTCCCTGACCTGCAGCTACCACTAATGCACCATCCGTTTCAATTTAATAAGCTGGGATGCCCAGCCAGGGCTACTTTAATTGTGGTAGCTAATGGAGTGAGCTGGTGGCTGCTGCCTGGATGGTCAGGCATGGTATTTCTGGAGAGACATTTGGCTCTGAGGATGGTGTTTTTGTCTCTCAGCAATAGGATTAGACTTCCTCCAGGGCCCTCTCAGATCACTGCCTGCTGGGTTCTGTTCTGATCAAGGTCAAGTGTAGCCTGCTTGCCTGCTGTGGTGCTCAACTGTAAATAAGGACTGGTCCATATTTCAAACATACGTTTGATCGCACAGCTCCGTCCTTTCTCCTTACAGAACATGCTAGTCAACAACAAGTGTCCGCTCCCTCTCTCCAGCGCTTGGCGTCGCCGGTCTGCTAACCACCGGCCCTGGCAACAATCATTACGCACACCTGGTCATCATTATCTCCTTGATTACTCACCCTTTATTTAGCCCTCAGTTGACAGCAGTTACTAGGTAGTATTGTTTTCTCTCACGTTCTGTACGCTTCTCACATTTTGTCAATCTGCTTCGATTCATTATTAAACTCACCTTCTGCACCTGCCCCTGACTCCCAGCATATTACGTTACACCAATCTGCTATGAAAATCACAATACTTTCCAGTAATAGAGGTGAATATGCATTAAGTTGATCATTTCTGAACATCAGGTTTGCATATAGCTTACTCTTACCTTCAGGCATTATTATGACGCATCATATATCCTTTGGTTACCATGCATAACTGGTGGGAACAAAGCAATGGGTAACATTACTATTCAGGTTTGAGTCATATTCCATTCATTATTTGGAGTGCTTTAATGATTACAGAACAAACTAAAATGAACATTTATACGATTGATTAGCCTCACCCTTCATCAATTTTAATTAGGCCTATAGAAAAGTATCGAGCATCCCTAGAGTCCAACATTTTTTGTTTACTTTTTAGTGATGTCCAATTGGTAGTTAGTCTTGTCCCATCTCTGCAACTCCAGTACGGACTTGGGAGAGGCAAAGGTCGAGAGCCATGCATCCCCCCAAGCATGACCCTGCAAAGTTGCACTGCTTCTTGACACACTGCTTGCTTAACCCAGAAGCCAGCCACACCAATGTGTCAGAGGAAACACAGTACAACTGGTGACCGTGTCAGCGTGCATGTGCCCGGCCCACCACAGGAGTAGCTAGAGTGCAATGGGACAAGGACATCCCGGCCAGCCAAACCCTCCCCTAACCCGGACGACGCCGGGCCAATTGTGCGTCGCCTCATGGATCTCACGGGCGCAGCTGGCTGCGACACCGCCCGGGATCAAACCCGGATCTGTAGTGGCGCCTCAAGCAATACAGTGCCTTAGAGTGTTGCGCCACTCGGGAGGCCTAGAGTGCAATTTGACCTGAGCCAAGACATCTTACCTTCAGATGCATCCTGCAGATCCACAATGGGTACAAGTGGTCAACTCACCCTCCTGTTGCTCTATTTAAGTCCTGCTGTAACCTTTTTTCATAAGTTAGTCACTCTATGTCTTACCCCTCACACAAGACACAGCCACCTCACAAACACACACATACACACTCCCTGGCCTGAGCTCGCTCTGCGTCATAAGGGGAAACAATTATCTACATCTGCTGCTCTTTATTGAGAGGGGTGAGGGGCTGTATAACCCGAGGCTGGTGTTGTTCGCAATAAGCTTTATCTGCCATCTCACCCAAATGGACCCTTTTCAAACTGTGGAGCAACCTTTTCAGCAGGCCTGTTTACATTTCATCTTTGTCCAATGGGCTCTGTCAACAGGTGCCTGTTGTGCCAGCGTACCAGGAGGAGAGTCTTGTAAACTGTTAACAAAAGGCAGCACATCCACTTCTCACTGTGTACACCTCCGAACCTGCTGCTGGGAAACCTGGAGCCCCTGTTTGTTCACTGCTTGACATGCAAATGTAATATTTTCAAATGGTAAAATTGGTCCAATCAAAACATGTCGGATTTTATGAATTATGAAATCCACACTCCCCTCTAAAAGTACCATGTGAATCTAAGAGGGATAACTCCTCTATACCTTGAATTATTTGCTTTGTATAAATGATAGTCATGTACTGTTACTATATTTCTGTCAGCTTGAAATGTACTTACTACTAGTAGAATTAGTGGTGTGAAGGTTTTTATTGGAGTAGGGAGTACAGGCCCCTCTCTATATTTTCCACTTATGTTTTGATAGCTGAAATTCACCTGGAACTGAGCAGGTGCCATCTCCTACTAGCTCGAGGGTAGGTTTTTAAAAAGGCAGACCTGAATCAAACAGCCTGGACCAATGCATGTTCACTCTCCCTGTGTGCACATGTATACACATCATGTAAAGAGAGAGAAAGAGACAAATAAAAATCTAATTGTATTATTCAGAATACAGCATGTGTAGACTTTAACGGAAAATGCTTGCTTACAAGCCTTTCCCAACAAAGTAGAGTTTTAAAAAAACAACAGTAAACATCATCAGTAAATGCATGAGAATAGAGACCGATGTACTGAATTTCATGACTTTAGGCTAAGTGGGGTGAGGGGCATGACATTTAAAAGTTTGCATCTTCAATCACTCATCATAGCGCCTCGTTATAGCGCCTCCATCTGGCCAATCAGTGTCATTTTGTAAATGCCGCATTACTATTGCAAAATGCAGCATTCACCCTAGTTGAATCAAAATCGGTGCCTGTGCTAACGGAGATATCACATGTGATGCATGTACTAACAAACTAACATACTAATGGACGGAGACAGATAAACAGTCCCCTCCCCAATTTATTGTGAGGGAAAATAAGATAAGAAAAAAGTCTAATAGTAACTAACACAAGAGGAACAAAAATGAAGCTGTATACAGGGAGTACCAGTGCCATATCACTGTGCAGAATACTAGGTATTTGAGGTAAATATGTACATAAAGGTTGGGTAAAGTGACTAGGCATCAGGATAGATAATAATAAGGTATTTGAGGTGGATATGTACATGAAGACAAGGTAAAATAACTAGGCATCAGGATAGATAATAATATGAGTAAAATAAAGAGCAGCATATGATTGTGAAAGTGTGTGTGTGTGTGTGTGTGTGTGTGCGCGCATGCATGCATGCATGCATGCATGTGTATGGCATGGGTATGCATGTGTGTTATGTGTGTGTGCGTATGTAGTGTATGTGAATGTGTGTGGGTTTGTGTGAGAGTGTCAGTGTAATGTGTGTGAGTGAGTGTATATACAGTGCATTCGGAAAGGGAAGACCTCCATAAAATGGACAAAAATGAATGGCTACTTATTGGCAGTGGACGATCCATATACACAATAGCAAATACCACTCAATTGGGTGGCAATTGGTCAAAAACATATTGCAAGTGGAATATGTCAAATGCCGGGTGAAATATACAAAAAATCACAAAGGGGGCGAGTGCGCTCCACTATAAGATTCTATATGGGAAATAATCAGAAAGTCAGGACTCAAGGGTGAAATCTTCAAAAATCTATTTTTTTTGTTGTCAATTATACATATGTAGGAAGCGTATGTATATAGATTTGTCTTATTTTATGTGAGTTTGTCCATAAGGCCTATGTTTTTTCCATTTGCCATATATGATCAAAGGAAGTTGGCTTCTGAACCCAAAAGTCAGTTAACCATGTTCAAATGGCATATATAAGTATTGCTTGAGGGTAGGGGGCTATACTGGTCTGTACCTGGAGGGCATGGGGCTATACTGGTCTGTACCTGGAGGGTAGGGGGCTATACTGGTCTATATCTGGAGGGTAGGGGGCTATACCTGGAGGGTAGGGGGCTATACTGGTCTGTACCTGGAAGATATGGGGTTATACTGGTCCCTTATGTAGGAAAGTATTCAGACTCCTTGACTTCTTCCACATTTTGTTACGTTACAGCCTTATTCTAAAATGGATAAAATCGTTTCCCCCCCTCATCTACACACAATGTCCTATAATGACAAAGCAAAAACAGTTTTTTAGAAATGTTATCTAATTTATAAAAATTCTAAAACAGATATATCACAGTTGTATAACTATTCAGACCCTTTACTCAGTACTTTGTTGAAGCACCTGTGATGGAAAAAGTTTTGGGGTGCTTTTCTAATAACCATTTCTGTGTTCATGCAGGTGACTGATTGAACGTGCCTGGGAGGAATCCTCACTATCAGTATCTGCAATTTTGGCAGAAAACGAAACGGATATCTCAGTTTCAAGGTCTCAGCTTGGTGAGAAGAAGCCTCATGAGGTATTGCTCGGTCACACGCATGAACCAAACGTTAATTAATTATGAATTAATTATGAATAAGGAATAAGCTAAATCATGCAAATATAACTTGTCTTTGTAAGCAGTATATAAGAGAACTAAAAGGGACTGCCCCGGCGGAGCTCACTTCAGACCGATGCAATATGCATCTAAGTTTAATTGTGACCTGTCCAGCTTGCTGTTAATATAGAATGATTCATTTAAGATTGACTTCAAGTATCCCCTGTGTAGAATTTCCACAGCACACCTTTGGCAGCGATTACAGCCTGGAGTCAGGCAGAGTGAACAGTCTATGTCTTGGGTGGCTGAAGTTGTTGATCATTTTTCAGGCCTTCCTCCGACATGGCCTGATATAGAGGTCCATGATGGCATGGAACTCGGCCCAAGTGATGTACTGGGCTGTCTGCATCCCCCTCTGTAGTGCTTTGAGGTGAAGGGCGGTGCATTTGCCATACCAAGCGGTGATGCAGTGAAGATGCTCTTGATGGTGCAGATGTATACATTTTTGAGGATCCAAGGGCCCATGCCAAATCTTTTCAGACTCCTGAGGTGGAAGAGGCGCTATTGTGCCCTCTTCACAACTGTTCGGCTATGTGTGGACCATGTTAAGTCCTTAGTGATGTGGACACCAAGGAACTTCAATCTCTCAACCCACTCCACTCCAGCTCTGTTGATGTGGAAGGGGGCGTGCTCTTCTTTCTTTTTCCTGCAGTTCAGAATTAGCTCTTTGGTCTTACTGATATTGAGCGAGAGGCTGTTGTCCTGGCACCACACTGACAAGTTGAATCGTGTCATCAGAAAAGTATGTGGTTGAACGCAGAGGAGTAGTCTACAAACATCATTCTTAAACAGTTATATCCCCTCTTTTCCAGGTGGGAGAAAGCAGGGTGAAGTGCAATTGAGATTGCATCATCTGTGGATCTGTTGGTGCGGTATGCGAATTGGAGTGGGTCCAGTGTTTCTGGCATGATGGTGTTGATGTGTTTTATGACCAGCCTTTCAAAGCACTTCATAATTACAGATGTGATTGCTATGGGACGATAGTCATTTAGGCAGGTTACCTTGGAGTTCCTGTGAACAGGGACAATGGTGATCAGCATGAAACATGTTGGGATTATAGACTGGGAGAGATTGAAAATGTCCATGAAGTCGCTTGCCAGCTGGTCTGCGCATGTTCTGAGAACGGGCCCTGGTATTCCATCTGCAGCCTTGCAGGTGTTAACCTATTTAAAAGTTTTACTCACATCAGCCACGGAGAGCGAAATCACACAATCGTCCGGAACAAAAGAGGCTTTCATGCAAGACTCAGTGTTGTTTTTCCTCAAATCGAGAATGAAAGGCATTTAGCTTGTTTGTGAGTTCTGCATCACTGGGCATCTCACAGCTGGGTTTTGCACATCCAACTAGCATTGGAGCCTGCGTAATTGTATTCCACCTTCCATCTATATTGAGAGAGAGCATGTTTGGAATGGTACAATCAGGGTAATGGTCTTATGATATGGAAAGCCAGCACAGAAGAAAAATCAATCCTTGCAGAGAAGCACAAGAACTTGAACTTAACTTAGTTTTCCCAAATTAGCTACCTGGCCCGCCACAGGGGTCGCTATCAACGTTTCCCTTTACAGTGGGAATTGTCATCGAATTAGCTCAATATTAGCCACATTCAATGAAACATACCAAAACTAACTTTGCAAGAGATTTTGTTGCAGGTAGAGCGCATACCCATACTCTACACAGACAAGTGCGCCATAACCAATCAGAGCTGCAGTAGGCATATATGCAAATAGGCCATTGCCATATATGGATTTGTGCCACTGGACTGTTTTACAGCATGAGCAGTTGTGATTATTATGCGCTTGATTTGAGATCAAAGGGAGAGCTGCATGTAGTCATGTGTGCACATTTGTTCATATTCCTAGTTAATGAGTTATTAGCCCAGTGGTAGATCATTTATAGTCAGCAATGGGGGAGTGGGAATACTAATACTAATTCCTTTCATTTTGTAAAGTGGTTTCTTGCATCAAACAACATAACAAAATGTCCAGTCACCTCCTTGTCTGAAGGATAAGTGGATAAATAAGGTTCATGTGAAGGCCTGCATGTGTTTTTCAAAAGTCTCATGGAATGTCGGCCTACATTGAGCACTAAATTGGCTATTACTGTAGGCTGAATGATAGAACCGCTATTTCCTTGTTAACATGTTATGCAATTCTTTTTTTCCGTAGTTTTTTAACTGTAAGCCACTCTGGTAGACCTACATTATGATCAAATAGCAACAGTAGCCTACTTGGTCACTGTTAAAACAATAAATGAAAGCGGGTACAGCCTCGGTGTTCTCAGTAAACTCATGCTAGAAGGTGCACAGACATTTAACAAGGTTTACGTTTGCTCTCAGCAGATCTGACATTTTCTCAGTGCCAAAAGATATTAGAGGGAACATGGCTCCCGTATCCCATTATATTAGGCTACATGTATTCCTGGGCTATATCAGCCGATAGGCTAGACGAAGTTGGAGATACTTGCACTTTAGCTACGTTTAATAGCCTACCCTTTAGGAGTGGGACGATAACTGCTTTTCCGGCCATGCATAGGTTATCGCCTACTCTATTTAGCTGAGACCACATGAGCACCTGATCTCTCACGTATGGCTACTGAACACAGATCAGCAAGAATGATAAGAGTGGACACTTGCACTTTCTCTTGAGCTATGTTTTGTATATAGGATCAGGGGCGGAGCCAGAGGGGTGCCCGGGGTGGCACTGGACCCCCCTGACATCTGATTGGCCACACCGGGTGTCACCTCAAAATGTAATTTGCTACTGGATGTTTGATGCTGATTTACATCTAGTTTCACCTCTTGTTGAAAGAAGCATTTATTTTGACGTTTTCAAATTCGAAGACAAGGAAGAGAGAATATTAACGTTGTTTGCAAGATACAGAAGAATAAGAATACGACGAACATACAGAAGAAGATAGAATATTTACACAGGCTCTTTTCGCGATTGGCGAAAGCATCATATTTGAAGTACGTTTTAAGGTTTAGCATCGGATTTAGGTTTCCTGAACAACTTTTATGAAAGTTGAGTCTTTGTGTAAGTTAACGTTAGACCTTTGATAAGAGAGACCGGCTCCCAATTTAGCCTAACATTATGTTTACATCTGTGCTAGTTATACACGCATATACAGTGCAGTGTCGTAAGTTACAGTATATGAATGTTTAGCTAATGTGGGGTAACTAGTAGGCTACAGCTGTCAGTGTTCAGCAAGTTAACATTCAGCTATTTAAATTCCATGAACTCAGTTAGATTTTGGTGCTTGAACTCAAAATGAACAATTGTTATTATCAATCTGTTAACGTTACTCAAAAGATTACCACAGTTTGCAGATAGCCTGTTTGCTATCGTAAAGGTGTAAGAAGTTATAGCTAGCTAAGTTATACTGCAGAGTAGGGCTAGCCATGATCTAACTAGTAACTTAGGCTGGTAGCTGATTTTAAGGTACAGTTGTGATAATGGGGATTTGTAATTAAGATTGAGATTGGACTAAAATGTGGGTAATTGGATGCTTAGATGTAACCGTAGACTGTCTTATTTTTTTGCATAGGGTCAATTAAACATGAAAAGGAAGGGATAGATATCAGACTTCTTTTTAAAGAAGCACAAACAGGTAGATCAGGTGCAAAAGGACCCCAGCCCTTGCATCACCACCGGACCCCAGAGCAGCTCTCTCTACCTGAGGCTAGTCAGAGTCAGTGTGGTCAGACTTCACAAGGACCCAGTCTACCACCACTAATGGTTGGATTCATGTGTGCTCTTGCTTTGATGGCTGTGGCATTTTTATTTTGATTATACACTAATGGTTTTTGTGTTATTTTAATGTAATAGATATATCAAGGGATGACACAGAGACCTCTGGCTCTTAGCAAGATAGTGAGCCAGAGCTGCCAGGAGATGTCATCGAGCCCTTCCCTCTAAATTACACATTTTATTTAGCAGCTGTTAGTATCTAATTGTCATGTATTGTCATGTTGTGTCTTTCTGTCCTTTCCTTTCACCCTGTCTCCCTCTGCTGGTCGTATTAGGTTACCTTTTCTCCCCCGCTTTCCCCCAGCTGTTCCTTGTCTCCTCTGACTACCCATTCACCCCGTTTCCCACCTGTTCCCTTTTTCCCTCTGATTAGGTCCCTATATCTTTCTCTGTTTTTGTTCCTGTCCTTGTCGGATTCTTGTTTGTTGTGTTTCATGCCTGAACCAGACTATCGTCATGTTTGCTGTAACCTTGTCCTGTCCTGTCGGAATCTGCCGGTCTATCTGAGCCTACCTATGTTTGGTTATTAAAGAAGCTCTGTTTAAGTTAATTCGCTTTTGGGTCCTCATTCACTCACCGTAACAGAAGAATCCGACCAAGAATGGACCCAGCGACTTCGGATCCTCTCCACTCAGCCGTCGGGATCCAGGGAGCGATGCTAGGCAGACACGAGCAGGAATTGTCTGCTGCTCGACATGCCGTTGAGACCCTGGCCACCCAAGTCTCCAACCTCACAGAACAGGTTCACCATCTCCGCCTCGATCCACCGGCCACTTCCAGGGCTTTCGAATCTCCGGAGCCCAGAATCAATAACCCGCCGTGTTACTCTGGGGAGCCCACTGAATGCCGCTCGTTCCTCACCCAGTGTGATATTGTGTTTTCCACTCCAGCCCAACACTTACGCCAGGAGCACTGCTCGTGTCGCCTACGTCATATCTCTCCTTACTGGACGGGCTCGTGAGTGGGGCACGGCAATCTGGGAGGCAAGGGCTGAGTGTACTAACCAGTATCAGGACTTTAAGGAGGAGATGATACGGGTTTTTGATCGATCTGTTTTTGGGGAGGAGGCTTCCAGGGCCCTGTCTTCCCTATGTCAAGGCAATCGATCCATAACAGACTACTCTATTGAGTTTCGCACTCTTGCTGTCTCCAGTGGCTGGAACGAGCCGGCCTTGCTCGCTCGTCTTCTGGAGGGTCTCCGCACAGAGGTAAAGGATGAGATTCTCTCCCGGGAGGTTCCTTCCAGCGTGGATTCCTTGATTGAACTCGCTATTCGCATTGAGCGACGGGTTGATCTTCGTCACCGAGCTCGTGGAAAGGAGCTCGCGCTCTCCGTCGCCCCCCTCTCCGCATCACTACCATCTTCCTCTGCCGGCTCGGGAGCTGAGCCTATGCAGCTGGGAGGTATCCGCATCTCGACTAAGGAGAGGGAACGGAGAATCACCAACCGCCTCTGTCTCTATTGCGGTTCTGCTGGTCATTTTGTCACTTCATGTCCAGTAAAAGCCAGAGCTCATCAGTAAGCGGAGGGCTACTGGTGAGCGCTACTACTCCTGTCTCTCCTTCAAGATCCTGCACTACCTTGTCGGTCCATCTACGCTGGACCGGTTCGTCAGCTTCCTGCAGTGCCTTAATAGACTCTGGGGCGGAGGGCTGTTTTATGGACGAGACCTGGGCTCGGGAACATGACATTCCTCTCAGACAGTTAAGGGAGTCCACGGCCTTGTTCGCCCTGGATGGTAGTCCTCTCCCCAGGATTCAGCGTGAGACGCTACCTTTAACCCTCACTGTTTCTGGTAATCATAGCGAAACCATTTCTTTTTTAATTTTTCGTTCACCTTTTACACCTGTTGTTTTGGGCCATCCCTGGCTAGTTTGTCATAATCCTTCCATTAATTGGTCTAGTAATTCTATCCTCTCCTGGAACGTCTCTTGTCATGTGAAATGTTTAATGTCTGCTATCCCTCCTGTTTCCTCTGTCTCTTCTTCACAGGAGGAGCCTGGTGATTTGACAGGGGTGCCGGAGGAATATCACGATCTGCGCACGGTGTTCAGTCGGTCCAGGGCCACCTCTCTTCCTCCACACCGGTCGTATGATTGTAGTATTGATCTCCTTCCGGGAACCACTCCCCCCCGGGGTAGACTATACTCTCTGTCGGCTCCCGAACGTAAGGCTCTCGAGGATTATTTGTCTGTAGCTCTTGACGCCGGTACCATAGTCCCCTCCTCCTCTCCCGCCGGAGCGGGGTTTTTTTTTTGTCAAGAAGAAGGACGGGTCTCTGCGCCCCTGCATAGATTATCGAGGGCTGAATGACATAACAGTGAAGAATCGTTATCCGCTTCCTCTTATGTCTTCAGCCTTCGAGATCCTGCAGGGAGCCAGGTTTTTCACTAAGTTGGACCTTCGTAACGCTTACCATCTCGTGCGCATCAGGGAGGGGGACGAGTGGAAGACGGCGTTTAACACTCCGTTAGGGCACTTTGAATACCGGGTTCTTCCTTTCGGCCTCGCTAACGCTCCAGCTGTCTTTCAGGCATTAGTCAATGATGTCCTGAGAGACATGCTGAACATCTTTGTTTTCGTTTACCTTGACGATATCCTGATTTTTTCACCGTCACTCCAGATTCATGTTCAGCACGTTCGACGTGTCCTCCAGCGCCTTTTAGAGAATTGTCTTTTTGTGAAGGCTGAGAAGTGCACTTTTCATGCCTCCTCCGTCACATTTCTCGGTTCTGTTATTTCCGCTGAAGGCATTAAGATGGATCCCGCTAAGGTCCAAGCTGTCATTGATTGGCCCGCCCCTAAGTCACGCATCGAGCTGCAGCGCTTTCTCGGCTTCGCGAACTTCTATCGTCGTTTCATCCGTAATTTCGGTCAGGTGGCAGCTCCTCTCACAGCCCTTACTTCTGTCAAGACGTGCTTTAAGTGGTCCGTTTCCGCCCAGGGAGCTTTTGATCTCCTCAAGAATCGTTTTACATCCGCTCCTATCCTTGTTACACCTGACGTCTCTAGACAGTTCGTTGTCGAGGTTGACGCGTCAGAGGTGGGCGTGGGAGCCATTCTTTCTCAGCGCTCCCTCTCTGACGACAAGGTCCACCCATGCGCGTATTTTTCTCATCGCCTGTCGCCGTCGGAACGTAACTATGATGTGGGAAACCGCGAACTGCTCGCCATCCGGTTAGCCCTAGGCGAATGGCGACAGTGGTTGGAGGGGGCGACCGTTCCTTTTGTCGTTTGGACTGACCATAGGAACCTTGAGTACATCCGTTCTGCCAAACGACTTAATGCGCGTCAGGCGCGTTGGGCGCTGTTTTTCGCTCGTTTCGAGTTCGTGATTTCTTATCGTCCGGGCTCTAAGAACACCAAGCCTGATGCTTTATCTCGTCTCTTCAGTTCTTCAGTAGCCTCCACTGACCCCGAGGGGATTCTCCCTGAGGGGCGTGTTGTCGGGTTGACTGTCTGGGGAATTGAGAGGCAGGTAAAGCAAGCGCTCACTCACACTCCGTCGCCGCGCGCTTGTCCTAGGAACCTTCTTTTCGTTCCCGTTCCTACTCGTCTGGCCGTTCTTCAGTGGGCTCACTCTGCCAAGTTAGCCGGCCACCCTGGCGTTCGGGGTACGCTTGCTTCCATTCGCCAGCGTTTTTGGTGGCCCACCCGGGAGCATGACACGCGTCGTTTCGTGGCTGCTTGTTCGGTCTGCGCGCAGACTAAGTCCGGTAACTCCCCTCCTGCCGGCCGTCTCAGGCCGCTTCCCATTCCCTCTCGACCGTGGTCTCACATCGCCTTAGATTTTGTCACCGGACTGCCTTCGTCAGCGGGGAAGACTGTTATTCTTACGGTTGTCGATAGGTTCTCTAAGGCGGCTCATTTCATTCCCCTTGCTAAGCTTCCTTCTGCTAAAGAGACGGCACAAATCATCATCGAGAATGTTTTCAGAATTCATGGCCTTCCGTCAGACGTCGTTTCGGACAGAGGTCCGCAATTCACGTCTCAATTTTGGAGGGAGTTTTGCCGTTTGATTGGGGCTTCCGTCAGTCTCTCTTCCGGCTTTCACCCCCAGTCTAACGGTCAAGCAGAACGGGCCAATCAGACTATTGGTCGCATCTTACGCAGTCTTTCTTTTCGCAACCCTGCGTCTTGGTCAGAACAGCTCCCCTGGGCAGAATACGCCCACAACTCGCTTCCTTCGTCTGCGACCGGGCTATCTCCTTTTCAGAGTAGCCTCGGGTACCAGCCTCCGCTGTTCTCATCTCAGTTCGCCGAGTCCAGCGTCCCCTCCGCTCAGGCTTTTGTCCAACGTTGCGAGCGCACCTGGAAGAGGGTCAGGTCTGCACTTTGCCGTTATAGGACGCAGACTGTGAGGGCTGCTAATAAGCGTAGAACTAAGAGTCCTAGATATTGTCGCGGTCAGAGAGTTTGGCTCTCCACTCAGAACCTTCCCCTTAAGACGGCTTCTCGCAAGTTGACCCCGCGGTTCATTGGTCCGTTCCGTATTTCTCGGGTCATTAATCCTGTCGCAGTTCGACTTCTTCTTCCGCGATACCTTCGTCGCGTCCACCCGGTCTTCCATGTCTCCTGTATCAAGCCCGTTCTTCGCGCCCCCGCTCGTCTTCCCCCCCCCCCCCCCCATCCTTGTCGAGGGCGCACCCATCTACAGGGTCCGCAGGATTTTGGACATGCGTCCTCGGGGCCGTGGTCACCAGTACCTCGTAGATTGGGAGGGGTACGGTCCTGAGGAGAGGAGTTGGGTTCCCTCTCGGGACGTGCTGGACCGTGCGCTGATCGAGGATTTCCTCCGTTGCCGCCAGGTTTCCTCCTCGAGTGCGCCAGGAGGCGCTCGGTGAGTGGGGGGGTACTGTCATGTTGTGTCTTTCTGTCCTTTCCTTTCACCCTGTCTCCCTCTGCTGGTCGTATTAGGTTACCTTTTCTCCCCCGCTTTCCCCCAGCTGTTCCTTGTCTCCTCTGACTACCCATTCACCCCGTTTCCCACCTGTTCCCTTTTTCCCTCTGATTAGGTCCCTATATCTCTCTCTGTTTTTGTTCCTGTCCTTGTCGGATTCTTGTTTGTTGTGTTTCATGCCTGAACCAGACTATCGTCATGTTTGCTGTAACCTTGTCCTGTCCTGTCGGAATCTGCCGGTCTATCTGAGCCTACCTATGTTTGGTTATTAAAGAAGCTCTGTATAAGTTAATTCGCTTTTGGGTCCTCATTCACTCACCGTAACACTAATCTTGTGGATCCCTTAATTAGACATTTCCATGGACATAAGACACATTATTTAACGTGCATTTCAGACATTTCAAGATCCAGAGAAGAGGGTCCTGTACAGCCGTGTTTGAAAACATTTCCCAGAACTCAGCATGGTACTAGGTAAAGGGCTTTCAACAGCTCCTGTTATAAGGACAATTCAGGGCTTGAATATTCTGTAAATCAAGATTCAACTTATTGTTTCGCCTGTAGGCATTTTTCTCTACACAATACACCTAAATCTGCCTTCACATTACAGTCAGGTTTTTGTAACTGGAAAAAGGCTCTGTTTAACGATTCTGGGTTTAAGCTCCATTCGAAGGCAGAGCATCATATCAATGCTATGTATGCTTGGAATCAGCATAAAAGGGCTATTGACAGCAACTCATCAATGTTAGATGTCATAAATGACGACCGGGAAAAGAAAGTGGAGGAAAACTCTACTTACATTAAAACAATTGCAGATGTGCTCCTATTAACTGCCACTCAAAATATAGCGCAGAGAATTCATCGAGAGTCTGATGACTCTCACAACAAGGGTCATTTTTTGACAATATAGAAGAAATAGCAAAGCATGACCCCCTCACAGAGAAAAGGATGAATGCATGTGGCAATTCTAAGTACACAAGCCACCAAATCCAGAAGGAAGTTCTTGAGGGCTTAGCTGAGGTGATACAAAGTGAAATAATAAGAGAAGTAAAAGAAAGTGATGTTTTTAATGTAATTGCAGATGAAACCAAATATTTAAAGAAAAAAGAACAAATGTCTTTAGTTGTGAGGTACTATTACAACAAGGGCCATCCACAAAATCTTTTTACACTTTCAGTCAGCTGAAAGCTTAGATGCAGCAGGTCTCACAAAAATGATAATTGATTGCCTTGAAAAACATCGCTTGGACTACAGAAATAATCTTGTGGGGCTAGGCTATGAGCGGAAAGCATTATGGTGTGTCTGCACATATTAAAAACAGTGCAAGATTTACATTGGTGGGCATGCAGATACATGGCATGCCGTAATCTGAGGGACAGGCTTCCAGCAATTTTGAGAGTGCTACAGGATATTACACTTGAAAATAGTGGTGATAGATCAGTGGGGCCTTCTTTCTCATATAGATTTACATTTCATAGGGCTTTTGGTTACCTTTTGTAAAGTGCTTTGTGATGCCAAATGTCTTTCTGACATGCTCCAAACAAGCTCTCTTGACCTAGCAAGGGCTGTGGGTCTAGTAGGTCTCCTACAGACACATTACAGGACAACAGAAGTGAGGGTTACTTTGGATAACTATGGAAAGAGGTTGAAGAGATTGCAGAGCACTGCAAAATTAGTGTACAAACAGTGTGTAAAAGACAGCCTAAAACAAGGACAACTCATGGATGATGAGCACTGTAGGACAGAAAAATAGCGACCAAAGGGATGGTGAGAGCTTCCAAAGAGCTTTCTTTTATCAGGTGCTTGACAGTCTCACAGCTGAGCTGCAGAGGCATTTTTCAAAGAAGAATTGCGAGATAATGCAAGGGGTCCAGTCTCTCAACCCAACGAGTACAACATGCTTGAATGAGGAGCCTCTGTTTGCCTTTGCTCAGACCTTTGAGTCAGATTTAGAGGACCTCAAACATCAGGTTCATCAAACCAAGCTGTTTCTTGATAGGAGAGAGAAAGGTGGAAGGGACAGACCGTCTACTCTCCTTGACTTTGTTGTGTTTCTAGAACCTTATAAAGAGGTCTTCCATGAGCTATTTTGACTTTGTAAGATTTCTGCTGACAGGTTAAGTCATCTCGGAAATCTCAGTGTTGAGTCAAGGAGGGCACACTCCCTCAACATGGATGAGTTTGTGAAACATTTTGCCAGTTCTCACCAGAACCGCAGAATTATGCTGTTTTAAATCTGCCTAGAATAATTTGGCACTTAGGCGGTCCCTCTGGTCATGATTAAAACCTGCACTGTGTACTAACTAGTACACTGACATTCTAAAATGATAAATCCAAAGGGTATCATGTCACACAGATTTAATTTGGTCTTGATTAGTCCAATTCCAAAACTTTTCTTTGCTATTAGTTAACACAATTTATATGAGCATAAATATGATACTGTAAGTTTGAAATGATGGGAACCAAAATTATTTGTATTTTTCAGGTCTGTTTCTGCTTGATACCTGGTATGTCAAATTGCAGTGTGTTTTTTTGTAAATACATTTTTTTTGTAAATAACTATGCAATTTATGTAACACACAAATGCTATCTTATCTCCTTGGTGCTAGAGCTTTATTTTGAGAAATAATTTTGGATGTTCAATACTTATAGACCCAGATTATATATTCATGAAAACAGAGGGACCCAAGTCTCACTCGTGTGTGTGTGTGTGTGTGACGCTGACTATTTATAGTATGTTAAAAAATTCTAGCGAAGTAACCCTTTTGGGCCACACTATTTGTCACATTGAAGAACTCCGGTTATGTGAATTATCACTTCTACCTCTAATCAGCAATCATAGGATTCAGTCCTGCTCCTGAGATGCCAGGTCAGGGTTACACACACATTTTCTGTCATGGTCTATGGACCCCCTGAAGTAGCCTTGGCCACCCCCTGGACAACCCATGTATAAAACTCTAGTTCCGCCACTGTATAGGATATAGGCTACCTTTCAGGAGGACAATTTTCAGACAGAGACAAAGTAATAGGTAATAAATATCTATTGAAAATGAAAAGACGCTCGCTCACTCTGTGCGCATTGCACCTTTTCCTTTTCAATGAGGATCAAATGTTTTGATTGCACCTAAACCGACGTTGGTTGGACGCCCTCCACTTCTTTCCATTATCAATACTTATTTACAGACACTGTAGTAAACTATAGTCTAGGTAACTGCCACGTGTTTCTCCGCCCATGCATAGGCAGCCCGCTCTATTTCATTAAGACCACACATATACTAGGCGCACTTGATCTTGCAGGGCCCGACTAGCATTGAAGAGGTAAGCTTATGAGAAAAAAAAGATTTTAATACAATAGGTAGGATAAGGCATACAAAGCAGAAAGATATCCGTTTCCAAATACTCTGTGGGACAACAAGACTATTTTGATTTCTCAATTCTCTGTCTGACCGCCCACTCCCAACAGCAGCATGAAAAATGACGACCGCGCTGCAATTACTTCTGTCTGGTCCTGCAGGTCCCAATGCAGCCCTCCAGCTCGAGCCATTGAAATATGCTATTTTGGGTGGGGAGAAGATTCCCAATGGGTGCAGTCACAATGACTGTTCATAGGTGATTCAATATATTCATTTAACATCACAAAAAGTAGACTCATAATATCAAAATTGACAGAATCAACCCCTCATATCAGTCCTCTGATCTAGTTATTATTATTACAGGAGTGATGGTAATGAGCTCTGACCATCAAACAGTTGACAAATCTTACATTTACTACATTTCCCCCTATAGCCTACACTAGTCTAGTTCTAAAGAGAGACGCTTACCATATGTTCCGGTTGGCCAGAATGTAGCTCTAATCCATGTCAATTGATGCGTTTTGTTCAAAGAATATTTCTCATTCATTAAACATATGTTTCAAAGGGCCTCTGTGTGTTGGGAGAAGGAATTTGTGTGGATTTTGGTGTGCAATGAAAGAAGTAGAAGCTTCATGCTGTGCGGGTGGGCCGGTGTTTTCTTATTTCTTGTGTTTTTTTGTTCTACCTTAAGTTATTTTCGCTGTTTTTGATTCTTGTATTGTTGGGTTTTGTGTTTGCAATAAAGGCATTTCCCTGTACTTGTGCATGTGACATAAAACATGTAAGCTTGAAACTTGAAACTTGAAACTTGTAGGGTTATAAGTACCAGGATACACCTGCACTGTGACTGTGGGAACCAGAGCTATCGCTCAATGCAAGCCATTTCGGTCCCCAGATCTATTTATAAGAAAAAAATGTTGGTCTGAACCGGTACCGGAACCATGCAGTTCCCTTAAACAGGGGACTTTACATCTAAGAGGTTTTTAAGGTTCAAATGTTGAAGGGTAAATGCAAGGTAGGCTTCTGCAAATGTATATTTCATGCCATTTAATCTTTTGTTTTTAAGTCTACCTTGTTATTTTCTATTATTGCATTGTTATTGATTAATGCATTTTGGGGGTTTTGAGATAGAAAGAAAGGCATTTCACTGTACTTGTGCATGTGACATTTAAACTTGACACTTGTAGTGTCATAACTGCTCTGCTCACACAAAAGTGGGTTCGTCTTCTGTATTGGAGATTTTGCAACTTATAACTGCTGGATATTATGTGTCATTTTCTTTGGTCAACAATGTGGACACCTACAATCGCTTTGCTGTTCATGTGTTCTCATTGCTGTGTGCACAGCCTCGACTTGAATATAATCCTATCCTCTAAAGAAGAGATGGATATGTTGGAACAGGTGAGAGCACCTGCAGTGGAGTGACCAGTGATGACTAGGCTACGTGTTACAGCTGTGTGGATTCAAGTGTTCAAGTGTCATTCAAGTATCTCTTTTTTTTTTCAGATTGAAATATACAAGTTGTTTTGTTGTTTTTAATGCAGGTGCACCTGTACAGTGGAACAGTGGGGGTACATAATAATGTGAATTATTAAAAACTGAAAGGTTCATCCGCAGTTGAAGGGTTGGGGAGGGAGAAATGTAACCACTCTCAAATTCATAGACAAAGCTATATGCAACTACTGACATGAGATCAAAATGATAGTTTTAACCATGTTTTGAGGCTACACAGTGTTTGTTTACAATTACATTGTTTACAAACAATTGAGTAAAACAAGCTTAGCCCCTACATGTTGGGTTCTGATGGGAATAACAGTTGCTCAGGAGGCATTTATTTTATATTTTCAAGAATAAATGGCTATATCACGAATTCAAAAGTCCAAAATGTACCAATCACAGATTGCCCTTTTAAACAGAACTGCTAACATTACATAATTTAATTCTGCTGCTCTATCATGTGTAAGTGGTAATGTCGTTCCTATATCTACACAGAGAAATACCTGCAATGGATCTCAGAAAAAGAACCAGAATAAGGAAATACTTGCTCCTGTTGATGACAAAAACATAGAGAAAAGTAAGAAAGCTTGGAAAAGGATAGCCTGGTCCCAAACTGTGTGTGCTGCTTGCAACTCTTGCAGTTCTACATATCTGAGTGTGGTACTAACTGTCTTGTTCCCTCTTCAGTGGCAGAGATGGCCACATGCGTGCGCTCTGGAGACTGTGAGGCAAGGCTGTGCTGCGTCTGCTATTTAACAGGGAAACGACTCATCCCAAAGGAGGGAGAGGCCTGCGTACTGCGAGGAGGACGCTCTAAACTGCGTAGAAATCTTGAGTACTGTGACTGTGCACACGGGCTAACCTGTTGTGCCCAGGCTGAACACCCCAAGAACCAAGGAGTTTGAGGGGTATTCCCTTTTGAGGACACAAGCTCAAGTAAACAGTACAAATATGATAAAGATGATATGACATATTTTCTATTCAACAAAAAGGCTTGAAAGGATTTATATGCTTTCTACATATAATATAATCAAATTATAAAACCACAAACTATACGATTTCACCTTCTTTATAACTGTAAATTACATATTTGTATGTTTAGTGTTAAAGAAAATGTGCATATTTTCTAAAGGTCTCACTTGATCAAAATATCTTCCCCCAACACTTTAAACATCACAAAAAGCTGTGGCTTGGTTTCCTGAACTCGTTAGGAACTCACCTTTCATCTCATATTAATAATGAAGAATTTAGAAAATTCTGAAATCCACAGCACTCTCCCCTCTAAAAGTAACATGTGAATCTAAGAGAGATAATTCCTCTATTGCTTGAATTATTAGCTTTGCATAAATGATAGTCATGTACTGTTACTATATTTCTGTCAGCTTCAAATGTACCTACTACTAGTAGAATTAGTGTTGTGCAAGGTTTTTTAGTGGGGTATGGAGTACAGGCTTTTCCACTGTGTTTTGATAACTGAAATTCACCTGGAACTGAGCAGGTGCCATCGCCTACTAGCTCGAAGGTAGGTTTTTAAAAAGGCAGACCTGAATAAAACAGCCCTAGGTGAGCTGCCTGGACCAATGCATGTTCACTCTCCCTGTGTGCGCATATGTACACATCATATATGTGTTTATGAAAGAGAGAGAGAGAAACATTTGATCAAAATCCCATTTTGTTTGTCAGATGCACCAAATACAGCGTGTGTAGACTTGACCATGAAATGCTTGCTTACGAGCCTTTCCCAATGATGCAGAGTTAAAAAGTGCAAGGCAACAGTAAACAACAACAATAAAAGCAGCACCGAATTTCATGACTTTACGTCAAACGGGGTGAGGGAAATTTCAATTTCAAATGTAGCATTTTCAATCGCTTGTCATAGCACCACTATCTGACCAACCAGTGTAATTTTGTACATGCCAGATCCCTATGGGAAGGCGCATCATTCACCCAAGTTTCGTCAAAATCTTGCCAGTGCTGTTTGAGATATCGCATGTGACGAATGTACGAACGTACGGAGACAGATCCACAGAAAATAAAATAAGAAAAATACAAATAGTAACTAACACAAGAGGAACAAGAATGAAGCTATATACATGGAGTACCAGTACCATATCAATTTGCAGGGTACTAGGTATTTGAGGTAAATATGTACATAAAGGCAGGGTAAAGTGACTAGGCATCAGGATAGATAATAATAAAAAGTTATTTTAGGTAGATATGTACATGAAGGCAGGGTAAAGTGACTAGGCATCAGGATAGATAATAATAAGGTATTTGAGGTGGATATGTACATGAAGACAAGGTAAAATAACTAGGCATCAAGATAGACAACAATAAGGGTAAAATAAAGAACAGACTAGCAGTAGCATATGATGATTGTGAAAGTGTGTGTGTGTGTGTGTGTGTGTGTGTGTGTGTGTGTGTGTGTGTGTGTGTGTGTGTGTGATCTGCGTGTGCTTATGTAGTGTAAGTGAATGTGTGGGTTTGTGTGAGAGTGTCAGTGTAATGTTTAAGAGTGAGTGTATATATAGTGCATAGTCCTGTGAGTGTGCATAAAGCCAGTGCAAGATGGGGTCAATGCAGGTCGTCCGGGAAACCATTTAATTAACTATTTAGCAGTCTTATGGCTATTTTCGCAGTCTCATGGCTTGCGGAAATAAACTGTCTCGGAGCCTATTAGTCAGAGAGAGTCGATGCTCCAGTACTGCTTGCCGGACAGTAGCAGATTGAACAGTCTATGTCGTGGGTGGCTAAAGTTTTTGGCAATTTTTCAGACATTCCTCCGACACCGCCTATTATAGAGGTCCTTGATGGCAGGGAGCTTGGACCCAGTGATGTACTCGGCTGTCCGCACCACCCTCTGTAGTGCTTTGAGGTTGAGGGCAGTGAAACTGCCATACCAAGCGGTGATGCAGCCAGTCAAGATGCTCTTGATGAAATGCAATTGAGATTGTGTCATCTGTGGATCTGTTGGTGCGGTATGCTAATTGGAGTGGGTCCAGGGTGTCTGGGATGACGGTGTTGATGTGTGTCATGGCAGGTTACCTTGGAGTTCTTGGGAACAGGGACAATGGTGGTCAGCATGAAACATGTTGGGATTACAGAGAGATTGAAAATGTCAGTGAAATTGCTTGCCAGCTGGTCTGTGCATGGTCTGAGAACGAGCCCTGGTATTCCATCTGCAGCCTTGCGAGTGTTAACCTGTTTAAAAGTTTTGCTCACATTAGCCACAGAGAGTGAGATCGCACAGTCATCCGGAACAACAGGGGCTTTCATGCAAGACTCAGTGTTGTTTTCCTCAAAGCGAGAATTATAGGCATTTAGCTTGTTTGGTAGTTCTGCATCACTGGGCATCTCACAGCTGGGGAGCGCTTTGTAGTCTGTTATCGACTGCAAGCCCTACCACATCCTACAAGCGTCAAAGGCCTGTGTAATTGGATTCCACCTTCCTCCTATATTGAGAGAGAGCATGTTTGGAATGGTAGAATCAGGGTAATGGTAAGCATATAGTTGGGTAATCTCATATTTTCCATTGATGCACAACATATCTTAGGGTATGGAAAGCCAACCCTGTCATATAGAATGCAGGGGCTCTAGCTAGAGGTCTACACGGGAACTGCAGCTTTTCATACCGCACCCGCCGACTCCCTGGCTTTCTGTCCAACTTCCACTAGCTACCTGGAAAGCTGGATCCGAACCCAACCACAGTCCCACAATGTTATTTTAGGTATATGTGATGCAGCTCACTTGCGGGCCATCTTCGCAGCAATTTTGCGTCCTATAGGCAATATCAAAATGCCCAAAATAACCTAAGGAATCGGTTAAATTACCAGAGATTCTCACGTGAAATGTTCCCTCTAAATTGCGCAGGGTGCGCAGCACTCCAGGGACTGCTGCACAAAAGAAAAATCTGCCCTTGCAGAGAATCATGAGAACTTGAACTTCCCACAACTTTCTAGTTTTCCCCATTAGTTAACACAATTAACGTTTCCCTTTACTGTGGGAATTGTGATCGAATCAACGTAATATTAGCCATAACCAATCAGAGCTGTAGTAAGCCTATATGCAAATAGACCATTGCCACATATGAAGTTGTGCCATTCATTTTGAACTGGGCTGTTTTACAACATGAGTGGTTGAGATTATTATGTGCTTGTTTTGAGATCAAAGTTAGAGCTGCATGTAGCCACGTGTGCACATTTGTTCATATTCTTTTCTAGTTAGTGAGTTATTAGCTCAGTTATAGCTATTTTGTAGTCAGAAATGGGGGAGTGGTTGCTTCCTACAAGAGCACAAAAGTATACATTTCTAGCCATCTTTGAAAAGCAGTCAGGTCTTAAAGGGGCAGTGCCGAATAATATTAGAGGGAACATTGATCACGTGGCCCATTATTAGGCTATAACTATTACTGAGTTTTATCAGCCAATAGGCTAGAGGTATTTGTAGATACTTGCACTTTAGCTACTTTGTATACTTTTTAGGAATGGGGTGGTTTTAAGAAGGAAACACATATTGGTGATCAATATTTACTTCTAGGCAATTTCCTTGGAAAGATAACTGCCGTGATTTTCGGCCCATGCATAAGCTATCACCTACTCTATTCAGCTGAGACCACATGAGCACCTGATCTCTCGCTTGTGGCTACTGAATATAAAGCAGCAAGAATGATGAGAGCGGACACTTGCACTTTCTCTATGTTATGTTTTGCATATAGAATAGAATATAGGCTACCTTTTAGGAGGACAATTTGCAGACAGAGACAAATTAATAGGTAATCAATATTTATTGAAAATGAAAAGGCGCTCACTCACTATGTGCGCATTGCGCCTTTTCTATTTCAATGATGATTGTAAAAAATAATTACAACTCGACTCAAGTTGGTTGGGCGCCCTCCACTTCTTTCCATTATCAATACTTATTTACAAACATTGTAGTAAACTATAGTCTAATCATATTTAATGTAATTTCCTAGGCAAGATAACTGCCAAGTGAATATCCGCCCATGCATGGGCAGCCTACTCTATTTCATTAGGACCAAACATACAAGGCGCGCCTTTTCTTGCAAGCCCATCTAGGACAGAAGAGGTTAGCTACTTCACTTGAAGAAGCGAATTCTGAGATTTTGTGAATAATAATGTGCTTTGAATACAGTAAAAGGCTAACACATGCAAATGAGAAAGATGTCAGTTTCCAAATAACAAAAATATTCAAATTCCTAAATTCGATGTCTGACCACCCGCTCCCAAACGCACATTGATAAAATGACGACCGTGCCACAATGATCTCTGTCGGTACCTGCAGGTCTCAATGCAGCTCCATGCAGCCTGAAATAAGCCAATTTGGGTGGGGAGAAGATTGCCAATGGGTGCACAGTGACTGTTCATATCTGATTCAATATATCGCCTGATGATATGGATGATTCAATATATTAATTTTACATCATAAAAAGTAGACTCATAATATCATGTATTTACTGTAAGCATTTATAGACAAAATGGACAGAATCAACCCCTCATATCAGTCCTCTGATCTAGTTATTATTATTACATAAGTGACATACAGTATAATGATTTCTCACCATCAAACAGTTGACAAATCTTACATTTACTACATTTCCCCCTATAGCCTACACTAGTCTAGTTCTAAAGAGAGACGCTTACCATATGTTCCGGTTGGCCAGAATGTAGCTCTCATCCATGTCAATTGATGCGTTTTGTTCAAAGAATATTTCTCATTCATTAAACATATTTTTCAAAGGGCCTCTGTGTGTTGGTAGGAGGAATTTGTGTGGATTTTGGTGTGTAATGAAAGAAGTAGAAGCTTTATGCTGTGCGGGTGGGCCGGTGTTTTCTTATTTCTTTTGTGGTTTTGTTCTACCTTAAGTTATTTTCTAGTATTACATTTTGATTGATTATTGCATTGTAGGGTTTTGATTTGGCAAGAAAGGCATTTCACTGTACTTGTGCATGTGACATAAATCATTTACATGTGAAACTTGAAGGGTTATAAGTACCAGGATACACCTGCTCTGCTCAGAGAAAAGTGGGTTCGTCTTCTGTATTAGACATTTTGCTATTTACAACGGCTGGATATTGTGTCGTTTTGTTTGGTCTACAATGTGGACACCTACGATCGCTTTGCTTTTCATGTGTTCTCACTGTTTTGTGCACAGCCTCAAATCATATGTAATCCAAACCTCTAAAGAAGTGATGGATCCATTGAAACAGGTGAGAGGACCTGCAGTGGATTGACCAGTGATGCTTAGGCTTCAAGTGTTTCAAGTGTCATTCAAGTGTCTCTTTTTTCAGATTGAATTAGGCCAATGCTTTTCTTCGTAATACAGGTGGACCCGCACAGTGGAACGGTGTATGTACAGAATAATGTGAACACACGTCGCAGGGCAGATACATCTTCTCGGCGTCACAGGACAGCTTTACCTGATCAAGAACGCAGTCTGTCAGCGGTGAGTGCTATAGTGTGTGAGAGAGAGATAAGAAAGAAGGGATCTGAGAATGTTATCACTGGGTAGTCAAATTAATTCTTAAATAATATAATATGTTTCTAAACACTTCTACATAAATGTGGATATTAACATGATTACGGGTAGTCCTGAATAAATCGTGAGTAATGATAAGTGAACAAGTTACAGAGGCATAAATATCATACCACCCCAAAAAAGGATAACTCAAAAGCTTGATGTAATAGTTGAAAGTACAGTAAAATAGGATCACTCACAAGCTTGATGTAATAGTTGAAAGTACAGTAAAATAGGATAACTCACAAGCTTGATGTAATAGTTGCAAGCTAGTAATATGGGACCAAATACTATCTTTTGAATACTGCAATACACAATATACTTCTGTTCCTCTAAAATGGGTGGACTATATACAAAAGGTGCTGTAATTTCTAAATGGTTCACCCGATATGGATGAAAATACCCTCAAATGAAATTCGACAGTCTGCACTGTGACCTCATAACTATTGTATCATTTCAAATCCAAAGTGCTGGAGTACAGAGCCACAAAATACATGTAATTAACCATTTTTCCATCCAACCTTTTTGTGTGAGAAAGTAGCTACATGTTCCGATACAAAATGTGATGACAGGCCTGATGGAAACAGAACATTTTTCGGTAAACTTTCCAAATGTGGACAAAACAAAATACGCTAGACAATGGGTCCTTTTTGTGTCAATAAAATGAATGATTCCAGAAATGTTGGTGGAAATGATTTTATGTGCAAATATCGATATAATAACCATCATATCGAAGTAAACTTGGACTCACGTGATGACGTGTGGTCCTCCCACTGCGTACACAGTTTATTAGGCTACAGATGAAAAGTTAAGATGAACTTCACAGGGTGGTGAAAGTGCAAGGTGATGAGCTTGATGCTCCTTTCCAAGAAATAACGAGGGTCTTATTCTGGTGACATGATCATCGATGCTTGGCTGCCATTTGACAAATACAAATAACCAGGCTCTTTTTTATATAACAATCTCATCAAGTGGGCTATAAGTGTATCTGCGTGCTGTTGGCAAGAGCACACGTGCCAATACCAGAGTTAGCACACTCGCTATGTAATGGGAAAAAATTGTGAGAAAACCAACAGTTTTCATTTGGTACATTTTTAACCCGCAAATGTATTATTATGTCACCACGTTATCACTCACATACTTTTATCTGGAATAAGTCCATTTAATGGAAGTGAAGTGAAAATACGGATGTTGTTTTTCTGAGGGATTAAAGGAAAGTACATACATCTCTCATGTCCATTTTTGTATGTTCATTTTGAGATTGTTTCCTTCGACGAGTATCACTCTTCCTCGCTCTTGTTTCCCGGTTCCATGTCGGGATCACCGTTAGCTTTGGATTCCAACCTCAAGCTCAGGTTGGTAGAACTGATAGGTGGTGTTACACTTCATTTGGTCTTCCCTAAGGGTTTTAAGGTGGTTTTTCTGTAAAGCTGCATTGTAAGCAGCCTTTTACAGTTAAAGAAATGAGTGAGTATTGTTAAAATATTGATGTTAGAATATTCACATTAAAATGTGTCACCAATTGGATGGAAACCTAGCCACTGTCCCAATACTTTTGGAGCTTACTGTTTATGGTGTGACCTTATGTGCCAAATGACCTCTTAATTAAAACTGAAAGCGGCAATCTGCAGATGAAGGGATGGGGCTGGAGAAATGTAACCACTCTCAAATTCATAGACAAAGTAGTGACTTCCATGAGATCAAAATGACAGTTTTAACAATGTTGAGGCTACACAGTGTCTGTTTAGAGTTACACCGTTACAAACAATAGAGTAAATAAAACAAGCTTACATGTTGGGTTCTGGTGGGGTATGACAGTTTAACTAAATTCAGGACGCATTTATATCATATTCTTCAAGCACAGGAGGTTGGTGGCACCTTGATTAGGGAGGACAGGCTTGTGGTAATGGCTGGAGCGGATGAGTAGAATGGTATCACATGTTTCTATGTGTTTGATGCCATTCCATTAGCTCCTTTCCAGCTATTATTATGAGCTGTCCTCTCCTCAGCAGCCTCCACTGTTTCAAGAATAAATGACTATATCATGAATTCAATCCTTTAATTGTGCTGCTGAGTGGTAATGTGTAAGTGGTAATGTCGTTCCTATATCTACAGAGAAATACCTGCAATGGATCTCAGAAAAAGAACCAGAGTAAAGAAATAGTTGCTCATGATGATGACAACAACATAAGGAAAGGTAAGAAAGCTTGGAAAAGGAAAGCCTGGTCCCAAACTGTGTGTGCTGCCTCCAACTCTTGCAGCTCTGCATATCTGAGTGTGGTATTAACTGTCCTGTTCCCTCTCCAGTTGCAGAGAAGGCCACATGCGTGCGCTCTGGAGACTGTGAGGCAGGACTGTGCTGCGTCCGCTATTTAACAGGGAAAAGATGTCAACCCATCCCAAAGGAGGGAGATACCTGCCTCCTGCGAGGAGGACGCTCTAAACTGCGGAGAAATATTGACCGCTGCAACTGTGCACCCGGGCTAATCTGTCATGCCCAGGCTGAAAGCCCCAAAAACCAAGGAGTTTGTCAACCTAAACTGAGAGAACGCTAGAGACACTCAGGCAAGAGAGAAGATGTAGATGACTCAAGCCTTTCTTTTACTCAACACATTTGACTCAATAAACTACCTTTGTGCCATTCTTTGTTTAAAATGTTAAAGGCTAAATGCAAGTTAAGCTTTTGTAAATGTATATTTCATTCCATACAAGCTCCGGTGGTCTACTCTTTGTTTTTATTTGAGCCCCTCACCTAATCTTATTCATCTTTAAAAGACAAATCCTCACATTTCATAACTTCCTTGAATTTAATGGCATCTGGTACCACCTCTCAAATGGTCCAGACCTCATCATCACAATGTCCACTAGTGCCATCTATTGGATGAAGATTATAAGCAACAAATTGACAATATCTGAAAAGGGCCCGAGGCTAGGGTTTTGTAGCCTGGAATCCACACTGACCATCACAGCTTCAATATTGTTTCATGTTATTGATTCAGTCTGGACCTGCACCAAGAGGGATACTCTGCCCTAAATATAAAATAGCCAGTCCAGTCAGTGACCGATCAGAATCTAAAAGTGGGTTTAACACAATACCCCATGTGGCAAAATGCTGCACTTTAAAGGCCAGTGTCGTGTCTTTGGCATCATTTAAAGTGAAGACTGTTATTTTATCAAATCAATTCTCTGGAATTATTATTACATGACTAAACTAATCACGTAAATGTAATAACTAGGAAGCAGGGGCACCACATAAAATCTTCATATCACAAAATTATAATTTTCCAAATATAAGATATATTAATATCTGAAAAATGTGTCTTCTATTAATGAATTATTCTTTACCTCACGTCAGTCTCATTCCAAACAGCGTAAATTGTTGGGTACCTGCACAAACCCAGCCTTTACTATAAATCACCCATACACCAATTGGCTTAATCATTTATTTACTAACTAACTAACTAAATAATCACAGAAATGCACAAACAAACAGTAGATATGTTACTAACAAATGGTAGGGATGATTCCCAAGTGGGCTAAGCCGATATGACGGCTTGGTGGACAAAGGGAAGTGGGTGTGGACTGAGAAAGAGCAGGAAAGACAAAAAGGATCACTACACACAGTTGACAACTATATTAATTGAAATTCTAATCCTTTGCACACGAACGCTCACTCATTCGAGAATAATTGCAATCAATAACTGTTTACGCCCATGTGTCATGATCTTTTCGGTTGGAATCCGGTCCTTCTGCTGGAGAGTTCATCCAAGTCTCTCTCTCTTTCTGTTTCCCTGAATATCAGCATTTTGTGGTTAGAATGGATACTTCAGAGTACCATTCAGAAATGTTCTCATAGAATCGATGTTTCGGCGGTAGTCGGTATTCGCATCCAAGGTTTACATAATTTCTAGCTGCAGACTAGTAATTAGTATCTAAGATATGCTCTTACTCTGTAGGGATCGATAGTCTCAGAGTTGAACCATTTCTAGCCGTGTAGCCAATGCTCCATGTGGTATGGTTAGGAATTCAATAACCATTCGCAATCACAGCTCACGCTGTGGGTTTGCTCAGTCTTGGTACTCAAACCTGTGCCACCTCAGCTTGCCCAAAGTATGCATGGTCTGAAGAGGATTTCCTCAGGGGGGGGGGGGGGGGGGGGGGGTTATTCATAACAATAGAAAAGGTGGTTCTATGATGCCTGATCATGTCTGTGCTGGCGGGGGCGGGCCAATGACTTAAACTTTAAACGGAATACAATTCTCTCACATTAAAGGTTTATCATCACATGATTTCACAAATAGTTTCATCTTTACTCATTCATTTTATACAATACTTAGATGCAAACCTCATAATGGAGGCACCTGTAGAAACAGAGTTATGTTAATGTGGCTGTATTGTCTTTCATGAGGTCCCAAACATGAAACAAAACAGAAGTTGGCTTCTCCACCGACCATTTACACATTCTCCAAAACATGGATATTGTTCAGTTCTCAAATTCTGTGATGTAGTAGAAGTTCCATTGTTCTACTGTGAAACTCTCTCGCTCAATACTGCATGCCCAGGGGGAGAGTCTCCGGCAGGAATTTATGACCTGAGATAACAGAACCTAGGTGTAGGAGAGAGCAAGAGAGAGGGAGAAGCCACGATCTATACCCAGAAAGGGCCACGTCATGACAGTCCCCCCCCCCTGGGGGTTTGGATCTTGTGATTATCCTGCAAGTTACAAATCAACATAAAAATAATGACCATGTGATGTCTTGTTTGTAGATCGTTGCAGTCCCCCTCTGGTGGTTGAACTTGGTAGGCTCTCTGAAAGCGGAGCAGTCCACCACAAGGATGGTCAGTGGATGTCCGGTTTGGGATCGCCGTTCTAGACCCGTCGTCTGGTTGTCCAGACTGGAAGATCTGGGCAGTAACGTAGGCAGATGTTATCAGCGCACAAACACTCACAAAATATATAATTCCATGAATTCCCCAATAAGCGGCGTTGTGGCACGAAGTGATGGTTGTATGGGGACATTGTTTATGGCTCTATCACTTCCTAAGTGTCTCAGGAACTGAACTGAAAAGGAATGAAAGCATAAACAAACAAAAGATATACAAAAAATTGTTCTCACACCAAAATCATCTAAATGGACTGAATTCTATCTACGTCCAATGTCCTGACAAAATGACCCTATCATGGCATTGTCTCTAATGTCATGTCTAGGGTTTTCCTACGTGGTGTGTTGCTTAGGCACTATCCTAAGTTGATAACAGTTGAAATTGGAAGTTTACATACACTTAGGTTGGAGTCATTAAAACTTGTTTTTCAACCACTCCACAAATGTCTTGTTAACAAACTATAGTTTTGGCAAGTTGGTTAGGGCATCTACTTTGTGCATGACACAAGTCATTTTTCCAACAATTGTTAACAGACAGATTATTTCACTTATAATTCACTGTATCAAAGATCCAGTGGGTCAGAAGTTCACATACACCAAGTTGACTGTGCCTTTAAACAGTTTGGAAAATTGCAGAAAATTATGTCTATGTAGACCTCCACAAGTCTGGTTCATCCTTAGGAGCAATTTCCAAACGCCTGAAGGTACCACGTTCATCTGTACAAACAATAGCACGCAGGTATAAATACCATGGGACTACGCAGCAGTCATACCGCTCAGGAAGGAGACGCGTTCTGTCCCCTAGAGATGAACATACTTTGGTGCGAAAAGTGCAAATCAATCACAGAACAACAGCAAAGGACTTTGTGAAGATGCTTGAGGAAACAGGTACAGAAGTATATATATCCACAGTAAAATGAGTTTGATATCGACATAACCTTAAAAGGCCGCTCAGCAAGGAAGAAGCCACTGCTCCAAAGCAGCCATAAAAAAACAGACTATGGTTTGCAACTGCACATGGGGACAAAGATCAAACTTTTTGGAGAAATGTCCTCTTGTCTGATGAAATAAAAATAGAACTGTTTGGCCATAATGACCATTATGTTTGGAAGAAAAAGGGGAGGTTTGCAAGCCAAAGAACACCATCAAGCACAGGGGTGACAGCATCATGTTGTGGGGGTGCTTTGATGCAGGAGGGACTGGTGCACTTCACAAAATAGATGGCATCACGAGGAAAGAAAATTATGTGGATATACTGAAGCAACATCTCAAGACATCAGATAGGAAGATAATGCTTGGTTGCAAATGGGTCTTCCAACTGAACAATGACCCCAAGCATACTTACAAAGTTGTGGCAAAATGGCTTAAGGACAACAAAGTCAAGGTACTGGAGTGGCCATCACAAAGCCCTGACCTCAATCCCATAGAAGATTTGTGGGCAGAACTGAACAAGCGTGTGCGAATAAGGAGGCCTACGAACCTGACTCAGTTACACCAGCTCTGTCAGGAGGAATGGGCCAAAATTCACCCAACTTATTGTGGGAAGCTTGTGGAAGGCTACCCAAAACGTTTGACCCAAGTTAAACAATTTAAAGGCAATGGTACCAAATTCTACTTGAGTGCATGTAAACTTCTGACCCACTGGGAATGTGATGAAAGAAATAAAAGCTCAAATATATAATTCTCTACTATTATTCTGTTTCACATTCTTAAAATAAAGTGGTGATCCTAACTGACCTAAGACAGGGAATTTTTACTAGGATTACATGTCAGGAATTGTGAAAATCTGAGTTTAAATGTATTTGGCTAAGGTGTATGTAAACTTCTGACTGTTGACTGTTCTAACTGGCAAGGTAACTGCTGTTTGACAGAAACAATTGTGTATTCCCAGTGCTGAGCTAGTAGTAACTGACATATTACGTGAGCCAATGTTTCATCACCTCTCGGCTGAAGTGAATGAACTACTAGCAGATCGTTAGCTAGCTAGTAGCTACCACAGCCAGTTCAGCTCTAGCTAGTCTCTCACTATCTCAGGTAGCAGTATCTAACAGGTGTTGTGTGTATGGAAATGTTTTGTAGCCATTGTTTTTTCCCATTTCAACAGAAGTCATTTGATAATGTATCATTAGCTAGAGCTTGCCAAAAGTTGGCTAACATTAGCTAGCTAGCACAATAACTTTAGCTATTATTTTTGTTCAATCACACTATACCTGAATCAAACGATGAAACCAGTTACCAAACGATTGAAGACCAATCTTCTGATGTTTTTTCAGCGCAATGTTAGTTTTTATTAGTCAGTATAGCAATGTAACGTTATTGATCTGACAGTTACCATAGCTAATTTCCTACTTTTCACACTGACATGGTAGAAACAGCTCCACAGGCTTCACTGTCATGATGCACATTCAGTACGCTATGCTCATTATGTTTTAGCAGGATAAGATGGTGACAGGTGTCCATGTAGGGTCAGAGAGCCAGGGAAGACCAGTCTGCGGATGTCAGGTGAAATTTGCAGAATATAATCAAAATTAGTGAATGGATACAAAGTTCCACCTTGAGTTGATGGGTAGGCTACAGTCTGGGATCTGGAAATATTGATTAATTCCAATTATTGAACCATTGATTCTATTCATGGATAATATCATGTATAAATGTACACCAAGGTAGTTCTTTGCCATACCTCATCTGATCAGGATCAGATGGTGACAGGGGTCTCATCAGAGGCAGGCAGCCAGGGAAGGCCAGTCTGTAACAGCACAGAGGTGAACTTTTGCCGATACAACACTATTCTCCCTGTGCGTCAAACATTGGACAAGCAAGAAGCTTGAAAGATTGAAACTATTTTAAGGCAGTCGATTTAATTTCCAAACTGTATCAAGGGTTGATAGAGGCGAGTCCCGATGACATAAAACATGTAAAACAAAAATGTGAGGAAGACCTGGGAGATGTTATTGATGATGATTAATGGATATGTTAGAATGCTCAGTTATGTTCATATACTCTCAGACATAAATTAATGCAGTTTAAAACTTGTTTGGGATAGGGGGCAGTATTTTGACATCCGGATTAAAGCGTTCCCAAAGTAAACTGCCTGTTACTCAGGCCCAGAAGCTAGCATAAGCATATATTGGTAGATTTGCATAGAAAACTCTAAAGTTTCTAAAACTGTTCAAATTATGTCTGCGAGTATAACAGAGCTGATATGGCATGCAAAACCCAGAGGACAAACCACCCCCCCCCCCCAAAAATAATTCAGCCTACTACTATTTTCAATGGCTATCACTTTTATTATAAGGCAAAGTCCTCCCAGATTGCAGTTCCTAGGGCTTCCACTAGATGTCAGTCTTTAGAAAGAGTTTCAGGCTGGTTTTTGGAAAAATTAGCCAGAAATTTACATTTTTCTAGGTGGCTCCCATTTTGGCTGTAGTGTTTCCAAGCGCGTGAATGAGAGCGCTCTTTGGTATTTTTCTCCGGTAAAGACAATAACGATTCTCAGTCTTAAATTTTATAGTTTATTTACGTATTAGGGTACCTAAGGTTTGATTATGAACGTTGTTTGACTTGTTTGGAAAAGTCTATTAGTAACGTTTGCGATTCATTTTGTATGCATTTTGATGGAGGGAAACTGGGTGGATTATTGACTGAAGCGCGCCAGCTAAACTGAGTTATGGATATAAAGAAGGACATTATCGAACAGAAGGACCATTTGTGATGTTACTGTGACCTTTTGGAGTGCCAACAGAAGAAGGTCAAAGGTAAGGTATTTATTAAATCGCTATCTGACTTTAGTGTTGCACCTGCCTGGTTGAAATATGTTTTTCATGTGTTTGTATGCGGGGCGCTGTCCTCAGATAATCGCATGGTTTGCTTTCACCGTAAAGCCTTTTTGAAATCTGACACAGCGGCTGGATTAACAAGTTAAGCTTTATTTTGATGTATTACACTTGTGATTTTATGAAAGTTAAATATTTATAATACTGTAGTTTGAATTACGCTTTCTGCAATTTCACCGGCTTTTGTCGAGGTGTCCCGCTAACGGCACACCTTTCCCAAAGAGGTTCTAACTTCATACAATTCTACTCATTTTGCGATGGGGTGAAGAGAAATGTTTGCAGTTTTTAAAACGTTATCGGAGTGAGAGTGGCAAACAAAATTAATGGAGGTTCTCTGGTCTGTAATTGGACCATGATTACTACAAGTTTAGATATCTAAACATTTTTTGCTGACATGGACTTATTGAGTGACTGTCAGTGACTTACAAAACAAGAGAAAATCTGCTGATGCACAACCAAATGACGAAATTGCACCTAGTATATTCTACTATTCTAACTCTCAACGGTAATGGGACCCCAAATTAGTTATTTAATAATAAATGATCCGGGGGCCTACGAAAGGGCCGCTAGTTGCCCATACCTGTGTATTTCATTTTTCTGTCATTCTGCAAAGAGCAGGCCTTACAAAGTGTTAGTGTAGGAAGAATATAATATCTGGATATATATCTGGATCAGTAAGAACCAGACGTTTGCAAATGAATTCACATTAAAAAAAAATTTAACAGGGGACTACATCTGGTTGGTGTGGTCATCTTTGATTTAGATGGAGCCATATATTTACATGTAGCCATAAAGGTATGGCTTTGGCTCCATAGCTGCTCCAAAGAATTGAGTCTCACAAAGCCTTACAGATTGCCATTTATTCAATTTGCCTACAAGGTTGTTAACCATTGTAATGAATATAATGTCAAACATTTATGCATAAAAATCTGTTAATTTAGAATATAAAAAGACTGAGTAATTGTTTGTGTGCCGGGGTGCTAAATGATCATAGCTTGGAATGGTTATGTAAATGTGGAAATTACATTGCTGTTTTGTCACTGTTGTGCATTGATAAATCACAGTAAAAGGCAGTGAAAATACATATTCATCTTTGAAACACATAGGGCATCCCCTCAATGTATTCATCTTCCATTTATTATTGTAAATTAAAAAAGGTTATTTAATCATACTTTTATGGACATTTCAAACTCACCAAATTCAGTTGGACATAAACTTGCATCACAACTGCATTGAATAAGAAAATGTACATACATTGATAATCCCTTCTAAATGTGATTCTAGTAAGGAAGCATTTAAATACAATTGGATCCTTGGGCAAGAAAGGTAGTAACAAGGGAATGGATGCGGGAATAGTTTACAGATATAAAACAAAATATTACCATAGTTTATAGTCAGACAAGGGACATCAAAGTTTTTCCTCATATTCAAGTGTCTCCTCGACACGCCTACTACCACTGACGGCCATTTTCGGCTCAAGGGGAGCTCTTATATTACAGGAAGTATTTTTTATACCCACATTGTAGGTGGGATACTTCTTGTATGTAGTTTATGTGTTGCAGGGAACCATGGGAGACTGGAGAGGAGAACCGGGACTCAGTTGTTCTCAAAGAGGGAGAGTAGGTCATCATTGCTGTTGTTCGGTAAATCGGGGGGACCAAGGTAAGACAGTAGCTCATCTGGATTTGTCAATTCAGGAAGTAACTGTAGAGGAGAGAGAGAAATCAGAATCCCTAAAGATGTACGTACAACAACAGGTAATGCGCTCATTAACACATTGTGCCTCGCTCATCAATCAATCATTCACAGTTCAAAATAGTCATCAACATTAGCATATGAGCACTGTCTTGCACATTTTTTTTGTAGCTCAGATTTTTTTCCTTTGGCATAAATGTACATCTGTATATAAATTTATGCACTCACTACTGTAAGTCGCTCTGGATATTGTAAATGTAAAATCGGTCCGAGACCACTTGTATGCAAATTTCCTTGCAGACAGGGCTCTAAATTAACTTTTTTCATTGGTAGCACATATATTTGTTTTAATTGATTGAGATATAGCATACTGGGCGAATATGAATTCTAGCTACTTTTGAAGCATGTTGTGCACAAAGAAACTAATATTTAACTCTGTCACATCTCTAAGTCATTTGTGGAATAAAAGCTCTACCTATTGAGATGCATTACATTGAAAGTATTTCAAGTTTGTGAGTGAGGACATGCAAGAGATCAGTCCTTCATTCTTTGATTTTCTAAAGACGCCATGTCTTTTCCTTTCTTTCTGTGCCCCCAGATGTTTAGAAGTACTGGTAAAGTTACCAGGTTGTTAACTAGCTGAGGTAACATGACTGATTGTTTGTCCTTTAAGAGCAAATTCTTATTTACAAGGACAGCCTACTCCTTCCTCCCCGTCTGGGAATTGAACCCCGATCTCCCTTGTGCCCGCACGACACAGGGATTCTTTAGCTAAATAGCCCAGTACTGTGTAGCCTGCTCTAGACGGTCACGTTGTACAGCTTCATATTTTCCTTTCCATCCTAACGGAAACTGGGAGTCTCGTGAGTGAAAACATCCGAAGATCAAAGGTAAACGATTAATTTGATTGCTTTTCTGATTTTCATGACCAAGCTTCCTGCTGCTAGCTGGACATAATGCAATGCTAGGCTATCGATAAACTTACACAAACGCTTGTCTTGCTATCGCTGTAAAGCATAATTTCGAAATCTGAAAGGACAGGGTGATTAACAAAAGGCTAAGCTGAGTTTCGCTATATTTCACTTGTGATTTCATGAATATGAATATTTTCTAGTAAGATTATTTGATCGTTGCGCTATGCTAATTAGTGTAGTTGCTGACAATTCTCCTGGATCCGGGATGGGTAGTTATACGGATACTATTATCCGTCTTAAATTTGATTGTTTATTTAGATATTAGAGTAGCTGAGGATTAATTAGAAACATCGTTTGACTTGTTTGGATGAAATTTACCGGTAACTTTTTGAATTCGTTTGTATGCACATTGAACGAGTGGGTTACTAAAATTGATGGTGCCTACTAAACAGACTTTTTGGGATATAAAGAAGGACTTTATCGAACAAAACAACCATTCATTGTGTAGCTGGGACCCTTGGGATTGCAAACAGAGGACGATCTTCAAAGGTAAGTGATTTATTTTATCGCTATTTGGGATTTTGTGCCGCCTGTGCTGGTTTGAAAAAGTATTTTGATGTGGGGCGCTGTCCTCAGATAATTGCATGGTATGCTTTCGCCGTAAAGCCGTTTAAAAATCTGATAACGCGGTTGGATTAACAAGAAGTTAAGCTTTTAAACAATGTAAGACACTTGTATTTTCATGAATGTTTAATAGTATTTTGAATTTCGCGCTCTGCAATTTCACTGGATCTCTGCAATGGATGTTGTCGTAGTGGAACGCTAGCGGGACACCGATCCCAAAGAGGTTCTGACTTGCCTAGTTTAATAAAGGTTCCACTAAGAGCATAACATTTCTACACCCTAATTCTAGTCGAACCAATACCCAAACTGAAATTCAGTGAAAATGAAAATCTCATTGACTTATCAAGACCAGTCCCCCTGCTTCTCAGAACAGCACAAAAAGGTGCTCAAATAGTCGTAGGCTATTGCTTCAAATCCTATTGCTTCTAACTTCAATATGCTCTTTAAAACAGTATAAGACACATGTTTGAGGAATTTTAAATTATGAGAATTCTGTTGTTTTGAATTTGGCGCCCTGCACTTTCACTGGCTGTTGTCATATCGATCCCTTTAACGGGATTTAAGCCCTAAGAAGTTAAATAAATAAAAACCTACACCACTTAACAGCACACTCAACACTAGTGAGAATCATGTCGCCTACGGTTGGCCTACAGTATATAGAAAAATATGATATGACTCTCCGCCAATAATTATATATATAGAGGATTGGAGGATTCTAAATTAAAACCAAAAGCCGGCTCATGGGTCTCACGGTGGCAGGCGGTACGTGTATAGAACCTGCAACTGTTTGCACTGTGGGAGGCCCCAATAACAAAGATTCAAAATACAGAGAGGTGATGGTAAAGGTATATTGTCCTGCTAATATCCCATAATGGGCTATTATAATACTGTACATGATGTCCAGGTGAGGATAACCAAAACATTTCTTTATATAAGACTATCAAAAATAACCTTATTTAATTTAATCCAAAGCCATGAATGAGTGAGTCACTCAGCTTTATGTAGGTGCCGGCTATATGACTGTGCCATCAACTTGACAATACATAACGATATTTGAGGTTATTTAGTTTTTCTTTTTAAACGAAAGTGAACGATTGTAATCTGAATAAAGGCCAAAATAATATTTGTAAAGGCCAAAACATTTATTTATGTTTTTAGAGGGAGAGAAACGCTGGGCCAATTGTGTGACGCCCTATGGGACTCCCAATTCACGGTCAGATGCACGGTCAGATACATAATAATACTTTTTGTGGTATTATTTGTTTTGTCTTTTCCGGTGGATTAAACTGAAATTGCAACCAATCACGGCCGGTTGAGATACAGCCGCCCTAACATTGAAATACATTTAACAATAGAATTCTCCCCTTACCCTCCTAGGCAAGTCTATTGTCCAGCTACCTGCTAATAGCCATAATGGCACTGTACAACGTGACCGTGTGTGTTCGAAATATTATTTTCCAGTAAACAACAATTTGTTAACCTTCAGTAGATAACTTTGTTCCAATATTTCTGTAATTCAGTAATATTTATTCCCATTGTAATTCATTATGGATCCATAACCAAATAAACATCTGTATTTTTATCATTAATTTTATTAACGAAAGCACAAAGATTCCATTATTAGTTACATTGTTTTAGTTTGAACGTGCAGACTGGCACTAAGAACAGCGGGAATGTTTCCCTAATCAGCGCCATTATTAGTGCAATGCGCTTAAAGTGTTGCTCTGTGCTACCCAGTGTGGTGGGGATCCACCTCCCTCCCCCACGTTTTCAATGATTTTACGGAGTGATTTGTTATTCGTCCTTATCTCTGGGACACTAAAAGCCACCCAGGCTGCTCATGTCTGTTGAGGCTCTAAAGATCTTATCACTCTCCTATCTTAGACACATAGGCTGTGAGAACTGGTTAGAACCTGCTTTTGTTTGTTTTAATGCTTTATGAAAGCCAAGTACCCCTTATCTCTCATGTAAGATTGCCTCCCCCTAGCTTGGTTAAGCAGCTTTTTGTGTAGATTAAGTATTTAAAGACTGTAATTGTAAAATCTTTGAGATCCTTTCCGGTATATCCTGGAGGTTACTTTCTGGGTTCATCCTGAAAGTGATCTTCCTTCCAATTGCTTGAATAAACCTCTTATTGCTGATAAATGAGTTCTGCCTGATACCTCTGAGTTTTCCTCAACAACATAATACAATATAATGTGTATTACACATTACGCAGTGCAAAAGTATTATGAATAGTGCAAAACTTAACATACTACGAAATTGTTGCCCTATTTATGAACAAGTTGATGAATGAGGGCCATTGTGTAGCAGCTTTGCATAAGTTGGAACCAAGACTGTTCTCAGGGCAGGACTAGTTGATATGTTCGAGTCGCCTCCCGAGTGGCGCAGCAGTCTAAAACAATGCAAAATACCCCCTTTTCTCCCCAATTTCATGACATTTAATTGGTAGTTACAGTCTTGTTCCATCGCTGCAACTCCCGTACGGACTCGGGAGAGGCAAAGGTCGAGAGCCATGCATCCTGCCAAGACACACTGTTTCTTGACACACTGTTCGCTTAACCTGGAAGCCAGCCACCAATGTGTCAGAGGAAACAATGTACAACTGGCGACCGTGTCAGCATGCATGCGCCCGGCCTGCCATAGGAGTCGCTAGAGCGCATTGGGACAAGGACATCCTGGCCGGCCAAACCCTCCCCTAATCCAGGTGACGCTCGGCCAATTGTGCATCGCCTTATGGGTCTCCTGGTCTCGGCCAGCTGAGACACAGCCTGGCATCGAACCCGGATCTGTAGTGATGACTCAAGCACTGCAGTGTCTTAGACTGCTGCGCCACTCGGAAGGCTCCACATCTGGAACAATATTTGCATTTTACCTAGCCCGTTTCCTAACCTTAACCTAATACCGAAAAGTCACTTTTGCTAGTCCAAACCGGCAGACCTGCCCTGAAAACAGTCTTGGTTTCCACTGATGCGATACACAAATTGTGTACAGTGTGAATGTAAATGTAGTGTAGCAATGCACTGCGTAGCTAGGTCATGAAGTCAGCGAATTAAAATGTTGCTACTCACATCCAAGGAAGGCTCTGGCACCTCTGAGCAAGCGGGGCCCCCTAACCCAAAGGAGCTTTCTGTGTGTAGTCTGGTGTTTTGGGAGGGATTGCGAGGCTGCATCATGGGTGCCCCTGGTCCCCCGAGGTGTGAGATGCTATGGAGGCCTTGATGCTGCTGATGCTGGAGAGAACTGTGGGAGGAGTCCATACGGCCAGAATGGGGAATCTGAGGTGAAAAGAATTATAAGTATTATAAGCTCCTGCATAACACGTCTGTGCCACATCAACGTATAATATGCTTTGGTGTGTTAGAAGTAAAATAAAGTTTTATAACAAGCCAATTCAACTCAAATCCAACTACCCTTCCAAAGTGTCATGCTCTTTTCAATTAGAACTCATCATCAATTATTTGATGGCACCTTTGATTTGTAGAGGGGCCAAGACAACAAAGCAATATATGAAACCATCTTAACCCACACTTAACCTATACTTTATAGTTCTTCTAATTCTTTCAGATTAGAGGTCGACCGATTACGATTTCTCAACGCCGATACCGATTATTGGAGGACCAAAAAAAGCCGATACCGATTAAATCTGCCAATTTTTATATATATATATATATATATATATATATATATATATATATATATATATATATATATATATATATATATATATATATATATATATATATATATTTGTAATAATGACAATTACAACAATACTGAATGAACACTTATTTTAACTTAATATAATACAGAAATAAAATCTATTTAGTCGCAAGTAAATAATGAAACATGTTAAATTTGGTTTTAATAATGCAAAAACAGTGTTGGAGAAGTAAAATTGCAATATGTGCCATGTAAAAAAAGCTAACGTTTAAGTTCCTTGCTCAGAACATGAGAACATATGAAAGCTGGTGGTTCCTTTTAACACGAGCCTTGAATATTCCCAGTTAAGAAGTTTTAGGTTGTAGTTATTATAGGACTATTTCTCTCTATACCATTTCTATTTCACATACCTTTGACTATTGGATGTTCTTATAGGCACTATAGTATTGCCAGCCTAATCTTGGGAGTTGATAGGCTTGAAGTCATAAACAGCGCTGCGCTTCAAGCATTGCGAAGAGCTGCTGGCAAATGCAGGAAAGTGCTGTTTGAATGAATACTTACGAGCCTGCTGCTGTCTACCATCGCGAGCCTGCTGCTGTCTACCCAAACTGCTGCACATACCCTGACTCTGCTTGCACTGAACGCAAGATAAGTCACACAATTTCCCTAGTTAAAATTGCCTGCTAAGATGAAATTATTTTAATTAAATATGCAGGTTTAAAAAAAGATACTTGTGTATTGATTTTAAGAAAGGCATTGATGTTTCTGGTTGTGATTCAATGATAAATTAACAGGCACCGCATTGATTATATGCAATACAGGACAAGCTAGTTAAACTAGTAATATCATCAACCATGTGTAGTTAACTAGTGATTATGTTAAGATGTATTGTTTTTTTATAAGATAAGTTTAAATGCTAGCAACTTACCATGGCTCCTTGCTGCACTCGCGTAACCGGTGGTCAAGCCTGCACGCAATGTAATCGGCCATAATCGGCGTCCAAAAATGCTGATTATCGACTGTTATGAAAACTTGAAATCGGCCATGCCGATTAAATCGGTCGACCTCTAATTTAGAATACATTATGAATTTTATGGATAACTTATCATAATGACATGCACCATCAACACTGATTAGTAAACCAGGACCCACATACAAAAGAAAGACCAGGTCTACAACACTACCCCACAGTTTAGACTCTAAACGAACAAGGGAACTTCAACTTTGTCACCTAGCTGGTTGGATGAAAAGTGAATGATAATACGTAAAAGCACAAACATGATTATTTTGGGGGTGGGGTGGATTTGTTTGTCAAGACTCCAGACCATTGAGAACAGGAAGAACAAAGCACTTAGCAGGGTTGAGGTTAGTACCTGGGATGACATGGGATGTCCCATGGGTTTGTCTGAAGTGAGGAGTCCACTTGGCAGGTCAGCCTGGTAGGAGAGGGGGGGTGGTCCCGAGGAGAACTCCCCAACATTAGGGGTGCCAGGGGCATTTGGGAAGTCTGAGAACCCAGGCTGGTTAGGGTATCCCAATCCTGGGCAGAAACAGACATACACTCGTTACTTAGACATTCTCCACCCTTTTAACCATACATTTACATGAGAAGAACGTTTATTTGTTATTTTTTTCACAGAGAGCATTTCTTTCGGCAAATACTTTTGTAAAATGGCTATGAGAGGTGATTTTGAAAATTTGGCTAAAACAGTCCAAAACCTTTGTATTTGTACACTAAAGGAAAAACGTCAGAACCATTCTTTACTGAATGAACTATTGGTTGTGTTCATTGGGATACTCCATAGAAAACTGTGCAAATATTTTGACACAGAAAAGAAAACCATAATAAGTACAGACAATATCCTATCGTATCTCAGTCCCTCCGGGATTTTAATTTTTTTTGGGGGTGATAGATTCAGAGGAGTTGGATTAAATGCGGAAGACACATTTTGGTTGAATGCATTCAGTTGTGCAACTGACTAGGTATCCCCTTTCCCTACACAATTTGCAATGATTTTGTACACTTTGTCACGAAAATGCACTAACAGGGGGAAAAGTTTGTTGACGTGTGGCTTGATTGAATGATTTTATGCTTTAAAAAAGTGCTGCAATTGGTTAAAACTTTTAGCACTCGTTTTGTATTGCGGTAATATTGCAGTGATTTGACTGTTTTATGAGGTAATAGTGCGGAGATGGGTAAAATTTGAAACCATAATAACCACAGAATCACAAAGGGACTGGTATATGTATTAGTGTTTTCTTTTCTTCCATTACATGCCAACTGGACACGACCGTAGTTTGTTATCCACTGGGAAAGTCATGTCTACTTCCAGCTCCACTTCCGTATAAAGTCCCATACCGTTTTTGACTGTACTTCAAGAATACATAATGGAATTCATGAAAATGCAGTCATTTAAGATACAGTGCATTCGTAAAGTATTCAGACCCCTTGACTTTTTCCACATTTTGTTACATTACAGCCTTTTTCTAAAATTGATTAAATAGTTTTTCCCCTTTATCAATCTACACACAATACCCCATAATGACAAAGTAAAAACTAGTTTGATATTTTTGCAAATGTACTAAAAGTAAACTGAAACATATTTACATTAGTATTCAGGCCCTTTACTAAGTACTTTATTGAAGCACCTTTGGCAGCGAATACAGCCGAGTCTTCTGTAGCAGGTTATCATCATTATCATTGCAATCTACTGCAAAGATAGGACAGAACTCTGCAGGCTACTATCCAGGTCTGTACCCAAACAATTTGAACTTCTACTTTTAAAAATCCACCTCTCTAAAAACAAGTCTCTCACCGTTGCCGCCTGCTATAGACCACCGTCTGCCCCCAGCTGTGCTCTGGACACCATATGTGAACTGATTGCCCCCCATCTTTCTTCAGAGCTTGTGCTGCTAGGCGACCTAAACTGGAACATGCTTAACACCCCAGCCATCCTACAATCTAAACTTGATGCCCTCAACCTCACACAAATTATCAATGAACCTACCAGGTACCTCCCCAAAGCCTTAAACACAGGCACCCTCATAGATATCATCCTAACCAACTTGCCCTCTAAATACACCGCTGTTTTCAACCAAGATCTCAGCGATCACTGCCTCATTGCCTGCATTCGTAATGGGTCAGCGGTCAAACGACCTCCACTCATCACTGTAAAACGCTCCCTGAAACACTTCAGCGAGCAGGCCTTTATAATCGACCTGGCCGGGGTATCCTGGAAGGATATTGATCTCATCCCGTCAGTAGAGGATGCCTGGATATTTTTTTTAATTCCTTCCTAACCATCTTAAATAAACATGCCCCATTCAAGAAATGTAGAACCAGGAACAGATATAGCCCTTGGTTCTCCCCAGACCTGACTGCCCTTAACCAACACAAAAACATCCTATGGCGTTCTGCATTAGCATCGAACAGCCCCCGTAATATGCAGCTGTTCAGGGAAGCTAGAAACCATTATACACAGGCAGTTAGAAAAGCCAAGGCTAGCTTTTTCAAGCAGAAATTTGCTTCCTGCAACACTAACTCAAAAAAGTTCTGGGACACTGTAAAGTCCATGGAGAATAAGAACCAGCTGCTCCCAGCTGCCCACTGCACTGAAGATAGGAAACACTGTCACCACTGATAAATCCACCATAATTGAGAATTTCAATAAGCATTTTTCTACGGCTGGCCATGCTTTCCACCTGGCTACTCCTACCCCGGTCAACAGCACTGCACCCCCCACAACAACTCGCCCAAGCCTTCCCCATTTCTCCTTCTCCCAAATCTGCTCAGCTGATGTTCTGAATCAGCTGCAAAATCTGGACCCCTACAAATCAGCCGGGCTAGACAATCTGGACCCTTTCTTTCTAAAATTATCTGCCAAAATTGTTGCCACCCCTATTACTAGCCTGTTCAACCTCTCTTTCGTGTCGTCTGAGATTACCAAAGATTGGAAAGCAGCTGCAGTCATCCCCCTCTTCAAAGGGGGTGACACTCTTGACCCAAACTGCTACAGACCTATATCTATCCTACCATGCCTTTCTAAGGTCTTCGAAAGCCAAGTCAACAAACAGATTACCGACCATTTCGAATCTCACCATACCTTCTCTGCTATGCAATCTGGTTTCAGAGCTGGTTATGGGTGCACTTCAGCCACGCTCAAGGTCCTAAATGATATCTTAACCGCCATCGATAAGAAACATTACTGTGCAGCCGTATTCATTGATCTGGCCAAGGCTTTTGACTCTGTCAATCACCACATCCTCAGACTCGACAGCCTTGGTTTCTCAAATGATTGCCTCGCCTGGTTCACCAACTACTTCTCTGATAGAGTTCAGTGTGTCAAATCGGAGGGTCTGCTGTCCGGACCTCTGGCAGTCTCTATGGGGGTGCCACAGGGTTCAATTCTTGGACCGACTCTCTTCTCTGTATACATCAATGAGGTCGCTCTTGCTGCTGGTGAGTCTCTGATCCACCTCTACGCAGACGACACCATTCTGTATACTTCTGGCCCTTCTTTGGACACTGTGTTAACAACCCTCCAGGCAAGCTTCGATGCCATACAACTCTCCTTCCGTGGCCTCCAATTGCTCTTAAATACAAGTAAAACTAAATGCATGCTCTTCAACCGATCGCTACCTGTACCTACCTGCCTGTCCAACATTACTACTCTGGATGGCTCTGACTTAGAATACGTGGACAACTACAAATACTTAGGTGTCTGGTTAGACTGTAAACTCTCCTTCCAGACCCATATCAAACATCTCCAATCCAAAGTTAAATCTAGAATTGGCTTCCTATTTCGCAACAAAGCATCCTTCACTCATGCTGCCAAACATACCCTTGTAAAACTGACCATCCTACAAATCCTCGACTTTGGCGATGTCATTTACAAAATAGCCTCCAATACCCTACTCAACAAATTGGATGCAGTCTATCACAGTGCAATCTATTTTGTCACCAAAGCCCCATATACTACCCACCATTGCGACCTGTACGCTCTCGTTGGCTGGCCCTCGCTTCATACTCGTCGCCAAACCCACTGGCTCCATGTCATCTACAAGACCCTGCTAGGTAAAGTCCCCCCTTATCTCAGCTCGCTGGTCACCATTGCATCTCCCACCTGCAGCACACGCTCCAGCAGGTATATCTCTCTAGTCACCCCCAAAACCAATTATTTCTTTGGCCGCCTCTCCTTCCAGTTCTCTGCTGCCAATGACTGGAACGAACTACAAAAATCTCTGAAACTGGAAACACTTATCTCCCTCACTAGCTTTAAGCACCAACTGTCAGAGCAGCTCACAGATTACTGCACCTGTACATAGTCCACCTATAATTTAGCCCAAACAACTACCTCTTTCCCTACAGTATTTTATGTATTTATTTATTTTGCTCCTTTGCACCCCATTATTTTTATTTGTACTTTGCACATTCTCCCATTGCAAATCTACCATTCCAGTGTTTTACTTGCTATATTGTATTTACTTTGCCACCATGGCCTTTTTGCCTTTACCTCCCTTATCTCACCTCATTTGCTCACATCGTATATAGACTTGTTTATACTGTATTATTGACTGTATGTTTGTTTTACTCCATGTGTAACTCTGTGTCGTTGTATGTGTCGAACTGCTTTGCTTTATCTTGGCCAGGTCGCAATTGTAAATGAGAACTTGTTCTCAACTTGCCTACCTGGTTAAATAAAGGTGAAATAAAAAAATTTTAAAAAATAAAAATCATCAAGGATCTCTGTACTTTGCTCCGTTCACCTTTGCCTTGATCCTCACTAGTCTCCCAGTCCCTGCCACTGAAAAACATCCCCACAGCATGATGCTGCCACCTCCATGCTTCTGTAGGGATGATACCAGGGGGCCTCGCGAGTGGAGCAGCCGGCTGTGACCGGGAGCCCCATGTGGCGGCAAACAATTGGACCAGCGTTGTCCGGTTTATGGAAGGGTTTGGCCGACAGTTATGTCCTTGTCCCATCACACACTAGCGACTCCCGCGGCGGGCCGGGTGCAGTGCACGCTAACACGGTTGCCAGGTGCTTCCTCCGACACATTGGTGCGGCTGGCAGCCGGGTTAAGTGGGCATTGTGTCAAGAAGCAGTGCGGCTTGGTTGGGTGTTGGAGGATGCAAGGCTCTCCACTTTCGCCTCTCCCGGGTCCGTACGAGAGTTGCAGAGGTGAGACAACATTAACTCCAATTAGATACCATGAAATTGGGGAGAAAAAGGGGTAAACTGTTTGTTTTTTAAAGGGATAATGCCAGGGTTCCTCACTTGGCATTCTGGCCAAAGAGTTCAATCTTGGTTTCATCAGATCAGAGAATCTTGTTTCTCATTGTCTGGGAGTCTTTAGGTGCCTTTTGGCAAACTCCTAGTGGGCTGCCATGTGCATTTTACTGAGGAGTGGCTTCTGACTGGCCACTCTACCATAAAGGCTTGATTGGTGATGCAGAGATGATTGTCAATTTCTCGCCTTCATTTCTCAGAACAAGAATAGACTAATGAGTTTCATAAGAACGTTCTTTGTTTCTAGCCTGTAATCGAACCCACAAATGCTGATGCTCCAGATTCTCAACTAGTCTAAAGAAGGACAGTTTTATTGCTTCTTTAAAATCAGCACAACAGTTTTCAGCTGTGCTAACATAACCCTTTTGCAATTTATCTAATGATCAATTATCCTTTTAAAATGATAAAACATGGATTAGCTAACATCGTGCCATTGGAACACAGGAGTGATGGTTTGATGATGATGGGCCTCTGTACGCCTATGTAGATATTCCATTTAAAAAAAAATATTTAAATCAGCCACTCCCAGCTACATTAGTCATTTACAACGTCTACACTGTATTTCTGATCAGTTTGATGTTATTTTAAAATGGACAAAAAATTGCTTTACTTTCAAAAACAAGGACATTTCTAACTGACCCCAAACTTTTGAACGGTAGTGAATATATAATTTTTGCCCGTTTTGCTTGTTATTTTGGCATTAATACATGTCACATATCAGTTTTTTAAAAATGTATTGAGTTAACAAAGCAGCATACAAACATTGTCTCTTTCTTGCTTTCTTGAGAAAGGCAGCTCCAAAATGCAGGCGTTTCAGCCAAGCTCAGTGCTTTCTGTGGTGGTGGGGCTAGCCAGCAGAAAATACAGAGCGTCATCCCTGATTGGCTCAGTTTTCTGTCATACTTAGGCTCAGTTTTATATCACTCATGGACAGTAAGTCATCCCCAATTCTAACCTTAGAGCTCAAAAATGTTTGCCCCTTGGGTTCTGCCATAGAGTTATATTAAAAGTGCCCATCCATGAAGGCTCAAGGTCATTGGCCTCAGATATAATGTGATTTGATGTCATTCTATCTACAGTAGCTTTACTTTCAAAGTCTTAGCTAGCAGTCATCGTCAAGTCGACAATCTACTGGCAAATCCTTTTTAATCCTTGTCATATTTAGATAAATAATGGAGAAATTATGGATAGAACGTATCGGCTTTGCTGGCATGCATCCCACTTGGTTTTTTTCCCCCACCAAGATTTACATGCTAAAATCACCAATGCTACCACTACAACTCGGGAAAGCATACAGTTTATAAGGCAACAGATAAAATAATTGATGATTAACTTAGAGGGTCTTATTTTGGTGACATTTGACAAATAAAAAGAAACTTGCTCTTTTGTCCATAATAACCTCATTATGTAGGTACATCTGCAAGATGTAGGCTAGAGTGCAACGTTCCACAACAAGAGGGGTACATTCGTTATATAAAGCAACGATTTGTGACAAAACCATCAGTAGAGTTGAAAATGCTATGGAAACCCATTTAACCTGTATTATTTATTCAGTACATGGTAATTTAACCGCAAAGGTTCTTTCTATGTGCAGTATGTAATCACGCACAGCATTTTATCCGCACCAAGTCAAACATCTTTGGAGGGAAAATGCACATATTTTTATGCATATTGTTGATTATTCGGATTTAAATCACCAATTGGATGGAAACCTAGAAAATGTCCATATTTTTTCCCCAAACAATCCCTTTTATTTTAATACAGGTTTAACTCCTAACAAACAAACTTTTTATTTAATTTTTTCAATTTTAACACAGGCCAGGCCCTTGTGTTACTGCATATCTCAGCAATAATGCCTTGCCTTACACCTGAGAAGAAAACATTTTGCAACAATTTGCTCAACTTGCCATTGGATCATCCACGGCAACCATTTTGACTGTATTAGCCTACACACAGCTACAGTGGTTCCTTTAAAAAATGCAAGCTTACACTGCGGTACTTAAAAGGTAATTTGTGGTTAAGTACAGTACCCTGCGTCACCACTTCATTGCGCCAGGACAGCACAAGGGGGTGTTAGAGCACTGATTATGCTTTTGGGTCCTACTGTGTCTCTAACTGACAAAGCATGGGCGACATAAACCTAAATAGAAACTGATAATTGTGCACGACTTCAGCATTACTTACTAAAACTGTTGTTACAGTAAGGTTTTTATTATTTATTTTGTTAGGATTATTTTTGCTCTTACTGTAGAAGTCTAGCCAACTCCCGACCGGTCACGTTGTACAGCGCCTGAGTAGCGCAATGGTCTAAGACACTGCATAGCAATGCAAGCTGTGTTGCTACAGATAACGTTCAATACCCGTGCCGGCCTCAACTGGAAGACCCATGAGATTATTGTAGGATTTTGGTTTCTCTCCCTCTATAAACAGAATTAAATCATTCTAAATAACAAACTGGTCTTATTTACAGTCTCACCCAATGTTCAAGAATTGCCTTTTTCCTCGCTCATTTACGTTACTTGAAAATCTCCAAAATATTGTTATTTTTTAAACTAAGGTAATAATAATACATTATTATTATTATAGAATTATATAAAAGCCCATTGTATATTCTGACAGATATATTATTTACCCTGTTATTATTCAGAAGATTACATACACTTAGGTTGGAGTCATTAAAACTCATTTTTCAACCACTCCACAAAATTCTTGTTAACAAACTATGATTTTGGCAAGTCGGTTAGGACATCTACTTTGTGCATGATACAAGTCATTTTTCCAACAGTTGTTTACAGACAGATTATTTCACTTATAAATTCAATGTACATACACTAAGTTGAATGTGCATTTAAACAGATTGGAAAATTCCCGAAAATTATGTCATGGCTTTAGAAGCTTCTCATAGGTTAATTGACATCATTTGGAGGTGTACCTGTGGATGTATTTTAAGGCCTACCTTCAAACTCAGTGCATCTTTGCGTGACATCATGGGAAAAAATCTAAAGATATCAGCCAAGACCTCAGAAAAAAAACATTGTAGACCTCCACAAGTCTGGTTCATCCTTGGGAGCAATTTCCAAACGCCTGAAGGTACCACGTTCATCTGTACAAACAATAGTACGCAAGTATACACACCATAGGACCACGCAGCCGTCATACCGCTCAGGAAGGAGACGCGTTCTGTCCCCTAGAGATGAACGTACTTTGGTGCGAAAAGTGCAAATCAATCCCAGAACAGCAGCAAAGGACCTTGTGAAGATGCTGGAGGAAACCGGTACAAAAGCATCTATATCCACAGTAAAACCAGTCCTATATCGACATAACCTGAAAGGCCGCTCAGCAAGGATGAAGCCACTGCTCCAAAATCGCCATAAATTAACTTATTTGATAATATTATATTTTGTCACGAAAAGATGCTCGACTATGCATATAATTGACAGCTTTGGAAAGAAAACACTTTGACGTTTCCAAATCTGCAAAGATATTATCTGTGAGTGCCACAGAACTGATGCTACAGGCGAAACCAAGATTCAATTTCAAACCGGAAATGCTCCAGATTTTGAAGGCGCTGTTTTCCAATGTCTCCTTATATGGCTATGAATGCGCCAGGAATGAGCTTACACTTTCTGTCGTTACCCCAAGGTGTCTGCAGCATTGTGACGTATTTGTAGGCATATCATTGGAAGATTGACCATAAGAGACTACATTTACCAGGTGCTCGCTTGGTGTCCTCCATTGCAATTATTGCGTAATCTCCACCTGCGTGGATTTTTCAATTTTCTTCAGAGGAGAAACCCAACTGCCAGGAATGACTTATCATCGAATAGATATGTGAAAAACACCTTGAGGATTGATTCTAAACAACGTTTGCCATGTTTCTGTCGATATTATGGAGTTTAATTTGGAAAAAAGTTCGGCGTTGTAATGACTGAATTTTCGGGGGTTTTTCTTAGCCAAACATGATGAACAAAACGGAGCGATTTCTCCTACACAAATAATATTTTTGGAAAAACTGAACATTTTCTATCTAACTGAGAGTCTCCTCATTGAAAACATCCGAAGTTCTTCAAAGGTAAATTATTTTTATTTGAATGCTTTTCTTGTTTTTGTAAAAATGTTGCCTGCTGAATGCTAGGCTTAATGCTATGCTAGCTATCAATACTCTTACACAAATGCTTGTGTAGCTATGGTTGAAAAGCATATTTTGAAAATCTGAGATGACAGTGTTGTTAACAAAAGGCTAAGCTTGTGAGCCAATATATTTATTTCATTTCATTTGCGATTTTCATGAATAGTTAACGTTGCGTTATGGTAATGAGCTTGAGGCTATGATTACGCTCCCGGATACGGGATTGCTCGACGCTAGAGGTTAAGCCAGACTACGTGTTGCAACTGCACATGGGGACAACGATCGTACTTCAAATGTCCTCTGGTCTGATGAAACAAAAATAGAACTGTTTGGCCATAATGACCATCGTTATGTTTGGGGGAAAAGGGGGGATGCTTGCAAACCGAAGAACACCATCCCAACCGTGAAGCATGGGGGCGGCAGCATCATGTTGTGGGGGTGCTTTGCTGCAGGAGGGACTGGTGCACTTCACAAAATAGATGCATCATGAGAAAGGAAAATGATGTGGATATATTGAAGCAACACCTCAAGACATCAGTCAGGAAAGCTTGGTTGCAAATGGGTCTTCCAAATAGACAATGACCCCAAGCTTCCAAAGTTGTGGCAAAATGGCTTAAGGACAACAAAGTCAAGGTATTGGAGTGGCCATCACAAAGCCCTGACCTCAATCCCATAGAACATTTGTGGGCAGAACTGAAACAGCATGTGCGAGCAAGGAGGCCTACAAACCTGACTCAGTTACACCAGCTCTGTCAGGAGGAATGGGCCAGAATTCACTCAACTTATTGCGGGAAGCTTGTGGAAGGCTACCCAAAATGTTTGACCCAAGTTATACAATTTAAAGGCAATGCTACCAAATACTAATTGAGTGTATGTAAACTTCTGACCCACTGGGAATGTGATGAAATAAATAAAAGCTTAAATAAATCATTCTCTCTACTATTATTCTGACATTTCACATTCTTAAATTAAAGTGGTGATATTAACTGTCCTAAAACAGGCAATTTTTACTTTGATTCAATGTCAGGAATTGTGAAAACGGAGTTTAAATCTATTTTGCTACAGTGTAACTTCCGACTTCAGCTATATACAGTGCCTTGCGAAAGTATTCGGCCCCCTTGAACTTTGCGACCTTTTGCCACATTTCAGGCTTCAAACATAAAGATATAAAACTGTATTTTTTTGTGAAGAATCAACAACAAGTGGGACACAATCATGAAGTGGAACGACATGTATTGGATATTTCAAACTTTTTTAACAAATCAAAAACTGAAAAATTGGGCGTGCAAAATTATTCAGCCCCTTTACTTTCAGTGCAGCAAACTCTCTCCAGAAGTTCAGTGAGGATCTCTGAATGATCCAATGTTGACCTAAATGACTAATGATGATAAATACAATCCACCTGTGTGTAATCAAGTCTCCGTATAAATGCGCCTGCACTGTGATAGTCTCAGAGGTCCGTTAAAAGCGCAGAGAGCATCATGAAGAACAAGGAACACACCAGGCAGGTCCGAGATACTGTTGTGAAGAAGTTTAAAGCCGGATTTGAATACAAAAAGATTTCCCAAGCTTCAAACATCCCAAGGAGCACTGTGCAAGCAATAATATTGAAATGGAAGGAGTATCAGACCACTGCAAATCTACCAAGACCTGGCCGTCCCTCTAAACTTTCAGCTCATACAAGGAGAAGACTGATCAGATATGCAGCCAAGAGGCCCATGATCACTCTGGATGAACTGCAGAGATCTACAGCTGAGGTGGGAGATTCTGTCCATAGGACAACAATCAGTCGTATATTGCACAAATCTGGCCTTTATGGAAGAGTGGCAAGAAGAAAGCCATTTCTTAAAGATATCCATAAAAAGTGTTGTTTAAAGTTTGCCACAAGCCACCTGGGAGACACACCAAACATGTGGAAGATGGAACTTTTTGGCAACAATGCAAAACGTTATGTTTGGCGTAAAAGCAACACAGCTGAACACACCATCCCCACTGTCAAACATGGTGGTGGCAGCATCATGGTTTGGGCCTGCTTTTCTTCAGCAGGGACAGGGAAGATGGTTAAAATTGATGGGAAGATGGATGGAGCCAAATACAGGACCATTCTGGAAGAAAACCTGATGGAGTCTGCAAAAGACCTGAGACTGGGACGGAGATTTGTCTTCCAACAAGACAATGATCCAAAACATAAAGCAAAATCTACAATGGAATGGTTCAAAAATAAACATATCCAGGTGTTAGAATGGCCAAGTCCAGACCTGAATCCAATCGAGAATCTGTGGAAAGAACTGAAAACTGCTGTTCACAAATGCTCTCCATCCAACCTCACTGAGCTCGAGCTGTTTTGCAAGGAGGAATGGGAAAAAATTTCAGTCTCTCGATGTGCAAAACTGATAGAGACATACCCCAAGCGACTTACAGCTGTAATCGCAGCAAAAGGTGGCGCTACAAAGTATTAACTTAAGGGGGCTGAATAATTTTGCACGCCCAATTTTTAAGTTTTTGATTTGTTAAAAAAGTTTGAAATATCCAATAAATGTCGTTCCACTTCATGATTGTGTCCCACTTGTTGATTCTTCACAAAAAATACAGTTTTATATCTTTATGTTTGAAGCCTGAAATGTGGCAAAAGGTCGCAAAGTTCAAGGGGGCCGAATACTTTCGCAAGGCACTGTATATTGGTCATATTGTTCATGGCTCCCGAGTGGCACACAATGGGATTGTCTTGCAGTTTTCCAGCTGTATCCACTGAAAGAGCATGAGGTTGAAGACACGAGGGCAGGGGGCACGGGATGGGCCGCAGAGCCGCACACAGGAGACCAACCTAGCCCATGTTGGCGGAGAGTCACAGCATATTTTTCAATATACTGTAGGCCTACCATATGTGACATGAGTCTCACTAGTATTGAGTAACGTGCTGTTAAAAGTGGTGTAGGTCTTATTTATTTAAAGACAATATTGAAGTTACAAGCAATAGCCTACAACTATTTTAGCACTCTTTGCTCTGGAACAAGCATAGGGACTGGTCTCGATAAATCAATGAGATTTTTATTTTCACTGAATCTCCATTTGTGTATTGGTTAGACTAGATTTAGAAAAGCAGGGTGTAAATAAAAATGAAAATGAAAATACTCTCAAAACACACACAGTCACATTGTACAGCTCCATTATATGGCTATTAAGCAGGGCTATATTTTGACCTTTATGGGCGGCGCACAATTGGCCAAGCGTTTCCCTCCCTCTAAAAACAGAAATAAATGTTTTGGCCTTTACAAATATTATTTTGGCTTTTATTCAGATTACAATAGCTCACTATCGTTTTTTTGAAAACGAAATAACCTCAAATGTCATTATATATTATCATCAAGTTGATGGCAGTCATACAGCAGCACCTACAAAAAGCTGAGTGACTCACTCATTCATGGCTTTGGATCAAAAAATATAAATAATTTCTAATAGTCTTTAACTTCTTGGTGACAGAGGGCAGTTTTTTCACGTCCGGATGAAATGCATGCCCAAATTCAACTGCCTGCTACTCATCCCCAGAAGATAAGATATGCATAGTATTAGTAGATTTGGATAGAAAACACTCTGAAGTTTCAAAAACTGTTTGAATCATGCCTGCGAGTATAACAGAACTTATTTAGCAGGCGAAACCCCGAGGACAAACCATTCAGATTTTTGTTTTGAGGTCACTCTTTTCAATGGGCTTTCATTGGGAATCCAGATTTCTAAGGGACCTTCTTGCAGTTCCTGCCGCTTCCACCGGATGTCACCAGTCTTTAGAAATTGGTTGAGGTTTTTCCTTTGTGTATTGAAGAAGTACGGCCATCTTGAACGAGGGTCACTTGTAGTTTACTGTTAGATAGAGGCGCGTGACCAGAAAGCTAGCTACAGTTTATTTTCCTCCTGTATTGAACACAGATCATCCCGACTTCAATTTTAGCGATTATTTACGTAAAAAATTCCTAAAGTTGTATTACAAAAGTAGTTTGAAATGTTTTGGTAAAGTTTACAGGTAACTTTTGAGATATTTTGTAGTCACTTTGTGCAAGTTGGAACCGGTGTTTTTCTGGATCAAACGCGCCAAATAAATGGACATTTTGGATATATATAGACAGAATTAATCGAACAAAAGGACCATTTGTGATGTTTATGGGACATATTGGAGTGCCAACAAAAGAAGCTCAAAGGTAAGGCATGAATTATATTTTTATTTCTGCGTTTTGTGTCGCGCCTGCAGGGTTGAAATATGCTTCTCTCTTTGTTTACGGAGGTGCTACCCTCAGATATTAGCATCGTTTGCTTTCGCCGAAAATACTTTTTGAAATCTGACATGTTGGCTGGATTCACAACAAGTGTAGCTTTAATTTGGTATCTTACATGTGTGATTTTATGAACGTTTCATTTTTATATTAATTTATTTAAATTTGGAGTCACGTCACATATTGTAGGCCTACTGTAGGCGACATGAGTCTCACTAGTGTTGAGTAATGTGATGTTATTTATTTAAAAAGCATATTGAAGTTAGAAGCAACAGCCTACAACTATGTAAGCACCGTTTCGCACTGCTCTGAGACAAGCATGGGGACTGGTCTTGATGAATCAATGAGATGTTTTATTTTTCACTGAATCTCCGTTTGGGTATTGGTTAGATTAGAATTAGAAAATTAGGGTGTAGAAATGTTATGCTCTTAGTGTAACCTTTATTTAACTAGGCAAGTCAGTTAAGAAAAAAAATCTTATTGACAAGGACAGCCTACTCCTTCCTCCCCGACGGGGAATTGAACCCCGGTCTCCCGCGTGCCCGCACGACACAGGTATTCTTTAGCTCAATAGCCCAGTACTGTAATCCTGACCATCACGTTGTACAGCGGCATATTTTCTGTTCCATCCTAACGGAAACCCAGAGAGTTTTTCGTTTTTTTCTTGGAATAGAACCACCATAATATGAATCAAATTAATTAAGCAAGTACCAGTGAAAAGTATGGTCACACCTACTCATTCCAGGGTTGTTCTTTATTTTTTACTATGTTCTACATTGTAGAATAATAGTGAAGACATCACAACTATGAAATAACACATATGGAATCAGTTAAGAACAAATTCTTATTTACAAGGACAGCCTACTGCTTCCTCCCCATCGGGGAAGTGAACCCCGGTCTCCCGCTTGCCCGCATTCTCTAGTATAGCCATTATTGAAGGCTATCAAATGCTTCTCAAAGATGCGCTCTGGTGGTCAAACTAGCACTAACAATGGTACCAGTGGTTCACACTTAAATGTGCCATAGAATTCTGTAATTTATGCATATATATTATAGAATTTATGCAAGCAGTGCTGCAATACGCTGCTACTTTTAAAGGAGGAACCACTGTACATGGATGCACTTTCTAGATAGGTTTAGGATCTCATACTGAAGCTTATAGAGACCCCCAACTGGTGTTAAATAAAACAATATAGATGCAAGCATCATGAAACCGACCAGTTTTTTGGACCTAACTTGCTTACCACTTTTTCCATGTGATTTCTTTCTTCACAGATTCCACGAAATTATCACTTTTACTCTTACCTACATGCACATATTGCCTCAATTACATCATAACCCTGCACAATGACTTGGCACCGAGTCAACTCCTTGTATATAGCCTCGCCATTGTTATTTTATTTTGTTACCATTTCTATTGTTTAGCAAACTTGTATTACTTTTAATTCTGCATCGGTGGGAAAGGACTTCTTAGAGCTGCGATCCTGTTAACGGGGATAAACATCCAGGGAAATTTCAGAGCGACAAACTAAAAATACAACATTGTAACATTAAACTTTCTTGAAAATTCAAGTGTCTTACATCCTTCAAAATATTAGAATCTTGGTAATCAAACTGTGTTTTCCAATTTAAAATAGCTATTACAGAGAACAAATACCATGCTTTTGTTTGAGAAGCGCAATCAACAACAACAAACTTTTCCCGCCATGACAGGTTTGACATATTCACATATGAAGGTAACATTATGACTTACATTCTGATATCTTGCTCTTATTTCTCCTCCTGAGGGTCCCAATGATCAAAGGAAGTGCAGTTTTCTTTGATAAAATCCATTTTTATAGCCTAACACGAAACATTTTGTAAACCGCTTGTGTCGTGAATTCCATCTCTATCAACTTTTGACGAAGCATTCAACGTAATTACACACACTAAACAATCGTTTATCTAGTCATGGTTGGTTTCATTGCAATCCTCTGGATGTTTGTAACACAGCCATACTTGATTGTTCTTTTTGCGGGGCGTATTGAACGAAATTAACTGATTTGAAGACAACGAGCAATGACCTCATTGCGCACCAATAATATTAGCAAAGTTTTGTTGATTGACTGTATTTCTGCCCAATGACCACTGATCTTCTTGAAATCTAGCTTGGTAGATAGCCAATGAGCTGAGGTAAACGCCAGTATGTGATGGTTATGGGTTGGACCACCATCACTTATTCGTAAACGCACGCGTGACGAACTTCCATTCGCCATTGACCATCAGACTTGTTGCAGTCACGCGCAGTATTTTGGAAAGTGTTTTTTCAACGATTTCATAGAACACATCATGGCGCATAAATCAGGAAAAGCGAAGTCCAAATCTAAGTATACAGATTTGCACCAGATTATAGAAGAAATTAATCGAGAAAGTGAGACAGATTTGTTGTTTGAAGAATCTTTGAGTGAGCATAGTTATGACTCAAACACTGAAGATATGTTTCTGCAAGGAGAGGATATAATCCTGGACTGGTAAATGCTAATGGCGTTGTTTGTAATATAATTTGATATATTTTTTTGCTAAAATATTATTAATTATTATTTATTTTTTAGCAATTTATAGAAATATAATCAGTAATGAAATGTGTGATGAAATGTGTAAAGTACACATTGGCTATACATAGTGTGTGTGTGTGTGTGTGTGTGTGTGTGTGTGTGTGTGTGTGTGTGTGTGTGTGTGTGTGTGTGTGTGTGTATATATATATATATATATATATATATTCCATGTCAGACATATTTATTTTCTATTTTTTATTAAAATGGAATGGAGTAGAACAGCAAACACACACATGGCCACTGTGCCTGCTGCTCCACTCCACTCCCATATGAAATAGCCGTTGGGTGCTGTTGAGGGGAGGGCAGGCCCACAAGAATGGCCGGAGTTGAATGGAACAGCACTTCACCTTAGTGACTGTTCCCTCTGCTCTATACAATACATATGTTAATTTTACGTGATGATAAAAGGCTCATATATAAATATTTCTTTAAAATGTTTTCTTTCACAGTGATAGCGACTTCGACTGGGAGCCCCCGGTGCCAAGGTGCCCATCCCCCACTGAAGCGGGTTCATCAAGCCGGACCCCTGCTGTCTCCGGCTCCACACCTACCCCCGCCCGGCCATCTAGAGGTGTGAAGACACAAACAAAGAAGCGGAGGAAGGGATGTGTGGAACCTGTTGGCAGAGAGGAAGAGGGGCAATGGCACTCTGTGCTGGAGGAGGATGTGGAGCCACGTCCTCCAATATTCAGACCAAAAAGGCCACCAGGACCTCAGCTGGACATGACCTTAAAATACAGACCCATGCAACTTTTTCAACTGTTTTTCACCCCGTCAGTTGTTGATTCCCTGGTGTGTAATACAAACAAATATGGGGCTAAGAAGCAAGCAGGAAAGAAAGAGGCATGGAAGCCCATTTCCATGTCAGACCTTTTCTGCTACCTTTCACTGGCCATTTACATGGGGCTGGTGAAATTAAAAACCCTAAAGTATTACTGGAAAACATCCCCACTCTTTCACCCCCACTGTCATGTCCTCTACAAGGTTTCTAAATATCTCATGGGCGCTTCACATCAGTGACCCAGAAGTTGATGAGGAGAATGACAGAGGGGAGAGGCACCGCAAGGTTTGACAGGCTCTGAAAAGTCAAACCTCTCTACCCCAGCATGGTTGCCTGCAAGACCCATTTTCAGCCCACCCAGAACTTGTCCATAGATGAGAAGATGGTAGCCTCAAAGGCCGGAATTGGCCTAAAACAATACATGCGTAACAAACCAACAAAATGGGGTTACAAGCTGTTTGTTTCTGCTGATTGTGTGTGTGCATACACATGCAATTTTTTGGTTTATGAGGGGAAAAGCAGTTTTGCGACTGGTAAGGGACTCAGTTACAATTCCGTCATGGAGTTAATGGATTTTCAACTGATGGGGAAGGGCTACAAACTTTGTGGACAACTTTTACACAAGCCCTACCCTGTTTGCAGACCTGAGGAAGCTGGAGGTGTGGGCTTGTGGCACTATTCGGACCAACAGAGTGGGCTTTCCGAAGACAAAGGTGAACGACATGCCTTAGCGGGGTACCATGCGATGGATCCGTGAAGATGGCCTGTTGTTTGTGAAGTGGATGGATACCAGAGAGGTGGTGATGTACTCCACTATCCACAAGTCCTTCAGTGGCGATCACGTCGTCAGGCGTGTGAAGGACACTACTGGGGCATGGACCACCAAACATTTCCCCATTTCTGCAGCTATCAAGGATTACAACAAGGGCATGGGAGGTGTAGACCTATCAGACGCACTGATAGGGTACTACAATGTTCTCCACAAGACAAAGAAATGGTACAATACATTGTTTTACCATTTCATTGACATTGCTGTGGTGAATTCCTTCATCCTGCAGAAGGAAATGGCGAAGAGCTGTGCACAGCCCCCCATCTCACAGCTAGCCTTCAGGGAGCTGCTCATCCGGGAGCTTGCTGGCTATAGCACAAAGTCCACTGCATCACATTCTGCCCCCTCTACCTCTGCCCCCTCTACTCCTGCCACCAGTGGTGTTCATATGCCAAAGTTCATAACTGCAGGCATGAATGTGCCTCAGGGCCAAAAGGGCACAGCATGGAGGCGTCGTTGTGTTCTTTGTCACATGAAGTCCCCCATCACCTGCACCACTTGTTTGGTTTGCCTCTGCTTTACAGCAGAAAGAGACTGCTATGGGACATGGCACCAGCAGCAAAATATTGTGTAGAGGACTGAGGGTCTTCCAAAGGGTCTACCCCTGTTTTTCAAAATTTTAAAAATTCAAATTTATATTTTAAACATTTTTATGTAATTTTTTTTGTGTGTTAGAATTGCTTTTTGATATGTTGTATATAGTTATTTGCACTGTTGTATATAGTTATATATAATTTCACCAATTCGGCCACTTGGGTACATTTGGGTAACTTGTGTGGGACACCTGGGTGACTTCATGCAAAATGTCATGTAGCTCACCCATTCCTGATGTTATCAGTCAAAACTTTGACAACTACAGTTGCCCTCTTGTGTTATCCATCAAAATTATCCCCAGCATCCTATCTGACTGTTTGGCTATTCTAGTACATGTGAAAGATGATGCTACAACAATAAAAAAACAGAACACGTATGCTCTTTCTTTCTCTTTTCTTCTACCAGATCTATTGTGTTATATTCTCTTACATTCAATTAACATTTCCACAAACTTCAGAATGTTTCCATTCAAATGATAACAAGAATATGCATATCCTTGCCTCTGGGCCAGAGCTACAGACAGTTAGATTAGGGCATGTCTTCAGGCGGAAATTGAGAAGAAGGGATGCAGCCATAAGAAGCTAAGTAAGAATTTGACAGTAAAGTCTACACACCTGTTGTATTCGGCGCATGTGACAAATACATTTTGATTTGATGCATTGATGATATTTGGTCACAGAATACATTTATGTATAGTTTCCTAGAAACAACAGGTGGCTCAACTAACACTTTGGCTCGACTTAGCCAACTCTCCCCTATACCATTCTGTTTGTGCTGACTTTCCACTCTTTTCCAGTCCTTTTACTGCCATACACGTTTGGCAGTGACAGATTCCAAGGAGTGGAATGCTAGCAGAAATCAGGTTCTGGATTTCAGGCTACTCTGGAAGCCCATAAAAAAAATACTTAAAAAAAAAGTGGATATGGAAGTGAAAATGGCACCACACTTCCCTACCACATGAGAGGAGTTAGGTCAGTCTACCTTGGCTGGGGTAGTCCGGAGTACTGCCGTTTCCCCCTGCTGGCATGGAGGGGTAGGGCGATGAGGCTGGGCCCAGGGAGGCGATCATCTCCATGACACTGGGCAGGATCATGTGACTGGGGCTCAGGGTGCGGCAGCGCTTCAGTGCCGGACCATCCGGCTCTTCTTTGATGTGAAGGTCGGGTTTGATGGGAACGGGCTTCCAGCTGCACACCGGGTCAATGGTAATCTCCTCATACTCCGAGCTGCGTGTGTGTAAAATTCAGAGATGAACGTTTTAGATACGTAGCTGCAGATGAAATAGCACCGTATTCTTTATATGGTGCACCACTTTTGACCAGATAGGGCTCTGGTCAGAAGTAGTGCACCAAATAGGGAATAGGCTGCCATTCAGGACGCAACTGTGTTTTGGGTTTTGTGAGAGACATATTGTTGAGGGGATTGGGGGGATAATAGAGAATGGGAGAGGAATATGGGGGAAAGAATATTAAGCACAATCAGGTACAAGTCAGAATGACATTGGGGAGTTGGTTCTTACTTCTGAATGTAGATGAGGATCCCCAGCATGTACTGGTCCACCTCTAGACCCTCCAGTAGAGCAGTCTTACTGCAAGGGGGAAAGGACGTAGTAGTGAGCTACAATCTATTTAGGACATAGTAGTGAGCTTCAATCGATTTGAATCCTGCAAGGGAGTTATGTAGTAGTCTACTATTCTAACGTACTTGCACACAGGACAGCGCCAGGTCCCCCTCTCACAGTTCAGCTGCAGGTAGGACTCTAGGTCGAAACACTGAAACCAGGTTGAGAGAGAGTAGGATTAGCCGAAAATTCATCCAGAAACAGAAACATAATATTGATCCGTCACTCACAAACCCTCACATGACTTCCTTGGCACTCAAGAGTTGTGTAGCCTATCTCTAGGGAACAGGTGAAGGATCAACACTGGCTGTGTCTGAAGTGACACCCTATTCCCTATATAGTACCCTACAAGTAGAGCACTATTTAGGGAATAGGGAGCCATTTCAGATGCAGCACTGTTTTTTTCCACTCTGAGGGAGCAGTGTTAGTGGAGCCGATCAGTGTGGTACTGGCAAGGAGTACTGACCTGTATGTGTCTGCAGTCATGGCCTCGCGCTGGCAGCTGGATACGGCGGAAGGTGATGGGGCACTTGAGGGACACCCTGATAGCAGTCTGCTCCACCCCGTCCTCCCCATTCAGCCCCGGTGTCCCTGGGATGGTGCCGCTGCTGAAGTTCCTCTTGACTGCAGTGGGGAACGGGGGAGACAGTGAATTTAAGGCCTTTTCACACTGCATTTGTCTTAGCCTTGGGCTATCCTTAGCCCCATGCCAAGACTGTCCCTGTGTTAACTTAGCCTGTGTTCACTGAAACCAACTGTCACTTTTCTGGAGTAGAATATTGAAATTAGGTAACAATGGAACTCTGCCCTGGGCTAAGGCTGGTGCTAACCCACTTGAGAATATGCAAGAGTGAACACTATCTTTGCCCCAGGCTAAAAGCTCCCATAGCTAAGTGCAGTGTGAACAGGGCTTTAGAGACCCATAGGCCATGCGGCGAGTGAAGTCCCCATTGTAGAGATACAGGATGTATTGCTATACTATGATGCCGTAGTGGTCAGTGCCTTATCGTGGGACAGTAGCGTAAAAGGGATGGAGAAATGAATGCACAGGTTTTCCAAAGGCTGCGTCGCTCATTTGGTAAAGCATGGTGCTTGCGATATCAGGATTACGGGTTTGATTCCCGCTGGGGCCCCCAATATGAATAGTTATGCATGTGCTACCGTTAGTAGCTTTTGATAAAATCATCTGCTAAATAGCAGAGTATTTAATATTTTCTAAAATTGATTAAATACATGTTTTCCTCATCAATCTACACACAATACTCCAAAATGACAAAGTGAAAGCAGATTTAAAAAAAAAATATTTCTACATTTATTACAAATAAATAATTATTTACATAGGTATTCAGAACCTTTGCTATGTGACTCAATTGAGCTCAGGTGCATCCTGTTTCCATTGATCATCCTTGAGATTTTGCTACAACTTGATTGGAGTCCACCTGTGGTAAATTGATTGGACACGATTCAGAAAGGCACACACTTGTTTATATAAGGTCCCACAGTTGACAGTGCATGTCAGAGCAAAAACCAAGCCATGAGGTTGACGAAATTGTCCGTAGAGCGCCAACACAGCATTGTGTTGAGGCATAGATCTGGGGAAGGGTACCAAAAGACGCAGCATTGAAGGTCCCCAAGAACACAGGTGGACTCCATCGATCTTAAATGAAAGAAATTTGGAACCACTAAAACCCTTCCTAGAGCTGGCCGCCCGGCCCAACTGAACAATCGGGGGAGAAGGGCCTTGGTCAGGGAGGTGACCAAGAAGCCGATGGTCACTCTGACAGAGCTCTAGGGTTCTTCTGTGGAGATGGGAGAACCTTCCAGAAGGACAAACATCTCTGCAGCACCACTAAATCAGGCCTATATGATAGAGTGGCCAGACAGAAGCCACTCCTTAGTAAATGGCACATAAGTGTCTCATTGGAGTTTGCCAAAAGGCACCTAAAGGAATCCCAAACCATGAGAAACAAGATTATCTGGTCTGATGAAACCAAGATTGAACTCTTTGGCCTGAATGCCAAGAGTCACGTCTGAAGGAAACCTGGCACAATTCCTACAGTGAAGCATGGTGGTGGCAGCATCATGCTGTAGGGGTGTTTTCAGCAGCAGGTCTGGGAGAGTCAGGATTGTGGGAAAGTGCAGAGATCCTTGATGAAAATGCTCCAGAGCGCTCAGACTGGGGCAAAGGTTCACCTTCCAACAGGAAAACTACCCTAAGTACACAGCCAAGACAGCGCTGAATATCCTTGAGCGGCCCAGAACACGATCGAACATAGAGAAATAGCTGTGCAGCGATGCTCCCCATCCAACCTGACAGAGCTAGAGAGGATTTGCAGAGAAGAATGGAAGAAACCCCCCAAATACAGGTTTGCCAAGCTTCTAGCGTCATACCCAAGAATACCTTTTTTATACCATTTTCTAAACACATGCTTTTGCTTTGTCATTGTTGGGTAGTGTGTGTAGATTGAGAAAAAATATAATTTAATCAATTTTAGATTAAGGCTGTAACGGAACAAACTATGGAAAAAGTCAAGGGGTCTGAATACTTTCCGAAGGCGATGTATACTACTAAAAGCTTATTCAGACTTTGCAATAGATTTGAGACAACTGAGAATGGCAAATGGTGGTACCAGAGGTAGTCCTAGTTCAAATGCAAGGTTTCCCTTGTAAAATAGATTTTATATCTCAATGGGAGTTTCCTGATTAATTAAAGGTTCAATAAATAAAATGCCCCACTCACTCTTAGTGACACAGTGCTCTGCTGGCAAAAGCCGTTTCTTCATCAAGCCCTGCAGCACCGAGCGTACTGACGGCCTGTGGACCAGCTGGAGCACAAACAGGTGAGACTGCAGGTAGCAAGAGCGAGGGGTAGAGAGGAGGAGAGAGACAGCGAAATAGATGTTTGGGATTAGAGATTATCAGTGCAATAGTGAACACTCTACATAGAGGGCAACAGGTTTGACTGTGCCTCAATTTTAACTGTGACGTGAAACTTGCAGAAGAGTTGATTACAATGGTGAAACTCCATTCAACAGAGTGTAGGTGTGTTCTGCAGGACACTTACACAACAACAGGCTGTGACCGTGATCTGGATGGTGTTCCTCCCGGGCTGACACACTTGCTTCAGGTACAGGGGCTTGTGGGAAGTCTTGTTGTCGCCACGCTGGATGGTGAGGGGCGTGGCGTTAACGCTCACCTGCACCGACGCCGGCCAGTTGGTGTTCATCTGACGGTCCTCATGGTGGTAACACTTAAACTGGAGCTCCAAGTCCGGCCTGCGTACGGTACACACACGCACCCACACACGCCAAATCATCTACAACAGCAATATAGTAGTATAGTATAGCATGGTTTAGCAATAAGACCCGAGGAGGTGTGGTACTGCATATGGCCAATATACTACGGCTAAGAGCTGTTCTTGCACGACACAAAGCGGAGTGCTAGGACACAGCCCGTAGCCGTGGTATATTGGCCATATATCGCAAAACCCTGAGGTCCTTATAGTTATTATAAACTGGTTACCAACATAATTAGAGCAGTAAAAATAAATGTTCTGTCATACCCATGGTATACGGCCTGATATACCACGGCTTTCAGCCAATCAGCATTCAGGGCTCGAACCACCCAGTTTATAATATAGCACAGTACATTGCAGAATAGCAGGGTATAGTACAGCACAGTACAATCCAATATATAAAATGAAGAGCAGCAGAGCTCGGACCTCATCATGAGGGTCTTGTAGACGGAGTCGCGCAGCTGGAAGACGTGGTTGCTGACGGCCAGGTTGTGCTCCAGGCGGAAGGGTTCCAGCACCACGCCATCTCGTACGGGGAAGGTCAACCGCAGGTCATCGCTGGGGTTACCTGATGAGCAAAGCCAGGCGCAATCAATTAGCCACCATGTCTCGTTGTTAGACCGTCTAAACACACACAACACTAGTTTCTCTGTTTTCTGGAGGCACCGTAAATGCAGAGAAATGATGAAAACAAAGACTTCATTAACCACGTTTCCATCCACAGTTTTTATGCGAGTAATGTCATACCATATAAAAATGAATCACGACAGTTGTGATGGAAACAGGAATTTTCGGTACAAATGTATAAATCCCGATAGATAATTTGTTCATTCGACATGGTGGGATCTTTTTGTGTCGGTAAAATGGCGGTGGAAACGCATCGATGCGCAAATAACAAATATTGATATAATAACCATGATATTGAAGTAAACTTGAAATCACACGTTGACATGGTGTGTGGTCCTCCCACTACGACTCCGGAAAACATGCAGTTTAAATTAGGCTACAGATGAAAAATGATGATGAACTTCCCAGGGTGCTGAAAGTGCATGGTATGAGCGTGATGCTCCTTTCCAATAAATGCTGAGGGTCTTATTCTGGTGACATGATGATCAATGCTTGACTGCCGTTTAAAAAAATATCCATAATCTTATCCATAATCTCATAATGTAGACTAGCCTACCCGCACTGTATCGGAGTCACGGCTAGATGGGATCCTGTTTTTTTGCCAAATTAACGTCAAAAGAGATTTTTTTTTTTTTTGCATTTTAACGTGACGTTAATTAGTCAAAAGCTAGATCACTTCTAGCCATTACCCTGTATCTACGAGCTGCTGGCTAAAGCACACGTGCCAAGACCAGAGTAGGCACTTTTTCTATTTAACGCAACAGTTTTTGTGACAACACATAGAACATTAGGGGGAAAAAAACGTAAGCCAAAAATGCACATTGTGTGCACTACGTCAGCACGCACAGTCAGTTTGGTGGAAACACACCACTGGTGGGGAAAATGGACTTATTTTCTTTATGTAAATTTTTGAAAATTTGCATGAAAATCTGTCACCAATTGGATGGAAGCCTAGCTGATCGTGGACTTCAGGAAACAACAGAGGGAGCGCCCCCCCCATCCACATCAACGGGACCGCAGTGGAGAAGGTGGAAAGCTTCAAGTTCCTCGGCGTACACATCACTGACAAACTGGAATGGTCCACCCACAGACAGTGTGGTGAAGAAGGTGCAACAGCACCTCTTCAACCTCAGGAGGCTGAAGAAATTTGGCTTGTCACCTAAAACCCTCACAAACTTTTACAGATGCACAATCGAGAGCATCTTGTCAGGCTGTATCACCGCCTGGTACGGCAACTGCACCACCGCGACCGCAGGGCTTTCCGGAGGGTGGTGCAGTATGCCCAACACATCACCCCCGGGGGCAAACTACCTGCCCTCAAGGACACCTACATCACCCGATGTCACAGGAAGGCCAAAAAGCTAATCAAGGACAACAACCACAAGAGCCACTGCCTGTTCATCCTGTAATCATCCAGAAGGCGAACTCAGTACAGGTACGTCAATGCTGGGACCGAGAGACTGAAAAACAGCGTCTATCTCAAGGCCATCAGACTGGCCACTTTAATAAATGGAACACTAGTCACTTTAATAATGTTAACATATTTTGCATTACCCATCTCATTTGTATATACTGTATCCGATACTATTCTACTGTATCTTATTCTATGCCACTCTGACATTGCTCGTCCATACATTTTTTTATTCTTAATTCCATTCCTTTACTAGAATTGTGTTTATTGGGTATATATTGTGTATATAGTGTAATTTTTTAGAAATTACTGCACTGTCGGAGCTAGAAGCGCAAGCATTTAGCTACACCCACAATAACATCTGCTAAACACGTGTATGTGACCAATAAATTATAATTTAGCTACTGAGAGACGAGGGATTTCCAAAGCAAATTCTGTGTACGAGTGTGTCATGTTTGAGGGTTACCTGTGGGGAGTGGTGGGGGTAGGGAGTTCGTGTTTGGCTTGATGTCAGGCAGGAAAGAGGGCTTGACATCATGGCCAGGAGACATGTAGGGGGGCACCGCACTGCCTGGGGTTATGGGAGGGGTGGGGTTTCCAAGAAGGGGAGAGCTTGGATAACCAGGCATCACCCTGCCCGGCTAGGACACAAAGAGAATGAGAGTAGGGTTAGGTTGCTGTACTTGGAGGACTAAAAATAGTAGTAATGTGCTGTGCTTTGAGATTTTGACATTCAGATGCAACATAGGTCTACATCTCTACACACAAAGAGAAGCCTGGTCCCAAATCTGTTTGTGCCGTCTTTCCAACTCTTACGGCCATTGGCAAGACAGCACAAACAGATCTAGGACCAAGTTACACAAAATCATAATGAGGTGGAATGAGTTCTCACCCCATTGACTACAGTCTGGTTGAAGGTGTTGTAAACTCCACCGACTCCCCCGGCCACTAGTGCATTTAGTGTGTTGCCCTGTCCATTGAACTGCTCCGACTGAAAGGCAAATCGCACAGCACTGGTTTGTACTCTGGACTCTAGTTTGGGTATTATTACAGTAGCCAGCCAGGGCATACACACACATAGGAGGGAGGGTGTAAAAACAGTAAAGCCCAGCAGGCTGTGTAACAGACAGACAGGAATAGGGGTTCGACAGATCGTGACACTGGATAGTGTTACCTTGTAGTACTGTCCTGGGTGAGCTGGTCCCGAGGGGTACTGGCCCATGTTGCCCTGCTGCATGGGCATCTTGTGGCCTTGGTAGGACGGGGAGGTGGCTGAGCGCTGGGGTCCCAGGCCCCCATGGTACTGCATGGGCTGCCCAGGGTAGGGCCCCTGACCAGGAGCAGGGCCGGCCATGCCTGGACCATACTGCTGTCCGGTAAAGCCCTGAGGGAGACACACAGAGGGGGCAAAATGGAAACGAGATATGTGTTGACCTCAAAACAAAACTGGGCACACAATTATATTTCTGGTATGATGAGGAAACAAACAAATGAAAGCTATAATGTTAGTGAGATAAACCTTACCAAATAAGGAAGTTGCGCTTACTTGAATTTTAAGCTCGCGAAATTACACTTTTGATACCCAGCATTAATTGGAGGCTTTTACTTGCTAAAATGTGAAGTGACACCTGGCTATTATAAGAGAATGGCCCATTTTGGTGAAGTTGGACAGTGTAACCAAAAACAACTACCTTAACGGCAAACTCTATATCAAGCTTAATAAAATGGATGGACATAGGTGTTAAAATAGTATTATAATTCACACGGTATATTTTTTACTTATGGCTGTCAGTCTACAAATGGTTTGCATTAGAAAGTATGCGAAGTCATTCGCCGGGAGAGACTCACCTCAGCATTGTATGGGCGTTTGAGTCCCTGCTGTGGCCTGGGTGGTCCATGCTGAGCCCCGGGGTAGCCTGGGTGCTGGGGCATCCTCTGACCTTGAGGGGCACCGTACATGGGCCCCATGGACGGGGGACGAGCGGGACCCATCCCTGCCGGGGACATGCCAGGGGGACCTCGGGGGCCCGGGTGTTGCATGAACTGTGTGTTGTAGCCCGCACCGCCACCCATCTGAAAAGTCCTCTAGGTTAGTGTGGGCATGTTATGGCGGGTGAGATAAAGGAAACAGAAGTCACTTTGATGTTCTGTTTTCACTGGTTTACATGGTTATAATAACGTATAAATAAGGTCCATATTGAGCAGTGTTGCAAAGTCGAAGAACTTCCCTCTGTTAATTAAACATGACATAAGCCACACACTCCTATAGCCAGCAGGGGGTGCAGTATCCACTCAGACCAACAGAGGCCACCATTTTGGTTGGATGTTTCTGCACAATACAGGAGTCTGACAGGCAACTCCCATAAGGTGTTTGTGTCGCAACCCCTGGCTTGTGGTCATCCGAGACAATAGTAATACTATAGCAGAGAGTATGCACTACAGAGTAGGATTAAGTTGTCCCTAGACTCTGATCTTGGGTCAGTTTAGCATTTTCCCCTGTAATGGTTACGGTTAGGATTTGGGGGAAGGCAAGCTGATCCTAGATCTGTACCTATGGAAAAATTCACTCTAGAGCATGTACTACATTGCCCTCCCTACCTCCTTCCTTACCTGGCCGTAGTTCATCTCCTGGTTCTGCTTCTCCTGGATAGCAGCAACCGTTGCCGTGGCTGTGGCTGTTGCTGTGGCAGCCGCTGCAGCCACCGCCGCCGCCGCCGCCTGGGTGAAGTCGGTTTGAGGGCGGATGCCGTGAGGGGGCATGCCCATAGACCCCCCTCCGTTATTGGGGTAACTGAGGGGACAGAGAAATGGTTGTTTCAAAATAAACCAACCTGGAAATAGTGTGACTCCAGTATTTCACACACAGGTACATGTTCCCCCAGTAAAACAGTAACTGTTCCGTATTACCAGAAACCATCATACTCTTGGCTACTATACAAAGACTACAGGAGGACTACTATACAACATGTATGTCTGGTAGCTAATTCATTCTGTTTTGGTTTGGACACTTGTCCCTTGTGCTCGGAGGGAACAGGTCCAGCTATTCAAAAATGAATGGTGTATTGAGAAGAGTGTCACCCTGAATATAAATCGATTTAGTTTTGCAGTGCACCACTCAGGATTAAATAGCCTACTAGTCGACTGAATCCACAATGGTATGAGAGGGGATGGCAAAAGGAAACTGCTGTTAATGGGTGAGTCAGAGACAGGTCTCACTAAAAGGAAACGGTTGCAGCCAAGAAGATGGACGAGGAGCTCTGACACTATCCAGCCTTCACATACTGGAGTGGGCAGAGGCATATTGCCAACACGGGTATGTGTGTGGGAGATGTTGACTCCCTTAATCTTTGCCTCCAAATCTCTCCTATCCTTCTCCTCGAGGTAATTCCACATGAATGAGCGGAGATAAAAACACATGGCCTGGGCTATATCGGTCGGTCTGTCTGTCGCTTACCTGCCCACGTACCCAGGCCCGGTGGGGTATCCCCCATTGCCCCTGCCGTACATGCCCTGCTGCATGTAGCCTTTGTTGGGCTCCGGGTAGCCCTGTTGACCCATAAACTGCTGTCCCATCCCAGGGCTGTGGCCGGGCATCATGTTGCCCCCGCCAGAGTTCCCACCTGGACCCATCGGGTTCCCACCCAGGACCTAAGAGGGGGAGGAGAAACAAACAGGAGTGTTTACGAGGTGAATCACTATCAACCTAGTTCTAATATGATTCACCGCAATGATTCTTGTACTTTGGAATGTTAATGTATCGCCTATGGCGGAAGGGAATGGAGGGTGACATTATATTGCAGCTGTATGTAACGTCCCAAATGGGTCCTGGTCAAAAGTAGTGCACTACATAGGGAATAGGGTGCCATTTGGGACACAACCTTAATGGTTGCTTTCGTGAGGTCACGGGTCTATCCATACCTGGCTGGGTGAAGGATTGGTTACCCCCCACACTGTGGTTACCACAGACAGGGAGCCTGCCGGCTGATTGCTGCCTTGCTGCCAGGACACAGGGTCATAAGGGTAGGAGCCGTCACTGAGGAGGAGGATAGAGAGATTACTGACTGGAGAATTGGGTCGTGGCCAACACTTCCTCTGTGGCCCTTCGGGGACCTCAACTATGGGTTAAGGCGGATAAGTCCGTGGAGCTTTGAGCGGATGTTGGCGCTTTGCTGAGTCAGGAGAAAAATATGGACATGCATTTATACATGTAAGCAACATGCATGCCTGAAGATTCTGGCTTTGCTATAGCCTGTGCATATTTAAAAATCTGTGCTGGGCATGTGTGCCGCCTGTGCTTTACTCAGTGGATTTGCCTGTGCATGTCAATCACATTATCACACGACACTGCACCATGTCTCCATGGAGACAAAGCCGTCACCTAGATACGGGTAAAAGTAGCAGTGCCAAGAGAGAAGTTACGTGTGTGACTCATACTGGATAAAACAGGACTGCTCTAGTTATTCCTGTTTGCTTTCCATAATCAGCCTTGCAGCGCACATCTTGTTGAGTCTGGCACAGTGGCCACACATGCACAGCATGGTTTCTGTTATTTTGGCCTATAAAAAAAATGACAAGTCCATAAATAAAACTGTTGTTGGCCAAAATGACTAGGAGATTAAAAAAAATATACAAAAAAATCAATCTCATTGCAAAATAATGCTTATATTCATTGATGGAAATACCAGTCGGTGGAAATACATTTGACCATCATGCTCATCAGTCTATAGGTTAATTTGCATCATTTAGTGGAATTAAATTGTCCTGTGTGTATTTTCATTAGTCATCATGTATCTTATTTATCCAACACAACTGTCACACACGCACAGCATGCAGAGCTCATCAGCTGGTTGCTGCTGGAGTAAACATGCTTTTATAAGCCCATTCATTGTGCAACAATTCTAAATGCATGTGTTATACACAGTTTTGGTGATCAGTTTAAAAAAAAGCTACCTTTTTAAAATGTATTTATTTCTCCAACAGGCTATTGAAGCGCACCCCCATTCACAATTCAAGTGCAGGCAATAGGCAATCATCGAGTCATCCACCACTTTACAATGTGAGCTGGAGGCAGTATGCATTTTAAAAACATTATTGTTTGAAAGCTGAATGTTTTATTTAATTTAAATGAGGCATGTCTTACCTTCATTCAAAGTAGCCTATAGGCAAAACCCGACCATTAAAACGTGGAGGCAATTATTTTATAAAGACTTTATAGGCGGGCGCGTGAGTTTCAAGTTTGGAGGAGCTTACAATTTATCCTGCCATTTCTTCCGTTTTCCGTGCCAGTTATGATTTTCATATGCGCGTTTTAATGGAACAATTTAATTGCAATAATAACGTTGTCGTTTCTCAAAATCATTGTCACATGGTCAATAATAAAAATCTAAATTAAAATGATAAAGATCTAAAAGTCAACTAATGCGAAGTCACCAACATATTGATGATACACCTTGATCCATTGGCGCATAAAGAAATGAGCGCATGGAACTAGGCCAATAAGTTCCATTGCTCTTTCACGCCGAGGATTGGTGACTATCGAGGGAGATTGTTGGAAATATTTTTCAAATAGCTTACAGTGAAAAACTATAGTTTTAATATATTATCATTCGCAATGGATATAAAAAACAACACTTTCCTACATTTCTACGCAGCAGGCCAGGTACTTCTATGCATGCTCAGGCGCGCACGCTCCCTTAGGAGAGAGAAACCAGACACATGCTCATTGTTCACATTGAGCACTCCAAACAAAAATGAATGAAAGAAAAACGCCAAATCTGGTAAATTATGGTTATGAAATAAAAAAAATTAAAAAACAAAAAAAAACTTGTTTCTCACAAGTGTAGCAGGTTGTGAACTCCGCACTCCAAGACCTCTCCACTCCAAGAATGAGATCGGTAAATGACAGTAGTTAATGCATGCATTTACAGAAATTAATGTAACCAAATGACAAGGATTAACGGTACATTTACTACTGGTGACATATGTAATAGGGAATTGATCAAATAAAATAAAAAAGGGCAAACATTTCACACAATGAATGTGCAAGAATTGGCGGGAGACCGATGGGCCATTCTGTAGAGACTGGCCTTCACCACACCACTCCGCTTCTTCTCGTCTCAAAATGTTTAATTATACTCAAGACATTATCTTCACACACATTTGTTATGCTTTTCACTGACAGCTAGGCCTATTGCCACGCGCTGATCAAATTGAGGGTTTCCCAAATAGGCATAAGCCTACGAGAGCTTCTGATTTGAAACAACACAAAGCAAAATATGACATTTTTTGTTACTAATGATCATTGTTCCTCTGTGACTAAGTTATGCTTTCTGGTGAAGTATTTTTAATGATTTCATTTATTTCTGTATAGACAGGACTAATTACATAATTTTGTCAAACGTATTTCCATCGCTCTTGCTCTTTTGGTTTTCATATCAACTTCAATTTTTTTCCAGAATCCAAAAGGCACGTCTTGTTTTGCACGCTTTGTACAAAATAAAATGCAGTACGACAGGATATTTCTAAACATAGCTCTTAATTAGCAAGCTATACCTGGCATGTTCGCGTGTCTCCTACCATGATCAACCGAATATGACCTCACCGCCTGGGTGGTCTTAACCAGTCATAGGGCAGTATAAAACGGCGGTAAAATGCATCCAATTACAATTCAGTATGTTTACAAACATGAATATTACACCCCCCCCCCCCCCTTCTTTTAAAATAAAAAATGTACAACATATTTTAAGAGTTTCTTTTGAATACATGCTCTGTAGTTTGAACGGTACACTGCTCTTTCTGCAGTGCGGATGTGATGTGAATGTTCAGTGTCAGCTGGCTGGATGACGACTGCTGGCTTCCAGTGGCCATGCTCCTGGATTCTAACTGACTCTCCGTCGTTCAGTGGTGGCAGTGGTCTCGCTGACCTGTCGTAGTTGTCTCTGTGCACGTTTTTCATGCATTTCTTCTTTGTAGCTAGCTGACGACCTCAGGTTGCAGCTGCTGGTTAGTGCTGGGAATGTTTGAGCAAAGTCTGCGGCTCATCAACAACTGGGCTGGTGATTTGAAGTTGTCAACTGGAGTGTTGAGGTATTCAAGGAGACTGAGGTAGGGGTCTATCATCTGCTTTAGCTTTGTCCATGAGTGATTTAGCAATCTGCACAGATTTTTCAGCAAGGCCATTCATTTGAGGGTAATGTGGGCTTGTGGGTGACATGTGTGAACTCCCATGCTTTTGTGAAGGATTCAAACTCATTTTATTTGTAATAGGGGCCATTGTCAGATATTAAAGTCTCTACAATGCCATGCCTGGCAAGGATTGCTTTCAGCTTGTGTATCACAGCTGCAGATGTGGTGCTGTGAAGCTTGTCGAGTTTGAAGTATCTGCTGTAGTAGTCCACTGTTAAGATGTAGTCCTCGTTGTTCCAGGTGAACAGATTGGTTGCCACGACCTGCCAGGGTTGGTCTGGGATACAGCGAGGTAACATAGGCTCTGGTGTTTGAGGGGCATCGTTCAAGACATGTGGGGCATTTACTAACAATGTCCTCTGTTTGCACATTCCGTGCCAAAACAAAATGTTCCGTGCTCTGTTTGCACTTTTCCATGCCCATGTGTTCAGCATGGATCTTTGTCAAAATCTCTTCTGAGAATGGTAGGAATGATGATTTTCTCTCCTTTGAAAATTATTCCGTTCATCTGTGATAGTTCATCACGATGGTTCCAGAACTCAGACACTCAGAGGGGATTTTCTCCTCTCCCTGGGCCATCCATCCTGCGTGACTTTCCTCAGCTGTATGAGTTGTCCTTTTCTGTTTCTGCTCAGCTCTCCTCCAGTTTTGTGTCACTAACTGGTAAGTTGCTGTACACAGTGTGCACTTGCATGTCCATGCCTTCACTGAGGCTGCTGTCCTTGTAGGTAAGAAACATGGGAGTGTGTGTCTGTGACAGGGATGTCTTTGCCTGGACGGTGAGTGAATGTGAATGCGTATTTTTGTAGTTGAAGGCTCATTCTCTGTAGCCTTGGCGGGGCTGTGGCTAGCGGTTTGTGGTCAGATTTCACAATGACTTGGCATCCATATACGTACTGATGGAAACGCTTACACCCGAACAGAATGACGTACAGCCCCTTTTCCATTTGAGCGTAGTTCATGTCACAGTCAGAGATTTGAAGTAGCACTGCACCTAGTCCAAACTTCGACGCGTCCACTTGGAGTCTGAGCTCTTTTTTGAGGTCATAGTAGGTGATGTTGGTAGGCTAGACCCTGGCCTCTATCCAAGCAAACCAGACTAAAGTGAGGGTTATATCAGCACAAAACTGTGTTGAGTAAGGTACGTTGGAGTGAGAGGTGGTGACATTTTTGCCTTGTGTGGGTGTACTTTCTCATTAAAATAAAAACTTTACTGTCACACTCTTTTCTGAACTCCCACGTTTAACCAGCCATCCTCAAAAGAAGCTCACTTTATCGGTCAGTTCATCTCGACTCTCCCTTGCCTCCTCGACAGAAATTCACAGAAAGGATGCATTTCTGGGCCCATATTCACAAAGCATCTCAGAGTATGACCAAGAATCAGTTTTGTGTTTTAAATCATAATGAATAAAGGGGGGGGGGGGGGGGGGGGGGGGGGGACCTGATCCTAGATCAGCACTCCTCCTCTGAGACATGTGAATACAGACCCTGAAAGTAACAGCCATTCTTCTCATCTACAAAACCACAAAGCTTAGAATCATCCTTATCGAATGGAGAGGGAGGAGAGATGGGGGCTAGCTGTCTGGCTGGGTGGGTAGTTGGTACACACCTGTGTGGATTAGGAGGCAGGCCAGGTTTCATGGAGTTCATGGGGTTCATCGGAAGGACGTTGGGATCAGCAGGGAGCCCCACAACTCCTCAACCAGCAGACAGCCTGAAAGCAAAAGAACACGTGTTTAGACATGAGGCCAACTATTAAGATAGCAGTCTACTGTACCACGTTGGAGAATAGACATGACAAATGTTTCTGCAATGTTCCTATCATTTGCATATTCAGAAAGTCTATAATTATAAGAGGAGAAACTACCGAAACAATGATTGGCAGTGCATGGACTCACTGTGTGCAATAACATTGTTTAACATGATTTTTGAAAGAGTTCCTCATCTCTGTACCCCACACATACAACTATCTGTAAGATCACTCAGTAGAGCAGTGACTGTCAAACACAGATTTAACCACAATGACCAGGGATGTTTTAGAATGCCTTGCAAAAAGGGCAACCTACAGTGGAAAGAAAAAGTATGTGAACCCTTTGGAATTACCTGGATTTCTGCATAAATTAGTCATACATTTATCTGATCTTCATCTTAGTCACAACAATAGACAAACAGTGTGCTTAAACTAATAACACACCAAGTATTGTATTTTTCTTGTCTATATTGAATATATAATTTAAATATTCAGTGTAAGTTGGAAAAAGTATGTGAACCCCTAAACTAATGAGTTTTCCAAAAGCTAAATTGGAGTCAGCTAACTTGAAGTCCAATCAATGAAACAAAATGAGATTTTTTCGTTAGATTTGCCCTGCCCTATAAAAATCTCACAAAATGTAGAGTTTGCTATTCACATGAAGCATTGCCAGATGTGAACCATGCCTCTAACAAAAGAGATCTCAGAAGACCTAAGATTATGGGCATGGGTCCTCAGATGCTCAAAAGGTTCTACAGCTGCACCAGAGAGCACTGGTTGCATCACTGCCTGGCCTCCGCCCGCAAGGCACCACAAAGGGTAGCACGAACGGCCCAGTACATCACTGGGGCCAAGCGTCCTGCCATCTAGGACCTCTATTCCAGGCGGCATCTGAGGAAGGCCCTAAAAATTGTCAAAGACTCCAGCCAACCTAGTAATAGACTGTTCTCTCTGCTACCACACGGCAAGTGGTACCGGAGCACCAAGTCTAGGTCCAAGAGGCTTCTAAACAGCTTCTACCCTGAAGCCATAAGACTCCTGAACATCTAGCCAAATGGCTACCCAGACTATTTGCATTGCCCCCCTCCCCTCTCTTTACACCACTGCTACTCTGTCATCTATGCATAGTCACTTTAATGAATCTACCTACATGTACATGCTACCTCAACTAACCGGTGGCCCCACACATTGACTCTAATCGGTACCTCCTATATAGTCTCGCTACTGTTATTTTAATGCTGCTCTTTAATTACTTGTTACTTTTCTCTCTTATTCTTATCCATATTTCTTTGAAACTGCATTGTTGGTTAAGGGCTCGTAAGTAAGCATTTCACTGCAAGGTCTATCTATATCTGTTGTATTCGGCGCATGTGACTAATACAATTTGATTTGATTAAGAATTGTTGACTTGCATAAACCTAGAAAGGGTTACAAAAGTATATCTAAAAGCCTTGATGTTCATCAGTCTATGGTAAGACAAATTGTCTATAAATGGAGAAAGTTCAGCCCTGTTGCTACTCTCCCTAGGAGAGGCCGTCCTGCAAAGATGACTGCAAGAGCACAGTACAGAATGCTCATTGAGGTTAAGAAAAATCCTAGAGTGTCAGCTAAAGACTTACAGAATTCTGGAACATGTTAACATTTGTTGACGGGTCTACGATACGTAAAACACTAAACAAGAATGGTGTGCATGGGAGGACACCACAGAAGCCACTGCTGTCCAAAAAAAACATTGCTGCACGACTGAAATTCGCAAAAGAGCACCTGGATGTTCCACAGCGCTTCTGGCAAAATATTCTGTGGACAGATGAAACAGTTGAGTTGTTTGGAAGGAACACACAACACTATGTGGGTTATGCCGTGGGGGAGATCTTTGTTTGCTATACTCGGCCTTGTCTCAGGATGGTAAGTTGGTGGTTGAAGTTATCCCTCTAGTGGTGTGGGGGCTGTGCTTTGGAGAAGTGGGTGGGGTTATATCCTCTCTGTTTGGCCCTGTCCGGGGGTATCATCGGATGGGGCCACAGTGTCTCCTGACCCCTCGTCTCAGCCTCCAGTATTTATGCTGAAGTAGTTTGTGTGTCGGGGGGCTAGGGTCAGTCTGTTATATCTGGAGTACTTCTCCTGTCATATCCAGTGTCTTGTGTGAATTTAAGTATGCTCCCTCTTTCTTTCTCTCTCTCGGAGGACCTGAGCCCTAGGACCATGGCTCAGGACTACCTGGCATGATGACTCCTTGCTGTCCCCAGTCCACCTGGCCGTGCTGATGCTCCAGTTTCAACTGTTCTGCCTGCGGCTATGGAACCCTGACCTGTTCACCGGGCGTGCTACCTGTCCCAGACCTGCGGTTTTAAACTCTCTAGAGACAGCAGGAGCGGTAGAGATACTCTCAATGATCGGCTATGAAAAGCCAACTGACATTTACTCCTGAGGTGCTGACTTGCTACACCCTTGACAACTACTGTGATTATTATTATTTGACCATTTATAAACATTTGAACATCTTGGCCATGTTCTGTTATAATCTCCACCTGGCAGAGCCAGAAGAGGACTGGCCACCCCTCATAGCCTGGTTCCTCTCTAGGTTTCTTTCTAGATTTTGGCCTTTCTAGGGAGTTTTTCCTAGCCACCGAGTTTTTCCTCTACACCTGCATTGCTTGCCGTTTGGGGTTTTAGGCTGGGTTTCTGTACAGTACTGAGACATCAGCCGATATAAGAAGGGCTATATAAATAAATTTGATTTGACTATGTGTGGAGGGAAAAAAGACACAGCATACCAACATCAAAACCTCATCCCAACTGTAAAGTATGGTGGATGGAACATCATGGTTTGGGGCTGCTTTGCTGTTTCAGGGCCTGGACAGCTTGCTATCTTTGACGACAGGGTAGCCTAGTGGTTAGAGTGTTGGACTAGTAACCAGAAGGTTGCCAATTCAAACCCCCGAGCTGACAAGGTAGAAATCTGCCGTTCTGCCCCTGAACAGGCAGTTAACCCACTGTTCCTAGGCCGTCATTGAAAATAAGAATTTGTTCTTAACTGACTTGCCTACTTACATAAAGAAAAACAAATTGACGGAAAAATGAATTCCCAAGTTAGCCTTACATTCTCCTGCAAAATGTCTTGATTATCTGTCCACCAATTGAAGCTCAACAGAAGTTGTTGGGTGATACAACATGACAACAACCCAAAACACAGAAGTAAAATCAACAACAGACAAAAATAAGCCTTCTGGAGTGGCCCAGTAAAAGTCCTGACCTCAACCTGATTTAAAATGCTGTGGCATGAACTCAAGAGCTGTTCACACCAGACATCCTAAGAATATTGCTGAACTGAAACAGTTTTGTAAAGATGAATGGTCCAAAATTCCTCCTGACCATTGTGCAGGTCTGATCCACAACTACAGAAAACATTGAGTTTATTGCTGCCAAGTGTTCACATACTTTTCCACCCGACACTGTGAATTTTTACACAGTGTGTTCAATAAAGACATAAAAACGTATAATTGCTTGTATTATTAGTTTAAGCAGACTGTGTTTGTCTATTGTTGTGACTTAGATGAAGATCAGATCAAATTTTATGACCAATTTATGCAGAAATTCAGGTAATTCCAAAGGGTTCACATATTTTCTTGCCACTGTATTTGTGGATAAAAAACTAAAATGTAAAAAGCAGACATTGAATATCCTTTTGAGCATGGTGAAGTTATTAATTACACTTTGTATGGTGTATCAACACATCCAGTCACCACAAAGATACAGGAGTCCTTCCTAACTCAGCTGCCGGAGAGGAAGGAACCTGCTCAGGGATTTCACCATTAGGCCAATGGTGACTTAAAAACAGTTAGAGTTTAATGATAGTTTTCTCCTGAGGATGGATCAACAACATTGTAGTTACTCCACAATACTAACCTAATTGACAGAGTGAAAAGAAGGAAGCCTCTACAGAATACAAATATTCCAAAACATGCATCCTGTTTGCAACAAGGCACAAAAGTAATACTGCAAAAAATGTGGCAAAGCAATACTTTTTTTGTCCTGAATACAAACGTGTTATGTTTGGGGCAAATCCAATACAACATTAGTGGTCAACCGGCTCGAATCTCTTTCATGCTGGAAAAACTCCCCAGTCCATAATGATTACAAGCATACCCATAACATGATGCAGCCATCCCTATGCTTGAAATATGGCAAGTGGTACTCAGTAATATTATTAGGCAAAATCATAGAAGAAAACCTAGCTCAGTCTGCCTTACACCAGAAACAATAACCTAAAACACAAGGCTAAATCTACACTGGAGTTGCTTGGAGTTGCTTACCAAGACGACAGTGAATGCTCCTGAGTAGCCTAGTTACATTTTTGATTTAAATCTGCTTGAAAATCTATTGCAAGACCTGAAAATTGTTGTTTAGCGATGATCAACAACCAAATTTGACAGAGCTTGAAGATTTTTGTTAAAGAATAATGGGAAAATGTTGAACAATCCGGGTGAGGAAAGCACTTGGAGACTTACCCAGAAAGACTCACAGCTGTAATCGCTGCCAACGGTGCTTCAACAGATGTAGAATACTTATGTACATTTCCAATACATTTGCAAACATTTGTAAAAACATGATTTCACATTATATTTATGGGGTATTGTGCGTAGATGGGTGAGAGAAAACAAATATTTGACCCATTTTGAATTCAGGCTGTAACAAAAATGTGTCATAAATGAAGGGGTATGAATACTTTCTGAAGGCACTGTAGCAGGACAGATGGTCACTAGTTCAGCCTCGGGCAGGTCAGATGGAGAGAGAATGTGGTACATGAACAAAGTCGTGATGTCCATTGTCATGATGTACATCATAATAACATCAGGCCAAACCAAAACTTCCTTAGGGAAACGGGAGAGAGGTTTGGGATGGTCCTAGTTGTTGAAGAACCGGTTCTCCACTGAATTTATGATCAGCCAGGAAGTGAGACTGCGTGGTACTGAATGTAATGTTGTTGTTGTTGTTGTTGTTGTTGTTGTTACGTATACCGTGCCTATGTAGCTGAATCTACGTTTGAAATTCACTGCTCGACTGAGGGACCTTACAGACAATGTGTGGGGTACAAAGATAAGGTAGTGTTATGACCGGCCTGCTCAGGTCAGGTTACCGGGGACCACAATCCAACAGAGAGATCTCTCACACCCACCAGAGGAGAAGAGATCGAGGGGTATGAAGATGGGGGGGCTTGTGTTACCTCCCACCCATTGTAAATCTAAGGCAGCAGACAAAATTCCTTTCCCCCCCTTTTCCCCCATTATGGAGAACCGGCCTCAGAACATTAACATGCGATAAATGGACTTTGTGACAAAGGGTTTCGTCAGTCACAAGGGTGGTAATGACGATAGATGGAATATGAAAATTAATGTCATTTTTGTTATGTTATTAAAAGTTAAAGGACAACGTTATAACAAAACATTGTAACTTTAAGAGTTTTCCTAGTATATGCTTGATGTTTATACATTGTACGTTGGGTGGAAAATGTCCAATTCAAAGAGAATGTTTTGGTAAAGATGAAATGTGAAGTTAGTTGTCTAAATTGGATCTGAGTAAAAATACAGACCTTGCCTCGTAACTTGGTACGCCCAGAGAATTGCGCCAAAGGCATGACATCTGAGTTAAGAATTAGCATATCAGACTAAGTGACCCGAGCTGCAGCTAAGGTCTGAATAGTCAACAAACCCAAAACGCAACACGAGGTTGAAGATAAAGGAACCTTCTTCTATCCATGCTACGGATGAGTACTTGCGTCTAAGAGGGTGAATTCAAGCAGGACCACCCGGTCACCACTCTCCATCGAATCGTGTATCTACACTGCTTTCGTTCCAACGCTGTGAGCCCTGGGTTACAGGGCTGGCTGTCCTCAGAAGACCCCTTTCAGAACAAGGGAGAGGAAATGGACCACTAAGACAAAGGACACTGACATGGCGAGGACAACCAGAGAGTTACACCAGAGAAGTGCGTCATCCGAGAAGCCGAAATTGTTCACGCAGAGACCCCCATCGGAGACCTTCAACACGAAATGACATCATTATATTCTGACCCATAAGAGCGGCAGTTCGGGCTAGGTTAGGGTTAAAATAAGCATAGCTTACAAATGCACCCAAAATGTATATTTCTCTCGTGTACTTTCTTTCTCTCTTGAACCCCCATTTTGGGTAAAACGTGTCATAGTGTGTTGGCCCGTTGTACTAATCAATAGCCTAGACTGTTTTTGTGTACGAGTATCTTATATTATCATTTTAACTAGCTAGTAACTCATTGGTGGGACTCAGGTTTGTGCAGATTCACGGATTATGCAACGTTCAGAATGAGACTGCAGGGGAAATTGATTAATTAGTGACTGTTGTAAAAATCAATATTCTGATGTTCTTTGAATTTGGGAAATAGAAACTCAATAAAAGCAAACTTTCCCATTGTACCCCAGGTTAATGTCTTAATAATTGCCTGATTCATTTTATCACGTAATTATAAACCATTAATCAATTCAAGGATAGCAGTCGCCATGTTAACCAATACAACGTCACGATAGTAGTCATTCAAAAATCATGTTAAACCCTATTATTGCACACAGAGTGAGTCCATGCAGCTTATTATGTGACTTGTTAACCACATTTTTACTCCTTAACTTATTTAGGTTGGCCATAACAAAGGGATTGAAAATGCTGAAATGTCATTTAAGTTTCATGTGTAAATCATTTGTAAACATTTAAATAACATCATTCCACTGACATTATGAGGCATTGTGTAGGCCAGTGACACAAAATCTCAATTTAATCCATTTTAAAATTCATGCTGTAACACAACAAAATATGGAAAAAGTCAAGGTGTGTAAATACTTTCTGAACACACAAAACATTTATCTTTCCATGACAGACTGACCAGGTGAACACTATGATCCCTTATTGATGTCACTTGTTAAATTCGCTTCAAAAAAATCAGTGTCGATGAAGGGGAGGAGACCGGTTAAAGGATGTTTAAGCCTTGAGCCATGGATTGTGTGTGTGCCATTCAGAGGGTGAATGGGCAAGACAAAATATTTAAGTGCTTTTCCCGGGGTATGGTAGTAGGTGCCCGACGCACCGTTTTGAGTGTGTTAACAATGCAACGCTACTGGGCTTTTCACACTCCATTCTTGTGTGGATCAAGAATGGTCAACCACCCAAAGGACCTCTAGCCTACTTGACACAACTGTGGCAACTTTGGAGTCAACATGGGCCAGCATCCCTGTGGAACACTTGACACCTTGTAGTCCATGCCCCGACAAATTGAGGCTGATCTGAGGGCAAAAGGGGGTGCAATGCAATATTAGGAAGGTGTTCCTAATGTTTTGTACACTCCGTGTTTACATTTAGTCGAGAGGATACTCTTAACACAACTGGAAAGAAACTGAGGAATGGCTTGACAGAATTTAAATACAAACTAAACAAATTTTTAAAAAAGGTGTGAATAAGCCAGGGCAGTCCTGATAATTAGTGGCAAGAGTGTGGCATTGAGAGGAGACTCAACAGGTGAAATCAACTTGGTTAATCAAGTTCATCTCAGTAGTATGATGCTCCACTCTGAGGTCTTTTGTACAGCCACCAACCAGCTGCATGGGGCCGTACAGAGTACCACAGTGGAGGTGAATATACTTTATTATTACCTTACTGTGAAATGCTTACTTACAAGTCCTTAAACCAACAATGCAGTTCAAGAACTAGAGTTAATAAAAATATTGACTAAATAAACTAAAGTTTATAATTATTATTTAAACTAACAGCCAGTCAGGAAGTTCAGGATCCAGTTGTAGAGGGAGGTGTTTAGTCCCAGGGTCCTTAGTGATGAGCTGTGTGCGCACTACGGTGTTGATCGCCGAGCTGTAGTCAATGAACAGCATTCTCACATAGGTGATCCTTTTGTCCAGGTGGGAAAGGGTGGAGTGCGATTGAGATCTTTGGATCAGTTGGGGCGGTATGTGAATTGGAGTGGGTCTAGGGTTTCTGGCATGATGGTGTTGATGTGAGTCATGATCAGCCTTTCAAAGCACTTCATGGCTACCGATGTGAGTGCTACGGGGCAGTAATCATTTAGGCAGGTTACCTTCGCTATCTTGGGCACAGGGACTATGGTGGTCTATTTGAAACGTAAGTATTATAGACTCGGCCAGAGAGAGGTTGAAAATGTCTGTGAAGACACTTGCCAGTTGGTCCGCGCATGCTTTGAGTACACGTCCTGGTAATCCGTCTGGCCCCGCAGCTTTTTTAAAGGTCTTGCTCACATCAGTTACGGAGAGCATGATCACACAATTGTCCACAGGTCTGGGGAAGGGTACCAAAACATTTCTGCAGTATTGAAGGTCCCCAAGAACATAGTGGCCTCCATCATTCTAAAAATGGAAGAAGTTAGGAACCAACAAGACTCTTCCTAGAGATGGCCCCCTGGCCAAACTAAGCAATAGGGGGAGAAGCCCTTGGTCAGGGAGATGACCAAGAACCCGATTGTCGCTGACAGAGCTACAGAGTTTCTCTGTGGAGATGGGAGAACCTTCCAGAAGGACAACCATCTCTGCAGCACTCCACCAATCAGGCCTTTTATGGTAGAGTAGGCAGACGGAAGCCTCATTAAAATGCACATGACAGCCCCCTTGGAGTTTGCCAAAAAGCACCTGAAAGGACTCTGACCAGATGAAACCACAAATGAACCTGAATGCCAAGCGTCACGTCTGAAGGAAACCTGGCACCATCTCTACGGTGAAGCATGGTGGTGGCAGCATCATGCTGTGGGGATGTTTTTCAGCGGCAGGGACTGGGAGACTAGTCAGGATCGAGACAAAGATGAGCGAAGTATAGAGAGATCCTTGATGGAAACCTGCTCCAGAGCGCTCAGGACCTCCATCTGTGGTCGAAGGTTCACCTTCCAACAGGACAACACTAAAACACAACACCAAAAACACACAGCCAAGACTACGCAGGAGTGGCTTTGGAACAAGTCTCGTAATGTTCTTGCGTGGCCCAGCCAGAACCCGGACTTGAACCTGATAGAACATCTCTGGAGAGACCTGAAAAAAGCTGTGCAGTGACGCTCCCCATCCAACCTGACAGAGCTTGAGAAGATTTGCAGAGAAGAATTGGACATTAGAGCAGTGGAAATCTGTCCTTTGGTCTGATGAGTCCAAATTTGAGATTTTTGGTTCCAACAGTCATGTCTTTGTGAGATGCAGAGTAGGTGAACTGATGATCTCCACGTGTGTGGTCCCCACCGTGAAGCATGGATGAGGTGGTGTGATGGTGCTTTGCTGTTGACACGGTCAGTGATTTATTTTGATTTCAAGGCACACTTAACCAGCATGGCTACCACAGCATTCTGCAGCGATACGCCATTCCATCTGGTTTACGCTTAATGAGATATAATTTGTTTTTCAACAGGACAATGACCCAACACACCTCCAGGCTGTATAAATGCTATTTAACCAAGAAGGAGAGTGATGGAGTGCTGCATCAGATGACCTGGCCTCCACAATCACCCGACCTCAAACCAACTGAGATGGTTTGGGATGAGTTGGACCGCAGAGTGAAGGAAAAGCAGCCAACAAGTGCTCAGCATATGTGGGAACTCCAAGTATGTTGGAAAAGCATTCCTCATGAAATTGGTTGAGAGAATGCCAAGAGTGTGCAAAGCTGTCATCAAGGCAAAGAGTGGCTACTATGAAGAATCTAAAATATATTCTGATTTGTTTAACACTTTTTTGGTTACGACATGATTCCATGTGTTTTTTCATCATTTTGATGTCTTCACAATTATTCTACACTGTAGAAAATAGTAAAAAAAAAAAAAAAAAAAATGTAAACTTGAATGAGTAGATGTCCAAACATTTGACTGGTACTGTACATACACATACACTCAGTGGACAGTTTATTAGGTTCACAAAAATGGTTTGTTCCTACAGAGTGAGTCATATGGCCGTAGCTTGCAATATAAAGCAGGAAGACAGGCATCGAGGCAGTCAGTTACTGTTCGATTGAACATTCAAATGGACAAAAACTGTGACCTAAGCGACTTTGAGCGTGGTATGATCATCGGTGCCAGGTAAGCCGGTTCCAGTATCTCAGAAATGGCTTCCTGGGCTTTTAATGCACGACAGTGTCTAGGGTTTACAGAGAATTGTCCAGCAAACAAAAATATGCAGTCGAAAGAGAATGGCAAAAATCGTACAAGCTAACAGGCGGGCCACAAACAGGTAAATAACGGAGCAATACAACAGTGGTGTGCAGAATGGCATCTCGAAACGCACAACTCGTCGGTCCTTGTCACGGATGGGCTATTGCAGCAGACGACCAAACCTGGTTCCACTCCTATCAGCTGAAAACAATAAGCAGCAGCTCCAGTGGGCACGCAATCACCAACACTGGACAATTGAGGGGTTCCTGTTGCATCATGCTGATGGCTGACTCAGGATTTGGCGTAAGCAGCATGAGTCCATGGCCCCATCCTGCCTGGTGGCAACTGTACAGGGTGCACTGTGTGTGTAGCCTGACACAAAAGGATTTTAAAATCTTACCCAAATCCCAATTCAAGCAAACGTAATTTTCCCCATGCAGGCCAAACGTAAGTATCAAAGAAGTATGGTCTAAAGGCCTCGGCATGGTTCCCAACTGAAACCGTTTGAACATATATTATGACTACATTTCGTGACAGTTTTGTCTTTGGCAGGAGTTTTTTCGGCTGTTCGTGTGCACTTTTGGTAGGAAAACCTATGTTCGGGAGCCAAAGTCTAAGCCCCTTCATCGGTGACTGGGCAACTGTAGGGGTGACGCAAGTTTATTCTTCTTCCCGATTCAGCCCCGTAACTCAGTGTGGATTCAACATGGCAAATTACAACTTCGAGCATTGCTTGGCCGGAGGTACAGAAGTAAATAAGCAACATAACGTCTTCAGAGGATGAGCTATGTTTTTCTATTTTCTATTTTAGTCAGGGCTGTTGTTTGCTAACAACAGCTAGCGCTAGCTGACAAAAAAATCAAAGGAGGAGGGAGGAGGAGGCAGCAGAGTATGAGAGAGTTAAGGACACCTACAAGGATAATAAGGAAAATTGCAGGGAGAGTGGGCTGGCAAAAGTAGAGATGTATGGGAGGAGAGAGCAATAACTGGCGAGCGGGAGGGGGAGAGAGAGTTGGAGCATTGCAAATCTAGTAGGTTCCGGGCAATTCCCGGGTCTCTCTGTGTATGCAATTTTATCAGTCCTTGATTTTATCTCTTCCTTGTTTGGCCGTAGATGGCTTATTACCAGTTTATCGCCCTCTACTGTCCTGGGGTAATATTGCCAATTTTCAAATTTTTAAGCAAACGTCTTGTTTTTTATTTTATTTAACTAGGCAAGTCAGTTAAGGGAGTATGCGAGTGCACTCGTTCGCTTTGCCCAGCCGAGTTCAAACCAAAGCATGCTGACGCCTTAATCCTGCTTCAGAGCGCAGTGAAGTGGTATGCTCAGGCATCAGACATCAGAACTAATTGTTAGGCAGGCAACACGTGAGGAGGTTGTGCACCTGTGTCCTGTGCAACAGCATGATGCCATGCAGTGCTTGTGTTGTTGCTTTTGGACAATATCACAGCCTCTGTGGCTACTGCTACACGCCACAGATTCCTCACAGTTGAGAAGAGTTTAGGACTAAAAATAGCAGCAGGATTTGAAAAAATGTGATATTGAGAGTGGAAACAGTGTGAATGTCTCTTGCTCTCCGTGGACAAATGGCACACATGCAGCAGAGTACAAGAGCCGAGCAGTAGCACGGGTGAAGATGTTTCAGAATGAGGAGTTTAATTTCCCTTGAGGGGCCTTTGTACAAAGGGTTGTCATCCCCCCGCCAACCCCTCACTATCCCCCATCCCCTCACTCTGGGCCATACCACACAGCCAGGATGAGCACCATTAACTGGCATGCTAATTTGTTGGAATCATTGCCTTTTGTCCCTCCCTCCCTCCACCCCTTTGTGTCCCTCCCTCCCCACCGCACCACCCTTAATTCCTGTCACTGCCTGCTTGCTAGATTTAGGTCAGACAGCCTCCAGCTTGAAAAATACATGTGGAAAGAGGGGGGTGAGGGGAGGGGGGGCAGCGGAGTATGAGAGAGAGAAGGACGCCTACTAGGATAATAAGGGAAAATTGCAGGGAGAGTGGGCCGGCAAAGGTAGAGGGAGGGGAGGAGAGAGCAATAACTGGAGAGCTGAAGAGGGAAAGAGATTGTTGGAGCATTCATTTGATATTGCCCAGTCAGATATTTCGCTTTAAAATGTATACCAAACAAAAACCATTGATTTCTAAGTTTAATAAACCACATAACTCTATGCACAAGGACTACTTTTAACAATTCCCCCAGGAAACTTTGCAAAAACACATTTACAGGAAGAACTGTGTAGAAACAAAGTTTTTAACAAACACATTTTTAATCTGCACAGTTTTGTTCCAGTAAATGTTTTACATTTTATGTGTACATTTTTCCAGTAGTCATTGTGCATAGAGTTGTATGGTTTGTTAAACTTTGAAATCAATCTTTTTTGTTTTGCATACATTCTAAAGTGAAAAAAATGTAGTCTCGGTGTAATTCCGTTTCCGTGGAAATGCCCTTAACAAATATACTGTGCCGAAGTTTACGCATACCTTTTCAGATGCAAGACAAAGCGGAGGTTTGATCTAAATGAGAAGGACTGTATGGGAGCATTGCTGCTAAGATGAGAACTGTTATTGTGTAGCGCGGCAGACAGAGTGCGGTGGGTCGCTGCGCACACAGCATTAACACATGGTCCTTTAATCCTCTCAGAGTTTGGCTGAGGACCGACGGCAAGTTAATGTAGACGCCAATCAAGACAAATTACATTCTCCTCAACTGATCGTCATGGCATCTGGTCTGATGGAGCGAGGTACTGGTTATATGACTCGGAGGATCTGGCTGCATTACACACACATACACACGTAGCTGAGTGAACGGTGGAGGATTCCACGTGGGAAAATGTGTCAGATACACTAACCGTGTGATGTCTCAGATCAATATTCCTGACACGCACACTGTGAATGACTGACTACCCCACACACACACACTCTCCACTTAGCTGCCCTGAAACACACTCAGATGCTCTACCCCACACAGATCCAGGTCACACACAGCCCTGCTCCAACCCCCCCAGTATTAGGGACCGGCACAGAACTGTAAACACACACACTCACTGTACACACACACTCACTGTACACACACACACTCACTGTACACACACACACACACACACACACACACACACACTCATATAAACCTTTGGGCCCACTTCTTATTCCAACACCCTGGGATTCACAGGATTATCAGCAAAGCATTCCCTAGATCAGCACTCGTACTTAGATGCTTTATGACCATGGGCCCTGCCACTGAAGACCTATTGGTTCCCAAATAAACATTCTTGGGGTGGGGGGGGGGGGGGGGTGAGGACAAGACAGAGCTTTATTCTAGTGGTTGCACCTCCAAAACAAACTCAATCACTTCCTCCTGCATTCATTCCATTGTAAAGGTGCCCTCCCTGCGGTGTCATCCTCTCTACAGCACCACTTCAAGGGCCAGTTCACCTGAACCTCCAGCTCCAGTCAAAGGCACAACTGTTGAAAAGCTCGGAATAGCTTTGAGCACATATGTACCAAGCGTCTCATAGTTGGAATGCTGATCTATGATCAGGTCCCCATATCCATTCATTATAATCTAAAAAAAAAAAAAAAAAAACTGACCCTAAATCAGCACTTCATGAATACAGGCCTGGTGTCCAATGTCTTCTGGTTAGCTAGATGACATCTGTCAATGCAACCCACAATCTCAAGTCAAGGCAACGTATTCAACAACATCCTTATTATCCAGCCAACCTCGGACAGTCCATCCTGTGTGGCTGTCTCCTGAAACACAAAGACATGGGTGGAACAGCCAGACGCAGCCCCATTAATTTAGCCTAGCGCCGACGTGATGTGCTCTACAGTGAAAGGAATCAGAAGACCCATTCCAGTATGAGTAGCTAGAAGGACAACAGCACAGAGAGCAAGGCTTACCTCTTCACACAAGCTTGAGAGGCGGTTGCTACCTTTCCGAAAGCACCTAGTTGCAACACTTGCCCATCAAGCTCAAGAGCTCCAGCAAACAGGACATTAGTGCTTATCCCCCCACCACTGCTCAAGCCATTCACCAACACCAAATGGACAGAGCATGAAGTCAACTAACTGGTCAGTGTGGGGCCCCTCCCCCAACACGGGCCCTTTGAGGAATGGTTTGCGAAGAGTGCTGGGAAGGAGGGAGCTGAGTGAACAGAGGGGGGCCGGCCCAAGATTAGACATTCCTGAACATCACTACAGTGTCAGACAACACACTTTTACACTCCCCAAAATCCAACGCAGATGTGCTCACTCAATCGTGGAGACCCGGTTGCGCACACAGACATACTTGCTTAGCACGTAGACATAGAATTGTAAGGAATCATCATAGTGATGGCATCTGATAAAGTTTCATTGAGCATTCCCCAGCCTCAACCACTAATCTGGGAAACTCGAGTGCAGCTAGAGAAAGAAATCCCAGAAATATCAGACACGGTGATGACAGTTAGGAGGCAACACAGAATGCAGTCTCAGAACCACCTGGGTTTCCAAAAATGCACCACCTCTAGCTGCCTCTACTGGAACAAGCTAGAGAAGGGACTGAAACCAAAAAACTGTTTCAGCCTATTTGAATAGCAGGGGTGAAAGGTCCCCAGAGGGACAATAGCAATGGATCCCTCACAGAAACAGGATTTTGAGCTCCCCTCCCCCGATGCCCTTACTGCAGACATTATTCCATCTCCTGAAGAACAGGTAAGGTCAAGTCAATTATTTGGAACCACAGACAGAAGCAAATGGGACGAAACCCGAACTTGTCCAATAAGGAAGGCTCATTTCAGTTGCAAAACAGTTTCCATTGCAAAATCTTGCCTTAGTTGGCAACCCTTCAGAGAACACCGTCTCAGACTTTGAAAATTAATTCACTTGAGGTGAACATAGCAGCAGCATTAAAATAACCCTGAAAGAATCTCTTGATGTGATAAGCCTAACCGCCCTTTTCCCTCTACAATTGCTCAAACCGTTTGTCACTGAACCAAATCAAGGCAACAAGACGCAACAGTCAAAATAACTGCATTTAAGTTAACCTCAATGCCACCCTTATTTGTTTAGAGACATAGGTGACACGTATACTGCTTAGAATTCCCACGACAAGAGATGAAGGGGAGTCTGAGGAGCAGAGTGGCGAAAGAGATTTCAATTCACATTACATCCTTACCTTTCATTTCATTGTGACTGGCAACGTGACATTCTTGGTCCAAAGCTCAAATTGACCATAAATTTCACAGTAGCCACTAAGAACCAACTATGTAACAATCCGAGAAACTTTATCTAAAAAAATATTACCGTATAGATTAATGCAACCAAACCATATTACACTCCTGAGTAATGCAACAATTCACAAGTATGCGAATACGATGAAATGGTTTCATTTTCTTGTCCGTACACATTAAATTAGCTGACAATACACAGCTAACTCCTGCTAGCTAACAACATCCTTTAGATCAGTGATTCCCAAACTTTTTATAGTCCCGTACACCTTCAAACGTTCAACCTCCAGCTGCATACCCCCTCTAGCACCAGGGTCAGCGCGCTCTCAAATGTAGTTTTTTTGCCATCATTGTAAACCTGCCACACACAAACTATACAATACATTTATTAAACATAAGAATGAGTGTGAGTTGTCGTCACAACCCAGCTCGTGGAAAGTGACAAGGAGCACTTATAAGACCAGGACGCAAATAATAATAATCAATAATTTTGCTCTTTATTTAACCATCTTACATATAAAACCTTATTTGTTCATCGAAAATGGTGAACTCACCACAGGTTAATGAGAAGGGTGTGCTTGAAAGGATGCACATAACTCTGAAATGTTGGGTTGTATTGGAGAGACTCAGTCTTAAATAATTTCCCACACACAGTCTGTGCCTGTATTTAGTTTTCATGCTAGTGAGGGCCAAGAATCCACTCTCACATAGGTGCGTGGTTGCAAAGGGCATCAGTGTCTTAACACTCTGAGCACAGCCCAATCAAAAAATCTGGCAGTGGTTTCTGATAAAATTCAATTTTCACAGAACCGCTTGTTGCAATTTCAATGAGGCTCTCCTGTTCAGATATTGGTAAGTGGACTGGAGGCAGGGAATGAAAGGGATAACGAATCCAGTTGTTTGCATACCCAACTCACTCAGGTGCTTCACTATCACATTTGACATTGTCCGTAAGCTTGAGTTAATTTGCACACAAAAGATCATACAATGATGGAAAGACCTGTGTGTTGTCCTTGTTAATACAGACAGAAAATAACTACAACTTCTTAATCATAGCCTCAATATTGGCCCGCACACTGAATATAAACTCAGCAAAAAAGAAGCGTCCCTTTTTCAGGACCCTGTCTTTCAAAGATAATTCTTAAAAAATCCAAATAACTTCATTTATCTTCATTGTAAAGGGTTTAAACACTGTTTCCCATGCTTGATCAATGAATCATAAACAATTAATGAACATGCACCTGTGGAACGGTCGTTAACCTTTTTGGGATAGGGGGCAGCATTTTCACTTTTGGATGAATAGCGTGCCCAGAGTGAACTGCCTCCTACTCTGTCCCAGATGCTAATATATGCATATTATTATTAGTATTGGATAGAATACACTGAAGTTACTAAAACTGTTTGAATGATGTCTGTGAGTATTATAGAACTCATATGGCAGGCGAAAACCTGAGAAAATCTAACCAGGAAGTGTGACATCTGAGGTTTGTCGTTTTTCAAAGCTTGGCCTACCGAATACACATTGAGATATGAATTAGGTTGCACTTCCTAGGGCTTCCACTAGATGTCAACCATCTTTAGAAACTGGTTTGAGGATTCTACTATAAAGGAGGGGCTCATGAGACCTCTGAGTCAGTGGTCTGGCAGAGAGCCTCGGTTTCATGACTTGCGCCCCCGACAGAGTTACCTCTAGTTCCAATGCTTTTCTGAAGATAAGGTAATTCTCCGTTTGGAACATTGATGTATTATGTTAAAAACATCCTAACGATTGATTCCATACATCGTTTGACATGTTTCTAAAGGACTGTAGCGGAACTTTGAGTTTGTCTGGACGAAATGCTCGCGCCTCATGAAGATGGATTACTGGGTTGAACACGCTAACAACAAGTGGCTATTTGGACATAAATGATGGACTTTATGGAACAAATCAGTAATTTATTGTCAAACTGGGATTACTGGGAGTGCATTCTGATGAAGATCAAAGGTAAGTGAATATTTATGGTGTTGTTTCTAACTTTGTTGATTCCAAAATGGCGGATATTCCTCTGGCTGTTTTGGGCTCTGAGCGCCGTTCTCAGATTATGCTTTTTCCGTGAAGTTTTTTTGAAATCTGACACAGCGGTTGCATTAAGGAGAAGTCTTTCATTATGTGAATAACACTTGTATCTTTTATCAATGTTTATTATGAGTATTTCTACAAAATCACCGGATGTTTTGGAATCAAAACATTACTGCACATAAGGCTCCAATGTAAACAGATTTTTAGATATAAATATGCACATTATCGAACAAAACATACATGTATTGTGTAACATGATGTCCTATGAGTGTCATCTGATGAAGATCAAAGGATAGTGATTCATTTGATCTATATTTCTGCTTTTTGTGACTCCTATCTTTGGCTGGGAAAATGGCTGTGTTTTTTCAACTTGGCTATGACCTAACATATGTTGTGCTTTAGCTGTAAAGCATTTTTTTTTTTTTTTAAATCGGACACAATGGGTAGATTAACAAGATGTTTATCTTTCATTTGCTGTATTGGACAATGTGTGAAAGCTACATATTTCTAAAAAATATTTTTTGAATTTCGCTTTCTGCCTTTTCAGCGGAATGTTGTCGAGGGGTTGCTAGAAAGGTTAAGACATTAACAGCTTACAGACGTTAGGCAATTAAGGTCACAGTTATGAAAACTTAGGACACTAAAGAGGCCTTTCTACGGACTCTGAAAAACCAAAAGAAGATGCCCAGGGTCCCTGCTCATCTGTGTGAACATGCCTTAGGCAAGCAGGCATGAGAGGACTGCAGATGTGGTCAGGGCAATAAATTGCAATGTTCGTACTGTGGGACGCCTAAGTCAGCGCTACAGGGAGACAAGACGGACAGCTGATCGTCCTCGCAGTGACAGACCACGTGTAACAACACCTGCACAGGATAGGTATATCCGATCATCACACCTGCGGGACAGGTACAGGATGGCAACAACAACTGCCAGAGTTACACCAGGAAAACACAATCCCTCCATCAGTGCTCAGACTGTCCACAATAGGCTGAGAGAGGCTGGACAGAGGGCTTGTAGGCCTGTTGTAAGGCAGGTCCTCACCAGACATCACCGGCAACAACGTCACCTATGGGCACAAACTCACCGTCGCTTGACCAGACAGAACTGGCAAAAAGTGCTCTTCACTGACAAGTCGCGGGTTTGGTCTCACCAGGGGTGATGGTCAGATTCGCGTTTATTGTCAAAGGAATGAGCTTTACACCGAGGCCTGTACTCTGGAGTGAGATCAATTTGGAGTTGGAGGTTCCGTCATGATCTGGGGCGATGTGTCACAATTTAGGCTACACAGCTAGGTAACATTAGCTAGCAAGCTAGCTAAACAAAATAAATTTCTGCATCCTCCTCACAACGTGTTGGCTGTTAGCTGCATGTTGATGTTTAGCTAACCCATAGATAGTAGCTCTTAGGCTTACACTAGCGTATTAAAGGTATCTTAGAACAAACCAGGCTTCATTTGATCAATATCATGGAAGTCATTATATAAAAGGTCAAGGAAAATTGCAACTGAAAACGTTGACAATTCCCTGGGGAGTTGCTTCTTGCCTGGACTTTGTTGGTCAAGCCAAAACAATACATAAAAAAAGAAAAGAAAAACTCTGTTGAGAGTTAAATCTACGGCAACGATTTCAGAATGTAACATGTGGTTAATAGAATTTCAGGGGAAAAAAATAAAATAATCTATAAAACAAGTCTCAAAAACAAGGAAAAATATCTGTAGGCCTAAATTTCAGCTGTTTCAAAAACTTTGCTCTGCTATTAAAAATGTTACTGTAAGAGTGTTGGCTCAACGAGACAATTCTGTTTACACTGCCCTGCTTAGATAGGGGCAACTGTCGAGCGAAAGTCGTGCGCTACCTCCAAGTCTAGTAAGTATGAAGACCCTCTTAGTTATGGTTGACATTTTTTATACACGTATGCCCATGTCTATTAGTGATGGGGGGGTGGGGGGGAAGAAAAAAAAAATTATCTAGAAAGTTACGTCTCAATATTATTTTGCACCGATATTATATTGACATTTGACACCTAGCTAGTGCTAGTTGGCTGTACCTGCGCTAACACTCATCCTATAGCTTGTTTTCCATCACCTTTTTAAATAGTGAGCCTACATCTTTTCAGCACTTTTATTTACCTGACTGATCAAAACTTCTTTCACCTGGATTCACCTTGTCAGTCTGTCATGCAAAGAGCAGGTGTACATAATGTTTGTAAACTCGTGTATTATGCTCATAATAATAATAATAATAGTAAACCGTATGGCAGCAGCATACAGGGTGGGTGGGTGTATGCATGCATGCATGGTGATGAGTGTCTGTATTAGAGGTCGACCAATTAATCGGAATGGCTGATTAATTTTCATAACAAAATCAGTATTTGGCCAATTTATTTTTGTACACCTTTATTTAATCTTTATTTAACTAGGCAAGTCAGTTAAGAACACATTCTTACGTTCAATGACGGCCTAGGAACGGTGGGTTAACTGCCTTGTTCAGGGGCAGAACGACAGATTTTTACCTTGTCAGCTCGGGATTTAATCTTGCAACCTTACAGTTAACTTGCCCATCGCTCTAACCACCTGCCTCTCTTTGCACTCCACGAGGAGCCCGCCTGTTAAGCAAATGCAGTAAGCCAAGGTAAGTTGCTAGCTAGCATTAAACTTATCTTATAAAAAACAATCAATCAATCATAATCACTAGTTAACTACACATGGTTGATGATATTACTAGTTTATCTAGCGTGTCCTGCGTTGCATATAATCGATACGGTGTGTATTCGCGAAAAAGGACTGTCCTTGCTCCAATGTGTACCTAACCATAAACATTAATGCCTTTCTTAAAATCAATACACAGAAGTATATATATTTAAACCTGCTAAAAGGCAGGTAAAATTTAGCTAAAAGAAATCCAGGTTAGCAGGCAATATTAACCAGGTGAAATTGTGTAACTTCTCTTGCGTTCATTGCACGCAGAGTCAGGGTATATGCAACAGTTTGGGCTGCCTAATTTGCCAGAAATGTACCTAATTATGACATAACATTGAAGGTTGTGCAACATAACAGGAATATTTAGACTTATGGATGCCACCCGTTAGATAAAATACGGAACGGTTCCGTATTTCACTGAAAGAATAAACTTCTTGTTTTCGAGATGATAGTTTCTGGATTCAACAATATTAATGACCTAACGCTCGTATTTGTGTGTGTTATCATGTTATAATTAAGTCTATGATTTGATAGAGCAGTCTGACTGAGCGATGGTAGGCACCAGCAGGCTCGTAAGCAATCATTCAAACAGCACTTTCCTGCATTTGCCAGCAGCTCTTTGCTGTGCTTCAAGCATTGCGCTGTTTATGACTTCAAGCCCATCAACTCCCGAGATTAGGCTGGTGTAACCGATGTGAAATGGCTAGCTAGTTAGCGAGGTGCGCACTAATAGCGTTTCAAAAGTCACTCGCTCTGAGACTTGGAGTAGTTATTCCCCTTGCTCTGCATGGGTAACGCTGCTTCGAGGGTGGCTGTTGTCGATGTGTTCCTGGTTTGAGCCCAGGTAGGTGCGAGGAGAGGGACGGAAGCTATACTGTTACACTGGCAATACTAAAGTGCCTATAAGAACATCCAATAGTCAAAGGTATATGAAATACAAATGGTATGGAGAGAAATAGTCCTACAACCTAAAACGTATTACCTGGGAATATTGAAGACTCATGCTTCAATTGCTCATGTTCTGAGCAAGGAACGTAAACGTTAGCTTTTTTACATGGCACATATTGCACTTTTACTTTCATCTCCAACACTTTGTTTTTGCATTATTTAAACCAAATTGAACATGTTTCATTATTATTAAGTTAAAATAAGTGTTCATTCAGTATTGTTGTAATTGTCATTATTACAAATAAATAAATAAATAAATAATAAAGTATAAAAAATTAATCGGTATCGGCTTTTTTTGGTCGTCCAATAATCAATATCGGCGTTGAAAAATCATAATCGGTCGACCTCTACTAGTAATATCATCAACCATGTGTAGTTAACTAGTGATTATGATTGATTGTTTTTTATAAGATTAGTTTAATGCTAGCTAGCAACTTACCTTGGCTTACTGCATTCGCTTAACAGGCAGTCTCCTTATGGAGTGCAACGAGAGAGAGGCAGGTCATTATTGCATTGGACTAGTTAACTGTAAGGTTGCAATATTGGATCCCCCAAGCTGACAAGGTGAAAATCTGTCGTTCTGCCCCTGAACGAGGCAGTTAACCCACATTTCCTAGGTCGTCATTGAAAATAAGAATGTGTTCTTAACTGACTTGCCTAGTTAAATAAAAAAGGTATAAAAATTATTTTTTTAAATAAAAACAGGCAAAAATACCGATTTCCGATTGTTATGAAAACCTGAAATAGGCCCTAATTAAAAAAAAAAATTGGCCATTCCGATTAAATCGGTCGACCTCTAATCTATATATCTATACATATAGACACACACAGTTGAAAGTGCATGTCAGAGCAAAAACCAATCCATGAGGTTGAAAGAATTGTCCATAGCACTCCGAGACAGGATTGTGTCGAGGCACAGAACTGGGGAAGGGTACACAAACATTTCTGCAGCATTGAAGGTCCCCAAGAACACAGTGGCCTCCATTTTTAAATGGAAGAAGTTTGGAACCACCAAGGCTCTTCTTAGAGCTGGCCGCCCGGCCAAACTGAGAAATCGGTGGAGAATATCTTAGTCAGGGAGGTGACCAAGAACCCAATGGGCACTTTGACAGAGCTCCAGAGTTCCTCTGGAGATGGGAGAACCTTCCAGAAGGACAATCATCTCTGCAGCACTCCACCAATTAGGCGGATGTGTCACAGCATCATCGGACTGAGCTTGTTGTCATTGCAGGTAATCTCAACTCTGTGCGTTACAGGGAAGAAAGACATCCTCCTCCCTCATGTGGGACCCTTCCTGCAGGCTCATCCTGACATGACCCTCCAGCATGACAATGCCACCAGCCATACTGCTTGTTCTGTGCGAGATTTCCTGCAAGACACAAATGTATGTGTTCTGCCATGGCCAGCAAAGAGCCCTGATCTCAATCCCATTGAGCACATCTGGGACCTGTTGCACCTAAAAGGACTCTTACCATGTGAAACAAGATTCTCTAGTCTGATGAAACCAAGATTGAACTCTTTGGCCTGAATGCCAAGCGTCACGTCTGTAAGAAACATAGCACACTCCCTTCGGTGAAGCATGGTGGTGGCAGCATCATGCTGTGGGGATATTTTTCAGCGGCAGGGACTGGGAGACTAGTCAAGATCGAGGGTAAGATAAACATAGCCAAGTACAGAGAGATCCTTGATGAAAACCTACTCTAGAGTGCTCAGGACCTCAGACTGGGGCAAAGGTTCACCTTCCAACAGGACAACGACCCTAAGCACACAGCCAAGACAACGCAGGAGTCTCTGAATGTACTTGAGTGGCCCAGTCAGAGCCCGGACTTGAACCCGATCTAAAATCTCTGGAGACCTGAAAATAGCTGTACACTGACACTTCTTATCTAACCTGACACTTCTTATCCAACCTGACAGAGCTTGAGAGGATCTGCAGAGAATGGGAGAAACTCCCCAATTTGGGTGTGCCAAGCATGTAGTGTCATACCCAAGAAGACTCAATGCTGTAAATCGCTGCAAAAATGTCTTAAAACCTGTTTTTGATTCATCATTATGGGGTATTGTGTGTAGATGAGGATTTTTTTTTATTTAATCAATTAAGGCAGTAAGTAACAACATTTGTAAAAATTCAAGGGTTCTGAATACTTTCCGAATGCACTGTATATTCTTTAAGAATCAATGGATACATTTCATAAATTTATAAGTCCAAAAATGGATGTAGTAACTGCTGATTGCCCATTTAAGATTTGAATGTCTATTTCAGACTCAGGCTCTCGAGTGGCGCAGCGGTCTAAGGCACTGCATCTCAGTGCAAGAGAAGTCACTATAGTTGCTGTTTATTTTATGTCTTAACTGACTTGCCTAGTTTTTTTTTTATAAACATCCATAACTGTAGTTTTTTCCTCTCTATTCAGCAAAGACTTTCCTTTGAAATGGCTAACAATGTTGACCTAAGACTTACAAACTGAGACTTTTAATAATATGTTGTCTCTCAAAAATCCAATTTCATGTAGCATCCATAACTCGTCTTGCATGCTTTATTTCTCCAACATGGTAATATTTTAAAAGGTCTGCTTTTTGGGGTAAACACTACTATAGACACACACATCAAAATTTGTATTTATATTTTGTTTGTCCATTCTGTGAGACATGAAAGTTGTGATTTTGTGTGCAAATGTAAAGTCCATAACACTGGAATCTCCCATAATCAACAGGGGCAATTGGTTTTCGCCGCCGGCCTCCCCCTCTCTCTCCAAATGAGTGTGAGTGAATGTGAAAATGTTGGCTCTGGCTCCGACTGTGGGCCAATCCCAAATGGCACTCTAGTGGGCTCTGGTCAAAAGGAGTGTATTATTTAGGGTATAGGGTTCCATTTGGGGCGCATACACTATGCTGAGCACATCTGCAAGGCTGACTGACTCACTCTACCCAGCTAAGGGACCAGGGGAGTGCAGATGCTTTTACACAAACTACAGAATCAACAAAATTACTGGTGCAGCATACATAAAAAGACCCCCCCCCCCCCTCCTCTCGTTCTCACTAACTAGTACTGTATCTGGCTGGCTGCCTGGTAGTGAGCTCTTGAAGACACTGTCATTACAGGCCACCTTCACAGGTAGAGAAGAGGTAGAGGCTGGCATCTAGCAAACAACCAGCGCACTACTTTGACAACAAAACTAAAATGTACATACCGATAAACCAAACTCACATGCATAAAGCTTAGGCTAAAACATTATTTTTAAACAAATTAATTCTTTGAGGTAAAAATATAGGTGTATGGCAGAATGTCACAATGATAAGCATGCAATTGTTTCTACATCACATGAGATGTTTAACAAGGAAATGAGTTAGCTGGAGAGATAAAATGTCCCCCAGCACCCCCAAATACCAGGTCAAAGGTTGAGTGATGTCAGCAGAACATGCAGTACTTATGGGAATTTATTTAAAGATGGGCAAGTTAACAACAACAACCACCTTCACCCCAGAAGCATTAGTTACAACTCATTACTCAAGTAAGTCATCAGAATCATAAAGCCATATGGGAATGCCAACAACACGTAATTGGATGACAAGGCAGCAAGACTTTGCCATTGCCTGCCCCCCCCCCACCCAAAGAAAATATTAGACCTTCATATAAATGAATTAAAAAAAAACTGTTCTCATTAGTTTACAGTTGGGTGTATTTGAACTGGTATGCCCAGTCATCACAGGTGTGTTCACTTTTAATCCATTCCAAAGTGCACATATTCCTCTCTGTATAAACTTGGGCAGAGAGTGGTTGTGCTGTGCCGGCCCTGCCCTCTTTCTCTTCCCTGCTGCACCGTGACTCCCCTTGCACACAGTCACTGGCCCCTTCCTACTTCGAAGTAAAAAAACAGCTTGACTGCTGACTGATCGGCACCGACAGGAGCAACTCATTGGGAGTCGGCTGCACACACAGACACTGGCTGCCTGCTGCACGGGACCTTGTCAAAGTGTGTGTGTGTGTGGGGAGGGGGGGGGGGGGGGGCTCGGCAACAAAGCGAGCGGTTCCTCATTCAGAATACATACAAAGACACTTCTCTAGTGAGACATGGGAACATGCATCACTTCAGAGTTAATACTGTTAACAGCCTTTGTGTGTTATGACTTGGGAGGTACAGACCCATCAATAGAGGTGGCTCTCTTCAGTGTCTGTTAATCAGTCCTGATGGACCATCCACTCCATTGCAGGCCAACTGGAATTTATGTCATCGAACCTGTAGCTGCACACATGCTCTGAGGGAGGTATTTGCAGACGCCTTAAGTGCAAATGTTTCCCACCCACAGGAAGGTCTTGGACTGGGACTTGATACAAAGTTCAAATCACAACATTGGTGTATCAGACACCCACGTGAGCGAGTGTGTTCATAGTAATAGTATAAAATGTAGCTACTCCTTCGCTTGGTCATGATTCTTTGTCAACAAGGCAGCTGGAAAACACTTGTAGTTCCTAGGGGAAACTTAGGAGAAACCTCAAACCCACTACCCATTTTAATACACACACTGCACACATAGGCAGAGAACCCTCCCAATTCCCAACCCGCAGATCAGTCATATCAACTGCTGCTTACAAGCTTTATTTTTAGTTAAGTCCTCAGTCACTCACCACCACCAATGTTTCTGAACATAGATGTACAGTCGTGGCCAAATGTTGAGAATGACACAAATATACATTTTTAACCAAGTCTGCTGCCTCTGTTTGTATGATGGCAATTTGCATATACTCCAGAATGTTATGAAGAGTGATCAAGTGAATTACAATTAATTGCAAAGTCCCTCTTTACCATGCAAATTAACTGAATCCCAAAAAAACATTTCCACTGCATTTCAGCCCTGTCCCAAAAGGACCAGCTGACATGTCAGTGATTCTCTCATTAACACAGGTGTGAGTGTTGACGAGGACAAGGCTGGAGATCACTCTGTCATGCTGATTGAGTTTGAATAACAGACTGGAAGCTTCAAAAGGAGGGTGGTGCTTGGAATCATTGTTCTTCCTCTGTCAACTATGGTTACCTGCAAGGAAACATGTGCCGTCATCATTGCTTTTCACAAAAAGGGCTTCACAGGCAAGGATACTAATGCCAGTAAGATTGCACCTAAATCAACCAATTATCAGATCATCAAGAACTTCAAGGACAGCGGTTGAATTGTTGTGAAGAAGGCTTTAGAGCACCCAAGAAAGTTCAGCAAGCGCCAGGATCATCTCCTAAAGTTGATTTAGCTGCAGGATCGGGGCACCACCAGTACAGAGCTTGCTCAGGAATGGCAGCAGGCAGGTGTGAGTGCATCTGCACGCACAGTGAGGCGAAGACTTTTGGAGGATGGCCTGGTGTCAAGAAGGGCAGCAAAGAAGACATTTCTCTCCTGGTAAAACACCATGGACAGACTGATATTCTGCAAAAGGTAAAGGGATTGGACTGCTGAGGACTGGGGTAAAGTCATTTTCTCTGATGAATCCCCTTTCCGATTGTTTAGGGCATCCGGAAAAAAGAAGACAAAGTGAGCGCTACCATCAGTCCTGTGTCATGCCAACAGTAAATAATTCTGAGACCATTCATCTGTGGGGTTGCTTCTTAGCCAAGGGAGTGGGCTCACTCACAATTTTGCCTAAGAACACAGCCATGAATAAAGAATGGTACCAACACATCCTCCGAGAGCAACTCCTCCCAACCATCCAGGAACAGTTTGGTGACGAACAATGCCTTTTCCAGCATGATGGAGCACCTTGCCATAAGGCAAAAGTGATAACTAAGTGGCTCGGGGAACAAAACATTTATATTTTGGGTCCATGGCCAGGAAACTCCCCAGACCTTAATCACATTGAGAACTTGTGGTCAATCCTCAAGAGGCGAGTGGACAACCAAAAACCCACAAATTCTGACAAACTCCAAGCATGGATTGTGCAAGAATGGGCTGCCATCAGTCAGGATGTGGCCCAGAAGTTAATTGACAGCCTGCCAGGGCGGATTGCAGTGCTCTTGAAAAAGAAGGGTCAACACTGCAAATATTGACTCTTTGCATCAACTTCATTTAAATTGTCAATAAAAGCCTTTGACACTTATGAAATGCTTGTAATTATACTTCGGTATTCCATAGTAACATCTGACAAAAATATCTAAAGACACTGAAACAGAGAACAAATTAATATTTGTGTCATTCTCAAAACGTTCGGCCACGACTGTACACAAACAAAAGTGATTCAAAAGACCGTGGAAAGCTGTGCAAAACTGATTAATCTTATTGAATTATATGATAGAGATGAAGGGGGACGTCGACAGAGAGTGAAGAACAAAGGACAAAAAGTGTCGATCTGGGGGGCTGCATTCCCACAGGTCCCGACAGATAATTGCGGCACGGTCTACATTTTTCGTTTTGCGGGCGGGAGAGGGCGGTCAGACTGGGATGAAAATATTTTTGTAGTCCTGCAGATTATTTGGAAACGTTTTCTTTCTAATTTGTATGCGTTAGCCTACCTATTGTATTAAAAGCACATCTCGGTCTACCCATGTGAGAGACGAAGACTCGGTCTCAACATTTAAGTCTTTATTGAAGACTCATCTCTTCAGTAGGTCCTATGATTGAGTGTAGTCTGGCCCAGGAGTGTGAAGGTGAACGGAAAGGCACTGGAGCAGCGAACCGCCCTTGCCGTCTCTGCCTGGCCGGTTCCCCTCTTTCCACTGGGATTCTCTGCCTCTAACCCTATTACAGGGGCTGAGACACTGGCTTACTGGTGCTCTTCCATGCCGTCCCTAGGAGCGGTGCATCACTTGAGTGGGTTGAGTCACTGACGTGATCTTCCTGTCTGGGTTGGCGCCCCCCCTTGGGTTGTGCCGTGGCGGAGATCTTTGTGTGCTATACTGGGCCTGGTCTCAGGATGGTAAATTGTTGGTTGAAGATATCCCTCTAGTGGTGTGGGGGCTGTGCTTTGGCAAAGTGTGTGGGGTTATATCCTGCCTGTTTGGCCCTGTCCGGGGGTATCGTCGGATGGGTCCACAGTGTCTCCCGAACCCTCCTGTCTCAGCCTCCAGTATTCATGCTGATGTGCCGGGGGCCTAGAGTCAGTCTGTTATATCTGGAGTATTTCCCCGGTCTTATCCGGTGCCCTGTGTGAATTTAAGTATGCTCTCTCCAATTCTCTCTCTCTCGCTCTCTCTTTCTCTCTCTCAGAGGACCTGAGCCCTAGGACCATGCCTCAGGACTACCTGGCCTGATGACTCCTTGCTGTCCCCAGTCCACCTGGCCGTGCTGCTGCTCCAGTTTCAACTATTCTGCCTCCGGCTATGGATCCCTGACCTGTTCACCGGACGTGCTACCTGTCCCAGACCTGCTGTTTTCAACTCTCTAGAGACAGCAGGAGTGGTAGAGATACTCTGAATGATCGGCTATGAAAAGCCAACTGACATTTACTCCTGAGGTGCACCCTGTACAACCACTGATTATTATTATTATTACTACTTGACCCTGCTGGTCATCTATGAACATTTGAACATCTTGGCCATGTTCTGTTATAATCTCCACCTGGCACAGCCAGAAGAGGACTGGCCACCCATCGTAGCCTGGTTCCTCTCTAGGTTTCTTCCTAGGTTCTGGCCTTTCTAGGGAGTTTTTCCTAGCCACCGTGCTTCTACACCTGCGTTGCTTGTTGTACAGCACTTTTGAGATATCAGCTGATGTAACAAGGGCTTCATAAATAAATGTGATTTGATCTTGATTGTATTATTCACACACACTCAAAATACGCTGCGTCAACTTCAGTAGCCTACCTGTCCTCTTCTAGTTGGGCATGTGAGATGAAGTGCGCCTAGTATACACTACACGACCAAGAGTATGTGGACACCCCTTCAAATGAATGGATTTGAATGGATTTGAACACCGCCATGCAATCTCCATAGACAAACATTGGCAGTAGAATGGCCTTACTGAAGAGCTCAGTGACTTTCAACCTGGCACCGTCATAGGATGCCACCTTTCCAACTAGTCAGTTCATCAAATTTCTGCCTTGCTAGAGGTGCCCCTGTCAACTGTAAGTGCTGTTATTGTAAAGTGGAAATGTCTAGGAGCAACAACAGCTCAGCCACAAAGTGGTAGGCCACACAAGCTCACAGAACTGGACCGCCGAGTGCTGAAGCGTGTAAGCACATAAAAATCTGTCCTCGGTTGCAACTCACTACCGAGTTCCAAACTGCCTCAAAGCAACAACGGCAGAATAACTGTTCGTCGGGAGCTTCATGAAATGAGTTTCCATGGCCGAGCAGCTGCACACAAGCGTAATCAGTGGAAACAGTGGATCAGTGGAAACGCGTTCGCTGGAGTGATGAATCACTCTTCACCATCTAGCAGTCAGACGGACTAATCTGGGTTTAGCAGATACCAGGAGAACGCTACCTGCCCCAATGCATAGTGCCAACTGTCAAATTTGGTGGAGGATGAATAATGGTCCAGGGCTGTTTTTCATGGTTTGGGCAAGGCCCCTTAGTTAAATCTTAACGCTACAATATACAATGACATTCTAGACAATTCTGTGCTTCCAACATTGTGGCAACAGTTTGGGGAAGGCCCTTTGATGTTTCATCATGACAATGCCCCCTGTGCACAAATTGAGGTCTGTACAGAAATGGTTTATCGAGATCGGTGTGGAAGAACTTGACTGGCCTGCACAGAGCCCTGACCTCAACCCCATTGAACACATTTGGGATGAATTGGAACGCCGACTATAACCCAGGACTAATTGTCCAACATCGGAGCCTGACCTCACTAATGCTTGTGGCTGAATGGAAGCAAGTCCACGCAGCAATGTTCCAACATCTAGTGGAAAGCCTTACCAGAAGAGTGGAGGCTGTTAGAGCTGCAAAGGGGGAGGGGGGGGAAGAGATGTTCGACAAGCAGGTGTTCACATATATTTGGTTATGTAGTGTATATATTTTCCTGAAGGGGCGCCATCGATTTTCATTTCAGAGAGGTCAGATTTTCTCCATGTAACCCTTATTATGACTAAAGTTCACTCACAAGTAAAAACTCAAACAGGCAGTACCAGTGACACACTCAATACGGAAGTAGTCTGATGATTATGCTAAGCTAAAGGACTGTTTTGCTAGAACAGACTGGAATATGTTCTGGGATTCATCCGATAATATTGACAAGTTCACCACATCAGTCACCGGCTTCATTAATAAGTGCATCGAGAACAATCCCAACCAGAAGCCATAAATTACAGGCACCATCCACACTGAGCTAAAGGCTAGAGCTGCAGCTTTCAAGGTAGCGGGAGCCACGCTCATTGAAATCCGCTACGACATCTGACGAGCCATCAAACAGTCAAAAGTCAATGCAGAATTAAGATTGAATCTTACTACGCTGGCTCTGACGCTTGTCAGATGTGTCAGGGCTTGAGAGCAACAGCTGTTCCGGGTGACTGTGTGAACTTGCATTCTGTAGCTGATGTGAGTAAGACCATCAAACAGGTTAACATTCACAAGGCCGTGGGGCCAGACGGATTAACCAGATGCGTACTCAGAGCATGCGCTGACCAGCTGCCAAGTGTCTTCACTGACATTTCACACTTCACAGTTGGCACAATCTCAATTGCACCCCACACTGCATTTTCCCACCTGGACAAGAGAAACATCTACACAAGATCCCTGTTCATTGGCCATAGCTCAGCACCATATTGCCCTCCAAGCTCATCACTAAGCTCAGAACCCTGGGACTGAACACCTCCCTCTGCAACTGGATCCTGGACTTCCTGACGGGCCACCCCCAGGTGGCGAGGGTAGGCAACAACACATCCACCAAGCAGACCCTCAACACGTGGGCCCCTCAGGGGTGCGTGCCTAGTACTCCCTGTTCACCCACGACTGCATGGCTGCACACGTCTCCAACATCATTAAGTTGGCTGATGACACGTGGTTGGCCTGATCACCGACAATGAGACATCCTATAGGGAGGAGGTCAGTGACCTGGCAATGTGGTGCCAAGACAACAACCTCTCCCTCAGCAAGACAAAAGGAGCGGATTGTGGACTACAGGAAACAGAGGGCCGAGCACACCCCTATCTACATCGACGGGGCTGTAGTGGAGTGGGTCGAGAGCTTCAAGTTCCTCGGTCCACATTACTAAGGAATTATCATGGTCCACATTTTACGTAATTATGACATAACATTGAACATTGAAGGTTGTGCAACATAACAGGAATATTTAGAGTTACGGATGCCACCCGTTAGATAAAATACAGAATGGTTCTGTATTTCACTGAAAGAATAAACGTCTTGTTTTCGAGATGATAGTTTCCGGATTCAACCATATTAATGACCTAAGGCTCGTATTTCTGTGTGTTATCATGTTATAACTAAGTCTATGATTTGATAGAGCAGTCTGACTGAGCGATGGTAGGCACCAGCAGGCTCGTAAGCATTCATTCAAACAGCACTTTTGTGCGTTTGCCAGGAGCTGTTTATGACTTCAAGCCTATCAACTCCCGAGATTAGGCTAGTGTAACCGATGTGAAATGGCTAGCTAGTTAGCGGGGTGCGCACTAATAGCGTTTCTAACATCACTCGCTCTGAGACTTGGAGTGGTTGTTCCCCTTGCTCAGCAAGGGCCGCGGCTTTTGTGGAGCGATGGGTAACGCTGCTTCGAGGGTGGCTGTTGTCATTGTGTTCCTGGTTTGAGCCCAGGGAGGAGCGAGGAGAGGGACGGAAGCAATACTGTTACACTGGCATAAGTGCCTATAAGAACATACAATAGTCAAAGGTTAATGAAATACAAATGGTATAGAGAGAAATAGTCCTATAATTCCTATAATAACTACAACCTAAAAGTTCTTACCTGGGAATATTGAAGACTCGTGTTAAAAGGAGCCACCAGCTTCCATATGTTCTCATGTTCAGAGCAAGGAACATAAAAGTTAGCTTTTTTACATGGCACATATTGCACTTTTACTTTCTTCTCCAACACTTTGTTTTTGCATTATTTAAACATGTTTCATTATTTATTTGTGACTAAATTGATTTTATTGATGTATTGTATTAAAATAATTGTTCATTCAGTATTGTCATTATTACAAATTTAAAAAAAAATTCTGCCAATTAATCAGTATCGGCTTTTTTTTGGTCCTGCAATAAATCGGTATCGCCGTTGAAAAATCATAATCGGTCGACCTCTATTGTGCACCAATGAAATTGGGTATCGGACTGCTCAGTGACATCCACAGAACACAGCCATGTAGAGTTTTCACAAATATTAGCGTATCTGCTCTTACTGCAGGACTCTGAAACCACTGAAATTAGCCACACTAGCTCCCAATGTTCAATACACATAGTAGTTTAGTTTATTAATTTTACCATTTTAAAAACAAGCACACATAAAACTTGAAAGACACATGCACATGAGTAAAACCATTGAGGATAGTGGATAATCATTATTGTGGCTAGCTTCACATAGGTAGGGACAAGCGATTACCAGGGCCAAGTCCAGCAGGAGGAGAGACAACATTTGCCAACGTTCAGACAGAAATGTATTATGTATAATAAACATGCCCCTGATTCTAAGGAATCGTGTCAGTTATATTCCTGGCATTTCTATCTGCAACATGCCAAAGAGTTTTTGTACTGAACACAGCAGTGGTACATGGATAAAATCACCGGGGAAGCCAATCCAGAATGATTTGCCATATTACAGCTAGAGGTCGACTGATTAATCGGCATGGCCGATTAATTAGGTTCGATTTCAAGTTTCCATAGTAGGTAATCGGCCTTTTTGGACACCAATTATATTGTAATCCATGAGGAAACTGTGTGGCAGACTGACCAGCGTCAAAAGGACCTTGTGGCTGCAATGAGCCATGGTAAGTTGCTAGCTAGAATTAAACTTATCTTATAAAAAAACCAATCAATCTTCACATAATCACTAGTTAACTACACATGGTTGATGATATTGCTACGTTAACTAGCTTGTCCTGCGTTGCATATAATCAATGCGGTGCCTGTTAATTTATCATCGAATCCCAGCCTAATTAAACTTTGCCAAACGGGTGATTTAACAAAAGTGTAATTTGCGAAAAAAAAAGCACATTCGTTCCACAAATTTACCTAATCATAAACATCAATGCCTTTCTTAAAATCAATACACAGAAGTATATTTTTTTAAACCTGCACATTTAGTTAAAAGAAATGCATGTTAGCAGGCAATATTAACTAGGGAAATTGTGTCAGTTCTCTTGCGTTCAGTGCAAGCAGGGTCAGGGTATATGCAACAGATTGGGTTGCCTGGCTCGATGCGAACTGTGTTTCTTCCTAACAAAGGCCGTAATTAATTTGCCAGAATTTTACATAATTATGACATAACATTGAAGGTTGTGCAATGTAACAGCACCCGTTCTACAAAATACGTAATGGTTCCGTATTTCACTGAATGAAAAAACATTTTGTTTCCTAAATTATAGTTTCCGTATTTTACCATATAATGACCAATGGCTCATATTTCTGTGTGTTTATTATAATTAAGTCATCATTTTATATTTCATAGAGCAGTCTGACTGAGTGGTAGGCAGCAGCAGGCTCGTAATCATTCATTCAAACAGCACTTTACTGCGTTTGCGAGTAGCTCTTAGCAATGTTTGATGCACAGCATTGTTTATGACTTCAAGCCTATCAACTCCCGAGATTAGGCTGGCAATACTGAAGTGCCTATAAGTCAAAGGTATATGAAATACAAATGGTATAGATAGAAATAGTCGACGTGTTATAATTCCTATAATAACTACAACCTAAAACTTCTTAACTGGGAATATTGAACTCCAGCTTTCATATGTTCTAATGTTCTGAGCAAGGAACTTAAAACGTTAGCTTTTGTACACGGCACATAATGCACTTTTACTTTCTTCTCCAACACTGTGTTTTCATTATTTAAACCAAATTGAACATGTTTCATTATTTATTTGAGACTAAATAGATTTTATTAAGTTAAAATAAAAGCGTTCATTGTTCATTCAGCATTTTTGTAATTGTCATTATTACAAACATATGGGGGAAAATATATATATATTTTTTTTTAATCGTCCGATTAATCGGTATCGGCATTGAAAAATCATAATCGGTCGACCTGTAATTGTAACCCGTGTGTTGTGATAATTGTGTCGTTTTCTCTATAATCTGTTAGTTCATATACCTTGCGACCATGGTATATAGGCCTAAGGCTGAGACAATGAGAAGACACAGTGTCAGAATAAATTCAACCACACATTTGTTTCATTACAACACCGGAGAACAACATCTGTCCTGTGAAGTCCACAAAACACAATTGTATTAACTAACAGTGACATGATCTTCAGCATGGGGCGGCAGGGTAGCCTAGTGGTTGGAGCGTTGGACTAGTAACCGAAAGGTTGCAAGTTCAAATCCCCAAGCTGACAAGGTACAAATCTGTCGTTCGTCGTTCTGCCCCTGAACAGGCAGTTAACCCACTGTTTCGAGGCAGTCATTGAAAATAAGAATTTGTTCTTAACTCACTTAAAGGTAAAAATAAAAAATAAATGGTCGCAAAGAAAACAGGAGCTGCCGCCACTATTCCAGCACCATTTCAATATCATCGAATCACCTATGCTTAGTCTAATACGGTGGTAACTAAAAAATACCAACATTTTGTCCAATCAATGTTGGCTAAATATGATGTGGCTGTCCAATACGGTGGTAATGTGTGTGCGCGCAAGTGGAAAAAAAACATGTTGACTCACCCTATGTAGAGAAACGCAAATGCCATCCTCCTCTTTCATGTTGGCTAAACGGTCTATGACTCTGTCATACAGTACACACTTTTAGTTTTTGTTGTCCTAGGCTACCTGGCTGAAATACTTGCTGGCTAGCCTAACTTCCTTTCATGGGCAACGATACGCCACGGCAGCTAGTTAACATTAGTATACTACCTCTAGCTACATGTTGAACTTCCATGCTCTCAGGTCAGGGGCAAAATGTATGAAATGTATGGTTGGATCAGAATTGGCATTATAATCAGTGGATAGTACGGAGAAATAAGTCAAACCACAAGTCCAAATCACAATCCATGTCTAATTTAGGAAAGGGACGATTTTAGCTAGCTAGCCAGCCACTGTAGGACAACAATTCACTTTTTTTTCTGGAAATAATGTCATTTGGCTTGTGATATGATTGGTCTGAAGCCAGGGAGGCGACACCGTTGCTGGTTTCCCTTGCATTCAATGCTACGGGCTGCAACAATGTCATACTCTTTCTGACTGGACAGCATCAGACAGATACGCTACACATAGTGAGACAGAGGGGCACTGTTCCGTTCGCTCGGATGCTTTCTCCGGTGAAATACATTCAGCCTCTTGCGAATTGGAAAAATTTATGAAACACAGAGGCTAAAGAATAAAGTATTTGGTGTTTTTTTCCGGGAAGTCTGGCTTCCCTTGGCAACCATGAATAGGTAGCAGGTAGCCTAGTGGTTAGAGCGTTGGACTAGTAACCGAAAGGTTGCAAGATTGAATCCCTGAGCTGACAAGGTAAAAATCTGTAGTTCCGCCCATGAACAAGGCAGTTAACCCACTGTTCATAGGCCATCATTGAAAATAAGAATTTGTTCTTAACTGACTTGCCTAGTTAAATAAAGGTAAAATAAATAAAAAAATACACTTTCCCAAATTGGATCCTTTGTTTCCATTCTGCTCCTCCCTTCCTATAGGCAGAAATTCAAACAGGGAGTACCCGTGCTAAGGTCTATTCAACCCTGGTCTGGCCTATCCGAATCCACGCTTCAAGATTGTTTTGATCACGCGAACTGGAATATGTTCCAGGTTGCGTCTGAGAATAACATTGAGGTATACACTGACACGGTGACTGAGTTCAACAGGAAGTGTATAGGGAATGTTACCATTGTGACTATTAAAACCTTCCCAAACTCAAAACCACAGATAGATGGCAGCATTCGCACAAAACTGAAAGTGTGAACCAGTGCATTTAACCACAGCAAGGTGGGACTCCAGACAATTACAGATTAGAAAGGGAAAACAAGCCACGTCGCGGAAACCAACGCTTTGCTCCCGGACAAGCTAAACACCTTCTTCACCCTCCTTAAAGATAACACAGTGCCACCGATGCAGCCCGCTCCCGAGGACTGTGGGGGTGCTCGTTCTCCGTGGCCGACGTGGGTAAGTCTGCTGTCCTCACTTGCTCCAACATGTCCACCATTGTTCCTATACCCAAGAAAGCAAAGGTAACTGAACTAAATGACTATCGCCCTGTAGTATTCACTCATGTCATTATGAAGTGCTTTGAGAGGCTGGTTAAGGGTCATATCACCACCACCTTACCTGACGCCCTAGACCCACTTCAATTTGCATACCACCCCAATAGATCCACAGACGATGCAATCACTGCATCTGGACAAGAGGAATACCTATGTAAGATCGCTGTTCATTGACTACAACTCAGCCTTCAACACCATAGTACCCTCCTAGCCCAGGCCCTTGGTCTGAACCCTAACCTGTGCAACTGGGTCGTGGACTTCCTGACAGGCCAACCCCAACAACACCTCTACTGCACTGATCCTCAACACCAGGGGCCTCATATGCGTGTATGCTCAGTCCCCTCCTGTACTCCCTGTTCACCCATGACTGGGTGGCCACGCACAACTCCAACTCGATCATCAAGTTTGCAGACGACACAACAATAGTAGGCCTTATTACCAACAATGACGAGACAGCCTACAGGGAGGAGGTGAAGGCCCTGGCAGAGTGGTGCCTCACCGTCAACAAAATGAAGAAGCTGATCATGGACTTCAGGAGACAGCAGAGGGAGCATGCCCCCATCCACATCGATGGGTCCGCAGTTGAGAAGCTGAAAAGCTTCAAGTTCCTTGGCACTGGCAATCTGAAATGGTCCACCCACACAGACAGTGTGGTGTAGGCAGCGCAATAGCACCTCTTCAACCTCAGGTGGCTGAAGAAATTCAGCTTGGCCCCTAAGACACTCACAAACTTTTACAGATGCACCATTGAGAGCATCACAACCTGGTATGGCAACTGCACCGCCCACAACAGCAGGGCTCTCCAGAGGGTGGTCTCCCCAACGCATTACAGGGGCACACTGTCCACCCTCCAGGACACTTACAACACCCAATTTCACTGGAAGGCCATAAAGATCATCAAAGTCATCAACCACCCGAGTCACAGCCTGTTCACCCCGCTATCATCCAGAAGTCACGGTCAGTACAGATGCATCAAAGCTGGGACAGAGAGACTGAAACAGAGCTTCTATCGCAAGGACATAAGACTGTTAAATAGCCACTAGTCGGCCTCAACCCAGTACCCTGCCCTAAAATTAGTCACTATCACTAGCTGGATACCACCCGGTTACTCAACCCTGCACCTTAGAGGCTGCTGCCCTATGTACATAGACATGGAATCACTGGTCACTTTAATAATGTTAACATACTGCATACATATGAAATGAGTAAAATACTGTATTCTAGTCAATGCCACTCCGACATTGATCATCCTAATAATTATATATTTCTTAAAATATTTTACTTTGAGATGTGTGTATTGTTAGATATTATTTCACTTTTAGAGCTAGGAACACAATCAATTCGCTACATCCGCTAAATATGGTGTAGGTGACCAATAAAATTGTATTTAATTAAATATATAGCCTATAGCAGGGAGTCTGCAACCTGTCATATGAGTGACAATTTACAATTTAAAAAAATCTGAGTGCCAGTTATGATGTTCAAATAAGCATTGTGGGCTATTCAACTGTGCCCAGAAAATGTCTAACTGCCCACAAACTGCATAACCTAATTCTAGCTGGCTACTAGACAGAGACGCTGTCTATTCAGCCACACCCCACAGTGCTCCACTATGCCTACCTGTATCAAGGCACTTTCCATTTAGTGGTGCTGAATCACAGGTGCGGCCTTAATGTGTAGATTTTTCTTAATTCCTTGGTCGAGTTTGTTTGTCTTTATGCGTCCTTGGTCGATTGTAGGCCTAAGTAATTCCTTTGACGTATGCCTTTTATTTCAATGCATGTGTAGGGTTTATCTGGCATAGTTTGAATTCGCAGTCAGCTGTTTTATGCTCAGGTTACTTTCATATTGATGTCGGTATTTGATAGTGTGTAATATACATCTACTTCATGTTGCGCTGTTCCACAAGTAGGCTACATTGACTAATTTAGCCTATGTATGACGAGGTTGAGTAGTACATTGTACACACCATTCCACAGACCTTTAAACCTAATATAGTGGTGATAATGTATTGGGAGGAACATTTTATTTTTTTGCAGTTCTCCAAATAGCATTTTAGAGTTAAAAATGTGTGTGGAAGTACAGTAAATGAGCTTCAACTGGTGGGTGTATTTCTACACCCTAGGTTTAGATGAACTGATGCCACTGAAAAGTCAAGAGTCATAATTCTACAAGCCTCTCGTTCACATGTCCTTCACCATAAGGGGCTTATTGGAGCTGTCATCTGTGACAGACTTGTAAGTGTGCTTTAAACAATCTACATTTGTTGTTTGCTAGGCAAACAAATTAGATCTTTTTTTGATACAGTTGAAACGAGGTGCATTTGTGGTGGCCGCAACCGGACTAGATTGTGAACGACACTTGGCGGAATGCATTGCTTGACTGCCGTGAGTGATTCGCACAATAGCCTATCGTTCGCGAACTGCAGCACCCAAACGATTCGTTCTCGAGTTCGTTGACCAGAGGCTGTGTGTATGTTTTGGTTCTACAAAGCGGTGTCCATCACACCATTCAATAAATTAATTGCATTCATTGTTGCACCATGCGATCACTGATCCGTTCTAAACATGCAAATAGACAGTTGATGTTCGAGAATACGTCTCCAGCAGGTCAAACGAACGACAAAAATGAACCGAGTCACTCGGAATCATGACAAAAAAAAAACGAATCGTGCGCGAACTGCACATTCTTAGCTACTTCTCATTTGAACGTACGATGAAGACAACAAAAATTCGCTAACGTTAGCAAAGCTGACCAATGTCGCCCCCCATTCGTAAACAAACACTACTGTCGTTATCGTATTCATATTGTAGTGGTACAGTTACGTTATATTTAAACCACAATGATTGGAAAAAATATTAATTGAAGACATTTTGAATGCGGTATAAATAAAGGCAACTGTCAGTGTGACTGTTTACGAAATGGTTGCTAGCCAGCAAACGTTAGCTAAACCTTGAGACGAATTTGGATATTTTACGAGACAGTAGTTCAATTCCAAGACAAAATCGTAACTACGTAGCCTACTTACGTTAACGTTACTTTCCTAAATCTATGACGAGACGATTGACTAACATGCGAATAATGGCTTGGGCCATTTGTGGCTAACAAGCTAACTAGCTAGCTCTGTGCCCTGCTAGTTAGTAAACAACTCTGATGTAACAAATATCTTGTACCAAAATGTAGCTCGTTAGTTGGCAAAAGTCAATGATGTGGTAGTACAGTGCTACCACTAGCTATAGGTTTTATAGCTAACTAGTTAGATGATGGTTTAGCCTGCTCGCTGTTTAGCTACATGCTAGCCAACGTTAGCTTTAAGTGACAATGGAGTGAAGTGGCTGCTGGTGCTGACTTACCTTGCAACTTCAACTGGCCGGGGTTGGTCTGCGTGGCTGCAGTCTGAGCTCCGCGGCAGTAATGCGCAAACCCGTTTTCTGGATGATTGGGACTCGGTTTCATTAAGATAAATTGTACTGACAAAATAACGTAGCCAGCTATCTAACGTTAGCTTTTAGGACAAGTTGCTACTGTAGCTAACTAACGTTAAATGTCGAAAGGTTGTCCAGGCTCGTCTACCTAGGAAACTTGTTTAGGCTAACGTTACTTAACCAGCTAACGTTAACTAGCTACCCTTCTCCAGCGCTCGGCACCATCAGTGCTATTTCAATAAAGTACAGCTTTAATTCAATTAATTTCAAAACAGTGTAGCGTTGTCCGTCACCCAAGCGTTCTGCTTTGATGGATAACCCTGCCCTACCCTCTCAATAATGTCGCTAACTGGCCTGATAACTGAGGGCAGCCTGGTCTGCTTGCCTGCTGTATTGAAGGGCTGCACTTTCCTTGGCTCTGTTCTCCACTAACGTTACAGTGCGAATTCTAGCCACCACAGTTCAGCCAGCTAGCTAGCTAACAAGCTGCTTCCTTCTGTTGCACAATGGGCTGGTGTAATTTATGCATGAGATCAAGGACTTCTATGACCACACTGTAATGTAGTCTGATTAATCAGGCTGTAGTACACAGGTAATTCATTTGTATATAAAGCCTGAAACGAATGCTTCCAAAATCGTGTAAATGTAAACAATGTAATTTTACAAGCCAGAATGTATAATGAAATTACATTTAAACTCTGTTGCTTCAACAGCTCGATTTTTTTTGGACAAAATATCCATAGGAAAGTATTGTTTTTTCTGATTTTTAAAACATATTTTAGTTTAATGTTGGATATTCAGTTCTATCATCAATAGCTATTGAACCAAGCATGCCATAACAATGAAAATTGTATAGTCTGAATGAAGAACAATCAACACTGTTTTTGTGGGAATTTTAGATTTTTCTGAAAATTGAAATCCGAATAAAACATTTTAGATAATTAAAAATTCACCAAAGAAAACGTGTTGATTGTTCCCCATCCTCCCCTGTTTCAGAATATACAATTATCATGGCATCCTTGGTTCAATATCTATTCATGAGACAAAACTGGATATCCAATATAAAAATAATTTTACCTAGGTGCAAAACTGACTGAGAAGTCAGGTAAATAATACTTTCCTCAACATACTTTGTCTTAAATTTCGAGCAGATGAAGGACAAACCGGTATAATAAGTTTAAATGTAATTGTATTCAATATTCTTGCTTGTAAGGAACATTTACAAGATTTTGCAGGCATTAGTTTCAGGCTGTGTGTATTACAGCCTAAATAATCAGACTAGTTGTAATTGCTAAGTATGTATAACAATATTAATAACAATAATACATGATCTAATTCATTAATAATAATTCACAAAATAATAGTTGTCTACCTGAATTGTAATTTTACAGATGGAAATGGAGAGCAGTCAATTAATTATTTTAGAACTGTAAAAAAAGTATTTAGTCAGCCACCAATTGTGCAAGTTCTCCCACTTAAAAAGATGAGAGAGGCCTGTAATTTTCACCACTTCAACTATGACAGACAAAATGAGAAGAGAAAATCACATTGTAGGATTTTTTATTAATTTATTTGCAAATTATGGTGGAAAATAAGTATTTGGTCAATAACAAAAGTTTATCTCAATACTTTGTTATATACCCTTTGGCAATGACAGAGATCAAACGTTTTCTGTAAGTCTTCACAAGGTTTTCACACACTGTTGCTGGTATTTTGGCCCATTCCTCCATGCAGATCTCCTCTAGAGCAGTGATGTTTTGGGGCTGTTGCTGGGCAACACGGACTTTAAACTCCCTCCAAAGATTTTCTATGGGGTTGAGATCTGAAGACTGGCTAGGCCACTCCAGGACCTTGAAATGCTTCTTACGAAGCCACTCCTTCATTGCCCGGGCGGTGTGTTTGGGATCATTGTCATGCTGAAAGACCCAGCCACGTTTAATCTTCAATGCCCTTGCTGATGGAAGGAGGTTTTCACTCAAAATCTCACGATACATGGCCCCATTCATTCTTTCCTTTACATGGATCAGTCGTCCTGGTGCCTTTGCAGAAAAACAGCCCCAAAGCATGATGTTTCCACTCCCATGCTTCACAGTAGGTATGGTGTTCTTTGGATGCAACTCAGCATTCTTTGTCCTCCAAACATGACGAGTTGAGTTTTTACCAAAAAGTTATATTTTGGTTTCATCTGACCATATGACATTCTCCCAATCTTCTTCTGGATCATCCAAATGCTCTCTAGCAAACTTCAGACGGGCCTGGACATGTACTGGATTAAGCAGAGGGACACGTCTGGCACTGCAGGATTTGAGTCCCTGGCAGCGTAGTGTGTTACTGATTGTAGGCTTTGTTACTTTGGTCCCAGCTCTCTGCAGGTCATTCACCAGGTCACCCGTGTGGTTCTGGGATTTTTTTGATCATTTTGACCCCATGGGGTGAGATCTTGCGTGGAGCCCCAGATCGAGGGAGATTATCAGTGGTCTTGTGTGTCTTCCATTTCCTAATAATTGCTCCCACAGTTGATTTCTTCAAACCAAGCTGCTTACCTATTGCAGATTCAGTCTTCCCAGTGTGGTGCAGGTCTACAATTTTGTTTCTGGTGTCCTTTGACAGCTCTTTGGTCTTGGCCATAGTGGAGTTTGGAGTGTGACTGTTTGAGGTTGTGGACAGGTGTCTTTTATACTGATAACAAGTGGGAGAACTTGCACAATTTGTGGCTGACTAAATACTTTTTTCCCCACTGTATTTGCCATATGGGCTGAAATATAAGTGGTAGTCGGTCAAAGAGAATCAACCTCTTCCAACTTTAGATTATTGTGTCATACCCTGTTTTTGTACTGTAGTATACATGTGATGTACCCAGAACACATGTTGCAATGACTCCTGTTGACATGAGCTGACAGCAAGTTGTCTGCTTATCAGTCTATTTACAAAAAAGGATCTAAAGCAGACCACAGGAGTCCCTCTGCATAGAGATATTTTGCACATTATTAGTCATAGTATAGGATTTGTTTTGTCATAGCTGCTATCCCCATACGTTCATTCAAGGTCTATATGACTGAGAAATATGTGTTGTCCTGCTCTGTAAATCCCTATGTTTACAGTAGTCCCTCTTGAGATTTGGAGGACTCATTATTTCAGCAAAGTCTGGAGCAACACTAGGTGTAATTACTGTATGATTCACTGCTACCACTGTAAACAATGTAAGCCCGTGAGGTAATAATGTGGTGCTCTTCTCATCATGAATCAGCATGCAAGTGAGCGTATGGAAATAGTTTTTTTCTGTTTTTAGAGGAACATACCGGCACATGGAGATAAGTTCATAATAATATGCTGCCAAACAATAGTTTTCTTGAAAGGGAGTCTTAAAGAAACAATACATAATAAGGTCCTTATCAATTGCTTATGACTATGAAAATGTTAATTACATTAGAATGGATCTGTTTGCAGCTAATTCTAACACTGTTAAAAGATTAAAGAAACTAAATGTGGGAAGTTATGCAAACATTTTTGGGACAACTTGTAGTCTTTTACAATTGATAACAACAAGTAGACCCATATTCCAGTCTGTGGAATGTAACCTTTTTGTAGTTCTCCCCTCGAGGGCTTCTAGGTCTCCTTGCCTGTGACTGTCACAGCATACCATGAGAATTAACCCGTAGCTGTGCTGAGCCTTGGGGATAGGCTGAAGAGAGATTAACAATTGATCTGGCCTTGATGAGCCCTCACGGTTTAGTGCCAAGTGTAGCATTCCTTAGCCAAAGTGCATGAGGGCATCTATTCAGCATGTTCCCTCTCTCTCACACCGGGAAAACCGGTCAGCTGATCACACTGGATACAAGAAGCTCAAGAGGATGGCTTATAGATGATCACCCAGAGTACGAAAAATACATGTTTAGGAAAACATCATTATTTCAAAATAAATAAACCTAAATGGACACCTTGCTCCAATAGACCAAATATGTCTCTAGGAAACTAATCTGTCCACATTATGTTTTTCCGAGTTAAATGCTTACCTAATTGAAGGTCCAGCCTTTACATTCCTGATATTTTTTGTGGCATCATTCAGTACATGCAGTCTATTTTCCACAGATGAAGGCCATCTTAGTTCAATTGGAGTCTACTGATAAAATATGACTTGTACATAATGATGATAATGAAAGGAATACCGTGTATAAAGGACCAAAGCTCCAAAACGGAGTGATCCTGTCGTAATTGTTCCTAGAGCGGAGTGAAACCTGAATGCCGTTTCATGTTAGTGGTGCACTACTAGACATATTTCTGGGTTCTGTCTGCCCAAGTGACGAGCCTACAGAACTGTGATCTGCAGATCCTTGTTGCCCTGGAAACAGAAGCTTACATTTTTTTGGCATATTCTCCCTGTTCCTTCCAAGTGCCCCCCCCTCCCTCCCACCTAATTCATCCTGCCGCACAGCCTCAACCCCAACCTGCTGCAGTCATTTACCACTGTCAGAACAACAGGCACACACACTCACAGAGTGTGTTTGGTATCCTGTTAAATGGTCAGAGATACACTGCTATTGAATGTATGCTGTGTGACTAAGATATGGGCCATGCTGTGCTATGGTGCAACAATTTCACCCATTGCTGCAGAGGGTAACAAAGAAGCCAATCCAGTAATCCCAAAGGATGTTCTCGCAAAAGATGCACCAAGCCTGGAATGAAAATGGGATCTTATTGAATATTATGATATCAATGTGTGTAAATTAGTCAGACAATACTTGCAAACTATTGTAATTTGATCATGCATGCCCAGATTAAGTACTGTATGTCCCATGGTCTCTAACAATAAGATCCCACAGAAATGCCAAGAATGCACTGTATTCTTCCACCTAATAAGTGAATATTATGATATCAATGTGTGTATATTAGTCAGATAATACTTGCAAGCTATTATAATTTGATCATGCATGCCCAGATTAAGTACTGTATGTCCCATGGTAGCTAACAATAAGATCCCACAGAAATGCCAAGAATGCACTGTTTTCTTCCACCTAATAGAGATACGACAAAACATGACATGCCCCTTAGGAGGACTTGAAAACTAAATCCAATTACCACACACTATTGTACTGTGAAATGTCATTACTTTACGTGTGTGAGTGTGCATGGGATTCTTTTTAACCTCTTGGATTCACTCTGCATTCCATCGAGTGACTTTGCTTTTCTGTCCAGAACAGGAACATTTCTTTAAAGTTGCTGACTGTCAATAACAGTTGGTCTACGTCCCAAATGGCACCCGATACCCTACATAGTGCACTACTTTTGACTAGAGCCCTATAGAACCTGGTCAAAAGTAGTGCGCTATGTGGGGAATAGGGTGTCATTTTGAATGCAACCTTTGTCCCAGGATAGTGGAGGGTGGAGGAGGGCGGGGGAAAGTCCACAGAGAGGGCTGCATCCTGCTGTGAGTCCCCCCCAGGAGTATGTTAGTGTAAATATGATTATAATGACACACATAGCTATGGGATTAAAACACTACAAGACCTCAGTTATAGTCATATAGTGATGTGAGGTATGTTAACGTTATTCTAAGTACATTATTATGATTTATAATAATATGTATTTCAAAGGCAATACTTAAATATATACCTAAATATAATCAATCCCACAATGCGTCAACTACATTATAGGCATGGCTGTCGGTTTCTATTATTATGGGTGGTACGATATTGTTGGAGCTGGGTCAAGGTTGGAGCAACGGGTTTTATTATATGGCATTGGTATGGCAATGAGTTTTTTGAGCCAATGGAGGTGAGATGTGGCATACAAGATAATATAGATTGAGCACCCGGCTTCAGCCAATGATGATCGTGTGCGGGGACAGGCTTAAACCATGTGACGTGCCAAAGAGCAGAGGACTTTGCCCTGGGGAAGAGCCATCTGACACAATGAGGGAGCCTTTCTCATTTAAAACAAGCTGTTGTTCCTCTCACCAGAGGTGATGACCACCCGTTGTGGAGGGGCACAGACAGGCACCACGCTGGAGTCTCAGGGGACATAGCGGGGTTGTCATAAATGAAATCTGGGGTTGAAAAACCTGCTCACTAGCAAGCAATAAGGAGCTGCATGTATGGCCAACACCTATCCTGAACATATCTGCCAGTCAACACATAACAGTTAGGTTTTCTCTGTAGAACATATTGGTAACCTCACCAGAAGCTGAATCTGACCAACTGACCAGTACATGTTCTGAATCGCTATTATCTTACACTGGAGACTGATAGCATCCCTGGTCTTATCTTACAATAAGGGAAAATATCCTCTCTGCTAATTCTTAAGGCTCAGACACACCGGTTGGATTGTCAAAACGTTAGCCTGCCAGAGTGTCGGCTATTGGATCAATATCATGCAAAAATGTATTCACAAATGTAAATCGCCAACCCACAAACGTAAATCATTTTCCACAAATGTAAATCGCTATCCACAATTGCAATTCACTATCCACAAACAAACACCTTATGATTTGTATTTGTAAATCAATATATTGCATTAGAATTGTTTTATAACTGCAGATATGCAGGTAATTTCCAAGGGCCTTAAGTAAAATGACTGCCATAAAGGTTTGCACATAGGAGAGATATGCCATATTTGGAAGCGCTTAGATCACCTGACTTTTGGCAGGGATTTGACTACAAGAAAAATACAAAAAAATTCTCACTCTTAGAAAAAAATTCTCACTGTATAAAAAACGTTATCACGCATAGAAAGCGATTTGTAGTCATACAAAAAGTTCTCACAAGTATAAAAGAAAGTTCTCAAGCGTAGAAAAATTGTTCTCACTCGATTTGGATTCATAGAAAAAAGGTTTGTACCCATATCAAGCAAATCACTGGCAGCCTCTCGTTCGGCCATGTTGATGCCTGCCTTTCAAGGCTGTAGAAATTATAGTTTGGTAACCATAATATGTTAACGTAAATAATCGAAACCATTGCCCTAGATTACTCTATATTTGCAACACTATTGCAGTGTACACCGTTCATCACCCAAATAGTTTAATTAGCTGGCCAGTGTGATAGCACCACTAAATGTGAAGGATATGTCAAAGTGATTATAATCCATCCGCTGTCTCATGTTGCACAGACAATGAGCAGTAAGGAGACAAGTATTCCAGAGGCCTCTAACCTCTGCACACATCGACGACAGTCACCCTCGAAGCATTGTTACCCATCGCTCCGCAAAAGCCACAGCCATTGCAGAGCCAGGGAAACTACTTCAAGGTCTCAGAGCGAGTGAAATCACGATTGAAGCGCTACTAGCACGCACTGCTTACTAGCTAGCATTTCACACCGGTTACACTCACCACCTTTGATCTCTTTTTCCAGAAGCAACCAGTGATCAGGTGTTGTGCCGAACCCCCCTCCCCCTTTTCGTTTCAAGTGTATTAGTCTATAAATACATCTCTTTGCCAAAATTCGTCATCTCTCCCATGTCTTATTCGACTAGTAGTTGTTCTGAAATGTTTATTGTTTGCCTACATTTTACTCCCTCTTTTTAATATAACACACATTAATTATTAATTTCGGTTGCCTATCCTGACGTGAAGTTTGCTATGTAGAAAGTATTTGACTCTGGCCACAAAGGAAATTAGAGGGGGAGGGGGGCATCTTCTTGCCTGCGAGGCCATCTTCTTGCCTGCCGAGATCCCCCCCACCTTCTATCTCGAGACTGCAAGTGTAATGAATTGTCACGTTCTGACCTTAGTTCCTTTGTTTTTTCTTTTGTTTTAGTATGGTCAGGGCGTGAGTTGGGTGGGTTGTCTATGTTAGTTTGTCTATGATTTTCTATTTCTGTGTTTGGCCTGGTATGGTTCTCAATCAGAGGCAGCTGTAATCGTTGTCCCTGATCGAGAACCATATTTAGGTAGCCTGTTTTCCATTGTGTTTTATGGGTGGTTGTTTCCTGTTTAGTGTTTTTATTTCACCTTTCAGGACTGTTTGTTTGTCGTGTTTGTTGTTTTGTCTAGTGTTGCATATTTAATTAAATAATATGAACACTTACCACGCTGCACATTGGTCCTCCTCTCCTTCCCCAGATGACAACCGTTACAGAACCACCCACCAAAAAAGGACCAAGCAGCGTGGTATCGGGCAGCAGCGATCTCAGGACTCCTGGACATGGGAGGACGTTTTGGACGGCAAGGGTTGCTACACATGGGAGGAGATCCTGGCTGGAAGGGATCGCCTCCCATGGGAACAGGTGGAGGCAGCCAGGAGAGTGGAGGTAGCAGGTAATGGGAGCCAGCGCTTCGAGGGAACACGGCTGGCAAGGAAGCCTGAGAGGCAGCCCCAAAAATGTATTGGGGTGGAGGCACACGGGGTGTGTGGCTAAGTCAGGTAGGAGACCTGAGCCAACTCCCCGTGCTTACCGGAGAGTGAGAGGGACCGAGCAGGCACCGTGTTATGCCGTGAGGCACACGTGTCCCCGGTGCGTGTGCATAGCCCGGTGCGGTACATTGCAGCGCCTCGTATCGGCCGGGCAAGAGTGGGCATTGAGCCAGGTGCCATGAAGCCGGCTCAGCGCATCTGGTCGCCAGTGCGTCTCCTCGGGCCGGTGTACATGGCACCAGCCTTACGCATGGTGTCCCCGGTTCGCCAGCACAGCCCAGTGCGGGCTATTCCACCTCGCCGCACTGGCCTGGCTACGGGGAGCATTCAACCAGGTAAGGTTGGTGCTCGAGAGCTCCAGTGTGCCTTCACGGTCCGGTCTATCCGGTGCCACCTCCACGCACCAGCCCTCCGGTGGCAGCCCCCCGCACCAGGCTGTCTCTCCGTCTTCTCCCTACAGGTGCTCCCGCCTGTCCAGCGCTGCCAGAGCCTTCCTCCTGCCCAGCGCTGCCAGAGTCTCCCGTCTGTCCTGAGCCGCCAGAGTCTCCCATCTGTCCTGGGCCGCCAGAGTCTCCCGTCTGTCCTGGGCCGCCAGAGTCTCCCGTTTGTCCTGGGCCGCCAGAGTCTCCCGTCTGTCCTGGGCCGCCAGAGTCTCCCGTCTGTCCTGGGCCGCCAGAGTCTCCCGTCTGTCCTGGGCCGGCAGAGTCTCCCGTCTGTCCTGGGCCGCCAGAGTCTCCCGTCTGTCCTGGACCGCCAGAGTCTCCCGTCTGTCCTGGGCCGCCAGAGTCTCCCGTCTGTCCTGGGCCGCCAGAGTCTCCCGTCTGTCCTGAGCCGCCAGAATCTCCCGTCTGTCCTGAGCCGCCAGAGTCTCCCGTCTGTCCTGAGCCGCCAGAGTCTCCCGTCTGTCCTGAGCCGCCAGAGTCTCCCGTCTGTCCTGAGCCGCCAGAGTCTCCCGTCTGTCCTGAGCCGCCAGAGTCTCCCGTCTGTCCTGAGCCGCCAGAGTCTCCCGTCTGTCCTGAGCCGCCAGAGTCTCCCGTCTGTCCTGAGCCGCCAGATCCGCTAAGGAGCTGCCAGAGCCGTCAGTCAGCCAGGAGCTGCCAAAGCCGTCAGTCAGCCAGGAGCTGCCAGAGCCATCAGTCAGCCAGGAGCTGCCAGAGCAGCTTGTCACGTGGGCGATGCCGGAATTGCCCACCACTCCCGCCTGTCTGGCGCTGCCGGAGTCTCCCGCCTGTCAGGCGCTGCCGGAGTCGTCCTTCACTCCGGCGCTGCCGGAATCTCCCGTCCATTCGGGACCCGTGGCTAGGGTCCCCAGTCTGAGGTCGGCAGGCGAGGGTCGTCGCTCTTAAGAGGCCACGGAGGCGGTTAAGGAGGCGGAGAAAGACTATGGTGGAATGGGGTCCAAGTCCCGCGCCAGAGCCGCCACCGCGGACAGACACCGACCCAGACCCTCCCCTATAGGTTCAGGTTTTGCGGCCGGAGTCCGCACCTTTGGAGGGGGGGGTACTGTCATGTTCTGACCTTAGTTCCTTTGTTTTGTCTTTTGTTTTAGTATGGTCAGGGCGTGAGTTGGGTGGGTTGTCTATGTTAGTTTGTCTATGATTTTCTATTTCTGTGTTTGGCCTGGTATGGTTCTCAATCAGAGGCAGCTGTCAATCGTTGTCCCTGATTGAGAACCATATTTAGGTAGCCTGTTTTCCATTGTGTTTTGTGGGTGGTTGCTTCCTGTTTAGTGTTTTTGTTTCACCTTTCAGGACTGTTTGTTTGTCTTGTTGGTTGTTTTGTCTAGTGTTGCATTTTTAATTAAATAATATGAACACTTACCACGCTGCACCTTGGTCCTCCTCTCCTTCCCCAGACGACAACCGCTACATGAATACTCAGGGAGAAAAAGGTGTAGATTCACGCTCCGTTTGGATCTTAAAGCACGTCGTCAATATGCAATCTTTTTAATTCTACGTGTGAAAGTAAACAAGTGCAGGCATCAAATAAGCCATGCAAATGTGCTTGCAGACAGTCCAACGTGCTAAACGGCTGCAAGCAGTCCTGCACACATCAAATTAACGCCTACAGCTGCTAAATATACACCTACACAAACTAATTTAACTCATTCTTTAATATGCTAATTTGACTAGCCAATTTCCCTAGCTCCTCCTTTCAACCAGATTTCACAGTTGAAGGAACTTCCTTTTCCACTGCATTGCAAGCAGAGTATGAACCTTTACAAGGTAACAGTTTTGTCTTTTAAAATTGTTGTTACTGAATCATAGAGTTTATCTGCAAGTTTACAGTGGAAGGATCTGTTTCTCATCACTAGCTATAAAATTCAGCAAACATTAATCCAGCACCAGGATCAGCAGTGCTTGGTATAAACTAAATCAGATATTTGCTAGCTAATTTAGCTAATGTCGGTAGTCTCGAACCCCGGCCATATTATATCATATAGTTAGCCTCAAACTGCCCGGTCATACTGCTAGCCGCAGTGAACGGTGCCATCTTGTGTTTTATTAAAAGCCCTGCTGAAAAAAAAACATGTAAACTATAACGGCCACGGAAACACATTGGACTATGTTAATACAACCAAGGCAAATTACATACTAGCAAGATTGTTGCTTGAATGCAGGGCCAGGCATACATAGATTAGAAAACGGAGATGCTCAACATCCTGGTAGTTCTCGATTTTTGGAGTATTGTCTTTATTTAGCTTTATCATTGACTAAAGGAAGACAAGCTACCTAAATGTGACTTATTGGCTAGTACTGAAGCAGGACATGTTTTTGAGTTACGTTTTTAGCCCAAAACCTTGCATTTAAGCAAAACAACAGCTAAAGGTAGGCAACTTCTTCAGCCTGACATTTCAATGGTAGTCACGCTAGCTCACGATTAGCATAAAGACACTGTAAAGCTCACATAAAGCAAATTTGGCTAGTGACAACCTTGTAAAACCCTTGCTAAGATCTACATGTCAGCTTTTGAACAGAGTAGACTTTAATGTGCACGTTCACTTGATTATTTATATTCCATAGAAGCTTATTAGGGTAAAATAACTTCAGGCATATACCCAGTACTGCTTCAAAGGAATATGGTTCCTATTCCTTCTGCTTTATTTTCACACAATTGTGTCTTGCAGAAGGGAACCATGAAGAGGAGCTTGGAGTGGGCAAGGCTGCTTTATCAGCCTTGAAGACCTGATTCTTCAAGTATCAATTCATTCTGGTTATTCTCACCTGGTTGGCATGCACAAAACAAGGTATGCAACATTAAGCCCAATCAAATATCCAATGTTATTAAAACATGTATCCCAATTTACAGTCAATCAACATTTGTCAGTTGTGTTAATGTTATGAACTACAAACAATCTATGGTTCTTGGAGTCAATTCATCAATTGAAAGTGACTACAATTAGACATTTTAAAACTGCCAGTAAAGATGACAATAAAAAGTAATCTGCTCTTATGGTTCTGTTTAAATTTTTTCAGACACTTCAATCCGACACTCTTGTTGTCAGAGTCGTGTGTATCGGTGGCAGGGAAGTCAGGCGCAGGAGAGTCAAACGGAGTCTAAAATGGAGTCTTTTAATGAATGTCCACATAAGATGCTCTATAACACTAATAAGAAATTAATATAAACAAACATGGGGTACGAGGACCCGTCGCGCACCTATACAATAAACACAACACTGACAATAAACAATCTCTGACAAAGACATGAGGGGAAACAGAGGGTTAAATACACAACAGGTAATGAATGGGATTGAAAACAGGTGTGTGGGAAGACAAGACAAAACCAATGGAAAATGAAAAATGGATCAATGATGGCTAGAAGACCGGTGACGTCAACCGCCGAGCACCGCCCGAACAAGGAGAGGCAACGACTTCGGCAGAAGTTGTGACACTTGTTAATGTTTAACGTAAGGCAAAACGTCTTCAGCCACCGTAGGACTGAGAGCCGCTGGTTGGCATTTTTGACTGCAGTGTCTGTGTGGGTGTACCAGGAAAGGACATTAGAAGTTAGGTCCCAATGATATCGAAGCTTCTTACCATCTCCACTGCAGCCCAGTCAATATCGATTTACAAAAACTGTAACAATAGATATCGTGTAGCACATAGTAGCAAAAATTTAACTGGAACAACTCCAGTTTGCCTATTGTTCCAACAAATGTCAATTTACATTTTTACATATGTCAGAGTGCATTTTCTTTTATAGCTCTGCTTTCAGCGCCATCCTGACCCACACACTGGTTAGCAGACTCAGGGCTCTGGGTGTAAATCCTGTAGTAACAAATTAGATTTTTTACATTATCACAAGAATGTGTATCTCCAGAATGGACCCGACACTACCATGGTACACCTGATCACCAGTGATCATGAGTAAATGAAGGAGCTGTGGGACCTGACATAATGGTGATAGGACAACAGTCTTAGCGTAAGCAAAACAAAGTAGATGGTGATACTTGACCATTCTCCCATCTACTGTACATTGACATGGAGATGATCAGCAGCTTCAAGTTCCTGGGCACCCTGATATCCTTTTCTGCCCTCAGTTACTTCACTCAAAGTCCCACTTGTGCTTCTCCACTACCCTCAAACTTGCTGCACCACGACCTATGTACCAAATACAGTGTCTGTTTTTATTTCCATAACACATGTAAATGAAATGTCCATATTAACTGTAAGATTTATTTATGGTAACATTGCACATATTGTAACATAGTCCCTTGACATACATGACTTAACTACTTTGCATATTGCTCAGTTTACCTACTCTAAGAAATCATACATTTTTTAAATATTAAAGCTGCATTATGTATTACTGTGTCCAATTGATTCTGGAAGGTTGTAATGTTTTTTTAAACTTTCACTACACAACTTTTTTTTGCTGATGGACAATCCTGTCAGAAACTTTCATAATATCAATTATTTTGTGACACATCAATTAACATTGGCTGCAGTATTCCTGACTTGCTAGGTAGTCACGCAATAAACATTTTGGATAATTCCCCTTAAATTAATTATCTTTAAATCAAATCGTATTTATCACATGCGCCGAACACAACAAGTGTTACAGTGAAATGCTTACTTACACGCCCTTAACCAACAATGCAGTTTTAAAAAACTACAGAAAAGAAAAGTACATAATTAAAGAGCATCAGTAAAATAACAATAGCGAGGCTATATACAGGGGATACCGGTACAGAGAATGTGCGGGGGCACCAGTTAGTCGAGTTAATATATACATGTAGGTAGAGATATTAAAGTGACTATGCATAGATAGAGTAGCAGCAAATAGTCTGGGTAGCCATTTGATTAGATGTTCAGTAGTCTTATGGCTTGGGGATAGAATCTGTTTAGAAGCCTCTTGGACCTAGACTTGGCGCTACGGTAATGATTGCCGTGCAGTAGCAGAGAGAACTGTAGCTGTGGCTCCACTGGCAATACCAGCCTAGGAATGCTGAAGCCCACCAAGTGAAAATGAAAACCTTCCCCATGGTTAAAGGGTATGTGTTCCCCCCTGAAAAAAGGGAAGGGGGGGGACATTAAGGTTCATAAGTAACACTTATTGGAGAACACAATACTCTAAGTGAAAGTAGTTTGGGATTTAATTGATCTATTAAATTCTTAGGGGGCCCATGGAAGAATAAGGCTATAAAATGCGTGATGAGGTGATATTTTATTGATGTGGGCCGTGTTACTTCAATGATCATGGTTTTGCATCTAACCTTCCACCTCCAGAAGCCAGTCCTTCCAGAAACATTTGACTTGTTTCTCTATTGCTCTTTGACTGGTGCCAGGTGGGGAGCGCTCTGCTTTGAAGAGAGAAGCTATGTCTTTGGCCAAAAGAGGTTTCTCAGCGTAGATGAAGAGGCTTGAGTGTCTATTCATTTAAGGCAGGAGACCTAGACACATCAGACCCTCTTTGAATCTATAAAGTAAAAAAAAGTCAATGAATTTGCCCTGAAGTATTTAACTAAACTTGAGATTAATTAGACATATGGAAACTCACTGCTCAAGAGCATCCCGTATCCTACTTTCTATGTAAAACTTTGTGGTTGACTCCACCAGGGCATCCCTCTCCAATGTACGAATGTATTGCACTGGATCCAACATGACCGCTTCCGTTGCCTCATCAACAGTTTATGCTAACTGGATTTTAGATTGTTTATTGATCTGTGTTTTGGGACAAATTAGCAAAACAATAAACTGATTATCACTACCCTTAAAAAAGATTGACTGCCAACAAAAGGAAACCAAATCCATGTGGAAAGGTATTCATGAACCAATACCATTTTTTTTTTCAAACTTAGTGCAAATTAACAGTAACATAAATAACATTCACAGTATAAACTACTTACCTTCTCCAACTTCTCTCTGAAGTCATATTCCGCAATTTCTTTCAGTTCTGGCACAGGAGGTTGTTGGCCACACACTTGCCTGTATAGCCTCTGAAAAAAAAATGTGACTCTACACCCCCATGTACCAGACAGACAGCAATCAAGCGGCCCACCTGCTTGTATACACCATCATAGAGTGCTATCACACAGAAGACAAACAGCAAATAAAGGACACATTAAATACAAAAATCAAATGTCTTACTCAAGTCATATATATTGCCATAAACAAATGTGTCTTTGTTGGTGTTAAAGTGTAACTCACCTTGAGAGTTACAAAAAAAGGCATTTTTGCTAATCAGGTCCCTCAAATATTGCAGAGGAATGGATGGCACTCATTAGCAGCAGGAGAGGATCACCCTGTCTTGAGGGACCACCCTCAGCTGCCCCTTTTCTGTCAGCATCCCTAAAAACCATGTCTATTTTTGCCTCTGGACTAAAGCGGGCTCTCTTAAAGCCTCTCATGGCACAATCATAAATGTTGTCAATCATCACGTTAACTTGGTTGGCATCTCATTAACTTCAGCAGTGTTTGGAGGTCAACACAACAAAAAAAGACATTCAGAATAGCAAAGCTCAGATACTTCCCACATTTCATCTGTAATAACAAGACATTTAATTATTTACAGGGAGGACTTACTCATTGTCCTCAACATCAACAGAAGAGTGTGGTGAAGGTGGACAATAAGCCTCAGGGAATGGTGGAGGGGAGGCCACAGGAAGTGGTTTAGGTGGAGGGGGCCACAAGAAGTGGTGCAGACGATGGGGGGGGGCACAGGAATAGGTGCTGCCACAAGTGTAGCCTTGTTTGTAGAAGTAGTCTGTTAAATGTCATTTAAAGGCTTATACATTTCAAAAACATGTAGAAAGCAATAAAGCTGTCAAACATAATGTGATTGCGTTCTAAAAATGATTTACAGAAAATGTAGCCGCATGCATCCTTCACTATAGAATGTAATCAATGTGTAGGTCAAGAAGACATTTTAAGGATGCATGTAGCTCTATTTAAAAAATATATATATATTTTCCCTATGTATTACATTCAACAAGCAGACAGTGTTGTTTTCTCCTCTATGGTCCGTCCTAACTCTGGAGGGAACGCCATATCTGGAGACAGCATTCATGAAGCAATCCATTACTCTACTGCTGCGATTGTTGCTGAAGGCACGGAGAAACAACGAGACGGCTGTACCCATCAATGCCACCATGTATGACTATCCTCCACCTAAATCAGAAAATACAGCACTGGTTGATACAAAAGCTGAAGACACATTAAATGTACAAACATCACCATCCTCCTTTACCGCTTAAATGCTGCATCAGGTTCCTCCAGTATATACAGTGCCTTGCGAAAGTATTCGGCCCCCTTGAACTTTGCGACCTTTTGCCACATTTCAGGCTTCAAACATAAAGATATAAAACTGTATTTTTTTGTGAAGAATCAACAACAAGTGGGACACAATCATGAAGTGGAACGACATTTATTGGATATTTCAAACTTTTTTAACAAATCAAAAACTGAAAAATTGGGCGTGCAAAATTATTCAGCCCCTTTACTTTCAGTGCAGCAAACTCTCTCCAGAAGTTCAGTGAGGATCTCTGAATGATTCAATGTTGACCTAAATGACTAATGATGATAAATACAATCCACCTGTGTGTAATCAAGTCTCCGTATAAATGCACCTGCACTGTGATAGTCTCAGAGGTCCGTTAAAAGCGCAGAGAGCATCATGAAGAACAAGGAACACACCAGGCAGGTCCGAGATACTGTTGTGAAGAAGTTTAAAGCCGGATTTGGATACAAAAAGATTTCCCAAGCTTTAAACATCCCAAGGAGCACTGTGCAAGCGATAATATTGAAATGGAAGGAGTATCAGACCACTGCAAATCTACCAAGACCTGGCCGTCCCTCTAAACTTTCAGCTCATACAAGGAGAAGACTGATCAGAGATGCAGCCAAGAGGCCCATGATCACTCTGGATGAACTGCAGAGATCTACAGCTGAGGTGGGAGACTCTGTCCATAGGACAACAATCAGTCGTATATTGCACAAATCTGGCCTTTATGCAAGAGTGGCAAGAAGAAAGCCATTTCTTAAAGATATCCATAAAAAGTGTTGTTTAAAGTTTGCCACAAGCCACCTGGGAGACACACCAAGCATGTGGAAGAAGGTGCTCTGGTCAGATGAAACCAAAATTGAACTTTTTGGCAACAATGCAAAACGTTATGTTTGGCGTAAAAGCAACACAGCTCATCACCCTGAACACACCATCCCCACTGTCAAACATGGTGGTGGCAGCATCATGGTTTGGGCCTGCTTTTCTTCAGCAGGGACAGGGAAGATGGTTAAAATTGATGGGAATATGGATGGAGCCAAATACAGGACCATTCTGGAAGAAAACCTGATGGAGTCTGCAAAAGACCTGAGACTGGGACGGAGATTTGTCTTCCAACAAGACAATGATCCAAAACATAAAGCAAAATCTACAATGGAATGGTTCAAAAATAAACATATCCAGGTGTTAGAATGGCCAAGTCAAAGTCCAGACCTGAATCCAATCGAGAATCTGTGCAAAGAACTGAAAACTGCTGTTCACAAATGCTCTCCATCCAACCTCACTGAGCTCGAGCTGTTTTGCAAGGAGGAATGGGAAAAAAATTCAGTCTCTCGATGTGCAAAACTGATAGAGAAATACCCCAAGCGACTTACAGCTGTAATCGCAGCAAAAGGTGGCGATACAAAGTATTAACTTAAGGGGGCTGAATAATTTTGCACGCCCAATTTTTCAGTTTTTGATTTGTTAAAAAAGTTTGAAATATCCAATAAATGTCGTTCCACTTCATGATTGTGTCCCACTTGTTGTTGATTCTTCACAAAAAAATACAGTTTTATATCTTTATGTTTGAAGCCTGAAATGTGGCAAAAGGTCGCAAAGTTCAAGGGGGCCGAATACTTTCGCAAGGCACTGTAACAAAGCAGCAGACCAGATATTACATTAACATCCAAAATGTGGAACAATATTAATGAACAGTCTACCGCGGATCACAACTATAAGTACTTCCGTTAGCCTTTTAAAGGCTACAACAAGGGTTTGTTCTAGACTGTTTCCTGCAGCGTAAGATGTGTGATTACAATATTTACTTCAATTAGGAAAAATAACCACGTTTATATTGATGAGCCAAGAGGACAGACTCTCCTGTTGTTCACACTTAGGCACAAATACTTTGCTCCAACTGTTTTTGCCTCCGTATGTCCTCAATATAAGCATGTTTGTTAATTTCATGATGCAGATATTCTATCAATCACAGAAGTAGCAGAAACACAATAAAACAATTATTATCCACATGAGTGACATATGGTATCAAGGGCCATTGCTTACTGAACTGTTAGTTGTTGATGAACAAGTTGTTGATGAACAATTTGAGATGTTACAATGTACAACTTCTCACCAGTGATATAGATAATTGTGTCTATCACAAAGATATATCTACCTTATTAGTTTGTGGTTTCCATCAAGGTGCCATAACGAGTTTGGTACAGCAACACGGTATGACCTTCTATGCAGCCTCTGCGACATGGCTCTAAGGGCAGCCACCCTCGGGTTAACACGGAGCATGCTGTCCCTCACTCTGCGACTCTGCACCTAGAGCTCTTAATTGTGATCGAACAGCCTCCGCTCCACGTTTGTCGTTCCCAGCCACCAGTCCTTAATCTTTTCATCCAGAGCCAAGTCTGACATGTCAGAATATAATGGTGCATGTGACAGATTGAAGTGTCTGGGAAACAAAGTAACAATGGACAGGGATGAGGTAATAAATAACATCATAGTCATTTTAAAGTCCTGTCTTGATTGTAGTCATTCTAAATTGTTTGATTGGTAAGAAACTGGAAACCATGCATCTAAAGTCTGTAGTTTGTGACAGTTACTCCCAAGCACAACTAACCTTAGACAACGTTTGACTGTCGATCAGGACACATGTAGAATATCTGCCATCTGAGACACACTGAAAGCACAGGACATCAGAAACCTCAGTTGCTCTTGAGTGATGGCATAACAAGGTGCACCTCTAGCTCCTCTCCAAGTCCGAGAAGCCCAGTAACTGGAACTGGCTGTAAGAATAATACACTGTGTTTAGGGTACTTAATGTATTGTGACACAGCCCACCCCTCTCATTCCAAAAACACTTTTACATTATAGTAACTGTCACCAATTGTGGCCAATTAACATTTTTATAATATTGGATTTTAAAGCCAAGACATAAAAAGAACGAATAGAATGGGCAGCAGGAGAGCAAAGAGTGAAAAAATGAAAACAACCATAAACCCAACCACACCCAACATTTATCAGCCTCCCCCTAGTCCACTCAAGGCTCCTCTGCATGGTTTCCATTTTGCAAGACGACAGTTTTTGAAAATAGAGACCATGGATGGGACTGCGATTCCTGTTCAAACAGTGCCATAGTCCTAACGTTAACGTTCCTGGTTTATGTCTGAAGTTGTTAATTTCTACATTATAGGCTTAGATGAAATATTAATATTTCAAAGGGTATTCAAAAGTAATATCTGTGCTATTGGAAAGCTGATATGTTGTAGATATTAGCAAAGTTTTTACAGGGTTGTCCTAGGACAAATGAGCTTTGCAAATGTTTTCATGCGATTCGCGAGCTAGCGCAGCTAAGGCTAGGTAGCATTGAAATTATAGCTAGCCAGCCAGCCTGTCTGAAGTTTTAGACCTTCAGTTGTTGTTGCAAAAACATGTTGTTTTTTCCCCCCTTTTCTCCCCAATTTCGTGGTATCCAATTATTAGTAGTTACTGTCTTGTCTCATCGCTACAACTCCCGTACGGGCTCGGGAGAGACGAAGGTCGAGAGCCATGCGTCCTTCGAAAACACAACCCAACCAAGCCGCACTGCTTCTTAACACAGCACGCATCCAACCCGGAAGCCAGCCGTACCAATGTGTCGGAGGAAACACCATACACCTAGTGACCTGGTCAGCGTGCACTGCGCCCGGCCCGCCACAGGAGTCGCTAGTGCACGATGAGACCAGGATATACCTACCGGCCAAACCCTTCCTAACCCGGACAACGCTCAGCAACTAGCTACAGGCAGCTGCTTCATGGAAACAAATCCATTGTGATTTAATTATAATAGCTACAGTGGCCAGATAGCTAGGCTTGGAGGAGGCATTTACGAAATGTAAGCAATTATTACCCAGAGGAAAATGGGGGCCAGCCATGGTTTTAAAATGTCACTTAGGGGGAAGGTTTAATATTTTAAAATATTAATCCAGGGGAGGCTCATTTTTTTAAATGAATTTTTCTAGGCAAGTCAGTTAAGAACAAATTCTTATTTACAATGATGGGCTACCCCAGCCAACCCCTAACAACGTTGGGCCAATTGTGCACCTCCTATGGGACTCAAACCGGGTCCGTAATGACATCTCTAGCACTCAGATGCAGTGCCTTAGACCACTGAGCCACTCCGGAGCCCGAGTGTAATTTGTTATCGATGAAATGTCAGCATTTGGGAATTTACATACTGAATTTGACTATATGTGTAGACCCGTTTTCTCTCGCTCTCTCTTATTCTCCTCGCTTAGCCCGGCTGGGTGGACATTGCGCTTTTTACTTTATATTGGCTGGCTGTTCGATCAGTCCCTCTTTGTGCTTGGCGTATCCAGAACATGGCGTGTATCTGGTGAATAAAATAGTGTTTGTGGTGATGATGTAGGGAGCTAGCAGAAATGCTGCATTCAGAACAACTGGGAACTCTGAAATCTCTGAGTTCCGAGCGTTCAAGACAACTGAGAACTCGAGAAACAAACGAACTCCGACTGTGAAAAACATTTTGAACGTTCATCCAACTCTGAATTCATAGTCGGAAACTTTAGGTATATTTCTAAAGCCGTCAGCTGCCACGGTAGAGGAGACTGGGCACCATAGTTAATAAGATATTAGCATTTGTTGCATTTGCCTTATGCTGCGTTAGACGTGGGACGCAAAAACCGTCACAGTGAGGCAAATGCAAGCCAGTGAGAGGTGTGCGGAAGGTTACTAATGGTGATTTCAGTAAACAAATAGTGTAAAACAACATCGAGTAGAAAACATTGCTACAGCATACGGCCACATTTGAAATATTTTAACTTGGCGCTATTTGTAGCGCTGAATGTAATTTGCCGTCGTTCTCTCACTGAAAACAACGAAATTCGGTTTTATCGTTTACTTCGTGGCATCTGAACGCAGTAGTCATGTGGTCACCATAGCAACGTATACCATCGTGCTGGCTTGCTTTTGCTGTCAAAATACTTTTGCTTTCTTGTTCCATCCACTATGCTGACTGATATGACGGTTTTTGCGTCCCTCGTCTAAATGCAGTATAAAATACAGAAACCAAAAGAACTGGGTGGTATTCATTACGCCGACTCTTCTGCAAAACATTTCTTAAACGGAAGCAAATGGGGCGGGACCTACCTGAATTTGTCCAATATAAACTATCGTTTTGTTCTGTTTGCTTCCGGTTGGTTGGGAACGGTAAATGGTTTCCGTAATGAATACGCCCCTGGCTGTGAGGAGAGAGAGAGCGCGTGCTATGGTGTGATCAAATTACGATATGATATGAGTAGCCTGCTAATGTACATTTCTGGACCTTGTAAACTCTCGAGAATAGACCAATAACTGATCTAAATGGTTGAATAATCAGGCATCGGATGGTAGCTACTCCCTGTGTAAGGCTCCATTCTTGTGTATTTTATTTTATTCCTCGTGTTACTATTTTATTTTCTATTCTTATTTTAAACTGCATTGTAGAGAATGGCTCATAAGCAAGCATTTCATGGTAAAGTCTACAGTTGTATTAGGCGCATATGACAAATACAATTTTATTTTATGCAATTATTTCAGCATTCAAAAAGGATGTTTGAGCGGTTATTGTCTTGCTCTTCACTGAATCAGAGGGCTAATATCAGTACTATGCATGTCAGTCTCTCTTGGCAAAAAGTAAAGGTGACTGACTGCAGCACTTTTTGTTTTAATATAAGAAGCAAATGTGTTAAATTCAAAATTGTTTCCATAGTCACAGTACACACACACTTACCCCACCAGCTATGTGTGACATTTTACATATATGTAGTTCTGTCCTTAATCTGTTCTTGTCTATTAATTATGTAATGTTTCATGTTTTGTTTGGACCCAAGGAAGAGTAGCTGCTGCAATCGTCACAGCTAACAGTGATCGTAATAATACATTTAAAAAAAAATAGCGGATCTTTGCGTGCCCAACTGCTGCAGAGCAGAGGAATGCACAGATCTGTCGTTTCATATTCAAACTTTTTTTCTTGTACTTTATCAGGTAAATATTTATAGCCTGTAATATTTAGCTAATGAGTGGCCTAATATTTAGCTTGTTTTCCTGAAATCACAGGAAAAACTATAGGCTACAAAATCTATAGGAGATACATTTTTTACAAGAGGCCTAATAGGTTTGCTCTTACTAATTGCTGAATGTAAAATAGGCCTTTAAGCCAAATTAACTGCCAGGGAAAGTTACGGAGAGAGTGCATCACTGGCTGCCAGTGACGATAGCATTGTTGCACTGATGTATTAAATGGTTGCACAGGACAGACAGTGATGAGCACAGTGGAAAAAAATATCCAAACTAATTGACATCTATTAGAAAAATGGAAATAACTTGCAAGCCACTTGAGCAAGGAGGCAAGCAATGACATTATGTAAAAGATGTGCAGGCTAAACAGCGTTTGTTGTTGAATAGCCTATCGACATTTCATTTAAATACAAGTTTCTATATTATATTTATGATTAGGCTACATGTAGCCTATATTGAAATCAAATCAAATTTTATTTGTCACATACACATGGTTAGCAGATGTTAATGCGAGTGTAGCGAAATGCTTGTGCTTCTAGTTCCGACAATGCAGTAATAACCAACAAGTAATCTAACTAACAATTCCAAAACTACTGTCTTATACACAGTGTAAGGGGATAAGAATATGTACATAAGGATATATGAATGAGTTATGGTACAGAGCAGCATAGGCAGGATACAGTAGATGGTATCGAGTACAGTATATACATGAGGTGAGTATGTAAACAAAGTGGCATAGTTAAAGTGGCTAGTGATACATGTATTACATAAGGATGCAGTCGATGATATAGAGTACAGTATATACGTATGCATATGAGATGAATAATGTAGGGTAAGTAACATTATATAAGGTAGCATTGTTTAAAGTGGCTAGTGATATATTTACATCATTTCCCAAGTATGTATGATTTGCAGTTGTCACTATGACAATGAACACACCCTGAAGAACTGAATGGTCTGTGTTACCACCTTAATAATAGGCCTATTGGCGTGCAGCAGGACGCTTTGATTAGTTGATTGACAGGTGTAGGCTACTGTTGAACGATAAGCTTTCCTCTAGTGTGGATGCTCGCCAATGTTTTATAGTTATGTATAATGCAGAAACTTGGTAATTAACTACAATGACCATAGTCCATTGCGCCTTATCTACTTTGAAGAACTAGTCAAATGACTTCGTCAGACAACTCTGCAGCATGCTTAGGCATGCTAGCCAAGCTAAATAGGATGCCAAAAGATGGTACAGTACGGGGAGCACAGATATTTATAATGAGGGATATCTGGAGAAAATCAGATCTCTCTGAAATTAAAATGTATGGCCAGTCAAATATATTTTTAGCCAACCCTCCCTAAACGCTTGAAAAAAAACAAGTGACTCTGTAATGGTTTTCGTTGGTGGAAGGAGAAGAGCGTGGTAAGTGTCCATGTTAAATTTATTCAATAACTGACCACTGACCACTGAAACACAACGTAAACAAAAGCACACCAGAAACAGTCCTGTCTGGTAGAGAGACAGAAAACAACTACCCACAACCCATAGTGGAAAAACAGGCTGCCTAAGTATGGTTCTCAATCAGAGAACAAACACATAGAAATAGAAAACATAGAATGCCCACCCCAACTCACGCACTGACCAAATGAAAATAGAGACATAAAAAAAAAGGAACTAAGGTCAGGATGTGACAGACTCTCCCCTATACCCAAATGAATAACTAAAACATAAAGTGGATAGCAGAGAACATGCCTACGGTTTAACCTAACTCCTAGGACAATCCAGAGCTTTAGATATGCAGTTTTATAAATTATTTTTTGTTTTGAAAGCATTACATACAGTGGCGACCCGTCATTCAGGGTGGGTCTGTTCACCTGTTTTGAGCCCCACATGTTTAGCAAAAAATATATACAATACCAGTTTGGACACACCTACTCATTCAAGGGTTTTTCTTTATTTTTACTATTTTCTACATTGTAAAATAATAGTGAAGACATCAAAACTATGAAATAACACATGTGGAATCATGTAGTAACCAAAAAAGTGTTAATCAAAATATATTTTATATTTGAGATTCTTCAAAGTAGCCACCCTTTGCCTTGATGACAGCTTTGCACACTCTGTATTCTCTCAACCATCTTCATGAGTTAGTCACATTGAATGTGTTTCAATTAACAGGTGTGCCTTGTTAAAAGTTAATTGTGGGATTTTTTTTCCTTCTTATTGCGTTTGAGCCAATCAGTTGTGTTGCGACAAGGTAGGGTTGACATACAGAAGATAGCCCTATTTGGTAAAATACCAAGTCCATATTTTGGCAAGAACAGCTCAAATAAGCAAAGAGAAATGACAGTCCATCACTACTTTAAGACATGAAGGTCAGTCAATCCAGAAAATTTCAAGAACTTTGAAAGTTTCTTCAAGTGCAGTCGCAAAAACCATCAAGCGCTATGATGATACTGGCTCTCATGAGGACTGCCACAGGAAAGGAAGACTCAGAGTTACCTCTGCTGCAGAGGATAAGTTCATTAGAGTTACCAGCCTCAGAAATTGCAGCCCAAATAAATGCTTCACAGAGTTCAAGTAACAGACACATCTCAACATCAACTGTTCAGAGGAGACTGCATGAATCAGGCTTTCATGGTCGAATTTACAAGCATTACGCTACACCCGCAATAACATCTGCTAAATATGTGTATGGGACCAATACAATTTGATTTGATTTGATTTTTTTTTATTTGGAATTGCTACAAAGAAACTTTGCTGGTGACACTGTCAGTGATTTATTTAGAATTCAAGGCACACTTAATCAGCATGGCTACCGCATCATTCTGCAGTGATACGCCATCCCATCTGGGACAATATTTTTTTTTTCAACAGGACAATGACCTAACACACCTCTAGGCTGTGGAAGGGCTGTTTGACCAAGAAGGAGAGTGATGGAGTGCTGCAGTAGATGACCTGTCCTCCACAATCACCCGACCTCAACCCAATTGAGGTGGTTTGGGATGAGTTGGACTGCAGAGTGAAAGAAAAGCAGACAAAAAGTGCTTAGCATATGTGACTCGTTTCAGGAAACTAGGCGTATGTCGCGATGCACTACTTCACAGGAGAGCCAATTAGACGTAAACTTTTATTTTATTTTATTCTAAATACGTTTTTTGGCAGATATACCTTCTGGAACATGTAAACTTTCATGTGCCTTAATAGCAAACTTGTATGACATCTGTAAATATGATTAAAATTGTTCAATCGTGAGCCTAGTTGGTTTAGCCATAGAAAAAACAGCAACCTTCCATGATTGACCTGCGTTAATGAGTAGGCTGGATATGACGAGAGATGAGTTCGGGTTGGTTTGCCATATAGCACACTTCTGTCTATTTTAGCTGGTCAGTATGTGTAGGTAATCCTGTCTAATGCAGCTTTTAAAAATATATACTGCATACAGTGCCTTGCGAAAGTATTCGGCCCCCTTGAACTTTGCGACCTTTTGCCACATTTCAGGCTTCAAACATAAAGATATAAAACTGTATTTTTTTGTGAAGAATCAACAACAAGTGGGACACAATCATGAAGTGGAACGACATTTATTGGATATTTCAAACTTTTTTAACAAATCAAAAACTGAAAAATTGGGCGTGCAAAATTATTCAGCCCCTTTACTTTCAGTGCAGCAAACTCTCTCCAGAAGTTCAGTGAGGATCTATGAATGATCCAATGTTGACCTAAATGACTAATGATGATAAATACAATCCACCTGTGTGTAATCAAGTCTCCGTATAAATGCACCTGCACTGTGATAGTCTCAGAGGTCCGTCAAAAGCGCAGAGAGCATCATGAAGAACAAGGAACACACCAGGCAGGTCCGAGATACTGTTGTGAAGAAGTTTAAAGTCGGATTTGGATACAAAAAGATTTCCCAAGCTTTAAACATCCCAAGGAGCACTGTGCAAGCGATAATATTGAAATGGAAGGAGTATCAGACCACTGCAAATCTACCAAGACCTGGCCGTCCCTCTAAACTTTCAGCTCATACAAGGAGAAGACTGATCAGAGATGCAGCCAAGAGGCCCATGATCACTCTGGATGAACTGCAGAGATCTACAGCTGAGGTGGGAGACTCTGTCCATAGGACAACAATCAGTCGTATATTGCACAAATCTGGCCTTTATGGAAGAGTGGCAAGAAGAAAGCCATTTCTTAAAGATATCCATAAAAAGTGTCGTTTAAAGTTTGCCACAAGCCACCTGGGAGACACACCAAACATGTGGAAGAAGGTGCTCTGGTCAGATGAAACCAAAATTGAACTTTTTGGCAACAATGCAAAACGTTATGTTTGCCGTAAAAGCAACACAGCTCATCACCCTGAACACACCATCCCCACTGTCAAACATGGTGGTGGCAGCATCATGGTTTGGGCCTGCTTTTCTTCAGCAGGGACAGGGAAGATGGTTCAAATTGATGGGAAGATAGATGGAGCCAAATACAGGACCATTCTGGAAGAAAACCTGATGGAGTCTGCAAAAGACCTGAGACTGGGACGGAGATTTGTCTTCCAACAAGACAATGATCCAAAACATAAAGCAAAATCTACAATGGAATGGTTCAAAAATAAACATATCCAGGTGTTAGAATGGCCAAGTCCAGACCTGAATCCAATCGAGAATCTGTGGAAAGAACTGAAAACTGCTGTTCACAAATGCTCTCCATCCAACCTCACTGAGCTCGAGCTGTTTTGCAAGGAGGAATGGGAAAAAAATTCAGTCTCTCGATGTGCAAAACTGATAGAGACATACCCCAAGCGACTTACAGCTGTAATCGAGGCAAAAGGTGGCGCTACAGAGTATTAACTTAAGGGGGCTGAATAATTTTGCACGCCCAATTTTTCAGTTTTTGATTTGTTAAAAAAGTTTGAAATATCCAATAAATGTCGTTCCACTTCATGATTGTGTCCCACTTGTTGTTGATTCTTCACAAAAAAATACAGTTTTATATCTTTATGTATGAAGCCTGAAATGTGGCAAAAGGTCGCAAAGTTCAAGGGGGCCGAATACTTTCGCAAGGCACTGTATATTATTGAATTTATTGCTGTGTCTGTTGGAAAGGAGACTGAAGCAGGTATTCTTCTAGGATGTTGCATGTGCATATAGTTGTATTCCATGAGTTCTATGGTACTTTCAAGACAACTGGGAACTCTGAAGAATACGAGGTCAAATCATTAAATCAGTGATCTTCAGTTGGGAAATTTGGGGGGAATTCTAGAAAGAGGCCCGAGTTCCCGAGTTGGAATTCTGAGTTGGATCACCATTCAAAAAAAGAATCCCAGTCGGAGCTTGTTTTTTCCCCCTGAGTTTCCAGTTTTCTTGAATGCACCGAAGTCAGAAGTCTGAGATTTCCGAGTTCCCAGTTCCGAGTTCCCAGTTTCCTCCCACACAAAATGTTTTTTTGTTGAGGGGTATAATTTGTATGTAGAAAATGTATAATATTAATATTTAAAATTACTAAATCGGGTCATTTTAATTACATTTTCTAGAATATGCATCGGGCCGCTTCTGGGGAGATTCTGGTAAGATGCCGGAAATGTCGGCTGAATTCCGGTAGACGGAAACAGCCTGATGTATTTGGGCCGATTCTGGGCAGTCATTCATTTTGATTCCAGGCCGAGTCTGACACCCGATTCCGGACAGATTCAATCAGTTCCGGCCCCCCTAAAGAGGGCCGCTTCTGGGCCGATTCCTCATTGCTAGCTGGGAAAGTGCTCTTCCAGGCGTTGTAGATGAGCAGTCACCACTCATGTGGGACAATAACAGCTGTTTTCTGTGCACAGCCCAGGGAAGGGGGCATGGTTTGCTTTGGAAAGACTCTCCACTAAGAATTCTTTCCTCTGATCTGAATCTACTGATTCACTCCTCATCTAAATAATGTTTTTGTATTTCCCCTGCATGCTTGTGTTCGGTTCATTCAGTTTACCAAATTACATAGGCAAGGAGACACATTTTCTTACACAGAAAGTCAACAAAGTCTTAAAAAAAATATCCACTGTGAATGACAACAGTTCCTCTCTCAATGCTAATGACAACACTCCCCCTCAATAACCACCCAACCTCGGTGTAAAATAGAACATTGTCATGCTCTGATCCCATTTCTCCACATAGTTTTGCCAACAGGCGTGCGCTCAGTGGATGTGGTTTGATGTAGTGAACAATCGAAGTTGCCTACTGCAGCATATCTCAGAGTTCTGTGCTCAGTTCTTTTGCTGCCAGTTGCGCTACGTGTATCATATAATGCGTCCTTATGGCACATTCATAACTAGAGTGCAGAGGCCTGCTCGCCGTCCCGCCATAGATGGAGCATCTGTGCAAAAGCCCACCATTCGATCCCATGGAATCAGTTTTTCGTCAATATGGTGTAGCAGGCCTAGCCATTCATCTTGGGAATGATTCAAGTGCAACAGTCAAGTGCCGCCTTTTCCCATGATCTAAGGGCACTATCTGGCTAATTTTTATGGTTAACCAATTACAATGATTTCGAGATACAAAGACGGTAATATAATATGTATATATAGTTTTGTATATGTTTTTTTTTCTCCAGGATTTTGGAAATTCTCCCGTGACCCCATTTTCACATCAAGCGACCCTGACCTCTAGTTTGGGAACAGCTGTGTTAACCACTATTATTGAGCATGGAATGAGTCCATGCAACTTATTATGCAATTTGTGCAGCACATTTTTACTCCAGAACTCATTTAGACTTGCCATAACAAAGACATGGAATACTTATTGACTCAAGACATTATAGCTTTTCATGTTTTATTACTTTCTAAAATGTTCTACGAACAAAATTCCACTTTGACATGATTGGGTATTGTGTGTAGATCAGTGACACATATTCTCAAATCAATACATTTTAAATGGCTGTAATACAACAAAATGTGGAAAAAGTTAAGGGTGTGAATACTTTCTAAAGGCACTGTAAATGGATACATGTGGCATTCCGGCAACTTTGAGAAAAATACTTTGTGTGTTTGTTGTTCACATGCGTATCTATCTGCCTTCTCATTGGCTAGAATGGCCCCACCTGATCTCGCCTACCTTCAATCATTGACGACATGTGTTTCTATAGTTAGAGTGGTCACTTGGCTATCTTGTCAATATAATAGATTATCTTTGACTGCACTGAAAAGCAGAAGGGAATGACATGACTACTTTAGGCAGCCCACCTTCCACTGATTCATGAAAGCTGAGTTAGCCAGCCCACTTTTAAGGGTAGTAATAGGACTCCTCAATAAGTCCCAATGTAACGTTAAAGGTTTTATTAATGGAATATGGACATCAATACAATGCTATTTGTTTTTCTTATAAAGAGAGTATGGAGGTGCCTAAATAACAGAAGGATTAACTTGACATGATTTCAATGGTCAAAATGGAATGAAATGCAAATCAGAGGTCGCTGACATTTTCACCCAAATGCTGTGACTCACTGTAATAAAGTCTTGGGTGAGCTTGCTGCAAAACATGCCAATTCCCTTGTTTGTGTAGTGGCTTCCGACAACCCATTGCCCTCAGTCAAATTAAAATCCCTGATTGCAGCCGTTCTTGGGAACTCACTGAAACACACAAGAGACTGGCTCTTATTTGAACGAGGTGGTGAGATGGCATCAGATGAGCATCATTTGAAACAGATAGGCACGTTTTGCTTTGAGTGATTTTAAATATATATATATATATATATATATTTAAGGTTGTTGCCGCTATAAAAACATAATTATCTGTAGGAGAATGACAGCATATCATAGCATTCATAATGGGTCCAGACTCAGAGCTCACCATGGGTTTATTCTGCAGACCACCACCCTGATAATATTCTATACTCAAGCACCATCTAGTGGTCAGTTAACAGACATTTACTGATATCTTGGCTTGGATGGTCTTTATTTCATCTGAGACCTCAAGAGCACAGCCCTTTTAGTTGTGAATAGTTCTCTGCCCGTAGTACAATGTCTGTTTGTAGGCCTATAATTGGCAATTATATACAGATATAGCATTTCTACAGACCAGTCCTATTGATACGATTGAATTGGTAGGGACCAAATAAACAATATTTACTGTAAATCAGGTATTTAGTTTATTTTATCATATCAATAGCTGTGTTCATATTTTTCATCAGTTCCAACACGTTTATGACACCGTTTACATGTGTTTTGTTTTGTTGTTGTTGCCTGAATTAAGGCGTGATAACGGGGATATTGATATATTCATTGAAAAATACGTGATCAATGTGGGCAACATGATATCATTGTGTCGATTAGCCTTTTCTTTTTATTCTCCCATAGAAATGACAATGAATAATGTTAATGAATTGATTGAATGAATGTTGAAGAAACTTGGGCAATTACCGAGTTTATAAAAGAGTTAGACAAACAAGCAGGCTTTGTGCACGAAGCCCACAATTATGCACCTTTCAATAATTATTTCCAGATCTTTGTTGGATAATTATATCGAAATCCCAAGGTGGAATGTACAAGAAATCTAACTAGGCCAACTGAACGTGTAGTTGATAAACTCTGAAAAATCAAGTGAATAAATGGCACTCTGGCTCTACCGGTGCCCTGATGGATGTTCCATTGATGTTAGAAGTCGTTATAAACTCTGTGGTTTGAGCCCTGAATGCTGATTGGCTGAAATCAGTTTTATATCAGACCTATACCACAGGTATGACCCATTTTTATTTTTTTTTACTGTTCTAATTACATTGGTAACAACTTGACAATAGCAACAAGGCACCTAGAGGTTTTGTGGTTTATGGCCAATATACAACGGCTAATGGGGAGGCTGTATCCAGGCACTCCGCATTGTGCATAAGAACAGCCCTTAACTGTGTTATATTGGCCATATACCAGACCTCCTCGGGCCTTATTGCTTAATTATACCACCCTGCTTTTAGTGATCTGCCCTCCTCTGTGCCCCGGTGGGTCAAGACGAGAGTGCCCCACGTGGTTGCGTGCAGTACAACGGAACTGTAAGCTACTCCAGTGGTTAGGCCTATATCTGTTTGCATTTATTTAATTTGATAATTATATGGAGAGTTGAACAAATGTCTCTTTAATATACTATAATACCTAAATCAAATACTATTCTCAGTTAACACAGTGATGACTTTTGATGTTGTTTTCCCTTGTTATCGACCCTGAGAGAACCTATTCCTTTGGCTTAAAAGAAATTGAGGTGGGTCTATCACGCTGGCCAGGACAAATGATTAATGTATACTTTAGAAGTGTCTCATCTAGGGGTCGACCGATTAATCGGAATGGCCGATTAATTAGGGCCTATTTCAAGTTTTCATAACAATCGGAAATCGGTATTTTTGGGCGCCGATTTTTAATTTTTAATTTTTTTTCTAAATACCTTTAGGCAAGTCGGTGAAGAACACATTCTTATTTTCAATTACGGCCTAGGAACGGTGGGTTAACTGTCTTGTTCAGGGGCAGAACGACAGATTTTTACCTTGTCAGCTCGGGGGATCCAATCTTGCAACCTTACAGTTAACTAGTCCAACGCAATAAAGACCTGTCTCTCTCTCGTTGCACTCCACAAGGAGACTGACTGCCTGTTACGCGAATGCAGTAAGCCAAGGTAAGTTGCTAGCTAGCATTAAACTTATCTTATAAAAAACAATCAATCATAATCACTAGTTAACTACACATGGTTGATGATATTATTAGATATTATCTAGCGTGTTCTGCGTTGCATATAATCTGACTAAGCATACAAGTATCTAAGTATCTGACTGAGTGGTGGTAGGCAGAAGCAGGCACGTAAACATTCATTCAAACAGCACTTTCGTGCATTTTGCCAGCAGCTCTTCGTTGTGCGGCAAGCATTGCGCTGTTTATGACTTCAAGCCTATCAACTCCCGAGATGAGGCTTGTGTAACCGAAGTGAAATGGCTAGCTAGTTAGCACGCGCTAATTGTCGGTGTGTTGCTGGTTCGAGCGAGGAGAGGGACAGAAGCTATACTGTTACACTGGCAATACTAAAGTGCCTATAAGAACATCCAATTGTCAAAGGTTAATGAAATACAAATGGTATAGAGGGAAATAGTCCTATAATTCCTATAATAACTACAACCCAAAACTTCTTACCTGGGAATATTGAAGATTCATGTTAAAAGAAACCACCAGCTTTCATATGTTCTCATGTTCTGAGCAAGGAACTCAAACGTTAGCTTTCTTACATAGCACATATCGCACCTTTACTTTCTTCTCAAACACTTTGTTTTTGCATTATTTAAACCAAATTGAATGTTTCATTATTTACTTGAGGCTAAATTGATTTGATTGATGTATTATATTAAGTTAAAATAAGTGTTAATTCAGAATTGTTGTAATTGTCATTATTACAAATAAAAAAATAAAAAATCAGCCGATTAATCGGTATCGGCTTTTTTGGTCCTCCAATAATCGGTATCGGCATTGAAAAATCATAATCGGTCGACCTCTAGTCTCATCTATCTCAGAAGTTAGAACTAGCCATAGACAGGAGTCCTTAATAATAATCAGTATATTTACTTCACAAACACTAATTATACTAGTTGACTGCACAAAGCATGGATACATAGAAGACACTCTGCAGTGGTTTGGAACAGGTATGGGAGCTGAACACCAGGGCCCAGAACCCTTTACTATAGGAGATTACACATACTTGACTACCAACATTTTAAAAAAGTGTTTCATTTAGTCCTAGTTGGGCATTACCAATGGAATGATAAGTCTTATTATAAACTGCTCAAAAAAATAAAGGGAACACTAAAATAACACATCCTAGATCTGAATGAATTAAATATTCTTATTAAATACTTTTTTCTTTACATAGTTGAATGTGCTGACAACAAAATCACACAAAAAGTATCAATGGAAATCAAATTTATCAACCCATGGAGATCTGGATTTGGAGTCACACTCAAAATTAAAGTGGAAAACCACACTACAGGCTGATCCAACTTTGATATAATGTCCTTAAAACATGTCAAAATGAGGCTCAGTAGTGTGTGTGGCCTCCACGTGCCTGTATGACCTCCCTACAACGCTTGGGCATGCTCCTGATGAGGTGGCGGATGGTCTCCTGAGGGATCTCCTCCCAGACTTGGACTAAAGCATCCTCCAACTCCTGGACAGTCTGTGGTGCAACGTGGCGTTGGTGGATGGAGCGAGACATGATGTCCCAGATGTGCTAAATTGGATTCAGGTCTGGGGAACGGGCGGGCCAGTCCATAGCATCAATGCCTTCCTCTTGCAGGAACTGCTGACACACTCCAGCCACATGAGGTCTAGCATTGTCTTGCATTAGGAGGAACCCAGGGACAACCGCACCAGCATATGGTCTCACAAGGGGTCTGAGGATCTCATCTTGGTACCTAATGGCAGTCAGGCTAGAGCATGGAGGGCTGTGCGGCCCCCCCAAAGAAATGCCACCCTCATGGAGTCTGTTTCTGACCGTTTGAGCAGACACATGCACATTTGTGGCCTGCTGGCGATCATTTTGCAGGGCTCTGGCAGTGCTTTCTACTGCTCCTCCTTGCACAAAGGCAGAGGTAGCGGTCCTGCTGCTGGGTTGTTGCCCTCCTACGGCCTCCTCCACGTTTCCTGATGTACTGGCCTGTCTCCTGGTAGCGCCTCCATGCTCTGGACACTATGCTGACAGACACAGCAAACCTTCTTGCCACAGCTCGCATTGATGTACCATCCTGGATGAGCTGCACTACCTGAGCCACTTGTGTGGGTTGTAGACTCCGTCTCATGCTACCACTAGAGTGAAAGCACCGCCAGCATTCAAAAGTGACCAAAACATCAACCAGGAAGCATAGGAACTGAGAAGTGGTCTGTGGTCACCACCTGCAGAACCACTCCTTTATTGGGGGTGTCTTGCTAATTGCCTATAATTTCCACCTGTTGTCTATTCCATTTGCACAACAGCATGTGAAATTTGTCAATCAGTGTTGCTTCCTAAGTGGACAGTTCGATTTCACAGAAGTGTGATTGACTTGGAGTTACATTGTGTTGTTTAAGTGTTCCCTTTATTTTTTTGAGCAGTGTGTATACAGTGCCTTCAGAAAGTATAGATACCCCTTGACTTATTCCAAATGTTGTGTACAGACTGAAATCTACAATTGTATATATTTTTTACCCATCAATACCCCATAATGACAGAGTGAAAAAATAATTTTATAAATTTTTGCAAATGTATTGAAAATGCATAGTCTGAAGAGGATTTCCATTCATAACAGTAGAAAAGGGCTGTTCCATGACGCCAGATCATGTCTCACGGGGTGCGGGCCAGTGACTTAGTTTAATGAAAGAGAATTTTATTCCCTTTAAAGTTTAACATCCTTACATAATTTCACATTTAGTTTCATCTTTACTAATTTTTATACAAGAATTAGAAGCACCCCATATTTGAGGATTGTACATTTCAGAGATTTAGTCGTGTGTTTCCTGTCCTCTATGAGGTCACCAAATGAAACACACTCCTCATACCCTTAAGTGTCCACAGACCATTCCCACCTTCTCACAAGTGGACATTTTGTATCAAATCCTCATTTTGGGGATTTAGGAGTTCGCCATGTGAAATCCTTTGTTCTCTCTATGTGTCTATTTCTGCATGGCCAGGAGATTCCTCCAGGAATTTACAACCTGAGATAACAGAACCTGGGTGTAGGAGAGAGGGGGAAGCCACTAGCTATACCCAAAAAGGGCCACGTCATGACAGAGATCAACAGAAAGTTGTCATCTAGGTCTAATTGCTGCAAAGAATGTATAGCCATCAATTGAAAAGCCTCAATAACTGGAGGACTGAACTATCTAGCTACTGTACATACTGTTGGATTTTGTATATTCTAAAGTTAAACAAACTATGGAAGTGTTTAATGAAATTTGGAAACCATATGTTGATATCACCTTGGGTAATGTGTTGTATAGTGGGCGTTTCGTTTTGTTTGTGAAGTGCAATGTAAAAACAAAACACTAATTGTCAAAAAAATGTATTCAACCATTCACTGATTTGGGAAGATAGTCTTTATTGAATGAAGCAAAAATAATTAAATGGAAAGAATCTTAATCCACTATATGAAAATAAATAAATAATTTGCTTTCTCGTGGAGCCATCCAAACAAAAGGTGATGTCCTGTTTTTTTAATTAGCTATGCAGCTAAAAAGACTCCTCTGGCAATTCATTCATACACCCTCAAAATAATGTTAAATGCTTGAAAACAAATTTGGCACAGGGGTTGCAAGAGGAAAATGAGTACATGAGTTGTTGAGAGACATCTAGAGGTGCCAGGTCTAGTTTATGTCATCTGGATGAGATCAGTGTTTAGCTAGAGTCATGAGAGGACTACATGTAGGGGGGAGGGAAATCAGCTCCAACCTGCTTGCCCTGTTCTGCAGTAGGACAACAGAGCTAGGGGCCATGTATCTAAAGACAGAAGTTGCCCTGACATTGCTATATGAACAATCCTTTACAAACTTCTCCTATGTGGATTTATATACAAGTGCAAACATGGAACTCATTTGACCAGTTCAACACTCATATATAAATGCAAATATGGTACCAACTCATCTCACTGGTTCATCACTCCAATTTCCCTTACCTAAGTCTCAGCCTCTTTCGTGAGAAATGGTGCAAGATGGATAAAAGAGCATTTGTCATGTTAAATGTACTAGTATTTCACTGAAGACAATGTGACAGTGAAAATATTTCCCATTTCCCACATTCAATACCTCATATTCTAATAGCCATTACAAGAATGAGAAAGTTGATTTGAAAGGCAAAAAAACCTAAACACACATACAACCAATAAACAGACAAATGTAAAGCAGTTGCAGATGGTGGTGATGTCAATAGCACTCACCAAGGAGATAGATAGCCCTGGAGAAGAGAGACGGAGGGGTAGAGACCAAGACAAGTTCATCCCTGCAGTGTGCTCAGAGCAGAGAACAGGAGGGGGGGGGGGGGGAACACCTGGTTCTCCTCGAAATGATGTGGTCTGATCATGGACATTGAACTAACCGTTGTGTGTTTTGCCAAATACTAGCAGTACATATCTTAAACTGGTTGCAACAGTTGCCCCGTCCTTTGGCTATGTAAGGAGACCTGCGATGAAACGTGTAAGGAGACACTTTTCAAAAGGATAGCAACAGAATGAAACGCACAGAAAAATATATAAAGCTTTATAAACAATGTGCTTTGGTTACACACACACACAGAGGGCTTAAGCAAAACCCAACACAAGAAGGTTATAGTGTTGGTGAGTGGAGTGTTAACCAGAGAAATACAGGTATAGAAAATAAAAACCAAGCTAAGGATCACTGACTGTACAAAGGTTCTCTTTCCTGACCCCTGACTGGCTGGCTGGCTGGTTGTCTACTGCTAAATGTGTGGTCTTGAGGCATGTGTCTGATGAAGGTGGGGTAGGGCACGCTGAGACAGGACCAGGGGGAGTCGATGAGGGAGGGCCTGGGTAGGGGAAGATAGCAATGACTTAAATGAACAGGACTGTTGCCTTTGTGGGCTAGAGACAGAGACACCCACCAGGAGAGTAGGCTTGCTCTAAGCTCCAAGTCCAGGGGGTATGTGGGCGTATGGGACGGAGAAGGAGGGGCCTCTGGGTTGCAGTGGAGGTTGAAGGCTACCCCTTATCCTGGGACAGAGGAAGCGGGAAGAAAGAGTTACATCTGGTCCTTGAAGGCGTCCAGATCGAAGGCAGTGTCCAGGAAATTCTTCAGCTCCACCAGGTGGGCCTTCTTGTTTCCTGTGGCTGGGGCCGCAGCAGGAGGGCGACCAGCATACCTGAACACACACGTAATGGGAGAGAGTTTAATAAGAGTTTAACTAAACACAGACACACTTAGGAGTGAGGATAAGAGCAGATGAAGGGTTTGTTTACCAGACTGGCTTGGCGCGATCGATGGTGGTGCGCATGCGGGGTTTGACGTAGTCGTAGTAGCCCTGGTTCTTATGCTCCTCTTGGCACCACACCAGGTCGGCATTGGGGTACTTCTCGCTCTCAGCCTTCACCAGGTCGAAGGGGAAGGGGGACAGCTGCAAACAGAGAGACCACGTCATGTCATGAAGAAGAGTAAGGTAGCTCGGAAAGCCAATGTGTCAAACGCGCTAGGTCACGCAAAAGTTTGGCTAAGCATTTTTCTAGTGCATACCGCTCTGTGTGGGAGCCCTGAGGTGTTGAGTGTGTGTGTAGCTACCTGCTCCATGCGAGCAATGGCGACCGTGTCCTCCATGCCGTGGGCCTTGCGTTCCTTGGTGAGTTCGTAGTACACCTTCCCTGTGCAGAAAACGATGCGCTTCACCCCGGCTGGGTTCTGGGCCACTGGGCCATTATCTGGGATCAGGCGCTGGAAGTCTGTGCCTGGAGCACAGCAGGAAGACACAGCAACACTCACCCACTGCCAGACATACAGAGGGCATATACACCAGCACTGTCCTTCACAGACATACACACGCCCACACACACCGTCTTACCTGGCAGCATCTCGTCAAAGTTGGACCTCGCCTCGGGATGGCGCAGCAGGGATTTGGGGGTGAAAACGATGAGCTAGGAAAAGAGGACAGATCAGAGGACAATGAGCTGTAATAAGCAGCTTTAGGGTAAAAATGTTGTTATTGACGGGGACTCACAGGCTTCCTGAAGGGCGCCAGAATCTGCCTCCTCAGCACGTGGAAGAAGTTGCCAGGGTTCGAACAGTTGACCACTATCCAGTTGCAGTCGTGGAGCTGGCGAATGGCAAAGTCTTCTGTGATGCTCTGGTGGAGAGTGAGAAGAAAGGGTAAGGACTAAGGCTGTTACGGTGATTCCACGTTACCCGTGAGTCACGGTAACTAGGCTTCTCAAAAACTGCGCTTTGATGCCGCTGATGGTCATTAGTAGCTTACCAAACTTGCTAACGGCCAGTCGCTAATGCTGGTACTCAGCACTATTGTCCATCTAATCACTAAGCTGCAAATACCAAATCAAACACTTCATGAGACTCCTGGCATTCAGAGTTTGAGTGGAATAGGATCACCTGTTGCGCAACGAGAGCGAGCTCCTCATAGCTGGTTGACACATGGAATAAAATAAGTGTTCCTGTTAGGCAACATTTGTACAGGCAATGCTATGCAATTGCATGATAAAACAGAGTTGACGACCTCTATTAAAAAGAGGAGGAACCCATCAACTAGGCCTACTATATTTTTTTCGCAACTTTTCATATATTAAGCACATTACTTTGCTTTTCAACTGGAGTAGCCTACATGGCTGCCATGAAAATGAACTGCGGAGAAAAGCTTTCTTCAAATACTATTCAAGTGCATATGGATGCTGTCTTTTTACCCTGTCCCTGTGCCAACAGGTGCATGATAATGGCCCATTCTAAATCAAAACTAATTTCACACATACAGTGCTTTCGGAAAGAATTCAGACCCCTTCATCTTTCCCACATTGTTACTTTACAGCCATATTCTAAAATTGAGTAAATATATTTTTTACTCAATCTACACACAATACCCCATAATGACAAAGTGAAGAGTTTATTTTTATATTTGCAAATGTTTAAAATGAAAAAGTGTTCTTTGCTATGACACTCAAAATTGAGCTCAGGTGCAACCTGTTTCCATTTATCATCCTTGAGATGTTTCTTCAACTTGGAGTCCACCTGTGGTAAATTCAATTGATTGGACATGATTTGGAAAGGCACACACCTGTCTATATATGGTCCCACAGTTGACAGTGCACGTCAGAGCAAAAACCAAGCCATGGGGTCGAAGGAATTGTCAGTAGAGATCCTTGACAATATTGTGTCAAGGCACAGATCTGGGGAAGGGTACCAAAAAAATTCTGAAGCATTGAAGGTCCCCAAGAACACAGTGGCCTTCATTATTCTTAAATTAAAGAAGTTTGGAACCACCAAGACTCTTCCTAGAGCTGGCCGCCCGGCCAACCTGAGCAATCGGGGGAGAAGGGCCTTGGTCAGGGAGGTGACCAAGAACCCAATGTTCACCCTGAAAGAGCTCCAGAGTTCCTCTGTGGGAGGGGAGAACCTTCCAGAGGGACAACCTTCCAGAGGGACAACCATCTCTGCAGCACTCTACCAATCAGGCCTTATGGTAGAGCGGCCAGACGGAAGACACACTTCAGTAAAAGGCACATAACAGCCAGCTTGGAGTTTGCCAAAAGGCACCTAAAGGACTCTGACCATGAGAAACAAGATTCTCCGGTCTGATGAAACCAAGATTGAACTCTTTTGCCTGAATACCAAGCGTCATGTCTGGAGGAAACCTGGCACCATCCCTACAGCGAAGCATGGTAGTGGCAGCATCATGCTGTGGGGATGTTTTTCAGCAGCAGGGACACTAGTTAGCATCGAGGGAAAGATGAACGGAGTAAAGTACAGAGATCCTTGATGAAAACCTGCTCCAAAGTACTCATGACCTCAGACTGGGGCAAAGCTTCAACTTCCAACAGGACAACAACCCTAAACACACAGCCAAAACAATGCAGGAGTGGCTTCGGGACACATCTCTGAATGTCCTTGAGTGGCCCAACCAGAGCCCGGACTTGAACCTGATCGAACATCTCTAGAGAGACCTTAAAATAGCTGTGCTGCAACACTCCCCATCCAACTTGACAAACCTTGAGAGGATCTGCAGAAAAAATTAAACTCCCCAAAACACAAGTGTGCCAAGCTTGTAGTGTCATACCCAAGAAGACTCGTGGCTGTAATCGTTGCTTCAACAAAGTACTGAGTAAAGGGTCTGAATACTTATGTAAATGTGAGTTTTTTAATTTTTTAAAAGAAAATCGCAAAGAAAATCTAAAAAACTGTTTTGGCTTTGTCATGGGTTATTGGGTGTAAAAAAAAACAATACAATCGATTTTAGAATAAGGCTGTAACATAACAAAATGTGGAAAAAGTCAAGGGGTCTGAATATTTTCCAAATGCACTGTAAAGGCGAGATTAAATTGAGAATAATCTTAATGGTGAGAATATTAGAACATGTGAATGTTTTCCAGTGTTTGCAGTCTAAGACTAGTTCAAATCATAGTCGTATGCATCATGTAGCCTAGCCCATAAGGCCTGTGTGTGTTGCTACGGTTTGTATCACAACTGAAGTGGCTAAATAACTCCAAACGTAGCCTATAGGCCCAAGACACCTGGAACACAGTTGGAGAACCCATAGCCTACAGTAACTAGCTCACGTCAGAAGTAGATGTTCATTTATGTTTCTCAAATGTCAAAATTCGAAGTTGTTGAAAACATCAACGTTTAAGGTTAAGTTTAAACATTAATGCCACATTTTTAAGGTTAGGGATATGTTTAGGCATTAACTCAGAAAGGTTTAGTTAAGGCTTAGGATAAGCTTAAAACAAAAATCTCAAAAACAACTTATAACCTTTGGAGGCAGATGCTTACAGTGGCATTAACTCTGAATGGTCAAGTTAAGGGTTAAGGATTGGGATAGGCTTAAAACAAACATGGAAAGGTGGCATCCTATGAAGGTGCCACACTGAAAGTCACTGAGCTCTTCAACAAGGCCATTCTACTGCCAATGTTTGTCTGTGAAGATTGCATGGCTGTGTGCTCGATTTTATACAACTATCAGCAACGGGTGTCTGAAATAGCCGAATCCACTAATTTGAAGGGGTGTCTACATACTTTTGTATATATAGTGAATATTAGTAGGCTATATGTAAAGGCCAGATTAAATTGAGAATAGTCAGTGAAAATATTATCAAGTGCTTGTCAAATTGTGAATGATTGTGTTTGTGCAGCCCGCACAAGAAACAGAGCAGAGCACGTGTCATTCATGACTCTTTTCAAATCATCATTAGTCGCAAAATATCCTTTCTATTTTATTCAGCTCATGTTCAATTGTATTGGTCTTACTATAAAATAATACCACGGGAATTAAGCAAATCTTACCTGCTAAATTAACTAGTGTAGCCAACAACCATATGGCATAGCCAGATCAGGGCGTAAGATAAGGACAACTCAGAACATGTTATGCTGTTCTTCTGAAATAGGCGACATTTTCTTCATATCATGTTTCTTTACACCTGCCTAAAATAACAAAGTTATTGTGAGTGTAGGCTATATTAAATTGATTTATTAGACTTAAAAAATGTAGATGTTGAAAAAGGTACGCATCAGTGGCTTATAGGCTATAGTGGGAAGCTGGAAATGCTAAACGTGTTTTTATGTTAATTAATGGTCAATTACCGTGAGACTGGTATTTATTTGCATGACAATCAGACTGACAAAATTTCAGAACCTCTACAGTCCTAGCAAGGACCAGTTCCGGTTTCATCTCACATTAAGTACCATGCCACTGAAGCTTTGGGGGTGTTTAAATTTGAATTTCACATTCTGTTTATGGCACGTCTATATTGTACCCCCTCAGTAGATGAGACCAACGTATACATTTGCTAGTACACAGTGTGCCGGAGACACTTCAACTATCTGTTTCCGTTGCAAAATGACCTTAATATTACCCTAGAGCAGTGGTAAACAAAGTCTTGGTCGCGACCCCCACCAAAATATAGTAATAATAATAACAAAAAAAATACACATTCCATGGGAAAATATACAAACGTTTTTTGAAGATAATCTGAAAAATATAATTTTATTGAGTAAATGTATTTATTGGTTTCTTTTCATGTTGATAAGAGATGAAAATGCAATAAATCGAAGGTTATTTGTTGATGTAAAAATATAAATGTATAGATTTTAAGGTTGTGTCATTAGATATGGGTTGCGAGAAATTCTTGGGGAAAAAAATGTGGTCCCTGCTGAAAAAGTTTGAATTACCACCGCCTTAGACATAGATTCCACTCTATTTGGAAGAAAATGTCAAGATATGTCAATGTCAGGCAAGAACTAGAATACATGAACAGCCCTTTGGATACAAAAGGCAGTGCAGAATGATTAGAAGTGAGGGTTTGACTTACCGGGAGCACGTCAGGATCATCGTTGCACATCTGGAGAAATCTCTCTGGACGAGCAGAGGAGTGTTCTGGGCCCTGTGGAGGAGAGCAGTGAGGTCACTAGGGCTGGCACAGAAAATCAACGATTATGGATGCATATAATAACCGTCATATTAACAATGTTTTTAATAAACTATTTTCAAGTACAGTATCAGTCAAAAGTTTGGACATCTACTCATTCAAGGGTTTTTCTTTATTTATTGTTACTAATTTCTACATTGTATAATAATGGTGAAGACATCAAAACGATGAAATAACACATGTGGAATCATGTAGTAACCAAAAAAGTGCTAAACAAATCAAAATATATTTTAGATTCTTCAAAGTAGCCACCCTTTGCCTTGACAGCTTTGCACACACTTGGCATTCTCAACCAGCTTCACCTGGAATGCTTTTCAAAAAGTCTTGAAGGTTCCCACATATGCTGAGCACAAATCTCAGTTGGATTGAGGTCAGGTGATTGTGGAGGCTAGGTCATCTGATCCATCACTGTCCTTCTTGGTCAAATAGCCCTTACACAGCCTGGATTTGTGTTGGGTCATTGTACTGCTGAAAAACAAATGATAGTCCCACTAAGCCCAAACCAGATGGGATGGCATATCACTGCAGAATGCTGGTTAAGTGTGCCTTGATTTCTAAATAAATCACTGACAGTGTCACCAGCAAAGCACCCACACACCATTACACCACCTCCTCCATGCTTCACAGTGGGAACCACACATGCAGAGATCATCCAAACCAAAAACCTCTAATTTGGACTCATCAGACCAAAGGATTTCCACTGGTCAAATGTCCATTGCTCGTGTTTCTTGGCTCAAGCAAATATCTTATTATTGGTGTCCTTAGTAGTGTTTTCTTTGGAGCAATTCAACCATGAATGCCTGATTCACGCAGTCTCCTCTGAACGGTTGATATTGAGATGTGCCTATTACTTCAACTCTGTAAAGCATTTATTTGGGCTGTAATTTGGCTGGTAACTCTAATGAACTTATCCTCTGCAGCAGAGGTAACTCCGGGTCTTCCTTTCCTGTGGAGGTCCTCATAAGAGACAGTTTCAATATAGCGCTTGATGGTTTTTGCGACTGCACTTGAAGAAACTTTCAAAGTTCTTGAATTTTTCCGTATTGACTGACCTTCATGTCTTAAAGTAATGATGGACTGTCGTTTTGCTTTGCTTATTTGAGCTGTTCTTCTTCTTGTCATAATATGGACTTGGTCTTTTACCAAATAGGGCTATCTTCTGTATACCACCCCTACCTTGTCACAACACAAACGACTGGCTCAAACTTAAGAAATTCCTAAATTTAACTTTTAACAAGGCACACCTTTTAATTGAAATACATTCCACCTCATGAAGCTTGTTGAGAAAATGCAGAGCTGTCATCAAGACAAAGGGTGGCTACTTTGAAGAACCTCCAATATAGAATATATTTTACTACATGATTCCGTATGTGTTATTTCATAGTTTTGATGTCTTCACTATTATTGTACAGTTAATAAAAGAGTAAAAATAAAGAAAACACTTAAATGAGCATGTAGTGTAAAGAAATGATTATGAACAATTGTTTGAAACGCCATCTCCTCCCTTCAACTGGTGCTATGGGGTACTCACCATGCCCTCCATGCCGTGGGGCAGCAGCAGGACTATGCCATTCTGGCGGACCCACTTGGCCTGGCCGGGGCAAATGAACTGGTCGATTATGCACTGGGCTGTGTTGTGGAAGTCTCCGAACTGGGCCTCCCACAGGACCAGGGCATTGGGACTGGCCATGGCAAAGCCCAGCTCGAAACCTGACAACAGAGACCGAGGGAAAGAAAGAAAGAGAGAGCGAGAGAATGAGTTAGAAAGAGAGGTTCCTAACTCAAGACTCATTTGCCGAGATAGTCAGCGATCAAGGATAAAATCTCTCCGGGTTGGTGTATCGTTGTGAATGTTGGTTGCTTGCGCTCTCGTCGCGGACAATTAGGTCGCTGTGTGTCTCCTTTCATACAAAATGACTGGTCGCTAGGTCCCCGATTATCTTGCCAAGTGTGAGTCCCCAGTTAGTAGCAGGTGGAGATAGTAGTAAGGGATTATTTGAATGAGAGTTCCTGTGATATTTCCCAGTTTCTCTGAATCTGTTTCCATAGTAAATGTTTTCACAGTAATTGTGAGGTGTAGAGTGACTGACCCAGCACGCCGTACTCAGACAGGGAGCTGTTGCAGACGGTGTAGGGGGCCTGGTTGGGGGCCACGTGGTTCATGGGGATGCAAACTCTCTTGTCCACGTTCTGGTCGTGCAGCACATGGTGTCGGTGACTGGCAGGGAGGGAAACACACAGCAGGGACAATGAGGGACAAGAGACAAGATCTGCATCCCAAATGGCAGCCTGTACCCTACTTTTGACCAGAGACCATCATTTGGGACACACTTAAGATGACATGCTCAAAAATTGAATTTTTTTATTTGCCTGGGACTGAAAGTCCCTCTCGTCACCTGAAGGTGCCCCTCTCCACGTCCTGGCCGCTGAGGCGAACGTGGATGCCCTCTTTGAGCAGAGAGCCAAAGGCCATGTATTCTCCCAGGGCCCAGTCCACCGTGCGGTTCTTGATCATCTCCCCTCGGGCCTTCAGGATACGGCTCAGACCTACGGAGGAGTGCAAACCAGACACTTGTCACCGGGTGCAAATCTTGCTGTGTTTACACAGCCAGAGTCAATAAAAGAGCCATGTCTTCACTCTGCACTTTGGCTCTTTTGCTTTTGACTCTCCCGCCAGAGGATTTAAAAAGTTAAAAGGCATAGAGATGCATAATATTATTATGTTCTTAATTCTATGGTTTAGAGTAGGGTTCACCTCCATGGATGGTGAAGTCTTCGACTGGCACTGAGGAGGCCACCTGACCGATGTGGGTCAGCTCCTCCTCAGTTAGGCCAGTGGACGGGCAGGTCAGGCTCTTGGGCTGGCCATCCAGGTTGAAAAAACCTACACACACACACACACACACACACAGGTCCATTATTCACAACACACACACACATGGCATTGTGTATGTGTGTCTGTGAGCTGTTAACCCACTCACCAGGCCAGGGAGAGTCCAGCCAGTGTTTGATGTGGAGGATCTTCTCATCCTTGGAGCGAACATGTGCCTCCTCACAGATCTTATCATACTTTGCAATCTCCTCCTGTAGAGAGAGGGAGATGGAAGGCAGAAGTGGAGAGGGTGACTCCTCGGCTCTACTCTATGGAGAGTGTGAGAGATATGGTCGAAGTGGTTGAGCTCTGACCTCGTACTCCTGTCTCGTGACGACCCCCTCTGCAATGAGTTTCTCGCCATACTTCTGCATCACTCCCTTCTGCTTCTTGATCTGCTTGTACATCAGGGGCTGAGTGAACATGGGCTCGTCCATCTCGTTGTGTCCCAACCGCCGGTAGCACACCTGCCGACACACAAACATTGTTAATAAACACACACGGACAGACCTGCCAACCTGATCAAAGCCGTGGCGGCACCCCCCCGCGACGGCATGCGCGACAACCACACTGCCCAAATAATAGGCATTTTTTGGACCTAATAAGGAGGTTGGCAGAATGCCTCAGTAGGAATTGTAGGCTATAGACTTTATGGGTTCTTGATAATTAGTTGCTCTTCAGTAGCTAACTAGAAAAAGGTCTCTCACTAGGACTTTCTGACAAGGTGGTGCTGATGTAAGACTAAGGTTGGGTAGGGGAGAGGTCCAGAGGGGGTTAACTTGTTTTAGATCTCCATCCCTGACCTAATCCATCAAGTTAGGTCTGACTATTGGCTACCATTCATTCAACATTTGTGAACGGACTAATATCACATCATTAGCAGTCTACTGTTGACATACAGATATATCAAGAGGACAGATAGATCAAGAACTGATTAATTAACATTTGCCTACTAATCTTTAACAGTCCAATATAACTTTCTGTGGACGCCATGAGCGGAACAGGTCTCAGGGCGTGTCTGTTTCCATCCACGCAGTGACGCACACTGAACTACCGCAACAGCGCACATGTTTCCATGCCCGTAAATGAGCTCGCTCCTACTACCTGACAAGAAAGTGTTCTCGCTTAGTTGACTAAACACTGTAGCTAACTACCATGTCGTAATGACGCCTTAGCTAAGGTGCTAACTATGAAATAATAATGGTTATGTGCTTGACAAACACATACAATTAAGGAAAATGTATTTAGCAAACAGCCATTCCCCCCACACTTTTCCCTCACACATCAGAGGTATCAGACGAAGTGAGGAACTGCCATCCAGTTCGAGGGAAGAAATAGTACTAAGACGACGGGGGTCAGGCTGGAGCAACTCAGCTCTAACTTCAGACGGTTGAGTCAAATACCACAATGCCCCAACTAAAAACCTATTTTTGTGTATTTTAAATCAAACTTTGTCACATGCGCCGACTACAACAAGTGTATACCTTACAGTGAAATGCTTACTTACATTTGCTAACTTATTTTAGGATAGTTTTTCGTATCAGCATCCTTTAACCTCAAATTACGTGCATGGTACACAAAATGTGTGCAAGTTGGCAGGTCTGCACACACAAACACAGCCCCTGATCTTGGGTCAGTTATTAATTTCCCCCCATGAATGGTTAAGGTTAGGATTGGGGGAAGGGAAGCTGATCCTAGTTCTGTACCTAGGGAACTATACTCACCAGGTCCACCACCACGTCCTTGTGGAAGGTGGCTCTCCACTCGGCGGCCACGTTGCACACGTACACCACAGCCTCAGGGTCGTCAGCATTCACGTGGAAGATGGGAGCATTGACCACCCGGGCCACGTCAGTGGGGTACGGAGAGGAGCGCGCCATACGGGGGTCAGTGGTGAAGCCAATCTGGGGGAAGTTAGGGGTTGTGAGGGTTAGCACACCAGCCATTCACACAACCACTGGTTTTCTACCATGGCTGGAACAAAGACTATTTGTATCTTCTCCAGACCAGGTGTGGTCAGTGGTTAGATTGGCGTGTGTGTGCGCACACCTGGTTGTTGACGACCACATGCACCGTGCCGTGGGTGGAGTAGGACGGCAGGTCGCTGAGATGGAAGGTTTCGTACACAACGCCCTGACCGGCAAAGGCAGCATCACCGTGCATCAGGATGGACATCACCTGGAACATAAACAATCCAACGTCAAATGCAGAACACTTACAATCCATTCTTGCTTGAGGTAATAACTCATCAAATAAAGTCAGATTGGTGAAAGCGATATGGTGGAAACCATATTTTCACTCATCCGGTACAGATCAGTGTGTAAGTGAAGGGCAGAAAAAGGGGCGTCTTTTTCTTTTTGTTGGTGCCGAAATCTGGGATCGAACCGAAAGGGTGACTTTCTACAGTACACAAAAGGACTATGATCTCTGCAAGTACTCCCTTGTCACTTTGAGAAAAATAAATACACCGTGTTCAAAACCAGCGGTGTCGGTCCGTACCTTGTGTCCCTCGGTGTCTCCGCAGTAGAACTGCTCGGCCTTGGTCTTGCCCTGCACCACGGGGTCCACAGCCTCCAGGTGGGAGGGGTTGGCCATGAGGGACAGAGTGATGTTGCGGTCGGTCACACGGTTGATCCTTCTGTGGTACATCCCCAGGTGGTACTTGACATCACCAGAGCCCTGCAACAACAACAGAGTCAAACATACTAGCAGTAGAATACCGCTAGGCATCTACAATAGAGCCACACATTCAGGCAATTCAGTAGCTGTGTTCCAATTAGTGCAGTCAAGAATTGCAGTTGGTGGGCTAGATGGGACTCGCCTCATCAGCAGCCTCCAGCTTAGAGTCAAACTGGCAGAAGATCTGCTCCAGCTCCTTGCGGATGACGTTGGCCAGCACGTTCAGACGACCCCTAGGAGATTGTGAGCATGTGTCAGAGGAGAGAAGGCTGAAAGTCAAACCATGTTGCAGAAACTCAAGCATCCCCTCACCTTGTGCTCCTTTTGTTATTACCCACCTGTGTGGCATGCCCATGACGACGTTCTCCACACCCTTCTCGCTGGACTTGTCGATGATGGTCTTGAGGGCGGGGATCAGAGACTCGCAGCCCTCCAGGCCGAAGCGCTTCTCTGACGACCACTTCCTCTGGAGGAACTCCTCGAACCTGCGGTACACAAAGCAAGTCGTCAGCACACGGCCATATCCCTTTGGAGAGAAGGACTCCAGAAATCTCCTATGATATTAGTTTGCAGGATTGGTCCAATGCAGGGCTCCAGAGAAGAAAACAAATCACCTGGTGGCACTAACTTTTTGGTGATGCCACCCCATGATATGTTCACACCAAAAAATAATCTGTGGCGTGACGCAATAGAAAAATTTGTAATCATTTTATAAAGTCATTCACTGTGCTTTATTAGGGACGTAAGACTAAGATGCTATTCAAGAAATATGTTGTTTCAACATGTCCATGCAGGAATACATGACCAAAAATATTTTTATGTGCAACCTAATCCAGTGACTCGTATTTTGGATTGACAATAAGGCTATTGATATTACATTTTTTGTTCAATAAAGATGAATTTAGCCTACATTTTTATTTGCACTATTATCATAGGCTAATTGATTTGGGGCTAATTCACCTCCTGAGTAAGTAAAACTCAAAACACATTAGCTATATTGCTAACTCTAAACATAATACCCACTGCTGGTAGCCATGTATTAATAAAACAGTAAATTCATTATCCTAAAAAAAAACTTGGCTACTGCCCAATGACACCTGCACTCGCAAGGGCCGATGTGCATTTCGTACACAGCATCTCAAAGCCGAATCAATTATCTTGCTTGTAAAATAGCTGCTAGAGCTCAATATTTAGAGTTGAGAAATAAAAATGATTGACAGAAAGTTGACTCTCCCATCATCAACACTGACAACAGTAGTTGCTTCTAGGGCTGCACAATGAATAGAATTGTAATCGAAATTGCAATATTGATGTGTGCTACTCAGTTCATTTTTATAGTTTATTCCAGTCTCCATGTCTCTCAACTCAATTTCACTTGAGGGGCTTTATTGGCATGGGAAACATATGTTTACATTGCAAAAGCAAGTGAAATATATAATAAACAACAGTAAAATAAACAAAAGATTAACAGTAAACATTACACTCCAAAATAATAAAGACATTTCAAATGCCATACAGTGTTGTAATGATGTGCAAATAGTGAAAGCACAAAATGGAAAATAAATAAACAAATATAGGTTGTGTTTACAATGGTGTTTGTTCTTCACTGGTTGCCCTTTTCTTGTGGCAGCAGATCACATTTTGTTGCCATGATTGCACACTGGTATTTCACTCAATAGAAATGGGAGTTTATCAAAATGTGATTTTTTTCTCGAAATCTTTGTGGATGTGTGTCGTCTGAGGGAAATATGTCTCTCTAATATGGTCAAACATTTGGCAGGAGTTTTGGAAGTGCAGCTCAGTTTCCACCTCATTTTGTGGTCAGTGTGCACATAGCCTGTCTTCCCTTGAGAGCCAGGTCTGCCTTTGGTGGCCTTTCTCAATTGCAAGTCTGTAAGTAGTTTCAAAGATCCCCATAAATATGGGTCAGTCACAGTGGTCAGGTATTCTGCCACTGCGTACTCTGTTTAGGGCCAAATAGCATTCTAGTTTGCTCAGTTTTTTTGTAAATTCTTTCCAATGTGTCAAGTATTATAGAAAGCGGTCGATGACGTGGCAGGTGGCAGCGTGGTATGCACAGCTTGTCCCATGAATTAATCACAAAAATTGAGGATTAACTGATAACTACGAAACAAACATTCTGTATAATATAGAGAATCTGGAATTATTTACTGATCAGCTCGAAAAAGAAATGGATACATCGAAGTGAACAAGAGGAGACCTTTCCTCGAGTTCTGCGAGCGAAACAGGAGGAAAGCCACAGTCTAAAATTACGAACTTAAAATTGGAGGGGGACATTTTTATAACCATGCTTCCAGAAGATATAGCATTGCTTACAAGCGAGCAGCTAAAAAAAATAATGATTTATTGCCTGGGCAACTGGGGAAGGCTGAGGCCTTAAAAACAGGAATGGATTACAGTAATACAATGATGGAAGAAATACAAGCGTAAAATAATATATTGAAAACTACTGTGGACTCCCTAAAAGACACTACAGAGAGGCTACGGTATGATAAAACGAAAGCCGAATTACTTGATCTAAAGTGCAGAAGTATGATAAATAATATTGTTATAATGGGAAAAAAGGAGGATGAATACAATCAGTTAACGGAGGAAAAAGTCAGGGTGTTCATGAAACGTAATCTCAAGATGACGGACGAACAGGTGCAAACAACTGATTTTCAAAGAGCACACCAGATGGTGGCAGAGTAGATGGAAGGCCCCGTCCGATCGTAGCTATGCTAACCCACTACAAAATGAAATTTGCCTTGTTGCAACAGGGTAGAGAATTGAAAAACACCCCATTCTCTATTAATGAACCATTTCCTCATGAAATAGTGGAGAGACGAAGTGCCCTGTACCCCACTTCAAAAGGCTCAGAGCAGAGAAGCAGTGGTTGTGAGTGATAGCTATCTCCTGCGGAAGTAGTCCCCGATACATACTTACACCACATTACACAGGACAAATATGGATAGAGTTTTTTTTATACAGAAACATTTTTTTTTTGCATTAACAACTTTTTTGTTGTTTTTATTCATGCTTTATGGAACTGTGGACAAGGTTGGATTTATGGTAATGCAGAATGGGTATGATGAACTTATCCTTTTTCTATTTAGGCAACATGGAACTTTGAACTATATGGAAGTAATATCAGGTTTTTCGATTTAGGGGAAGGCGAGGATGGGTAAGGCTGACTTTCTTCTCTTTCTAATTTTTTTTTGCATTTAATTTGAAGATTGTACATTAGAAATACCAAGGTACTTTGTTTGTTTAATATGATATGTCCTAATTGTAGAGGTCGGGTATATTATGACTTAAAATCTGTTATATAGTGCGGCCCTTGTTTGCCGATGTAAATCGGAATGATTAGGTTTTAAGATAAAATGTTATAAATATAAATACATGTATTATAGGGCTAGGATAAAGGATTATATCATTAAAAACCTGCATATGTTCTCTATTGGAATAGGCCTACACGATCCTAAAATAATTGGTTGGGCCAGTACCCGAAAGGTTGCTAGATCGAATCTCTGAGCTAACAAGGTATAAATCTGCTGTTCCGCCCCTGAACAATGTAGTTAACCCACTGTTCCTAGGCCATCTTATGTAAATAAGAATTTGTTCTTAACTGACTTGCCTAGTTAAAGGTTAAATAAATAATAATAATAATAAACATTAAAAAAATAATTCTCAATATAAAAAATATAAAACAGATGACACAAACAACTGGATTCGGTATCCCTTTCTTGCCCTGCCTCCAGTCCACTTACCGATATCTGAACAAGAGAGCCTCATCGAAATTGCAGCAAGCGGTTCTGTGAAAACGGAATGAAATCAGAAGCCACTGGATTGGGCTGCGCTCAGAGTATCAAATTGCGCTGTTAAGACACTGATGCCCTTCGCAACCACGTACCGATGTGAGAGTGGATTCTCAGCCCTCACTAGCATAAACTAAATACAGACAGACTGTGTGTGGAAAATGATTTAAGACTGAGACGCCAATACAACACAACATTGCAGAGTTATGTGCATCCTTTCAAGCACACCCTTCTCATTAGGTTATTCACAATTTTTGATGAACAAATAAGGTTTTATATGTAAGATGGTTAAATAAAGAGCAAAATTATTAATAAATATTATTTGTCACTTGCCATGAGCTGGGTTGTGACAAAAACCTCACATGCATTCTTATGTTGAATAAATGTTAGAATGATGGGGAAAAAACAACATTTGAGAGTGTGCTGACACTGGTACGCAGCTGGAGGTTGAATGTTTTAAGGGGTACGGGACTATAAACAATTTGGGAACCACTGCTCTAGGGCAGCAGTGTCTAGATGGAATTTGTATTCGTAGTCCTGACAACTGGACCTTTTATGGAACACCATTATTTTTGTCTTACTGAGATTTACGGTCAGGGCACAGGTCTGACAATCTGTGCAGAAGATCTAGGTGCTGCTGTACACCCTCCTTGGTTGGGGACAGACGCACCAGATCATCAGCAAACAGTAGACATTTGACTGCAGCTGGGTGCTGCAGACTGTTCTCTAGTGCCCTCGCCAATTCGTTGATATATGTTGAAGAGGGTTGGTTTTCAGCTGCATCCCTGTCTCACCCCCTCGGGCCATTTGGAATGAAAGTTATTTTGTGTGCCAATTTTAACCGCAAACTTGTTGTTTGTGTACATAGATTTTGTACTGTGTTTTTCCCCCCAACACCACTTTCTATCAATTTGTATAACAGACCCTCATGCCAAATTGAGTCAAAAGCTTTTTAGAAATCAACAAAGCATGAGAAGACTTTGCCTTTGTTTTAGTTTGTTTGTCAATTAGGGTGTGCAGGGTGAATACGTGGTCTGTCATACGGTAATTTGCAAAAAAGCCAATTTGACATTTGCTCACTACATTGTTTCTGCTGAGGAAATGTACAAGTCTGCTGTGGAAATGTACAAGTCTGCTGTTTATGATAATGCAGAGGATTTTCCCAAGGTTGCTGCTGATGCATTTCCCCCGGTAGTTATTGGGGTCAAATATGTCTCCACTTTTGTTGATTGGGGTGATCAGTCCTTGTTTCCAAATATTGGGGAAGATGCCAGAGTGAATATGATGTTAAATAGTTTAAGTATAGCCAATTGGAATTTGTGGTCTGTATATCTTATCATTTCATTTAGGATACCATCAACCCCACAGGCCTTTTTGGGTTGGAGTGCTTTGCATTTTTTCCTGTAGTTCATGCAATGCAATTGGAGAATCCAGTGGGATCTGGTAGTCTTTAATAGTTGATTCTAAGATTTGTATTTGATCATGTAGATGTTTTTGCTGTTTGTTCTTTGTTATAGAGCCAAAAATATTGGAAAAGTGGTTTACCCATAGATCTCCATTTTGGATAGATTATTCTTTGTGTTGTTTGTCCAGGAAATTGTCAAGAAGAGATTGAATTTGTTGTTGCCGAATAGTTTGGTAGATTTCCACACTATTTTCCTTTCATTTATAGCATTTCTTAATATTATTCAGCCTCATGATTGAGCACAGCTCTGTTCAAGTTGAGTGTGATTTTGCTGTGATCTGATAGGGGTGTCAGTGGCCTGACTGAACACTCAGAGACTCTGGGTTGAGGTCAGTGATAAAGTAGTCTACAGTACTACTGCCAAGCGATGAGCTATAGGTGTACCTACCATAGGAGTCCCCTCAAAGCTTACCATTGTTTTTTACCACCGTTTTTATTGGTTATGTTGTCGTAGTTGTGTCTAGGGGGGCATATGGAAGAGGGAATGCTGTCACCTCCATGTAGGTGTTTGTGTGTTGAGTTCTTTTCCAGTTCTGGCATTTAGGTCACCACAGACTAGTACATGTCCCTGAGCCTGGAAATTGTTGATCTCCCCGTCTCTTCACTGCTTTCCCCACACAGAGAATGAGAATGCAGGGTTCAGAAATATGTTGAAAGTGGTCGAGCCACGCTTCACTATTCCTTCCCGCACACATTTTGCCCAGACATAAATACCTGCTTTATACAAAAAACAAAATAACGACTTGAGAGCGAGTTGTCAGAAACAAAGTCTGTTGCTCTAACAACAGACAGTTGGACGTCTAGAGCTACCTAACTGTAACGGCTCATTTGATTTCGGCTGAGTGGGAGATAAAAAGCCATGTCCTTCAAACACGTCCCCATGAGAGTAGTCACACCAGTGTAAACTTCGGGGAAGAGCTAAGGGAAGTAGTTGCAGTGTGGAAATTGGAGGGGGATAATGTAACGATTCCCGTGACCACTGACAACACTAGACATATTGTAAATGCAGTTGCACTAGCTGGACTGGGGCCACAGATAAGATGCTTTGCTCACGTCATTAATCTAGCATCTCAAAAAGCAATGTCAGTGAATCCAATCTCTCGCCTCCTAGCAAAGATCAGGAAGGTGGTATCCTTCTTTCATAAAAGCACAACTGATGCACATGTTTTCAAGACAAAACAGCAGATGCTGGAGCTGCCAAACCACAAACTAATCCAAGATGTCCCTACTAGATGGATTCAAGCGAGAGATACCTTGAGAGAAAGCCATGACATCATTTTCTGAAATTTTCCAAGCAGTTTAAAGGCACACTCAACTTAGTGTATATGTAAACTTCTCACCCACTGGAATTATAAGTGAAATAATCTGTCTGTAAATAATTTTGGGAAAAATTACTTGTGTCATGCACAAAGTAGATGTCCTAACCGACAAACTTTAGTTTGTTAACAAGAAATTTGTGGAGTGGTTGAAAAACTAGTTTTAATGACTCCAACCTAAGTGTATGTAACCTTCCGACTTCAACTGTACACACACTATCTACCTAAACTCAGCAAAAACAGAAAAGTCCTTTCACTGTCAACTGCGTTAATTTCAGCAAACTTAACACGTGTAAATATTTTTTAAGCATAACAAGATTCAACAACAGACAAACTGAACAAGTTCCAATAGTACCCGCAAAACACCAGTCTCAACGTAACAGTGAAGAGGTGACTCTGGGATATTGGCCTTCTAGGTAGAGTTGCAAAGAAAAAGCCATATTAAAATACTAACATCTTACAGACAGGAAATTCATCTTTTTGGGATAGGGGGCAGCATTTTCACTTTTGGATGAATAGCGTGACCAGAGCGAATTGCCTCCGACTCTGTCCCAGATGCTAATATATGCATATTATTATTAGTATTGGATAGAAGACACTCTGAAGTTTCTAAAACTGTTTGAATGATGTCTGTGAGTATAACAGAACTCATATGGCAGGCGAAAACCTGAGAAAATCCAACCAGGAAGTGGGACATCGGTGGTTTGTAGTTTTCAAAGCTTTGCCTACCGAGTACACATTGAGATATGGATAAAGTTGCACTTCCTACAGCTTCCATTAGATGCCAACCATCTTTAGAAAATGGTTTGAGGATTCTACTATAAAGGAGGGGCTCATAAGAGCTCTCGGTCTCATGACGTGCGCTCCCAACAGAGTTACCTCTCGTTCCAGTGCTTTTCTGAAGACAAAGGAATTCTCCGGTTGGAACATTATTGATGTTTTATGTTAAAAACATCCTAAAGATAGTTTCTAAAGGTCTGTAACGGAACTTTTCGAGTTTGTCTAGATGAAGTGCCTGCACCTCATAAAGATGGATTACTGGGCTGAACACGCTAACAACAAGTGGCTATTTGGACATGATGGAACAAATCAGTAATTTATTGTCGAACTGGGATTCCTGGGAGTGCCTTCTGATGATCATCAAAGGTAAGTGAATATTTATGGTGTTGCTTCTAACTGTTGATTCCAAAATGGCGGATATTCCTATGGCTGTTTTGGGTTCTGAGCGCCGTTCTCAGATCATGCTTTTTCTGTAAAGTTTTTTTGAAATCTGACACAGCGGTTGCATTAAAGAGAAGTCTCTTTCATTATGTGAATAACACTTGTATCTTTTATCAATGTTTATTATGAATATTTCTGCAAAATCACTGGATGTTTTGGAATCAAAACATTACTGCACATTACTGCACGTAAACTGAGATTTTTGGATATAAATATGCACATTATCGAACAAAACATACATTATTGTGTAACATGATGTCCTATGAGTATCATCTGATGAAGATCATCAAAGGTTAGTGATTAATTTTATCTCTATTTCTGCTTTTTGTGATTCCCATCTTTGGCTGGAAAAATGGCTGTGTATTTTTTCGACTTGGCTATGACCTAACAATCATATGTTTTGCTTTAGCTGTAAAGCATTTTTGAAATTGGACACGATGGGTAGATTAAAAAGATTTTTCATTTGCTGTATTGGACTTGTTAATGTGTGAAAGTTACATATTTCTAATAAATATTTTTTTATTTTGCGAGCTGCCTTTTCAGCGGAATCTTGTCGAGGCCTGCACTAAGAAAGGTTAAGGTCACAGTTATGAAAATTTGGACACTAAAGAGGCCTTTCTACTGACTCTGAAAAACACCAAAAGAAAGATGCCCAGATTCCCTGCTCATCCACGTGAATGTGCCTAAGGCATGCTGCAAGGAGGCATGAGGACTGCAGATGTGGCCAGCGCAATAAATTGCAATGTCCGTATTGTGAGACGCCTAAGACGGCGTTACAAGGAGACAGGACCACGTGTAACAACACCTGCACGGTACATCCAAACATCACACCTGCGGACAGGTACAGGATGGACACAACAACTGCCCGAGTTACACCAAAAACGCACAATCCCTCCATCAGCGCTCAGACTGTTCGCAATAGGCTGAGACTGAGGGCTTGTAGGCCTGTTGTAAGGCAGGTCTTCAACAGGCAACAACGGCGCCTATGGGCACAAACACACCGTCGCTGGACCAGACAGGACTGGCAAAAAGTGCTCTTCACCGACGGGTCGCAGTTTTGTCTCACCAGGGGTGATGGTCTGATTCTCGTGAATCATCGAAGAAATGAGCTTTACACCGAGGCCTGTACTCTGGCTGGAGCGGGATCGATTTGAGGTGGAGGGTCCGTCACGGTCTGGGGCGGTGTGTCACAGCGTCATCGGACTGAGCTTGTTGTCATTGCAGGCAATATCAACGCTGTGCGTTACAGGGAAGACATCCTCCTCCCTCATGTGGTACACTTCCTGCAGGCTCATCCTAGCATGACAATGCCACCAGCCATACTGCTCGTTCTGTAAGTGATTTCCTGCAAGACAGGAATGTCAGTGTTCTGCCATGGCCAGCGAAGAGCCAAGATCTCAATCCCATTAAGCACGTCTGGGACCGGTTGGATCAGAGGGTGAGGGCTAGGGCCATTCTCCCCAGAAATATCCAGGAACTCGCAAGGTGCCTTGGTGGAAGAGTGGGGTAACATCTCACAGCAAGAACTGGCAAATCTGGTGCAGTCCATGAGGAAGAGATGCATTGCAGCATTTAATGCAGCTGGTGGCCACACCAGATACTGACTGCTTCTTTTGATTTTGACCCCCCTTTGTTCAGGGACACATTATTTCATTTCTGTCACAAGTCACAAGTCTGTTTAACGTGTTCAGTTTATGTCTCAGTTGTTGAATCTTGTTATGTTCATAGAATTATTTACACATGTTAAGTTTGCTGAAAATAAAGTTGACAGTGAGAGAACGTTTCTTTTTTTGCTGAGTTTATGTATTTGCCATTTAGTAGACGCTTATCCAAAGTAACTTACAGTCGTGTGCATACACTTAACTATGGGTGTACCAAGAATCTAACCCACTATCCTGGCGACACAAGTGTGTTGATGGAAATCGCAGTGTTATTTTGAGCAATTACATTTTTTTGTCCTTATCGTGACACCCTAGCTGCTTCCAAAGCTGTGCTTTTCCCACAATTGGATTTTAAAACATCATATCCTACAAGCAGAACCACTTATTATTTTATCCCAGAGTGTTGGGGAGGGGGAGTGAGTGGCTCGCTCTTCACAGCAGCAGGCCTAGAGAAACAGGCATTACAGAGACTTTCACTACAGGAATCATGAGGATAACGCACATCACTGGTTGACCAAATCATGGTTTCAGTAGCTTAAAAAATACTAAGGTTGGAGTGAGGTGAGCATGTAGAATGTGCAGCTCGCGTCGATGAGACCAATAAATGTTTTCACTTGCACAGCTAAGTCAAAGGGTCATAAAATGTGTCAAAATGGTCGCAGTCTAGAGCCCTGCAATGACTGAAATCTGGGCAAGCACTATGACAAGGTGGACTGTGAAAGCAATTCGTGACAACTGCTGACGTGAAAAGGACTTTATAAATGCATTTGATTCATTTATATTATTTGAGAGGTACGTGGGGGATGGAACTCTTTTGGGGGGCGTGGCTCTGACCTGGTGGAGCGAACCATGCGGGCCAGCAGGGTCCTCTTCTCCTCCAGGGTGAACTGCATGACGCCGGGCTTCTCAAACTTTTCCCGGATCCACTGGCACTGGTCTAGGTCATTGATGAACATGAACTCAACCCCGATGTGCTGGCAGTAGGCCATCTGAAAAAAATGGGACAGCGTGTCTTGTCACTGACCATGAAAATGAGCCTGAATGTACACTTTTCACTCGTTCAAGACAAACGATTGGCAAGAACCCAACTTCTTTGAGAGACAGACCGGTGTGTGCGGTTTAGTTTGGATACCTCCAGGCGGCGGATTATCTCCCTCAAGGGCAAGGCGGTCTCAGTGCCCCCGATAAAGGTGGTGGTAGGCAGGCGGAACACTTTGTCCAAATCCGACTCGTCCAGTCCATAAAAGCCTGTTCAGCACGCAGGGGCAGCAGACCATCCAGAAGGGCAGAGTGGCAGGAGGGAGGGGGTGGCGGGGGTTGAGGGGGGCAGATGCGGGGACAGTTAGCACAGAGGAGAAAACACAAAGCAAACAGAAACAGGGGAAAGAATGTAGGCCACAAAGACATTCCCCATGAAAGAAAACAAAACAACAAAACAAGCAGAGACATTAGGATGTAGGGAAAAAAAGGAGGGCAATGGATGAAAACACAGGAATATGCCATATGGTTGATGGCACCATAACAGCAACATGGAGGCAATGCAGCAAAATCAAATGTGGTGCAGCATCACAGGCAAACAAACAGGACAAAGGTGGAGGCATGCAACATGAATGGATACACCGTGGATAGGAAAAGTAAATGAAGGGGTGAGACATGAGCAGAGGGGAGCAGTGGGTAAAAACAAGCACCGTATATTTGTGGAGTCCAAAAAAAGAAAGAAAAAACAAGAAAATATCATTAGTGTCATTGAAGCAAGAGTACTATTATCAATCCGATAAATGTTATCTATTCTAAAGTGGAATTATCAAGCAAACTGCCCTTCCTGAACTAAAGGAGGTGGCAGACAGATGCGTCATTGTGATCTTAACACAGATGTAAACAGTCACTATTCTGGTATTTACAAGGTATAGCAGAATGTACATGACTTAGGAAAAATATAATTTAAATGATCAATGTTCTTCTACACTTTAAGATCCAGTGAATCACGTAGGCCTTTATGTAAACTGTCATTTACATTTACAAAGCTAATTTCAAAATGGTGTTTCCGGTGATGAGTCTGAGCCCATGTCTCTATGGTTTCAGTGCTTCTCTGGTATATGGCCATGATTTCTGTTGATTTGCGTTGAAAGCATATTAAAGAGAGGGTATGGAGTGGGTGATAGCATCTAAAATACGCAGATTGTCAATGAAGTAATGGAAGGCTACCCCAGTTTTAGGTCAGCAGATATCCACTTTAGGTTATGTTCTTCAAAGATATTAGCCTACCCTGGATTAGCACCTTCTCTACAAAACGTACAGACACTTTGAAAATCTGTTATTAAAACACTCACCAGGCAAACAATAGCTGGTAGGGGAAACATGAACGTGTTAAAACTCTAACCAACAATGCAAGCGTGGGGTGAAAACACACCTAACCAGCCACACACATGTCAATGCCTGCTTAAAATTAACAATTTAGATTTTCCCCATATTTTTATGGGGACTAGATTCTCCAGGAGATAAAAGCCAATTAAAGAGATCTTTTGAGGCAGTCAAGAAAGCATGAGATGTCATGAGCGGAATTTGTAGTGTGGCAGCTATGTGCCAGGAGGATAACTGTAATTCAATTGATTGTTGTTTTATGGTAGAGGTGACACTAGTTAAAATGCTGGTGCCAAAAAAGGTAATGAAATAGAAGTCAGGGCAATCTAAGATAAACAGAGACACTTAATCTTATTTGATTGCCTCAAAAAAACAAGAGAAAAGCAACAATGTTGCAATCCCAAAATTAACAACTATGGAGTAGGAAATGGATGTGTGAGTATTGGTAATACAGGAAATGAGAGTTTAATAAATGTTAATAGCTCCAGCTAGAAAAGGTTGGCAGTAATAGGGATTATATTAAATAGAATAGAGAATAGCTCAAAGAAAAGAGAAATGAAAAATGTGTGTGTGGGTTTGTTCATGTGTGTTACTGAAAGCGTGTGTGTCAACGATGGAGACTTGAGTGATAAAGAGTATCCACGCAAAGAAGAATAAGTTGAATGACAGAACAAAGCTTCAAATGACTGGACATGAGGCAGGAAAAACTATGGGTATCCTAGAACGCTGAGACATCAGAAGAAAAACAGCAATTAGCTGACCTGACAAGTAGAACTAGAGTTTCTCCAAGGACATGGAGAGCAGCTTCTTGTAGACTCTGCACACTCACTAGCAAATTCACTTCCAACACCAACACTGCCAGCCCACAAGGCAACAATATGGCTGTTCCTAAACGCCACAGACAGCAGCACACTGCAAGGAATACACACTCCCTCGCTACATAGTAAAGAGACGTGGCTCCCCTATGACCAGGTCATTGCCATCACCAGCCTGACGGCACACGTCATCTAAATACATTGTGTATCATGGGGGTTCCATGGAAGCCATCGCCTCGCATTAGTCTGGACCCAAGAATCATGCAGGAGTGCAAAAGCATCAGAGGTGCACTCAGATGTGGGTGATGATTTTATTGTCGCAGGGTGGCTGGTATCCTAGCGGTTAAGAGCGTTGGGCCAGTAACCAAAAGGACGCTGGTTCATATCCCAGAGCCCACTAGCTGAAAAATGCCCTTGAGCAAGGCACTTGACCCTAATTACTCCTGTAAGTCGCTCTGGATAAGAGCATCTGCTAAATTAATGAGATGTAAATATTCAAAACATTATTGAGGCAGAATCCTGCTTTTCTTCAGTATGTCATCTTACACCAAGCACAAGAAGTAAAGTACAAGAGCTTTAGTGTACATTTCCAAAAACAAAGCATCAACAGCATTTGGATGCATGTTATGAGTAAGGAGTTGATTATACATAGAAACAAAAATATAAAAGGTTACATGTAAAGTGTTGGTCCCATGTTTCATGAGCTGATATGGAATAATCCCAGACATTGTCCATACGCACAAAAAGCCTATTTCACTCAAATGTTGTGAACCAATTTGTTTACATCCCCGTTAGTGAGCGTTTCTCCTTTGCCAAGATAATCCATCCACCTGACAGGTGTGGCATACCAAGAAGCTGATTAAACAGCATGATCATTACACAGGTGCAACTAGTGATGGGGACCAATATAGACCACTTTAAAATGTGCAGTTTTGTCACACAACACAATGCCACAGATGTCCCAAGTTGAGGGAATGTGCAATTGGCATGCTAAATGCAGGAATGTCCACCAGAGCTGTTGCGAGAATTTAATGTTAATTTCTCTACCATGTGCTGCCTCCAACGTCGTTTTGGCAGTACGTCCAACCGGTGTCCACATACTTTTGGTCATGTATTGTAAATATACATTACACAATCTACATGATCCAAAGTATGTGGACACCTGCTCGTCTAACATCTCATTCCAAAATCATGGGCATTAATGTGCAGTTGGCCCCCCCTTTGCTGCTATAACAGCCTCCACTCTTCTGAGAAGGCTTTCCACTCGATGTTGGAACATTGCTACGGGAACTTGCTTCCATTCAGCCACAAGAGCATTAGTGAGGTCAGGCACTGATGTTGGGCGATTAGAACTGGCTCACAGTCGGCAATTAATCCCAAAGGCGTTCAAAGGGGTTGATGTCAGGGGTCTGCCCAGGCCAGCCAAGCTCTTCCACACTGGTCTTGACAAAACATTTCAGCATGGACCTCGCTATGTGCACAGTCATGCAGAAACAGGAAAGAGCCTAATATATACACACACGGTCAAAGGTTTTATAACACCTACTCATTCAAGGGTTTTTCTTTATTTTTATTATTTTCGACAATGTACAATAATAGCGGAGACATCAAATCTATGAAGTAACACACATGGAATCATGTAGTAACCAACATTTTTTTAAACAAATCTAAATATATATTATATTCTTGAAATAGCCACCCTTTGCAAACTCTTGGCATTCTCTCAACCAGCTTCACCTGGAATGCTTTTCAAACAGTCTTGAAGGTGTTCCCACATATGCTGAGCAATTGTTGGCTGCTTTTCCTTCACACTGCGGTCCAAATTATCCCAAACCATCTCAATTTCATTGAGGCCAGGGGATTGTAGAGGCCAGGTCATCTGATGCAGCACCCCATCACTCTCCTCCTTGGTCAAATAGCCCTTACACAGCCTGGAGGTGTGTTGGGCCATTATCCTGTTGAAAAACAAATGATACTCCCCCTAAACGCAAACCAGATGGGATGGCGTATTGCTGCAGAATGCTGTGGTAGCCATGCTGGTTAAGTATTCATTGAATTCTAAATAAAATCAGACAGTGTCACCCGCAAACCACCCCCACACAATAACACCCCCTCCTACATACTTTACAGTGGGAAATACACATACAGATATCATCCGTTCACCCACACCATGTCTCACAAAGACACAGGAGTTGGAACCAAAAATCTCCAATTTGGACTCCAGACCAAAGGAAACATTTAAACAGGTCAAATGTCCATTGCGTGTGTTTCTTGGGCCAAGCAAGGCTCTTCTTCTTATTGGTGTCCTTAAGTAGTGGTTACTTTGCAGCAATTCGACCATGAAGGCCTGATTCACGCAGTCTCCTCTGAACAGTTGATGTTGAGATGTGTCTGTTACTTGAACTCTTGTCAAGCAATTTTTTGGGCTGCAATTTCTGAGGCTGGTAACTCTAATGAACTTATCCTCTGCAGCAGAGGTAACTCTGAGTCTTCCATTCCTGTGGCGGTCCTCATGAGAGCCAGTCTTATCATAGCGCTTGATGTTTCTTGCGACTGTACTTGAAGAAACTTTCAAAGTTAATGAAATGTTCCATATTGACTGAATTTCATGTCTTAAAGTAATGATGGACTGTTGATTCACTTTGCTTATTTGAGCTGTTCTTGCCATAATATGGACTTGGGCTTTTATACCAAAGAGACATCTTCTGTATACCACCCCTACCTTGTTATAACACTAATGATTGGCTCAAATGCATTGAGGAATGCAATTCCACAAATTAACTATTAATTACTACCTCATGAAGCTGGTTGAGAGAATGCCAAGAGTGTGCAATGCTGTCATCAAGGCAATTGGTGGCTATTAGAAGAATCTCAAAGATAAAATATATTTTGACTTGTTTAACACTTTTTTGGTTACTATATGATTCCATATGTATTATTTCATAGTTTATGTCTTCACTATTATTCTACAGTGTTGAAAATAGTACAAATAAAGAAAAACCCTTGAATGAGCAGGTGCTCTAAAACTTTTGACCGGTAGTGAATATGCGTACGCACACACACAGTGAAAAGTTTTAGAACACCTGAATACTTTCTGAAGGCACTATAATAAACAAACAAACAAACAAATAAATAAATAATAGTGCCTTCGAAAAGTATTCAGACCCATTGACTTATTCCACTTTGTTACGTTACAGCCGTATTCTAAAATTGATGAAATGCAATCTACACACAATACCCCATAATAACAAAGCAAAAAGGTTGTTAGATTTGTTTTGCACATTTATTTAGAAAAACTGAAATACCTTATTTACGTAACTATTCAGACCCTTTGCTATCAGACTTGAAATTGAGCTCAGGTGCATCCTGTTCTAATTGATCATCCTTGAGACGTTTCTACAATTTGATCGGAGTCCACCTGTGGTAAATTCAATTGATTGGACATGATTTGGTACAACAGTTCATGTCAAAACAAAAACCAAAGCCATGAGGTCAAAGGAATTGTACATAGAGCTCATAGACAGGATTGTGTTGAGGCACAGATCTGGGAAAGGTTACCAAAACATTTCTGCAGCATTGAAGGTCATCAAGAACAGTGTCGTTTTGTCATTATGGGGTATTGTGTGTAGATTGAGGAGATTTTTTATTTTACTTAATCCTAAATAAACATTTGAGCTGATTTGCTGGTGTCTTTACAGTCTTATGTTAAAACTATTTGAAATAATAATTTAATTTGTTTTTGCTTAAAACCTGTGGGGCAAAATAAAAATCACCCACAGGACACCAGATGGGGAAACCTGACCTAAGGTTTACCGAGAATGGTGAAACAAACAAAAAAACATACAGTCAGAGGAAGGAAGTCCTGTGCAAAAACAGCTAGTGGATGTTATTTTGAAGGAGAATGGCAAGAATCGTGCAAGCTAACAGGGTGGCCACAAAGAGGCAAATAACGGCGCAGTACAACAGTGGTGTGCAGAACGGCATTTGGGAATGCACAACTCGTTGATCCTTGTCACAGATGGGCTATTCCCGCAGACGACCACACCTGATTCTACTTTCTCAGCGAAAAACAACAATTAGTGGCTCCAGTTGGCACACGATCACGAGCACTGGACAATTGAGTCTTGGAAAAATATTGCCTGGCCCGACAAATCAAGGATCCTGTTGCGTCATGCTGATGGCAGAGTTAGGATTTGGCATAAGCAGCATGGGGAATGTTTTACTGGCACACGTTAGGTCCCTTGTAACCAATTGAGCAATGTTTCCATGCCCCAAATAATTCAGATGCGTTTACCTGATAAACTGACAACCGAGTGTATATATCTCCCAATGTTTGTCAGCTCTGAAATGTGACATGCAATCTGATTCTGAAACAAAGTTGTTTTACATGAAAATAAATGTATCATTAATTTTTTAACTGCAATCCAACTGGGACTTTCAGTGGTTCAAATATTCTGCCAGATAATGTAACCAAATTTCACCACCGTTTGAGAGGAATGTGACTAGGTACTGTACCACTACACTAAACACTTTTGTAGTTTGAAATACTCTTATCTATTGCCTACTACTCCAACACTGTCTACTCAGCTAGATCTACAACAGGAAAGCACTAAAGGAGTACACTGACATATAGAGAAACCTATTGTCTTAAGATGGTCGTGTTCTCCGACACCCACACACTGGGGCTGCTAGAGAGAGGCTCTAACTTTCTCCTTTATTTCAGGGCAGCTGATGGCTTAGAATCCGATCATGTGATAAATAACCAAACATTCCAACGAGAACACTAGCAGTTGTTCATCAAGTGTATTCCACTGAAAAGCCAACAAAAAAAGATGTGAGAAAGATAGAGCAAAAATTCCTACGCAAACAATACAAAAAGCAAATATTCAGGCACAGAGAAAGGGACAAAACTACAGGGAGACTTGTGTTACCATACCTCCGACAGTTAGAATACTGAGACGGTCCTTGAACAATGCCAGGTCTGGAGGAGGCATCAGGGGGAGAGAAACCCGGAAAAGGTTAGTGACCCATGCCCCCATTCTCCATCATGGACATCAGGGTCATCTCTACCACTACTCAAAACACATTGAAGGGGTCAGCAAACTAGAATCGAAGTGGAACTTTGGGTGGTTCTCGCAGACAATAAGAAGTCGTTCTCTCGAATTATACTCTCAGCGAAGCAGAGTTCTCGCCTACCACACTCAGAGTAAATGGCACTACTGGTGCCACTAGTATCTCTTGCCGGTGATGTGTGTTCGTACGTAGCTAACATGACTTGGTACTATTTAATTGATTACTTCCCGTAAACCCACTAGGTGTGTTGATAGTTAGTTAAACAAAATGGGATTTGCTACTAGCAAAATAAGCTAAGTAGGCACATTTATGGAACATTACGATGCAAGCTAACTATGGCTAAAGTTAAATGCTAAATGTGATAAAAAAAATATATACGGTGAGATGTAACCAACAACAAAGTAGGCTGCTAGCTAGCTTGCCAATACCAGGTGTACGTCCAGTCAGTTTTCCAAAATACAACTTGTATAACTCGGAGCAACGAAATACGTCCATTCATGCGTTTCAAACTTGTTGAGAATGCTAAAGTACTGCCGAAGTAATTTCCTTAGTAGGAGACATTAGATTTTAGCATGTTGAATAACTCTGGGTACAGAGATGATTCCAACTTGTATTTACGACTCGTAAGCTAGTGAATGGTTTTCCAGACGGCCATAAGCTGATTTTGGCATTTTCCAACTAACTACATTTAGCTAGCTAGCTAGCTAGCTATGCCGAGTGGATAACAAAGCAAACACAGCAAAGTTAGCTTGAAAGACCATAGCTAGCTACCTAGTTATGGAAAACTGCTTGTGTGAATGTAACACAGATATGGTTTGATAATGTTTCCACCGTCTCTGCATACCAGAGGCCACCATCGTGATTTCTGCAGCCAGGGAAGGCAGAAACCACCTGGGACCCTCCCACCACACATGGTGGTGGGTTGGCGTTTGCAAAGTAAAATTTCAGCTGCGCCCTCCGCTGCGAGCAAACACCTATGGCACTTTATAAAGAGAGGACGACAGTAGGGAAAGATCGGGGAGGTTGTGTCAAAGGGCAGTAGGCCGGATTCAAATTTATGCAGACACTATAGACGTGTGCCGGAGGCAGCGGTTTAGACCTCTAGACCACTGGCTTGTTCTTTTAACTTCGATTTGTTTGCGAGAATCCCCCCCTCACAACGTCAATCACCACAGCAGCACCACTGACTGACTGCTTCTGAACTCTAGCGACAGCGCAGCACCAACCACAACAAGGGTGGCAAACACAGCTTTAAGTGCAAATTACATCTAGAAAATGCTGTACCTGCCTTGCTGCAGAATGCACAAACACAAACATCACACCCGGATCACAGCCAAACTGAAAAATGTCCCATGCAGACCGAGACGTGCTGTACTGGAACTAATAACCATCAGACATGCAGAAAGTATACAGATCTTGAGAGCACCACTAATTAGACTATTCAGTCACAAACAAGAAGAGGGGTACAAGGTTTAGCGGTATGCTGGTTCATAGAAATGTCCCTTCCCTCCCCTTTTTTCTTATAATCCAAGTTGAAGGTGATTTCCAAACAGTTAATATCTTACTGTTAGGAGTCATACTGTAGCTGTTGTTGTGAACAGTAAGAACTAAGGCCTAAAAGTTATAGTTGGCAGAAGAGAAAACTCCTGTCCCCCTATACCATACTTCAGAAGGAAACTACAAATGCGTTGAATAGCTGTTAATTTTTACTGAGAAGTAGAATAAAAGAGGGGATTTTTAGCCATACTCAAGAAAGGGTGCGAGTAATGTGAGGGAGAATGTGGTCCAGTCAAGCAAGATGGTTAGTAGATTTAGGAGATACGCCAGAAAATCTAGGAGAACTCTAAATATGTCCCGCCACTGATAGACAGTAGTGTAATGGGACACTTAAATCATGTCACTAAAACCAGTGATGCAACATTGGCTTCAAACTGGGGATGTAGCGGTGTCACTCAAGAAGGCTACTGTATGTGAACTTAAACGGAGCACTCCAGACAATATAGTTATAACAGCATTTAACTTTCATTTCAATTTGTGCTTGGCTGCCTGCAGACAGAGAAGTCATACAGTACAGATCTGTCCTACAAAGAAGTGGTACCTAAGAAACTGCTATTTGTATTGATGCTTTTCGGACTGTCACTTTGTCGTGGTAAGAGGGCTTGTGTACCTCAACGACCGCTCAGAGCTATGCCAGTGGGAGACAACTCCCAGTAGGTCCAGACAAACTGGACAGGTCTAGGGCGAGAGGTCAGACAAAGCACAGTCTTGATCATAGAGCATTGTCGAAAAATGATCAACTACCACTTCGGATAAGTTTTAATGTCACATTCACAGTGAAATGCATTTCTTGCAAGCTCTAAACCCAACAATGCAGTAATAAATATACTACTAAAAATAACATTAGGTGGAACAAAAACACACAAGAACTAAAAATAAGAACATGAGAAAGCAAGTAAGCTATATACAGGGTCAAATCCATTACCATATTTACCATATGCAGGGATGCTAGAGTGATAGAGTTAGATATGTATAGGGTTAAGGTGACACGGCATCAGGATATATGACAGAGTAGCAGCAGTGTATATGATGGTTGTATGTGAGTAGTGTGTGGAATCAGTATACATGTACACTACCTGAACAAAAGTATGTGGACACCTGCTCATCAAACACCTCATTCCAAAATCATGGGCATTGATATGGAGTTGGTCCCCCCTTTGCTGCTATAACAGCCTCCACTCTCCTGGGAAGGCTTTCCACTAGATGTCGGAACATTGCTGCGTGGACTTGCTTCCATTCAGCCACAAGAGCATTAGTGAGGTCAGGCACTGCTGTTGGGCGATAAGGCCTGGCTCGCAGCCAGCATTCCAATTCATCCCAAAGGCCTTCGATGGGGTTGAGGTCAGGGCTCTGTGCAGGCCAGTCAAGTTCTTCCACACCAATCTCAAAACATTTCTGTATGGACCTCACTTTGGGCACAGAGGCATTGTCATGCAGAAACAGGAAAGGGCCTTCCCCAAACTGTTGCCACAAAGTTGGAAGCACAGTATTGTCTAGAATGTTATTGTATGCTATAGCATTACAATTTCACTTCACTGGAACTAAGGGGCCGAGCCCAAACAGCCCCAGATCATTATTCCTCCTCTACCAAACTTTACAGTTGACACTATGCATTTGGGCAAGTAGCGTTATCCAGGCATTCGTCAAACCCAGATTCGGACCACGAGATGGTGAAGCGTGATTCATTACTCCAGAGAACGCGTCTCCACTGCTCTAGAGTCCAATAGAGATTATCTTTACACCACTCCAGCCGACGCTTGGCTTTGTGTATGGTGATTTTAGGCTCGTGTGGGGCTGCTTGGCCATGGAAACCCATTTCATGAAGTTCCTAACGAACAGTTGCTGTCGTTGTGAGCTTGTGTGGCTTACCACTTTGCGGCTGAGCCGTTTTTGCTCCTCGAAATTTCCACTTCACAATAGCAGCACTTAGTTGACTGGGGCAGCTCTACTATGAAATAAATTTTACAAACTGACTTGTTGGAAAGGTGGCATCCTGTGATGGTGCCATGTTGAAAGTTACTGAGCTCTTCAGTAAGGCCATTCTACTGGCAATGTTTGTCTATGGAGTTTGCATGGCTGTGTACTCGATTTTATACACCTGTCAGCAACGGGTATGGCTGAAATTTCCAAATCCACTAATTTGAAGGGGTGTTCACATAGTTTTGTATATATAGTGTATGTGCATGTTATGTGTGTGAGCAAATTAATTGAGGGTGTGTGAGTTGAAGTATCAGTGTGAGTGGAGTGTGCAGAGTCCTTTGAGTGTGCATAGAGATGGTGCAAAAATATAAATAAAAAACAAGGGTCAACTCAGATCGTCCGTGTAGCCATTTTGTTAGCTGTTCAGCAGTCTTATGGCTTGGGGAACAAGACGCCGTTCAGCAGCCTGTTAATGTCAGATTTGATGGAACGGTACAGATTGCCGTACGGAAGCAGAGAGAACAGTCTATGGCTTGGGTGGCAGGAGTATTAAATGATTTTCCAGACCTTCCTGATATGGAGGTCCTGGATGGCAGGGAGCTTGGCCACAGTGATGTACTGGCCTGCCGCACCACCCTTTGTAGTGCCATGAGATTGAGGGCGGTGCTGTTGCCACACCAAGCAGTGATGCAAACAGTCAAGATGCTCTCAATTGGTAGAACTTTTGAGGGCCCATTCCAAACCTTTTCAACCTCCCAAGGAGTGTTTGTGGACCATTTTAAGTCCTTAGTGATTTGGACACCCGAGGCTCACGAGTGGCGCAGCGGTCTAAGTCACTGCATCTCAGTGCAGAGGAGTCACTGCAGTCCCTGGTTTGAATCCAGGCTGCATTACAGCGTCGTCCGGGTTTGGCCAGGATAGGCCGTCATTGTATTTGTTCTTAACTGACTTGCCTAGACAAATACATTTTTATGAATAAAATGTACAAAAATAAACTTGAAGTTCTCGACCCGCTCCCCTGCAGCCCCGTCAATGTGGAAAAAGCTAAGTTTGGCCGGAGCTCGCAAAACGGCGGCCTTACAGTATGGCGACATCTTTATACAGAGGAAGGTCGGTATAGGCCATATAAAAACCAGCATTTCATGCCAAACCGAGCTTGCTTAGCTACCCAGTCGACGGCGGATCTGTAGTGAGCGGCTCATTCTCCTCACTGAGTTTATCCGAGGATGTTATAATGTAAATGGGGACATGAGAGTCCAGACTGGAATCCATAATCCCCAGAGGGTACAGCTGAGCAACATGATAACAGTGGGCCCAGCTATCTGGGCTAATCATCCACCCAACGGTTAAAAAAATTACTACAAAAACCGAACCACGGATACTCCCATGGTGAACGCCCTATACTCCCAAGGTGGCAAAGAGATTTAAGTCAAGTAAGTCAAAAAGCATCAATGCAAATATGTGGCATTTCAGGAAAACAAGGGGCAAGGAGCCCTTTCAGGGACAAATGGGCACATGTTTACAGAGGTCAGTGTAGACCATACATAGACCAGCATGTCATGCCAAACAGATTGCTCAGCTACCCAGTCGCCAGGAAGATCTGTAGTGAGTGGCTCATTCTCCTCACCGAGTTTATCCGAGGACGTTATAATGTCATTGGGGACGTGAGAGTCCAGATCGGCATCCATAATCCCCAGAGGGTCCAGCTGAGCAACATGGTGCCCACGGATCTAAAGAAACAGGTCCGAGGGGAAATGGAACAAAACATCCGATAGGTGGGGATGAGAGGGGGGAGGGGTGTGAGTGTAGAGACATAGAAGTGTTGAAAGGGATTTGAAAGAAAAATAAAGAGAAGAGAGAAAAAGGAGGGAGGAAATGGGAAAGCAACATTAACACAAACAAGCTCATTATTGTCTCGCACAGCTGTGAGGGAACATTTCTCACCGACATTCTGAACCCCAGTAGGTACTGGGGCATCATCAAAATTTATACAACTGATGCCAAGAGGATCGAGATCTGCGTTGTGATGGCCATTCAACTGGAAATAAGGTAACATTAGTCACATGGTAAAACAAGGTTTCAAACAAAACCACAACAATACAACAAAATAGAAATAGGAAACATTCAAGTGCACATTATAATAGGCATTTCAGTTAACATCATGAGGTCACAGTTCTTTATGGTATAAAAACAGACATCTCACCTTTGTCCCAGCTTTCAAATGTCAACCATTTCAGCACAGGTACTGTATATCACTAAAATGTTAGTCCATTATCAGCATAGCTGGTATCATTAAGTCTGATGGTCAACTTTGTGGAAATATTTATCTATGCTCACAGACAACAAAGATCGTCAAATTTTAAACCTCAAACTCAAAAAGGTAAAGATTACTCAAATAGCGAGGAGGCAATATGGGTTATTTTCTTTGACTACAATAGTTCACTAACGATAGGTTCTGTGTTCTTATCTTGTGTGCCACCACTCTAGATGCAATTTACAATATATTTTGGTTAAAGAGTCACAGCTTTCTGTCTGCTGAATGTTTTGTAATAGTAAAACTACTTGGCATGCTTACTTGTTGGCTCCCGAGTGGCGCAGCGGTCTAAGGCACGGCATCTCAGTGGTAGAGGCTTCACTACAGACCCTGGTTCTATCCCGGGCTGTATCACAGCCGGGGTAGGCCATCATTGTAAACTAAGAATTTGTTCTTAACTTACTTGCCTAGTTAAATAAAGGTTAAAATACTAAAACTTTAGACATGGTTGTCCTTGTTTTCAAATGTTGTAGCTCTGTGAGAGCCAGTGGTGGCTGACTGGTCTGACCTGGTAGGCACGAATGAGGGATTGGACAGCCAGGTGATCCTCCACCAGCTTCTCCACGTTGGGCTGAGCCCCTGCCAAAGACTGGGCTTGAGGGAGACCGGCAAGGCTCAGAGGGCTCTGGTGGGCCATGCCCGGGGGAGCACCTGCATTGGCATTGCGGAAGAAAACGTCCCAAGACTGCAAGCAAGAAAGAAAGAAAGAAAGAAAGAGGAGAAATAAGAATTGGGATTAATGAACATTGGTATGAAAGGAGATAGCCAACAAATCAATCTATGACAAATTTAAATTTTATAAGAAGATATAGCTTCATGATCTTGAGCAATGCTAGAAATATTAAATTAAAGTAACCTTATGTTACAGTTTCCATTTTCCCTTTGTGATGAAAACAACCTGTGTGATCAGTCTTATGCCATTCAAAACAACAATGGATGGCAAATACCAACATTCCTGTCAGCTGTTCCCCAACTGATTTTGTCATTCTAAAAAATGTCAATCTCGTCTCATATTATGCAGCCAACTCCTTCCTTGGGGAAAATCTACTTCAATGTTTTATGGTAAACTGACAAAACTAGTAAGGCCCTCACTTATTCCACAATATGAAAACCAAAACACAATGCCATTCTCTGGGATTAGTAATTGACTTCATACCAAAGGGATACTTGAAACTAACGCTAGTCACAAGATCCTTCATAGTAAACCTATATTTACATTTTAGAGATGCAGGAACGACAGTCCCCGCACCTGAATTACCACCCACCTGGTCAAAGACTTATACCAGTGCGATTAATGGTCAGCTGTGGTTGAAGTGAAGTGATAGCATTTCAAGTGGAAAGATTCCCGGGGGGAATCGTATAGGGTCAGCGTCACAGCCTCGGCTTCAATCAGTATCCTACACAAATGTCCTCTCAAGTGGCTTGAAAACATGATGAGTTGGAACCATGTAAGGGCTTTACAAGCTGTGCATGAATCAAACTGAATTAAGTTGGAGTCAAGAAAGTGGGTGTTGGTGACATCACACACATTTGCCAACTTTGTGTTGAATCATTTACTCTACCTAAGAGTGAAGAGAGCCAAGAGCTGCGACCCAACTGACATGTTCGTCCATATAGACTGCAATACTTTGAGCAGGGCCCATAAGGGGATAGGGTGCCATTTGGAACACACACATGATATTCATCTTCCTCAGATAATAGGCCAACTGACCATCCTCTATGCCCAATTCTAGCGTTAAAACAATTGGCAGGTTTTTTCTGAGTAGAAAAGTATTGACGGGCAGCCTAAGTGTTTTTCGGGCCACCTACGTCCACCCCAAAAAGTTCAGGTTTTGGGATGGGGGGACCTTTTCTCAAGACAAACCAGATAAAGGGTGCAGGATAAAACACGTTATGGCATGAGTCCCCAACTATACATTTCTCTCTCAGCCCCCGGGCTTGGAATTCACTTTAACCAACTGTCCTTTGGACAAGTAGGACCGATTTTTTTTTACTTGTCCAAAAGCTCGAGTCACTTGCCCCCTTCCCCACAAAAAAAAAATGGTCTGTAACATCTAGGGCTGTGGCGATTACGAAACGGTTAATTAACAGACACATTTAGTATCTCTTGGCTTCCACACAGCCGACAAGCCATTTTAAAAAGTCTAATAAATCCATGTATTATAGCCTACACCTTCACAATAACTCCATTATTTATTTTAGACAGGTCTAAATAAGCATGATATGAAGAATATGTAGTCTATTTCAGAAGAAAAGAATAGCATACTCTGAGTTGTCCTTATGATGGGTCCTGATGTGGCTATGCCAAACGGCTGTGGGCTACACTAGTTCATTTAGCAGACAAGAATTTCTTATAATTCCGTGGCATTATTATATAGATTGAGGAATACAATTGAACAAATATTTGAGGGAGTGCGCGGTATTGAGAGGTTAACAAAGGAATAGGTACTCCCATTTGCTTAATTTAGAGTTATTAATGTAACTTTAGTTCTAAAAAAAATGTTGCTTTACGTTTTGATTTTTAATACATTGTAAGGCTGCATGATGAGACAAATGATGATTTCAAAAAAGTAGCTTGAAAGGCATGAGCACTGCTTAGTTTTTTGCTCAGGCTGTACACACTCCAATAGTCTCTCATTCACAATTTGACATGCACTTGACAAGGCCTCACATTTCACGGCGGCATCCCCATTGTGGCCGTAATGAACCCTAAAAAAATCCATGCCTTTTGCGGCCAGAGTGCTGCGCTGTGCCCTTCTGCCTGAGTGAGCTGCGCAATCCGAAGCGTCCGTTACGTGATTGGATCTTTCTCACAGGCTACATACAAGTGGAGACAGACATCAGGAATGCAACTACGTCCGTCCTTATCCAATTCCGAGGAGCATATTGAATATATTGGAAGAACTGTCCACATTTACGTTTCGTCAGCCAACAAGAGGAGTAGACCTAATGATCTGCAAAAGCACTAGCCTACAGTGCCTTGCGAAAGTATTCGGCCCCCTTGAACTTTGCTACCTTTTGCCACATTTCAGGCTTCAAACATAAAGATATAAAACTGTATTTGTTTGTGAAGAATCAACAACAAGTGGGACACAATCATGAAGTGGAACGACATTTATTGGCTATTTCAAACTTTTTTAACAAATCAAAAACTGAAAAATTGGGCGTGCAAAATTATTCAGCCCCCTTAAGTTAATACTTTGCAGCGCCACCTTTTGCTGCGATTACAGCTGTAAGTCGCTTGGGGTATGTCTCTATCAGTTTTGCACATCGAGAGACTGACATTTTTTACCATTCCTCCTTGCAAAACAGCTCGAGCTCAGTGAGGTTGGATGGAGAGCATTTGTGAACAGCAGTTTTCAGTTCTTTCCACAGATTCTCGATTGGATTCAGGTCTGGACTTTGACTTGGCTATTCTAACACCTGGATATGTTTATTTTTGAACCATTCCATTGTAGATTTTGCTTTATGTTTTGGATCATTGTCTTGTTGGAAGACAAATCTCCGTCCCAGTCTCAGGCTCCATCAGATTTTCTTCCAGAATGGTCCTGTATTTGGCTCCATCCATCTTCCCATCAATTTTAACCATCTTCCCTGTCCCTGCTGAAGAAAAGCAGGCCCAAACCATGATGCTGCCACCACCATGTTTGACAGTGGGGATAGTGTGTTCAGCTGTGTTGCTTTTACGCCAAACATAACGTTTTGCATTGTTGCCAAAAAGTTCAATTTTGGTTTCATCTGACCAGAGCACCTTCTTCCACATGTTTGGTGTGTCTCCCAGGTGGCTTGTGGCAAACTTTAAACTACACTTTTTATGGATGTCTTTAAGAAATGGCTTTCTTCTTGCCACTCTTCCATAAAGGCCAGATTTGTGCAATATACGACTGATTGTTGTCCTATGGACAGAGTCTCCCACCTCAGCTGTAGATCTCTGCAGTTCATCCAGAGTGATCATGGGCCTCTTGGCTGCATCTCTGATCAGTCTTCTCCTTGTATGAGCTGAAAGTTTAGAGGGATGGCCAGGTCTTGGTAGATTTGCAGTGGTCTGATACTCCTTCCATTTCAATATTATCGCTTGCACAGTGCTCCTTGGGATGTTTAAAGCTTGGGAAATCTTTTTGTATCCAAATCCGGCTTTAAACTTCTTCACAACAGTATCTCGGACCTGCCTGGTGTGTTCCTTGTTCTTCATGATGCTCTCTGCGCTTTTAACGGACCTCTGAGACTATCACAGTGCAGGTGCATTTATACGGAGACTTGATTACACACAGGTGGATTGTATTTATCATCATTAGTCATTTAGGTCAACATTGGATCATTCAGAGATCCTCACTGAACTTCTGGAGAGAGTTTGCTGCACTGAAAGTAAAGGGGCTGAATAATTTTGCACGCCCAATTTTTCAGTTTTTGATTTGTTAAAAAAGTTTGAAATATCCAATAAATGTCGTTCCACTTCATGATTGTGTCCCACTTGTTGTTGATTCTTCACAAAAAAATACAGTTTTATATCTTTATGTTTGAAGCCTGAAATGTGGCAAAAGGTTGCAAAGTTCAAGGGGGCCGAATACTTTCGCAAGGCACTGTATGTGATTAAACATTAAACTATTTTTGAAAAGATGTAATGTGAAATTAACTTTCTAAATGAGTATGGCTTTTCATATAAAGATTAACTAGTCAGTGGCCATGTCCATGTGAGCATAGACATTACGCCGGTGTCAAGGAACCGTCCTTTTCTTCTCCAGAATATAAAACCACCAGTGACGAAATAAAACATTTATGCCAAAGAGACTCAGGCAAGCCAGATGTCTCGAGTGGTTAAGACCACGCAAACCACGGTGTAAACTAAGGTTGCAAATGGTTAAACTCAGATTTTTCGAACAGTACAGAATAAGAGCAAATCTTAGATGTATAATCACTAGTCTGTGGCTAGAAATTACGTAAATCTCGAATGAGAATACTGACAACCGCCGAAGCATCTATTCTAGGAGTACATTTCCGAATTCTAACCACCTACAACAACGACAGACTGACTTCTGGGGGAACACAACCAGACTTTTCTGTCGACTCTCTCCAGCAGATGGACCGGCGAACACAGCGAGAGACAACAAGACATACTCGTAAATATGTAAATCGCAATTTAAATGTTCAAATGAGCGGTTGTTCATGTAAAGTATTAGCAATTTCTATGAGTGTAGTTATAAGCTAGGAGTTTCCCACTCTTGAGAGGTCCACACCCCCTTCCCTTTGTCTACCAAGCTCTCATATCAGCTTAGCACACTAGAGACTTTTCTATCATTGTTAGTAACCAATATCTGTTATGTAATTGTGTGTGATTATTTAGTTAGTAAATAAATAATTAAGCCAATGTATATGGCTGATTCATTATGGAAACTAGGGTTCGTGCAGATATCTGAATGTCGTAAAATTCTTGTTTGAGACTGATAAAAGGCAAAGAATAATTAATGACTGATTGATGACTGAAATGTAAGAGATCTTTAGATCTAAGAGTTAATTCGGAAGACGTAACTCCTTAAATAAACTTAATCCGTGGAGCCCCAGGTTATTAATGAGTTAATTGTTGCATGATTTAATTCAATCAGGTAATCAGGTCAATTAAACGTTAGGTAATCGATTTGATAAAATAGCACGTCATCACATTAAGGATACTAAAGACACAACACCACAAAAGCCTAATAAAATACTTCAAAACAGTAGGCTAACTGCATATCGGGTCTCTCACTGTGTGGTGACTTAAGTACCTCTTTGCCATGCAAATTAACTGAATCCCAAAAACACATTTCCACTGCATTTCAGCCCTGCCACAAAAGGACTAGCTGACATCATGTCAGTGATTCTCTCGTTAACACAGGTGTGAGTGTTGACGAGGACAAGGCTGTCTGTCATGCTGATTGAGTTTGAATAACAGACTGGAAGCTTCAAAAGGAGGGTGGTGCTTAGAATCATTGTTCTTCCTCTGTCAACCATAGGTACCTGCAAGGAAACACGTGCAGTCATCATTACTTTGCACAAAAGGGCTTCACAGGCAAGGATATTGCTGCCAGTAAGATTGCACTTAAATTAACCAATTATTGGATCACCAAGAACTTCAAGGAGAGCGGTTCAATTGTTGTGAAGAAGGCTTCAGGGCGCCCAAGAAAGTCCAGCAAGCGCCAGGACCGTCTCCTAAAGTTGATTCAGCTGCAGATCGGGGGACCACCAGTACAGAGCTTGCTCATGAATGGCAGCAGGCAGGTGTGAGAGCATCTGCACGCACAGTGAGGCGAAGACTTTTGGAGGATGGCCCGGTGTCAAGAAGGGCAGCAAAGAAGCCACTTCTCTCCAGGAAAAACATCAGGGACAGACTGATATTCTGCAAAAGGTACAGGGATTGGATTGCAGTCATTTTCTCTGATGAATCCCCTTTCCGATTGTTTGAGGGCATTCAGAAAAAAGCTTGTCCGGAGAAGACAAGGCGAGCGCTACCATCAGTCCTGTGTCATGCCAACAGTAAAGCATCCTGAGACCATTCATGTGTGGGGTTGCTTCTCAGCCAAGGGACTGGGCTCACTCACAATTTTGCCTAAGAACACAGCAATGAATAAAGAATGGTACCAACACATCCTCCGAGAGCAACTTCTCCCAACCATCCAGGAAGTTTGGTGATGAACAATGCCTTTTCCAGCACGATGGAGCACCTTGCACCTGCATTGCCAAGGGCTAAAATAGGAAGGACTTCTATTTCTGACGCAGATCGCGCTGCAAGTCCTGCCTCTCCCATCTCCTCATTGGTTTATAGAAGCATATTGATTGAAAGACAAACTGTTTTTCCAGTTGTCGTGGTAATAGTGAAAGTTTATGTAAATATGAAAGTTTAGATGCCAATCACCATATAAGTTCAAAGACGAAAAAAGCCTGGAAGGAGGAGAGGGGACTAGAAACAATTTGGTTGACCATTTTATGTGTGGATTAATTGTCGGAGTAGAGGACCTTGTGCATTTCAGGTAAAACAACAACCAAATGTTTTTTCTCAGGACAAATTAGCTAGCATGTGCAAGCTAGCTAGCTAAATTTCCATATATGTTTCATGTTTTTCGACCTGTCCCCAAATTAATGTAATTGGTTTAGAGTTTGTTTTGATATTTTAACCTGCGTGTCGTGATCGCGTTTGGTGTGGGGGGACAAAATAAATGTATACACGATGGTGCACGCGCGCAGCCGGTTTGGGTTCCGTGTGAAGCAGCAGACTTTGTGAAAGTTAATATTTGGGTAATTCTCAAAACTTTAGGCCACGACTGTACAGTTAAGGCGTCAGCTTATCTGAACTAACACTTCTGAATTTCTGTTGGTGTGCATTTTTAAAGTGCTGAACAAAGGCCTATCTTGTCGCAGCTCGTTTGCTTGCACTTGATTATACTTATACCATTTAAAAACGGCTCTAACGGCTCTAACAAATTTACTGAACATAAATGTAATGTTTGTGTATTGTTCAAAAGTCATGCCGGCATTCGTTATTATTGAAGGAAAATGCAGTTCTTATCGAGTTCCACAAATCCAAAAGGAGCCAGTAAAAAACATTTATTTAAACTAAATCAGCCGTGGTTTTTAAAAAGAGAGTAAATGAGGCTACCAGACAAGGCTCCGCTGAAAGCCAGGTGTAGCGGTGGTAAGGATTCACACCATGGGGCTGAAAGAAAAGCTCCACTGTCAGGACAGCTTTCTGTAGGCCTTAACAGTTTGTGGGCACCCTTTGTCATCCTTATTGTGCAATTAATGTATTGTTTAGTGTTGTGTCTTTTGTTGGCATGCATCTAAAATACAGGTTGAGTGTGTGGCACCATGATTTACATGCTAAAATCACCACTGCACAGGAGGAACCCTATGACAGCTTCCGGTGTATTGGTTGGGAGGGGGGGGGTAGCATTTCACTTAGTGTAATCAGTATGACATATAGCCTATGTTACTGTGCATGTAGATATGGTTGGCCTTGTTTGACAGGGCAATTGGACGTCTTTCAGTGATATTGCTAAACACACAAGCTGACACATTTCTCCAGGCTCTGAAAGACTACAACTGGGGTGGGGCGTTGCGTCAAGCTCTGGCCCCTTCCCTCCCCAAGGCAGAATTTTTTGAATGGGGGTGTACACTAACAATATTTTGGGCAAAACTGAAACTGAGCAGACAATGGCTTCAAGTGATTCCTCTAAACAAGGGTTGACAGTGGTTATGATTATGCACATGGATGCATTCCAAAATCACAAAATTATAGGCATGATGCAAGAAACGATTCCAAACAAACAATTGTTGGCTATGCAGCAAGCTAAGTTTAGTAGCTAACAGTGAGTGAGGAGAAACAATACAACAATTTAACTGTTGTAAATCTCAAACTGATACTACTAAAAAAAATATATATGCCTGTTAAAAACATGGCTGTAGCTAGATACTAACTACCTACTTACCTAGGTACATTTGTAGGGTCTGTTCATTGTGCAAAGGTTCAGGTTATGCCATATTTCTTCCTATTAGGCTACATATTGTTCTAAATGCAATCTCTGTGCCTACGTACTTTCACTAGTCTACCCTAATGTTGTTATGCTTGCTTAGTCTTATAGACTACAACGTGTGGTGTATGGGATTCTTTCTGGAGTGGATTCTTGGGAGAGAAACATAATTCCTTTGCCTGCATGTGTCATTGTAGCAAAACTGTATCCCGTGAACTGTATCCCTCTTGATGGACTGGACATGCTGGACTTCATGCAGAAGATGACTCGAGAGGACCTGAATGTCAGCTTGATCATGACAACACTCCAACAGCTTTACAAGTGTTCCCTGAACTTAGTGTTTCTTTGGAATAGCAATTTCATCATGACCACCTCTCCCCATCATCTGCTAACAGATGTTATCAGTTATCTTAGCTACAGCTGTGATTTAACACCAGATGTGATTTACCCAAAGATTTACGGGCGATGCAGTCTTGGTCCTCGGCGTAGACTGACGGATTACTTCATGAAGCAACAAAAAAGCTTTTTAATAATTGAGCATTTTCTAAAATTCAAATGGACACCCTGCAACTGGACACGGACATTTAGACTCCAGTTTCCACTAATCGAAGACAAAGACTGCATCGCCAAGCTAAGGATGGTAGAAAATTCTCTGTGCTACAACAGGGCCTATCCTGTAACTCCCAGTATTTTTTGAGTCATTAAATATTATACACTCCTGTATTTTAGATTGCCAAATCAACATTTGGATATATCTGAAACCAACATATTGTTGATGGTACAGCTCACATAAATACACTGCTAAAAAAAATAAAGGGAACACTAAAATAACATCCTAGATCTGAATGAATGAAATATTCTTAAATAATTTTTTCTTTACATAGGCGAATGTGCTGACAACAAAATCACACAAAAATTATCAATGGAAATCAAATTTATCAACCCATGGAGGTCTGGATTTGGAGTCACACTCAAATTTAAAGTGGAAAACCACACTACAGGCTGATCCAACTTTGATGTAATGTCCTTAAAACAAGTCAAAATGAGGCTCAGTAGTGTGTGTGGCCTCCACGTGCCTGTATGACCTCCCTACAGCGCCTGGAGATGCTCCTGATGAGGTGGCGGATGGTCTCCTGAGGGATCTCCTCCCAGACCTGGACTAAAGCATCCGTCAATTCCTGGACAGTCTGTGGTGCAACGTGGCGTTGGTGGATGGAGCGAGACATGATGTCCCAGATGTGCTCAATTGGATTCAGGTCTGGGGAACGGGCGGGCTAGTCCATAGCATCAATGCCTTCCTCTTGCAGGAACTGCTGACACACTCCAGCAACATGAGGTCTAGCATTGTCTTGCATTAGGAGGAACCCAGGGCCAACCGCACCAGCATATAGTCTCACAAGGGGTCTGAGGATGTCATCTCGGTACCTAATATGAGGATTCTGTGTTATGAACTATACCCCGTTACCATATATGTGATTGAATATTATCTGCTGTTAACTTGTGTGGATGTATGCATGTGTTATGCAACATAGCTGACTTGAAACATTGTCAACAGTTTCAGGGCCATGGGCCTTTCTCATGATGGAAAAATACAGAATAACATGAAGACAGGAACTGTGCAATGAGTTGGGGGGGGGGGGGGGGGGGGCACATTCAGAACGTAGTGTGCGAGAACAAACTGTCTTTTGTTAGATAACAGGAGCCAGGTGCGAGATAACGGTATCGAGCATGAGCGCATAGATATTCTTCACAGCAACAGTTACATCTATCAACTGAAGCGCTTAGGGGGCTGGGACCAGCCTCTACGCCAACAATCAACAATAGGCTGGGTGAGTTTAAACCACGCCCAGTCTCTACTCTGACAGGCCGGCTCGGAAGCAGGAACTATCTCTGTCAGGGTATATTTATAATATCTTTGTCAAGAACAAGTCAGTTCTCTGTTTGCCCTGCGAGGTGGGACAGAGAGCCCGTATATACGAAAATTACATTTACCACTTATTGCCTAGCTAATAAAAAAGACATAGTATTCAATCTGTGACTCATTGTCATATTTATCCTGATACCAGATTCAAATTGACGCAACTCTAACACTAATGGCAGTCAGGCTACCTCTGGCGAGCACATGGAGGGCTGTGCGGCCCCACAAAGAAATGCCACTCCACACCATGACTGACCCAACGCCAAACCGGTCATGCTGGAGGATGCTGCAGGCAGCAGAACGTTCTCCACGGCGTCTCCAGACACTGTCGTCTGTCACATGTGCTCAGTGTGAACCTGCTTTCATTTGTGAAGAGCACAGGGCGCCAGTGGCGAATTTGCCAATCTTGGTGTTCTCTGGCAAATGCCAGGGCTGTAAGCACAACCCCCACCTGTGGACGTCGGGCCCTCATGGAGTCTTTTTCTGACCGTTTGAGCAGACACATGCACATTTGTGGCCTGCTGGAGGTCATTTTGCAGTGCTCTGGCAGTGCTCCTCCTGCTCCTCCTTGCACAAAGGCGGAGGTAGCGGTCCTGCTGCTGGGTTGTTGCACTCCTACGGCCTCCTCCACGTCTCCTGATGTACTGGCCTGTCTCCTGGTAGCGCCTCCATGCTCTGGACACTACGCTGACAGACACAGCAAACCTTATTGCCACAGCTCGCATTGATGTGCCATCCTGGATGAGCTGCACTACCTGAGCCACTTGTGTGGGTTGTAGACTCCGTCTCATGCTACCACTAGAGTGAAAGCACCGCCAGCATTCAAAAGTAACCAAAACATCAGCCAGGAAGCATAGGAACTGAGAAGTGGTCCCGTTGTCACCACCTGCAGAACCACTCCTTTATTGAGGGTGTCTTGCTAATTGCCTATAATTTTCACCTGTTGTCTATCCCATTTGCACAACAGCATGTGAAATTTATTGTCAATCAGTGTTGCTTCCTAAGTGGACAGTTTGATTTCACAGAAGTGTGATTGACTTGGAGTTACATTGTGTTGTTTAAGTGTTCCCTTGATTTTTTTGAGCAGTGTATATTCTGTGAATCGATAAAGGCAGACACATTGAGGTTTGATCGAAAATATCCATATTTATTTTATGGTCCTTTATCCAGCTTCGGTACACTGGCAATGGTGTTTGACTTGGTGGGCTGTGGAAGCTGAGTGCTTAGGGGGAATGGTCTTGTCCCGTCTGTGGTGTACAGCCAGCTGGATAAGACTGCCGAAAGTGGTGTAAGGCTCGTAGATCTTAACCACAAACTGTTTGGACCTCTCGCAGAAGATTCGCTGGTAATGCACGTCCACTGGAAAGACATGGTTGTGTTGGTACCGTTTTACACTTTTTGTGGAAGGGACGTAGGGCAACACACCATTGTTGGTAAAAGTGTCAACCGATTGGGAGACAGACTAGTGTACCGTTTAGGGACAATGAGGGACATTGGCAGCTACTTTTGAGAGGAAAGATCATTCAACACAGTGAATGGGCTGGGGGGCTGCGGAAGGTGTGAAAAGTCTTAGTAGTGCAGTTCTTAAACAGTATGTATTTATTAAGGATCCCATTAGCTCCTGCCAACGCAGCAGCTACTCTTCCTGGGATACAGCAACATTAAGGCAGTTTAATGTATTGTTGTGAATGGGAGATTGAAAAGTGCTATTTCTCCTCAATCGATTGTTCTCATTCACAACAATACCGTCTATGTACAAACAAAACCCCTTCCTCACCTCAAAGACCTGTAAAAGATCTGTAAACCTCCCCCTGCCCATTGACTTTGACAGGTCATTCTTCTCAATAGTAGCAGGGGATTTTTGTAGACGTGTATTGTGTTTTGAGAATATACATATATATTTTATTTATTTAATAAAATATTTATTTTACCTTCATTTAACTAGGCAGGTCAGTTAAAAACAAATACTTATTTACATTGACGGCCTACTTTTCAGCAGGGCCCGTGGACGGACTCCAGATAACCAGTTTTTGAAAAGGTCAAAAGAGAAAAGGTACAAGCTACATCTAACTAGCTATAACCCCACAACACAAACCCATGCAAAAGCTTCCCAATTCATGTTTATGCCATGCTTACTGTAATTGAGCTATCTTAGTCGTCAACGTGTAAATATTTTTGCCCATTTACCTTCCCCTTGTGCAGAGCAAGGGGTTGGAAACACATGCTGGTGGAATCAAATAATGTACCACCTACAACAAAAACAATTTAAATCACCCCACTAATTGTATTGATCTCTATTAAATTGTCTATCTTAGCACACCGAACATGAACATTTCAATATTATCAGTTAGTTAGTTAGCATCACTACATTGGCAGAAAGACTGCTAGCCAGCTGAGAACCAACTTACCACCCATAGCTATTTATCTTTACTACCAACACACCGAGGGCGAGTTAGCTATTTCGACAATTCTATTTTTTTGTAACAGAGCGTTTTCCATACAAGTGTGGAATAGATGGCTACCAGATTGAGTTACTCTTATTTTCTAACGTTAGCTAGCTTACATCAGCTAATGTTAGCCCAAAAGGTAGAACGAACAGACAAACATGTTTACTCTGCAGAAGGTACCTAGCTAGCTACCAGTCTAGAAGTGACTACCATGGCATGCAAGAAAATGATTGTCAGAGCGTATTCAAAAGATAACTAGCTATATGATTTAGCTGATGGCTTTCAGGACTGTAACGTTACCTAGCTAACGTACCTAGTCCAGCTAATGTTATGTTACCTCTACTGCAATTGAAAATCTTATTTTCGAAGGGAGAAAACAATGGCACCGCATCACTTCTCAGGTCTCGTCGAAATGGATTCACTATCTGTTCAGCCTGAAAATACTACTGATAATCTTTGGTCACCATAAGCATCATTCGTGATAGCCGAAAAACCACTGGCAGCATTGGGGTAAATCGCTGGTTGGTAGAACGGTAACTCATTTTTGCGCTTATTTGTAATTAGCGCAGCCAGAAGGAACAAATGTTGCGTCAAGAAGCAGTGCGGCTTGGCAGGGTCGTGTTTCGGAGGACACATGGCTCTCAACCTTCGCCTCTCCCTAGTCCACACGGGAGCTGCAGAGATGGGACAAGACAAACTACCAATTGGATATCACAAAATTGGTGAGAAAAAGCGGTAAAATAATTACAAATAAGTTACAAAATGACAATGTATAAAATGCCTAGAGAAGTTCTGAGATTATTGCGTGTTGGCCGTTTTAAGTAAACAATGTCGTTTCTACGAATGCTGGACTTTGTGGATCGCTATGAACAGACGAATACACAGGAAGTAAAAACTTCCCAATTCTACCAGTGAAATGAAGATGCGCTCGTTCCAGCTTGGGGTTTGGATAAAGTTGATGTTAATGACAAAAACGTAATGTTGCTAATTTAGTAGGGACTAAATGCCATGGCAGAGCCAGGGTAAAATTCACCTTTAACTAATTTAACTAAAACTCCATTCCACCGAAGTAGGCTGAAATTTCAGGCCGTCTATTCGAACAGCTCTTACACTAAAATGGCATTATGTTCACAATTTTCCAGCATTATTCCAACCTCAGTGTGAAAATATATTTTAAAAAAACATGAAGTTCACTGACTGCACTGGGCCTTATCAAACTTGTATGCCATCTGTACATACGAATAAAATGGTTACATTAAGAGCCTAGCTGGTTAGCCACAGAAAAAGTGAGCAGCCTTCCCGCTAGCCATGATTGGCTGGGATGAGTGGGCTGGACATGCCGAGAGTTAAGTTTGGATTGGTCTGCCACATAGCACGCATCTGTCTATTGGAGCTGGTCAGTATGTTTAGGTAATCGTGTCAAACGCAGCTTTAAAAAAAAAGAAATTCCACATTGTAAAACTGCATAAACCTAATGTCAAGTTAAAGTGTAATGTTAGGTTAGCTTGCTGGCTCGCTATCTAACGTTATGTGTATGCTCTCCACTTTCTGGAGAACCGAGTTTTGAAAGTGGAATTCGAGTATGATAGCTAAGGAGATGGAAAAAACAACAGTCTGGATAACATCGTAAAACTAAGGCAACCATGCATGGCATCACACAGGAGAGGCGTCCAACCATGATGTATACTGGTAAGATTCAGATATTTCACGTTTCTAATTTTGACAGAAAGTGGTTTAATTTCAAGTGTACTGTTAACAAATTAACATTAGCTGGCTGGGTCACTAGCTAACGTTATGTGTATGATCTTATTCCTTGCATCTCAGACACATTTGCTTAGCTAGTTATAGCCATAGAATCTGGTTGGTTAACTACCTGCATTCATGCAGGGTAGTAACGTCATGAGTTGTGATTATGGTCCATTGTTTAGCTAGCTAGCTACATATCTTAACTAATTTTGACAAAGTATTTTAATTTCAAGTTACAGTGTACTGTTAAGCTAGCTAGCTAACATTAGCTGGCTGGCTTGCTAACTAACGTTACGTCATGCATTGGGATTCATTGTTTACCTAGCTAGCTATCTAGCTAAATTTCTTAACAAAGGTCTCGCGTCAGTGTGCCAGAGCGCAGAATAACTGATGCCTTTTTGAAAGCACAACACCCGTTGAATATGTCTGGTGTCAGTGAACTTCGTCAACAAAGTATTTTTAAATTGTTGCCAACAGCAGTTACAGTCACCAACACTCTGGATAACATGAAAAAAGCCTAACCAGCTCTGTTAGGGCGAGTAAAACGGTCAGAGTGGGGTGTTCTCTCATACGTGTCTGGACGTAGCTAGCCAATGTCAGCCAGTTAGCTTAGGTGCTTGACTGTCGTGAGGTCAGAGCTCTTAGAACAACCCTACTTATTGGCCAGAGCGTCCAGTGCGCGCTCTGAATGCGAAACCACAGATAAAGTGAGTAATGTTCAGTGAGCTGTTCTTTCTCTCTCTCTCTTAGATGTCTGGAAGTAGCTGGCCAGTTTGTACAGAACTGGGATCAACCCTCAAAGAGATGTGTGGCTAAGGCTTAAGAGGGTGTGAACAATGCTGAAATGGGTGTAGACAAAGAGGGGCTCTCCTCTCCAATAGTAGTACCAAAACATTGAAAGACGGTTCTCTCAATAACGAGTTGATCAGCTTTCAAAGCATAATTTCTTTCCCATTGTTTCCTCAAATGTAGTGTATGATAACCATTTCGTAGCTCTGAGTTTCTACTTTTATCCAATGTAGAAAAACTGAAATTCAAATGTTGCTACATAAGACCGAATACAGGTGGTGAGTCACATATGCTGGGCTAATTATTGTCGATGTGTTAACAAAGCTGCATCTACCCATGAATTTCACACCGCGAAAGACCCCCCCGAGACAGAAAGTGCAGGAAGATCTCACTCTGTAGGAGCTGGATGCCCTGAGAACACCCCACTCCTCCGGGGGTAAAGGGCCTTACCTTATGAACACTCTTGGGGTCCTCTAGCCATGAATAGTACATCTCCTCCACATAATTGGAGCTTGTTCCATTGAGGAAAGGCTCGGCAGCCACAGGCGCGGTGTAGCACCTAAATGGCTGAAAAGTCCTTGGTACGGCCACACGCCTCTGCTGTGAAAAGTTCTGAGCAGTCTGAGAGGCTGTCAGCGGCCGCAGCCGGGCAGCGCAAGTCCTTAAGCGATGCATCGCAGTCCTTTAGCACACAACTCGCCTGTCTCTCCAAAACAATCACAGAGAGGGATGGAGACTCCTTTCACTTCAACCAAACTGCAGTCAAATGATCCACAGGAAAACTTTTTCCAGGGGGCCTTTGGTTTTCGCTTGTCAGCGGTGTTTGTTTCCTAACCTGCAAAAGATTGAGAGGTTGTGTGATTATATAGGCAATGTGTAATGAGTTAACAGAGTGAAAGGGACAGCCTGATGCATAAAAAAAAACAGGGTAAAGCAAACTTATGTCACAGCCAGCACCTGCATATACACAGAGTAATAACAACTGTCAATATTAAATTGCATTATTGGTTTTAAGGGAATGAAAGTACTATTTAATGAGTGTCATCACTGATCCTCCAGGGATGTGAATACTGCATGCACAATGTTGAACTGTGTTATATTTGCTTTACTGGTCAAAGAGATGACTGAGCGCTCTGGTTAATGCGAGTGTTGGCAATGTTAGTCTAGTATGTGTTTTGTAGCATCAGAATATTCATTACTCATGACAATATACACAGGTTGGGCTCAACTATGCCGGTGCAGCTGGATGTGAACTGTTGGGCATTTGCAATAATACATGGCCAATTTAAGCAGTGAGTTGTGTAAAAAATAGTAATATGCGGGTGGGCTATGAAGGACACAGGGATTCTCATGTTTACCTGATCGCTAAAGTGTGTTATTCTAGACAGAAACTGATATGTTTGTCTTATCATAAGCAGGATAAATTGATGGAAGGGTAATCAGTCAGTGTAAAATGAATCTGCCTGCTTATTTTCCTCATAAAATTGAGGCAACTACTCCCACCTCAAATTAAATACAGGAACCTGCTCACATGAGTGACAAGCTAGCATGCTTAACTAGCTACTTCTTGACAAGTTAGATATCATGTTAACTAGTATGGAAATAGCTGGAGAGAACATGTTATGTGTAAAGAAAAAAAGGTAGTTAAGAACCCATTTTAACAATATATGAGGTCTTCCTGTATCTACAAGAACATGTATCCCTTCCTGAAGCTACACCTATGTTTTGAGCATATCCATACTTGTAACCTAACATAGCAGGACCACTGTGAAGCAGGCAAGAATAACTAAGTACTTCCGGGTCATGGATTTTTAGAATCCTTCAGAATAAAATTCTTGACCTGTATACTTTGTAAATTAATAATTAGGGTGAAAATTATAGAAAATGTGCACAATTATCGATATATTTTATACTAGTTATCATAAAGAATAATTTAAATTATATGATAAGCGATAAATATTTTTTTAAGTATTTTTTGTTTTGTGAAAATTGTGCATATAGGCTCTGTATTTAAATATAATTAAATACAAATTCAACAAAAAATAACTTGTTGATGCCTTTGAATTCATTTTTAGAAACACAGGTTTTGCCAGTCTGTGGCTTCAGGCTAATGCGATGGTGCCTGGAGAGCCGGCCAGCAGCGGAGTATATCCTCTCCACACTTGCAGAGCCACTTGGGATGTGTAACACCATTTTTGCCAGTCTTGCCAGGCTGGGCAAAGATGAAGATTATTTTTCTATAGGTAGGCCTAAAAAGGTTTTTAGGCTAAATAACTCAATCAAAACAGAAATCTCCTTGAACGTGGGAATACGCCAAAATCAATAATGGCCTATTGTATAGATAATAGAACAAAACGTTTATAAAAATCGTTGCTACAATGACAATTATCTACCCACCTAATTTATTTTAGCATGCGCAGGTAGTAAGTACACCATCATACTTTTGGGATAAGTGTCTTTTCAGATCCCACAATGATTCTTTAGTTGTGGACACTCTTGCTCTTTGTCCTCAACTTTGTAAGGACACCTTGATATAACTCCTGTGTGTTTTATCAGTTTCTTTATGAAAATATTTAGCGAACTCCATGACCGTGGCTAAAGCAATCTAATTCCAACAGCATGCGTTTCCAACCCCTAGCTCTGCACAAGGTGAAGGTAAATTGGCAAAAATATTTACAAGCTGACAGCTAAGATCGCTCAATTACAGTATGAAAAAAAAAAACATTTAACTTGGAACAACTAGCCCACCTAGTGTCCATTTAAAAGCACAACTAATGATGGAATTGAACTCACCCCTAGGTGGCCCATAAAGGGTGGGAAATCAGCTGAAAAGCAGTAAATTTGGCAAAATGGACTCTGAATATATGGTTTGTTGCTGTTGCATTTTATTGTGTTGTAACATGCGGTTGGCTACCTGCAAGGCCTGGGAAAGGATAAGATAGTTGGTTGTGGGTGATTGGTGTTGGCCTATGTATTATAGCCAAATTAAGAGTTTCTACTAGAGGTCGACTGATTAAATCGGAATGGCCGATTAATTAGGGCCGAATTCAAGTTTTCATAACAATCGGAAATCGGTATTTTTGGAAACTGATTTGGCCGTTTTTTCTTTTTTTTTACATCTTTATTTAACTAGGCAAGTCAGTTAAGAACACATTCTTATTTTCAATGACGGCCTAGGAACTTGCTGCCTCGTTCAGGGGCAGAACGACAGATTTCCACACAGTCAGCTCGGGGGAGTTAATCTTGCAACCTTACAGTTAACGAGTCCAACGCTCTAACCACCTGCCTCTCATTGCACTCCACGAGGAGACTGCTTGTTATGCGAATGCAATAAGCCAAGGTAAGTTTAGTAAGACAAGCAGTCTCCTCGTGGAGTGCAATGAGAGGCAGGTGGTTAGAGCGTTGGACTCGTTAACTGTAAGGTTGCAAGATTGAATCCCCCGAGCTGACTGTGTGGAAATCTAGCATTAAACTTATCTTATAAAAATCAATCAATCATAATCACTAGTTAAACTAGTAATATCGTCAACCATGTGTAGTATCTAGCGTGTCCTGCGTTGCATATAATTTATGTGGTGTGTATCGTTGCTCCAATGTGTACTTAACTATAAACATCAATGCCTTTAAAATCAATACACAGAAGTATATATTTTTAAACCTGCATATTTAGCTAAAAGAAATCGAGGTTAACAGGCAATATAAACCAGGTGAAATTGTGTCACTTCTCTTGCGTTCATTGCACGCAGAGTCAGTGTATATGCAACAGATTGGGCCGCCTAATTTGCAAAAATTTTACGTAATTATGACATAACATTGAAGGTTGTGCAATGTAACAGGAATATTTAGATTTATGGATACCACCCGTTAGATAAAATACGTAACGGTTCCGTATTTCACTGAAAGAATAAACATCTTATTTTTGAGATGATAGTTTCCAGAATTGACCATATTAATGACCTACTACCTGTATTTGTGTGTTATCATGTTATAACTAAGTCTATGATTTGTTAGAGCAGTCTGACTGAGCGATGGAAGGCACCAGCAGGCCCGTAAGCATTCATTCAAACAGCACTTTGTGCGTTTGCCAGCAGCTGTTTATGACTTCAAGCCTATCAACTCCCGAGATTAGGCTTGTGTAACCGATGCGAAATGGCAAGCTAGTTAGCGAGGTCCACGCTAATAGCGTTTAAAACGTCACTCGCTCTGAGAATTGGAGTGGTTGTTCCCCTTGCTCTGCAAGGGTCGTGGCTTTTGTGGAGCGATGGGTAGTGCTGCTTCAAGGGTGGCTGTTGTCGTTGTGTTCCTGGTTTGAGCCCAGGGAGGAGCGAGGAGAGGGACAGAAGCTATACTGTTACACTGGCAATACCAAAGTGCCTATAAGAACATCCAATAGTCAAAGGTTAATGAAATACAAATAGTAGAGAGAAATAGCCCTATAATTCCTATAATAACTTCAACCTAAAACTTCTCACCTGGGAATATTGAAGACTCATGTTAAAAGGAACCACCACTTTATATGTTCTCATGTTCTGAGCAAGGAACTTAAACGTTAGCTTTCTTACATGGCACATATTGCACTTTGTTTTTGCATTATTTAAACCAAATTGAACATGTTTCATTATTTATTTGAGGCTAAATTGATTTTATTTATGTATTATATTAAGTTAAATAAAATGTAATATATATTTTTTAATAAATTGGCCGATTAATCTGTATCGGGTTTTTTTGGTCCTCCAATAATCGGCATCGGCATTGAAAAATCATAATCGGTCGACCTCTAGTTTCCACTCTATAAATTGATGTGTTTTGGTAAAAAAGTGTGTTTCTTAAACATAAAGACAAAAATGTCTATACCTTTCAGCTCTTTAATACTAGGTTTGGGCATCGTAATACCATCAAGGGATTTACACTATTACCAGCTTAGTACACAAGGGGGCGCCCAAAAAATGCCAACAAGCCCATTGGGCATCTATTACCAGAATGCTAACAAAATTAGCACAATAGCGAATTTCCAAGGAGGTTGTTAGTTTGACATGCTAACGAGGGAATCCAGCTCATAAAGTTATACCTATAAGTAGAAGCTATTTAAATGTAATTGTTTGGTGATTTTGGACATTTACAAGCAAATGTGAAAGAGATAATATGCAAATGAACAATGATTTGACGCATTAATGGCTCTCCAGCAGCATGTCTACAACCTGTGTCTTTGTGGAGTCTGGAGTTGCTGGTAAGTGAATGAGCTTACAATGAAAAGGCATTTTTTTCCAAAATTGATGCATTGCTATCACATTTCTAATGTTTAGGCCTATCAAAGAAAGCTACATTTCCTAATGTTTTGCTTAAAGTTAATCTTGCAATTTACCTGAGAAAGACAGTCTGGCTACACCGAGAAAAATAACGGAGAAAAGTAGCTACACATCATTCAGAGCCCCGTCTGCTGATAGAATGCAATTTGTGAATTGTTGTGAATTGAGTTTAGAAGTACAACTGAAGCACAAACTTAGTCTGATGCCGAGCAGAAATTGCAAACATTTAAAATCAACATTTACAAAACTCAGCAATACAATTCTGCATTAACACGACTCCACCCCACAGGGCCGACATCCCCGTTATTTGCAAGAGGAAGCGACGCAGGTACAGAGGACATAGAGCCGGATGCCTGGTCAGAACCCGGAGAAGGCGAGTGGGACAGCTGCCATTACCGTCAATACTACTCGCCAACGTGCAATCATTGGACAATAAATTAGACAAGGTACGAAAACGATTATCCTACCAACGGGACATCAAAAACGAATATCCTATGTGTCACGGAATCGTGGCTGAATGACAACATGGATATTCAGCTATCAGGAGACACTGCACCGGGAAGATAGAACAGCACACTCCGGTAAGACAGGGTGGGAGGGGGGTGGTCTGTGCATATTTGTAAACAACAGCTGGTGTACGAAATCTAAGGAAGTCTCTAGATGTTGCTCGTATATTGTGATAAATTGCCGGCCACACTACTTGCCTAGAGAGTGCTCAGCTATACTTTGTGGCTGTTTATTTACCACCACAAACAGATGCTGGCACGAAGACTCCTTATTTCCTTATACAGCTGACTGAATGCAAACAGGAAACCACTCAGAGGCAGAGCCCCTAGTGGCCAGAGACTTTAATGCAGAGGAACTTAAATCAGTTCTACCAAATTTCCATAACAAGTTTAATGTGCAACCAGAGGGAAAAAAATTATAGATCACCTGTACTCCACACAGAGATGCGTACAAAGCTCTCCCACACCCTCCATTTGGTAAATCCAACCACAACTCTATCCTCCTGATTCCTGCTTACAAGCAAAAATTAAAGCAGGAAGCACCAGTAACTCGGTCTATTAAAAAAAAGTGGTCAGATGAAGCAGATGCTAAACGACAGGACTGTTTTGCCATCACAGACTGGAACATGTTCCGGGATTCTTCCGATGGCATTGAAGAGTACACCACATCAGTCACTGGCTTTATCAATAAATGCGTTGAGGACATCGTCCCCACAGTGACTGTACGTAAATACCCCAACCAAAAGCCATGGATTACAGTTATCATTCGGACTGAGCTAAAGGGTAGAGCTGCCGCTTTCAAGGTGAAGGACTCTAACTCGGAAGCTTACAAGAAATCCTACTATGACCTGCGACAAACCACCAAAAGCGTCAATACAGGGCTAAGATTGAATCATACTACACCGGCTCCGACGCTCGTCTTATGTGGCAGGGCTTGCAAACTATTACATACTACAAAGGGAAGCATAGCCGAGAGCCGCCCAGTGACACGAGCCTACCAGATGAGCTAAATCACTTCTATGCTCGATTCGAGGCAAGAAACACTGAGGCATGCATGAGCATCAGCTGTTCCGAATGACTGTGTGATCACGCTCTCCATAGCTAACGTGAGTAAGACCTTAAAACAGATCAACATACACAAGGCTGCGGGGCCAGACGGATTACCAGGACGTATGCTCCGGGCATGTGCTGACCAAATTGCAGGTGTCTTCACTGACATTTTCAACATGTCCCTGATTGAGTCTGTAATACCAACATGTTTCAAGCAGACCACCATACTCCCTGTGCCCAGGAACACAAAGGTAACCGGCCTAAATGACTACAGACCCGTAGCACTCACGTCCGTAGCCATGAAGTGCTTTGAAAGGCTGGTAATGGCTCACATCAACACCATTATCCCAGAAACCCTAGACTGCATCCCAAATTGCATTACAGCCAAACAGATCCACAGATGACGCAATCTCTATTGCACTCCACACTGCCTTTTCCCACCTTGCCAAAAGGAACACTTACGTGAGAATGCTATTCATTGACTACAGCTCAGCGTTCAACACCATAGTGCCCTCAAAGTTCATCACTAAGCTAAGGATCCTGGGACTAAACACCTCCCTCTGCAACTGGATCGTGGACTTCCTGACGGGCCAACCCCAGGTGGTGAGGGTAGGTAGCAACACATCTGCCACGCTGATCCTCAACACTGGAGCGTGCTCAGTCCCCTTCTGTACTCCCTGTTCACCCACGACAGCATGGCCAGGGACAACCAACACCAAGTTTGCAGACGACACAGCAGTGGTAGGCCTAATCACCGACAACGAGACAGCCTATAGGGAGGAGGTCAGAGACCTGGCCGGGTGGTGCAAGAATAACAACCTATCCCTCAACGTAACCAAGACTAAGAAGATGATTGTGGACTACAGGAAAAGGAGGGCCGAGCACACCCCCATTCTTATCGACGGGGCTGTAGTGGAGCAGGTTGAGAGCTTCATGTTCCTTGGTGTCCACATCAACAACAAACTAGAATGATCCAAAAATACCAAGACAGTCCTGAAGAGGGCACGACAAAGCCTATTCCCCTCAGGAAACTAAAAAGATTTAGCATGTTGCATCACTGCCTGGTACGGCAATTGCTCAGCCTCTGACCGCAAGGCACTATAGAGGGTAGTGCGTACGGCCCAGTACATCACTGGGGCTAAGCTGCCTGCCATCCAAGACCTCTACACCAGGCGGTGTCAGGGGAAGGCCCTAAAAATTGTTAAAGACCCCAGCCACCCCAGTCATAGACTGTTCTCTCTACTACCGCATGGCAAGCAGGACCGGAGTGCCAAGTCTTGGACAAAAAGGCTTCTCAACAGTTTTTACCCCCAAGTCATAAGACTCCTGAACAGGTAATCAAATGGCTTCCCGGACTATTTGCATTGTGTTCACTGTAAGGTCTACCCGTTGTACTCAGCGCACGTGACAAATAAACATTGATTTGATAAGTTTAACTTGATATACATGGAGACTTGATCAAGCTAGACCGATTGACTACCTCCTTGTCTCTTTCTCTCTTGAATCACAATGTTAAAAAAGTATTGATAGGAGAGCATGCAATCTGATCATCTAATTGGCCTTCAATTAACTCACAGAAATTCCATGCGGACGGGGATATCGGACATTTAAAGAAAGTCTACTGGAGGACAATTTATTCTTAACTAGGACAAAATCATTTATAACTGCATTTTTTTCGGTACAATATAAACTCAGCAAAAAATAAATGTCCCCTTTTCAGGACCCTGTCTTTCAAAGATAGTTTGTAAACATTCAAATAACTTTACAGATCTTCATTGCAAAGGGTTTTAAAACACTGTTTCCCATGCTTGTTCAATGAACCATAAACAATTAATGAACATGCACCTGTGGAACGGTCGTTAAGACACCAACAGCTTACACACTGTAGGCAATTAAGGTCTCAGTTATGAAAACATATGACACTAAAAGAGGCCTTTCTACTGTGCTCAGATTGTCCACAATAGGCTGAGAGAGGCTGGACTGAGGGCTTGTAGGCCTGTTGTAAGGCAGGTCTTCACCAGACATCACCGGCAACAACGTCACCTATGGGAACAAACGCCAGACAAGACTGGCAAAAAGCACTCTCCACTGATGAGTTGCGGTTTTGTCTCGCCAGGGGTGATGGCCAGATTCGCGTTCATCATCGAAGGAATGAGCGTTACACCGAGGCCTGTACTCTGGAGCGGGATCGATTTGGAGGTGGAGGGTCTGTCATGGTCTGGGGTAGTGTGTCACAGCATCATTGGACTGAGCTTGTTGTCATTGCAGGTAATCTCAACGCTGTGCATTACAGGGAAGACATTCTCCTTCCTCATGTGGTACACTTCCTGCAGGCTCATCCTGACATGACCCTCCAGCATGACAATGCCACCAGCCATACTGCTCGTTCTGTGTGTGATTTCCTGCAAGACAGGAATGACAGTGTTCCGCCATGGCCAGTGAAGAGTCCGGATCTCAATCACATTGAGCACATCTGGGACCTGTTGGATCGGAGTGTGAGGGCTAGGGCCATTCCCCCCCAAAATATACGGAAACTTGCACGTGCCTTGGTGGAAGAGTGGTGTAACATCTCACAGCAAGAACTGGCAAATCTGGTGCGGTCCTTGAGGAGATGCACTGCAGTACTTAATGCAGCTGGTGGCGACACCAGATACTGACGGTTACCCCCCTTTGTTCAGGGACACATTACATTTCAGTTAGTCACATGTCTGTGCCACTTGTTAAATTGATGTCTCAGTTGTTGAATCTTATGTTCATACAAATACTTACACATGTTAAATTTGCTGAAAATAAATGCAGTTGACAGTGAGAGGATGTTACTTTTTCTTGCTGAGTTTATGTTCAGCAAATCCCCTTGTTTAGGGGTACCTTTAAATGTACCTTCAGAGGTCATTCAATTCAATATTCATCAATGATAAAAAAAAAAAGCAGTTTCTGGCTTAAGAGACAAGACTAAAGGGAAATACATTAACTAATAGCACAGGTAAATAGAAATGAAAAAAGGTACTTTTGAGATACAAAACAAATTAGAGGAAAAACAAAAAGAACTGGAGGAACTTCTTGAGTAACGATCTAATGTAATCTATTACAAAAATACAAAACAAATACAAAAAAGCACCAAATTCTTCTAGGATCTCCAACACAGGAATGCTACCAAAAATAATTTGCAGAAACTAGTCAAAGACAGTCATCTATGATTCTCCGAATTAAATTTTAAAAGAGGAATCTAAGTATTTTAAGCAGATGTTCCCTTTCAGTCTCATCCTTTCAATGACGATTACGGTAAGGAATCTCCCCCCAAAAAATATTCTTAACAAATGCACAAAAAGATCTGTGTGAAGGCAAAACTAGAGGAATAACTGAGGCTTTAAGTCTAGAAAAACACCAGGGCTTGAATGAATACCAGTACAGGTATGTCAAGCATTTTTTGATATACTCAAAGCCCAATGATTAGTATGTTTTAACTACACCTTTAGAAATGGTAGCCTGTCAGGAACTCAGAAGGAAGGTCTGATTTCACTATTATTAAAACAAGACCCGGATGGCAAATATAAAAGATCAAATTCCATCTAAAAAAAACCTGGCCTTTCGATAAAGCAAGACTGGATTTTATATATAAATGCTTGGATTTTTTCCATTTCAGTGAGTTTCTTATTCAAATGGGTTAAAGTAACGCATTAGCAACCCCAGGCATAAAACAATAAATAGCGGCTACTTATTAGAGTTTTGAACTGTCAAGAGAAGTTAAACAAGGGTCACGATATCTATTCGTTATGGCCATCCAAATTTTAGCTATTCAAATCAGATCAAATAACTGTAGAGTATTAGAAATCCAATGCTTAAAAACAGAAGGTGTCCATGTATGCTGATGACCCAAGTTTTATATTACGTCCGCAAGCTAGATCCCTGCAATGTCTCAATGAAGATCTAGATCATTTTTCTGTACTCTCTGGACTAAAACCTAATTATGATAAGTGTACAATATTACGTATTGGATCTTTAAAAAATACAACTTTTGCATTACCCTGCAGTTTACCTATAAAATGGTGAAGTAGACATACTTGGTATTCATATCACAAAATATATAAATGAGCGCTCCACAATGAATTTCAATAAACAAGATCCTGCAACCATGGAGAGTTAAATACCTGTCTATTTATGGAAAAATTACACGGATTAACTCCTTAGTCATATCATAACTCGGATTACTCACTTATGGCGCTGCCTACTCCTGATGATTCGTTTTCCAGTCACACGAGTAAAAAATATTTTGAGGGCTTGTAGGCCTGTTGTAAGGCAGGTCTTCACCAGACATCACCGGCAACAACGTCACCTATGGGAACAAACGCCAGACAAGACTGGCAAAAAGCACTCTCCACTGATGAGTTGCGGTTTTGTCTCGCCAGGGGTGATGGCCAGATTCGCGTTCATCATCGAAGGAATGAGCGTTACACCGAGGCCTGTACTCTGGAGCGGGATCGATTTGGAGGTGGAGGGTCTGTCATGGTCTGGGGTAGTGTGTCACAGCATCATTGGACTGAGCTTGTTGTCATTGCAGGTAATCTCAACGCTGTGCATTACAGGGAAGACATTCTCCTTCCTCATGTGGTACACTTCCTGCAGGCTCATCCTGACATGACCCTCCAGCATGACAATGCCACCAGCCATACTGCTCGTTCTGTGTGTGATTTCCTGCAAGACAGGAATGACAGTGTTCCGCCATGGCCAGTGAAGAGTCCGGATCTCAATCACATTGAGCACATCTGGGACCTGTTGGATCGGAGTGTGAGGGCTAGGGCCATTCCCCCCCAAAATATACGGAAACTTGCACGTGCCTTGGTGGAAGAGTGGTGTAACATCTCACAGCAAGAACTGGCAAATCTGGTGCGGTCCTTGAGGAGATGCACTGCAGTACTTAATGCAGCTGGTGGCGACACCAGATACTGACGGTTACCCCCCTTTGTTCAGGGACACATTACATTTCAGTTAGTCACATGTCTGTGCCACTTGTTAAATTGATGTCTCAGTTGTTGAATCTTATGTTCATACAAATACTTACACATGTTAAATTTGCTGAAAATAAATGCAGTTGACAGTGAGAGGATGTTACTTTTTCTTGCTGAGTTTATGTTCAGCAAATCCCCTTGTTTAGGGGTACCTTTAAATGTACCTTCAGAGGTCATTCAATTCAATATTCATCAATGATAAAAAAAAAAAGCAGTTTCTGGCTTAAGAGACAAGACTAAAGGGAAATACATTAACTAATAGCACAGGTAAATAGAAATGAAAAAAGGTACTTTTGAGATACAAAACAAATTAGAGGAAAAACAAAAAGAACTGGAGGAACTTCTTGAGTAACGATCTAATGTAATCTATTACAAAAATACAAAACAAATACAAAAAAGCACCAAATTCTTCTAGGATCTCCAACACAGGAATGCTACCAAAAATAATTTGCAGAAACTAGTCAAAGACAGTCATCTATGATTCTCCGAATTAAATTTTAAAAGAGGAATCTAAGTATTTTAAGCAGATGTTCCCTTTCAGTCTCATCCTTTCAATGACGATTACGGTAAGGAATCTCCCCCCAAAAAATATTCTTAACAAATGCACAAAAAGATCTGTGTGAAGGCAAAACTAGAGGAATAACTGAGGCTTTAAGTCTAGAAAAACACCAGGGCTTGAATGAATACCAGTACAGGTATGTCAAGCATTTTTTGATATACTCAAAGCCCAATGATTAGTATGTTTTAACTACACCTTTAGAAATGGTAGCCTGTCAGGAACTCAGAAGGAAGGTCTGATTTCACTATTATTAAAACAAGACCCGGATGGCAAATATAAAAGATCAAATTCCATCTAAAAAAAACCTGGCCTTTCGATAAAGCAAGACTGGATTTTATATATAAATGCTTGGATTTTTTCCATTTCAGTGAGTTTCTTATTCAAATGGGTTAAAGTAACGCATTAGCAACCCCAGGCATAAAACAATAAATAGCGGCTACTTATTAGAGTTTTGAACTGTCAAGAGAAGTTAAACAAGGGTCACGATATCTATTCGTTATGGCCATCCAAATTTTAGCTATTCAAATCAGATCAAATAACTGTAGAGTATTAGAAATCCAATGCTTAAAAACAGAAGGTGTCCATGTATGCTGATGACCCAAGTTTTATATTACGTCCGCAAGCTAGATCCCTGCAATGTCTCAATGAAGATCTAGATCATTTTTCTGTACTCTCTGGACTAAAACCTAATTATGATAAGTGTACAATATTACGTATTGGATCTTTAAAAAATACAACTTTTGCATTACCCTGCAGTTTACCTATAAAATGGTGAAGTAGACATACTTGGTATTCATATCACAAAATATATAAATGAGCGCTCCACAATGAATTTCAATAAACAAGATCCTGCAACCATGGAGAGTTAAATACCTGTCTATTTATGGAAAAATTACACGGATTAACTCCTTAGTCATATCATAACTCGGATTACTCACTTATGGCGCTGCCTACTCCTGATGATTCGTTTTCCAGTCACACGAGTAAAAAATATTTTGCTTCAACTGGGATGCTAAACCAGACAAGAGCGTGCCTATCTATAATGAATATGAAATGGGTGGGTTGAGATTATTAAATATAAAAGCAATAAACCTCTAAAAAGCTTCACTTACACAAAAGTTTTACTTGAACCCGAAATGGCTCTCAAGTAGATAACTAAGAGAAATAATCCATTGTTTAAAAATTGCCCTTTTGTGCCGCTTACCACGTCTCATTTTCGATTAATTGAAAATGAAACCTTTACAAAATCTCTCCTTTTCAAACAAGCATTGAAGAGCTGGTTACAATTTCACCCCCCTGAAAAGATAACAAATATTATGGTTGAACTCAAATGTGCTGGTTGAAAAAAAACTATTTATGGAAAGATGTTTGAAAACTTCTGTTCTTAAACGATATTGTAAATTGGAATGGTAGAGTTGTCTTTTATGGAGTTACCGGAATTGTATGCGAAGGTCTGCTCAATCCAAGATAACCAATTGATTAGAGGATTACTCGAAACACGGAGGAGTTCGTGGCAGTGGGAGGATGTAGGGAACTGGTCTGTGTGTCCAATTCAAGGATCAAAACTGGCGGAGGAATACAAATAGCATAAATAGGATGGTTGAGGTGCAACACTAATAAAAATGATATTTTATAACAAATGCACTTTCTCCAGCGGTGGAAAGCGGTCGGAGTTTCTCTGTTATTTGAGCGGTTCTTGCTATAATATGGACTTGGTCTATAACCAAATTGGGCTCTCTTCTGTATTCCATCCCTACCCTACAACACAACTGATTGGCCCAACCACAATAAGGAAAGAAATTCCACAAATAACATTTAATAGAGAAATCAAAACAATGAAATGACATACGAATGAATCATGTAGTAACCAAAAAAAAAGAAGTGTTAAACAAATCAAAATATATTTTATTTATGTGATTCTTTCAAGTATCCACCCTTTGCCTTGATGACAGCTTAGCACACACTTGGCATTCTCTCAAACAGCCTCATGAGGTAGTCACCTGGAATGCATTTCAATTAACAAGTGTGCCTTGTTAAAAGTTAATTTGTGGAATTTCTTTCCTTCTTAATGCGTTTGAGCCCATCCGTTGTGTTGTGACAAAGTAGGGTTAGTATACAGAAGATAGTGCTATTTGGTAAAAGACCAAGTCCATGTTATGGCAGGAACAGCTCAAATAAGCAAAGAGAAATGACAGTCCATCATTACTTTAAGACATGGTCAGTCAATGTGAAAAATGTCAAGAACTTTGAAAGTTTATTCAAGTGCAGTCGCAAAAACAATCAAACGCTAGCTATTATGAAACTGGGTCTCATGATGAAACTGGACCGCCACAGAAAAGACCCAGAGTTACCTCTGCTGCAGAGTTACCAGCCTCAGCAATTGCAACCCAAATAAATGCTTCAGAGTTCAACTAACAGACACATCTCAACATCAACTGTTCAGGGAGAATCTGTTCTTTGGTCTGATGAGTCCAAATTAGAGATTTTTGGTTCCAACCGCCGTGTCTTTGTGAGATGCACCGTAGCTAAACAGGTGATCTTCGCATGTGTGGTTCCAACCGTGAAGCATGGAGGAGGTGGTGTAATGGTGACACTGATTTATTTAGAATTCAAGGCACACTTAACCAGCCTGGATACCACAGCATTCTACAGCGATACGCTATCCCATCTGGTTTTTGCACTTGGTGGGACTATCATTTGTTTTTCAACAGGACAATGACCCGAAATACACCCCTAGGCTGTATTAGGGCTATTTGACCAAGGAGAGTGATGCAGTGCTGCATCAGATGACCTGGTCTTCACAATCACCCGACCTCAAACCAATTGAGATGGTTTGGGATGAGTTGGACTGCAGAGGGAAGGAAAAGCAGCCAACAAGTGCTCAGCATGTGTGGGAACTCCTTCAAGACTGTTGAAAACGGACTTCCTCATAAAGCTGGTTGAGAGAATGCCAAGAGTGTGCATAGCTGTCAAGGCAAATGGTGGCTACTTTGGAAACACTCAAATATATTTAGACGTGTTAAACACTTATGGGTTACTACAGGGATCCATGTGTTATTTCATAGTTTTGATGTCTTCACTATTATTCTACAATGTAGAAAATGGTAAAAAAAAAAATACAAAAAATAAACTCTTGAATGAACAGTTGTCTAAACTTTTGACTGCGATTGTATATTTATGTACTATTATAGACAATTGTATGCTGCTTTTGTTGTTAAGGGGAGTGAGGTGTTTCCACAAGTATAGGGTATAAAATGATGTATCTGTTCAATTTGTATTTCTTTATATGTCCAATAAAAATATTAGGGATGCACGATAAAAAAAAAAAATATTATTTTTTTTTTTTTTTTTTTTTTTTTTTTTTTTTTTTTTTTTTTTTTAAATCGGTGAACATATTGGAATTGGCCAATAATAGCTAAAAATGCCAAAATCGGTATCGGCCAATGATAAAAACAGATGTCCCAGCTGCCATGTATATAACGTTGGTACATGACGTAATAACAGCACGTAAAATGTTGAGCTGCATGTGCAACACAGCATTCCTAACCAAGTCCACACAATGTCTGCTGTGTGGATCGAGCAGTCATTTGAAAAATAAAATTTCAGCGAGACAACTCAAAGGCGAAATCCATTAAAGCCAACAATGGAATTCATGCCCTTGACAATCAACCGTTCTCTGTCGTAGGTGATGTTGGTTTTCGCCAACTGGTCGAGCACAGGTACCACACTACCAACTGGGCTATTTTTCAGATGTTGCCCTACCGGAGTTAGACAGTAACAGTGTCACTGTTATTAGCTTCACAACATATATATACTACGGAACGCTGTTTGCGTCTTTGCGTGTCAAAAAAGCTAAAGTAGCACTGTCAAAGCTTTTCTGAGTTTTTGGAGTCAACCAGTGCTCCCGCACATTGGCTAACCGGGCTATCGGCAGTGTCCCACCACCAGCCAACCACCCTTTTTACGCTACTGCTACACTCTGTTCATCATATATGCATAGTCACATTAACCATACCTACATGCACATACTACCTCAATAAGCCTGACTAACCAACCGGTGTCTGTATGTAGCCTTGCTACTGTTATTTTCAAATGTCTTTTTACTGTTGTTTTATTTCTTTACTTACACCCACACCCACCTTTTTGTCGCACTATTGGTATGAGCCTGTAAGTAAGCATTTCACTGTAAGGTCTACACCGGTAGTATTCAGCACACGTGAAAAATAAACTTTGATTTGATTGGTAATAAACTAAGAAATATTCAGGGAGTCCCATTGCTTTAAGACTTGGTCAGGTGGTTTAAGCATGTCCCAGTTTAAGTCACCAAGCAGAACAAATTCAGACTTTGTGTAAGGGGCCAGGATAGAGCTTAGGGCAGATAGAGTACAGGCCAGTGCTGATGGAGGACGATAGCACCCAGCAACAGATAAGTTATTTGAAAGTTTAATGAATAAAACCAGCTAATCACATTTTTAGTGTACAGACTTGGTTGAGACAACCGAGCACTGAAGGTGATCCTTGGTAAAGATTGCCACTCCCCCACATTTGGAAGATCTGTCTTGCCGAAAAAGGTTATAACCAGAAAGGTTAACGTCAGTATTCAATACACTCTCTCAGTAATGACCAACACATCTGGATTGGAGCTGTGAACACACTTTCAATTGATCTATTTTAAGTAATAAGCTTCTAGTGTTAACGTGCAGGCCCAAAATGAAAAACATACTGAACATAGTGTAATACAAATGGGCTAAATAACAATGGGATTTAAAATGTATTATAATAGTAATATTATTATACATCATGTTTTATTTTAATTACTGTTACCATAACTCCAGTAATCTTTCATTTTAATGCTGTTAAAATATAATGTCAATGTTATAATATTATTTGTGCTATTATGGCTATTCACTTTGATATTGTTAAACAACATTTCAAGTCTGCTAACATTTCCTAATAAAATGTTGTCGACCACTTGTATATATTTTTTAATCATCTTTGCGTGACTTATATTTTGAAGGGAAATCGCCAAGGTCAGCGCTTTATTCTTGCAAGGTCTTGCTATGACCTCTGAGAAGCCAGCAAGAATAAGCAAGTGTAGAATGACGCCTACGCAGAGTCCCTACTTCCGTTTTTCAGTGGAAACGGAAGTTGTAAAATACTTAGAGATATTAGAGAAATGAGATAGATATCACATTGGATATGACAGGAGGAACATAACGCCTCAGCTAGCAGACTGTTGATCAATCGCGTTCACATCGTCATGCTGCGTCACTTGTTGATAAGAACGTCGTCACGCACTCACTTCTCAAAGTCAGGCTATGGATCAAGAAACCTGCCCATTTTTCTCAAAAGTAGGTAATGTCACGCCCAATTGACTGCCATTCCTTCCTTGAACGAGAGCTCGCCTTGTCTCGGAATATCCCAGAATGCACCGCTCAACCCGTGGCCGACGCATGGGCAAAGTACACAACGGGGCGGGGGCTTTTGTATGATTTACATTAAGTTTCCCCATCTCCTCAAATGTATCTCTGACAGCAACCCTGAAAACCGGATGTTAGCGCTTTTGTGGAACCGCATAGGTTACCATACTTCAAACATTCTCCACTCCCCTTCATCGCCCAATGCGAACCCGCCCAAGTTCTTTTCTGAGGAGCCCACTGGTTCTCTAAACGAAATCCCGGTTAAAAATAGGACCAGACCTCATGTACCAGTCGTCCTGCAAAACGTCAATCACTTTATCCTTTAGACGTTGGTTTCCAAAAATATTTCTAGCTAACAAGCTAGAAACTGTTTTATTCTCACAACTGTTGGTCTGTAACTTCATATGAGTTATATAATCTACTAGATAACTTGACTAAGCTATTAAACAAAGGGGAATGACCTGCTTCAATTACATTATCACTCACACCAGATAGCTAGCTTGCTAACTATCCAGCTACTACGCTAGCTAACCAACGTCGTTACCTAGCAAGGTTGTAGCCACTAACTATTAACGTTATCTACTATGACTGACCAAAAAACATAACGTGTGAATGTTTCTAATTAAAAGATACAATTGGAAAATGTGGAAAAAAATATGACTTTGCTAGTCTCTTTTGATTCGCTAGTTTAGCTAACGTTAGCTAGCTAGCCAACTCCCCGAGAAACGCTAACGTTAGTTAAGCTAACGTACTTTATGGCAGTGACTGCCGGGCCGACAATGTTCCTCTTTCAAGCAACAAAAGCACTTAATTCAAATATCCAGACGTTTAAAGATTTAAATCACGGCTCACCAACTCTGTTCTGCCGCGTTGCCCTCTGTCTTAATGGAAATGACAGCGAGTAGCAACACCAAAAGCAACTGCGGTGTGAGAGTCGAGACACCAATGTGAAGCTAGCCACAATGAGGATTGGCCACAGTTGTGCAATTTGCGGTTTACCTTCAAAATAAAAGTTCCTCAAAGAAAGTGATGCAAATGATTAGAAAAAGTGGAATCATTCCATATTTGGACTAGAATATGCTGAACAAGGTTGGAGTGTTATATAAATTCAACAAAATATAATTAGTTAATTTGACAAAAGAAATCACTCTGTGGCTGTGACTTCAGATTTGCATTGTGGGCATACTATTTCACTGCACAACCTTACCTATGGATTGTGACTCAATGAAAATAGTTATCATTCTACTCAGTGACACCCACAGAACATAACTGTGAACAATTTACACAAATATTAGCGTTGTAGCTCTTATTGCGGGACTGTTGATGTGGGAAAATATACTCCCCAGTCAGAATTTTGTTCGTATTGACATTCATTTTGCACTGAACAGCATTACCTATGGATTGTGGATCAATGAAATGTGGTATCAGTGCCTGGTTTCCTCCAAATGTGACGATTGGCAGTCAGACAAAAGAGTTCCATCTTGGTTTCATCAGACCAGAGAATCTTGTTTCTCATGGTCAGTCCTTTTAGGTGTTTTTTGGCAAACTCCAAGCGGCCTGTCACGTGCCTTTTACTGAGGAGTGGCTTCAGTCTGGCCACTCTACTGTAAAGTCCTGATTGGTGGAGTGCTGCAGAGATGGTTGAACACCTGGAATCTTTTTTTGGTACCCTTCTCCAGATCTGTGCCTCTACAAAATTATGTCTCAGAGCTCTAAAGACAATTCCTTCAACCTCATGCATGGCTTGGTTTTTGCTCTGACATGCACTGTCAACTGTGGGATCTTATATATCAATTGAATTTACCACAGGTGGACTCCAATCAAGTTGTAGTAACATCCCAATGATAATCAATGGAAGAAGGATGCACCTGTGCTCAATTTCGAGTCTCATAGCAAAGGGTCTGAATACTTATGTAAATAAGATATTTATGTTGTTTACTTTTCATACATTTGCCCAAAAATCAAAAAACCTGTTTTCGCTCTGTCATTATGGGGTATTGTGTGTAGATTGAAGAGGAGATTTTTTTTATTTAATCCATTTTAGAATAAGGCTCTAACGTAACAAAATATGTAAAAAGGGAAGGGGTCTGAATACTTTCTGAAAGCACTGTACATAACTGACTGTACCATCAGTGTCAATCTCGAAAAAGTTGTAAATTACTGGAGGCCTGTGCTACACAATGCTACAACCATTAACACTATAAATCCCCAATAATGTAAGCTAACATTGACCGAAACCAACTAGCCTAGGGCTAGCTAGAGCCCAGCCAAGCTAAATTCGGTAAGCATCAAGTATGAGGATTCTGTGTTATGAACTATAGCCCGTTACCATATATGTGATTGAATATTATCTGCTGTTGGCTTGTGTGGATGTATGTATGTGTTATGCAACATAGCTGACTTGAAACATTGTCAACAGTTTCAGGGCCATGGGCCTTTCTCATGGTGGAAAAATACAGAATAACATGAAGACAGGAACTGTGCAATGAGTTGGGGGGGGCACATTCAGAACGTAGTGTTGCGAGAACAAACTGTCTTTTGTTAGATAACAGGAGCCAGGTGCAAGATAACGGTATCGAGCATAAGCGCATAGATATTCTTCACAGCAACAGTTACATCTATCAACTGGAGCGCCTGGGGGCCGGGACCAGCTCTACGCCAACAATCAACGATAGGCTGGGTGAGTCTAAACCACGCCCACTTTATTTATAATATCTTTGTCAAGAACAAGTCAGTTCTCTGTTTGCCCTACGAGGTGGGACAGAGAGCCCGTATATACGAAAATTGCATTTACCACTTATTGCTTAGCTAATAAAAAAGACATAGTATTCAATCTGTGACTCATTGTCATATTTATCCTGATACCAGATTCGAATTGACGCAACTCTAACACAAGCTAGCGAACTGTTAAACGTTATTTCTGTACAAATATCAACACTTTACCACATTTTATTGTCACATCGCAAATATGAGCTAAAACGATGTTTAAAAAAGTACAAAAAGTTCAGACGCCAGCAGTCTAAGGCACTGCATCTCAGTGCTAGAGGCGTCACTACAGACACCCTGGTTTGACTCCAGGCTGTATCACAACCGGCCGTGATTGGGAGTCCCATGGGGCGGCGCACAATTGGCCCAGCGTCGTACGGGTTTGGTTGGTGTAGGCCGTCATTGTAAATAAGAATTTGTTCTTAACTGACTTGCCTAGTTAAATAAAGGTGGGACATTTTTCTTAATCTTTTCTTACATATAAACCATTATCAACCTAGCACACCTCCTATCAACCTAGCACGCCTCCATTACTTACAATGGGGAAAATACCAACAAGTTTTTCACTCGATTAAAACTCTCTCCAATGGCCTTCAAACATCACCAAACTTAAGGACTATGTAATTAACCATGTTACCTCAATATTTTGAGAGTCATATTGCACTTTTGTACATTACATACCTGAATTAACAGAATAAAATGATGAGACAGAGAAAGGTTAGAGGTGTTTAGTAGTAGGCATTCTCCAAGATTGAAGAAGAACCTCCAAGCAAAGCAGTATTGCCAACTCCACAGTAAGGAAAGTAGCTATTGTCTGTCCTAAAAGTCGCAAAATGACGTCATCACATAATTTGCATAATTGGCCATGTGCATGTAATTGTAATGGAAGCTGTAGGAGAGAGGAATAACGTTGCGGGAGAGACAAAAAGTGAGTAAAAAACACCCTAAATATGTTTAGAACTGCAAATGAACTTTCTTCTGTCAATTCTTGTTTTATTTAATGTCACAATTCCAATCCTCCTCCTTTATCCGGGCTTGGGACTGGCAAAAGAGACACTGGGGGACTTATTTGGTTTTTTATTTGATTGTTTTTTAGTTTAGTTTTCTTAATTTGGTTTGGTTTTTAACCTTATGGTCCACTTAGGAGCCTACAAGAAGTCACAGTAAAACATTAACATTTTTAACTATAAAATGTTTTACATTTTTTTGTGTACAATCTACATTAACAATAATCTAAATTAACCAAAAAGAGACAATAGAAAAAACTGTCAATGGCAATGTGAGAAAATGATGGTAACTAGTCTGGCCCTAATTCAGGTTAATTGTTTTTTTTAAATGTAAGGCAGGGCGGGATCAGACAGTGGCGGCTTCCCGCGTGCGTGAGGGTGGGGCGGGCCCATGGCAGCACCTGCTGCTCGTTGAGAAGAGTAAGAACAATACTGCTTTCACGTCAGAGTCTCCAAAAGTCTCCAATAACACCAGAAAAAGTCGCTAGATTTTTCGCTAGTCACTTTTTTGAAAATGTGTCGCTAGAGGGGTCTGAATACTCGCTAAGTTGGCAACACTGCCTCCAAGACCTCACAATCTCACTAAAGCTCCCATTTGACGTCACAGCTCCCCCTAGTGGCAGTAATCATATACATTATACCTAGGAGGCCTAGAAAATGATACAAGGGATGGCCTCATAAAATAACAAAAATATAACAAAAATATGACAAACATTCAGTGCAGATACATTCTCCATAATGTCCATCCTAGTATTCTAATTTCTATACTGACAAAATAATACTTTTATGTTGGGAGCTGAGGGCCACCAAAGCCTGTGAGCTCCACCACCTTGCGGGGGCTGCTGGAGTGTGTGGTACACAAGGGATGACACCCACAGTTAACACAAATATTAGCGTGTTTAGTATTATCTAGAACCATTTGGTTCACTTTCAATTATGGACTTTTATTTTATAGGTGCATTGCAAATCCCACTATTGTGGTTAATCCTTATTGTGGCTATTTTAACATAGTGCTACACAATGTCAAGTGGAGTTGACTTCAGATTTGTAGTCCACCAACACTTTGAGCCAGGCCAGAAATGGCCAAAAATTGGGATTTGAGTTGCAGAGTCACTGAAAGAGCCTTTTCGTGAGAGTAGTGATTAAACAATGCAATTTCACACTCAATTCAGGCAAATACAGTACCACTCAAAAGTTTGGACAACCCTACTCATTCAAGTTTTTAAAAATGAGTTTTTACTATTTTCAACATTGTAGAATAATAGTGAAGGCATCACAACTATGAAATAAAACATATGGAATCTTGTAGTAATCCAAAAAGTGTTAAACAAATAAAAATATATTTTATATTTAAGATTATTCAAAGTAGACACCCTATGCCTTGATGACAGCTTTGCACACTCTTGGCATTCCCTCAACCAGCTTCATGAGGAATGCTTTTCCAACAGTCTTGAAGGAGTTTCCACATATGCTGAGCACTTGTTGGCTGCTTTTCCTTCCCTGCGGTCCAACTCATCCCAAACCATCTCAATTGGGTTGAGGTCGGGTGATTGTGGAGGCCAGGTCATCTGATGCAGCACTCCATCACTCTCAATCTTGGTCAAATAGCCCTTACACAGCCTAGGGGTGTATTTCGGGTCATTGTCCTGTTGAAAAACAAATGAAAGTCCCAACAAGCGCAAAAACCAGATGGGATGGCGTATCACTGCAGAATGCTGTGGTAGCCATGCTGGTTAAGTGTGCCTTGAATTCTAAATAAATCAGTGTCACCAGCAAAGCACCCCCACACCATCACACCTCCCCCTCCATGCTTCACGGTAGGAACCACACATGCGGCGATCATCCATTCACCTACTCTCTATCTCACAAAGACATGGCGGCTAGAACCAAAAATCTCATCAGACCAAAGGACAGATTTCCACCGGTCTCGTGTTTCTTGGCCCAAGCAAGACTCTTCTTATTATTGGTGTCCTTTAGTAATGGTTTCTTTGCAGCAATTTGGCCATGAAGGCCTGATTCTCGCAGTCTCCTCTGAACAGTTGATGTTGAGACTCGTCTGTTAATTTAAGTAATTGAAGCATTTATTTGGGCTGCAATCTCAGTTGGAGTAAACTCTAATGAACATCCTCTGCAGCAGAGGTAACTCTGGGTCTTACATTCCTGTGGCGGTCCTCATCAGAGCCAGTTTCATCATCGCGTTTGATGGTTTTTACGACTGCACTTGAAGAAACTTTCCAAGTCCTTGACATTTTCCAGATTGACTGACCTTCATGTCTTAAAGTAATGATGGACTGTCATTTCTCTTTGCTTATTTGAGCTGTTCTTGCCATAATATGGACTCAGTCTTTTATCAAATAGGGCTTCTGTATACCACCCCCACCTTGTCACAACACAACTGTTTGGCTCAAACGCATGAAAATGAACTTTTAACAAGACACACCTGTTAATTGAAATGCATTCCATGACTACCCCATGAAACTGGTTGAGAGAATGCCAAGAGTCTGCAAAGATGGCTACTTTGAATAATCTCAAATATAAAATATATTTTGATTTGTTTAACTTTTTTGCTTACTACATGATTCCATGTGTTATTTCATAGTTTTAATGTCTTCACTATTATTGTATAATGTAGAAAATTGTAAAAAATTATGAAAAACCCTGGAATGAATAGGTGTGTCTAAACATTTGACTGGCATTGTATGTACAAAAAGTATTTCAGAAGATTTTGTGCTTTTTTGTGTGGCTTAATTCGTGTGAAAATACACACTTTTTTGTGTGTGTCACGTCCTGACCTTGGTTCCTTTTGCATGTTTCTATTTTAGGTTGGTCAGGGCGTGAGTTGGGGTGGGCATTCAATGTTTTTGTTCTATGTTTGGTATTTCTATGTGTTTGGCCTGGTATGGTTCCCAATCAGAGGCAGCTGTCAATCGTTGTCTCTGATTGAGAATCATACTTAGGTAGCCTGTGTTCCCCATTTTGGTTGGGTGTTTAATTTTCTGTTTAGTGTTTTCTGCACCTTACAGGACTGTTTCGTTTTTTTCGTTTATTCACGTTGTTGTTTTGTATTTCAGTGTTCAGTTAATAAAATCATGAACACGTACAACGCTGCGCTTTGGTCCACACCACAACCGGACCAAGCAGCGTGGTAACCAGGAGCAGAGGGTTCTGGACTCCTGGACTTGGGAGGAGATTTTGGACGGTAGGGGACCCTGGGCACAGGCTGGGGAATATCGCCGCCCCCGGGAAGAGCTGGAGGCAGCCAAAGCCGAGCGGCGGCATTATGAGGAGTTAGCACGGCAGCGCAACAGGGACGGGAGGCAGCCCCAAAAATGTATTGGGGGGGGGGGGGACACAGTCTAAGTCAGGTAGGAGACCTGAGCCAACTCCCCGTGCCTACCGTGGCGAGAGGTGGATCGGGCAGGCACCGTGTTATGCTGTGAGGCGCACGGTGTCCCCAGTACGCAGGCATAGCCCGGTGTGCTACATCGCAGCGCCTCGTATCGGCCGGGCTAGAGTGGGCATCGAGCCAGGAGAAATGAAGCGGGCTCAGAGTATCTGGTCTCCAGTGCGTCTCCTCGGCCCGGGGTATATGGCACCAACCCTAAGCACGGTGTCGCTGGTTCGCCAGCACAGCCCAGTGCGGTCTGTTCCACCCCGCCTCACTTGCCGGGCTACAGGGTATCCAGCCAGGACAGGTTATTTTTATTTTTTTACACCTTTATTTTATCTTTATTTAACTAGGCAAGTCAGTTAAGAACACATTCTTATTTTCAATGACGGCCTAGGAACGGTGAGTTAACTGCCTCGTTCAGGGGCAGAAAGACAGATTTTCACCTTGTCAGCTCGGGGGATCCAATCTTGCAAACTTACAGTTAACTAGTCCAACGCAATAAAGACCTGCCTCTCTCTCGTTGCACTCCACAAGGAGACTGCCTTTTACGCAAATGCAGTAAGCCAAGGTAAGTTGCTAGCTAGCATTAAACTAATTTTATAAAAAACAATCAATCATAATCACTAGTTAATGACACATGGTTGATGATATTACTAGATATTATCTAGCGTGTCCTGTGTTGCATATAATCTGACTGAGCATACAAGTATCTAAGTATCTGACTGAGCGGTGGTAGGCAGAAGCAGGTGCGTAAACATTCATTCAAACAGCACTTTCGTGCGTTTTGCCAGCACTCTTCCTTGTGCTCAAGCATTGCACTGTTTATGACTTCAAACCTATCAACTCCAGAGATGAGGCTGGTGTGACCGAAGTGAAATGGCTGGCTAGTTAGCACGCGCTAATAGCGTTTCAAACTTCACTCGCTCTGAGCCTTGGGGTGGTTGTTTCCCTTGCTCTACATGGGTAACGCTGCTTCAATGTGGTGGCTGTTGTCGTTGTGTTGCTGGTTCGAGCCCAGGGAGGAGCGAGGAGAGGGACGAAAGCTATACTGTTACACTTATCTACTTGAGGCTAAATTGATTTTATTGATGTATTATATTAAGTTAAAATAAGTGTTAATTCAGTATTGTTGTAATTGTCATTATTATAAATACATTTTTTATTTAAAAAACAACAACATTAAAATCGGCCGATTAATCGGTATTGAAAAATCATAATCGGTCGACCTCTAGTGTCAATCATGCTTTTTACTCAGGCTACTGTAACAAGGCATTTGCCAGCATTATCGGCCTACTGCCTCTGCTCAGAGACCTACTAGGATTTCATGGAAATGGCTGTTTGAGCCCACAGCGCCACTCGGGAGGCCATCCATCCTGTTCTGATCTAATGAGATGGATGTAGGATTTTCAACGGCCTAGAATCGAGGCCTTTCCCAGTCATGAAGGACGAATCTAGGCCCCTCTTGGTTCTCAATGGTGAAGAGTGAACTCAAGTTGGGGTTATATGTCAGATTCTCTTATACCACTTTGCCCAACATGTTATACCCCAGAGGTTGTAAATAAACCCTTATAAAGGTGATATAACTTGAATCATTATTATAGGGCTATGAAACCCTTAGCTGAATGGCTTTAGACTGAGCATTTCTCAACATAGCCTTGTATAAAATGCATAATAAAGAAAATTGTGTAATGGTGGCTCCACAAAATATGTCATGCGTTATGAAGAAAATTGTGTAGGCCTACTGTTGCCTACAGGGAAAAAAGGGTCTTTCTGACGACAAGTGCACCAGTACCCCAAATTATTAAGCGAAAACAAGCATAGAAAACAGTATTGGCATTAATAAACAAAACAACAATGTAAGGCTACTATTATATCATAATTATTTTGGTGACAACCTGATTGATTAACAATATTGGGTTGTTAACACGTTTAAAAAAATATATATATAAATAAATGTGGGACACAAAAAAATACAGTGTAGAACATCATTGCCCATCATGCATTGCTCTAATAACTTTCTAAATATTGTTCCTTAGTTTGCCCCCAAAATATGTATTTTCCTATGAATGAAGTCACACAAAAATGAGTATTTTCCTACATATTAAGTCGCATAAAGATGTGTGTCTTTTAACATGAATTAAGCCACACAAAAACCCGAAATCTGCTGAAATATTTTTGTACATATTTGCACAAATTGAGTGTCATATTGTGTATATGCTTTTTATTTATAGGTTGGAATAATACTGTTAAATTAGCATAATGCACTTTTAGTGTAAGAGCTGAAAGACCACCTGAAATTACATCTTGCTTGGCTGGGTGTTTTTATTTGTTTATTTTTTACCATTAACAAAGAGAGTTATCCCAATACGTTGCATGGACTCAATAATAACGTTTAACATTATTTTTGAATGACTACCTAATCTCTGTACCCCACACATACAGATAATTGTACCTCAGTCGAGCAGTGAATTTCAAATACAGATTCAACCACAAAGACCAGGGAGGTTTTCCAATGCTTCGCCAAGAAGGGCAGATATTGGTAGATTGGTCAAAAAAAAGAAAAACAGACATTTAATATCCCTTTGAGCATAGTGAAGTTATAAATTACACCTTGGATGGTGTATCAATACACACAGTTACTACAATGACACAGGCGTCCATTTCCTATTTTTTATATACAGTTGAAGTCAGAAGTTTACATTCACCTTCTCCAAATATATTTAAACTCAGTTTTTCATAATTCCTGACATTTAATCAGAGTAAAAATTCCCTGTCTTAGGTCAGTTAGGATCACCACTTTATTTTAAGAACGTGTCATGTCAGAATAATAGTAGAGAGAATGATTTATTTAAGCTTTTATTTATTTCATCACATTCCCAGTGGGTCAGAACTTTACATGCACTCAATTAGTATTTGGTAGTGTTGCCTTCAAATTGTTTAACTTGGGTCAAACGTTTCAGGTACTCTTCCACAAGCTTCCCACAATAAGTTGGGGGAATTTTGGCCCATTCCTCCTGACAGAGCTGGTGGAACTGAGTCACGTTTGTAAGCCTCCTTGCACGCACACACTTTTTTAGTTCTGCCTACAGATTTTCTATAGGGTTGAGGTCAGGGCGTTGTGATGGCCACTCCAATACTTTGACTTTGTTGTCCTTAAGCCATTTTGCCACAAATTTGGAAGTATGATTGAGGTCATTGTCCATTTGGAAGACACATTTGCGACCAAGCTTTAACTTCCTGACTGATGTCTTGAGATGTTGCTTCAATATATCCACATAATTTTCCCTCCTCATGATGTCATATATTTTGTGAAACGCACCAGTCTCTTCTGCAGCAAAGCACCCCCTCAACATGATGCTGCCACCCCCGTGCTTCATGGTTGGGATGGTGTTCTTCGGCTTGCCAGCCTCCCCCTGGTGGTCCCATGGTGTTTATACTTGTGTACTATTATTTGTACAGGTGAACGTGGTACCTTCAGGCATTTGGAAATATCTCCCAAGTATGAACCAGACTTGTGGAGGTCTACCATTTTTTTCTGAGGTCTTGGCTGATTTCTTTTGACTTTCCCATGATGTCAAGCAGAGGCACTGAGTTTGAAGGTAGGCATTGAAATACATCCACAGGTACACGTCCAATTGACTCAAATTATGACAATTAGCTTATCAGAAGCTTCTATAGCTATGACATAATTTTCTATAATTTTCCAAGCTGTTTAAAGGCAGTCAACTTAGTGTATGTAAACTTCTGACCCACTGGAATTGTGATATAATTCACTGTAAGTGAAATAATATGTCTGTAAACAATTGTTGGAAAAATTATCTGTGTCATGCACAAAGTAGATGTCCTAACTGACTTGCCAAAACTACAGTTTGTTAACAAGGAATTTGTGGAGTGGTTGAAAAACGAGTTTTAATGACTCCAAATTAAGTGTATGTAAACTTCCGACTTCAACTGTATATATTTCATTTTATCATAATGCACTTTTAGTGTAAGAGCTGTTTGAAAAGACTGCCTGAAATTACAACTTGCTTGGGTGGGTGTTGTTTTTTAAATTTTTTACCATTAACAAAGAGTTTTCCCAATAGGGCACAGACGACCGGTTCCAGTAAGATAATTCTCAATGTAATCACCCGTTGTGATAATAAATATTAACGATAGCGATATTACTGTGCCACAAACATTTCATTTTATCCCGAGATTGCAAGATCATTTGCATGTTGATGTAGTGCCCATCGGTTATGAATGTTTCAGCCTCTGTTGAGAATTCATGTTCTTACCATCAGATGCTGGTGCAAAGAGCACCAAAAAACGACGCTAACCATGAGCGTTGTGGTCTGCATCGTTCAATCACAGAGCAGATACAAGTCACGTGATCCGCGAGCGAATGCATACGTGTGCGTCACTTGCATCTAACTTTTATTTTTTATTTTTATTAATTTCAAATCAATACATAAAGCACATGAGGGAACACAAGCATACATAGATTACAAACAATAGACAATCGAGCTAGGGGGTACAATATCACATTACAATTACACAAGAACCTTAAGGGACATGCATATACTTACAATTCTAACAGCTTTTTTGTTAGTAGAGCATTTAACTGTCTTAAAATACAGTTCAATTTCTTTTTGTAGGGTACGAAAATGTGGTTTTCTGTTTGTAAATTTACATTTGTGTATATGAAATTTGGCCAAAAGAATAATGAAATTAATTACATAAAAATGATTCCGCTTATTTCTATTGTATGTAAAGAATCCAAACAGTACATCTCTCCACAATAGTGTAAAATCTTCATAAATGTGTTCAATTATAAATCTACTGATGTCTTGCCACAGTTTTCTTACATGAATACAATGCCAAAAAAGATGCACAACTGTTTCTGGGTGGTCATTACAAAAAGAGCAATTTGAGTTTATGTTTTCCTTAAACTTCTTCATATAGTGGTTGGCAGGATAATATTTATGAATAATTTTAAAGGAAACTTCCTTAATTTTGTTAACAAGTAGGTATGTGTGTGGCAACATCCAAACTTTTTTCCAACAGATATTATCAATAAATCCATTCCAATAAGGCATGACATAAGGTATAATAATAATACAACAGGCATAATACAACATCCTGCTGAAACAAGGTTCGTATCGCTCTATCGTTGTTGAATGGACCAAAAGAGAAACAAATCTTTCCTACTGATGAGTCAACAGGGTCAACAGAAGGTAGGCTCAGAGAGGTATTTTTATACAATATATCCCGATTATTCCATATATAATATCTGTGTGGAGAAAAATTGTGTTTATAAATTAAGGACCATGACAAGAAAACCTGCCGATGAAAAGCAGAAAGTTTCACTGGAACTTTGTCAATATTATAATTGCAAAACAACATGAAGTTAAGGCCTCCAAAAGTAGAGAAGACATGATGAGGAATAAAATTCCAGATAGAAGTGGGTCTTCTTAGAAATTGTTTTATCCAATTGATCTTAAAAGTATTATTTAAAGTAGTAAAATCCAGAAAATTCAGTCCTCCATTCTCATAAGTGTTCATTACAACAGTTTTCCTAATATAATGGGTACGGTTTCTCCAAAGAAAGTTGAAAAGCATCTGGTCTATCTCCTTGCTTATTTCACAGTCAAGATATAAAGATAGCGCACCATATGTTAGTCTAGAGATACCTTCAGCCTTGGTTATTAGGACTCTACCTTTTAAAGATAGGTCCCTCTGTAGCCATTGATTTAGTTTTTTCTGGTTTTTTTTAATAAGAGGGTTAAAATTTAGAAAGCCTCTAGACTTCTGATCCTTTGTAATGGTTATGCCTAAATATGTAAGTTATTCTTTTACTGGAATACCATATTATGAAGGTGTCACACAATCTTTGACAGCCATGAGTTCACATTTCTTAATGTTAAGATATAGACCAGACGCTTTGGAAAAGGATTGTATCACATTGATCGATATGGGAATTTGGTTAGCGTCTTTCAGAAAAAGTGTAGTATCGTCAGCCAGCTGGCTTATAATAATTTATTTACCAGCTATGGAGATACCTTGTACAGGACTATTATTTAAAGAATTTGCAAGAAGTTGGGTGATTAATAAAAACAGGTACGGAGAGATAGGACAACCTTGCCTAATTCCTCTCTTTAACTCAAATCTAGGTGAGGTGCCATATTTCAATTTGATAGAGCTGTTACCATTTGCATAGAGTCTTAATAGCCTTACAGAAAAAATCCCCAAAGCCAAGTCTCTCAAGGGAGTGGAAGAGAAACTGATGCTCTACTGTGTCAAATGCTTTATAAAAATGTAAAAATAATATGAAGCTATCCTCGGTTATTAGGTCTGAGTAGTCAAGTATGTCTAATACTAGTCTGACATTGTTAGAAATATGTCTGTTCCTCATGAAGCCAGACTGTGTTTCATCAATGATTGCATCCAGGACTTCTTTTTTTTTTTTTTTCTTATTTTTGCAAGTAGTGAGGCTAATATCTTATAGTCATTATTAAGAAGACAAATTGGACGCCAGTTATCGATGAGCAGCACTTCTTTTTGGGGTTTATGTATCAATGTTATTAACCCCTGAATCATTGTAGGAGGGAGAACATTGTTTTTAATACTCTCTAAAAATACTTCAAATAGGAAGGGAGCTACTTGTTCAGAAAATAATTTGTAAAATTCTGATGTAATTCCATCAACACCTGGTGATTTATTGTTCTTTAGATGTTTGATAGACTCTATAATCTCTTCAACTTTGATGGGTTCATCACACTGTTTAGATTATATATCACTGATAGAGTGAACATTATTCAGTGAGTTAAAAAACACATCTGTGGATTCCTGACAGTACGTAGAGCTATACAATTTTCTGTAAAAATTGCTGCAGTATTTAGCGATACATTTTTGGTCATCTGTAATAACACCATCAATGTTTAACTTATGGATAGTGTTATTTTTAGAGTGAAATTTCTCAAGTCTAAAGAAATAGGATGAATTCTGTTCTCCCTCCTCAATCCATTTTTTCCTAGATCTAATAAAGGCTCCTTCTGCTTTTAATCTATATATATTATCCAGTTTATTTTGTAACTCAATTAGTTCCATCTTCTCCTCCCCCAAGAGGTCAGCTGGGGACCTCTGAGAAAGGGAAGTTATCTTAATGATCACCTTTTCCTCCTCAGCTCTTCTGGTCTTAGCAAGATTACTACCATATTTTCTAAGATATTTAGACACCTCAAATTTAAAGAGCTCCCAGTTCTTGCAATAAGATTTTTCTTCACAAGCCTTTTCCCAAAAGTGTGAGAGCAGATCTTTAACCTCAAATGTAACTATATCATTATTTAATAATGAGCTATTTAGCTTCCAGTAGGATGCTCTACCAAGGTTCGTATCAGGGGTAAATATTTTGATATCAATGTAAATAGCCTTATGGTCTGTGAGGGGAGTAGTACAAATATTTGTAGTAACACACTCACTATCAATACATTTGGATATAAGCCAAAAATCTATTCTGGATTGTCTGGAGCCTGTTTTGTTACTCCAAGTGAATGATCTTTCGGCCGGAAACCTCTCTCTCCATATATCAGTAAGATCAAACTTTTCCATAAAAAGTATTAAACCCAAATTCTGATTGGTTGGCCTACCTGGGGGCCATCTATCAGTTGAATTATCTATTGTAATGTTAAAGTCCCCTCCTATCAGTAATAACGAATTGGGAAATTTAGATAACCAATGAAGTATATGTTTCTCTATAGATTCAAGCAACTCATCATTCTCATGTTTGGTGTTGTACCCGTAGAAGTTTACAGTAATGAGCGTAATGTCATTGTCACTGATCACAAGACAAATAAAGTGACCAAAGGGGTCACATTCCAAGTGTAGAATATTACCACCAAAGGTGTTTTTCATTGTAATGACACCAGCAGAGCGTTCAGATCCATGGGAAAGCCAAATATCGTTGCCCCACTGTGACCTCCAGAAGTTGGCATCAGCCAAAATTGAGTGAGACTCTTGAAAAAAGCAAAAATCTGTTCGAAATTGTTTAGCAAATAAAAATAAGGCCTTGCGCTTCACACTGTTTCGTAACCCCCTAGCATTAAGAGATAATATAGACAAAGACAAAACAGCAAAGATTATATAAAAGTACAAACTGTAGTAGGATGAGTCAAAGTGTTACGGTGCGTGAATGAGGACCCAAAAGCGAATTAACGTAAACAGAGCTTCTTTTATAACAAAACAAAACGTAGGCTCAGATGGACCGGCAGGTTCCGACAGGACAGGACAAGGTTGCAGCAAACATGACGATAGTCTGGTTCCGGCATGAACAACACAAACAAGAATCCGACAAGGACAGGAGCAGGAACAGAGAGAGATATAGAGACCTAATCAGAGGGAAAAAGGGAACAGGTGGGAAAAGGGGTGACGAGGTAGTTAGGGGGAGACAAGGCACAGCTGGGGAAAAGAGGGGGAGAAAAGGTAACCTAACAACGACCAGCAGAGGGAGACAGGGTGAAGGGAAAGGACAGAAACAAGACACAACATGACAGTACATGACAGTACCCCCCCACTCACCGAGCGCCTCCTGGCGCACTCGAGGAGGAAACCTGGCGGCAACGGAGGAAATCATCGATCAGCGCACGGTCCAGCACGTCCCGAGAGGGAACCCAACTCCTCTCCTCAGGACCGTACCCCTCCCAATCTACTAGGTACTGATGACCACGGCCCCGAGGACGCATGTCCAAAATCCTACGGACCCTGTAGATGGGTGCGCCCTCGAGGGGGGGGGGGGGGGGGGGGGGGGAGGAGACGAGCGGGGGCGCGAAGAACGGGCTTGATACAGGAGACATGGAAGACCGGGTGGACGCGACGAAGGTATCGCGGAAGAAGAAGTCGAACTGCGACAGGATTAATGACCTGAGAAATACGGAACGGACCAATGAACCGCGGGGTCAACTTGCGAGAAGTGGTCTTAAGGGGAAGGTTCTGAGTGGAGAGCCAAACTCTCTGACCGCGACAATATCTAGGACTCTTAGTTCTACGCTTATTAGCAGCCCTCACAGTCTGCGCCCTATAACGGCAAAGTGCAGACCTGACCCTCTTCCAGGTGCGCTCGCAACGTTGGACAAAAGCCTGAGCGGAGGGGACGCTGGACTCGGCGAACTGAGATGAGAACAGCGGAGGCTGGTACCCGAGGCTACTCTGAAAAGGAGATAGCCCGGTCGCAGACGAAGGAAGCGAGTTGTGGGCGTATTCTGCCCAGGGGAGCTGTTCTGACCAAGACGCAGGGTTGCGAAAAGAAAGACTGCGTAAGATGCGACCAATAGTCTGATTGGCCCGTTCTGCTTGACCGTTAGACTGGGGGTGAAAGCCGGAAGAGAGACTGACGGAAGCCCCAATCAAACGGCAAAACTCCCTCCAAAATTGAGACGTGAATTGCGGACCTCTGTCCGAAACGACGTCTGACGGAAGGCCATGAATTCTGAAAACATTCTCGATGATGATTTGTGCCGTCTCTTTAGCAGAAGGAAGCTTAGCAAGGGGAATAAAATGAGCCGCCTTAGAGAACCTGTCGACAACCGTAAGAATAACAGTCTTCCCCGCTGACGAAGGCAGTCCGGTGACAAAATCTAAGGCGATGTGAGACCACGGTCGAGAGGGAATGGGAAGCGGCCTGAGCCGGCCGGCAGGAGGAGAGTTACCGGACTTAGTCTGCGCGCAGACCGAACAAGCAGCCACGAAGCGACGCGTGTCATGCTCCCGGGTGGGCCACCAAAAGCGCTGGCGAATGGAAGCAAGCGTACCCCGAACGCCAGGGTGGCCGGCTAACTTGGCAGAGTGAGCCCACTGAAGAACGGCCAGACGAGTAGGAACAGGAACGAAAAGAAGGTTCCTGGGACAAGCGCGCGGCGACGGAGTTTGAGTGAGTGCTTGCTTTACCTGCCTCTCAATTCCCCAGACAGTCAACCCGACAACACGCCCCTCAGGGAGAATCCCCTCGGGGTCAGTGGAGGCTACTGAAGAACTGAAGAGACGAGATAAAGCATCAGGCTTGGTGTTCTTAGAGCCCGGACGATAAGAAATCACGAACTCGAAACGAGCGAAAAACAGCGCCCAGCGCGTCTGACGCGCATTAAGTCGTTTGGCAGAACGGATGTACTCAAGGTTCCTATGGTCAGTCCAAACGACAAAAGGAACGGTCGCCCCCTCCAACCACTGTCGCCATTCGCCTAGGGCTAAGCGGATGGCGAGCAGTTCGCGGTTTCCCACATCATAGTTACGTTCCGACGGCGACAGGCGATGAGAAAAATACGCGCAAGGGTGGACCTTGTCGTCAGAGAAGGAGCGCTGAGAAAGAATGGCTCCCACGCCCACCTCTGACGCGTCAACCTCGACAATAAACTGTCTAGAGACGTCAGGTGTAACAAGGATAGGTGCGGATGTAAAACGATTCTTGAGGAGATCAAAAGCTCCCTGGGCGGAAACGGACCACTTAAAGCACGTCTTGACAGAAGTAAGGGCTGTGAGAGGGGCTGCCACCTGACCGAAATTACGGATGAAACGACGATAGAAGTTCGCGAAGCCGAGAAAGCGCTGCAACTTGACGCGTGACTTAGGGACGGGCCAATCAATGACAGCTTGGACCTTAGCGGGATCCATCTTAATGCCTTCAGCGGAAATAACAGAACCGAGAAATGTGACGGAGGAAGCATGAAAAGAGCACTTCTCAGCCTTCACAAAAAGACAATTCTCTAAAAGGCGCTGGAGGACACGTCGAACGTGCTGAACATGAATCTGGAGTGACGGTGAAAAAATCAGGATATCGTCAAGGTAAACGAAAACAAAGATGTTCAGCATGTCTCTCAGGACATCATTGACTAATGCCTGAAAGACAGCTGGAGCGTTAGCGAGGCCGAAAGGAAGAACCCGGTATTCAAAGTGCCCTAACGGAGTGTTAAACGCCGTCTTCCACTCGTCCCCCTCCCTGATGCGCACGAGATGGTAAGCGTTACGAAGGTCCAACTTAGTGAAAAACCTGGCTCCCTGCAGGATCTCGAAGGCTGAAGACATAAGAGGAAGCGGATAACGATTCTTCACTGTTATGTCATTCAGCCCTCGATAATCTATGCAGGGGCGCAGGGACCCGTCCTTCTTCTTAACAAAAAAAAACCCCGCTCCGGCGGGAGAGGAGGAGGGGACTATGGTACCGGCGGCAAGAGCTACAGACAAATAATCTTCGAGAGCCTTACGTTCGGGAGCCGACAGAGAGTATAGTCTACCCCGGGGGGGAGTGGTTCCCGGAAGGAGATCAATACTACAATCATACGACCGGTGTGGAGGAAGAGAGGTGGCCCTGGACCGACTGAACACCGTGCGCAGATCGTGATATTCCTCCGGCACCCCTGTCAAATCACCAGGCTCCTCCTGTGAAGAAGAGACAGAGGAAACAGGAGGGATAGCAGACATTAAACATTTCACATGACAAGAGACGTTCCAGGAGAGGATAGAATTACTAGACCAATTAATGGAAGGATTATGACAAACTAGCCAGGGATGGCCCAAAACAACAGGTGTAAAAGGTGAACGAAAAATTAAAAAAGAAATGGTTTCGCTATGATTACCAGAAACAGTGAGGGTTAAAGGTAGCGTCTCACGCTGAATCCTAGGGAGAGGACTACCATCCAGGGCGAACAAGGCCGTGGACTCCCTTAACTGTCTGAGAGGAATGTCATGTTCCCGAGCCCAGGTCTCGTCCATAAAACAGCCCTCCGCCCCAGAGTCTATTAAGGCACTGCAGGAAGCTGACGAACCGGTCCAGCGTAGATGGACCGACAAGGTAGTGCAGGATCTTGAAGGAGAGACAGGAGTAGTAGCGCTCACCAGTAGCCCTCCGCTTACTGATGAGCTCTGGCTTTTACTGGACATGAAGTGACAAAATGACCAGCAGAACCGCAATAGAGACAGAGGCGGTTGGTGATTCTCCGTTCCCTCTCCTTAGTCGAGATGCGGATACCTCCCAGCTGCATAGGCTCAGCACCCGAGCCGGCAGAGGAAGATGGTAGTGATGCGGAGAGGGGGGCAACGGAGAACGCGAGCTCCTTTCCACGAGCTCGGTGACGAAGATCAACCCGTCGCTCAATGCGAATAGCGAGTTCAATCAAGGAATCCACGCTGGAAGGAACCTCCCGGGAGAGAATCTCATCCTTTACCTCTGCGCGGAGACCCTCCAGAAAACGAGCGAGCAAAGCCGGCTCGTTCCAGCCACTGGAGGCAGCAAGAGTGCGAAACTCAATAGAGTAGTCTGTTATGGATCGATTACCCTGACATAGGGAAGACAGGGCCCTGGAAGCCTCCTCCCCAAAAACAGATCGATCAAAAACCCGTATCATCTCCTCCTTAAAGTCCTGATACTGGTTAGTACACTCAGCCCTTGCCTCCCAGATTGCCGTGCCCCACTCACGAGCCCGTCCAGTAAGGAGAGATATGACGTAGGCGACACGAGCAGTGCTCCTGGAGTAAGTGTTGGGCTGGAGAGAAAACACAATATCACACTGGGTGAGGAACGAGCGGCATTCAGTGGGCTCCCCAGAGTAACACGGCGGGTTATTGATTCTGGGCTCCGGAGATTCGAAAGCCCTGGAAGTGGCCGGTGGATCGAGGCGGAGATGGTGAACCTGTTCTGTGAGGTTGGAGACTTGGGTGGCCAGGGTCTCAACGGCATGCCGAGCAGCAGACAATTCCTGCTTGTGTCTGCCTAGCATCGCTCCCTGGATCTCGACGGCTGAGTGGAGAGGATCCGAAGTCGCTGGGTCCATTCTTGGTCGGATTCTTCTGTTACGGTGCGTGAATGAGGACCCAAAAGCGAATTAACGTAAACAGAGCTTCTTTTATAACAAAACAAAACGTAGGCTCAGATGGACCGGCAGGTTCCGACAGGACAGGACAAGGTTGCAGCAAACATGACGATAGTCTGGTTCCGGCATGAACAACACAAACAAGAATCCGACAAGGACAGGAGCAGGAACAGAGAGAGATATAGAGACCTAATCAGAGGGAAAAAGGGAACAGGTGGGAAAAGGGGTGACGAGGTAGTTAGGAGGAGACAAGGCACAGCTGGGGAAAAGAGGGGGAGAAAAGGTAACCTAACAACGACCAGCAGAGGGAGACAGGGTGAAGGGAAAGGACAGAAACAAGACACAACATGACAGTACATGACACAAAGACGTAGGAGCAGTGAACGTAAACGATAAGGAACCGAGATCTGCACCATTTAAGTCAATTTAAAGTGAAAATAGCTTATTCCATAACCTTTGAAATTCAACTCAACTGGAAATTATGTTCAAGACCAAACCATGGGTTCTTGTAGTATCAGAGACTAAAAACCCTCTTTAGTATAATCAGGAACTATTCTGAGAAATAAAACAACAAATAATAATTTAAATAAAAGGGTACCTACTATTTTAAGTACATATGAAAACTGGTCATCAAATAATTGAATAACAAAATGTTTTACATATAAACTTTCTTAAGACCTTTTTTGGAAATAAGTATTAATAAATAAATAGAACAATAACCGTGTAAAGTCAGAGCAGACCTGTATACCATTTAAAACAGTATCTTGGTTACTGTATACATAAAACATAAATTCAGCTTTCAATCTTCTTCGTAATTTTGTAAACAAAATAGGTATTCTGGTCATACAAGAACAAACTAATGAATTTAAATTCCTGAGTATTCCTGTAAAATAGTCACCTGATGCTTGTTAGGTAAACCACATAAGGAAAATGAGAATACCATGGCTGAAACCATCAACCTGTTCCTTCTGGTGATATTTTAGGGAGGAATATGGATTTCTGAACCGTTGATGAAACCTCGTCCTCCGACGAAGTAAGCAGCCTTCCCCTCACTTCGTGCTATCTTGATCGTTGGCCACAACTTGTTCCCTCTTTCTATGTCTTCCGGGTTGAGATGCTCGGCGAAACGCATACCATGGCTCTGAAGGAAGGCGTTCTTCCTAGCAGCTTTCCAGACAGCATCCCTGTAGAATCTGGTAGTGAATAGGATGATGATACCCCTGGGTCTTGAATCGTTTTGCTGTTGCTTCTTGCCGAGGCGATGTACAACGTCGATGGTATCACCAACTTTGTTCTTCTCTGCAGGCAAAACTTCTTGGCAGATACGGATAGCCTCTCCTCGCACATCTTCATTCTCCACCTCTGGCAAGCCGTAGAGTCTCAGGTTCCATTTTCTTTTATATTGTTCCAGATCAGTGAGACGTCTATGGTAGACATTGTTATTATTTTCCACACTTTCCACATTTTTTAAAATGCCACTCTCGTTTTCACATCATTAATTTCACCACATGCAAACTCCAGTCTTTTTCAAGCCTTCGATAACCATGGTGTAACCATGGTGTTCGCGCTTACCATTTTCTCAATGGCGTCACACCTGGAGTTGATGAGTAAGGAGAGGGTAGCCACGATGTCAGAGTTCATGTTGGGTTTTTTGGAGGGTGGAGGTTTGCACGGAGTAACCGGTGAAGAGGAGAATTCGTCATCTTCAGCATTCGAAAGCATGCTATTATCCATAGGCGAAGCGCAGTTTTGGCTGTTGTCTATAAGCACGTTTCTCTCTTGTTGATTAGCAATAGAACGGCTAACTTCTTCCTTTCTTTTTTTGTCACGACTTTGCTTGGGCATGCTGAAATAAATTATCCAATTATCATTCCAGTCACAGGAAAGGTCTTATATATTGAACAAATAAAAAATAATAATGACTAAACTTTTTTTTTTTTTTTCACAATCTTTCTGAAGTTTGGTACGGAGCTCGGTAAAAAAAGCGTCTGTTCAAGCAGCCATCTTGGCACCTGCCGTCACTTGCATCTAACCCGTGATCGGATACAGCAGCTATTGCACTGCATAATGTGCTCGCCATCAGATCACGTGACTTGCATCTGCACTGTGACTGGACAACAAAGATCTCAATGCAGTGTGAGAGGAGTAGTTTGTTTGCCTCCTAACTCCGATTATGTACACTACACAGTTTTGTTGTACCCTATTTTTAAAGGCGATTTCTAATCATTTGAATTAGTGATTCACCCCAGAGACTCGGAAGAGAAAAGGTTGAGAACCCCAGGTCTATGGTCCAGAAGACTACAGATACTGTGGAACTACTTTGTGAAAAGCAGAGCGTAAGAGTCATATGAGAAAACTATCATGGCACACAGCTATATTACAGTGCCTTCAGAAAGTATTCACCCCCTTGACTTTTCCATATTTTTGCTGTGGTACAGCCTAAATTTAAAATGGATTCAATTGAGATGTTTTGTCAACAGCATACACACAATACCCCATAATGTCAAAGTGGAATTTCACTATGTTGAAAGTATTCGCCCCTTTTATGGTAAGCTTCAGGAGAAAAAAAAGCTTAACAAGTCACATAATAAGTTGCATGGATTCACTCTGTGTGCAATAATAATGTTTAACATGAGTGTTGAATGACTACCTCATCTCTGTACCCCACACATACAGATAATTGTACCTTATTTGAAAAATAGATTAAACAAAGACCAGGGAGGTTTTCAAATGCCTCGCAAAGAAGGGCACCCATTGGGGGGGACATTTAATATCCCGTTGAGCAATTATTAATGACACTTTGGATGGTGTATCAATATACCCAGTTACTACAAAGATACAGGCGTCCTTTTCCTAACTCCGCTGCCGGAGAGGAAGGAAATGGCTCAGGGATTTCACGATGAGGCAAACGGTGACTTAAAAAAAATGAAATAGTTGCAAAACTGCAAACCCAGCCTACAGTGCCTTCAGAAAGTGTTCACACCCCTTGACTTGTCCAGCATTTTGTTGCGTTACAGCCTAAATTTTAAATGGATTAAATGTAGATTTGTGTCACTTATCTACACATAATACCCCACAATGTCAAAGGGGAAATACATTTTTAGAAATTTTTACAAATTAATAAAAAATGAAAAGCTGAAATGTCTTGAGTCAATAAGTATTCAACCCCTTTTTTTATGGCAAGCCTAAATCATTTCAGTAAAATGTGCTTAAGAAGTCACACAATGCGTTGCATGGACTCACTGTGTGCAATAATAGTGTTTAATTAACATGATTTTTAAATGACTACCCCATCTCTGTACCCCACACATACAACTATCAGTAAGGTCCCTCAGTCAAGCATTGAATTTCAAGCACAGATTTAAGACCATGGAGGTTTTCCAATGGTTCACAAAGAAGGGCACCCATTGGTAGATGGGTAAAAAAAAGAAGCATCCATTGAATATCCCTTTGCGCATGGTGAAGTTATTAATTACACTTTGTATGGTGTATCAATACACTCAGTCATTACAAAGATACAGGCATCCTTCCTAACTCAGTTGCCGGACAGGAAGGAAACCGCTCTGGGATTTCACCATGAGGCCAATGGTGACTTAAAAAGTTACAGAGTTTAATGGCTTTGATAGAAAACTGAGGACGGATCAACAACATTGTAGTAACTCCACAATATTCACCTAATTGACAGAGTGGAAAGGAAACCTATACAGAGTATAAATATTCCAAAACATGCATCTTGTTTGTAACAAGGTACTGAAGTAATATTTTCCTGAATACAAAGTGTGATGTTTGGGGCAAATCCAAAACATTACCGACTACCACTCTATATTTTCAAGCATAGTGGTGGCTGCATCATGTTATGGGTATGGTTGTAATCTTTAAGGATCTGGGAGTTTTTCAGGATAAAAAAGAAACGGAATGGAACTAAACACAGGCAAAATCCTAGAGGAAAACCTGGTTCAGTTTGCTTTCCACCAGACACTAGGAGATAAATGAACCTTTCAGCAGGACAATAACCTAAAACACATGGCCAAATCTACACTGAAGTTGCTTACCAAAAAGACAGTGAATATCCCAGAGTGGCCAAGTTACAGTTTTGACTTTAATCTCCTTGAATATCTATGGCAAGACCTGAAAATGATTGTATAGCAATGATCAACAACACATTTGACAGAGCTTGAATAATTTTGAAAAGAATAATGGTAAAATGTTTCACAATCCAGGTGTGGAAAGCTCTTAGAGACTTATCCAGGAAGGCAGCTGTAATCACTGCCAAAGGTGCTTCTACAAAGTATTGACTCAGGGGTGTCAATAATTACACTACATTCCACAATTAATGGCATTAATATGGAGTTGGTCCCCCCTTTGTGCTATAACAGCCTCCACTCTCCTGGGAAGGCTTTCCACTAGTTGGAACATTTCTGCAGGGACTTGCTTCCATTCAGCCAAAAGAACATTAGTGGGGTCGGGCACTGATGTTGGGCGATTAGGCCTGGCTCGCAGTTGGCATTCCAATTCATTCCAAAGGCCTTCGATGGGGTTGAGGTCAGGGCTCTGTGCAGGCCAGACAAGTTCTTCCACATCGATCTCAACAAACCATTTATGTATGGACTTCGCTTTGTGCACAGAGGCATTGTCATGCTGAAACAGGAAAGGCCCTTCCCCAAACTGTTGCCACAAAGTTGGATGCACAGAATCGTCTAGAATGCCATTGTATGCTGAGGCGCTAAGATTTCCCTTCACTGGAACTAAGAGGCCTAGCCCGAACCATGAAAAACTGCACCCGGATGGACCATCATTTCTCATCCACCAAACTTTACAAGTTGGCACTACGCATTGGAGCAGAGTTCTCCCGGCATCTGCCCAAACCCTGATTCGTCTGTCAGTCTACCAGATGGTGAAGTGTGATTCATCATTCAAAGAATGCGTTTCCACTGCTCCAGAGTCCAATGGCGGCAAGCTCAACACCACTCCAACTGATGCTTGGCATTGCGCATGGTGATCTTAGGCTTGCATGCCATGGAAACCCATTTCTTGAAGCTCCCGACAAACAGTTATTGTGCCGATGTTGCTTCCAGAGGCAGTTTGCAACTCAGAAGCGAGTGTTGCAACCGAGGACAGGCGATTTTTACGCGCTACAGCACCCGGCGGTCCTGTTCAGTGAGCTTGTGTGGCCTACAGTACCACTTCGCTGCTGAGCTGTTGTTACTCCTAGACGTTTCCACTTCACAATAACAGCAGTTATAGTTAACCAGGGCTGCTCTAGCAGGGCAGAAATTTGACGAACTGACTTGTTGGAAAGGTGGCATCCTATGACGGTGCCAGGTTGAAAGTCATTGAGCTCTTCAGTAAGGCCATTCTTCTCGCAATGTTTGTCTATGGAGATTGCATGGCTGTGTGCTCGATTTTATACACCGGTCAGCAACGGCTGAACTAGCCAAATCCAGTAATTATTAGGGGTGTCCACATACTTATGTATTTAGACCGCTTCACTTTTTCCACATTTTGTTACGCTACAACCTTGTTCTAAAATTTATCGTTTTTCCCTCCCCTCATAAATCCACACAAAATACCCCCGTAATGACAAAGCAAAAAATACATTTTTTCAAATGTTTATAAAAACATCTGATAAACCATTTACAAAAGTATTCAGACCCTTTCCTTTGTACTTTGAACACCTTTGGCAGCGATTATAGCCTGGAGACTTTTTGTCCTTACGGAAGGTTCTCCCATCTCCACAGAGGAACTCTGGAGCTCTTTCAAAGTGACCATTTGGGTTCTTGGTCACCTCCCTGACCAAGGCCCTTCTCCCCCGATTGTTCAGTTTGGCCGGGCGGCCAGCGTAAGGAAGAGTGTTGGTGGTTCCAAACTTCTTCCATTGAAGAATGATGGAGGCCACTGTGCTCTTGGGGGCCTTCAATGCTGCAGACATTTTTTGGTCCTCTTCCCCAGATCTGTGTCTCGACACAATCCTGTCTCGAAGCTCTACGGACAATTTCATCGTCCTCATTGCTTGGTTTTTGCACTGACAACTGTGGGACCTTATATAGACAGGTGTGCGCCTTTCCAAATCATGTCCAATCAATTGCATTTGACACAGATGGACTCTAATCAAGTTGTAGAAACATTTAGGATGTTCAATGGAAACAGGATGCACCTGAGCTCAATTTCGAGACTCATAGCAAAGGTTCTGAATACTTACGTAAATATCTGTTTTTTATATATACATACATTTGCTAAAATATCAAAAACCTGTTTTCACTTGGTCATTATGGGGTATTGTGTAGATGGGTGAGAAAAACATGTAATACATTTTGAATTCAGGCTGTAACAACATCTGGAATAAGGGGCATGAATACTTTCTGAAGGCACAGTATATGGGGAAATCTTGTTTGATGTTATCATGGAATAACCACACACATTCAGCAGTGTGAGAAGGCACAAGGGCCTTCTCAGTCATTAATATCATAGACATGCTTTTAGTACAAAGCTTAAAACACGTTATACATTTAAATGATGGCTGCATTTATGTGAGTATGTGGATTTTTTATTTCATATGCATTTACAAATCACCACCACCAATTAGTCCAATCAAGGCAGTCATGACTTTCTTTGAATCACAAAGTGTCAGACATTTTCACTATTGCCAGTTATCACATCATCATAATCATATAGAGAACCTGGAAGATGTAGGAAATGCAGTTCTATCAGGCCAATCAAACCATTTTCACATTCTGCAAACATAAAACATGAAATGTCAACCACAGACGTACATGATCCTCAAATGTCTACTTCCGCATGTAGCCTACACATGACACATGATGACATTTGTTCTTGAAGAAGTCAGTCTTTATTGTGGCAAAGGAAGTTGGCTGTTGTATGCACCATTAAAGAGGTGGGAGGATTGCCATATTGCTATAGGATGCCTCAGTAACGTTTATGCAGGCAGTGTCTTTCAAATGTCTGAGACAGGATGCTTCTAAAGCCACTTGACCTGCCTCCTTCCCGTCATTGGAAAATCATCATGTCCGAATATACAGTAAACACATTTCAGAATGTTCACCAGTTTTCAATGCATAGGCCATTGACCTCGATATAGTTTCTCAAAATGCATACATGGCATGATCACATGAAATGTTACATAGCCCTTAAATATTGACTTATTTTATGTCATATTTTTTTCAAACAAATCAGGGATACAACAAAACCAGTCAAATAAAATGGACACACATTAAAGTGGCAATCAGCAGCTGAAACAATTAAGCGAACAATGGGTATATATCATTAATTCATAAGTCAAAAAATGTGTGTAGCTTGGGTCTAAAGGAATTCCATAGCGACAGCTTGCGAGATAAGTCATGCACTAATGACGGTACCTGTTGGGGCTCCCAAGTGGCGCAGCGGTCCAAGTACATTTTGGGGCGCCCGAGTGGCGCAGTGGTCTAAGTACATTTTGGGGCTCCCGAGTGGCGCAGTGGTCTAAGTACATTTTGGGGCTCCCGAGTGGTGCAGTGGTCTAAGCCACTGCATCTCAGTATGAGAGGTGTCACTACAGACCCTGGTTCGATTCCAGGCTGTATCGCAAATCGGCCGTGATTGGGAGTCCCATAGGGCAGCGCACAATTGGCCCAGCATTGTCCGGGTTAGGGTTTGTCCAGGGTAGACCGTCATTGTAAATAAGAATTTGTTCTTAACTGACTTGCCTAGTGATTGGTCACTGTTTGCATCGTAGAAAAGTGAATAAACTATTAAATTCAGCTTTTAGATGCTACCTCCCACCTCCTCAAATCAAAACCAATTCTGGATTCTATATTGTGTTCTCATTTTGCTGTGTTTCACACCTGTCTGTCAAGCTAATCAGCCATGGAATATAGGCACCCTGCGGGAAATTGAGGAAATTTGCACGCACAAAGCGACAACAAAACACTGGCATCCATATTAGATTTTGATTTGGGGAGGGGGGTTAGCATCTAAAAATGCGATTTGATAGTTTCTTCACTGCTCGGCGATGCAAACGGCAACCTATGAATCATACCCGTCTACCGATTATGGATGTCATTTCGGACGCCGTCACGCATGCTACTAGCATGTACGTTCATTGGACCATGGATTATCTCACAAGCTGTCGCAACGGAATGCCCTTAGACCCGGTTTATTAATCAAATTATTAATAAAGGTCTAAATTTGGGCAATCCATTGGGGGGTAATGGCTAAATTGGAAAATATAAGTATCCTATAAAATGTATTGAATAGAAGAACGGTAACAAAGGGACAGGCTATGAATATCTGTATTGGGTCAGCAAATGCAGAAACCATTTATCAGTCAAAAGGTCCAGGTATAATCTCGCTCATCATCCAATATGTCCACGATATTGTCTTAATTTCCAAAAGGTGAAAAATGAAGATTGATATCCAGCATGGTTTTTAAGCTAAATTAACAGCAACATAAGATTAAGGTTGTAAGAGCAACATTATTGTACTGTATGGGACACACTTATAAGACAACTAATTCAAACAAGATGTAATACTGCAAAACTTTAAATATCTGAGGGTTATCAAGTGATGAAAGGCTGCATATTACCATTAACCAAGTGAAAATTAAAAAAAAAAGTTATGTTAAACTCATGTGGCCTGAATCTGATAAAAGCATCTGAGTCGTCAACTGTCTTCAGGGAATAAAGAACACAAATCATCATACAGTAGGACCAAAGAGAGGGTAAACTGCAGGCAGTATGATCCAAACCAGGTACATTTCTGCAGTATCAGTTAAGCCGGCGCATGGATTACCTTCCCACCAGCACCATCAGGTTTGTCTAAAATGTTAATTAAAATGTTTTACTTAACCAACACAAACTCCCCACTATGATCATCAAGGGCTTGTGTGTCATCATCTTGACATTCCTATGACAGTTGCTCAAGGTGAAGTGAAGTGTATGCAATTGGTAGCAGCGGTCTTATGTAGCCAAACATCATCTCTGCTTCTTGCAACAACAACAAAAAAGACACCTTGGAGTGGATCAGAAACTGGTCCGGTTCGTTTTACAACTCTGTATTGCAGGTGTGCCTCTTATGTCAAGTGACTGCATTTCCTGTGTAGATTTTGGCTGACCGCGTTTCCATGGGCTAGACTGGGGGTGGGGGCGCAGGTCTTTGAGGCACAAGTTGTGTTGTAGCAGGTGTTGGTCTAAGAGAAAAATAAACAAACATTTGTCAATTGAGGGCTGACACTTACATCATATAAAAAGGTAGGCCTAGTAAGTACAATCTTTACTTTGAGTAGGGAGGAGGTGGTCTGACAGCATAAGACGGCACAGAGACGGTCCTGCTCGTCTGCACAACCTGCAATGAACAAATATCACTCTCAGTGGAAGGTAACACCAAAACAACTTCAGCATAACAATTGTGAGCCTATGTATCGGGTGCAGGTAATGGCAGCTGTGGGTGGGTGTGAGGGTTAGGAATCATAACTGAGGAAAGATTGTAATGCGGGGATGAATACATGAGTAAACTCACTAAATAGTAGGATTCCCCAAACTAACATTCAATAAATGCAACATACCCTCAAAACACCTATTATTTGTCTATTTCAAGTTTACTAACATATTTGACTCTTATGTGAACAAAAAACTCTATTCCATCAAGATGAACAGAAAGTCTGCAATTGAAGTGAATAAATGTCTATATCCTGCTTTGAATTTGCCCTGAAAATGTGCAGCTATTTTCCAGCATAGACAGAAGAGGTGGTAGAGAGACAAAAGGTGACGGAACAGAAAACCAATAAACACAAAGCAACTTGCTGTGATCTTACCACCAAACCTGGGTCAAATATAAAAGTCAAATACTTCCAAATGAGGTGCGCTTGTTTTGGCTTTGACTGTACACTTTTGGGACTATTCCATTGGTATAATTGTACCAGGCAAACTAAATAATGTGCAGCTCAAGCACTTTAAATTATTTGAAAGATGTTCTATATTTTATTATACAGAGGAGAGATAGTGGGAAAGATAGATGTAGTGTGTGTCACAAAGACATTGTGCCAGATTCGAACCCATGCACATGTGCAAACGGGTGTTGGTGGCAGCGGCACTAACTGCTAGATCACCCCAAACATGATAACTGAAAGTATTTTACATTTGTACGTGACCCAGGTCTGGTTACAACATTGATTAGTATGGGAGTAAATGACTATGGTTAGGATAGAATAGGACAGCATGCGCCCTAACAGCAGAACAGCGGCAATTCAAAACTCCTCAGTTGAAAAGGCTATACTGAGCCACGTTGCATTACTGCTGTGTTTCTGCCACTCCAGTGGGCTGAGAGAGAATCCTCTATTTAAGTTGGGTACAGTAGATGCCAAAACATTTAGCATGTATAGTTACATAAGCACATTCATCATTTTAAACTTTTCTATAGAAGAAAAGCCCAGAATAACACAGAAAGCCCAGAATATTCAAGTGGTGTTCAAATATTTGTGTTGTGTCTTATTCAGCAGAGCCCCAATGATTGGTAGAAAATAAGAATAAAAGGGAATACAGAAGCAATGCCCCACAGACCCTCTTAAGAGCAAATGTGTGTATTTTACCTCCTCTGGTGGTAATAACTGAGCTTGGTGCTTTACATGGGGAAAGAAGAAGGAGCCTCGTCATTACCAAACAAAGAATCCATCAATACAGGTCTGCGTCACGAATGGCACCCAATTTAATGCATACAATTTGACCAGGGCCCATAGGACTCAACCAAAAGTTGTGTGTGTAGGGACCCTGATCAAAAGTAGTGCACTATGGAATAGGAATTAGGGTACTATTTGGGACTCAGATTAGGTCTATGACTTTCAAGACAGTTAAAAATCACCAAGACCTGGTCACACACTCAAGTGACTAAAAACATAAAGTGGTTACAGTAAACATGCCTCAACTTAACATAATGTTGCAACAATGGACTCTGTACATGGTAAAAGAGGTCGCTTTCAGCTGGGGTAGGAATCGGTTCAGGAAACAGAATCGAAAAAGGGTGATTGATTTTTTTTCAAGTAACAGAACCAGAACCGAGGACGAAAGCGATCTATTCTGTTACAGAACAGAACTGTTATTTTAAAAGAATGGGAATCAGGTAATCACGTTCTGCAACAAAGTGCCTATGCAAAGCCCTCACTGTCATTAAGAAACTTATTCCAGTGTCTTCGAAAACTCTAGGCGGCATTATGGTGTAATGTAATCACATCAAATATGTCACATGCGGCGAATATAACAGGTGTAGGTAGACCTTACCGTGAAATGCTTACTTACAAGCCCTTAACCAACAATGTAGAGTTTTCTTAAAAGTAAGGTAACATGTATATATAGGTAGGGGTAAAGGGACTATGCATAGATACTAAACAGCGAGTAGCATCAGCGTAAAGGGGGGGGGTGTATGCAAATAGTCTGGGTAGCCATTTGATTAACTGTTTAGTAGTCGTATGGCTTGGTGGTAGAAGCCGTTGAGCCTTTTGGACCTAGACTTGGCGCTCCGCTACTGCTTGCCATGAGGTAGCAGAGAACAGTCTGACTTGGGTGGCTGGAGTCTGACAACTTTTAAGGCCTTCCTCAGATCGCCTGAAATATAGGTCCTGGATGGCAGGAAGCTTGGCCCCAGTGATGTACTGGGCCATGCGTACTACCCTCTGTAGCTCCTTGCGGTCGGATGCCGAGCAGTTTCCATACCAAGCGGTGATGCCACCAATGAGGATCTTTTCAGTCTCACAACTGTCTTGGTGTGTTTGGACCATGATAGTTTGTTAGTGATGTGGACACTAAGGAACTTGAAGCTCTTGACCCGTTCCACTACAGCCCCGTCGATATAAATGGGGCATGCTCGGCCCTCCTTTTCCTGTAGTTCACAAACAGCTTAGTCTTGCTCACATTGAGGGAGAGGTTGTTGTCCTGGCACCACACTGCCAGGTCTCTGACCTCCTCTCTGTAGGCTGATCGGTGATCAGGCCTACCACTGTTGTTGTTGGCAAACTTGGTTTTGGAGTTGTGCGTGGCCATGCAGTCGTGGGTGAACAGGGAGTACAGGAAGAGACTAAGCATGCACCCGAGGGGCCCCATGTTGAGGATCAGCGTAGCAGATGTGTTGTTGCCTTCCCTTACCACCTGGGGGCAGCCTGGCAGGAAGTACAGGATCCAGTTGCAGAGGGAGGTGTTTAGTCTCAAGGTCCTTAGCTTAGTGATGAGATTTGAGGGCACTATGGTGTTGAACGCTGAGCTGTAGTCAACAAACAGCATTCTCACTTAGGCGTTCCTTTTGTCCAGATAGGAAAGGGCAGTGTGGCGTGCAATAGAGAATGCATCATCTGTGGACCGGTTGGAGCGGTATGCGAATTCTAGTGGGTCTAGGGTTTCTGGGATGATGGTGTTGATGTGAGCTATGACCAGCCTTTCAAACAATGTTGACCTGTTTAAAGGTCTTACATTGGCTACAGAGAGTATGATCACACAGTCATCCGGAACTGCTGGGGATATCATGCTTGGTTCAGTGTTGCTTGCCTCGGAGCACAGAAGGCACTTAGCTTGTCTGGTAGGCTCGCATCACTGGGCAGCTCGCGGCTGTGTTTCCCTTTATAATCCGTAATAGTTTGCAAGCCCTGCCACATAAGACAAGCATCAGAGGTGGTATAGTAGGATTCAATCTTCATCCTGTATTTACGCTTTGCCTGTTTGATGGTTCGTCGTGGGGGCATAGCGGGATTTCTTATCAGCGTCCAGATTAGTGTCCCACTCCTTGAAAGCGGCAGCTCTTGCCTTTAGCTTGGTGCGGATGTTGCCTGTAATCCATGGCTTCTGGTTGGGATATGTACGTACGGTCACTGTGGGGACGACGTCGTCGATGCACTTATTGATGAAGCCGGTGACTGATGTGGTATACTCCTCAATGCCTCCCAATGAATCCCAGAATACATTCCAGTCCGTTCTACCAAAACGGTCCTGTAGTTTAGTGTCCGCATCATCTGACCGCTTCCGTATTGACCGAGTCACTGGTACTTTCTGCTTGAGTTTTTGTTGTAAGCAGGAATCAGGAGGATATAATTATGTTAAGATTTGCCAAATGGAGGGTGAGCGAGAGCTTTGTGCGCATCTCCGTGTACATATTTTCTCCTCTTGTTGCACGCGACATGCTGTTAGAAACGGATTGAGGTTTTCCTGCATTGAAGTCCTCAGCCACTAGGAGCACCACTTCTGGGTGAGCATTCTCTTGTTAGCTTATGGCCTTATACAGCTCGTTGAGTACGGTCTTAGTGCCTGCATCAGTTTGTGGTGGTAAATAGCCAGCTATGAAAAATAGATAAACTCTCTTAGTATATAGTGTGGTCTACAGTTTATCATGAGACTTCCTTAATATTAGAGATTGCGAACCAGCTGTTATTGACAAATAGACACAGACCACCCCTAGTCTTTCCAGAGGTAGCTGTTCTGTCTTGGCGATGCATGGAAAACCCAGCCAACTGTATATTATCCATGTCTTCACTCAGTCAAGACTTGTTGAAACATAAGATATTACAGTTATTAATGTCCCGGTCGTAGGATAGTCTCAAATGGAGCTCGTGCAGTTTACTCTCCAGTGATTGCACGTTCACTGTTGGACAGTAGATAAAGGCGGATTATCCACTCGCGGACAAATTCTCACCAAGCACCCAGATCTGCGGCCCGTGTATCAGCGTCTCCTCTTCATGCGAATGACGGGGATTTGGGCCTGGTCCAGAAGGAGCAGTAAATGTTTCACCTCCGATTCATTAATGGAACTGAGAGGCATGATCAAGGGCTAGCTCTAGTCCAACATTAGTTAAGCCAACGCTCTGAAGTTCAAAGACATTCAAAGTTCCTTCATAGAAGCCGCTCCCTCCGTAGGTATAATTCCGTGGGTGTAATTCAGACTTGGCATGTCATAACATCAAGATGCCCAGCGCTTCATACACAGAGCGCTCCTCGCCGGCAAAATTTCAGTCGCACCCTATGCAAAACACTTGTCTGCTAAATGCATGTACATAGCTTTCCCGCTCCATAGCAAGCTGATCTATCCATTGGTGAAATAATTTAATGTCGAGCTAAGTGAACAAACAAAAAAATATTTAAAAAAGGAACGATGAACTTACTTTTTTGGTGTTTAAACCGTTTCAAAATGGAACAAAAAAAAAATGGTACTGTTCAGAACAAAATGATTGGAAAATTATTTTGGTTGCAACCTCTGCTTTTCAGACAACCTGGTGCATAGCCCGTTTAATGTTTCTCAGTCAAAGACAGACAGATGATGAGATAGAGGGCGAGAATCTACTAGACTCAACTCTGTCATTTATGGGTTAGAGAATTATTTTAAAACATTTTGTGGTTTTAAAGATTACATCCATGCCACCATGAAACTTTCATGGGGAAAGTTTGGTGACTGAGACTCACTCTGTCTTTGACAATGGTGTTGGGGTTGGCTCTCGGAGGAGGGCCTCGGCTAGTGTTGGCCTGAGGTCTGCTGTCGGCCCTGTGCACAGGAGGTAAAAAACAAGTATTTCCTATTATCAAGTTTTGTGTTAATTTCAGATACAAATGCAAGATATAAATCTGTCATTCTCAGTAGCTAGGTTTCCATCCGATTGGCAACAGATTTTCATGCAAATTTTCTAGAATCTGCATCAAGAAAATATGAGCATTTTCCCACCAGTGGTATGTTTCCACTGTTCTTGTATTCTTGTACAGAATAAACATTTAAAGTTCAATGCGTTTCCATCGCGTTTTCAACTGTACTGATAGTTTTGTAACAAAATCTATTGCGTTAAATAGCAAATGTGCCTACTCTGGTCTTGGCACCTGCGCTCTAGTCAACAGCTTGCAGATACAGTGCGGGTATGCTGTGAGGGTAGGCTAGTCTACATGACAAGATTATTACGGATAAGAGCGAGAATATTTTTATTTGTCAAACAGCAGTCAAGCATCGATCACCATGTCACCAGTAGAAGACCCTCAATATTTGTAGGAAAGCGGCATTAAGCTCATCACCGTGCCACCATGTCGAACGAACAAATCATCTGTCGGCATTAATAAAATTATACCGAAACTTCCTGTTTCCATCACAGCTGTCGTGATTATGTTTTTAAACGACATGACTTTACTCGCTTAAAAATTGTGGATGGAAACGTGGTTAGTGACATCAAGTCTGACAAGCGGTAGATCTGTTCTATGTGTACTATTTGTATGCTTGGCCTTGCTTCCCCATAACTTTCGTTTTTGTTTCTTTGTAGCATCAACTTCAAAAGCTAAAAATATATTCTTTGTTATTGAACACATATTTCACAGTGGTTTAGATGGTACAATGATTCTCTACACTTGCTTGTTGTGTCACGTAAGCTGGAATCAGGCAGAAACTTCAGAATTGTTGAAACCAGTAATCGTCAGAGCTAAATTCTACATATTGCGTCTTTAAAGTAAGTCAAGGGCAATCATGAAATAAATATGGTGTATATGGCAAAAATTCAGAGTATAGAATAGAATAACATTTGGGACGCTGTTAATGGAATTTATATGTTTAAATGAACGATTAGAATATTCCACCCTGAAACCATATAATTGTATGAAATTGATTAGGATCATAAAATTATTATTAATGATGCGTGTAGTTTTAGTCAGAATTAGGGTAAAACAACAATTGTACAATATGTCTCTATTGTATCTTAAACACAGACTGTCTGAGCAAAATTCTGTGCCGCCCTTGGCTAGGGGCCACAGAGATTTGGGAGAGGGCAGGGAGTACTTCTCACGGCCTCCCCAATCTTGGGGGAGGATAGGGAGTGCTTCTCACGGTCTCCATAATCTATGACGGCTGGGTAGGGAGACAGTATGTGCGTAGGATACCTTCTGTTTGTGTGTGAAAGTATGTGCGTAAGGAGCCAGTATAAAATGAATGGTTTTGTACAACGAACTGGCGCTCTCGTGAATAAACATTTTTGCTATCATAGCTGGGCCTCCGTCTGTTTCATTCAACCAGTATCTTACAAATCCTGGGTCGCAGACCGAGTAGTTTAATTGAATTGGGTTATGAACATTGAGAACATAATTCTCATAACAGACGCAGACTAAGAGAAGTTGATGAAGTGGACTCACTCGTAGCCCTGGGATCTTTTCCTCCTGCAGAAGCGCCTCTGCAGCTCATTCCTCCTGAAGAAGACGAAGAGGCCCAGTGCCATCAGAGGCAGTACCAGAAAGAAGAAAACCAGCAGCCCATCCCTTGTGGCGGTGTCCTTGTCTGTAGGGGGTAGGAACCAAGTCAGGGGTAGGGACCAGCAGTCCCAGTCAACCTGTCTAACAATACTGAACTTGAATGTATCCTGGGAAATAACATAGACTGACAAGGTCTTGCATCTCAACTGGCTTCAAGTAGCGTCTTATTGTCCTCTTTGAAATGTAAAAAAAAATCTGGACAGGTAAGACTAAATGAGTAAATTCTTACACCCATTTGGTATCCAAAACACACAGATGTCTTCAGATCATAGCAGGTAGATTAGGAGAAGAAGATTCTTCTTTGGACTATGATTCAGATGCGCCCATGGAGTCTGCTCTGAGAGGGCCTTTGTGCTGGTCACTCACCGTTCCACGTAGGGCCGCTGTCCACGCTGCCGCCGTAACCTTTAGCTTCGCAGTAGGGCGGTGCCCAGCCGTTCTCACAGTGGCAGTTCCTGTTGCTGTTACACACCTAAAAGTGGAAAAGGCAAGCGTATTAGACAAAGCCCAGACACCTGTAGGACACACCCCGGGAATCAATTAATTTAGTAGTAGTGAATGACCTACCCCGTGACTGTGGCATTTCTTCTGGATATCACAGTCGTAGTTGAGCACATCGGCGCTCTGACAGTCGTAATTCAAACAGACCTGTGGAGCGATAACGTGAGAAGTCGCTTAGCTAAACGCTCCTACGAGAATGGAGAACAGCGTACCTAATTCTGTACGCAGACGCAAATAACTGCATCTGGGCTTTGCAACTACTGTATCGCCTGGAAATGGTCTCTAACAAAGATAAGACTATGGAATTGAATGGAATTTATTTGGGTGAAAAAAATTATACAATGTACAATGGCTCCCCAGAGGATAGCTCCTAAAACCAACCCATTTCCAAAGTGGTCCTGCAACTGGTTCGACTGGCACCTCTTACCTTGTTCTCCCCACACTTGGTCCCCTCGTTCACCATGCCAGGGTCTGGAACGTCCGAACCCAGCAGAAAGTCAACACCCCAGCACTTGATTCCGGCGATGGGCGTCTGGATGATGGAGGGCTCTATGCCAAAGACGGTGACTGACTGGACGTTCTCACACTGTAGCTTCCCACACATGGCATTCCTATACAGAGTGACAGACAGGTGCACACACAAGTACACATTTTCCTCATGCCGTCAACATACATTGTTGACAACTGTATTTGCTGCCGATTATACATTGACAAGAATGCAAGTCACAGAATTTGTCTGACCTGCTCTCACACTTCTTGTAGCCATTGTTCTGGTAGCCGCAGTTTCCAAAACGATCCCCCTTGGAGTTGACATCTTTGAAACACACCTCTGGGGCAGCCTTTGCCTCTGTACAACAAGTGGGAAATGGATGAATTTACAGTACAGTGTCCATTGATTTATTTGCACTGATTTGTCTATAAATATTGTACTACCAGGAGAAAGAGAGTAGGAACAGCAGGGAGAACAACTGTACCACTAGAGGGCACTCATAAGCAATTGTTCTGGACATTGTGATTTAGAAGGCAGCAGAATTCCTCTTATGCAGAGCAAAGGGGAACTCACTTGGGCCAAAGATTGCCCGGCATTGTCCATCGTAGTGCTGGCACTTCCCATTGTAGCAGTAGGCCTTATCCACTTTGCAGGGGTGGCCATTCTGCTTGAAGACGTCGCTTGGACACAGTGCAGATGAGCCGTTGCAGTACTCCGAGAGGTCGCACTCATCATTGCTACCTCTACACACTGAGCCCCCTGGCAAATACTAAGAGAGTAAAGGCATCACATGAACAGTGTGAATATTATGAACAGTTCAAACTAACTTCAGTACTTTAGCTGGGCTTGACTAAGTTTGCCTGCTGCAATGAAAGTAAATGAAATAGTTGCAAAACTGCAAACCCAGCCTACAGTGCCTTCAGAAAGTATTCACACCCCTTGACTTTCCCCACATTTTGTTGTGTTACAGCCTGAATTTTAAATTGATTAAATGTAGATTTGTGTCACTGATCTACACATAATACCCCACAATGTCAAAGGGGAAATGTGTTATTAGAAAGGTTTCCAAATGATTACAAATGAAAAGCTGAAATGTCTTGAGTCAATAAGTATTCAACCCCTTTCTTATGGCAAGCCTAAATAAGTTGATGAGTAAAAATGTGCATAAGAAGTCACATAATACGTTGCATGGACTCACTGTGTGCAATACTAGTGTTTAATTAACATGATTTTTAAATGACTACCCTATCTCTGTACCCCACACATACAACTATCTCAGTCAAGCAGTGAATTTCAAGCACAGATTCAAGACCAGGGAGGTTTTCTAATGGTTCGCAAAGAAGGGCACCCATTGGTAGATGGGTAAAAAAAAAAAAAAAAAGAAGCAGCCATTGAATATTCCTTTGCGCATAGTGGAGTTATTAATTACACTTTGTATGGTGTATCAATACACTCAGTCATTACAAAGATACAGGCTTCCTTCCTAACTCAGTTGCTGGAGAGGAAGGAAACCACTCAGGAATTTCACCATGAGGCGAATGGTGACTTAAAAACAGTTACCGAGTTTAATGGCTGTGATAGGAGAAACAACATTGTAGTAACTATTAACCTAAATAACAGTGAAAAGAAGGAAGCCTGTACAGAATACAAGTATTCCAAAACATGCATCCTGTTTGCAAAAATCTATGGCAAGATTTGAAAATGGCAATGATAAACACCAACTTGCTTGAAGAATTTTTTAAAGAATAATGGACAACTATTATAAAAAAAAAGAGCAAAAAGAGAAATGTCCATTTTTCAGGACCCTGTCTTTCAAAGATAATTCGTAAAATCCATAAAAATCCAAATAATTTCACAGATCTTCATTGTAAAGGGTTTAAACACTGTTTCCCATGCTTGTTCAATTAACCAGAAACAATGAATGAACATGCACCTGTGGAATGATTGTTAAGACACTAACAGCTTACAGACGGTAGGCAATTAAGGTCACAGTTATGAAAACTTAGGACATTAAAGAGGCCTTTCTACAGACTGTGAAAAACACCAAAAGAAAGATAACCAGGGTCCCTGCTCATCAGCGTGAACGTGCCTTAGGCATGCTGCAAGGCGGCATGAGGACTGCAGATGTGGCCAGGGCAATTAATTGCAATGTCCGTATTGTGAGACGCCTAAGACCGCCTTACAGGGAGACAGGACAGATAGCTGATCATCCTCGCAGTGGCAGACCACGTGTAACACCTGCACAGGATCCGTACATCCAAACATCACACCTGCGGGACAGGTACAGGATGGCAACAGCAACTGCCCGAGTTACACCAGGAATGCACAATCCCTCCATCAGTGCTCAGACTGTCCGCAATAGGCTGAGAGAGGCTGGACTGAGGGCTTGTAGGCCTGTTGTAAGGCAGGTCCTCAACAGAAGTCATCGGCAACAACGTAGCCTATGGGCACAAACCCACCGTCGCTGGACCAGACAGGACTGGCAAAAAGTGCTCTTCACTGATGAGTCGCGGTTTTCTCTCACTAGGTGTGATGGTCGGAGTCACGCATATCGTCGAAGGAATGAGCGTTACACCGAGGCCTGTACTCTGGAGCAGGATCGTTTTGGAGGGTCCGTCATGGTCTGGGGCGGTGTCTCAAAGCATCATCGAACGGGGCTTGTTATCATTGCAGGCAATCTCAACGCTGTGCGTTACATGGAAGACAGCTTCCTCCCTCATGTGGTACTCATTCTGACATAACCCTCAAGCATGACAATGCCACCAGCCATACTGCTCGTTCTGTGCGTGATTTACTGCAAGACAGGAACGTCAGTGTTCTGCCATGGCCAGCGAAGAGCCCGGATCTCAATCCCATTTAGCACGTCTGAGACCTGTTGGATCGGAGGGTGAGGGCTATGACCATTCCCCCCAGATACTGACTGTTACTTTTGACCCCCCCTCTTTGTTCAGGGACACATTATTCCATTTCTGTTTGTCACATGTCTGTGGAACTTGTTCAGTTTATGCCTCAGTTGCTGAATCTTATGTTCATACAAATATGTTAAGTTTCCTGAAAATAAACGCAGTTGACAGTGAGAGGACGTTTCTTTTTTTGTTTAGTTTACAATCCAGGTGTGCAAAGCTCTTAGAGACTTACTCAGAAAGACTCACAGCTGTAATCGTCAAAGGTGATTCTAACATGTATTGACTCAGGGGGTTGAACACTTACCTAATCTAGGTACAGGTGAATTCATGAAGTATTCAGACCCCTCCCCCTTTTTTTACATTTAGTTCCTAATAGCCGTATTCTAAAAAAAAATGGCCCTCTTAAATCGACACACAATACTCCATAATTACAAAGCCATATTTACGTAAGTACTCAGACCCTTTGCTATAAAATATGAAATTGAGCTCAGGTACATTCTGTTTCCATTGATCATCCTTGAGATGTTTCTACAACTTGATTGGAGTCTACCTGTGATAAATTCAATTGATTGGACATGATTTGGAAAGGCACACACTTGTCTATATAAAAAGGTCCCACAGTTGACAGTGCATGTCGGAGCAAAAACCTAGCCATAATGTCGAAGGAAGTGTCCGTAGACAGGATTGTGTCGAGGCGGAGATCCGGGGAAGGGTACCAAAAAATGTCTGTAGCATTGAAGGCCAAGAAAACAGTAGCCTCAATCATTCTTAAATGGAAGAAGTTTGGAACAACCAAGACTCTTCCTTGAGGTGGTTGCCCGCCCAAACGGAGCAATCGGGGTAGAAGGGCCTTGGTCAGGAAGGTGAACAAGAACCCAATGGTCACTGACAGAGCTCCAGAATTCCTCTGTGGAGATGGGAGAACCTTCAAGAAGGACAACCATCACTGCAGCACTCCACCAATCAGACATATATTTAAATAAGTCCTGAGCGCTCTGGAGCAGGTTCTCAGACTGGGGCGAAGGTTCACCTTCCAACAGGCCAATGATCCTAAGCACAAAGCCAAAACAACATAGGAGTGGCTTCGGGACAAGTCTCTGAATTTCCTTGAGTGGCCCAGCTAGAGCCCGGACTTGAACCCGATCGAACATCTCTGGAGAGACCTGAAAATAGCTGAGCAGCGACGCTCACCATCCAACCTGACAGAACTTGAGAGGATCTATATATATATATATAATATATATAAATCGTTTTGCTCCATCATTATGGGGTATTGTGTGTAGATTGATGAGGGAAAAATAAATGTAACCAATTACAGAAAAGCTTTAATGCGGAAAAAGTCAAGGGGTCTGAATACTTTCAGAATAAAACTGTATATTAGTGTTTTATTTTTCATAATGAAAAAGTTTAACATTTTCTTCCACTTTGACAGAGTATTTTGTGTAGATCGTAGACAGAAAATTATAATTAAATCAATTTGAATCACACTTTGTAACAACAAAAGGTGGAAAAGTCGAGAGGCTTGAATACTTTTTGAAGGCACTGTATCTAGCAAACTAGGTAGACGAAAGCAAACGCTAAAAGTATTTGAAAAAAGCTTAATCGTATTTAATTATTGAAGTATCTGGTGAATATTGCTGCTGTTCAAATTCCTTTCTTTCTAATCTGTCCCTAAGTTGTAGTTCATGTAAAAAAAAATGTGATGGTTGACTTGGTTTTTAATACCAAATAACATAGACAGCAGTGCTACACTAAATGGAAGTTACCTGACAATTTTTACAGCACTCTCCATAAGCACACTGTGCTCTACCCTTGAGCTTGCAGGTCTTGGCTTCACAGCACGGGTCCTTCTCACATTCCTGTAGGGGGAGAAACAAACACCATGAACAATCAGTGAGCAGGAGGCCACCATCACAGACTATTACGGCATTCTTCAAAAATACTGCTGTAGTCCGAAACGGCACCCTACTCCCTATATCAGGGATCGTCAACTGGCGGCAGTAGTTCTGAATGGGGTTAAGGAGAAAAAGAGCAAAATGTGGCCTTAATTAGCTGGCTTGCTTAGCTAGCTAGCTTCTCTAGGCTACTCCAGTCAATTCAGGCACTGTTATATGGGATGATAAATAACATTGTGGCTGGCTGCTACGAATTAGCTAGTCTTGGCTGTAGCCGATTATCATCTCACTCTCTATGTCTCACTCTCTATATGTTTTTTAAAGTAGTTAAATGTCCCATATTCCTAGCACGCCTTGTGACTTTACAAACTTGTTGAATACATTATGCATTATGTTTTGTGTTTTAGATGATGTTGTGACCAGTAGAAATTAAATGGTAAATAATGTATTGTGTCATTTTGGAGTAACTTTTATTTTGCATAAGAATATATTTCTGAAAACTTCTATATTAATGTGGATGCTACCATGATTACAGATAATCATGAATTAACCTTGAATAATGATGAGTGAAAAAGTTTGAGGTCATACCACCAAGATATGCGAATCTCTAACCATTACCAATAACAGGGGAGGTTAGGATTTTTGGAGAGTATGATATTAATCCCTCTAACTTTCTCACTCATCATTCATGATTATCTGTAATCATGGTAGCACTTTAGAGCCCTGTCTATGGGCCTATCATCATATCAGGGTTGGAGTATATTCAATTTTAATTTAGTCAATTCAGGAAGTATTCCTCTTTTTCAGTTTACTTCCTGAATTGACTTACCTGAAATGGAAATGATACCAACGTTGCACCATATCACTTTGTAACGGTCACCTTGTCTGAGCCACAGTCACACTCCTCTCCCATGTCCACCAGTTTGTTGCCACAGTAGGGGGCACTGTAGCCCTCTTCCGGACGCGGGATGTTAAGCAGGCAGCTTCCTCCCGTGTTCAGGATCATCTTCTCAAAGTCATCGGCGCTGCAGCTGCTGAAGTTCCGCGAGCCACTGAGAGGGAGTAAGAGACAGAAGAAGCTGGGTTAGTACCAGGATATGTGATGGTGTAGAGTGAAGTTTCCCCGAGACGACACTGATGCATTTTCCCCACTAATGGTTAAAGCTAGGATTGGGGCTGGGGAAGCTGATCCTAGATATGTTCTTTGGGGAAACTTTGCACCACAGTAATATTTGACCCTCCTTATGTAAGGACAGATCAGATGGGAAAAGTGGTGAAATTAGTCTGAGGGTCGAGGAAAACTCACGTGGCGCCCGAGTTCATAATACAACTGGTGACCCCGCAGTGGCAGTTACGCTCGTTGTCGTGGTTCATGCCCAGGTTGTGGCCCAGCTCGTGGGCCACGATGGACGCAAAGGACGGGATGTTGTTGTTGGTGAACTGAAGGCAGAGAAAGACAAAGAACACTCATTAGAAATCAAATGAGGGCTATAGGCTAAACAGCGTGGACACACAATTGATACATCCCAAATGGCACCCTATTCCCTATATAGTGCACTAAATTTGACCAGGCTCTGGTCAAAAGTAGTGCACTACATAGGGAAAAGGGTGCCATTTGCGACACACACCCTGCCCATCTTTACTCTAATTGCGTGTAAGACCAGTTCAACTTGACTTGGGTGTTAAGGGCTGTCCACACCAAGGATGATAACTATAACAATAACGAGTGAACAAGAGTGTTCACACTACAACGATAACTACAAAAGCAGTTGAGAACGATAACGAGAGCCAACGTTTGGATCACTTTCAGAGAGATTCTTTATAAAACATTGACAACCAATCAAAAACGCATTCTATTGAAGTGTACTTGGTTGTAGGTGCGCGAGGATGCTCGAAGAGGAGAGAGTGGAGTCAATAGTGGAGCTTTGATTCTTGCACGTTGACAGGTTAATATTTTTAGCACTAATAAGCTTCTTAAATTTGGCTACACAACTATAGCCTCTATCTTCCAGCGGTTACAGTGCGCAATAGACTAACGTAACCTCACCCCATTCCGTACAAATGTGCGTAACCCCGACATTCAAACGAGGCTGCACTGAAAACTAAAATGGGACTGTAGTGACTGTGTTGGCATCAAACTCCGGGGTGTGAACTACGTTTCGATTCAGAGTTGATTGAGATGGTCATGGACTAACAGTATTGGAGGAAAAGATGAGAAAACTGACCCATCTGACGCTGTACGTTACATGTGTCACTACGTAACGTACAGCTCGCATTTGCAACTCATTTTGTGCCGTACAGCCTCTTTCCACCAGGGGTAGCCGTTCTCTCGCAGATTAAAATCATGCTTAACCATATACAGTGCCTTGCGAAAGTATTCGGCCCACTTGAACTTTGCGACCTTTTGCATTTCAGGTTTCAAACATAAAGATAAAAAACTGTATTTTTTTGTGAAGAATCAACAACAAGTGGGACACAATCATGAAGTGGAACGACATTTATTGGATATTTCAAACTTTTTTAACAAATCAAAAACTGAAAAATTGGGCGTGCAAAATTATTCAGCCCCCTTAAGTTAATACTTTGTAGCGCCACCTTTTGCTGCGATTACAGCTGTAAGTCGCTTGGGGTATGTCTCTATCAGTTTTGCACATCGAGAGACTGACATTTTTTCCCATTCCTCCTTGCAAAACAGCTCGAGCTCAGTGAGGTTGGGTGGAGAGCATTTGTGAACAGCAGTTTTCAGTTCTTTCCACAGATTCTCGATTGGATTCAGGTCTGGACTTTGACTTGGCCATTCTAACACCTGGATATGTTTATTTTTGAACCATTCCATTGTAGATTTTGCTTTATGTTTTGGATCATTGTCTTGTTGGAAGACAAATCTCCGTCCCAGTCTCAGGTCTTTTGCAGACTTCATCAGGTTTTCTTCCAGAATGGTCCTGTATTTGGCTCCATCCATCTTCCCATCAATTTTAACCATCTTCCCTGTCCCTGCTGAAGAAAAGCAGGCCCAAACCATGATGCTGCCACCACCATGTTTGACAGTGGGGATGGTGTGTTCAGCTGTGTTGCTTTTACGCCAAACATAACGTTTTGCATTGTTGCCAAAAAGTTCAATTTTGGTTTCATCTGACCAGAGCACCTTCTTCCACATGTTTGGTGTGTCTCCCAGGTGGCTTGTGGCAAACTTTAAACAACACTTTTTATGGATATCTTTAAGAAATGGCTTTCTTCTTGCCACTCTTCCATAAAGGCCAGATTTGTGCAATATACGACTGATTGTTGTCCTTTGGACAGAGTCTCCCACCTCAGCTGTAGATCTCTGCAGTACATCCAGAGTGATCATGGGCCTCTTGGCTGCATCTCTGATCAGTCTTCTCCTTGTATGAGCTGAAAGTTTAGAGGGACGGCCAGGTCTTGGTAGATTTGCAGTGGTCTGATACTCCTTCCATTTCAATATTATCGCTTGCACAGTGCTCCTTGGGATGTTTAAAGCTTGGGAAATCTTTTTGTATCCAAATCCGGCTTTAAACTTCTTCACAACAGTATCTCGGACCTGCCTGGTGTGTTCCTTGTTCTTCATGATGCTCTCTGCGCTTTTAACGGACCTCTGAGACTATCACAGTGCAGGTGCATTTATACGGAGACTTGATTACACACAGGTGGATTGTATTTATCATCATTAGTCATTTAGGTCAACATTGGATCATTCAGAGATCCTCACTGAACTTCTGGAGAGAGTTTGCTGCACTGAAAGTAAAGGGGCTGAATAATTTTGCACGCCCAATTTTTCAGTTTTTGATTTGTTAAAAAAGTTTGAAATATCCAATAAATGTCGTTCCACTTCATGATTGTGTCCCACTTGTTGTTGATTCTTCACAAAAAAATACAGTTTTATATCTTTTTGTTTGAAGCCTGAAATGTGGCAAAAGGTCGCAAAGTTCAAGGGGGCCGAATACTTTCGCAAGGCACTGTACACTTGTAAGAAAACTTCATTATTCATGATTTTTGTCTAAATTAATATAATTATTGTTAATATTAAACTAATATTTCATGACTAGGGTGCCAATTGCATTTTTTTGCACGCCATTACTGCGAGCCATCATGACACTCAAAAGCCAGCACAGCATTCATTTTGTTGGAAAGGGGAGAAATTGTGCTTTACAATGGCATTGATATTACAGTTGATCTGGAAGTATTACGTTTTTTGGGGCGCAAAAATAAGGTCAATTGTACGGACCAAGGCAATGTGCAAAAGTGAGTGAGTTTACGTTATAAGCTACGGACGCAAGCCTCTTTAGTATGTGCACGTTATTCGAATATACGAACTGATGTGTGAGTATGAATTTCTGTGGCCCAAAAATAGGCCTATTTTAACATTGAAAATGTTTTTCTCCATTAAATTGAAATATCCACATGACATTGTTACTTACAAGGCTATACCATGACATTTATAATGATCAATTTAATAAAACAAACTTTTAAATGTCGTTTTTAAAGACATGCGCCCCATAAAAAAGCCTGGTAGCCGTCCGGTAGCCTTCAAGTGTGTAGCTTGTTGTTTATCTTGGCCAATCAAAGCAGCAAAGAGTCTCAATGTGTAACAAGTGTAGTGGCAGTTCACTAATGCAATGCCAGACGGAATAAAATCACAGAGTTAAAAGTTAGCGAAATGAGAAAGAGTAGACTACAACGAGCAACCTTCAGGTAGGCTGTTGTTTTATGTTTTATTTGAATGGGGTCTCCATTGGCTACTCCAGTTAATACAGGCACTGTTATATGGGATGATAAATGACATTGTCTGCTACAAGTTTGCTGGTCTTGTAGCGTCTCACTCTCTGCCTCCGTCTGCTGGCTCCCATCTCACCAGGCACCTTTGCAGCAATAGTGCACCAGGTTTTTCCTCAGGTAGCAATGCTCAGGTTAAAAACAGCCATTTTAAAAAAAAAACATGTATTTTGAAGATCCGGATATCCAACAAAAATTCATGATACTATTCGAATTGTGAAATTATTTAAAATCCTCATCCCTACTCCGTTCTCGTGAAATTCCAGGAAAAGCTATAGGCTACAAAAGACTTACGATGTTTATTTCATGTATTTTGTATTCTAGTCCTAATAGCCTTCACATGGAGAGAAGCAGGCTTGCTGCTGTTAATTGCTGAATGTAGGCCAAATGAGCTGTCGGGGATCACTTTTGGCAAGGGATAACATTTTTGCAATGGAAATGGTTGCACAGACAGAGATGAGCAGAGTGAAAAAGATCCAAACAAATTGATAACCAGCAGAAAAATAGAAATCACTTGCAAACCACTTGAGCAACGAGGAAAGCAATAACGTAAAAAAAAGGTGGAGACTTTCCTATAGTGTGGATGCTCGCCAACGTTTTATAGTTAAATTATACCCATCATCCTTAGTGTGGATGCTCGCCAACGTTTTATAGTTAAATTATACCTATCATCCTTAGTGTGGATGCTCGCCAACGTTTTATAGTTAAATTATACCCATCATCCTTAGTGTGGATGCTCGCCAACGTTTATAGTTAAATTATACCTATCATCCTTAGTGTGGATGCTCGCCAACGTTTTATAGTTAAATTATACCTAATCATTATAGTTATCATCCTTAGTGTGGATGCCTGCAAAAAATAAAGGTTGTCAGTTTCTATATGATGAAAGGCTGTTTAGTATCTATCGAACAAGAAGCAACTACGCAGAGACATGCACGGAGTGTGAGGTGAGGATATTAAAGGAATACTACACTCAAACTATATCTGTTAGTATTTTGGTCATTAGTCCACTGTTAATGCAATCCCCCAAAATGTTGCATGTCAGCAGTTAAGATGGAGCACTTTCAGTACAGAGAAATAACAGGTATGATGTGTTTTACATGACATGATGCATTTGGGAGAGTAATCAGTGGAGTCTCAAAGGAGCAACTGTTAACTCGAAACACAACGACAAGGTTCCAGTTTAACAAACTTTACTATACCATATGAACACACTACAAGGTAGCCATCGCACTCCAGGCTAGGTCCATCAACAGCAAGACTTCCCGCGCAGGCGCACACTTGACAGAGTGATGGCACCATAATAACAGAAATATAGGGATACTTAAACCATGAACTAAACAATCTCCCACTTTTCTTTAAAAACAAATAAAACATAATTAAATGTCCAAGATTATTCAAGTTCCCCATTACAAATGGGTTGTGTGACAAAGTTTTTATTTGTTTTACTCAAGCTGCCACTTTCCATTACCGAGAGCTTGTAGTAGCACAAGACTGGATGCTCCTTTTTTAGTCAGACAGTGGTCGATCATAGCATCCGCTGGATTCTCTGTGCTTGAATAAGTTCCTTGATGCTGCTAATCTCAAGTTTAAGTATTTTCTCTGTGACAGACTTGGTTAACTTCACAGCATCAAATAATGAGTAGTTGTCAGTGACACAAACTACAGGTAGAATGTGCCGTTTTGTCTCATCAGTGGTAAGCTCTGAGAAGAAAGATCACATTGTCAATTCCATCCGCAAGAGCAAGAGTTTCTCCAGCAAGTGTGCTTCGGACAACCCTTCTTATCCTTTTTGACTGCCAAAAGAGGTGAGAATCTTCCTCCTTCACCCATTAACACAATTAGATGTCCACCTTGTGTGCCTCCATCTGTAAGGTTCCCTAGCGACGCATCACTGAAGACAACTAGTTTCAAATAGTCACCTTTTCCAACAAGCTGAAACTTTAAAGTCACTTGTTGTAATTTCAGTTCACAAACAACTTTGTTTGTCTCATGAATGGTTTGTACAGTGGCGTGTTTTGTGTTAGATGCCAAGTTGCAACCATCAAATAACAGGTCTACTCTGTCTAGCAACCCATAGGACAATTTCTATCTTTGACCTCAATTGATCAGCTTCAATTCCAGAGGGGAATTCCTTTGTACGGCTCTTGAAGAATCTGTGGATGGGTTGAAGATTCTTGATATAGCTCTCCTGTTGCATCAGTATTGCTCCATCAACTGTAATAAACTCTATGCCAACATAACAAAAGTTATCATGCTCCTCACGGCCGACCTGGAAAACAGCTTTGAGGTGTGGAGTCACAGTTGTAGCAAAGGTCTGTGAGCCACCCCTGATAAAGTCATCAACATGACAGGCAAGTACTCTAGTCACATTGCAGTCTTGATCAAGCCAATAGAAGACAGCAGGATCCACTTGTGACATTTTTCCACCTCTATTCAGCATTGTTGCCTTGACTTTGTTGTACCAGTAGAGTGATGCATCTGCCAGGCCATACACACACTTTTTTAGTTTCCACAGTGTTCCTTCGCTCTTAGCTTCAGGCGGAGGTCGGATGTGAATGTCCCTTGACAGCTCTGTTCCCTGCAAAAATGCAGATTTGATGTCTATGGGAATTAAGTTTACATTTTTTCTGGCAGATCACTGTCATCAGCAATCGGAGTGACTCTGAGGCGCATGTCGGTGACTCTTTTGGGTGTTCTTTAGCAGCCAGCTCCTCAAAACCTCTAGCCACTAGACGTGCTTTAGGCACTATTCCAGTTAAGGATTCTTTAAGGGTACACATCCACCTTGTTGAGACACATTTTTGGCCAATGTCTTTGACTTCCTCAAACACTCCAATTTTTCCTCCAATTACTGAGCTCATCTGGCTTTGCTGAGTCAAATTACACATCCTTTGTTTCAAGAACATTATCATTTGAATGTCATTCTGCTTTTCTCTATTTTCCATTGGTTCAATTCTGAGATTATCTACCAGTGACAGGTCAGCTGACCCTGTTGTACCAGAAAGTGTAGCTGGCTCAGAGTACTTGTTGTACCAGTTCTGGTGTTTTCCTTTTGCTTTTCCTGCTCGTCCAATGGCGGTTGCTGTATGTGGAATACCACTTTCTCTGTCCATGTATTTAACAGTTTGTCCAGTTTTGATTGTCCAGATTGGAACAACCATGTTGTCTTAACACGTGGCTGTTGTTAAATGTTTTCCTCATTTGAACGCTCAACAATATTATCTGTGGCATGGTTGAAGGGCTCTGCTCCATTTCCTGTGGCAGTTTCAGTGTCCATATCATTGGACGCGACATCTGGTAGGTTTGTGTCTGTTACTGTGTCCTTTTTGTCATTTTCATTAGGAGACTGATTCTCAGCAACAGCCCCTCTATCTTGTTGATCATTTACTTTCCGCAATCTTGAGTGATGCACCCTGACAATGGTGCGCCCGTGCCTCACAAATATCCCCACACCATCTTGGCCAATGACTACTCCCGGTTCTCTCCACTCGACAGTCAACTCGTTTGTAGTACACTTGGTTTCCAGTTTCAACTTCTCATATTTACATGGACTCTGTATGATGTCTTTGTCTAAAATGTTTACACAACAGTGGCCTGAGGTAGTAAGTTCAAGAGTCACTGGTTGTTTAAACATCACTGCCTTGTAATTTTTTATGTCTAGTACAGCCAATCCATTCTTGAGGGAAGCTTTGCATAATAGTAAGGGGATATCTGTAGGGACCACCTCTGTTTCAATGTGACACTTAGTCTGAACAATTTTTGCTGGTATCTTAGCTCTCTTGGTAGAATGGACGATTCTCCCATCTCCAAATTTGAAAGCTCTGTTGCTTGGTGTGTCAATCATATTGTGTACTTCTTTCATATTTAGTTCACTGACATAGCTATCATGCCATTTTGCACCACACACTGTCCGTGTACATGCAGTATCAATCACAGCAGTTTCTAAAGATTCAACTATAAAACTCTCAGTATCAGAAGCAGATTCGTTTGAAAACAGTGTAATTTTACACTGCTCTTCCTCTGTTAGTTTAACTTGTTCATTTTTATGAGGACAGTCTTTAACCCAATGATAAGTGCTTTGACAAATAGCACATTTTGATCTTCCATATTTGTCCAGCGGATTTGTGCCGGGCAATGGCGCCCTCTTCTGGTTGTCTTGAGAACGTGACTTGTTGGCACCTTTTCTCTGCTGCTCAGTGTAACATGCTGCGTCACTCACTTGCATTCCATCTGTTATTGGCGCGACAGACGTCTTCACCAAAAACTATTTTTAGTGCCGACTTCATTGATACAAAAGTCAGCACAGTACAAACAGTTAAAGCCAACTGTTTCTCCCTACCATATAGACAGGCAGTATCTAGCAACTTGAAAGCTAACACCGCATCCGGGAGAACCATGTCGTACTTGCGCATCCTATTGTACCTCTGTTCAAAATCAATGATGTAGTCCGTCATTGCAACCGAAATATCTCTCGTAACACTGTCAAAGTTTGAATATGCCTCGTAGGCACGGTCTTTCTCTTCTTTAAGAAATACAGAATCCAGTGCTCTGATCAAAGTTCCCATACCATCCTCTTTGTTCAAATCCTCAACGGTATTTCCAGTGCTGTATCTCTCGCTCTTCCCTCGAGCGATAATACCACCACAAGTGCTTGCTTTTTAGTAACCCGTGTCCAGATTCCTCTCTTCTCATCGAAGCGAGGTGGCACATTGTAGTTATTAGCCATCCTCTGCTACCAATGTTAACTCGAAATGACACAACGACAAGGTTCCAGTTTAACAAAGTTTACTATACCATATGAACACACTACAAGGTAGCCATCGCACTCCAGGCTAGGTCCATCAACACTTCCCACGCAGGCGCACACTTGACAGAGTGATAGCCCCGTAATAACAGAAATATAGGGATACTTAAAACATGAACTTTAACAGCAACTTACTGCGTTGATCCCTCCCCCGTGACTCCGCGAGCAGACAGTGCTGACAAAGGCCATCCCAGCAGTGCCCCCAAAGCTCTTCTTCCTGGAGAGACAAAAAATACAGAGAGTCTATGTAGCGAGAGACATAATAAACCCAGTGAAAAATTACTATTTTGTCTCTCCTGGGCCCATGTTCATCAAGTGTCTCAGAGTAAGACTGCTGTTCTAGGATCAGGTTCCCCTGCCCATGTAATCTTACTTATTATGATCGTAAAGGCAAGACTGGTCCTAGATCAGCACTCTGTATTCTATGAGGTTAAAGGATAACTACACTCAAAAATGATGAATATATATATATTTTTTTTGTTGATGTCAGTGGTTAAGTTGAAGCACTTTCAGTAGAGAGCAAAAACTATGATGATGTATAATGCCTCATATGATGCAAAACTGTACAAGGACTCACAGAATAAGCTGGGCGCTGTCGTGGCGTCGCCGTGGCACCAGCTCCTTCTCCCTCCACTGGACAAAGCGGCTGAGCACCTCCCCGGCGCTGCCCTCAATGCTGATGGGGTTCCTGCTGGTCCAGATGTCCAGGCCCACCAACACCACACGGATGTTTAGCTCCATGTACATCTGCATGTTACAGAGAAATGGGAAGAGTGTCACAAATTGAGGCAGATCTATAGACACATCTAGGGTGTCATTTTCGTGCAAAAAATACTGTGTCATGACGTGGCCCTCCCCCTCACCACCCCTCTCTCCCTCCCAGATTCCTGGAGGAGACTCTCCTCAGGGCCAGGCAGTATAGAGAGAGAGTTTCACAGTAGAACAAAGGAACTTCTTCTACGTCACAGAACTTGAGAACTGAACAAAATCCATGTTTTGGAGAATGTGTAAACGGTCGGTGGAGAAGACAGCTACGACGGGTCTGTTTTGTTTCATGTTGTGATCTCATGGAAAACGATACAGCCACATTACCATAACTCTGTTTATACAGGAGCCTCTGTTATGGAGGTTCGCATCTAATTATTGTATAAAATGAATGAGTAAAGATGAAGTCATTGGCCCGCCCCATGAACACAGACATTGATCTGGCGTCATGGGACAGCCCTTTTCTACTGTTTTCCGAATAAATCCTCTTTAGAGGACCTCGGTACGCTGAGGGGGCGAAGGTTTGAGTAGAGACCACAAAAAACTTCAGTAGAAGCTAAGGTTGTAATGGTTGTTGAATTCCTAACCAAACCATGTGGAGCATTGGCTACACTGGTGGAAATGGTTGAACTCAGACTATTGATACCGACAGAATAAGAGCAAATCTTCGATACTAATTACTAGTCTGCAGCTTGGAATTATGTACCATGGAATGCGAAGACCGACAACCGCCGAAACATCTATTCTATAAGAACATTTCTGAATGGGACTCTGAAGAATCCATTCTAACCACGAAAGACTTCTTGGAAGCAGATGGAGAGACGAGCGGATGAACTTTCCAACAGAAAGACGGATGATTCCAACAGAGATCTCTGATGACACACTGAGCGTAAATATATATTGATTGCAATGATTCCCGAATGAGTGAGCGTTCATGTGCAAAGGATTAGCATTTCCATTTTTAATTATCAACTTTGTAGTGACTCGTCTTTCCCGCCCTTCTCAGTCCACACCCACTTCCCTTTGTCCATCAAGCCGTCATATCGGCTTAGCCCACTAGAGAACCACCCCTATCATTTCCTTTTAACTATATCTACTGTTTGTTTATGCATTTCTGTGATTATTTAGTAAATAAATGATTAAGACAATTGATGTATGGATGATTCATAGTAAAGGCTGGGTTCGTGCAGATAACCAACAATTTACGACATTTGGAATGAGACCAACGTGAGATAAAGAATAATTCATTAATTGATCAGATATTAAAATATCTGAAAGTTATATTAGGAAAACTATAACTTTGTAATCTGAAGATTTTCCTTGGTGCCCCGACTTTCTAGTTAATTACATTTACATGATTAGTTTAATCACGTAATAATATTTGATAAAATATTTTTTTAAATAACAGTCTTCACTTTAATGATGCCAAAGACACGACAAAGACACAACTGTTAACATTTATCTCGTAGTGTGATCAAGAATTAAAATGAGCATTTTTTACTATACTAGCATTTATTAAACTTAATAGTTAAAAAAAAAATAGATATCCCCTCTTTATAATGCAGATTGTTAAAGAAAAAATTTAAATCACACTTCCAGATTATAATGAGGTTTATATTATATTTTGCACTGTGCACAATTCCTATGCAATATGAAACAATCTATGAAGAAATCATTGCTGTATATTCTTGGAATTGGCTTGTTTGGTATTGCAAACGTTGACTGCAACTCATACCATACTGTGTCGGAGGGTATTTGACCCTGATTGAGCACTTGTTGTATGCATATTTTTTTGTATACTTACACTGTCAACGTAGTTTGCAAGATGAATCATCTCGTCTCGCACTGCAGTCTCATTCCTGTGCATGTAGGTGAACTGTAGAGGGAAAGGACAGAAGTAAGCATTGGCTAGAGTTTCCTTTAGGCCTCATTCAAAACGTTTAAAACGGACTGGACCAAAAGTTCTTAAGCCCAATGGATATTTCAATTAGCCTGGGCATCATGTTTGTGCAATCATGCCACTCCTTGTCATATCTTTGGCATTTGGCAAAGAGTGTAATGATAGCAAAAATAGGTCTGGTACCAAAGCTAGAATTCACACAGGCCATCAAGAAATGAATTTAAGGGGTTTTTCTTGATCAAAAAGGGGATTAGGTGGTGGACGTGGTAATGGGTGCGGTCGGCCAGTCGCTGCAACTGAATTTGCTCCGGGCCCTTGGCAAGAAAACTTAAGGCCCCCACCTTGGTGAAGTTGGGAAATGTTCGCATTTTTAAGCCAATTCACTGAAATTTTACACATTTCTCCATGGAGCTGAGAAAATGTTGCAGTTTTAAAGCTAATTGCCTGTAATTCTACATATTGTGCCTTGGAGTCGAGAGAAAGATTTTATGTCATGGCTAACACTGTTTTCTGATGCGCAAACATTTTAAATTCTCCCCCGTCTAGCTTGAATTTTGGTGATAGTTCTCAAATAAACTCATCAAAAAAAGAAACGTCCTCACTGTCAACTGCGTTTATCTTCAGAAAACTTAACATGTGTAAATATTTGTATGAACAAAACAAGATTCAGCAACTGAGGCATAAACTGAACAAGTTCAGTCCTCATGGACTGCACCAGATTTGCCAGGTCTTGCTGTGAGATGTTACCCCACTCTTCCACCAAGGCACCGGCAAGTTCCCAGACATTTCTGGGGGGAATGGCCCTAGCCCTCACCGTCCAATCCAACAGGTCCCAGACGTGCCAAATGGGATTGAGATCCGGGATCTTCGATGGCAGAACACTGACATTCCTGTCTTGCAGGAAATCACGCACAGAACGAGCAGTATGGTAGGTGGCATTGTCATGCTGAAGGGTCATGTTAGGATGAGCCTGCAGGAAGTGTATCACATGCGGTAGGAGGATGTCTTCCCTGTAACGCACAGCGTTGAGATTGCCTGCAATGACAACAAGCTCAGTCCGATGATACTGTGACACACCGCCCCAGACCATGACGGACCCTCCACCTCCAAATCGATCCTGCTCCAGAGTACAGGCCTCGGTGTAAAGCTAATTCCTTCGACGATAAGCGCGGCTCCGACCATCACCCTGGTGAGACAAAACAGCAACTCGTCATTGAAGAGCACTTTTTGCCAGTTCTGACTGGTCCAACAACAGTAGGTTTGTGCCCATAGGCGACGTTGTTGCCGATGAGGTCTGGTGAGGACCTGCCTTACAACAGGCCTACAAGCCCTCCGTCCAGCCTCTCTCAGCCTATTGCGGACAGTCTGAGCACTGATGGAGGGATTGTGCGTTCCTCGTGCAACTCAGGCAGTTGTTGTTGCCATCCTGTACCTGTCCCGCAAGTGTGATGTTCGGATGTACCGTTCCTGTGCAGGTGATGTTACACGTGGTCTGCCACTGCGAGGATGGTCAGATGTCCGTCCTGTCTCCCTTTAGCACTGTATGGACATTGCAATGTATTGCCCTGGCCACATCTGCAGTTTTCATAACTGTGACCTAATTGCCTACCATCTGTAAGCTGTTAGTGTCTTAACAATCGTTCCACAGGTGCATGTTCATTAATTGTTTATGGGTCATTGAACAAGCATGGGAAACAGTGTTTAAACCCTTTACAATGAAGATCTGTGAAGTTGTTTGGATTTTTACGAATTATCTTTGAAAGTTAATTATATTTTTAAAAAAAATACAGATCTCATACTACCCCCTTCACAGAACAGAGCAAAATGGCTCTAACCAGATAAGAGGAGCCATATCTCAGACTGGCCAATAAAAAGCGAAGATTAAAATGGGCAAAAGAGCACAGTCACTGGACAGAAGAACTCTGCCGAGAAGGCCAACATCCCAGAGTAACCTCTTCATTGTTAACATGGAGACTGGTGTTTTGCGGGTACTATTTAATGAAGCTGCCATTTGAGGACTTGTGAGGCGTCTGTTTCTCAAACTGGACACTCTAACGTACTTGTCCTCTTGCTCAGTTGTGCACCGGAGCCTCCCACTCCTCTTTCTATTCTGGTTAGAGCCAGTTTGCGCTGTTCTGTGAAGGGAGTAGTACAGAGCGTTGTACGAGATCTTCAGTTTCTTGGCAATTTCTGGAATAGCCTTCATTTTTCAGAACAAGAATAGAAGAACGAGTTCTTTGTTTCTGGCCATTTTGAGCCTGTAATCGAACACACAAATGCTGATGCTCCAGACTCTCAACTAGTCTAAAGCAGGCCAGTTTTATTGCTTCTTTAATCAGGACAACAGTTTTCAGCAGAGCTACTATAAATGCAAATATTTTTTCTAATGCTCAATTAGCCTTTACATTTAAAAAAAAACTTGGATTAGCTAACACAACGTGCCATTGGAACACAGGAGTGATGGTTGCTGATAATGGGCCTCTGTACGCCTATGTAGATATTCCATTCAAACATCAGCCGTTTCCAGCTACTATAGGCATTTACAACATTAACAATGTCTACACTGTATTTCTGATCAATTTAATGTTATTTTAAATGGACTTTTTTTTTGCCTTTCTTTCAAAACAAGGACATTTCTAAGTGACCCCAAACTTTTGAACAGTAGGGTACATTATCTTATCTACATCATTTGTCTGATTTGAGTAGTTTAAGTTTACACTGAAATCTTTCTTCCATAAAAATAATAAAAAATAAAAAAATGTTTTGTTTTACACTGTATTGATTAAGCCAGCCCAAAAAAACAAGTATGTGTAACTGCCGTCCAATACGGCGACCGGAGTTTGGGCGAGTGGGTGTATGGAAAGCGAATCAGCTAATTGGACAGATTTGTTGTCACTCAAGACGGTTTTGTGGTGTAAGATGTGGAATTTTAAAAAACACTTCTCAATCAAAACCGCTTTAAACACAACCACATCCACTGCTTTCCAAAATGTACTGTTGAGGGAAGAGATTTTAAATGATGTATAAAACACAGTCTAGGTTTATCAGTCGTTGGACATTCACTCACCCTCTCATTATCCACCACCAGGAGCAGCTCTACATAGTGTGGCTGGAGCAGCACTGCCCGCTTTCTCTGAAGGGAGAGAAAGCACATACAGTACCATAAGCAGAAAATCAGCACGAAGGCACAGGCACACTTAGCACGCACACATACACACCGTGGTAACTCACCCTGAGGAGGTGGCTGACAGGCTGTTTGTGTGTGTCAGAGTGGGTGTGATGCTCTGAGTGGTCCTGTTCAGATGGGGCTAGTTGTTCCGTGTGTGGAGTGCCACACACCAGCGGCTCCGACACCACGTCCTCCAGCCGGTACACTAGGTGCTGGAAGTCCGAGGAAGACACCAGCGGCTCAATCCCATAGCTGGAGTTGTCCATGCGGAGCACCCCTCTGGAGGTTCAAACACAAAAGGCTGATCACACCAGAGTCATAAGGGGTCAATATTATTCATTATTAACTAAATGCTGATTGGTTAAAAGGCTGTGGGATATCAGATCGTATACCATGGGTATGACAAAACATGTATTTTTACTCTTCAAATTATGTTGGTAACAATATTATAATAGCAATAAGGCACCTCAGGGTTTGTGGTATATGGGCAATTTACAACGGCTAAGGACTGTTTCCAGGTACTCTGTGTTGCATCCTGCACAAGAACAGCCCTTGGCCGTGATATATTGCCCATATACCACACTCCCTCGGGCCTTATTGCTTAATTACACCATGGCATTGTTAAATACTCGTTTCTGATTGGCTTGAATGGCATTCGAGAGGGTCCATTTTTTCCCTATAATGCATGGTATATCAGCATGGTAGAATTCAATGGCTATAGTTCATTGTTACATGTTCAATGTTTGAGCTGTTTTTGAATGCAAAAGTCAAAATGAAAACATTGGCATTGTTGAAGTAGATGTTCATAATAGCAAACAAGGACTGATATTTGGTTAGCAAAACTAGCAAGTATGTTTGTTTGGTTACCAGGGCAACTACTGCAGCTATATAGTAATCTCTCAAGCAACTTCAGTGGATGTTAACAAGTCTGGGTAGTCCCTCCCCGTTTCAGTTAGTTTAGTAGGGGAATGGCACATACAGAACAGAATAATTAGCAGTTTTAAGAGGAAGGATGGTACAGGTTCTTTCCTAAAGATAATCAACTAACGGTCATTTAACTAAGATGTTAAATGTTCCACACCCACAAAACATTGCATAAACTGGCTTGTCCTTGCTGTGATACAAAAGCATGAAAGCATGATCATATGGTGTGTGGGAGGTAGGTGAAAAAGACAAAAACAAAACAGCTTGAAAACTGAGCCTGTTAATTACAATTTAGGCCAGGCACTACAAACTGAAATTACATTTTTGCCTCTACCTATACATTATGAGATTTGTTGGTATTCTGGTCCATTAATATGAGTATTTTCAAAAAAGTACACATTAAAAAAAGGTCAAACACTTGATGAAAATGTATATTTTCTTCAGTTAATCATACTATCACCAACATTGTAATGAATGTTAAACACTTTAAAATGGACATCAACTCAGCAAAAAAAGAAACGTCCACTTTTCAGGACCCCGTCTTTCAAAGATAATTCGTAAAAATCCAAATAACTTCAAAGATTCTTGAAATCTTCGGGACTGACTGACGTTCATGTCTTAAAAGTAGTGATGGACTGTCGTTTCTCTTTGCTTATTTGAGCTGTTCTTGCATTAATATGGACTTGGTCCTAAACCAAATAGGGAGATATTCTGTATACCAACCCTACCTTGTCACAACACAACTGATTGGTTCAAATGCATTGAGGAAAGAAATTCCACAAATGAACTTAACAAGGCACACCTGTTAAATGAAATGCATTCCAGGTGACGACCTCATGAAGCTGGTTGAGAGAAAGTCAAGAGTGTGCAAAGCTGTCATCAAGGCAAAGGGTGGCTACTTTGAAGAATCTCAAATATTAAATGTATTTTGATTTGTTTAACACTTTTTGGTTACTACAGGATTCCATGTGTTATTCTCATAGTATGATGTCTTCAATATTATTATTACATTAGAAAAAAAGCCTTGAATGAGTAGGTGTGTCCAAGTTGCAACTGATACACCACACACACACAAAAGTTTGGGGTCATTTAGAAACGTCCTTGTTTTTGAAAGAAAAGCAATTTTTTTGTAAATAACTATTGTAGCTGGAAACGGCACATTTTTTATGAAATATCTACATAGGAGTACAGAGGCTCATTACCAGCAACCATCACTCCTGTGTTCCAATGGCACGTTGTGCTAGCTAATCCAAGTGTATAATTTTAAAAGGCTAATTGATCATTAGAAAACTCTTTTGCAATTATGTTAGCACAGATGAAAACTGTTGTGCTGATTAAAGCAGCAATAAACTGGTATTCTTTAGACTAGTTGAGTATCTGGAGCATCAGCATTTGTGTGTTCGATTACAGGCTCATAATGTCCAAAAAGAAAGACTTTCTTCTGAAGCTCATCAGTCTATTCTTGTTCTGAGAAATGAAGGCTATTCCAAGCGAGAAATTGCCAAGAAACTGAAGATCTCGTACAACGCTCTGTACTACTCCCTTCACAGAACAGCGCAAACTGGCTCTAAACAGAATAGAAAGAGGAGTGGGAGGACTCTGTGTACAACTGAGCAAGAGGACAAGTACATTAGTGTCTAGTTTGAGAAACAGACACCTCACAAGTCCTCAACTGGCAGCTTCATTAAGTAATACACGCAAAACACCAGTCTCAACGTCAACAGTGAGGAGGCGACTCCGGGATGCTGGCCTTCTAGGCAGAGTTTCTCTGTCCAATGTCTGTGTTCTTTTGCCCATCAATCTTTGCTTTTTATTGGCCAGTCTGATATATGGCTTTTTCTTTGTAACTCTGCCTAGAAGGCCAGCATCCCGGAGTAGCTGGAGTAGCGTCACTGTTGACGTTGAGACAACATTAACAATGTCTACACTGTATTTCTGATCAGTTTGATGTTATTTTTATGGACAAGGACATTTCTAAGTGACCCCAAACTTTTGAACGGTAGTGTATATATTCTTGGATTAAATTGTTGTTTTTCTTCTCATCAATCTACACACAATACTCCATAATGACAAAAGCAAAAACAGGTAATTATTTTGTGCAAATTATTACATAAAAATATAATAAAAAAAACAGTAACATTTACATAAGTATTCAGAGCCTTGACTCTGTACTTTGTTAAAGCACCCTTAGCAGTGATTACAGCCTCGACTCTTCTTGGGTATAACGTTGCAAGATTGGCACAATTGTGGAGTTTCTACCATTCTTCTCTGCAGATCCTCTCAAGCTCTGTCAGGTTGGATGGGGAGCATCGCTGCACAGTTATTTTCAAGTCTCTCCAGAGATGTCCGATCGGGTTCAAGTCCGGGCTCTGGCTGGGCCACTCAAGAACATTCAGAGACTTGTCCTGAAGCCACTCCTACATTTTCTTGGCTGTGTGCTTAGGGTCGTTGTCCTGTTGGAAGGTGAACCTTCGCCTCAGGATGAGGTCCTGAGTGCTCTGGAGCAGATTTTCATCAAGGATCTCTTTGTACGTTGCTGTGTTCATCTTTGCCTCGATCCTAACCTGTCCTTGAAAAACATGTTGCTTCCCCGTAAGGATGGTGCAAGGTTTCCTACAGACGTGACGCTTGGCATTCAGGCCAAATAGTTCAATCTTGGTTTCATCAGACCAAAGAATCTTGTTTCTCATGGTCTGAAAGTCCTTTAGGCGCCTTTTGGCAAACTCCAAGCAGGCTGTCATGTGCCTTTGACTGAGGAGTGGCTTCTGTCTGGCCACTTTACCATAAAGGCCTGATGGGTAGAGTCCTTCAGAGACGGGAGAACCTTCCAGAAGGACAACCATATCCACAGAGGAACTCTGGAGCTCTGTCAGAGTGACCATTGTTTTCTTGGTCACCTCCCTCACCAAGGCCCTTCTCCCCTAATTGCTCAGTTTGGCCGGGTGGCCAGCTCTAGGAAGATTCTTTGTGGTTTGACACTTCTTCCATTTTAGAATGAGGGATGCCAGTGTTCTTGGGGACCTTCAATGCTGCAGACATTTTTTGGTACCCTTCCCCAGACCTGCGCCTCGACACAATCCGGTCTTGGAGCTCCAAGGACAATTCCTTTGACCTCATGGCTTGGTTTTTACTCTGACATGCATTGTCAACTGTGGAACCTTATACAGACAGCTGTGTACCTGTCCAATCAATTGACTGTACCACAGGTGAACTACAATCACGTTGTAGAAACATCAAGGATGACCAATGGAAACAGGATGCACCGGAGAGCAATTTCAAGTCTCATAGCAAAGGGTCTGAATACTTGTGTAAATTAGATATATTTTTTATAACTGCTTTTGCTTCGTCATTATGGGGTTTGAACCCCGCTCTCCGGTGGGGAGGCCTATTTGATAGCACCTTGTTTTGCTACTAAACCACAGGCTTTGAACACCGTCCTGGTAATCTTGACAGCTTAAATCCCCCCAACCTCTCAAGTCCAGAGCGTTGTCACTTTATAACCGAACACACAAAAAAAGTATTTGTTCTTGCAAATTTGCTGCAAACTAGATTGAAAAATATAAGCAAAACATGCAACAATTTCAGTTCACATAAGGAAATCAATTGAAATAAATTCATATTCATAACACTATGGATTTCATATGACTGGGAATACAGATATGCATCTGTTGGTCACAGATACCTTCAAAAAAAGGTGGTGTGACCTCATGCAGTGCAACATCGTCGCATATAGTTGATTATGGCCTGTGTAATGTTGTCCCACTCAGCTTCAAAGGCTGTGCAAAGTTGCTGCATATTGGCGGGAACTGGAACTCTCTCGTACATGTCAAGCCAGAGCATCCCAAACATGCGCAGTGTGTGACATGTCTGGTGAGTATGCAGGCCATGAAAGAACAAACATTTTCAGCATCTAGGAATTGTGTACAAATCCTTGCAACATGGGGCTGTGCATTATCATGCTGCAACATGAGATGATGGCGGTGGATGAATGGCACAACAATGAGCCTCAGGATCTTGTCACGTTATCTCTGTGCATTAAAGCTGCTATTGATAAAATGCTAATTGTGTTTGCAATTGTTGTCCATGGCTTATGCCTGCCCCATACCATAACCCCACCACGGAGAACCCTGTTCACAACATTGACATCTGCAAACCGCTCGCCCACATGACACCAGACACTATGTCTGTCTGCCATCTGCCCTGTACAGTTGAAACTGTGAATCATCCATGAAGAGCACACTTCTCCAGCATGCCAGTGGCAATCGAAGGTGAGCATTTGCCCACTGAAGTCGGTTACGACGAGGAACTGTAGTCAGGTCAAGACCCTGGTGAGGACGATGAGCATGCAGATGAGCTTCCCTGCAATGGTTTCTGACAATGTCAGAAATTCTGAGGTTATGCAAACCCACAGTTTCCTCAGCTGTCCTGGTGGCTGGTCTCAGATAATCCAGCAGGTGAAGGGGCTGGATGTGGAGGTCCTGGGCTGGGGTGGTTATACATGGTCTGCAGTTGTGAGGCTGGTTGAACATACTGCCAAATTCTCTAAAATGATGTTGGAGGTGGCTTATGGTAGAGAAATTAACATTAAATTCTATGGCAACATCTCTGGTGTACATTCCTGCAGGCAACATGCCAATTGCGCGCTCTCAAAACTTGAGGCATCTGTAGCAAAAACTACACATTTTAGTGTGGGCTTTCATTGTCCCCAGCACAAGGTGCACCTCATATGCCACACCAGTCAGGTGGATGGTTTAACTTGTTAATGTACAATATGTGTATGGAACATTTGACATCTTTTATTTCTCCTCATGGAACACTTTACATGTTGAGTTTATATTTTTGTTCAGTATAAATAGTGTGCAACAAAATGTCGGCAGAAGTTTGCAAATATATGCCACTAGTTGTGAATCTGGGGCACACGTGGCAACAATATTTATTGGCACTAGTAGGAAAAATATTACCAGAAGCCATTTCTTGTGATCACGAGTTTGAAAACCAGTAACTGTTAACGACCAGTCAAGCTAGCTAGCTATCTAGCTACCTACCGAAGTTGTCCAAGTTATTCAACTTCCAAACAACTCTTAAATTGTGTTAGCTAATTGATACGTGGCTAGCAATGTCATGTTTTATGGGATAGAGTGCAACACTTTTTGTTGCTATATCAATCTGTCACCACCACTAACTGGCTAGCTGGTGTTAACATATTTCAAGTTTCAAATGTTATTAGTAGTATGTAAAGGTACGCATGGTATACATCGTCCAACAAAATGCGTTTTTGCAGATTCCTCAACAACGCAACAAAATTATGGACAATAAGAATACAAAATGTTGCAAAATGTATGTGATAGCTAGCTAACTAACTAATGATTTGCTTAAAACACTGATATTTGTAGGTGTTAAGTTGCTGTCTTTAAGCTAATACCAATAATATGCATGCCAATATGCTAGTGTCACTGTTCAGTAGCATGTTAGCTAGCACAACAGCTAAGGTAGCAACAATATGAGCTGACTTGGCATCAAAGCAAACTTTCACTTTTGCAGATGGATACTCTCCCCCTACCCGTGGTGTTGGAAGAGGCTGTATTGGGAGAACACTGTGAGAACAAGTTAAAGGAATGATTGGTTATGGGTGGATTTTTCCTTTAAAGTTATGCGAGTTGGTTTGGAGATACAACATTTCAATATTGTTAATACACAAAGTAACCAAAAACCTGATCTAATTGGCATATCCATAATGAGTTTGCAGCAAATTTTCAGCAAACAGAATGTTCGGCACAAATTTGCCGCAACAGTTTTCCACAAAACTCATATTTTTACATGCAAATTAGCTTACCCCAAATTTGCGGCAAATTGGCAAAAGATTGGCCAGAAGCCTGTTTTTTTTTGTTAAGGGTTACCTTAGTCCAAAGCAGATACTCATGGCCACAGATGATCCCTCCACGCCCTCCACATAGCCCCGATAGTGACAGTGATCCTGCGGAAGGGATAAAAGAGAATGGCGGCTCAGTAATGTCTTAAAGAGTCAAACAACCACATGTATCAAGAGAGGCTATAGGGGAGATGCTCGAAGGCAAGGCCCCTACATGAGGTAATGTCAACCTGGCAAGGCCATTGTCAGTGTTACAGTTGACTCAAATTGCATGGCAAGTTATATCATCGTGTTAGCCACAGTCAATTTAAGAGCCTAATTTCTTGTGACAGAAAATGTGAAATCTTTGGGTGAGGTGATGAATCTTGATTTGGTGTAGCGCCAGGCAAGCGCGTCACTCAATGTTGACGATTCAAGATGGGGCTTGACGTGGAGGTAGAGATTTGGTCCTGAGTTCATGTCGAGGTTTGCAAATAAATTATGAGGCCTACTTCTAACCCATGCACATATTTCAGAGCAATGTCCTTTCAAAGTTAGACATGATTTTAAAAAGTCAACTGAAATGGTTTCACGTGAACTGACAGTGTTGTAGGGGTTAATTGAGTTCCAATTTAAATAACACCATTAAACATGTTTGGCATTTGTCTGTAATCTCCCCCTGGCTATCTATAGGGAAATGCTGTGTCCTATCCTTTTAAGCATTCTTGGCAGCACCCTGCTCTCTAACAATAGCATTAGCTAATTGTCTTAGCCTTCATGCCCAGCATGTAGAGAGTTAGAACTATGGGAGCTCACTGAAACAAAGGTTCAGAGAGTTTCCTCTCAGAGTATAGGGCAATCGGATGGTATGGTAGACCCATCAATAATTCTGTCCATATAATCTTAAAGGCAAAACGGATCCTAGATCTTACACAGACACTTTAGGGATATACACATGACCAAATGTATCAAGACACATTACAAAATCATGGGCATTAACATAGAGTTGGTCCCCCCTTTGCTGCTATAACAGCCTCCACTCTTCTGGAAAGGGTTTCCAATAGATATTGGAACATTGCATGGTTTCTAGGATAATGGTGTTGATGTGAGCCATTACAAGCCTTGCAAAGCAATTCATGGCTTCGGACGTGAGTGCTACGGGTCTGTAGTCATTTAGGCAGGTTGCCTTTGTGTTCTTGGGCACAGGGACTATGGTGGTCTGCTTGAAACATGTTGGTATTACAGACTCAATCAGGGACATGTTGAAAATGTCAGTGAAGACACTTGCCAGTTAGTCAGCACATGCCCGGAGCACACGTCCTGGTAAGCCGTCTGGCCCCGCTGCCTTGTATGTGGACCTGTTTAAAGGTCTTACTCACGTCTGCTACGGAGAGCGTGATCACACAGTCGTCCGAAACAGCTGATGCTCTCATGCATGCCTCAGTGTTGCTTGCCTTGAGGCGAGCATAGCAGTGATTTAGCTCATCTGGTAGGCTCGTGTCACTGGGCAGCTCGCGGCTGTGCTTCCCTTTGTAGTATGTAATAGTTTGCAAGCCCTGTCACATCCGACGAGCGTCGGAGCCGGTGTAGTATGATTCAATCTTAGCCCTGTATGGACGCTTTGCCTGTTTGATGGTTCATTGCAGGGCATAGTGGGATTTCTTGTAAGCTTCCGGGTTAGAGTTCCGCACCTTGAAAGCGGCAGCTCTACCCTTTAGCTCAGTGCGAATGGCTTCTGGTTGGGGTATTTACGTACAGTCACTGTGGGGACAATGTCCTCGATGCACTTATTGATAAAGCCAATGACTGATGTGGTGTACTCCTCAATGTCATCGGAAGAATCCCGGAACATGTTCCAGTCTGTGATAGCAAAACAGTCCTGTAGTTTAGCATCTGCTTCATCTGATTACTTTTCTATAGACCGAGTTACTGGTGCTTCCTGCTTTAATTTTTGCTTGTAAGCAGGAATCAGGAGGATAGAGTTGTGGTTGGATATACCAAATGGAGAGCGAGAGAGCGCTTTGTACGCGTCTCTGTGTGTGGAGTACAGGTGATCTAGATTTTTCCCCCTCTGGTTGCACATTTAACATGTTGATAGAGATTTGGTAGAACTGATTTAAGTGAATAACTGATGAATTTACAAACACTCAACATCCGTTAAAATATGGTTGTGTCAGTAAAAAGCGTAATTCAATTGTTGTCAACATCAGTTAGTCACCAAAGCGCTGGATAACATGAAAACAGCCTAACCAGCTTTGCTAGGGTGAGTAAAATGGTCAGAGTGAGGTTCTCTCATTTGTGTCTGGAAGTAGCTAGCAAGCTAGCCAATGTTAGCTTGGGTGCTTGACTGCCATTGTGAGGTCAGAACATTCGGATCAACCCTACTCATCGGCCAGAGTGTCCGGTGTGCATGCTCAACGCTCCGAGAGCGAAATGCTTTGAATTTATTAACGGACAATATGACAGCACAGTTGCAGTCACCAACGCTCTGGATAACATAACAGCCTAACCAGCTCTGTAAGGGCGAGTAATGTTAAATGTGAGCTGTTCGGGCATTTGCATCTGGAAGTAGCTAGCAAGTTAGCTTGAGTGCTGTTAGTACAGAACGCTCAGATAAACCTTTAAAAAGATGGGTGGGGCTAAAACTTAAGAGGGTGTGAACGATGCTGAATGGGTGTAGACAAAGAAAGGCTCTCCAGTAGTAGTACCAAAACATTCAAAGGCCGTTTTCTCAAAAGTGAGTTTACAAGTTTATCAACTTTCAAACCAAAATTATCTTCCCATTGTTCCTCAACTGTAGTGTATGATATACAATTTCCTGGCTCTGTCTCTCTACTTTTATCCAAAGTAAAAAACTATTTCAAATTTGGTTACATAAGACCGATTTGAGCCGGACGGTCACATTTCTTACTTCCTGTGACTCGCTCCATAAAAGGTTTGTTAAAATAACAAAACAATATGAAGTTAACAAATCACACGTAGAGCAGAATTTTCCCTCTCAATTCTTTGACTTCATTTAAAAATGTTCTCATTTGTATTGCATTTTCACTAACAAATGTTAGACTATCAAAAAGATTGAGAGCTGAAATACTAGAATTAGGGTGCCCAATCTAAAACACATTTTGACCAATGGGTAAAATAATATGGTCGTTGTGTCGATAATCCTTTAAGACTAATGGTCCAAACCTCATGTATTGAGCATAATCCGTATTTCAGAGGAGAAAAAAAAAGTATGCACCATGTCAGCTGTGTTGGATTCTGTGCAAGAATTAAAGGCTACCTGACAAGCTCACTTTCCCATTACACTAATCTTCCTTCTTGAATCCGCAGGACAAGCTATAAAAAGGTAAGATGGATATCGATTGAGACATTACATGTAGCATTTTAGTATATGCTTTTCATATTAGAAATTCCTGTAATTCTTAGATTTCTCACAAAAACAAGAGTATCTGAAATTTCAACGGAGCACTGAGCGTATACCAAGCTTTTTAATTAATTCAGCTCGTGTCATGCACATTTTTCGACCCGCAAAAACAACTTTGACCACAAAATGTAAAATCCTCAAAAGTTGTTACACGAAACTTGCACTGTCAGAGCTTGGTGTTTATTATCAGATGGTTAAGAAATTAGGTTACGAAATCTGACTTTTTGGATATAATGTTAATGATACAGTATGTTAGAGAAAGACCCCACTGAAAAATATATGAATAATCATATTTGTCTTGGTAAAATGTATAACATAAGGAAGTGAAGTTACCACCAAAGTGTGTTTTCACCCACTTTGGGTAGACATCATACTATAGCACACTGACAGTATCCAACACAAACATATATTTCTTGATCCTGATCAACCTTGTCCTACTATTTCGCCCCAGATCCAGTGACGAGAAAATACCCGCAAACTCTGGTTTGCCGACAACTTCGAAATCAGACTCATTTTTGTGGCACAAAAAAAAGTCAGTCGTAGAGCAGGGAAGATATGTGAGCTATATCAAGGGAAGGGATCCAAGTTAAAGCATTACAGGAAAATCCCCTCTTTTCCAGACATCCTCCATTGACTTCTTCCCAGTAATACCAAAACAAAAAGTCCTCCAGCATGGCTGAGGAAAATGTATTGTATAATAAAAATAGTATATCAGAATATAGTAAGTATAGGCCCCATTCACATTTTGTTCACAGGAGTGTCATTTTTAAACTGCCAAAGTGAAAAGGTCAGTATTTAGCACTGTACACCATGTCTAAATCTCTGCGCTTTGAGATGTTTAAACAGAATAAGACAACTGAAAAATATCCTAAAAAAAAAACTCTAGTCGTATGTTGCAACTGAGAATGTCACATTGCGCCATGGCCCTGCCCAGTGTCTGTGAGAAGGTTCTCCAGGTGTTGATAATAGGAACAGCCTTCTACAACAGACAGAATATGGCAATTTTTGTCATTCTAGGCTCTTGCTAACATTTTCACGACAGTCTGCACAATTAGATTATATAGCTCATCTGCCGATGCCCTTATGGCTCAGGAATCATAATTTGGTTGCATTTGAAATGTAGGCAATGGCATGGAGGCATCAAACAGACCAGTTCCAACATAGGCTTGATGTAGAATTGAATGAGATTGGCAATACAAAAATAATATGATAGGCCATTTCTTGCCTCCTGCTGTGAACAAAGGAACATGTGAGACTCCCGATTGTCAATTACAATAACATTTGACTGACTTGATCACAACAGTACTGATTTTAATCAAAATATTTAAGTGTGTTTCCTGTTACTCAGCATTTGTCATTAGACAGCGATGTCACAACATGCCAGTACGACCATGAGCCTTTAATCCAGATCCACAAATCCCCCTTTCTGATAGGCTCCCTGGGGATCCTGAGTCAGACGACGGGGGATCATGACAACCGGACAGCACAGCCTTCTACAGTCCCACCCTCTAGGGGTCAAACAAAGAGTCTACAAACGTCCTGCCCCCGTCTCTGTAATGTCTTGTGATATACTGTTAACATGGCAAGATTACCATCTCTGTGACCTTCTCAATGTAAAACAAATGCAGAAGATGGACGTCTTCACACACCACCCATATTTCATCTGTCTAGCCAAAAAGGAGAGAAAGTGCTGGGGATGGTCTAGTTCTATTCTATGTCCCTCTCCATCACTTCTTCAGTGATCAATAAAAGACTACACATTTAAAACATGTTTTATTTCAAATTAAATCGTTTAAAAGCATTCCTGACTGTACAGTAGGTCTGTCTGTATGCCAGACTGTTACATCATCTTCCCAGAACTGCTGCTCTTAGTCATGATTTTTGTGAGCTAAGTTTGGACTCATTATGAATATGCAGAGGGGGAAACCAGTGCTTAAAGTAAGAACGCGCCATACGCTTTCTTCTGCAAAATGCATACATTTCCACAAAACATAGCTGATACCAGTACTAAAATGTCAGCGTCATATAGGAAGTAAAACAGAGTCAGCAGTAAATAGTGTGGAGGACAACAATGATGACGTGATGAATGTGTGTGTCTTTAACCCAACACAACTCCCTTCCTCCATCAGAATGGGAGTTGCTTCCGCCTGTTCTGGCTCCATCCGAAAAGGAAATTAGTGACGCACCAATATTACATTTTTTTGGCCGATACCGATATTTTCCTTGCCAAAAAAAACAATAGCTATAACCGATATGTAAAATTTTAGCGGCTTTTAAAGCATTTTAGTACAGTTAAATAGTCACACACACACGGACGCAGCGGTCTAAGGCACAGCATCTCAGGGCAAGAGGTGTCACTATAGTCCCTGATCCGAATCCAGACTATCACATCTGGCTGTGCTTGGGAGTCCAATAGGGCGGCGAACAATTGGCCCAGCGTTGTCCAGGTTTGGCCGGGTTAGGCCGTCACTGTAAATAAGAATTTGTTCTTAACTGACTTTCCTAGTTAGAGGTTAGACACACCATATTGACCAAAAAGTTATTTTGGCATTTACGTATGTCCCCATTTCTTTCACTTACTTGCTGTGCTGTTTCGTTGTTAATTTGTTCAGTCGTTTCATTCTCAATCAGGATTTCTATGGAACACCGTTTGGGTCTTTGCATGTCAAAAAAGATACATTAACAATAAGCTTGTTGACCAATCAGGACCTGAATATGACTGCAGATAATTTAACACGTTCATACCTTGTTTACGTAGTTATTACACATTGATTACACTATCAATTGTATTTCAGGTGTCTCGCTGGTGCTGGTCATAAAAAGTTTGTTAGCTCATAGATGCAAAGAATGTTCTCCAAAAACATAGCAAAACGACATCTGTTTCAGTAGCTATATAGTTAGCTAGCTAACTATATAGCTACTGAAATATAGCTAGCTAACTATATAGCTAGGTGTCATCTAAAATAACCCTAATTTATAAGACAGTTCTTATTTGTTTAATGGTGGTCGGACCCATCTAGTTGAAGGTAGCCACAATAAGGATTAGCCACAATAGTGGACTTTGCGGTTAGCCTTCAAAAAAAGTGTCATTGACAGTGATGCAAATGCATACAAATAGTAGAATTAAGCAATAATTGAAAAGATCATGCTAAATGAGGTTGGAATGTTGTTACATAAAATCAACAAAAGGCAATTTGTTAATTTGACAAAAGTCTTGAAATCACACTGGATGTATTATACTTTAGAATTTCATTGGGGGCATACTTATTTCACTGTACAGCCTTGCCTACGGATTGTGGATCAATGACATGGGGGTTTCAGTCTACTCAGTGACACCCAGAGAACATTATCATAGCTCTTATTGTGGGACTGAAACAACTGTTTATTGAGCCAAATTTATTGTCAACCTATGTGTATTGAACACTATTCCCGAGGAAAAACAATACTGCATGGATATTTTGGAGTCCGATAACTGAGGACGTTGGGAGAAAATCTTGGGTATTGAGTAGAGGTCGACCGATTATGATTTTTCAACGCCAAGACCGATTATTGGAGGGCCAAAAAAAAAAACGATACCGATTAAAATGGAAAGATTTTTATATGTGTAATAATGGCAACAATACTGAATTAACACTAACATTAACTTAATACATAAATAAAACCAATTTAGTCTCAAATAAATAATGAAACATGTTCAATTTGGTTTAAATAATGCAAAAACACAATGTTGGAGAAGAAAGTAAAAGTGCAATATGTGCCATGTAAAAAAGCTAACGTTTAAGTTCCTTGCTCAGAACATAAAATATAAAAGCTGGTGGTTCCTTTTAACATGAGTCTTCAATATTCCCAGTTAAAAGGTTTTAGGTTGAAGTTATTATAGGACTATTTCTCTATACCATTACTATTTCACATACCTTTGACTATTGGATGTTCTTATAGGCACTATAGTATTGCCAGACTAATCTTGGGAGTTGATAGGCTTGAAGTCATAAACAGCGCTGCGCTTCAAGCATTGCAAAGCACTGCTGGCAAACGCAGGAAAGTGCTGTTTGAATGAATGCTTGCAAGCCTGCTGCTGCCTACCACCGCTCAGTCAGACTGCTCTATCAAATATAAAATCAGACTTAATTACAATATAATAAACAAACAGAAATAGGAGCCTAGGTCATTAATATGGTCAAATCTGGAAACTATAATTTTGAAAACAAAACGTTTATTCTTTCAGTGAAATACGGAACCGTTCTGTATTTCATCGAACGGGTGGCAATCCTAAGTCTAAATATTGCTGTTACATTGCACAACCTTCAATGTTATGTCATAATTATTTCAAATTCTGGAAAATTAATTACGGATTTTGTTAGGAAGAAATGGTCTCCACACAGTTCGTAACGAGCCAGGTGGCCCAAACTGCTGCATATATCCTGACTCTGCTTACACTGAACGCAAGAGAAGTGACACAATTTCCCTAGTTAATATTGCTTGCTAACATGAATTTATTTTAACAAAATATGCAGGTTAAAAAAATATATACTTCTGTGTATTGATTTTAAGAAAGGCATTGATGTTTATGGTTAGGTACATTTGTGGGACGAATGTGCTTTTTTCGCGAATGTGCTTTTGTTAAATCACCACCCATTTGGCGAAGTAGGCTGTGATTCGATGTTAATTTATCAGACACCTCATTGATTATATGCAACGCAGGACAAGCTAGTTAAAACAGTAATATCATCAACCATGTCTAGTTAACTAGTGATTATGTTAAGATTGATTGTTTTTTATGAAAAGTTTAATGCTAGCTAGCAACTTACCTTGGCTCCTTGCTGCACTCGCGTAACAGGTGGTCAGCCTGCCACGCAGTCTCCTCGTGGATTGCAATGTAATCGGCATCCAAAAACGCAGATTACAGATTATGAAAACTTTAAATCCGCCCTAATTAAATCAGCTATGACGATTAAACGGTCGACCTCTAGTATTGAGTAGACTGTTACCCCATGTCATTGATCCCCAATCCTTAGGTAAAGCTGTACAATGTGAATGTCAATACACACAATAGGCTGACTGGGGAGGTGATTTCACAAGGTCATGCGAAAAGAGCTACAACGCTAATATTTGGGTAAACTCTTCACAGTTGTGTTCTGTCACCGAGTAGACGGATACCCCATATCATTGCTTCACATTCCAATCGTGTTTAACATTATCTAGTCTAAATATGGCATGATTCCACCAATTGTAACCTTCATCACTTTCAAAGAGGTACTTTAATTTTGAAGGCAAAACACAAATTATCCTATTGTGCCTAATCCTTATTGTGGCTAGCTTCACGACACATAACCCGGTCAGGTCGAGCCTCACAAGCAAGCTGCCTGCTTATAACATTGGCTTTGGGCAACATGGTTAAGTAGCAGGCTAGCTATGTATTTTCATGAACTGAAGTTCATTTGGCGAACAACAAGTGACTACCTAGATTCCTAAATCATTTCTAAGAATAATGAAAACGACTGCAGTTTCTACTGGGCATTGTTTTCAGGCTGGTTGTATTGATGCTAGCTCGGTACCAAGCTAAAGCTAGCTACCCCAGAAGTTGTGGACGAACAAATAATGCTTTATTACCAACGTGGCATTGTAAACACATAGCTCGTGGCCGGTGTTAGCTTGTTTGAATAATGTTTTTTACAGCTTTGACAGTGCTACCAATAGTAGTGGTGGAGCTTGGCTTGTATGTGCAAATAGTGTTATTGCCAAATAGTGTCATTTGACGTGTATCTTTTTTGACACGCAAAGACCTAAACGGCGTTCCATAGTATGTCGTGAAGTTAATAGCAGTGACACTATTACTGTAACTCCGGTAGGGCAACATCTGAAAAATAGCACACTTAGTAGTGTGTACTGGTGCTCGACCATTCACGAAAGCAAACTTCACCCACGACAGAGAACGGTTGATTGTCAAGGGCAATGAATTCCATTATCTTGGTGTTAATGGATTTCGCCTTTGAGTTGTCTAGCTGAAAGTCTTACTCTTTCAAATGACTGCTTGATCCACACAGCAGACGTTGTTGGCTAGGTTAGGAATGCTGTGTGGCAGGTGTAGTGCAACATTTTACGTGGCATCATTACCTCATGTACCTACATTATATAGGTATGCACGTCAGCTTTGACATCGACGTTAAACTAGACATCGGGACGATACCGATGCTGGCATTTTTAGCTAATATCGGCTGATTCCGATATACCGTGCATCCCTAGAAATGAACGCCAATTAATTAGTAGATAGAACTATTTTATTGTACCTTCACGATCCTGACAGCAGGGCTGTAACAGTCTTGTAGCGCACAGGAGACCCAAGTTCAACCCAGTCGGTCTCATACAAATAGGACATCCAATCAAAAAGACTAAGAATTCACTGTGGATGGTTGTACTGAAGTGACTGTTTTTATCGGATTGTATGATACTTTTAACATGAGTTTCTGTTTTAAAGAAACATAGTTATCCATTAAATCACACAAAAACAGGTTGGGTAGAAGAGGCCATTTCCACAGCACACGTTTCTATACAAGGCAGTCGCAAATCAGTCAATAAAAAGCTATGAGAAAGAAGTGCATTTGAGAGATGTTAAATGGGTGATACATTGTCAGTGCCCTGTTGGGTTAGGTGATGAGCATACCGGTATTATCATATATCCATGATATCACGATAAATGATAGTCAGGTCCAAAATTATTGGCACCGATTATAAAGATGAACAAAAAAGACTGCATAAAATAAATGATTAAAATACTGAGCTAAAATGTATTTTTATTATACTAATACAATTGCTCATGAAAACAGAGCTCTTTGGCCATACATACCAGTGGTGGGTTTTGGGTTGAAAAACCCCCATACCTACTACAAAACATGGTGGTGGATATTTGATGTTATGGGGCTATTTGGCTTCCACTGGTCCTGGGGCCCTTTTTAAGGTCAACAATGGCCTCTAACTTTTTCCAGTATCAGGACATTTTATCCAAAAGCCTGGTTGCCTCTGCCAGGAGGCTGAAACTTGGCCACAAGTGGATCTTCCAGCAAGACAATAACCCCAAGCACACATCAGAATCCACAAAGAAATTATTAATTGACCACATAATCAACATTTTGCAATGGCCATCTCAGTACATAAGCGCAGACAAAGCATATCAAGGTTCTGGTAAGATTATGTTTGGAGAAATGGTCTAAAATCCCTCCCAATGTGTTCTCCAATCTCATAAAACATTATAGAAAAAGGCTCAAGGTATTCAAAACAGATGTATTAGTTAAAGAATATAATTTCCCAAATTTTGAGCATGCAATATAGCTCAGTATCTGTATTATATATTTGTGCCAATAATTTTGGACCTGACTGACTGTGCATGTACACACACACAGAGTGTACAAAACATTGGGAACGTCTGCGTTTTCCATGACAGACTGACCAGGTAAAAATCTATGATTCCTTATTGGTGTCACTTTTTAAATCCACTTCAAATCAGTGTGGCTGAAGGGGAGGGGACAGGTTAAAGAAAGATTTTTAAGCCTTGAGACATGGATTGTGTGCCATGGAAACCCATTTGAAATCTAAGATTTCCCTTCAGTGGAACGAAGAAAAAACTCCAAAGACCATTATTCCCCCTCCACCAAACAATACAGTTGCCACTATGCATTGGGGCAGGTAGTGTTCTCATGGCATCCGCCAAACCCCGATTCAGACTGCCAGATGGTGAAGCATGATTCATCACTCCAGAGAACCCGTTTCCACTGTATACCTCCACTACACTACTTTGATACACATCCGTAGGGATTAAGTAGTGAGTATAAGCAATGCCCACTGAACGAAATGTGGGTATACGGATTATACCTGCGTCTACAACACTGGCCCTTCGCGTTTTACAAAAAGTGCACTCCTACATGAGTGCGCTGGCATTATGGTTTCTGTCCTTTCAGAATCAAAAACCTGTCACACACTGAAGGCCTATTGGTTCGCCACTGTGCAAACATGTCTATAATAACAGATAGGCTGTTAAGATATTCATGTTTCAAGTAAGGAGTATATACAGGTGCCTTCGGAAAGTATTCAGACATTCACTTTCAGCACATTTTGTTATGGTACAGCCTTACTCTAAAACGGATTACATTTAAAAAAAAAAATCCTGAGCAATCTGCACAAAATACCCCATAATAACAAAGCAAAAATAGGTTGTTCAACATTTTTTCACATGTATTAAACAGAAATACCTTATATAAATAAGTATTCAAACCCTTTGCTATGAGACTCGAAGTTGAGCTCAGGTTCATCCTGTTTCCATTGATCATCCTTCAGATGTTTTTACAACTTGGATTCCACCTGTGGTAAATTCAAATCAAATTTTATTTGTCACATACACATGGTTAGCAGACGTTAATGCAAGCGAAATGCTTGTGCTTCTGGTTCCGACCATGCAGTAATATCTAACCTAACAATTTCACAACAACTACCTTATACACACACAAGTGTAAAGGAATGAATAAGAATATGTACATAAAATATATATGAATGAGTGATGGCCGAACGGCATAGGCAAGATGCAGTAGATGGTATAGAGTACAGAATATACATATGAGATGAGGAATGCAGGGTATGTAAAGATTATATAAAGTGGCATTGTTTAAAGTGGCTAGTGATACATTTATTACATAAATTTTCCATTATTAAAGTGGTATATTGGTCAGTATGGCTGCTGCCAACATAAGTCAGTATGCTGGCAGCAGCCACTCAATGTTAGTGATGGCTGTTTAACAGTCTGATGGCCTTGAGATGGGAGCTGTTTTTCAGTCTCTCAGTCCCCGCTTTGATGCACCTGTACTGACCTCGCCTTCTGGATGATAGGGGGGTGAACAGGCAGTGGCTCGGGTGGTTGTTGTCCTTGATGATCTTTTTGGCCTTCCTGTGACATTGGGTGGTGTAGGTGTCCTGGAGGGCAGGTAGTTTGCCCCCAGTGATGCGTTGTGCAGACCTCACTACCCTCGGGAGAGCCTTACGGTTGTGGGCAGAGCAGTTGCCGTAGTTGCGGTGATACAGCCCGACAGGATGCTCTCGTTTGTGCATCTGTAGAAGTTTGTGAGTGTTTTTGGAGACAAAACAAATTTCTTCAGCCTCCTGAGGTTGAAGAGGCGCTGCTGCACCCTCACCACGCTGTCTGTGTGGGTAGACCATTTCAGTTTGTCCGTGATGTGTACGCCGAGGAACTTAAAACTTTCCACCCTCTCCAATACTGTCCCGTCGATGTGGATAGGGGGCTGCTCCCTCTGCCGTTTCCTGAAGTCCACAACCATCTCCTTTGTTTTGTTGACATTGAGTGTGAGGTTATTTTCCTGACACCACGCTCCGAGGGCCCTCATCTCCTTCCTGTAGGCCGTCTCGTCGTTGTTGGTAATCAAGCCTACCACTGAAGTGTCGTCTGCAAACGTAATGATTGAGTTGGAGGCGTGCATGCCCACGTAGTCGTGGGTGAACAGGGAGTGCAAGAGATGGCTGAGAATGCACCCGTGTGGGGCCCCAGTGTTGAGGATCAGCGGGGTGGAGATGTTGTTACCTACCCTCACTACCTGGGGGCGGCCCGTCAGGAAGTCCAGGATCCAGCTGCACAGGGCGGGGTCGAGACCCAGGGTCTCGAGCTTAATGACGAGTTTGGAGGGTACTATGGTGTTAAATGCTGAGCTGTAGTCGATGAACAGCATTCTTACATAGTTATTTATTTTGTCCAGATGGGTTAGGGCAGTGTGATTGCTATTGCGTCGTCTGTGGACCTACTGGGGCGGTAAGCAAAATGGAGTGGGTCTCGGGTGTCAGGTAGGGTGGAGGTGTTATGGTCCTTGACTAGTCTCTCACAGCACTTCATGATGACGGAAGTGAGTGCTACGGGGTGGTAGTCATTTAGCTCAGTTACCTTAGCTTTCTTGGGAACAGGAACAATGGTGGCCCTCTTGAAGCATGTGTGGACAGGAGACTGGTATAAGGATTGATTGAATATGTCCGTAAACACACCAGCCAGCTGGTCTGCGCATGCTCGGAGGATGCGGCTGGGGATGCCGCCTGGGCCTGCAGCCTTGCGAGGGTTAACATGTTTAAATGTTTTACTCACTTTGGCTGCAATGAAGGAGAGCCCACATGTTTTGGTAGCGGGCCGTGTCAGTGGCACTGTATTGTTCTCAATGCGAGCAAAGAAGTTGTTTAGTCTGTCTGGGAGCAAGACACCGTGGTCCGCAACAGGGCTGGTTTTTCTTTTGTAGTCCGTGATTGACTGTAGACCCTGCCACATACCTCTTGTGTCTGAGCCGTTGAATTGCGACTCTACTTTGTCTCTACACTGACGCTTAGCTTGTTTGATTGCCTTGCGGAGGGAATAACTACACTGTTTGTATTCGGTCATGTTTCCAGTCACCTTGCCCTGATTAACTTCATTGGGATAGGGGGCAGCATTTTCACTTTTGGACGAATAGCGTGCCCAGAGTGAACTGCCTCCTACTCAGTCCCAGATGCTAATATATGCATATTATTATTAGTATTGAATAGAAAAAAAACTCTGAAGTTTCTAAAACTGTTTGAATGATGTCTGTGAGTATAACAAAAAAACTAATTTGACAGGCAGAAACATGGGAAAAAAATCTAAACAGGAAGTGGGAAATCTGAGTTTGTAGGTTTTGAACTCACCCCTATTGAATACACAGTGGGATATGGGTTATTTTGCACTTCCTAAGGCTTCCACTAGATGACAACCGTCCTTAGAACGTTGTTTCAGGCTGCTCATGTGAAGGGGGGCCAGATGGGAGCTGTTTGACCAAGGGGTCTGCCTGCAGCCTCATTCTCAGTCACGCGCTTTCACTTGAGAGGTAGCTCTCGTTCCATTGCTTTTCTACAGACAATGGAATTCTCCGGTTGGAACATTATTGAAGAGTTATGATAAAAACATAGTAAAGATTGATTCTATACTTATTTTGACAAGTTTCTTCGACCTGTAATATAACTTTTTGAATGTTTCGTCCGAATGGACCAGATCGAGCTTTTGGATTTGTTTACCAAACGCCCTAACAAAAAAAGCTATTGGACATAAATGGACATAAATGATGGACATTATCGAACAAAACAAGCATTAATTGTGGAACTGCGATTCCTGGAAGTGCATTCTGATGAAGATCAAAGGTAAGTGAATATTTATAATGCTTTTTATGAATAATGTTGACTACCCAACATGGTGGATATTTCTCTGTCAGGTTTGGGCTCTGAGCGCCGTTCTCAGATTATGCTTTTTCCGTAAAGTTATTTAAAAATCTGACACAGCGGTTGCATTAAGGAGAAGTGTATCTAAAGTTCCATGTATAATAGTTATGAATATCTCTGAATTCATGTGGCTCCCTGCAAGATCACTGCATGTTTTGGAACTACTGAACGTAACACGCAAATGTAAAATAAGATTTTTGGATATAAATACTTTCCCAAACAAAACATACATGTATTGTGTAACATGAAGTCCTATGAGTGTCATCTGATGAAGATCAAAAGGTTAGTGATTAATTTTACCTCCATTTGTGCTTTGTGACTCCTCTCTTCAGCTGAAAAAATGGCTGGGTATTTCTGTGAGTTGGTGTTGACCTACATAATCGTTTGTGGAACTTTCGCTGTAAAGCATTTTTGAAATCAGACACTGTGGCTGGATAAACGAGACTTTTATCTTTAAAATGGTGCCTAATACTTGTGTGTTTGAGAAATTTGATTTATGAGATTTCAGTTGATTTGTTTTTGGCGTCCTGCAATTTCATTGGTTGTAGGCGAGGGGTTCCGCTAGACAGGTTAAAAGCTGTGGTTCGCTCTTTGGTTGGGGAATATTCAAATAGACTGGACATGATTTGGATAAGGCACAAACACGTCTAAGTAGTTAAAACGCTGTCAGTTACACGCCAAACTTTAGGTCACACTATTACTGCCTGCAGATGATATTCCGCTGAAACTAGGCAGCACGCATGTGAATATATTTCACATGCTTTGCGATGGTGTAGGGTAATTCATGCATGATTTCACGATGTACTACATAATTGATCAGTTATAAGGCTTAAAAATCCTTCTTTAACTTGTCTCCTCCCCTTCATCTACACTCATTGAAGTCAATTTAACAAGTGACATCAATAAGGGATCAGACTGACCAGATGAAAGCTATGTCATGGAAAGAGCAGGTGTTCCTAATGTATACCACAACATCAAGGACATATCATTGATATGAAAATATGGATATCGCCAAGCCTTAGTACCCCTAGGTTATCTTAAACGGTCTTACCTGCATTGGAGGTCTGTTGGTTATTAGAGATCCATCCTTGGCATGTGTGTACACAGTGAAGTCCTCGGGGAGCAGTAGCCTTCAAAACAAAACACACGCTGAAGTTACACCCTCTGTCAGGAATTACACATCAGAACATAAGTATCAGGGCCGGGCAAAGAGTCAACATCATAAAGTCTGATTAAAAATGTATGGTAATTTTAAATTAAGTAAAATTGTGAGACTTGCTTTACCGGTTATATTTTGTTGTTGTGGTAGTTAAAGCAGTTCATATTTACTTGAACACTTGACTTTATCCATATTTTATGTTACAGCCTTATTCTAAAATGGATTCAAATGTTTTTCCCCCTCAATCTACACACAACACCCCAAACAAAGCAAAAAAAAGTTAAAATAAAAATTTAAATCAAAATAAAAAAAATGTAATATAACATTTACACAAGTATTCAGCCCTTTACTCAGTACTTTGCTGAAGCACCTTTGACAACGATTACAGTCTCGAGTAGGTTGGCACACCTGTACAGTCGTGGCCAAAAGTTAAGAATAACACAAATATTAATTTTGCTGCTTCAGTTTGTATGATGGCAATTTGCATATACTCCAGAATGTTATAAAGAGTGATCAGATGAATTGCAATTAATTGCAAAGTCCCTCTTTGCCATGCAAATGAACTGAATCCCCCAAAAACATGTCCACTGCATTTCAGCCCTGCCACAAAAAGACCAGCTGACATGTCAGTGATTCTCTCATTAACACAGGTGTGAGTGTTGATAAGGACAAGGCTGGAGATCACTCGGTCATGCTGATTTAAGTCAAATAACAGACTGGAAGCCTCACAAGGAGGGTGGTGCTTGGAATCATTGTTCTTCCTCTGTCAACCATAGTTACTTAAAAAGGAAACATGTGCTATCATCATTTCTTTGCTCAAAAAGGGCTTCACAGGCTTTCTTGGGCACCCTGAGGCCTTCTTCACAATAATTGAACCGCTCTTCTTGAGGTTCTTGACGAACCGATAAATGGTTCATTTAGGTGCAATCTTGCTGGCAGCAATATCCATATTGCTGCCAGTAAGATTGCACCTGAATCAACCATTTATCGGTTCGTCAAGAACTTCAAGGAGAGCGGTTCAATTGTTGTGAAGGCCTCAGGGCGGCCAAAAAAGTCCAGTAAGCGCCAGGACCGTCTTCTAAAGTTGATTCAGCTGCGGGATCGGGGCACCACCAGTACAGCGCTTGCTCAGGAATGGCAGCAGGCAGGTCTGAGTGCATCTGCACAAACAGTGAGGCGAAGACTTTTGGAGGATGGCCTGGTGTCAAGAAGGGCAGCAAAGAAGCTACTTCTCTCCAGGAAAAACAACAGGGACGGACTGATATTCTACAAAAGGTACAGGGATTGGACTGCTGAGGACTGGGGTAAAGTCATTTTCTCTGACGAATCCCCTTTCTGATTGTTTGGGGCATCCGGACAAAAAGCTTGTCCGGAGAAGACAAGGTGAGCGCTACAGTCAGTCCTGTGTCATGCCAACAGTAAAGCATCCTGAGACCATTCATGTGTGGGGTTGCTTCTCAGCCAAGGGAGTGGGCTCACTCACAATTATGCCTAAAAACACAGCCATGAATAAAGGGTACCAACACATCCTCCGAGAGCAACTTCTCCCAACCATCCAGGAACAGTTTGGTGATGAACAATGCATTTTCCAGCATGATGGAGCACCTTGCCATAAGGCAAACGTGATAACTAAGTGGCTCGGGGAACAAATCATCAATATTTTGGGTCCATGGCCAGGAAACTCCCCAGACCTTAATCCAATTGAGAACTTGTGGTGGTCAATCCTCAAGATGCGGGTGGACAAACCAAAACCCACAAATTCTGACCAACTCCAAGCATGGATTGTGCAAGAATGGGCTGCCGTCAGCAGTTAATTGACAGCATGCCAGGGTGGATTGCAGAGGTCTTGAAAAAGAAGGGTCAACACTGCAAATATTGACTCTTGGCATCAACTTCATGTAATTGCCAATAAAAGCCTGAGACACATATGAAATGCTTGTAATTATACTTCCGTATTCCATAGTAACATCTAACAAAAATATCTAAAGACACTGAGGCAGCAGACTTGGTGAAAATTTATATTTGTGTCATTCTCAAAACGTTTGGCCACGACTGTATTTGGGGAGTTTCTCACATATTTCTCTGTAGATCCTCTCAAGCTCTGTTAGATTGAATGGGGAGCGTCGCTGCACAGCTATTTTCAGGTCTCTCCAGAGATGTTCGATCGGGTTCATGTCCGGGCTGTGGCTGGGCCACTCAAGGACATTCAGAGACTTGTCCAGAAGCCATATATTGGATGACCAAAAGTCCTCGGTTCTTGCAACGTATTGATTGGTTAACATTTTTAAAACATATTTTTTCCATATATGGACACATCCTATGCGTTTTAATCAAATATATTAACTGAGCTTGTCTGATTCTTTAAGCTCAGACTTGCGGTATGTAAAATATATATATATTTTAAAAAGACAGCAAGTCTCGCTCTCCTCCCTGCTCCAGCGACCACCACAGAACATCAAAGTGTTAAACGCGCTGTCCGTGTTGCTGAAGCTGGAACCTAATTACAGCCATTTGTGACTGAAAAGTTGTTACCGAAATCTCTAATTTGTTTAGGAAAAATACTCCTTATTCTCTCAACTCTTGCCCAGTTAACGTGATACATGTATGCGTCTCATGCACGTGACCAAAGACATATAGCATGGGAATAGTATTACTAGAGAACGTTGGTAAGGTAATTATTAGGGATGCACAATATATAGGTGAACATATCAGAATTGGACGATATTACCTAAAAATTCCAACATCAATATTGTCTCGATGTCTAGTTTAACGCCGATGTGCAAATCTGATGGCAAACCTGACGTACCTACTTTATATAGGTATGCACATGACAATGATTCCACGTAAAATGTTGCAATAGATGTGCGACACAGCATTCCTAACCTAGCCAACAATGTCTGCTGTGTGGATCGAGCAGTCAACAAGTCAAGCACTCATTTGAAAGAGTAAGAACATTTCAGCGAGACAACTCAAAGGCGAAATCCATTAACACCAAGATAATGGTATTCATCGCCCTTGACAATCAACCGTTCTCTGTCGTGGGTGAAGTTTGCTTTCGTGAATGGTCGAGCACCAGTACACACTACTAAGTGTGCTATTTTTCAGATGTTGCCCTACCGGAGTTACAGTAATAGTGTCACTGCTATTAACTTCACGACATACTATGGAACGCCGTTTGGGTCTTTGCGTGTCAAAAAAGATACACGTCAAATTACACTATTTGACAATAACACTATTTGCACGTGCAAGCCAAGCGCCACCACCACTGACTGCAGTTTGTCGTCGTAACCGATTTCAGTGGGCAAATGCTCACTTTCGATAGCCACTGGCACGCTGGAGAAGTGTGCTCTTCACAGATGAATCCCGGTTTCAACTGTAACCAGGCAGATTGCGTTGTGTGGACGAGCAGTTTGCTGACGTCAACGTTGTGAACAGAGTGCCGCATGGTGGCGGTGGGTTATGGGCAGGCATAAACTACAGACAACAAACACAATTACATTTTATCGATGGCAATTTGAATGCACAGATATAGCGTGACTGAGGCCCAATGTCATGCCATTCATCTGCCGCCATCACCTCATGCACAGCCCCATTTCGCAAGGATCTGTACACAATTCCCGGAGGCTGTAAATGTCCCAGTTATTCAATGGCCTGCATACTCAGACGTCACCCATTAAGCATGTTTGGGTTACTCTGGATCAAAAGTGTATGACAGCGTGTTCCAGTTCCCAACAATACCCAGCAAAGTCGCACAGCCATTGAAAAGAAGTGGGACAACATTCCACAACCAACAGCCTGATCAAATCTATGAAAAAGGAGATGTGTAGCACTGCATGAGGCAAATGGTGGTCATGTGAAATCGATCAATTTGGGCATAATGAATTCATTTCAATTGACTGATTTCTTTATATTAACTGTAACTCAGTAAAATCTTGGAAATTGTTGTTTATATTTTAGTTCAGTGTACTTTGGATGTGGGGCACATTATCAGAAATTACTACATTGACTACATGTTTATACACTCTCCTACTAGAATACCACAGTATAAGCAGACTAATAATAGCGCACAGAAAACAATGAGGCATTGTTGGAGTTTTAAATAAGCTTTGAGTATTTAAAAAAAAACGTATTTGGAAGATAGCGGCATGTTCATGAAGTCCTCTCTGGGCTGGAGGGGAATAAGTGGGAAGAGGGATCCAATGACCGTAAAGGGGAACCCCTTCCCTTGGAGCACTTCTTGGGGGAACACAAACGTTAACTGAGCAACGCTTGGTTTTATTATTTTTTTTGCCTGATTCCGTTTTACCAGATTTCCACTCTCACTCTCAAATTCATACTTATAAAAACAACCAAATTGGATGTGCTTAAACCACATCAGGAGACCACTTTTGAGGTCTGTCAAAAATAGAAGAAATTGCATTTTTGGGTGTAATTACCTTTCAATACAAGTGCGCACCAGCAAGAGAATGTGGTTTGGTTCGCAAGGTTTCTGTAGCGCTCATGTGACTGCAGCATTTTCGAAACAAATGGCCACTGGATTTATACAAATAATCATTACATAATTCTGCCAGGAAGGCATAGGATACTAGTTAACATTTAAATTAGTTTTTTTGGGAAAGCCTTTCCATCTCTACCAGGGTTATCATTAGAATCTTCACTAACGGCTACACAAAGAGTAGAGATACGCATGCAGACGGGCATTCCTGTGGCATCTCAGAAATTTGCAGGAAAAAACAAAAATCACTAATGTATTTTGTTTATGTCTTTAGTTGTAATTTAGTTGACTTCTTGCCAAGTTCAAGTCAAGTTTTTTTATTTTTTTTATATTGTTGAAATCCGTTTGCATTCTCTGCAACACTGATTTTAAATGGGCACTATATAGAGTACCAGTCAAAAGTTGACACACCTACTCATTCAAGGGTTTTTTCTTCTTTATTTTTACTATTTTCTACTTTGTAGAGTAATAGAAGACATCAAAACTATGAAATAACATATGGAATCATGTGAGAAAGTAGCCATCATTCTTGAAAGTAACCACCCTTTGCCTTGACAGCTTTGCACACGCTTGGCATTCTCTCAACCAGCTTCATGAGGGAGTAACCTGGAACGCAATTCAATTAACAGGTGTGCCATGTTAAAAGTTAATTTGTGGAATTTATTTCCTTCTTAATGCATTTGAGCCAACAAGTTGTGTTGTGACAAGGTGGGGAGGTATACAGAACATAGCCCTATTTGGTAAAAGACCAAGTCCATATTATGGCAAGAACAGCTCAAATAAGCAAAGAGAAACGACAGCATCATTACTTTAAGACATGAAGGTCAGTCAATTAGGGGGAAAAAAATCAAGAACTTTTAAAGTTTCTTCAAGTGCAGTTCCAAAAACAATCAAGCGCTATGATGAAACTGGCTCTCATGAGGACCGCTGCAGAGGACAAGTTCCTTAAAGTTAACCGCACCTCAGAATGCAGCCCAAATGAATGCTTCAGAGTTCAAGAAGGCATCTCAACATCAACTGTTCAGGGGAGAATCTGTCCCTTGGTCTGATGAGTCCTTAATTTGAGATTTTTGTTTCCAACCGCTGTGCCTTTGTAGGTGAATGGATGACTTGGTCAGGTTAGTTTTACCCTACTGATGATGGGTTGTTGCAGTATTAATAGTAAGGTAAGACTACCACATCGACATCATACATGAGTTTATGTGTGGTTCCCACCGTGAAGCATGGAGGTGGTGGTGTGATAGTGCTTTGCTGGTGACACTGTCAGTGATTTATTTAGAATTCAAGGCACACTTAACAAGCATGGCTACCACAGCATTCTGCAGCGATATGCCATCCCATCTGGTTTGCGTTTAGTGGGACTATAATTTGTTTTTCAACAGGACAATGACCCAAAACACACCTCTAGACTGTGTAAGGGAAATTTGACCAAGGAGAGTGGAGTGTTGCATCAGATGACCTGGCCTCCACCATCACCAGACCTCAAACCAATTGAGATGGGTTGGGATGAGTTGGACCGCAGAGTAAAGGAAAAGCAGCCAACAAGTGCTCAGCATATATGGGAACTCCTTCAAGACTGTTGGAAAAGCATTCCAGGTGAAGCTGGTTGAGAGAATGCCAAGAGTGCTCAAAGCTGTCAAGACAAAGGGTGGCTACTGAAGAATCTCAAATATAAAATATATTTTGATTTATTTTAACACTTTGTTACTACATGATTCCATTCGTGTCATTTCATAGTTTGGACGTCTTCACTATGATTCTACAATGTAGAAATAAAGAAAAATCCTTGAATGAGTAAGTGTCCCCCAACTTTTGACTGGTACTGTATATCTGCCGTTGATATGGCAATGTAGGAGGATAGAGTACTTTAGAGCAGCCAGGAGCGTGTCTTTGGTAATGGGACGAAGGGCACTCTTTGAAAACAAGAGAAGAACAAGCAAAACAAGCAAAACGCAGGTACAAGCAAAATGCAGGTACAGTAATGCATGTGAATAATGAAAACACATTAGGGGGGAAAAGAACGAAAATATTTCAACGCACGCTCAGTAGACCCTTTAAAAACCCTTTATTCATAGGCTACTTTTGGCTGATGACCAGGATAAAAAGACGCACCTATGTGATGCTGCTAAACCAGCCTTGATTAAGGGGAGGGTAGGCCGTGATTGGTTTTTAAATCAATATAAATGAAAATGGGGGGAAAGCAATCGTTTATCAATATTCAAAAAAGGCACTCGTACATCTGAGCAATCTTTTTTTTACAGGTCATGGTTGAACAAGATGAAGGAAAACGGAAATCGCACACTGCTCTTGATAGTATGTCTGATCTTTAATAAGCTTACGTTTCGGCCTTTATCCAGCTCTGACGAAGGCCGTGAGGCTGATACGTAAGCTTATTAAAGATCAGTGATACTATCAAGAGCAGCGTAATGTTTATCAATATGAAATTCACTGGCCCAAAAGGCACAGCTCTCCTTCCATGGGAACTGTGCATCATGGTTAGATAGGCTGCACTTCCTCACTCAAAATCCATGTCATTATCAACTGCGTTACCGTTAAGACCTGTTTTTTTGTGGCTCTTAAAACAGTCACATTCGCATAGCATGAAATTGTCACTTTTGCCCTCGTTTTTAAGGACACACGTCAAATATTGTCACCCCTCCCACCTCACAATAGCAGACAATTAGCATATGCTCTTTGGCAGGGTATTTTTTTATGAACAACAGAGCCTATAAGAACAAAACTATCATTTAACTGCATCTGTAACTTCTGGCCATGTCCTTGGCTGACAACAATTGAGCTGACAAACTTAGTCTCCTAAGCAGGTAGTGTTAACAACTAGAAAATTGTCAACTCTGCATTTCTCTGTCAAAGTGCACAATTTCAGAAAACCCTCAAGTTTGCCGTGGGGGCAGCTCTCCAAAAGACAAACTACAAGTGTACCTTTGGATTCCGATATCACTATGAGGAAAGCGTCACTGTAGCTTTAACAGACTGGTAGTAGAGCACTGCCTCTTAGCCACGCAGTGTGCAGGATAACATGGCATAATGGACCTAGCCACAGACCAGCCTAACGCAAATTCATTTGGGGGCAGCTCTGCAACTTTTATAGATGAAACAGAAATGCTGCGGTGTATATTGAATTGCTTCATAAACCATTCCCTTCAAAAGGTCTAATGGGCTGCAGGCCGAGTTGCCCAAGGCCCTTGCACTCTGCCCCATCCCTGGTCGGGAACAACCTGTCACATCACTTGACAGGAGTGCTATTGGACAGTTGCTGAATCCCAAAATCAACCCCTAACCCCTGGTTACTCCTGCAGAAATAATCATAGATGTTGTCATTACTGCACCTTGACTTCTAAATAAGCTAGGTTGAGTTTAACATATTGCTAATACTAACTATGAGAGAAACACAACAGAATAGTGGCCGAGTGCCTCTGACCAGAATATCGTCCGCCAAATTCTGTTCATTTTCCAACAAATCCTACATGCAGGGGATTGGGGACTAGAGGTAGATTTGAAATCAGTGTGTGATACTGCTATACTAAAACCCTGTCAATAATCATCTGCATGACTGTTGTTAAAGATATTTAAGGAACACCATTACATTAAATCACTTTAAATTAGATAAACAATTTCGACAAGTAGGCTTGGGCTGTATACCGGGATATTTGGAAATAGCCACGGGAAGGTCTTTTTTAAATAAATTGCAATATTTGTAGATACTTTAAGTAAATACCTGCAGTCAATTTAGACTGCAGGTATAAGTTTAGAGATAAAGTTCATTGCGTTCTTCATATCACCTGTCACAATAACTTCATAACGAAAAATCATTGGTAGTCCCAGTCACGTGGTGTTTGTTAACAAGCACACAACGACAAGATCGGAGCCTTGTGAGTCACACACTGTTGTGCAGCACTCACCAGGTGATCGAGTTAGAATATGGAATTCACAACTAAACGTTTGCCAGCTAGATATCTTATACCTATTAAGTTAACTGTCAAAAATGTACTAACTGCTCTACGGTTTGCTAATTTAGTAGCCAGATGGCGATCTAGCTAAGTGGTTAGCTTCTTCCAAAATCAAGCTTATTTTGGTAACAGCAAAGAATCCCATCCTGGATCAAGAGCCTTGCTGTCTAATATACTGCTCAAAAACATAAAGGGAACACTTAAACAACACAATGTAACTCCAAGTCAATCACACTTCTGTGAAATCAAACTGTCCACTTAGGAAGCAACACTGATTGACAAATTTCACATGCTGTTGTGCAAATGGAATAGACAACAGGTGGAAATTATAGGCAATTAGCAAGACACCCCCAATAAAGGAGTGGTTCTGCAGGTGGTGACTACAGACCACTTCTCAGTTCCTATGCTTCCTGGCTGATGTTTTGGTCACTTTTGAATGCTAGCGGTCCTTTCACTCTAGTGGTAGCATGAAACGGAGTCTACAACCCACACAAGTGGCTCAGGTAGTGCAGCTCATCCAGGATGGTACATCAATGCGAACTGTGGCAAGAAGGTTTGCTGTGTCTGTCAGCGTAGCGTCCAGAGCATGGAGGCGCTACCAGGACAGGCCAGTACATCAGGAGACGTGGAGGAGGCCGTAGGAGGGCAACAACCCAGCAGCAGGACCGCTACCTCCGCCTTTGTGCAAGGAGGAGCAGGAGGAGCACTGCCAGACCCCTGCAAAATGACCTCCAGCAGGCCACAAATGTGCATGTGTCTGCTCAAACGGTCAGAAACAGACTCCATGAGGGTGGTATGAGGGCCCGACATCCACAGGTGGGGGTTGTGCTCACAGCCCAACACCGTGCAGGACATTTGGCATTTGCCAGAGAACACCAAGATTGGCAAATTTGCCACTGGCGCCCTGTGCTCTTCACAGATGAAAACAGGTTCACACTGAGCACGTGACAGACGTGACAGTCTGGAGACGCCATGGAGAACGTTCTGCTGCCTGCAACATCCTCCAGCATGACCGGTTTGGCGTGGGTCAGTCATGGTGTGGGGTGGCATTTCTTTGGGGGGCCGCACAGCCCTCCATGTGCTCGCCAGAGGTAGCCTGACTGCCATTAGGTACCGAGATGAGATCCTCAGACCCCTTGTGAGACCATATGCTGGTGCGGTTGGCCCTGGGTTTCTCCTAATGCAAGACAATGCTAGACCTCATGTGGCTGGAGTGTGTCAGCAGTTCCTGCAAGAGGAAGGCATTGATGCTATGGACTGGCCCGCCCGTTCCCTAGACCTGAATCCAATTGAGCACATCTGGGACATCATGCCTCGCTCCATCCACCAACGCCACGTTGCACCACAGACTGTCCAGGAGTTGGAGGATGCTTTAGTCCAGGTCTGGGAGGAGATCCCTCAGGAGACCATCCGCCACCTCATCAGGAGCATGCCCAGGTGTTGTAGGGAGGTCATACAGGCACGTGAAGGCCACACACACACTACTGAGCCTCATTTGGACTTGTTTTAAGGACATTACATCAAAGTTGGATCAGCCTGTAGTGTGGTTTTCCACTTTAATTTTGAGTGCGACTCCAAATCCAGACCTCCATGGGTTGATAAATTTGATTTCCATTGATAATGTGTGATTTTGTTGTCAGCACATTCAACTATGTAAAGAAAAAACATATTTAATAAGAATATTTCATTCATTCAGATCTAGGATGTGTTATTTTAGTGTTCCCTTTATTTTTTTGAGCAATGTATTTGTTTTGTACATGATGCAAACTGTGTGTAACATGTTTTATTTACTTGTATAACTTAATGATCTGGGCTATCTGTCCTGCAAATACTTGGGTCAGAGGATGGATAAAATGTACGCAAAGTGCTTGTTAGTAGTTAGTTAACATTCTCCATTGGATGTGTACTTGTTAGCATTGCTAAGCTTTGGATTAGAGGATTAATGGGGTTTGAAAATAGCGCCCCTTGTATTCAGTGCCGGTATTAACAAATATCCTGGTATGGAGCAAGGTCAGTATGAAGGTATGACAATCTGGATACCGCCTAAGCCTATCTACAAGAGAAGACAAAGGAGAACATGGGAGGTCAATACATACTCATTCTTCTCCAGGACAACAACGTGCTCTTTTCCCATGGCACTGATGATATAGGACACCTGTAAAAGCAAAGACAACTAGAGTCATTTCAATGCTGGATTTGGATGGACAAACAAAGGGGAGTGGCAGGGTAACTCAGTCATTGGGTGCATTCATTAGTGCACACCGTAGCAAAACATTTTGCAATGAGAAACACGCTGCAACAAAAACAAGCATTTCTTATCGAAAACGTTCAGGCTAGTACCTCCCTGTTTCAGGCAGTTTGCTTTCAATTGGTTCCTAGTGAATGTACCCAGTACTTAGGTGTGTAACCAACAGACCCCAGAGGAATGAAAGCAAGCAAGTAGTACTTGGATGCCTGTCGATGTATAAACATGGGCTATATGACTCACCAATCAAGGCAAACCAAATAAAAGCAAGACCAAAGCTATTTGTAGATGTCTTCAAGATACTGTCATTGAAGCTGAGAAAATAGAAGGCAGCCAGTCAGTCAGTGCCCTCGGTCTGGAGTCAGAATTTCTTAATAGGTTAAATGCTGTCTAGCCTGAAAGGACATTGACAGTGCCTCTGAGGCACTGTGTGTTGTGAAACCCTGTGAAGAGACTAATTTTGACACAGTTATTCCAGTGAATCAGAATCGTCTCTTGGTTACAGATTAATCACTTTCATCGAGGCGCAAACCCTCGAGATGCATTTGAAGGCCGAAAACAGTAAACACTGGTCATCTTGAATGCTCCACCAACAATTTAGTAGTTCTTGTTTTTTTGAAACAGTGTTTTGGTCAATAGACCTTCATCAGGGTTTACAGAGGCTGCGTCCCAAATGGCACCCCATCCCCATTCCCTACATAGTGCACTACTTTAGACCAGGACCCATAGGGCTCCGGTGAAAAGTAGTGTACTATATAGGGAATAGGGTGTAATTTGGGAAGCAGCCTCAGAGGCATGACAGATGGTTGAACTGTGTAATTGTGCCACTAGTCTCTGACCTTTCAATCATGACATTAGGAGGCTGCAGAGAGGAAGACCAGTTGTAACTGGAGGCAGATTAGTTAGTTTAGTTCTGCTGATGCCAGTCAGTCAGTGCAAGCGTGTGTGCTTGTCTGAGTGAATGAGTGAGTGAATTAGTGACAAAAACATATCTTTCCTTGTTGACAGAGGTAGATGAGGTTGGGGTAGGGCAGGGAGATAAGGCCAAAATACAGTATGGTATTTTTCAAATATGATGGTATTTTATGTTTTTGATTAATAAAAGCTCTAAATTTGCTTTATGAGTAGTGCGTGACCCTACAGTGGCAACATATTCTAAATGATTTCAAAATGGGTCTTTCTCCATTCGGATTGTTTTATACTGTTCAATTCAACTTCAATCTAAAATAATTTCCTGCATTTCCATCAATTTCTGCACTCACTTGAAACCATTTCCACACTGCCACGATATGGGCAAAAATACTAGGCCTTAGTTTTAAACAAATGTTGCAATTGCGATTTAGATCAAAACACTTGGGTGAACTTATGTAATCATGGAAATATGTTTATTTTAATTCTATAGTTAAAATATAAATAATGGTGGGCACTTTGATTAGTGTTGTTTGACATGACAACAAATGAAAATACCATGGGCGAGTTATTGTGACAGGGTAGGCTCCAAAGTGATGTTCAGTGTTTCCTAGGGGACCCTATAAATATTTGGCCAAATTAAATCTTTATTTACATAGCCAACATATTCATGCTTCGCCTATTCCTCTTTGATTTAGAAGATACTGTTGCACAAACAACATGCTGATTTAAGCCTCCACCAGTACTGGTATCAGGCTGTATTAGCTAGTTACGTTTGCTCTGACACAGTACTTTTATTAGCTAGTTAGCTAACTAGCGATTAGCATTAGTGGCTAACATGATTTAGCTTAACTTGCTAAGAAAATACAAACTTGTTGTTTGCAGGAGTAAGAAACACAATCTAATATTGTAATTATAGAACGCTTATGGATTTATATTGTCATCGACATTGTTGCATTGACCATGCAGAATGAAATAATGTGTCTCGTGGTCAAGCAACAACAAATGCACTCCTTGAGTGACTAGATCTCTGTGTGTGTGTGTGTGTGTGTGTGTGTGTGTGTGTGTGTGTGTGTGTGTGTGAGAGAGGACTCAAGTAGTGGAGTAACCTCTAACAATGGACGTTACACACAGCGTATCACATTTAACAAACCAAACATTAAAATACCGTTATAGAAGGTGAAGTAAAAACCCAAACCGGTCTGTGCATAAATACCAGTATATAGTAAAATACAGTATACTGCCCAGCCCTAGGTTGGGTGTAGGGGACCAATAAAGACAGGGCCAGGTCTGCAGCTGTCAACTTGATTCACTGGCCTTGTATTTACTTGGAAGACCGTCATTGTAAAAACAAAATCTTAACTGACTCGCCAGGTTAAATAAAAAAAATATATACATTTTTTAAAATACTCTAGAAAACAGGAGAAAAGCCCTTGTTTGTTTGTGCCATATAGCAGGTGTGACATGAGGTGGAGGCTAACCACAGGTGTTGGTGCTTTTTCAGACTCCTCCTACCCCCCCATAGTGTGTAGGCATCTGTTTCTCACAGATGGTTCCTGTGAAAAATCCGCAGCACGGCTGGTTGGAGAAGTTTTGGCATAGGCTAGAGGTGCTCTGGACAGGTGTTCTAAATGCTGTCAATTCCATGTCAATTCCATTGCTTCAGCCATTTTGAGGCTGACTGACATTCCCCTAGCACTGTCTAGCACTCCCCCCCCCCCCCCCCCAGTGCCTTCTAGTCCCAGGATAACTGAGGCCAACACCCATCCATCCATCCACACACCACAGCCAAAAACTGATATTCACCCTCTCATCTTCAACCACCCAGGGTTTATGACTGCAATGCCTTGAGTTAGCAAATTCACCATATTTTAAAGAGTGGGAAGAGATAGACAAGATGACAGAGAGGGTAGAGAGAGAATGTGTCACAAGGCAGTAGGCCAGGTTCGAACTCATGCCGACCACTAGAGGCTAGACCATCCAAGCCATGCAAATTAATAAACTCCAGTCACTTATGTAAGGGTGCACATACACTACATTTTAGTCATTTTTAAGAGTGACTTACAGGAGGAACTAGGATTGAGAAACTAGGGTTAAGTGCCTTGCTCAAGGGCAGAGATTTTTCCCCTAGTAGGCTCGGCGATTCAAAGTCCAAGGTCCACAAAGAAATGAGAGCTCTTTTGTCTGAACACACCCTCAAAACGTTCACACTCCTTCATATGGAATTCTCACATTTCACCCACTCCTCAAAGTCTCTACGAAAGGGGGGGGAGGGGGGGGCTGTCTGTTTGGAAGGCAACATGCTCCAACACGCTATCCAGGAAGGAAAAGCAGCTAATACACAACCATAGTAAAAACTCTGGTTCATCCACTGTCTTGAGAGTCTAGAACATAAAACCAGCGACTCCCAGAATTCGAAGATGTGACATCACAGACAATCTACAAACAAAATGTGGAGGATGGCTTTTCAGAGTACAAATACTGTAGAGTTATTTCTTATTCAGAGTTTGAGGTCAGAGTGAATAGGAAGTGGCAGTGGGCTACCTAGAAATATTACCACGCTGACATTTCCTGCCAGAGTTGTTAGAGAGCTGGAGAGGGAGAGACAGGGATCCCAAAACAGGGAGGGAAGTCAGGAGGAAACTAACTCACTATCAGCACCACACACACTGATAAACGCTGACAGCAAGGACTGAACAGCAGCAACAATGCTTTCTCTCTGTATGTATTGCCGTGGTTTACCTGGTTAGAATCTGAACTATCCATGTCTCTCCTCTGCTTCCCAAAGCGCTTGGGTATGGTGACTTCATATGAGGAGAACTGCGAGGTCTGATGCGATGCTGACCCTACAAGAGGAATAACACCATTATGACTGTTATATTGTGCATAGTATTGCAATAGATCATCAACAGACAGTTACATTAGTAATTTCAGAGGACCATAACAGTAGTCAAGGAGCAGTGTGGTATCAAAGCAGTCATACCTTAGAAATACCACTACATTGCCAATGTGAGAAATATTTTTCAGTCTACGCTACTGTATATGGTCATGTTTATAGCAAATCATTTATATTCATTCAACTGCTACGTGACCTACTGAGGCTTTGTGAGTGAGAGGGAGAGACCACTGTTTCACTGGAGGCTTGAGGTCAGGGCAAAGAGCAGGGGAAAATACAGGCATCTTCCATCCCCCTCACAGTCAGGAAAACTGCTCTCTGAAGATATGAGATAGAAGTGCTGATGATGCTAACCCCACAGTCTCTCCGGCTGCCCGACGTCAAGCATACGTTTGGGCCTGGTTGCCAACACTGCGCTGGCTCACAGCCTGGCCCCTCCTGTGTGAGTGTCCTTCCCAAACACAAAAGGACAACTGACTCTTTTACTTCTTCTCACCTGAGCTGCCTTGTGGGGTGGCCTATAGAGAATGAGTCGTAGAACAAATAGTACTATAAATATTTGCTCAAACTTAACATCTAGCAAATTTATTAATTATTCTTTGAGTCGAAAAACAACAGATTATATAGTAGGCGTCGACCATGTCTGGTTTGGGGAAAATATTGGTAGATCGTCATCTTAGTTCGGGATGAGAGCAATCCTACACGGAGATACATTTTGTGAGAGATGGACAACAAACAATTACAATCTCTTCAAACAGTGGCCAAATCATTTTTGTTGTAGAGATTAGCAAGAAAATAGGCATTCTTTCGTTTATTCTGTCACCTGGCTTGTGGGGGTCATTGGTGTTTCCTGAAAGGCTAAATGGAAGGAAAATGCCACACAATCCCATAGGGCTACATAATGTACAGTAGAGTCCCAACACTCCGTTCAAGGAAAGGCTAAACTCACTGACAGGGAAAGATGTTTGTAATTAAACAGTGACGCATATAAGCAGCTGAGCCCCTAGGACATGTTGCTCAGTTTACAAAAAATACTGGTGGATAACAAACATGTGCATAGGGCCTACAAACATGAAATAGGGACTATTATCTGACATATCCTATTAGTTAATGTTAGGCCTAGATGCTGTTTTCCAAACTCTCCAGGTTATATGACAACATAAAAGACAGTGGGTTGTGTGTGAACAGCAGACAGGAATATGATGAGCCTGGTCAACAATAACATCACTGTCTCTTTGGTTCTTTTGTCTAGTAAAGGCCAATGGGTGTGTGGAGATGTAACTGTGTAGTGAAACTCCGCCTGTCACACTTTCCATGGAGTGTCACCTCGTTGCTTCAACCCACACGAAGCAACGGGCCAAGGTTCCGGTCTAGGATCACGGTTTTGACTGCTCCTACAGTCTTGCGTCGGTACTGCACTTTAACTGATGCTCAGTCTAGAAAAACCATTTCCATAGATGGCCACATAGTTTGACTTCCCCATCTTAATAGAAATGTTCTTATGTATATTTTGTGCACAAAGGTGATGACTAGATTTATTCCCCATCACTCACAGCCAAATATATTAACATTTGATAATCAGCCCCAGGCTGTGTCACAACCAGCAGTGATCGGGAGTCCCATAGGCCCAGCGTCGTCCAGGTTAGGGTAGGGTTTGGTCATCAATGTAAATAAGAAAGTTAACTGGCTTGACTAGTTAAATAAAATAAAAAGTTAATGTCTGCCATGTTTTTGGACAACGGAATGTTATCACTGTTCACGCTGCTCCCTGTGCACATTGAGTGCTAGTGCATGTGAAGTTGTTTATATGCAACCCGGATATAGCCGGTCCCTGAATCGGCATACGCAATCGAGAGTAGACTACGTTGAAAACAATCTCCAGTTCTTTATACCTCAGTGGGTTGGAGGGGATGGTGAGGTCTGTGTTGACGAGTAAAAATGGCAACCTTGTCACATCCTGTTGGAGTGTACATCTGTGCTGGATTTTGGAACAATCTACATCTCAATTACTCAACATCCTTACAGGTTTTGAAACGATCAAGTTGCCCAGACTGGTCTACTATGGTTGCATCTTGGACAACAAAAAAACTAAACAACCAAGGTCGATGTAACATACAGTAAGGGCTTTGTCCCTGCTCAACAAACACACACTTACATAACCACAACATGCCATTAGGCTTGGTTTATTTGTCACAGAAAGGGGACCTTCACCATTAAATTAATTTTCCTGGCTACGGCCAAACTCTACACCACACCCATGAACGTTAGTTTCTTCTCCACAATGAGTATTGATCTAGGTACCTCCGACACTTCAAATGTGAACACTTTGGGGCCATCTGGTTGGTTCAGAAACCAATGGGTTAGGCCAGAACACGTGGGTAAAGCGATGGTTTGAAAATTTGTCATTGGCTTTGATACTCTGATTGGTTAGACAATCCAATCGCTGATTACTTTTTTTTTTTATACATCACCCCTCGTCACCACATACAACTTCAATGATGGCAGTCTAACACAGAACCCAAACTGGCTGCGCGGTGCGCCATCGTCCATAAATGTATTTTGTCCCCCCACACCAAACGCGATCATGACACGCAGATTAAAATATCAAAACAAACTCAACCAATTATATTAATTTGGAGACAGGTCGAAAAGGATTAAACATTTATGGCAATTTAGCTAGTTAGTTTGCACATGCTAGCTAATTTGTCCATTTTAGCTAGCTTGCTTTTGCTAGGTAATTTGTCCTGGGATATAAACATTGAGTTGTTATTTTACTTGAAATGCACAAGGTCCTCTACTCAGACAATTAATCCACACATAAAACGGCCAACTGAATCGTTTCTCGTCATCTCTCTTCCTTCCAGGCCTTGACTTTTGACTTTATATTGCGATTGGCAACTTCCATAAATTAGGTGCATTACCGCCACTGACCTTGTTCGTCTTTCAGTCACCCACGTGACTATAACCAGTGAGGAGATGGGAGAGGCAGGACTTGCAGAGCGATCTGCGTAAGAAATAGAACTGATTCTATTTAAGCCCTTGGCAACGCAGACGCTGGTTGGCGCGCATGAGCAGTGTGGGTGCAAAAATTTTATGATATAGATTTCTACATTTATTTTGCAAAGTGACGCGAGCAATGTAGTCAGCCTGTAAGTCTAAAGTATGTAGCGAACGACAGAGCAGCGGAAGAATAAAGTGTGAGCCGTCAAGCTATAAATGAATGCCTTGCATCTAGGAAATTAACAACTGTATGGTAGGCCGATTAGCTCTCTATATCATCACAAACACTGACCCTACACACCTCCAGTCCCTGCTCACTCCGGTGCCCATGCCATCTGTCCATCCAATGATATTATCTGATTTGATTGATACTTTTAGGAAACACTGTCGCAGGAAAAACTAATAGCTGAAAACTCCCATGACCCACCACCACTTCCTGTTGAGGATGCATCCCAAATGGCACCCCACTCCCTTTAAAGTACAATACTTTTGACCAGAGCTCTCTGGACCCTGGTCAAAAGTAGCACACTATAGGGAAGAGGGCCATTTGGAACACGTCTCAATGGGCATAGTCGTGTCTGGCTTTGAAGCAAAAGTGGCATTAAGTCCGCAACAAATGAAATAGGCACATTTAGGATAATATTGAGACGGATAATATTGAGACGGAATATAATATTGAGACGGATGTAGGCTAGACAGAAGATCCGATCCGCTTGCTTACAGCTGCACTAGGTTCAGACAGGCCTCCTGTTTAGATTAAGACACTGCGGAGCTGGCACTAGACATGGGACAATTCAGGTATATTTTCTGAGCCATTATCCCCCAGAGAAGATTGAACGACGGCAGTTCTGGAAAAACAAGCACTTTGTCATCATGCTAAGTAGCAGAATCCACAGCAGCCATTTTTGGAATGGCACTAGAACATAGCGTTGAACAACAAAAGGATAGTCAGCCAATCAAAGACATTTTATTTTGACATTTCCACAGATGTAGTCCGCATGGAGCCTGATTGGCTGACTATACTTTGTAGATCAACCCAATGTTTTAGTGCAGGGGTCTTAAACATTAGCCAAAAAAAATCCATGTCTTTTATCATCAGGTGAATGATGATAGCAAGGAGAAGTAATCAACATATTAAAATGAATAGATTTGGTAGACAGTGTTGGGGAAGCTACTGTAAAAATATAGTTTAACAAGCTACAAATTACTTCACACTGGAAGAAGTTAAGCTACACTTAAGAAAATATACTTTAAAAGTTTTTGAAAAAGTAGTTCACTACATCTAAACTGTTTTGTGATAAATTCTTAAATCTAAAACTGAAATATCAAAGACTATAAATTGCAATAACAGATCACACTGGAATAAGATGTTAAAATAATGTGTAATTAAGCCTATTAAAACACAAACTGTTCCAAGTGACAATTAAGCAGGGCTGAAGCAGTTTAAACAAAGGTTAGCCATGTGTTTGCAAAAATGTATGTCCAAGTCAAGAAAGCGTACCAGCAGCACTTGCCACACTGGTAGCCTATTCGCAGGTGCTTTTTCAAAGCCTTTGTCAGTCACTCCAGTGAGTAATTGACTCCAATGAATAATTTGCTCAACATTATGGCAGAGAAGATATTCCCTTTTCTACTGTAGGTATGGAATTCAAAATGTTTTAATTCAGTTGTTGATAGCAATATTCATTAAAAAAAACACATTTTCTTGTGAACCCCTAGCCCCCGGTTAAATACCCCTGTTCTAGGGCCATTACAAAATGACTGCTGTGGCATCTGCTACTTAGCATGAGGACGAAAAGTAGGGTTGGGAGATATGGCCTGAAAATCCTCAACATTTCTTCCAACTTACGGGCAAATCACAATATATTTAGAGTACCAGTCATTCAATTGTTTCTTTATTTTTTACCATTTTCTACATTGTAGAATAATAGTGAAGACATCAAAACTATGACAAACACATACGGAATCATGTAGTAACAAAAAAAAAAAAAGTTAACCAAATCAAAATATATTTTAAACTCTTCAAAGGAGTCACCCTTTGCACACTCTGTTATTTCATAGTTATGTCTTCACTATCATTCTACAATGTAGAAAATAGTAAAAATAAAGAACACATACAAGGATTTAAAACTTTTGACCAGCAGAGTGTGTATATAGAACCAGCATAGATTTAAGTATGAATTGGATTGAGCAATAAAAGCCCCACCTTTATTCCGTAGGCTTGGATCTGCACTGTGCAGCTGTTGCAAGAGCACATTTTTCACTGGCTGTCCACTGTTTTCAAAAACAAAGATTGATAGGCAGCTTAAACTTCTTGAATTCAACCCATTATTGGGTTCAAATACACATTGAGATTTGTGAACAGCCATCCACAACAACCACAATCCGTAAGGCGCAAATAGCTAAATGAGAGAGCAGCAGAGTGATTCACATCAATGCGCCATGTAGATATCAATATGAAGTGATATCAGTATCGCCGTAGACTACACCATTGCAGTCATCCTTACCTCAGAGTTTATTCAAGTTGGATCATCTTTGGATGCCGACAGCAGTCGCAACTTTGGAAGACATAGCTTGGACTGTAGCCTACAAAAGCCTATAACTGTTATTTTCCTGTAATCCATCAAACCCATTTGGTGCGTCATCATAGTGGTCTCTGACTTGTGGTAAGACTTTCTCAGGTGGAACAAACTTAAACTTGCACCTTTTTTCAATGCTAATTTGAATGTCATTGAGAAAACAGAATTTAAAAGTAATCCTCTAGTTTTTCAAAAGTATTTGTAATCTTATTACAATATTTTTTGCTGGTAACGTAGTTACCGTTCTTTGGAAATCCGTTACTCCCCAACCCTGATGCTCCTAACAGTACTTAGTAACGCAATGCTGTGCGCAACAAGCTGAGCATTGATTTTCCAGAATCAAGGTTCATTGATACTCTTGTTTTAGTAGTATGCTCTGCACACAATGAGTTGTGTGACATAAAAAGGTATCGTTAGAAAGGTTAACTTCCATTTTACAGTAAAATAATGTCTCAATGTGCTTCAGTGTCCATATGACCGATTATGTTAGACCAAACCTCAAATAGCAAGTTGAAACAGCTTGTCAGAGAGGAAGAATTCCTCTCATCATTGTTGTTGTGAGTGGCAGGGACTTGGTGTGTGCGTGTAAACAGAGAGGAAGAGGCAAAGCGAGAGGTTTCACTCTCCCTAAAATCTTTCCAAAACAATCCCAATGCATTTATATGGGTTTATTTTAGACCTAAGCTTGTCGCCTGCCTTAGGGACAACAATTCCCATTGTTAGGGCGGAGACATATGCATCTCATCATTATATACAGATACCTCGTGTAAATGGGAAGGTACACACAGCACAGAATGAGTGAAGGAGATAAGACATCACGAGTGGGAAAAAATCAAACTATAACAGCGTTAATTCTTGCAACACAGGCATTTGGAATACCATGAAAAAACAAATTCTAATTAATCTAAGTAATTCAATATAAATCGCCCAGCCCTAACAAAGAGGGAAGTACATGTTTTTACGTTTTCCGACCAATATCTGGCGCCATCTCCACTGTGTGTTAATCTAAACAGGAGGCTTGTTCAAACCTAGTGCAGCTGTAAGCAAGTGGGTTGGATATGCTGGCTAGATGTAAGTCCTTATAAAAGGTGGTAAGATGGTTAAGTGTGTACACAACCCTGTCCAGTCCAACATAGCAAGCTTGGTAATATAGGCCTAAGTGCTGACAGTAGCCTACAGACTCTATTGAAAGTGGACTAATATTACACCTGACCAAGATAACTGTTGAAAATGTTCACTTGTGGGAGTTTGTTAGCTATATCAGGGGTCTTCAACCTTTTCTTTTCCAGGGACCCCCTCCCAGGCAAACCGGCAACTCAGGGACTGTATCACACTTCAGCAAAAACATTAATGTTTCCAGTCTTGTCTATACAGGTGAATGACAATGGCAAGGAGAAGTAACTAACATTTTAAAAATAATAGATTTGGTAGACAGTTGGAGAAATATATATAGTTAACCAAGCTACCAATTACTTTACACTGGAAGAAGATACGCTACACTATATATAGTTTACTTTGTTTCTTTGAAAAAGTAGTTCACTACATCCAAACTACTTTCTGATAAATTATCATATCTAAATCTAAAATAAATTACATTGACTATGAATTGCAATAACAGATCACTCTGGTGTCAGGTGTTAACAGAATGTGTAATTAAGCCTATTAAAATACAAACATGGTTTCAAGTAACAATTAGGCAGGTCTGAAACCCAAAAATAAAAAGGAAATTGTCTACTCACCCAGATCTTATTTTATCAAAACAAATAGCATGCAGTTCCAGTATTTAGCTACACCAATACAACATAAAATGTATTAACTACTGAAAACAATTGCAAGATTTGAATTTAGTTCAACTAACACCAAGCTACTGCAAAGTGTAGTTATATTACAAGTTGAACTACATGCAGTTTAGTACTACAACACCGGTAGACAGTTTATTTTGACCTCCCCCATAATTGGAATTGGAAGTGTAAACTAACATATCTTTCTAACTAATAGACTAACTCAAAACACATTTTCACTGAGAGCAGCTGTTTAAACAAAGGTTACCCATGTGTTGCCAAAAATGTATGTCCAAGTCAAGAAAGCTTACCAGCAGCACTTGCCACACTGGTAGCCTATTCACAGGTGCTTTGTCAAAGCCTATGTCAGATACTCCAGTGAGTAATTGGCTCAAATGAGGATAATTTGCCCAATATTAAGAGTTGATAAATAAAGTTGACATTATTAGAAAGATATTATCCTATTTTCTACTGTATGTATGCAATTCAAAATAGTTTTTTTCTGTTATTGCTAGCGATATTCATAAAAACATTCAAATAAAATATTTTTTGCGGACCCCCAGTTGAATACCCATGAGCGATATGATTGGGTTTATGAGGTTTCAAAGCTTTTGATAGCCTTGGGCTACTATAATTGTACCAATGACACATGGCAATACTCATAAGGCCTTGGTGGTTAATTAAGGTGTTACTAATATAAAACAGCAGTGTAGTTTAAAATAACTTGATTCCACTAATTAGGGACTTTTCTTTTAAAGGTGAAACACCAATTCCACTATTGTTGCTCACGCTAATGTTGTAACCAACAACACACTGGTCAAATAATGACGTCTAGGAAGTAGAAAGCTCATGGTAGCGTAGTTAGCACTTCTATTACTAGACTGGGCCAACTACTTCCATTACTAGACTGGGCCGTGTATCTGTCTGGATTGAGAAAACATTCAAAGCACGTGCAGGGATGTAGTTCAATTGTGTGCAACTGCAGCCCGCAATTCGGGGTGCTCCTGCATGTGGGCATTTATGAATCTGCAGGAACACCCCCTCGCGCATCCCATTGGTTCCTTCATAAACTCTCCGCCTCGTGCACAACATCTTCATGCTGGTGTGACACTTTTGAATGTGGATCGAAAGGGAAATAAAAATAACATTCACCACCGTGTAACGGAGTCCTCTTTGCTAGCGATACCGATAGACAGAGTCCTTCGCTCCCGCTTTCACAGGACTAATGGAAAACAGTGCCCGAAAGGCGGAGACGAAGGTCACCCTCTTCCGGTCGCCCCCTGCCTCTCGCTAGTACAGCAGGCAGGGGCAGGAGCGACACTGTGTGCTAGCTTACTAGGTAACTAGCACACGGTGTCTCCCCCGCTTACCGCTAGCTACGCAGGTATACAGGAGGCACGGGCGACACGTGAGCTAGCTAACAGTACTAGCAGACAATGTCACCCTCGCCCCCACCTGCTGTGTACCAGTGTCCTCCTTGGGAGTAGTTGGCTAAGTTAGCACAATATCTTTCGCTAGACAGTATGTAGTAGATATAGGTAGTTACCGTCTTGTCCCCCCTCCCCCTCTTCTGAGGTGTATCAGCGGTTGGCATCCAACATTATGCTAATGGTGCATTAGCGTCATCTACTGTAGTGGACCGTCCATGTACTGGTGTCATAGCTTAACAAGTTACCAATATTAGTATAAAGAGGGGTTCCTACAGATGCAGGAACGCCCCTAATAGCGGGCTGCAGTTGCACCCTTCTCATATAGTTAGCCAAATTCTAGAATCCCTCTTGCTACATAGTAGCGGTCGTTACCACATTAACAAAGTAATAAACCACGACTTAAAATTATGACCCAAAAGCAACATTTTATATATACATTTTTACGATAGACAATTTGGACTTTGTGACTGGAAACCTAGAATATCCGAGAAGGAAAGCCGCTCGGGCTATGTTGTAGCCGTTGCTCGCTATAATGTAACGTTCACTCACCCTCGCTGCAGTCGCCAAGCCCATTGAGTAAAGCGATGACACAAATTGCTTTAAAGCACGGATGGGACAATAACGGCATACCCATGTTTATCTAATTGTCAACAAAATATTGAAGTAGGGATCTTCTTATCCAGGCGTTGCCTTCCAAGCAATTACGAAGTGCCTTCTCCACATTCTGTAAAAATCCTTTAGACAATTACCTTGCCATATCGTAACAACTATTGCTAGCTCACCAACAAGCAACTGCTTTACTGCTGCTGGCTTTGGCTCTTTTCAGACGATAGATCTAGCAGGATCGCATGATCAGTGACTATAATAGTGAACAATAATACAGATTTACTAATCTTTTTTAATCGAGTTTCGTTTTAGATCAAATGAGTCCTAATGTCATATCCAGTAAACCCGAATAGAATGGATAAAACAGCGCATGCGTGTTGATGCGTCAGACTTTGTAGTGCGGTCGTCACTAGCTGCCAGCCAGTAAGTCATATATCCCTCCCATTTATAACCCATAACGCTGATCTCAAATGAAGACCAAAAAGTATGTTTTTTCTTGAATTTTTACGATATACAATTTTGACTTTGTGGCTGTGTTATCTAGTGGAAATCCCTAAGCGTGTACCAACCAAAATAACATAGCTCGTCTGTGACAGTTGCATGCACTAAATTATGCACTCCTACGTGCATACTATAACGTTACGAAAAGCACAAATATAACTACTATTAAAGGTTTAGGTAACAGTGATCCTGGAGTGTCGCTGGCACTTGATATAACCAACCTGAAAAACCAGGTGTGCTGAATTTAGGCAATTAGAGAACTGATCAATAATCAATAAGCCCAGTTTGTCTGGTGCGTTGCTTAGTTGGAAGGAAACTGCAATACATGCGACACTCAAGGAACAGGGATGCCTACCACAGAAATATCTACGTGTTTAGTAGGATCAGTTCTTTATTGCTAGTCCCTTGAACTCAGCCAATGGCTGAGCAGAGCAGATGTCAGAGACATTTTGTGATTCTCCTGCCGGTTTCCACTAGATAACACAACCACAAAGTCTAATTGGCTACAGAAATGTACTGTTTGGTGAGGTTTAAAATCAGATTTTAAGGAGATCATTTGTAGAAATGGGCGGGGTTTAGCATAATTATGACTTGTGGCAATGTTAACTAGTGAAGTCCTTCTCTGCCTCCTTTTTTGTCTTTATTTATTAACAAACATTAACAAAACAAAAGAGGAATAGTCACATGCTAAAACGCATACATAACATTTGTCACATTGTCAGGAATCCTACACAAACAAATCATATTAAATTAATAATACTACAGGTTGATTGCCTTGTTTTTCATTTTAGTTAAAGTAGTCCCATATTGTTTAAATTCATTTACAAAGTGAATCAGACCATTTGCATTTGTGAATATGAAATGTACCCATTATTATTAGCAGTTGAAATAAATATACATCCTTATCAATATCAGAATTTCTGAAATAAATCATCAAAACAATTAAATTGTATATGTTCTGTTTTCTTTATAACAAAGTTGTGTATATCAATCCAAAAATTCTACTATAAATATAGAAATCACACAGAATCAAAATTCAGCTTGACTCTTTCCTAACAGGTTTCACAGGATACATTTTATGTAACATTTTAAATGAAACTTCCTTTACCTTGTTACTGATACCATATTTTTTAGGAATCTTCCATTCTTTAGTCAAGTGATTTTTTCTTTTTTTCTTTCATCTTTATTTAACCAGGTAGGCCAGTTGAGAACAAGTTCTCTTTTACAACTGCGACTGGCCAAGATAAAGCAAAGCAGTGCTACAAAAACAACACAGGGTTACACATGGGATAAACAAGCGTACAGTCAATAACACAATAGAAAAATCTGTATACAGTGTATGCAAATGAAGTAAGGAGGTAAGGCAATAAATAGGCCAATAGTGGCGAAGTAATTACAATTTAGCAATTTACACTGGAGTGATATATATGCAGATGAGGATGTGCAGGTAGAAATACTGGGTAGCAAAAGAGCAGAAAAACAAAATCAAATATGAGGATGAGGAAGATAGCTGGTTGGATGGGCTATTTATAGATGGGCTGTGTACAGCTGCAGCGATCGGTAAGCTGCTCTGACAGCTGACGCTGAAAGTAAGTGAGGGAGATCTAATTCTCCAACTTCAGTGATTTTTGCAATTCGTTCCTGTCATTGGCAGCAGAGAACTGGAAGGAAATGCGGCCAAAAGAGGTGTTGGCTTTGGGGATAACCAGCAAAATATACCTACTGGAGCATGTGTTACGGGTGGGTGTTGCTATGGTGACCAGTGAGCTGAGATAAGGCAGAGCTTTACCTAGCAAGGACTTATAGATGACCTGGAGCCAGTGGGTTTGGCGACGAATATGTAGCGAGGACCAGCCAACGAGTGCATACAGGTCTCAGTGGAGGGTAGTATATGGGGCTTTGGTGACAAAATGGATGGCACTGTGTTAGACTGCATCCAATTTGCTGAGTAAATTGACATCGCCGAAGTCAAGGATCAGTAGGATAGTCAGTTTTACAAGGGTATGTTTGGCAGCATGAGTGTTTCAAAATAGGAAGCCTATTCTATTTTTAACTTTGGATTGGAGATGCTTAATGTGAGTCTGGAAGGAGAGTTTCCAGTCAAGCCAGACACCTAGGTATTTAGAGTTGTCCACATATTCTAAGTTAGAACCGTCCAGAGTAGTGATGCTAGTCGGGTGGGAGGGTGCGGGCAGCAATCAGTTGAAAAGCATGCATTTCGTTTTACTAGCATTTAAGAGCAGTTGGAGGCCATGGAAGGAGTGTTGTATGACGTTGAAGCTCGTTTGGAGATTTGTTAACACAGTGTCCAAAGAAGGGCCAGATGTATACAGAATGGTGTCGTCTGCGTAGATGTGGATCAAAGAATCACCAGCAGCAAGAGCGACATCATTGATATATACGGAGAAGAGAGTTGGCCCGAGAATTGAACCCTGTGGCACCCCCATAGAGACTGCCAGAGGTCCGGACAACAGGCCCTCCGATTTGACACACTGAACTCTATCTGAGAAGTAGTTGGTGAACCAGGTGAGGCAGTCATTAGAGAAACCAAGGCTGTTGAGTCTGCCGATTAGAATACGGTGATTGACAGAGTCGAAAGCCTTGGCCAGGTCAATGAAGACTGCTGCACAGTACTGTCTTTTATCAATGGAGGTTATGATATCATTTAGGACCTTGAGTGTGGCTGAGGCACACCCGTGACCAGCTCAGAAACCAGATTGCATAGCGGAGAAGTTACGGTGGGATTCGAAATGGTCAGTGATCTGTTTGTTCACTTTGCTTTCGAAGACTTTAGAAAGGCAGGGCAGGATGGATATAGGTCTGTAACAGTTTGGGTCTAGAGTGTCACCCCCTTTGAAGAGGGGGATGACCGCAGCCGCCTTCCAATCTTCAGGAATCTCAGACGATATGAAAAAGAGGTTGACAGACTAGTAATAGGGGTTGCAACAATAGCGGCAGATAATTTTAGGAAGAGAGGGTCCAGATTGTCTGGGAATTAGTGCTGCAGGATGCAAATTTCTGTTTGAAAAAGCTTGTTTACAATGAAATATAAACCAACCTAGATAATCCTACTGCTGTGGACAATAAAACACAACCACATAACCTAGCAAGAGGATGAAAAGTAGGGTTGGGCGATATGGCCTAAAAATCATCTAAATTTTTTCTAATTTATGGGCGATTCACAATTTAGATAAACCTTTAGCCTTGGACAATAAAACCTGAAATTATAATGAAATATCTCTCAGTAACCAGAGGTTCCATTTCTTTGTTTTCTCAATTGAGTACCACAGTATAAGTTATAATACCCATAAAACCAAATGTTTTTTTTCACCATACATTTTTCCATCTGGGATTTTAGAACTACTTCATACCAGTGTTGCCAACTTAGCGACTTTGTCGCAATATTTAGCGAGTATTCAGATCCAACAAATCTAGCCACATTTTCGGGTGTTATTGTAGACTGAAGTGAAAGCACATATTTTTCTCACTCTTCTCAAAGAGCAGCGGGTGCTGCCGTGGGCCCCACCCCCATCCCAAAGCACTCACAAGCGGCTCAGTCCAACAGCAGCAGTCCCTCCCAGCTGCAGTCAGAGCAGGAGATGTTCAACCCTCCGCGTCCAGACTGCAAATGAATTGCGCATGCGGGAAGCCGCTGCTGGCTGATCCCGCCCTGGCATACATTCAGGGCGGGATGTAAATGTTAAATGTTTGTCTAAAATAATTCACTGCACAAAAACAAATCACTGCATTTGACTCACACACCCTCAGTCACTTACTCACCTTGTCCACTGTGTGTGTGGCTCTCTGTGACATAAGCTAAACATCTAGTTGGCTAGCTCATCATGTCTCAGTCTAAACTGTACACTCAAAAATACAGAAATGAGTGGGAATCAAACCCTGAATTCAACGACTGGTTGAAGCCGTTTTTGGGGATGATACACGGGCATATTACCTGTATTGTAAGGCTGATTTCTATGCCAAACCGACCGTGGACAATGTGTTTTCTGTCCAGATAAATATTGTGATACAGCATTGAAAAGACCTACCACTGACCAAATGTCTCTTTGTTTTCCAGTCCCAACCGGAGTGCATCCTCAGACCAGCCGGTGCATGGACATCCTGTTCCCAGGCCGTCATTGAAAATAAGAATTTGTTCTTAACTGACTTGCCTGGTTAAATAAAGGTAAAATAAAAATAAAAAAAATCCTGTGCCAGTGTGATCCGAGCGCGAGCGTCCAGTTGTGGAGACTACAGCACATCGAGCCTATGGATTGACAGGTCAGTAACTCATCAAGTATGATACAATATTGTGTAAAACATTGAATTTGTAAATGCATCAACATTTTTACTTTATGTCCCCTTTTCGCAATGTTTCAGACATGAGGTGTAATATGCGGAACATCAGGCTCACACCACAAGAAGCAGTGCATGAGCAACTCCACCTTCAGCAAGGAGATCTGCTGGAAGTGGTGTACTCGCTCTCTCACTCTGGGGGTAAGACATAATTTAAAAACATCACAGTTAAAGTTAACTACATTACTTCAGTTGGCTGCTTTGAGAAAAACTTGTATGTAATATAACCTATTATGGGAGCCTAGTGTGTGTGTATGAACTATGAAAACAGGTACTGACAGGAGGAGCAATATGAGTCTGGCATCCAACAACTGTGATCTGAGAAACCTGTTTAGCAGTGGAGTAACGCGCTTGGCCCTAACCACTGCTCCATATTTGCTGGCCATCAACCTTCCTCTCCTCATGGTGTGCCAGTTGGGGTTGGTGTGCTCACCAACTGTTGCCTGCCGTATAGCCTCCTGCTGCTCCACCGACAGTGCCATGCCAGCCAGGATGCTCAAAGTGGTTGTTCTGGATCCAGTTCAAGGACATATGCCATTCCAGTGAACCTGGCCAGGTGACTGTTCCGTAGCCACTGAAGATCCTCCTCCGTGGGCTCTCGGGACAAGTCTTTGTAGTCTTCGGCCGGGTACAGCTCCTCCACTGACTGCTCCTGGTTGGGCACGGTTGCCTTCCTCACCCCGCATTCCCCGTCCAATATTGTGAACTGCTGAAATATGTTGCATGGCTACACTTATGAGCTCCAGTGAGACATTTGCATGTGATAGAGAGAATCCCCTGGCCACCTGCCAAAAGGAAGGATGTTAAGTGACTTGTGCCTTTCAATGCATGACTTTGAACACCTTGAAATGCATTTAAAATCAAATCCATTTGAATTTTTCGCATGCGCCGAATACAATCTTACCGTGAAATGCTAACTTACAAGCCCTTAGCCAACAATGCAGTTAAGAAAAATAGTTAAGAAAATATTTACTAAATAAACTAAAGTAAAAAGGTAACAGTAAAATAACAATAATAACAGTACAGAGTCAATGTGCGGGGATACAGGTTAGTTGAGGTAATATGTACTATAGGTAGGGGTAAAGTGAATATGCATAGATAATAAACAGCGAGTACGGTCAAATTTTCTGAATGGTTCATATAAACAAATGATCACTTAAATTTTAAAAAATCCAACTTTATTTTATTCACTATTAAGAATAAGAAATATTGTTTAAAAAATGACCCAGAATCTCAATTCATGAGAAAGAAATGGAACAAGTCAAATCCACTAGATTCCTCAGTGTTCTAATTGATGAAAAGTTCACCTGGAAAGATCGTATTCCATTTGTCTGCAGCAAAGTGATGAAATCTGTTTGGTATATTCAGAAATATTAGTGGGTTGGTTCATCAGGCTTGCTTCCTAACTCTATACTATAGCTTAATTTACCCACATCTCCGGGCCAGTAAATATGCCTCCAACCTATGCAAATTACTCATCATACAAATTAAATTTGCAAGACTAGCCACCTCCTCTAATTACCTGGCTCCATCTGCACCTTTGTTTAAGAAACTCTATATCTGGTCTATTTACAACTTTAATGTATGCCAATGATGCACTTTCATCTACAAATACTCATACCTCCCAGAGTGTTTACCTAAACCCTGAAATGGATTCTTCCAGTTTAATTCTGAAATCCATCTATATAACACAAGACAATGTGATAACCACCCTTTCCACTGTCGCACCTCACATAGTCAATTCTCTATCAGATATAGAGGTACCATAATCTGGAATTCTTATCTTCACATTGACAAAACATAATTCCTGAGTAACTTCAAGCAAAAACTGGGGGTCAGCCTGATGAAGCAAACAACTCAGTAATCTCCTCCATATAGCCCAACTCTCACGTCCACACACACATTTAAACAAAACATGTTCCGTTTATTTTTTGGGGGTGATTGCTTATCGGTTCATTTGTACATTTATGATTAGTGGGTTTTGTTATGTGTTTTAACAAATCTTATTTATTTTTGCACTTACATACACTACCGTTCAAAAGTTCGGGGTCACTTAGAAATGTCCTTGTTTTTGAAAGAAGAGCACCTTTTTTTGAAATACAGTGTAGACATGGTTAATGTTGTAAATTACTATTGTAGCTGGAAACGGCTGATTCTTTTAATGGAATATCTACATAGGCGTACATATGCCATTATCAGCAACCATCACTCCTGTGTTCCAATGGCACGCTGTGTTAGCTAATCCAAGTTTATAATTTTAAAAGGCTAATTGATCATTAGAAAACCCTTTTGCAATTATGTTAGCACAGCTGAAAATGGTTGTCCTGATTAAAGAAGCAATGGAACTGGCCTTCTTTAGACTCGTTGAGTATCTGGAGCATCAGCATTTGTGTGTTCGATTACAGGCTCAAAATGGCCAGAAACAAAGAACTTTCTTGTGAAACTCATCAGTCTATTTTTGTTCTGAGAAATGAAGGTTATTCCATGCGAGAAATTGCCAAGAAACTGAAAGTTTCGTACAACGCTGTGTACTACTCCCTTCACAGAACAGAGCAAACTGTCTCTAACCAGAATATAGAGGATTGGGAGGCCTCGGTAAACAACTTGAGCAAGAGGACAAGTACATTAGAGTGTCTAGTTCGAGAAACAGACTCCTCACGAGTCCTCAACTGGCAGCTTCATTAAATAGTACCCACAAACACCAGTCAGTCTCAATGGCAACAGTGAAGAGGTGACTCCGGGATGCTGGCCTCCTAGGCAGAGTTCCTCTGTCCAGTGTCTGTGTTCTTTTGCCCATCTTAATCCTTTCTTTTTATTAGCCAATCTGAGATATAGCTTTTTCTTTGCCACTCTGCCTAGAAGGCCAGCTAGCAATGACTAGTCTTGCTGAAGTCTTCTCTTTTGCTAATAAGCATTTGGATTTCTTTTGAGTAAATTGACTATATTGATAAAACTCACCTTGTCCGAGACAGAATTTGCTTTTTGACTTTTTGATTGGTTTTTGATTGGTTGTCATATGCACGCTATTTTCATGTGCAACGCCCCCCCCCCCCTACGATTCCTCATCAATTTGCTACGCCCCACGAGAGGTAAACAAGCCAACCTAAAGTTAGCTAGGACTAAGACATTATTGAGTGAGCTAAGACAGACGTAGTCAATATAACTACTTGTTCAGCACAGAAATGTACAGCATCAGAATTCAGAACATGGGTCGTTCTTACAGTATTATCCCTGTACACCACGTCAGAACCGTAGGATAAATAGAGAGGGCATAGTTGCAGACAATGAAAGCTCTTATAATATTCAATGATGACATATCTCTAAAACAGGCTATAGGCTACATGTGCACCACCAAGTCAGAACAGTAGGCTAAGTTATGAAATTATAAGGGTGAGGCTAACAGCTTAGTACACAACTACTAACAGCTTACTACACAACATGCTTAGTATTATCTTATTAGCTACAGTATACTGTACTTATCTCCCTGGCATATTCCATCATTTATGTAGCAGCATACAATACATTTTTGGACTCACCATTGTTTTGCTCACTTGAACAGGAAGGTGGTGCGGCGGTCCTTGCTGTCATCAAACTTTGTCATCAAAGTCTGGAATTCTCTGGATTTAGGGTGCTTTCAAGACAACTGGGAACTCGGGGGGGGGGGGGGGGGGGGGGGGTGATCTTCGAGGCTATTCCATGATCTTCGATTCGGAGCTCTAGAAAGAGGCCTGAGTTCCCGACTTGGAATTCGATCACTGAAAACGTATTTTTGCAGTCGGAGCTCCCAGGTGTCTTGAACTCACTGAAGTCAGAGATTTCCCAGTTTTGAGTTTCCAGTTGTTCTAAAAGCGGCAGAAGTCATGCTGGACAGCATGTCCAATGTATTCAACCTTTTCTGGCCCATGGTGTTGCATGTGAATGTTTATCCTTTTAAAGCTTGGAAATGAGACCCTTAAACCCAGACTTGGACCACACACCCTTTCCACTGAATAGCAGGCTAGTGACAGCTTTGCAACACAGTTAGTTACTGATTCCTTTCAAACCACTCATTGTTAAATTTGCAATTTCCAACTTGTTGTGTAATGTTTATGTCCAATGGCTGATGAGCAATGATACGTTTATCTATAATTTCTCTTTATGTGACAAGGATTGAAAATGATTTTCCAATAGATTCATGATGATGGGTTGTCTAGCTTGCTAGCTAAGATTTTGAAAGTATGATGTTGACATGTTCAGTCAAATCAAAGCAACGGTAGATAAGTGATTTGACATCATTTCATCTGTGGCCATTGACTTTGAGCCTTCTTGGATGGGCACTTCTAATGTAACTCTATGGCAGCACCCAAGGGGCTTGAATTTTCAAGCTCTCCCCACATATTTTGCAGTGAAGCTGTGTCCCTATGAGTGACAGAACACTGAGCCAATCACGGCGCGACGAGAGAAGATTACCAACCCCTACGCTCTGGTTTTTCCCCACCTGCCCTGAATGACGGGTCGCCACTGATGGTATGTACTTTGAATGTATAGAATGGCACTGCAATGCATACATGTAATGTTGGAATGGAAATAATAGTGATGACACACCAATGAATGATATACATTTTTGTATTTGTACAAATGTAATAAGTAATAAGTGTTAGTTAGCATGAAATGTTTGCATGATAGGCCTATGAGACATTGAGTAGCCTAAATAAAGTCATACAACTGTATCATAAATTACTCGGTGACAGGCAGCATAAGGTCTGAAAGAGGCACTACAGAAAGTACTTTTACTGGATTAAACTGTTAAATTCTGGGTTAAACTTGGAACATTACTATACTCAGAAGGATAGTGTCGAACAGTGAACGAGACTGGTTTTTACCTCAGAAGTTACTGGTTATCTGTAGGTGTCATGTATTGTCATGTTGTGTCTTGTTTCTGTCCTTTCCCTTCACCCTGTCTCCCTCTGCTGGTCGTTATTAGGTTACCTTTTCTCCCCCTCTTTCCCCCAGCTGTTCCTTGTCTCCTCCTAACTACCTCGTCACCCCTTTTCCCACCTGTTCCCTTTTTCCCTCTGATTAGTCCTCTATATCTCTCTCTGTTTTTGTTTCTGTCTTTGTCGGATTCTTGTTTGTGTTATTCATGCCTGAACCAGACTATCGTCATGTTTGCTGCAACCTTGTCCTGTCCTGTCGGAATCTGCCGGTCCATCTGAGCCTACCTATGTTTTGTTATTAAAGAAGCTCTGTTTACGTTAATTCGCTTTTGGGTCCTCATTCACGCACCGTAACAGAAGAATCCGACCAAGAATGGACCCAGCGACTTCGGATCCTCTCCACTCAGCCGTCGAGATCCAGGGAGCGATGCTAGGCAGACACGAGCAGGAATTGTCTGCTGCTCGACATGCCGTTGAGACCCTGGCCACCCAAGTCTCCAACCTCACAGAACAGGTTCACCATCTCCGCCTCGATCCACCGGCCACTTCCAGGGCTTTCGAATCTCCGGAGCCCAGAATCAATAACCCGCCGTGTTACTCTGGGGAGCCCACTGAATGCCGCTCGTTCCTCACCCAGTGTGATATTGTGTTTTCTCTCCAGCCCAACACTTACTCCAGGAGCACTGCTCGTGTCGCCTACGTCATATCTCTCCTTACTGGACGGGCTCGTGAGTGGGGCACGGCAATCTGGGAGGCAAGGGCTGAGTGTACTAACCAGTATCAGGACTTTAAGGAGGAGATGATACGGGTTTTTGATCGATCTGTTTTTGGGGAGGAGGCTTCCAGGGCCCTGTCTTCCCTATGTCAAGGTAATCGATACATAACAGACTACTCTATTGAGTTTCGCACTCTTGCTGCCTCCAGTGGCTGGAACGAGCCGGCTTTGCTCGCTCGTTTTCTGGAGGGTCTCCGCGCAGAGGTAAAGGATGAGATTCTCTCCCGGGAGGTTCCTTCCAGCGTGGATTCCTTGATTGAACTCGCTATTCGCATTGAGCGACGGGTTGATCTTCGTCACCGAGCTCGTGGAAAGGAGCTCGCGTTCTCCGTTGCCCCCCTCTCCGCATCACTACCATCTTCCTCTGCCGGCTCGGGTGCTGAGCCTATGCAGCTGGGAGGTATCCGCATCTCGACTAAGGAGAGGGAACGGAGAATCACCAACCGCCTCTGTCTCTATTGCGGTTCTGCTGGTCATTTTGTCACTTCATGTCCAGTAAAAGCCAGAGCTCATCAGTAAGCGGAGGGCTACTGGTGAGCGCTACTACTCCTGTCTCTCCTTCAAGATCCTGCACTACCTTGTCGGTCCATCTACGCTGGACCGGTTCGTCAGCTTCCTGCAGTGCCTTAATAGACTCTGGGGCGGAGGGCTGTTTTATGGACGAGACCTGGGCTCGGGAACATGACATTCCTCTCAGACAGTTAAGGGAGCCCACGGCCTTGTTCGCCTTGGATGGTAGTCCTCTCCCCAGGATTCAGCGTGAGACGCTACCTTTAACCCTCACTGTCTCTGGTAATCATAGCGAAACCATTTCTTTTTTAATTTTTCGTTCACCTTTTACACCTGTTGTTTTGGGCCATCCCTGGCTAGTTTGTCATAATCCTTCTATTAATTGGTCTAGTAATTCTATCCTCTCCTGGAACGTCTCTTGTCATGTGAAATGTTTAATGTCTGCTATCCCTCCTGTTTCCTCTGTCTCTTCTTCACAGGAGGAGCCTGGTGATTTGACAGGGGTGCCGGAGGAATATCACGATCTGCGCACGGTGTTCAGTCGGTCCAGGGCCACCTCTCTTCCTCCACACCGGTCGTATGATTGTAGTATTGATCTCCTTCCGGGAACCACTCCCCCCCGGGGTAGACTATACTCTCTGTCGGCTCCCGAACGTAAGGCTCTCGAAGATTATTTGTCTGTAGCTCTTGCCGCCGGTACCATAGTCCCCTCCTCCTCTCCCGCCGGAGCGGGGTTTTTTTTTGTTAAGAAGAAGGACGGGTCCCTGCGCCCCTGCATAGATTATCGAGGGCTGAATGACATAACAGTGAAGAATCGTTATCCGCTTCCTCTTATGTCTTCAGCCTTCGAGATCCTGCAGGGAGCCAGGTTTTTCACTAAGTTGGACCTTCGTAACGCTTACCATCTCGTGCGCATCAGGGAGGGGGACGAGTGGAAGACGGCGTTTAACACTCCGTTAGGGCACTTTGAATACCGGGTTCTTCCTTTCGGCCTCGCTAACGCTCCAGCTGTCTTTCAGGCATTAGTCAATGATGTCCTGAGAGACATGCTGAACATCTTTGTTTTCGTTTACCTTGACGATATCCTGATTTTTTCACCGTCACTCCAGATTCATGTTCAGCACGTTCGACGTGTCCTCCAGCGCCTTTTAGAGAATTGTCTTTTTGTGAAGGCTGAGAAGTGCACTTTTCATGCCTCCTCCGTCACATTTCTCGGTTCTGTTATTTCCGCTGAAGGCATTAAGATGGATCCCGCTAAGGTCCAAGCTGTCATTGATTGGCCCGTCCCTAAGTCACGCGTCGAGCTGCAGCGCTTTCTCGGCTTCGCGAACTTCTATCGTCGTTTCATCCGTAATTTCGGTCAGGTGGCAGCTCCTCTCACAGCCCTTACTTCTGTCAAGACGTGCTTTAAGTGGTCCGTTTCCGCCCAGGGAGCTTTTGATCTCCTCAAGAATCATTTTACATCCGCTCCTATCCTTGTTACACCTGACGTCTCTAGACAGTTCGTTGTCGAGGTTGACGCGTCAGAGGTGGGCGTGGGAGCCATTCTTTCTCAGCGCTCCCTCTCTGACGACAAGGTCCACCCTTGCGCGTATTTTTCTCATCGCCTGTCGCCGTCGGAACGTAACTATGATGTGGGAAACCGCGAACTGCTCGCCATCCGCTTAGCCCTAGGCGAATGGCGACAGTGGTTGGAGGGGGCGACCGTTCCTTTTGTCGTTTGGACTGACCATAGGAATCTTGAGTACATCCGTTCTGCCAAACGACTTAATGCGCGTCAGGCGCGCTGGGCGCTGTTTTTCGCTCGTTTCGAGTTCGTGATTTCTTATCGTCCGGGCTCTAAGAACACCAAGCCTGATGCTTTATCTCGTCTCTTCAGTTCTTCAGTAGCCTCCACTGACCCCGAGGGGATTCTCCCTGAGGGGCGTGTTGTCGGGTTGACTGTCTGGGGAATTGAGAGGCAGGTAAAGCAAGCACTCACTCAAACTCCGTCGCCGCGCGCTTGTCCCAGGAACCTTCTTTTCGTTCCCGTTCCTACTCGTCTGGCCGTTCTTCAGTGGGCTCACTCTGCCAAGTTAGCCGGCCACCCTGGCGTTCGGGGTACGCTTGCTTCCATTCGCCAGCGTTTTTGGTGGCCCACCCGGGAGCATGACACGCGTCGCTTCGTGGCTGCTTGTTCGGTCTGCGCGCAGACTAAGTCCGGTAACTCCCCTCCTGCCGGCCGTCTCAGGCCGCTTCCCATTCCCTCTCGACCGTGGTCTCACATCGCCTTAGATTTTGTCACCGGACTGCCTTCGTCAGCGGGGAAGACTGTTATTCTTACGGTTGTCGACAGGTTCTCTAAGGCGGCTCATTTTATTCCCCTTGCTAAGCTTCCTTCTGCTAAAGAGACGGCACAAATCATCATCGAGAATGTTTTCAGAATTCATGGCCTTCCGTCAGACGTCGTTTCGGACAGAGGTCCGCAATTCACGTCTCAATTTTGGAGGGAGTTTTGCCGTTTGATTGGGGCTTCCGTCAGTCTCTCTTCCGGCTTTCACCCCCAGTCTAACGGTCAAGCAGAACGGGCCAATCAGACTATTGGTCGCATCTTACGCAGTCTTTCTTTTCGCAACCCTGCGTCTTGGTCAGAACAGCTCCCCTGGGCAGAATACGCCCACAACTCGCTTCCTTCGTCTGCGACCGGGCTATCTCCTTTTCAGAGTAGCCTCGGGTACCAGCCTCCGCTGTTCTCATCTCAGTTCGCCGAGTCCAGCGTCCCCTCCGCTCAGGCTTTTGTCCAACGTTGCGAGCGCACCTGGAAGAGGGTCAGGTCTGCACTTTGCCGTTATAGGGCGCAGACTGTGAGGGCTGCTAATAAGCGTAGAACTAAGAGTCCTAGATATTGTCGCGGTCAGAGAGTTTGGCTCTCCACTCAGAACCTTCCCCTTAAGACCGCTTCTCGCAAGTTGACCCCGCGGTTCATTGGTCCGTTCCGTATTTCCCAGATCATTAATCCTGTCGCAGTTCGACTTCTTCTTCCGCGATATCTTCGTCGCGTCCACCCGGTCTTCCATGTCTCCTGTGTCAAGCCCGTTCTTCGCGCCCCCGCTCGTCTCCCCCCCCCCCCCCCCCATCCTTGTCGAGGGCGCACCCATCTACAGGGTCCGTAGGATTTTGGACATGCGTCCTCGGGGCCGTGGTCATCAGTACCTAGTAGATTGGGAGGGGTACGGTCCTGAGGAGAGGAGTTGGGTTCCCTCTCGGGACGTGCTGGACCGTGCGCTGATCGATGATTTCCTCCGTTGCCGCCAGGTTTCCTCCTCGAGTGCGCCAGGAGGCGCTCGGTGAGTGGGGGGGTACTGTCATGTATTGTCATGTTGTGTCTTGTTTCTGTCCTTTCCCTTCACCCTGTCTCCCTCTGCTGGTCGTTATTAGGTTACCTTTTCTCCCCCTCTTTCCCCTAGCTGTTCCTTGTCTCCTCCTAACTACCTCGTCACCCCTTTTCCCACCTGTTCCCTTTTTCCCTCTGATTAGTCCTCTATATCTCTCTCTGTTTTTGTTTCTGTCTTTGTCGGATTCTTGTTTGTGTTATTCATGCCTGAACCAGACTATCGTCATGTTTGCTGCAACCTTGTCCTGTCCTGTCGGAATCTGCCGGTCCATCTGAGCCTACCTATGTTTTGTTATTAAAGAAGCTCTGTTTACGTTAATTCGCTTTTGGGTCCTCATTCACGCACCGTAACAGTAGGAGTCAGATGGCTTTGGAATGTGTAGGGGAGACAGGTGGATATCTTAGAACCTAACAATTTCACTGAGGGAGAGAGGGTAATGTATAAGGTTTACATTATGTCAGGATATGTTATGGTTAGCCATCAGGGATCCTCTGGGAGGAGAAGAGACACAGTCTGGTATCAATAAGCATGACAGCCTTGAGTTGGGGAGGAGTTAAGCCCTTTGGGGTCGAGGTCAGGTCAGATGAAGTGAGGAAGAACAGATATCACTAAGGTTGTGTCTAGCAACAGAGTGTATGCATTGGCTGTACAGTTGTGGAGGAGGAGACTCAGCCTAGGAGAAAGGGTTAAATATCAGTGCTTGTCTGAATGCAGCTGTATTGACCCTTTGGGAAGAATTAAACTTGGTTAAGCTTTCCTAGCGTCTGTGGAGTCATTTACTCTTAAAATTAGAACCTTACAAAACTAAGTGAACCCCACACATCGTTTTCTTATGTAAGAACTACTAGCATACTAATTAAACGTGCTTCAATATCTTTTATATTGTTACCAATTTCACATTTATTCTGAATGAGGATGGGAATTAAGAATCTATAGCAGTCAGCATTATAACATCTTTCTGTAGGGTTCAGGGCTCAAAATGAAAACCTGCCTGTCTGGAGAGTTTCAGCAAATTTGGAGAACTGCGTTCTTTGGTAAAAGAAGATTATCCATATGCATTGGCACATGATGTTAAAAAGTGGTATCAGGCAACATTATTTGAGTGACAGAGAGAGTTACATGAGTATCCACGTTGAGAAAGCATCCCTTACTACAGATCATAGTCCACTGTCTACTTTAATAGGGGCCATAGCAACTCATAAATAGTGTCTTCAAAGTGAAACACAATGTCTGACAAAAAGCTCTAGGTCTTTTAATGAGGTATTAATTTTGTAATTTACAAATGCAAGCAAATTATATTATTGGTAAACAATGTCTTAATGCCAGCATAACCTAGTGACATACACTATATATATAGAACTATGTGGACATCCCTTAAAATTAGTGGATTTCGGCTACTTCAGCAACAGTGTCTGGCCTTCACAGAGCCCTGACCTCAACCCCATCGAACACCTTTGGAATGAATTGGAATGCCAACTGCGAGCCAGGCCTAATCGCCCAATATCAGTGCCCGACCCTACTAATGTTCTTGTGGCTGAATGGAAGCAAGTCCCCGCAGAAATGTTCCCACATCTAGTGGAAAGCCTTCCCAGAAGAGTAGAGGCTTTCTCCTATAGAGCTAAATTTTTATGGAATGGTCTGCCTATCCACGTGAGAGACGCAGACTCGGTCCACAAATGCGCTGGCTTGGCTACCTAGAACTTTTCATTCCACATTATTGATGGAAATTATATTTTTAATTACAGGTGCATACTAGATGATGCACCCTGCATAAAGCAAGCTCAGCCCTATTTGTTCTATTGTCCAATTGCAGTTGTTGTGCAACCCCCTGCTCTTTTAGTCTCAAATTCATTCAACAATTACAAGATTGCTGTAGTTCGACAGGTCTTTCATCTGCCCTCGGGTTTCAAGTTGGAAAAACTCATAGCCCACTGAGTGTTTTACAATGTTATGGTTGGAAATCTGTCCAATAGAGACCTTTCACTATTTACAGGAGTTCAGCGATCCATACATCAGAACCAGCATCATGCCACTATGAGGCTGAACAAGAATTGTTCCACTGCACCAGGTTACAGAGTGATGACACATTCACTCGACATCTAGACTGAGTACACTTTTACAGTCATTCCATGTTTGCTTCATGCATTATCATCCTGTAAAATAAAGTACATTTTGTACATGCTCTTGGTTTGCTTTACCTTTACATTAGTAAATGTTGCATTACATTGACATTTTTTGTTGACTTATTCTTATCCCTTTTGGTTTTGTTGGTGATACTTTCTGTAGTCGGATCTTTTTGGGCCAGACTATGATCTACTATTAATGTTTAGGGTATTTCATGTACATGCATTGCCTAAATTAGTGCTGAAGAAAAATGGGTGGTACAGTAGTAGCTAGCTACAATGCATGGATGACTCACAGTATTGCTATACTATGTAAACAGAAGAACTCCCAAGAAAGAAAAATGGTTAACTTCAGTGGGGTAAGGAAATGTTCAGCCTTAAATACATTTGATTAGCTAGCCGATTTCGAGTTTTGTTCGGCTTTCTATGGGCCGAACAATGCTAAATAACGTTAGCTATGCTAACTAACATTAGTTTCTACTTGGTAGCCACAAGATTGTAACGTTTCACAGGTTACAGTTGTCTAATATGTTACTCGTTTTCGCGTAGACGGGTTGTTATAACGTTTTGAAATGTGTGTGATGATTTATGCGCACTATGCATGATGTTAACGGCAAACGATGTAGGAACTCCAAACGTCTCTGCTTGTTAGCTACTGTGTGAGTTATCCCGGAAGAGCTTGCTGGACCTGAAAGTGCTGGGGCGGTCCTTTGTAAAAACAATAGGTCATGATTCGTTCAAATCGAAACCGGGATATCCAACCAGTGTAGGGTGCCGCCTTGAAGTCTGAGGTACAGACTCAATATTAGCGTTTCTTGCAACACATCAAAGCCTCTCAACTAGTCAAGGACGTAAAGAGGCCGATGTTAGTAAGATTAGCTGAGCTCACCTGTCAAGTAAACACGCCAGCCGAGTCCGACGGTCAAAGTTGATGTCACTTCAGTGAAGGTAATTGGTATAAATACCACCAAATGTAATTTCTAATTGTTACTTTGGTAATGTCGAGACGTTAATTTGCACACCCATTCAACAGCGACATCAAAACAATGCTGAATGGCTGTCCTAGCTACAGTAGCGCACCTACGATATGTCTTTAAATATACCAGATAGGTACAATGTAGTTTTTTATAGGGGCATCCATAATAATACGGCGCACCTGGAGAAATTAGGGTCACGTAACTTGCTCAAGCCGACAGTTTTGACCTTGTCACACGTGTATTCGAACCAGTGAACTTTAATTAGGATACTGGCCCACTGCGACAGGCTGGCTACTTGCCGCCGGAAAAGCGATACTTGCATGCGAAATTTTAGCCACTGAATATTAATTAACATGTCATTGCCAATATCTGTACAAGGAAAGATTTGTCAAAGGGTAAAATCTACTAAACTTAGTCCACTCTGTTAGTAACCGATTATAGTTTTGGAAACGGAACTGTATCGAGATCAAATGTTTCGTCGATGAGAAAATTCGCAGAATTTCGGCCAAAATCCATCTTCTCCTTTCCCACTGCCGGTCACTGGGCTTCCTCTTACCACCATATTTGGTAGTGAGTGGAAACGCCAACCGGATGCTTCACATTTATACATCCAGTGAAATGTCTCATTATAAACTGGGTGGTTCGAGCCCTGAATGCTGATTGGCCGACAGCCGTGGTATACCAAGGCTATGACAAAACATTTATTTTTACTACTGTAATTACGTTGGTAACCAGTTTATATTAGCAATAAAGCATCTTGGGGTTTTGTGATATGGCCAATATACCACAGCAGAAGGCTGTATCCGTTGTGCATAAGAATAGCCCTTTAGCTGTGATATATTGGCCATATATCAAACCCCCAAGGATGCCTTATTGCTTAATTGTTTGAAAGGGATAATCAACGAGGGGATATGCAGTCTATGGAAAATAATGAACTACATGGAAAGTGCGTTCTAAGACCCGCTGGCAGAGTGGAACTGACCTTCCATGGAGTTGCATTATTTTCCAGAGTACACATAGAGCCCCGAGTTGATTATACCCTTTAATACCATGGCTATAATTTAACACATTTGACTGTAGAAATGTGTTCAACATCCACTGAAGTACATAGCAAGTTTACTAGATGGCTAAAGTAGTCCCCATGGTAACCAAACAGACTTGCTAGTTGAGCTAACCAATCGATCAGTCCAAGCTTGCCACTGACAATCAAATTTGACAATGCCAATAATGTTTTCAATTAGACTTTTTCAAACGCCGCTCAAACATAGAACATTAAGAATTAACTCTAGCCATTGAAGTATACAAATATAGTGTGTGTTCTAGGACGTTATACCATGGCATTGTTGAATACTCATTTCTTATTGGCTTGAAGGGCATTCTAGAGCGTGCATTATTTCCCTATAACGCATGTTATATCGGCACAGCAGAATTCAATGGCTATAGTTCATTCTTACAACATTTCGTTTGAGCTGCTTTTTAAAGCAAAAGTCTAATTGAAAACATCGGTATTGTTGAATTAGATTTTCATAATAGCAAGCTAGGACTGATGAAAGCAAGTGTTTGGTTACCATGGCTACTACTGTAGCTATCTATTTAATTTGCCAGCTACTGCAGTGGATGTTGAACAGATTTCTAGCAGCAAATGTGTTTATCACTTTTATTCCATGGCTATAATTTATCAACAAGGGGCTATGCATTCTATGGAAAATAATGAACGACGTGGAAGGTGTGTTCCACAACGTGCTAGCTGATGTCAAATGTATTTCTCAACTCCTAATATTGAGCAAATTACTCATTGGAGCCAATTACTCACCGGAGCATCTGACATAAGCTTTGAAAAAGCACCCGCTGGTAGGCTCAGTGTAGCAAGTGCTGCTGGTAAGCTTTCTTGACTTGGGCATGGTTTATAGATAGGGCCATGCCTCATTCATTAAACATTAGCTTACATTTTCTATCATCTGACTCTTTCTGCCAACTGACACACACCTGTCACCAACCTAAACAAAAATGTACCTTTTTTTCTTGAGCTTACTGAGTATACACCTGATCTTTCCATGAGACTGACCAGGTGAAAGCTATGACCCCTTTTTGATGTCACTCATGAAATCCGCTTCAAATCAGTGTAGATGAACGGGAGGACAGGTAAAAAAAGAGACAATTGAGAATGTGGGTCATTGAGAATGGGGCAAGGAAAAATATTTAAGTGCCTTTGAACGGGGTAGGGTAGTAGGTGCACGGTTTGAGTGTGTCGAACTAACGCTGCTGGGTTAAGTTTCCCTTGTGTATCATGAATGGTCCACCACCCAAAGGAAATCCAGCCACCTTGACAACTGTGGGAAGCATTGGGGTCAACATGGGCCAGCATCCCTGTGAAATGCTTTTGACACCTTGTCAATGCCCCAGTGAATTGAGGCTGTTCTGAGAGCAAAAGGGGGTGAGGGGGGTGCACAACTCAATATTATGGTGCTCCTTATGTTTGGTATACTCAGTGTATGTCCTAATGTTACAACAATTCAGTGAAAAGCATTAGCTGACACACCCAAAAATGTTTGTGGAGGTATTGATTAACAGAAAATAAATGATCCAAAAATGTTATGAATAAACCAACATTTTGACAGTGATTGAGATTTACCCATTCAATTGTTGGGAGCATAGATGGGATGTGCAACTTTCTATGCATCTCTTTGCAGGGACCAGGCTTGTCCTGTGGGGTCACCTGCAGTTATGAATGTGAACAATGATGTGGAAAAGCTTTTAAATGGTGAAGGACTAGAAGTGAACGACGAGTTCGATTCGGCACCCGCAGAGGTCCAAGCAGTTGCCTTGAGGAAAACGATAACCTACATCGTCAGCGCTGTCATCTTCAATGAAAAGGTAGTGAGCAATGAACTCTGTAAGGATAAGGGATTAATTCACCAAGCTAAAGAGCTAAGTTAGTTAATTAGGTCACTTACTAACCTGACACGTTACTATTCTATCATGCAGAAGTCCACATGGCCTAAGGACATTAGACTTCTGTGGCCTTTGTCTAAAATAAATGTACAGATGGAATTGATACCCCTTGACTTAACACAGCTTGAATTCAAAATAGATTTCTTACCCATCTACACACACATACACACAATACCCCAGAATGACAGTGAAAACATGTTTAGAAATTAACACAGAATGAAATACAGAAATAAGTTTTGATTTGTGTTCACGCCCCTTTGCTATGACACTCCAAATTGAGCTCAGGTGCATCCATATTCCTTTGATCATCCTTGATGTCACACCAAACTTTGAGTCCACCTGTGCCAATTCAATTGTTTGGACATGATTTAGAAAGACACACCTGTCTATATAAAGTCCCACAGTGCACATCAGAGCAGAAACTATTCCATGAAGTCCAAGGAATTGTCCATAGATCTGAGAGAATTGTGATGAGGCATATCTGGGGAAGGGAATGTCGTGTCTTTACTGTCATTACATTTTAGACTTTGTTTTTATCAAAGATTCTCTATAATTAGTATTACGCGATCTAAATGATTAATCATGTAACTAAGTAACTAGGAAGTCGGGGCACCAAGGAAAATATTCAGATTACAAGGTTATAATTTCCCAATATAACCTTTCAGATATTTTCATATCTGATCAATAGTCTTCTGATGAATTATTTACGTTACCTCACGTTAGTCTCATTCCAAACGTCGTAAATTGTTGGTTATCTGCACGAACCCAGTCTTCACTGAGTCATCCATATCAATTGTCTTAAATCATTTATTTATTAAGTAATTCACAGAAATGCATAAACAAAACAGTAAATATGGTTACAAGAAATGATAGGAGAATGTGCCCTAGTGGGCTAAACCGGCATTGCGGCTTGTTAGACAAAAGGGAAGTGGGGGTCGACCAAGAAGTCAGAGTTAACAATTGAAATGCTAATCCTTTACACCTGAACGCTCACTCTCTCATTCGGGAACAATTGCAATCAATGTATATTTACGCTCAGTGTGTCGTCTTGATCTTTGTTGAAAAGTTAGTTTCTGTCCTCCCTCTCTGTCGTGGTTAGAGTAGATTGTTCAGAGTGACATTCATTAATTTAGTTATAGATTGGATATTTCGGCGGTTGTCGTTCTTCGCGTTCAATGATACCGAATTCCTAGCTACAGACCAGTAATTAATAAAGACTTGTTCTTATTCTGTTGGTATCGATAGTCTAAGAGTTTAACCACGTGGTATGGTTAAGATTCAGCAATGGTCTGCAACCTTTGTCCCCTCGTAATGGAGGAAAACATGGTCTGATTAGAATTTCTCAAAGTTGGTTGTATTCAGAATTGCAGAAAAGGGCTGTCCCAGGATGCTTGACACTAACTGGGCTCATGGGCAGTCCTCTGATTTAGTTAAACTCAAAAGGGAATTGGAGTTTCCTTCATTACAATCCAAAATCACATTACACAATTTTACAAACAGTATCATACTCATTCATCTTATACAACAATTAGATGTAAACCTCATGAGGCTATTATATGAACATAGTTATGGTAATGTGGCCACACAGTCTCCCATGAGCTTCCCCAAGTTGTAACAAACGGACTAGTTCGTAGCCGGATTCTTCACCGATCTTTATTTTTTCTTAAAATTTTACCCCTTTTTCTCCCCAATTGTTTTTTTTTGGTAGCTACCATCTTGTCTCATCGCTACAACTCCCATACGGGCTCGGGAGAGACGAAGGTTGAAAGTCATGTGTCCTCCGATACACAACCCAACCAAGCCGCACTGCTTCTTATCACAGCGCGCATCCAACCCGGAAGCCAGCCGCACCAATGTGTTGGAGGAAACACCTGGCAACCTTGGTTAGCGCGCACTGCACCCGGCCCACCACAGGAGTCGCTGGTGCACGTTGAGACAAGGATATCCCTACCGACCAAGCCCTCCCTAACCCGGACGACGCTAGGCCAATTGTGCGTCAACCCACGGACCTCCCCGTTACGACAGAGCCTAGGTGCGAACCCAGGGTCTCTGGTGACACAGCTGGCGCTGCAGTACAGCGCCCTTAACCACTGGGAGGCCCTTCACCGATCTTTTATACCTTCTCCGGAAAACATAAACGTTGTTCTGAGGTGGAAGAAATTCCTTTGTTCTCTATGAAACTTCACTCTCTCTATACTGTGTGGCCATGAGGAGATCATCAGGAATTTACGACCTCTCTCTGACCACAGCAGTCTAGTTGAAGGAGGAAAGGGGAGGCAGGGAGAGGGGGATGGGGCTTGCTGTACCCAAAGAGGGCAACTTCATGACAGGTATAAAACAATTTCTAGAGTGTTGAAAGTTTCCAAGGACTCCATCATTGGGAAATGGAAGAAATGTCAAACTACTTTGCCTAGGACTGGACATCCAACCAAACTAAGCAACTGGGCAAGAAGGACCTTGGTCAGGGAGGTGACCAAGAACCCAATGACCGAACTACAGAGTTATTTGGATGGGATGGAAGAACCTGCCAGTAATAATCATTTAGTTATCCCAAAATATGATTTGGCACCTAGCCATGCAATATCATAAGGTACCGCCTTCATTACCTTGTTTAGGTAGCTAATTGGATCCCAGGGCGGGGTAAAATGTACATATGTTTTCCACTTTTGCAGACAGCTGCAGCTAGCTTTTAAGCTTTGGTAGTGGCGCACTGAATAAAGCTAGTCGGCAAAGCTTTGATCAGCAAGGATATCCAAAAATGTCTGGGTGCTGCCAAGAGCAAAAACTGAGGACCATGGTGAAACCGATGCCGAGTAGCCTGACCAGAGGTTGAGGAGAGCAGCAAATGCAATACCCACCCATTCCCCTCGCCGCCTGCTGACCAACAAGATCGAAATGAGCCATGGCCTAGCACCAGCATGAGGGTAACATCACAAACACCTGCACCTCTGTTACCCCAGCCACTAGCACCTGACAACATCTGTGAGGAGCCAGCACAGGTTTGTCTCGACACTTACCTGTGCCGCATTTTCAGTAGAAAGCTCCTGGTTCAAGAACAGAGTGGCTTGAATATTCCCGCAAGGCAGATGCTGTCATCCTCTGCTCCAATACTAATTTGGATAGAGCTTCACTCAAACTGGCTACTCAACTTGGAAACATGCCAATGACAACACTAAAGGGCGGGGAAGCATACCTCTTTAAAAAGCATGTGAAATGCATGATTATGAGAAACATGAAGCGCAATGGAAAGAAATCCACTCCTGTGAATACTGAGCAGCTAATAAATTATTTCAGGGATTGTGGATCTTGGGAGTTTATTGCAGTAAATGAGCGTCCTTTGGGAAGGAGTTTGGATGCGATTGACTGAGGAGGAGGAAGCAGTAACTTTTGAGAAAAGGCAAGGAACTTGCAAAATCATTTAGCACAATTCCACGTAATACAATACATCATGACCTTCAGAATGAAATCATAGCTCGCAAGATTGTCAGAGGAAATTGGTGAATTGTGGTATACATTGAAAGTAGATGGAACCAAAGATCCAACTGGATGTGATTAACATTTCTATTGTTATTCGATCTATAGACGCAAATAGTGTGCGAGAGCGGTTGCTGCCAATGGCAACAAGCAAACAATGTGATGCTTTATCACTTACTAACCTTGTTATCTCAGAGCTAACAAATGTTGGCCTCAGCATTAAATATTCTAAGTCAATGCTACGACAGGGTTAGTTTGATGTCCGTGAAACACGGGGTTGTGCAGAAAATATTGCAAGATCAATTGAATCACTTAATGCCACATGTGATAACTTTAAATCACCAACTGCATTTGAAATGGGGTGCACGCTAGGTCGACTGAGGAGGCAGAATGCATTTTTCAATGTGTGTAGCTCCCTGTACAAATTATTTGGGAAACCCACGGCTGCTGCACAGCACACTGGGGAAAACTTAAGACTACTTGATCAGAGATGCTCTGGCCACCTCGGCACAGTGTCAGTAATTTTGAAATCAAGTGACCGTGAAATCAAGTAAACAGCTCTGTAAAATCGAGTCTACTCACGTATATGGCACAGATGTGAGACTTGAGGCCAAGGCTTATTGTAAGCAGCGATAGAGCCAAACTTTGAGTTTATTGCTAACATGACTTTCAATTCTGGGTCTCCATTTCTGAACACAGCAACTGATCTGCACGTCGGTGTCAAACTTATCCAAGTGCGTTGAAAAACTCCAGTGTGACAATGAATTTGAAAACCTTTGGGAGGCATGCCAGGAGGGCATGAGCACCTCAGCTCCAAGTAAACAACAGATACTGATGAGAAACTCTGGAAGAGTATGTAGTTGAATGCACAGTGCGTCAGCATGATTATGGAGACGATAGGACGTGTAAACTTTTTTTTCAGTACTTTGGATGCCGTGCTGGGGGAAATGTCATCACGATTTATTGAAGGAAATAGTCAACTGGTGGAAGATCTGTCCCATGGATCCTGAGACTTTAGGGTGTGAACAAGGTCAAGCCATTGTTGGATCTAACCAAAACTGAACCAGTGGAAGCAGAGTTTGTGGCTCGCACATTCTTGCAAATGGAAATCGCAACCACTGCCAGCCAGCAACAGCAAATGGACGCTACAAACAGGCTGACCACACTACTCACGTGCGCAAGCGTTGCAAAATATATTTAGAAATCTGTTCAATTATTGCGCTTGCAAGCGTCTGTGTTGCCAAGGGCTAAAATAGAAATCGGTTCTATTTCTGACACAGATCGCACTGCAAGTCCTGCCTCTCCCATCTCATTGGTTTGTAGAAGCAGGTACCCAAATGCCATCTCCTCCTTGGTTATAGCCACGTGGGTGACTGAGATGAACGATTTCAGTGGCGGTATTGCACCTAATTTATGAAAAGTTGCCAATCACAATATAAAGTCCAGAGAAGAAAAAGCCTGGAAGGAAGAGAGATGACTAGAAACGATTCGGTTGACCGTTTTATGTGGATTAATTGTCGGAGTAGATGACTTTGCATTTCAGGTAAAATAACAACTCAATGTTTATCCCAGGACAAATTAGCTAGCAACCGCAAGCTAGCTAAATTTGACAAATTAGCTAGCAAGTGCAAGCTAACTAGCTAAATTGCCATACATGCTTTTTGACTTGTCCCCAAATTAATATAATTGGTTGAGTTTGTTTGATATTTTAACCTGCGTGTCATGATCGCGTTTGGTGTGGACAAAATGCACGATGCCGCACAGATAAATGTTTGTACATTTGAACAGAACAGTTTTATTAGAGCTCCCCATGGATTTAACATGCCCCCTCAGGAATGTCATTCTGGAGTAAGGTCTGCAAGGGGTATGAATAGTTCCTGGTACTGTTAAAAAAAAAAATTAAAAGACATCTCATTACACTTTTCATCAAAGTGTATCTTATTGTGTGTGTCACCTGTATTTGCAGAATGAGGTGCTCATGGTGCAGGAGGCCAAGGAGAATTGCTACAAACAGTGGTACCTTCCAGCTGGCCGTATGGAAGAGGGAGAGAGCATTGTGGAGGCCATGAGAAGGGAAGTGAAGGAAGAGGCTGGATTCGACTGCAAACCCATTACCCTGGTTCTGGTCCAAGAACAGGGGCCGCAGTGGATCCGATTCGTTTTCTTGGCGGAGATTACAGGTAAAAGTTTATCCACGTATTACAGCTTTTCATACAAATAGCAGGCTTAGTTGTGCTCAGCTTATATTCTTCAATAATAAGTGGGTGGGTATATACACACCTTTCAGCCACACCTGTTGCAGGTGTATAAAACCAAACACACAGCCATGCAATCTCCCTAGCCAAACATTGGCAGAATGGCCTTACTGAAGAGCTCAGTGACTTTCAACAAGTCAATTTGTCAAGTTTTGAACTTCTTGTTCCTCAGGAGTCGGCAGCATTGATTAGTTACTTTTCACTGCTGTTCCTGCATATTTTCCTCCCTTAGGAGGCTCCCTGAAGACGATGGCAGAGGCTGATGCAGAGTCTCTCCAGGCTCAGTGGTGGGACCAAGACTCCCCACTCACCTTGAGGGGTCGTGACATCCTCAGACTCATCGATACCGCCCTGAAATACAGAAAGAAGCCCTGGCATCCTGTGGCTCACCCTATAGACATGTGCTGCCATGTTGTTGTACAGCGACTTCTCCTCACTTTCAGCAGCTCTGATGGGGTGCTTTGGCTCCTTTTGGGCAACATTAAGGACCTGCACCTCCCTGTGGCCGTGTCTGTGAAAACCCACACAGTCACATGGGCGGCCAACACATTGGTACAAGAGGCCATGCCCTCCTCCTACTACGACCTCAACGTCAACACAAGGGGAATCCTGGGACTACAGCACAATGGAAGGGTCCCTGGGAAGACAGATGGACTCTGCTTCAACACAGTGGTGTCTTTGGAACACACTGGGGAGGGGCCACACACCAGTCAACCACCACTGATCGAGAGCCCTCGCTTTCAGTGGTACAAAGTGGAGAATCCTCAGCTAAGAGACAAGATTCAACAGAGAATAACTACTGGGTCCTTCCTTCCAGTGCATAGTCTCTACTAAGGGAGGTGGTGAAATGACATTCCAAAAACAATACACTTTTTACTTGAAGATGATTTTGGGAATACGTGGGGCAAGTACCTGTCTATGAGCGGCCAAAATACATATGTACCTTTGAGAGCAGACATTACAACGTTTATCAATTTGTACATTTGTCATTTAGCAAACACTAATCCAGAGCGACTGACGAGTACATTTTTACTTTTTCGTACTGGTCCCCCATGGGAATCAACCCTTGCGTTGCAACAGCCACACAGGACCACCATTCTGAAAACTGCTGGAAAAGATTGTGAAAAATGGACTGCAATACAGAATAGGGTCTATAAACTTTTGATCAAACGTTCAATCAAGTCTGCTATTATTCAAAAACTACATTCAGCTACCAATCATGATCTAGCTTCATATGATCCATTTTAGATAAGCCACATGAAATCTAATACCAATGCAGAAAAATCAAATTACTGTTATGACAGGTTGACTCAGCAATATGACATTGTGGCTTCTGACAGAGTACGAAGCAAAAATAATCTCTTCAGCTATCACATTGTAGTAGAGGGACGCAAACTTCAATGCAGATACTCTCAGCATTATATTTGGTTGCACTGCTGCTCATGTTGCTGAGTCTATTTAAAATTCAAGCTAAATACTTTGAGGCTCATCTCAATTAAGTGGCATGATCATACTTTACAAAGGATTGTACAGAGACTGATGTTTAAAACAATGTATTAAGACCGATGTGTTGTGACCCTGGTCCACATAAGACACCAGACATCACCTCAACACAGAAATAAAACGTGAGAAAAGGCAAGCACAGGTTAGTGTTTTTTGTCGTGAATCTTGTTCTGGAAGCAACTCCAGAGTGGTTGCTAGCTGGCACAGCCACGAAGTACAAGTCTTTTAAACCTAACCTTGTATTAAAACATTTGCTTTTTGGTATTAATTTATTTAGACTTTGTACCTGGCCCATCTAGCGGAAACCGCTCTGTTCTGCCTCCAGGATGGACTCATCGCCATGCAAACAGAAAGTATCAATAGTTAAACTGGATGACGCACAGTTTTAGGTTGTTCCAACCAGTCTCACAGCCCAGATGATCATGTATCAAGCTTCATTAAAAGTGCTGACCCAGGATCAGTTTAGTCCATAATGAACATGATCCTACATAAGCACTATGAATACCGGCTCAATCCTCATTCTAATACATGTTTCAATATCTCAGGAACCAGGGATAGCCTACAGCAATCTTATATACGCAACTGTTACAAAGACGAGATGGAACGCAACCTTTTACATTGATTTGACCGACTGCATACATTACTTCCAGGTGTGATAATTTGCTTAAGATAGTCATTATATAACATAAGCTAAACTCAAAGCAAAACATGTCAGCATTTACAATAAACTTAAAAATGGAGATGAATCTTACACATTTGCTATTCTCCATCTTTGGAGAACAATTAAATGCCCTTGTACCTCCGGTCATCTATGGCTTTGTTTACTCGTGCAACCAACAGAAGTAAGCAGCTGTGACTGGTGTCGTCCGTCTGACTGAGTGTTCCGTTCAAGGATTCACAAGGTGTCAGTGTTCTGCAAGTTTGTGTTGTTGGCAGGAAGTTTGACAAAGGCAATGGCTGCCAGCTCCTTACAAAACTCCTCCAGGATGATCACTCCCTTAAGCAGGGGCATGTGATCCACTCTGGGAAAGCAAGATCCACACAAAATCATTGTCATTTCCTCAGTCTGCTTCTCAGGAGGGTGGTTTTTGTTATTAGGAAGAACACATGTATTGGTGTAGTGGCCGGTCAACGCACATTAATGGCATTTACACCTTTTTTATATTGCACAAGTGTTTTACGCACATATTGCATTGAAAATATAACTTCATTCAGCGTGCATGGTGATCAGGTTAACCACTACATCACATTCAGGACGCACACACTTACCAAATAATTAATTTCAACTAATATATACAGTGTGTATTCAGACCCCTTTTCCACATTGTTACATTAGCCTTATTCTAAAATTGATTCTTTTTTTTAAATTGAAAAAATGTCCTCAATCTGCACACAATACCCCATAATGACGAAGCGAAAACTGGTTGTAAATGTACTAAAAATAAAACGTATTCAGACCCTTTGTTATGAGACTCAATTGAGCTCAGGTGCTCCGAGACAGGATTATGTTGAGGTACAGATCTGGGGAAGGGTACCAGAAACAAATTGTCTGCAGCATTGAAGGTCCTCAAGAACACAGCGGCCTCCATTCTTAAATGGAAGAAGTTTGGAACCACCAAGACTCTGGCCAGCCCAGCCTAACTGAGCAATTGGGAGAAGGGCCTTGGTCAGGGAGGTGACCAAGAACTCGATGGTAACTCTGACAGAGTTCCTCTGGAGATGGGAGAACATTCCAGAAGGACAAGCATCTCTGCAACACTCCACCAATCAGGCTTTTATGGTAGAGGCGCCAGACAGAAGCCACGCCTCAGTAAAAAGGCACATGACAGCCTTGAGTTCGCCAAAAGACACTTAAAGGACTGACGATGAGAAACAAGATTCTCTGGCCTGAATGCCATTTGTCACGTTTGGAAGAAACCAGGCACTGCTTATCACCTGGCCAACACCATCCCTACGGTGAAGTATGATGGTGGCAGCATCATGCTGTGTGGATGTATTTCAGCAGCAGGGACTAGGAGACTAGTCAGGATAGAGGGAAAGATGAACAGAGCAAAGTACAGAGATCCTTGATGAAAACCTGCTCCAGTGTTCTCAGGACCTCAGAAGGGGGCGAACATTCACCTTCAAACAGTACAACGACCCTAAGCACAGAAAAGACAACGCAGGAGTAGCTTCGAGACAAGTCTCTGAAGTCTCTGTCCTTGGGTGGCACAGCCAAAGTCCGGACTTGAACCCGATTGAACATCTCTGGACAGACCTGAAAATAGCTGTGTAGCAACACTCCCCATCCAACCTGACAGAGCTTGAGGATCTACTTTGAAAAATGGGAGAAACTCCCCAAATACAGGTGTGCCAAGCTTGTAGCGTCATACCCAAGAAGACTCGAGGCTGTAATCGCTGCTTCAACAAAGTACTGAGTAAAGGGTCTGAATACTTACGTAAAATGTAATCAGTTTTTATAAATTAGCAAAAAAGGTATAACACAGTTTTTGCTTTGTCATTATGGGTAGTGTGTAGATGAGGGGGAAAAACATTTAAATTCATTTTAGAATAATGCTGTAATGTAACAAAATGTGGAAAAAGTTAAGGTGTCTGAATACTTAACAAATGCACTATGTTTCTCTATGGCACTTACCCAGACTCCCCATCCAGGCCCATCAGCTGCCTTCGGACATGCACAAGCTTCTCTGTGAAGTTTGGGATCACCTCGATCCTCTGCATCAGTTCTCCTATCACCTGTCAAACCAGGAGAAACATAATTAGGAATGTATTTGTGAAAACTATAGCTCGGTAAAACCTCAAAGACAAGGAAGGAGGTGAGTGTAGTGGTCACCCACCCTGATGAGCACAGAGAACAGGGAGCGGGCTCCAGGGGCCAGGATGATGTAGGGGTCCAGCAGGTACTCATGGAGGTGGGGGTGAGGGAACACGGCCAGCCTGGACAACACAGATGTCACCTGGAGGTTCAGCTCATAGGGCTAAGAGAGAGAGAGACACACACACACACGTCACAAGTGAGGGGATGTTTGTGACTAAACACAGCACTCATGGTGGTCACTAATGTATTATGATGACTATGCAATAATTGTACCATATACAAAACACAGTTGTACTGAAAGTGTGCCATCTTGAGAGCTTGATTGCAGACATGCAAAACATTTTGGGATAGTATCAACAGTGGACCAATGAACAAAATACAAAAATAAATCCCTTCAAGGCTACCTGCTCAAGGATCCGGCCTATTCTGTCAAACAGGACTTTGAGGAAGTGACCTTCGAAAAAGTCAGAACTGGATACAGACAACTCGGTTGGTTTGAGGGACTCCGGCCAATCCCAATCGAGCGAGAATGCAGTGCACTCTTTAAACTAGATGTAAAAAAAGAAAACAATCTAATGTTTTGCATTAGATCTGAGACCTAAATGTATGCAATTATGCTACTCGTGGTAATGACTTTCACTACTTGAAGTTCTCCGCTCACCTGCTCATGAGCATCATGGACATAAGTTTCATATCGGGCACCTTGGACATGTTGAGAGGTTTTTGCTTCCTGAGGGACCAAACACAGAAAACTGCAAAACAAAACGACAGTATAAAGTTTAAAAACTGTAAAGCGAGTTATAGCTGCTAAAATACAAGAAGTAGTTCCTTCATGAGAGATGTCTGATCAGTTTTCTTTATGACCCGAATGAGGGGATGAATGTTGTGCCTAGACTCAATTAACCACCAGTAATAAAATTAACTGCATAGAGAAATGTATCCGTGTTCTATTTCATTTTGTGTTTAATGGCACCTGTTTACAATGTCCAATGCTTGAGTTTGCCCACTGCAGCGATGTTCTCTGATGAGCTGTGGTCGATGCAGAAGCTGCTCTGAGCTGTTGAATTCATCCTCGCCGTACATGTCAGTGAAGAAAGGGTCCTCCTCTAGTTCTCTGTTCAGGTACAGGGGGAACACAAAAATATATGGATAGTATAGAAGCCATTCCTGAGTGGTATTGATGACTGTATACTCCATTTGGTCTGTCATGAACTAGTCATAGTCATGATGAACTAGTCATAGTCATGATGAACTATGCAATTCACACAATTACAATGGCTCGTAACAACCTTGATTTTTATTAGCCCCTACAGAGAGGTCATCTGTCCATTGGAGCTCTACCTCTGGATGAGTTAACTCACTCGTTCTCCTCCACGGGATCAGTGTCAGTGAAATGCCTGCAATCATCCCCTCCCCCCAGAGTGCGTGTCAAGTAGCAGCGGTTCTCCAGGTTCCTCAGGACCAGGTTGAAGAGAATGTCCCTGTGAGGCTTCTGTAGAAGCGCTTCAAACAGGAGCAGAGTAGTGATACTGATCTAGGAGGCAGAGAGAAAGTACAGCACGTCACCAGCAGTAACCAGAAATAACGCTGGTACTTTCTTAGTATAGCTTAACTATATTCATAGTAGCAACATGAGAGATGTGAACTCCAGTTGTCTTGTCTTTATGTTCAGCCTTTACTGAGGGCTACAGTAGCAGCATCTTCAGCTTACCTCATCGGAGATGTGGTCACAGTGCTCTATAAGTTGATAACGCAGCACATGACTCTCTGTGTCGAAGCGCTGCTCGCTCTGTGTTTGTCTGCCTAGGAGGAACGAGACCAGCTCTTCCACCATGGCAGGGGATTGGATGTGACGCACCGAGCAGCACAGCAGCGCAGTGTTCACCAGCACGCCCATCTCAGACCTAAAACACAAACCACTGTTTAATAATAGTCCCTATGTCCCAGATACAGTGCATTCGGAAAGTATTCAGACCCATGGACTTTTTCCACATTTTGTTACAGCCCTATTCTAAAATGTATTAAATCATTTTTTCCCATCAATCGTTATACAATAAAAAAAAAACAGAAATACCTTATTTACATAAGTATTCAGACCCTTTGCTATGAGACTCGAAATGGAGCTCAGGTGGATCCTGTTTCCATTGAACATCCCTGAGATTTTTCTTCAACTTCATTGAGTCCCCCTGTGGTAAATTCAATTGATTGGACATGATTTGGAAAGGCACACACCTATCTATATATGGTCCCACAGTTGACAGTACATGTCAGAGCAAAAACCAAGCCATGAAATCGAAGGAATTGTCCGCAGAGCTCTGAGACAGGATTGTGTCAAGGCACAGATCTGTGGAAGGGTACAAAATAAATTCTACCACATTGAAGGTCCAAAACCAGTGGCCTCCATTCTTAAATGGAATAAGTTTGAAACCACCAAGACTGTTCCTAGAGCTGGCCGCCCGGACAAACTGAGCAATCGGGGGAGAAGGGCCTTGGTCAGGGAGGTGACCAAGAACCCAATGGTCACTCATGACAGTGCTCCAGATTTCCTCTGGAGATGTGAGAAATTTCCAGAAGGACAACCATCTCTGCAGCACTCTACCAATCAGGCCTTTATGGTAGAGTGGACAGACAGAAGCCACACTTCAGTAAAAGGCACATGACAGCCCACTTGGAGTTTGCCAAAAGGCACCTAAAGACTCTCAGACCATGAAAAACATGATTCTCTGGTCTGATGAAACCAAGATTGAACAAAGTACTGAGTAAAGGGTCTCAATAGTTACGTCAATTTGATGTTTTTTTTAAATAATCATTTGAGAAAATCAAAAACACTTTTTGATTTGTCATTATGGGGTATTATGTGTAGATTGATGAGAAAAAAAATATGTAATCCATTTTAGAATTTTGCTGTAATGTAACAAAATGTGGAAAACGTGAAAGGGTCTGAATACTTTCCGAATGCACTGTATATGTACAAAACCCCATTGGAGAAAATGTAAGTGGGGGTCACTTACATTTGGAGCAGCTCATGCTGTAGAACACCGACAAGCCAGCAATGGTGAATTTCTTTGGCTAATTTCACAGCGAGGCTCTACAAAAACATCAAATATAATGCACTCGACATCCTCTCTTGGTGGAAACTCAATTAAATAGTCAAGTATTTCTGCTTTTTAATTATTATTATTTTTTGTTACCTTTGGTGCCTCCCTCATCAGATGGTCAAGGAAGTCCAGCCAAGCGAAAAAGCTCTCCATGTGCTCACTACCAGGAAACGACTGGCTTTCCTGCTTACCGCTCTGAGAGAACGCAACACTGCACAAAACATCAGGTCCATTACTAAATCAAAACAAGATGATAACTCTACAAGTAAGGTTGTGGGGCTTGCTTTAGCTCTAAGTATTTTTGTGGTAATGGAAGAAGTTTAAAAGTTTTACTTTACTGCTTTAAAACAAAGCAGTTACATAGTCAAATTTTGTAAAATAATTGGTCTCATTACTTTGATAGATGATAATCAACCTTATTATTTTGGATTGTGGGGCAGTTAGATCATAAAAAATGTCTAAACTACAGTTGTTGCATTTGACAACTGCAAGACAGGACAAAGTGATCTGTCAGAAGATGGGAATAAAAGGCAAGATCAAGTGGACAACACTTAGGAAAGCAAAGCAACTGAATCATTCATTATGTGGGTTTCAGATAAATAGATCCACAATATACTTTTGTAAAATGTGTAATGTAAATTAAGTTTGATTTTAGTTGAATGATAATTTAATGAACGATTCATTTTTCTGAGTGACTTGTTTATTTTAGCAGTTTGTTTGACCTGTTGGCTGTAATGAATTCTACAGCATGATTAATATGCGCACCTCTGGTGTCTCTGGAGACGTATTCTGACCAACAACTGTCTGTCCTATATGAGTGCAGTTAAAATAGATCATGCTACAGACAGTAAAAAAAAATTAAATAATAATTACCACATTTAGAACTGATAATTGATCACATGGTGCAAGATGTCATGTAATTAATTGATTATTGAACATTATGATGGACACAGCTTTGTAGAACCAAAACATAAACAGCCCATCTGCTCAACAAACTCAAGAACAAAATTTGGGGTGCTGCAGTTCGAACGATAATGAACTTATCACCCATATGGCAGTCAAGCAATGCATTCCGAGTCATTCAAAATTTAGTCCGGTTGCGGTCACAACTAGACCTTGTTTCAAATGTACCAAGAAATAATCTTATTTGTATTAGATGTCGACCGATTAATCAGAATGGCCGATTAATTAGGGCCGATTTCAAGTTTTCATAACTAGTCCAACGCTCTAACCACCTGCCTCACGAGGAGCCCGCCTGTTACGCAAATGCAGTAAGAAGCCAAGGTAAGTTGCTAGCTAGCATTAAACTTAATCACTAGTTATAACTACACATGGTTGATGATATTACTAGTTTGTTTATCTAGCGTGTCCTGCGTTGCATATAATCGATGCAGTGCGCATTCGCGAAAAAGGACTGTCGTTGCTCCAACGTGTACCTAACCATAAACAATGCCTTTCTTAAAATCAATAACACAGAAGTATATATTTTTAAACCTGCATATTTAGCTAAAAGAAATCCAGGTTAGCAGGCAATATTAACCAGGTGAAATTGTGTCACTTCTCTTACGTTCATTGCATGCAGTCAGGGTATATGCAACAGTTTGGGCCGCCTGGCTCATTGCGAACTAATTTGCCAGAATTTTACGTAATTATGACATAACATTGAAGGTTGTGCAACGTAACAGGAATATTTAGACTGATGGATGCCACCCGTTAGATAAAATACAGAACGGTCCCGTATTTCTATTTTTCGAGATGAGTTTCCGGATTCGACCATATTAATGACCTATGGCTCGCATTTCTGTCTGTTATTATGTTATAATTAAGTCTATAATTTGATAGAGCAGTCTGAGCAATGGTAGGCACCAGCAGGCTCATAAGCATTCATTCAAACAGCACTATCGTGCGTTTTGCCAGCAGCTCTGCCGTTTATGACTTCAAGCCTATCAACTCCCGAGACTAGGCTGGTGTAACGCTGTGATGTGAAATGGCTAGCTAGTTAGCGGGGTGCGCGCTAATAACATTTCAAATGTTACTCGCTCCGAAACTTGGAGTAGTTGTTCCCCTTGCTCTGCATGGGTAACACTGCTTTGAGGGTGGTGGTTGTCGTTGTGTTCCTGGTTCGAGCCCAGGTAGGAGCGAGGAGAGGTACAGAAGTTATACTTTTACACTGGCAATACTAAAGTGCCTATAAGAACATCCAATAGTCAAAGTTATATGAAATACAAATTGTATAGAGAGAAATAACCCTATAATAACTATAACCTAAAACTTCTTACCTGGGAATATTGAAGACTCATGTTAAAAAGAACCACCAGCTTTCATATGTTCTCATGTTCTGAGCAAGGAACTTAAACGTTAGCTTTCTTACATGGCACATATTGCACTTACTTTCTTCAACACTTTGTTTTTGCATTATTTAAACCAAATTGAATGTGTTTCATTATTTATTTGAGGCTAAATTGCTTTTATTGATATAAGTTAAAATAAGTGTTCATTCAGTATTGTTGTAATTGTCATTATTACAAATAAAAACTTTTTTTTATATTGGCCGATGAATTGGTATCGGCTTTTTTTGTCCTCCAATAATCGGTATCGGCATGGAAAAATCATAATTGGTCGACCTCTAATTTGTATGCCAAACGTACATTGTTTAAAGCACACTTTTACAAGTTTCACAAATTACAGAGCCAATAAGCCCCTTGTGGTGAACTGAACGAGAGGCTTGTAGAATCATGAGTATTTTGTGCTTTCAGTACATTGTTCGCCAGAAGGGCTCATGCATGCTCTGGGCCACTAAACTCACTTCCAGTGGGTCTGGGGGAAACTGTGGATGTCTGCAGGCTCCAGCGTAGCCGGGAGCTGGCTGAAGAGCTCACACAACCTCTCAGCTAGTAGCTGACACAGTGGGGTGCTTTCAGCCAGGCACACAGCAGTATCTTCCTTTGGTATGCTGACAAGGAGCAGCAAGCTCTCAAATGCTTTCAGTGCAACTCTGCTTTTCTGAACAAGGAGACAAAGAAATGTGGCAAATTATTGATAGCGTGTTCATTTACAAGCCTCAAATTCATGAATTATGTATTGGTTTGTAAAATAGTCCTTGCTGAACACACCTGGCTTCTGCTCAAGTGGACCAAGACATGGATGAGGCCTGCATTGGCTGGGAAAATAGTTGAGGGAGAGTCAGTGGGTGAGTGCTGTTGAGGACTAGAGGTGGAGGCAGGGTTGGAAGCTGTGAGGTAATTGGAAGACACAGTTTCTCCACTTCTCCCTTTTTCTGTATCCTCAGAGGTAGAAATAGACCTCTTGGAGTGATTATCCTTTTTAATCTACATGACAAGTAAAACAGTGTAAAAAAGAAATAAATACATCAATCATACATTGACATTACTTCAGATGATGCAATGAAATCAACTACATCTAGTCAACTACTGTCAAACTAATGACGTGATAAAGTACTACTACCACTACTTTTAATTTTCGAACTTCTACCATTAGTACTACTATTCAGTATGCCCCTTGCCTACACATGTTTAGTGCTTGAAAATGCACAACCAAATCAAAAAGGTTGAATTTTAAAGTACCTCTAAAATGTAGTTGAGAACATACGGATCTTGTTTCACCCTGGAGCAAACAACAAACATAAACTGAGCCTCCTCCTTCTCAGTCTGCGATCCCGGAAGACCACACAGACGAACCAGCTTCTGTTGAGAGCAATGTCAGGAATTTTGGGAGGACAATTTTACAGTTAAGGAAAGCACATTTAAAATATCACTTTATCTTGGTAAAGAGACAACGATAGATAATAGTATTTCACAGAATGCGGTGGTAGCCATGCTGGTTAAGTGTGCCTTGAATTCTAAATAAATCACAGCCAGTGTCACCACCAAAGCACCCCATCACACCACCTCCTCCATGCTTCACGGTGGGAACCACATATGCAGAGATCATCCGTTCACCTACTCTGCGTCTCACAAAGAAACGGCAGTTAAACCAAAAATCGCAGATTTGGACTCATCACACCAAAGGGCAGATTTCCACCGGTCTAATGTCCATTGCTTGTGCTTCTTGGCCCAAGCAAGTATCTCATTCTTATTGGAGTCCTTTAGTAGTGGTTTCTTTGCAGCAATTCAGCCATGAAGGCCTGATTCATGCAGTCTCCTTTGAACAGTTAATGTTGAGATGTGTCTGTTACTTGAACTCTGTGAAGCATTTATTTGGGCTGCAATTGCTGAGGCTGGTAACTCTAATAAACTTATCCTCTGCAGCAGAGGTAACTATGGGTCTTCCTTTCCTGTGGCGGTCCTCACGAGAGCCAGTTTCATCATAGTGCTTGATGTTTTTTGCAACTGCACTTGAATAAACTTTCAAAGTTCTTGAATTTTTCCTGATTGACTGACCTTCATGTCTTAAAATAATGATGGACTGTCATTTCTCTTTGCTTATTTGAGCTGTTCTTGCCATAATATGGTCTTGGTATTTTACCAAATAGGGCTATCTTCTGTATACCACCCCTACCTTGTCACAACAACTGATTGGCTCAAACGCTTTAAGAAGGAAAGAAATTCCACAAATGAACTTTTAACAAAGCACACCTGTTAATTGAATTGTATTCCAGGTGACTACCTCATGAAACTGGCTGAGTGAGAGAATGCCAAGAGAGTTCAAAGCTGGCTACTTTGAAGAATTGCAAATAAAATATATTTTGATCTGTTTAACATTTATTTTGGTTACTACATGATGTCTTCACTATTATTCTACAATGTAGAAAACAGTAAACATAAATACAACTTTGACCGGTACTGTGTATAAATAAGGTATTTATTTTTTATACATAACCAAAAATGGCTAAAAACCTGTTTTCGCTTAGTCATTATGGGGTATTGTCTGTAGATTGAAGGATTTTTTTTATTTTTTAGAATAAGACTAATGTAACAAAATGTGGAAAAAGGTGTCTGAATAGTTCCTGAAGGCATAGTTCCTGAATTTCCAACAGCCATAGACAACAACATAGTGACAAACAATAACCAGAACAAATGACTCCTTACCTGGACTGGCCTATACACATTGAGGATGTGAAGCATTGGCTTTTGGATTTGTACCAGGATCTTGGAGAAGAACACCAGGACCTGCTGGTTCATTCCTGGGGGGTACTGGCAGGACGAAGAGATCAGTGTCGAAGAGAGGGTTATCAAAACGTACTACAGATGACAACATTTCACCTGCTGTGTGTGTGGTACCTGTGCTTTGCCTAGGGTGCAGAGGGTCTCCAGCAGTTTGTGCTGTAGGAGGTACTCCATACAAGGGCCCATCTCCTCCTGCCCCTGTTGGGCCTCTTCGAAAACTAAGATATCCAGCATCTGCTTCAATCGCCATGGAATGTCTGTCTGCTTTACAGGCCTCGTTTGACCTGGAAAAGCATCACAGTTGAATGCACTCTCAACATAGGCCATTATGAACACATGCCGAATATGACAGCAGTATTAAAAGGAAATAGACCTACTACCGACAAGTTAGTTCGCAATGTAACTCAGGCCAAGTTCGCTTGGTGGCACATCTGGGGTATTCAACATTTTCTTAATTTCAACAGTGTCTCAATCTCACCAGTAGTTTCAATGTAATAATTGGTTATCCCTTTCCAGTGGTCCACAAAAGAGTCCAATAAATTTACTGGCGGCTCCCTCTAGAAAATAGAAGATTGGAAACATGAGATGATTCAGCTCAAAGAATGTGTGCCTAAATAATTATGTCCTATCCAGCACAAAACATATTCCATTGATCAGTTGCGCTTCGCCCTGTCTTGTATGAGCTTGTCACTCTACCCATCCCCCAAGAAAGTTGCCCACTGATGGAATGTGGTATCATATGTATGTGGAATTCCACTTGAGCAAATATGGAGTCAGGTCAGTCTAGTCCATAGAGAATGTTAGAGGTCTCCAGTTGCCAAAAAGCTATATTAGCATGGCAAAAGCCAATGAGGGCTTCCACTATTTTAATGTCGTTAACTGGTTGTGACTTCCAATTTCTTTGGCTGATCTCTCCTGGTGATTATGTTGGAGTCATGTCCAACCGGGTCATCAGCCAATCGTGAAGAAGAAAATTGCCTACTTGCTTTCACAGGCGCTATAATATCAGAGATACAAAGATGAGTAATCTATCTATCTCTATGGGATAGCTGGAAATCTTTATCAACAAACATTTCAGACGCCATGGCATAAGTAGTTTTAAGGTAGCAAGCTAACGTTAGATACTTGCCGAATGATTAACACGTATACACAACTTCATAATAACATTGGCATTATTCAAAAAACATATTACACCAAATAAATTAATCTAGATAGCTTGCCACCATTTTGTTAGCTAGTATTGACTACTTGGCTAGCTAGCCAACGCGTTGGATTAGACTGCAACTTGTTATTTGGCGCTTCATTTAACTAAATGTTAGGTCTGTAAATAGTTAACTTTTAGCCGCTAACTAACTTTTTTAGCCGTTGGCTAACTTTATATGGGACAAAGTCAAAGAAAAGTAGTTAGCTGCTGCTAGCCAATTAGCTTGCATCATACAGTGTCTACCCAGCTAGTTAAATCCAGGAAGTGGAGTACGAAAAGGGCTTGTCAACCAATACTTACGGTCTCCAACGCCTGTTGAAAGAGGTGTGTCAGTTTACTGAACATATCCATTATTTTCGTCGAATTAATAAAACGTTTTACAAAACATGGTAAACATTTTTCCGTTTGCTAGCTCCAAATACGATATTGCCACAGATAGAACTAGCCAGATGTTTCACCGGATGTATAAATATGAGGCATCCGGTTGGCGGTTCCACTCACCACCAAATATGGTAATGAGAGGAAGCCCAGTGGCGGGCAGAAGTCTTTGCCTAGAAGTTGAAACATTTATGCATTGTTTAGAAGGAGTGCGAGGGCATTTTAGTGTGGGCGTTCCCTAACGGAAATATGCAAATACATACTCGCTAATGGCTCTGCTCACCTCCATGCTTGTTCTGTCCTCTATGATTAATTTGCTCCCATTGGAAACGACAATGGGTTAGTTATATAAAAAAAAAACTTTGATATAGCTGACATGACTGAGATTCCCTAATAACACTCCACTTTCATACAGCTATGACTTTCTCATATCAGGTTAGAAGAACTGTTAAATGTTTAGGGTCCTGACCCATTGTTGTTCTTGTCAGTCATTGGCTCGCCTTGAATAGGGGGGAATGTGTACTCCCAAAGGCATATTGCCAGCCTCAGAAGATGATTTCCAGACAAATCACACTTTATTTTACCTGGCCTTAACACATTGTTAATCAGAATATACAGTGTTTACAGATGGTTTATACACACTTTTATTTTTCTCATGACCAGTTTACTATATGAAGTCATCTGATAGTCAACTAACTGTTAACTGTTTTTTTATGATTGCATTCAACATGGAGAAACAAGCAACTACACTTCCACAATGTACATTTATCCAAAACATTTTCCCCCAGAAACACTTTATTGAGCAAACACAGATGTTTTAATTACTGTTTTATTACCACAGTTGTCAGATTACAGCAAATAGTAGGCCAACCTAACATTTAATACACAAAGTCTCTATTAATAAAAACATGGGAACATTACAATAGATGTCACTGTATCACAACATATTTCAGGAATGCAAAACATCTCAGTGATACTAAGTAAAAATATCATGGTAAAAACACTTTATAAAAAGATATCTGCAACTATGTTTAAATTATACCACAGAACTGTATACGGTGAACATGACTTCAATTCATATCCATATATAATGTATTTTTCATGACTTCAACATTGTGTATTTATTGTAACTCAATTAGTGATGAAAACAGTGCAAAGTTAAGTCTGATGAATTGCAATACATACATAGACAAATTAGACAATACAAACTGTTCTTTAAGAAATGAAAGAAGGAAAAACAATGAAAGTGGTACACCTCAAACTGAGAGACATTCCTGAGTTCCTGAGTCAGGCTTTACAAGGTTTTCAATTGAATTACCCTCACAGGAATCTCTTATTAATGCAGCTGTTTTAATGGAGAAACAAGCCTGTTTATCTAAGGGCCTGTCGCAAATGGCACCCTATTCCCTATATAGTGCACTACTTTTCACCAGACCCTTATGGGCTAAATAGAGGAAGGGGTGCCATTGGGGAAGCAAGTATAGTGTATTGTATTATCATCAAGATGGATGACATTTCTAATGACAAAAATGTTTGGTAGAAAATAGGAAATGTATACAAGATAATTGTTACCGAAACAGCTAGTATAGTACTAAGTAGAAGGCATTGTCTCCCACTCCTACAAAAATAATGAGAAAAAAAGAACACATGGTACATTTAATTGAACAATTATACTTACTTATATTCCTTAATTTAATTGTCTTGATATGATTATCTCATTGGGGCAGAGTGATGTTCATAACAGATTCCTTTTATCAGATTATCAGACCATTTAGGCCAAAACTTACCTTCTTTCTCTGAAACACCTTGCCATGCTCAATAAATAGGGCAGAAGGGGCTCTTTTCAGTGAGTTTTTAGCGGAGGCAGTCCTTCGCAATAGTGGGGTAAAAAAACCACCCTGTGGAGACAAGGCCAATTAAATGAGCACAGACCTTAGAAAAGACCCATGGTGGCAGGAGCATGGGGGCCACAGTAGTCAACTTCACCACAATATCAAAGTGACCCAGCCAAGAGGATATAAAACACATACTCCAATACAATGACGTACTGGTAAGAAGAGTAGTAGCATGTGATTCATTTTTCTTCTTCCTGGAGCTTAACAAGTTCTGATATGCTGATTGGTATTGTTGAGTTGGATTTGTTTACAATGTGTCAAACAACTTTGGTCACCCTTTCAAACTCTGTAGGAAAATGATTTATTTGAGGCTAATGATTGCAAAGACCTCATCTTTGAACTGCCCCTCTGGTCATTGTATCTAAAGAGGGGGAAAGCCTATTTATGTGCACTGTATGCTAATTGCTTCTCAACACACAGGCATCTGTACAAACGAGGGGGAAAGGCATTTTACACAGACATTATGTTAGACAAGAATGGAATAAAGGGAGAAAATGTGTCCAACCTACAACAGGAGAAAATATTAAACATTTCCTTGAAGTTTTCCCCCTGATTTATTAACGAGTTTGGATACCATGTGACATTATGAAGCCTTATGTATTTTCAGTTTAACACACCAGTGCTGTGTTGAGCGTTCTGAACAGCAAGTGGCAGCATTGTGCCACAAAGCTTCTCAGAGAAGGAGTGCTGATCTCAGATTTTAAAAAATAAATTTTTGATCAAAATGAATAAGATAACATGGACAGGTGAAAATGTGGGACCAGATCCTACATCAGCACTTCTAGTCTGAGACACTTTATGAATATGTGCCCTGGATATTTTCATGGATAAGACCTCTGGATGGCATAACAGGGTTGTGGGTGGCAGCGTAGAGTTGTGTTACCTGTGCCCGTTCTGTACAGAAGGCCAGAGACTGTCTGAAGGAGGTACATTTGGCGGTCTTCCCTGCAGTGATGAGGTTCATCTCTGACCCAGCTCTCAGCTGTACCCTTCTCTTCCCAGTCAAGTCCAGTTTCTGAACCCCCCGCTCCACCTCACACGATTTCCTACCTGTTACAGAGCAGTCACTGTCACAAATCTGCATTAAATACCTACGTTAAAGACTAATATATATATATATATATTTACTAACAATGAATGAAGTTAGTTATAGCACCAAATTTTAAGATGGAACTCAACTTTGTCTCAAAGACTCGAATGATGGCAGTTTTGTTGAGCGGAAAACATGATATCATGTGTTTCTAAGAAGCCCTTACAAGGACCTTCTGCCATGAGGCGAGATTCTGCTGCCATGACCAAACCACCAGAAACGACGGCTTAGCATCAGCACTCTCCAAACTCCGAGCACATAGGAGCATTTCCCTCCACAACTCCAAGAAGGAATCCAAGCTCACTTCTTAATAGTGAGTAAGAACTGTAGTAACTGTGGCAGTACATTCCCTCTTGGTATGCACACTCTTTTCAGCAGTGTTCACAAGTCCCATATCTTCAGCAGCCTTGTCCTAGATCTGTTTGTGCTACCATGTCAACTCCTTGTGATGTTTGGCCTGAAAGCACAAACAGATCTGGTAACAGGCTAGATCTTCAGGCCTCAGCACTTCAATAGCCCATAGCCTGGGGGTGTTATATGAATTAGTCCCAGACTTTTCTTCTTTAACTAAACTGCTCAAACTTAACAAAAACAGGGGGGGGGGGGGGGTAGACCAGAGTAACCGTGTTCCCACCACTATAATTATAAAGTGCTATGCGTTTGTGTCTGTGTAGTGTTTTACATTGATGCAACAGCACGCAACTGCAGCATAAAACTATGGGATGATGGAAAATTCTGTTCAGAGAATCTGTTATAACATATCATTATGTAGACACTTTTATAATGCAAGCCAGATGTAGTGGAATTGTTTCACTTAAAAGTCAAAAACTTTAATGCAGGAGAATGATAATAATATCCAAAGTTACATATTCTTCCCTAATCATATTCTCTGCACAGATTTGGGGAATAACCTCCATACAAACATCTTTAACTTTCTATTTGGCTCCCGTTCTGAATAACAGATGGAGTGGCAAAGAGATTGGACAGAAATTGGTCTTAAAGTACATATTGATGTGAAATCTAGGCAAACCCTCGTCTCTTTGCATTTGGAATGTGGAATACAATATGTGTTCGGTACTAGCTAGTAGCCGGCTACCACCAAGTACTCTACCTTGCACGTTAGAGACTGCTGCCCTATGTACATAGAGTCATTGAACACTTGTTCACTTGAATAATGTTTGCATACTGTTTAACCCACTTTATATGTAAAAACTGTATTCCAGTCAAACCTCAAACCTATACACATTTTCTATTCAGATACCATTCACTCTAGTTCGGAAGCTAATTTCCTGCAATTCTATCCATTTTGACATGGGGTTTTGTACTGTGTATTGAAATCAAATCAAATTTTATTGGTCACATACACATGGTTAGCAGATGTAAATGCGAGTGTAGCAAAATGCTTGTGCTTCTAGTTCTGACTATGCAGTAATATCTAACAAGTAATCAAAACATTTCACAACAACTACCTTATACACACAAGTGTAAAGGAATGAATAAGAATATGTACATATAAATATATGGATGAGCCATGGCTGAACGGCATAGGCAAGATGCAGTAGATGGTATAGAGTACAGTTGTCACGACTTCCGCCGAAGTTGGCTCCCATGCCTGTTCAGGCGGTGCTCGGCGGTCGTCGTCACCGTCCTACTAGCCGCCACCGATCCCTTTTTCGTTTGTCTGTTTGTTTTGTCTTATTAGTTTCACCTGTGTTTCTGTTGTTTGGTTTAATGAGCTTCCCTATATTTAGTAGGTAGACCCGCCCCTGTTTTGTGCGGGATTGTCTTTATGTTACGTGTGTGCATTTGAGGTATTTTCTTAACTTGGCACCCTGTGTTTTTTGGGTTGTCACGTTGTATGTCCGCACCCTGTATTGTTGGGCTTATCATTTTGTGTGCCGAAGTAAAGAGCACTTTTCCCTGAGGTTTATCCGGGATTTTGGTCAGGTGGCTTCTCCCATTACCTCACTGCTGAAGGGAGGACCGGTGCGCTTGCGTTGGTCAGCAGAGGCGGGCAGAGCTTTCAGTCGTCTGAAGGAGCTGTTCACCAATGCGCCCGTGTTGGCGCATCCGGACCCCTCTTTAGCGTTCATAGTGGAGGTGGACGCGTCCGAGGCGGGGGTCGGGGCCGTGCTGTCCCAGGGCTCGGGCGTGCCTCCCAAGCTCCGCCCTTGTGCCTTCTTTTCGAGGAAGCTCGGTCCGGCGGAGCGGAACTATGACGTGGGGGACCGGGAGTTGTTAGCTGTAGTCAAGGCTCTGAAGGTGTGGAGACATTGGCTTGAGGGGGCGAAACACCCTTTTCTCATCTGGACTGACCATCGTAATCTCGAGTATATCCGGGGAGCGAGGAGACTAAATCCGCTTCAAGCTAGATGTTTTTCACCTGGTTTCGGTTCACCATCTCGTACCGGCCAGGCTCCCAAAACACCAAAGCCGACGCGCTGTTCCGCCTCTATGATACCGAGGAGCGGTCCGTTGAGCCAACTCCCATCATTCCACCTTCATGTCTTGTGGCACCGGTAGTATGGGAGGTGGACGCAGAGATAGAGAGGGCCTCACGGTTAGAACCGGACCCCCCTAACTGTCCAGCGGGGGCTCAGTACGTGCCGAGGGGGGTCCGGGATAAGCTAATCCGTTGGGCTCATACTCTCCCCTCCTCGGGTCATCCTGGCATCAAGAGGACAGTGCGGAGTCTTAGAGGGAGATACTGGTGGCCCACGTTGGCTAAGGACGTGAGATTTTATGTCTCCTCCTGCTCGGTGTGCGCTTAGAGCAAGGCTCCTCGGCACTTGCCTAGAGGGAAGTTACAGCCCCTCCCCGTTCCACAACGGCCGTGGACACACTTATCGGTTGACTTTCTTACCGACCTTCCCCCGTCCCAGGGAAGTACTACGATCCTGGCCGTTGTCGATCGGTTTTCTAAGTCCTGCCGTCTCATCCCGTTGCCCGGTCTCCCTACGGCCCTGCATACTGCGGAGGTGGCCTTGTTTACCCATGTCTTCCGGCACCATGGGGTGCCTGAGGACATAGTTTCTGATCGGGGCCCCCAATTCACATCCAGAGTTTGGAGGGCGTTTATGGAGAGACTGGGGGTCTCGTCAGCTTGACCTCGGGTGTTCACCCCGAGAGTAATGGGCGGGTGGAGCGCGTAAACCAGGATGTGGGCAGGTTTCTGTGGTCATATTTCCGGACCGGTCTTGTGAGTGGGCGAGGTATGTTCCTTGGGCTGAGCTCGCTCAGAACTCCCTCCGCAACTCCTCAACGAACATGTCCCCTTTTGAGTGTGTGTTGGGTTACCAGTCGGTCCTGGCCCCATGGCATCAGAGCCAGACAGAGGCTCCTGCGGTAGAGGAATGGGTACAGCGCTCCAAGGATACCTGGAAAGCCGTCCAGGAATCGCTAAAGTTAGCGAGAGAACGGCAGAAGAGGAGCGCTGACCAGCACCGCAGTGAGGCCCCCGTGTTTGCACCGGGGGACAGGGTCTGGCTCTCGACCCGAAACCTGCACCTCCGCCTGCCCTGTCGGAACCTGGGGCCGCAGTGTGTGGGGCCGTTTAAAGTCCCGAGGAGAATAAACGAGGTGTGTTACAGGTTACAACTTCCTAGGTATTACCGTATTAACCCCTCGTTTCATGTGTCTCTCCTCAGGCCGGTGGTGGCTGGTCCCCTGCAGGAAGGTGAGGTGCCTGAGGTCCCTCCGCCCCCTCTGGACATCGAGGGGTCCCCGGCGTACACAGTACGTGGCATTCTGGACTCGAGACACCGGGTGAGTACCTCGTGGACTGGGAGGGGTACGGTCCGGAGGAGAGATGCTGGGTTCCGGTGGGGGACATTTTGGATCCTTCTCTCCTGAGAGACTTCCACCACCTCCACCCGGAGCCTCGCCCTCCGGGTCATCCTCGAGGCCGGTGGCGGCGTCAGGGGGGGGGGGGGGGTACTGTCACGACTTCCGCCGAAGTTGGCTCCCCTGCCTGTTCGGGCGGTGCTCGGCGGTCGTCGTCACCGTCCTATTGTCTTTATGTTACGTGTGTGCATTTAAGCAAGAGGTGGATTTATTTTCTTAACTTGGCACCCTGTGTTTTTTGGGTTGTCACGTTGTATGTCCGCACCCTGTATTGCTGGGCTTATCATTTTGTGTGCCGAAGTAAAGAGCACTTTTCCCCAGTGGAACTCTCTGCGTCTGATTCCTTCACCCACCTAGTCCCGTGTGACAACAGTATATACATATGAGATGAGTAATGTAGGGTATGTAAACATTATATAAAGTGGCATTGTTTAAAGTGACTAGTGATACATTTATTACATCCAATTTTTTATTATTAAGTGGCTAGAGATTTGAGTCAGTATGTTGCCAGCAGCCACTCAATGTTGGTGATAGCTGTTTAACAGTCTGATGGCCTTGAGATAGAAGCTGTTTTTCAGTCTCTCGGTCCCCACTTTGATGCACCTGTACTGACCTCGCCTTCTGGATGATAGCGGGGTGAATAGGCAGTGGCTCGGGTGGTTGTTGTCCTTGATATTTTTGGCCTTCCTGGTGTAGGTGTCTTGGAGGGCACGTAGTTTGCCCCCGGTGATGTGTTGTGCAGACCTCACTACCCTCTGGAGAGCTTTACGGTTGTGGGCGGAGTAGTTGCCGTACCAGGCGGTGATACAGCCCGACAGGATGTTCTCGATTGTGCATCTGTAAAAGTGTTTTTGGAGTGTTTTTGGTGACAAGCCAAATTTCTTCAGCCTCCTGATGTTGGAGAGGCGCTGTTGCGCCTTCTTCACCACGCTGTCTGTTGGATGGACCATTTCAGTTTGTCTGTGATGTGTATGCCGAGGAACTTAAAACTTTCCTCCTTCTCCACTACAGTCTCATCGATGTGGATGGGGGGGTGCTCCCTCTGCTGTTTCCTGAAGTCCACGATCATCTCCTTTGTTTTGTTGACGTTGAGTGTGAGGTTATTTTCCTGACAACACATGCCGAGGGCCCTCACATCCTCCCTGTAGGCCGTCTCGTCGTTGTTGGTAATCAAGTCTACTACTGTAGTGTCGTCTGCAAACTTGATGATTGAGTTGGAAGCGTGCATGGCCACACAGTCATGGGTGAACAGGGAGTACAGGAGAGGGCTGAGAATGCACCCTTGTGGGGCCCCAGTGTTGAGGATCAGCGGGATGGAGATGTTGTTTCCTACCCTCAGCACCTGGGGGTGTCCCGTCAGAAAGTCCAGGACCCAGTTGCACAGGGTGGGGTCGAGACCCAGGGTCTCGAGCTTAATGACGAGTTTGGAGGGTACTATCTTGTTAACTAAATGCTGAGCTGTAGTCGATGAACAGCATTCTTACATAGGTATTCCTCTTGTCCAGATGGGTTAGGGCAGTGTGGAGTGTGATTGCGTCTTCTGTGGACCTTGCCAAACGTCAGCCTCGAAACCTTAATGACTTGGAGAAGATCTGCAAAGAGGAGTGGGACAAAATCCCTCCTGAGATGTGTGCAAACCTGGTGGCCAACTACAAGAAACGTCTGACCTCTGTGATTGCCAACAATGGTTTTGCCACCGAGTGCTAAGTCATGTTTTGCAGAGGGGTCAAATACTTATTTCCCTCATTAAAATGCAAATCAATTTATAACATTTGTTATAATGTTGTTATTCTGTCTCTCACTGTTAAAATAAACCTACCATTACAATTATAGACTGATCATTTCTTTGTCAGTGGGCAAACGTACAAAATCAGCAGGGGACCAAATACTTTCAAATACTAGTCTCTCAAAGCACTTCATGACAGAAGTGAGTGCTACGGGGCGATAGTCATTTAGCTCAGTTATCTTAGCTTTCTTGGGAACAGGAACAATGGTGGCCCTTTTGAAGCAGGTGGGAACAGCAGACTGGGATAGGGATTGATTAAATATGTCCCTAACACACCAGCCAGCTGGTCTGCGCATGCTCTGAGGACGCAGCTAGGGATGCCGTCTGGGCCGGCAGCCTTGCGAGGGTTAACACGTTTAAATGTTTTACTCAAATACTGTATTCTCGACATTGCTCATTCTAATATTTCTGCATTGCATTTTAGTTACTGTTTATACACACCAAATATTATTTATTACTGGACACAGCTCAATCTAATATATCTACTACTGTACATATCATTCTTAGCATATCTTGTCTAAATTCATCCGGTGTATATACGTGTAGATTGCATTTGGATTTCTGTTACAGTGCTATTTGTGTTGTTATTTGGATTCGTTCTGACATTTCTTGATTTCTTGTTGTGTTTTTTAATTTGTATTTTATTATTTGTGTACTTTTACTACATTGTTAGGAGCTAAGAATGTCACTGCATCTGCTATAACATCTGCTGAACTGTGTGCGTCACCAATAAATGTTTATTTGATTTGACTATAGTCTAGTGCAGGGATGGGCAACTGGCGGCCCGCCCCCCTTTTGAAGGCCCTCAGGCGAGGTCTCAACTTACCCTTGCAAGTTAGAATAGTAGAATACACAAGGTGCAATTTCAAAATTTGGTTGTGTATCATCAGTTTTTCTCTTGTTATGTCAGTCACTGAAAGTCAGTCAATTAGCCCATGTCAGCAAACATTTTTTAGATTGCTAAATTAGTTTAGTGGCCAGCCACTGCAGCCCTTCATGATGAGTTCAGTTTTTTGTGGCCCCCAGCCCCATCAAAGTTGCCTATCCCTGGTCTTGTGCCTGATAAATTGCAGGATATGTCCAAATGGCCAAATGCAACATCGAGAGCATCCTGACTGGTACGGCAATTGCTCGGCCTCTGACCGCGGGGCACTGCAGAGTGTAGTGCCTGCGGCCTAGTGCATCACTGGGGCTAAGCTGCCTGCCATCCAGGACCTCCCCACCAGGCGGTGTAAGAGGAAGGCCCTAAAAACTGTCGAAGGCCCTAGCCACCCAGTCATAGACTGTTCTCTCTGCTACCGCATGGCATACCGGAATGCCAAGTCTAGGACAAAAAGGCTTCTCAACAGTTTTTACCCCCAAGCCATAAGACTCCTGAACAGGTAAACCCTGACTATTTGCATTGTGTGTCCCCCAACCCCCCTCCTCCCAACCCTTCTTTTTACTCTGCTGCTACTCTCTGTTTATCAAATATGCATAGTCACTTTAACTATACATTCATGTACATACTACCTCAATTGGGCCGACCAACTAGTGCTCCAGCACATTAGCTAACCGGGCTATGCATTGTGTCCCACCCACCACCCGCCAACCCCTCTTTTACGCTACTGCTACTCTCTGTTCATCATATATGCATAGTCACTTTAACCATATCTACATGTACATACTACCTCAATCAGCCTGACTAACCGGGGTCTGTGTGTAGCCTCGCTACTTCTATAGCCTCGCTACTGTATATAGCCTGTCTTTTTACTGCTGTTTTATTTCTTTACTTACCTATTGTTCACCTAATACCTTTTTTGCACTATTGGTTAGAGCCTGTAAGTAAGCATTTCACTTGAAGGTCTACCTTTTGTATTCAGCGCACGTGACAAATAAACTTTGATTTGATTTGGTATGTCTGTGGTGTCTCCTACAGAGGAACACCTGAAGGGGTGAACATTAAATCCGACTTACTGTGATTGTTAAAGATATCAGTGTTGCTGTAGTTGACTGAATCCTTCGATGACACTGAGTCTCCCCTGGCGACGTTATGGGAATTCTGGAACTGATGAGAGCAAAACAAAGGAAATCCGTTGAAATTTCAACAGCTAACAGTAGGTCCATCAAAGTCACACTGGCTTCTTTTGACTGTTGTCAACTGTACAGTTTACTACAAACAGAAATGTATGCCTATGACCATCACCTGACCGTGTCCTTATTCAAGTCTGAAGGTACAAATTCTCTCTCGACTCTGGACACACAATGTATTAGGCTGGAATTCAAACCAACAAAGAATAACGAACTGTGCACTACAATAGACTTCAAAGGCAATTTCCCAGACATTTGTGGAGATCGGTTTCATAAAATCAAGATTCAAGCATAAAGCACCATTAAAAGTTCATTAACCTGCATTGGTTTGAATCCCAATCTCACAAAACCCAGGTGAAGTGAACGGTAGAAAAGGAGTTAAGTCAGAACAAAAACATTTCCCTATACAACATATCACCCCCCCCCCCCCCCCCCCCCCACCCCGAGAATGGGCCGTACCATGTGCTCCAGTATGGCCGTGTTGGAGTAGATGGGTTGTGAGCGGCCGCTTCCACTGTGCTGGTGAAAGGGGTCATCTATGTACATGTTTGAGGTTGGGAACCTTTGCTCCTTCAAACCACTGATGGTAGGGGGAAAAAAATTAAAAACATTGTTCTAGGTCCGTATGTATCAAGTGTCTCAGAATAGGAGTGTTGATTTAGGATCAGTTTAGCTTTTTAGATCACAATTAATAAGATTAAATGGACAGGGAGAGCTGATCCTAGATCAGCGCTCCTACTCTGTTTTGCAGATCCAAACCAAGGGATCTAGTGATCATCATAAACATTTATTACCTGAGGGCTCCAGCAGACTTTGAGTCATATAGAGAGTCAGCCTGATCCTGGCTTACACTCCCGTCCTGTAGGAGCTGCAACCACTGCTCTTTCTCATCTGCACAGCTGGCCTGGACAGAGACATGGACGAACACAGAAAGAGAGGGATAGAGAGAAAGAAGACGGAGAAGGGGAGTTTCAACAACACACAATGCTCTGTTCCAGGAATGGATTGGTGAATTTTGATCCTGCACAGCTCCTTTTGTTTTGTCTTGTTTTATATTGAATATAAACCTGTGGGAAATAACTTGATCACCTTTGGTAGTCATCACATATTAACAAGCTTTTCTTTAAAGTTTTTGAAGTGTGAAATATCTTTCCACTATGATCTATATTAACTATACTGATGTAAATGAATCGGCAGGTAGCCTAGCGGTTAAGAGTGTTGGGCCAATAACCGAAAGGTTGCTAGTTTGAATCCCTGAGCTGACTAGGTGAAACATCTGTTGATTTGCCCTTGAGCAAGACAGAACCCTAATTTCTCCTGTTTCAACATACCCTAATTTCTCCTGTTTCAACATACCCAAATCTGCCGTGTGCAAATTGAATTTGTCCCCCCCAAGCTAAACGTCACGACACAACCAATTATATTAATTTGGGGACTGGTCGAAAAGCATTAAACATTTATGGCAATTTAGCTAGCTAGCATGCAGTTGCTAACTAATTTATCCTATTTAGCTAGCTTGCTGTTGCTAGCTAATTTGTCCTGGGATATAAACATTAGGTTGTTATTTTACCTGAAATGCACAAGGTCCTCTACAATGACAATTAATCCACACATAAAATGGTCAACCAAATCGTTTCTAGTCATCTCTCCTCCTTCCAGGCTTTTTCTTCTTTGGACTTTATATGGCGATTGGCATCTAACTTTCATAGTTACCACGATGACCGACCAAACTCAGTTCATCTTTCAATCACCCATGTGGGTATAACCAATGAGAAGATGACAAGTGAGTATCTTCTCCTATAATCCAATGAGGAGATGGGAGAGGCAGGACTTGCACCGCGTTCAGTGTCACAAATAGAAATTACTTATATTTTAGCGCTTGGCAATGCAGACGCTCATTGGCACGCGCGAGCAGTTTGGGTGCAATAATTGAATAACATGTATGTTTAAATTTATTTAGCATGCGTGCAACGTGAACGGTGTGGTCAGCATGTAAGTCGCTCTGGCTAACATGCTGCGAGCGTCGGAAAATAAATGTAGAAATCCATGTTAATCAACTATTGCACCCACACTGCTCGCGCACGCTAACGAGCATCTGCGACGCCAAGGGCTAAAATCTAACTCCTTTCTATTTCTGACGTAGGTCGCGCTGAAATTCCTGCCTCTCCCATCTCCTCATTGGTTTATAGAAGCAGGTACCCACGTGCCATCATCTCATTGGTTATACCCACGTGGGTGATTAAAAGACGAACTGTTTTGCCCGGTAGTTGGGGTAATGCTATGAAAGTTTAGATGCTGATCACCATATAAGTTCAAAGATGAAGGAAGGAAGAGAGATGACTAGAAACGATTCGGTTGGCCGTTTTATGTGTGGATTAATTGTCGGAGTAGAGGACCTTGTGCATTTCAGGTAAAATAACACCTCAATGTATATATCCCAGGACAAATTACCTAGCAACAGCAAGCTAGCTAAATTGGACAAATTAGCTAGCAAGTGCACGCTAACTAACTAAATTGCCATACATGTTTATTGCTTTTCGACCTGTCCCCAAATAAATATAATTGGTTCAGAGTTTGTTTTGATATTTTAACCTGCATGTCGGCATCGCGTTTTGTGTAGGGGGACAAAATTAATTTATGCACGATAGCACACGATAGCACACGATGGCACACGTGCGCATCCGGTTTGGGGTTCCGTGTAAGAGCATCTGCTAAATTACTATAAAATAAATATAATAAAGTCATAGTGATCCATTAACTATTCCTGACCCCGTTATTTCTGCATACAGTCTAGTCTGTCTATATCCTTACCAGGGAGAAAGGGTAATGTTGATCTGTCTGTACCTAGGGGGGACTTCACCCCCGGAGCCCTTACCTCCAGTACTGCCACCTGGTCTCCGTGTTGGACCACAGTGATGCGGTAGGCCTGAGGTGTGTCGGGGCCAGGTCGAACCTGGCAGCCTTTCAGCTGCACCGTGTACTGAGGGCACTCTTCACAGCCCTCGTCTCGGAACATTTTCAGCACCCCGCCCTGTACTTGGCACAACAGGCTCTGCCACTGGCAGTTCATCAGCACATTCAGGAACCCTGCAGCCCAAACAGGAATGGGGTCAGAGGTCACGAGAGTCTTGAGATCGTGCCAGACCAGGCTATCATCTAACTATTATGGTCAGGACTGTCTGGCACTAACGCCTATGTTCAGGACTGTCTGGCACTAATGCCTATGGTCAGGACTGTCTGGCACTAACGCCTATGGTCAGGAGTTAGCAAGACAGCACAAACAGATCCAGCGCAGGCTACCAGACAGAGGGCGGAAAAAGAACACATGACAACAGAAATAAACTGTTTGGTGGGAAATTTCAACCTGGTCTGAGGTCAAACTCTTACACAAAGATGACAATATCATACGGTTTGTACATTTCTTTGGCCATTATGCGTTCTCTAGTCATGAAGTTCAAACCCAAATCAATGGACATTGAAAATAAGTCACCATGGAGAGGTAGCTATGCATGTATGTGGTGTGACTTCCACCACCTTCTCTATCCCCAGTTATCTAATTGTACAATCAAGGCTACAAACAAGCTGGGCAGGGCCTATGGCTGTGTCTGAAATGGCTCCACATTCCTTATAGAGTCCCCTACTTGTCACACTGGTATAACGGATTTGGAGACAGGCGCAGGAATACATAACAGGGGTTTTAATACACCCAAAACAAACACGTATACAGACCACTGGGATGCACCCAAACAAAAGAGCGAGGCTAAACCTCATAGAACGACACGAGACCCTTAATACAAAAATGATGCAGCACAAAAGCTGATACAACTCACACAACCAACAGAAATGGGAACAATAATTGACAATACAAGGGTGAACAAAAGGCACACTTATACAATTACTAATCAGGGGAGAATGGGTACCAGGTGTGCGTAATCAAACAGTTCAGTGACACCTAGAGGGCAGTGACATAGACCTCCGGAACTAGTGCACAGAATGAGCAGCAGTACCGGGGGGATCCGTGACACTACTGTTGATCAGGGCCCATAGGGCTCTGTTCAAAAGTAGTGCATTATGTAGGGAATAGATTGTCACTTCAGACATAGCCTATTGTAATGTGTGCGCTGAGAGTGAGTGTTTTAAGGGAGTGAGTGTTTTAATAAATAAACATACCGTAATACAAAACAAGACAACACACATACATGACACTGGAACAGAAACAATGACGCCTGGGGAAGAAACCAAAGGGAGTGACATATATCAGAGTCCAGGTGTGTGATGACACGCAGGTGCGTGTAATGATGGTGACAGGTGTGTGACATAACGAGCAGCCTGGTGACCTCGAGGCCGGAGAGGGAGCACACGTGACACCTATATCTAAAACCACCAAATTTGTACCCCACAAAAACAGCAACAAAATATATAATAATATAATTAAATATAATGTTGGCCTGGCACAGTTCATGGAGTTTGCTAACCTGTTGAGGACACCTCCAGACTCTAATGGTGCAAAAGGTGACAATCCAATTCCCCAGGAATCCCCCGTTCACAATGAGCCAGTATTAAAGCTAGACCAAACAAGGTTAACAATACCACACTTCATCACAGCAGTGGCGTGCGGTAAGGTCTGAAACCGGGTAGGCACTTTTGGTATTTATCGGTGTCATGCCGTTGGCCTGGGGGTAGGTTTATGACAGTCATAAATACCTCTTCCCCCCTTTTTCCTCTCTCTACCCTACTGATGTTACATTTGCAAAACCCTTGGTTAACATAGAGATTCTGGGAACCTCAGAAGGTGGGGGAAATTAACTATATTCTGGTAATCCGACCAATTGAACATATGCGGTGGTAATTAATGAATATGATGTCAGTTCAGGTTGTCATCTGAGACATTCTCATCAATGATAATATGACATAAACTCTACAGTGGAAAGTCTACACATCAGAGTTATCGGATTCACATGGAATTGTTGTTCAATTTCAATGTTTGAAATTCTTAATTATTCGTGATGGGATGAAATGTGATTTTAGCTTCTAAAATGTGAGATTTGGGTTTTCATAAGATAGGGCTCTGCTCAATCAGTGGACCGCCCCTGTGAAGGGACATGGGCTATAAAACTTTTCAAATACGCCCTCCTCTCCCTTCCTATATAAGCCCTTGACGACAATATAACCTCCTGTTCCGAGGACGTGAGGACGACGGTCCGATGTCAGAATGGTTCAGATAGTGACTACAGAACAAAGCCAACATCAGCGTGAGCCTTGGTTGCGAATGGTATGAACTTTGAACTCTTATTCACTACAGAAGTGATACCTCCTAGCCGTTGAGTTAGCAACAACCGCTGCAAACGTGGGTTAGGAAGGAACAGACAGAGTATTCCGTCTATCACACAACGACGTTACTACAACGTATCCAATTGACCACCAGAGACTTTCTTCAAAGGACTCGGTTTGGCAACACGCCCTTCCATCTACCACCAACCTACCGAAGCGCAGCTCAGAGTAAATATTTATTGCATTTTCCTTTTCCAAATGGGCGGTAATTTAGAATGCATAAGATACTGTATTTACGATAGCACAGCTTAGCCCTTTGTTCCTCAGTCTTCCCGCTCTTTCACTCAAACCCAGCCCCTTTTCTTTTGTGTAACAAGCTGTCATATTTGTTCCGCCTGCTAGGGACGTTTTCCTTTATAACGTAATTTGTAATCAAGTTATGATTTAATTATGTGTATGTGTAATTCTGTGTGATTAGTTAGGTATTTAGTAAATAAATAATTAAACCCAATTTTGTATTGCTGATTCAACTTGTTAGCGAGGGTTCGTGCAGATAACTAAGAATTTACAACTTTCAGATGAGAATGAATTAAGATGACGATTAATAGTGACTGCTATTGATGTAAAATATTACTAGGTCTTTAAGAGTTTATTCGGAAGATAACAGCTCTATACATTTTATTTTGTGGTGCCAGACTCTCTAGTTAATTACATTTACATGATTCGCTCAATCAGGTAATATTAATTACGGATAAATTATTTTATAGAATAGCACGTCATATCACTTAATCCGGAATAGCCCAAGACACGACATTGGTATGACACGATCACAAAGATAAGCTATAAAAATAGAGTCGCATGCTCTATATATAAACTCCCAGTAATTTATTGGGTAAATCACCAACGTTTCGGGAAATCACTGTGCACAGTAAATGCAGAAATGCAGCATATGATCATAAAGATAACAAACAATCACAACCAACCATCAAACAAGAGCAAGCAGGCAGCGCAAGCATTAGACACACATTCACAGGCCCTAATAGCGTGTGCCCCACGCAACTGCCATGCACGAACAGGTGACTTTCAACACCACAGATATCGACCCAAATGCCAGCGAGTAGGCCTACTTTTAGTCAGTGCTACATACACAAAATTCCTAGTAGTCAGCGCTACCATAGGCGGCTGAGCAAACGGAGCCGCTGCATCACCACATTCAAAATAAGGGTGCAAACATATGTTTTTGCACCCTCACTTTTTTTACCAAAAAAGTATCATGATCCATTGGGTAATTTGACATTTTCAATGAATAGTAATGTTTTGAGCTTGTCTGTATTAAAATAGATATGTCCATTTTATAAACGAAGCAAAAATAGAAATGCCCCTTTTCCAGGACCCTGTCTTTCAAAGATAATTCGTAAAAATCCAAATAACTTCACAGATCTTCATTGTAAAGGGTTTAAACACTGTTTCCCATGCTTGTTCAATGAACCATAAACAATTAATGAACATGCACCTGTGGAACGGTGTTAAGACACTAACAGCTTACAGACGGTAGGCAATTAAGGTCACAGTTAGGAAAACTTAGGACACTAAAGAGGCCTTTCTACTGACTCTGAAAAACACCAAAAGAAAGATGCCTGCTCTTCTGCGTGAACGTGCCTTAGGCATGCTGCAAGGAGGTATGAGGACTGCAGATGTGGCCAGGGCAATAAATTGCAATGTCCGTACTGTGAGACACCTAAGACAGCACTACAGGGAGACATCGGTACATCCGAACATCACACCTGCGGGACAGGTTCAGGATGGCAACAACAACTGCCCGAGTTACACCAGAAACGCACAATCCCTCCATCAGTGCTCAGACTGTCCGCAATAGGCTGAGAGAGGCTGGACTGAGGGCTTGTAAGCTTGTTGTAAGGCAGGTCCTCATCAGACATCACGTCAACAACGTTACCTATGGGCACAAACCCACCGTTGCTGGACCAGACAGGACTGGCAAAAAGTGCTCTTCACTGACGAGTTGCGGTTGTGTCTCACCAGAGGTGATGGTCGGATTTGCGTTTATCGTCAAAGGAATCAGCGTCACACCGAGGCCTGTACTCTGGAACGGGATCGATTTGGAGGTGGAGGGTCCATCATGGTCTGGGGCGGTGTGTCACAGCATCATCGGACTGAGCTTGTTGTCATTGCAGGCAATCTCAGCACAGTGCGTTACAAGGAAGACATCCTCCTCCCTCATGTGGTTCATCCTGACAATGCCACCAGCCATACTACTCGTTCTGTGCGTGATTTCCTGCAAGACAGGAATGTCAGTGTTCTGCCATGGCCAGCAACGAGCTGTTGGAATGGAGGGTGAGGGATAGGGCCATTCCCCCCAAAAATGTCCGGGATGTCTCACAACTGGCAAATCTGGTGCAGTCCATGAGGAGGAGATGCACCGAGGGGGATGTTACATATTATTTGAGCTGCATGCACTACGAGAACATGTTTTAACTTCCCTTTGCCTTTTTAAACCATGGGCATGTGACAGTAGGCTTAATATTACATGACTCAATCTGTGAATTTGTCTTCTCCCCAAGCTGTTTTAACTCCATTTTTGCCATATATTTTCCCAACATCAATCGGTTAAATCACTTACAAGAACTAACAGTCCTGGCTGAGCCTCATATGCAAGCACAACCGTGGTCACTTTTTTATTTTATTTAACTAGGCAAGTCAGTTAAGAACACATTTTTATTTACAATGACCGCCTAGGAACTAAATAAGAATTTGTTCTTAACTGACTTGCCACAAAAAGTGGCCACTGATCAGGGGCAGAACAGATTTGGGATTTGATCTAGCAACCTTTCGGTTACTGGCCCAATGCTCTAACCACTAGGCTACCTGCCGCCCCACTTCTGTCACACCCTGATCTGTTTCACCTGTCTTTGTGATTGTCTCCACCCCCCTCCAGGTGTCGCACATCTTCCCCATTATCCCGTTTATTTATACCTGTGTTTTCGGTTTGTCTGTTGCCAGTTCGTTTTTTTTTGTCAAATTTACCAGCATTTGTTTCCCTGCTCCTGCCTGTTTTTCTGCTCCTGTTTTCTAGTACTTTATAGTTTTGACCATTCTGCCTGCCCTGACCCTGCCTGTTGTTCTGGACACTTTATACCTTCTCTGGATTATTGACTCCTGCCTGCCTTGAGCTGTCCTTTGCCTGCTCCTGTTAGGAATAAACTTGTGTCTTAAACTCTGTCTGCATCTGGGTCATACCTCAAACATGATAACTTCCTAGTTACAATGTAGCCAAGCTGTGTCTGTATGCCCATACTCAAACTAAAAAAAGCACAGGGTATTTGTACCTTCATAAAACAGCTCTGCTTGGTAAGTAATATTGTCCAAATAAGCTATTTCTTCCCTCCTTGCATCACATATGTATGTTGCTGAGACATGTTGTAAAAATGTTCAAACATGTCAGAGGTAGGGATGGGCATGAATCTTGACGGACGTCAAAACTCGATCTTTAACCAGAGATCATAAATATTTTTGGTGAATTGTGCATAAAAATGTGACATTTTTTCTTGAAGACAACGTACATTTGCTTTGACTCTAGTGTTCCATAGGCCTGCATTTGCCAGACATAAGAATGAAACCAAGCCAAGCATCACGTAGTTCTTTTCCCTAAATTCCTTTTCCCCTCTGTCTCACTCAATTGGGTTCTGACTGCTCCCTCTACAAAAGCGTCCTGAGTGTGCACACAAGCTCCAATTAGGCCTACAGAAATACATGCCTATAAAAACATATCTAACTGATGGGATACACAAGCTACATTCCTTGCCAAATGATGACAGTTGTATCACATTCAAAATGTGTTCCAACAACGAGCTGCAGTTTTGGAATAATTGTGTCTCGTCTATTTTCCGCTTAGGCTACTTTGCTACTCAGAATCATTAAGCCTACTCCCCAAACAGATGTGGTAGCTGTAATACATCCCCATGCAGTGTTCAATGTGGAATTGCCCATTTAGAAAATAACAGGAAGAATAAACTGTACCGAACATGTGTATATTAAAAAGAAGAAAGATTTTTGATTGTCACCCTGACATTTTTTTTATTCAACTCGTCAAATTGAGTCCCGTTTCAAATGATCACTCTTTGAGAATAACTGTTCCATGCATGAGATGCGCATCACTTCGCACTGCCAACTTTTACAATTTGGAAAAATATTCTGTTCTATTTTATTTTGTTACATTACATAGTTTTTTTACTATAAAATAGTTGTGTCTTGACTGTGATAAGGGCTCGGGAAATAAGAGTATTGTCTGCTAAAGCAAGCGCCACTACTGAGGTTACTGCCTTTTTGAAGATTGTGTTCCACGATATAATATAACCAGTTTATATTACAGTTTCAATAAATCAATCTGAAATGGTACTTGTTTTTCTATTGACCGAATATACACTGCACAAAAAACCCTAACCCTAACCTTAACCCTAAAAACATGTAAAGTGTTGGTCCCATGTTTCATGAGCTGAAATAAAAGATCCCAGAAATGTTCCAAATGCACAAAAATATTATTTCTCTCAAATTTTGTGCACAAATGTGTTTACATCCCTGTTCGTGAACATTTCTCCTTTGCAAAATAATCCATCCACCTGACAGGTGTGACATATCAAGAAGCTGATAATGGGGACAGTCCCCATTTTTGGTGGCCTGTCCTCGGCTGGAGCTGTCCCCGGAAATGTCCCCGTTTTTAACTGTGCATTAACCTCTTGAAGCTAGGGGGCACTATTTTTATGTTTGGAAAAATAACGTTCCCAAAGTAAACAGCCTATTTCTCAGGACCAGATGCTAGAATATGCATATACAGTGGGGCAAAAAAATATTTAGTCACCAATAGTGCAAGTTCTCCCATTTAAAAAGATGAGAGAGGACTGTAATTTTCATCATAGGTACACTTCAACTATGACAGACAAATTGAGGAAAAAAATCCAGAAAATCACATTGTAGGATTTTTTATGAATTTATTTGCAAATTATGGTGGAAAATAAGTATTTGGTCAATAAAAGTTTATCTCAATACTTTGTTTATATACCCTTTGTTGGCAATGACAGAGGTCAAACGTTTTCTGTAAGTCTTCACAAGGTTTTCACAAACTGTTGCTGGTATTTTGGCCCATTCCTCCATGCAGATCTCCTCTAGAGCAGTGATGTTTTGGGGCTGTTGCTGGGCAACGCGGACTTTCAACTCCCTCCAAAGATTTTCTATGGGGTTGAGATCTGGAGACTGGCTAGGCCACTCCAGGACCTTGAAATGCTTCTTACGAAGCCACTCCTTCGTTGCCCAGGCGGTGTGTTTGGGATCATTGTCATGCTGAAAGACCCAGCCACGTTACATCTTCAATGCCCTTGCTGATGGTAGGCTTTGTTACTTTGGTCCCAGCTCTCTGCAGGTCATTCACTAGGTCACCCCGTGTGGTTCTGGGATTTTTGCTCACCATTCTTGTGATCATTTTGACCCCACGGGGTGAGATCTTGCGTGGAGCCCCAGATTGAGGGAGATTATCAGTGGTCTTGTGTGTCTTCCATTTCCTAATAATTGCTCCCACAGTTGATTTCCTCAAACCAAGCTGCTTACCTATTGCAGATTCAGTCTTCCTAGCCTGGTGCAGGTCTACAATTTTGTTTCTGGTGTCCTTTGACAGCTCTTTGGTCTTGGCCATAGCAGAGTTTGGAGTGTGACTGTTTGAGGTTGTGGACAGGTGTTTTTTATACTGATAACAAGTTCAAACAGGTGCCATTAAAACAGGTAAGAGTGGATGACAGAGGAGCCTCTTGAAGAAGTTACAGGTCTGTGAGAGCCAGAAATCTTGTTTGTTTGTAGGTGACCAAATACTTATTTTCCACCATAATTTGCAAATAAATTCATAAAAAATCCTACAATGTGATTTTCTGGATTGTCTTCTCTCATTTTGTCTGTAATAGTTGAAGTGTACCTATGATGAAAACTACAGGCCTCTCTCATCTTTTTAAGTGGGAGAACTTGCACAATTGGTGGCTGACTAAATACTGTTTTGCCCACTGTAATTGACAGATTAGGATAGAAAACACTCTAAAGTTTCCAAAACTGTCAAAATGTGGTCTGTGAGTTAAGCAGAACTGATATTGCAGGCTAAAACCTGAGGGAAATCCAATCAGGAAGTGCCCCTGTTTTTGAAACCTCTATGTTCTTAAGCATCCCCATTGCCCATTTAAAGGGATATCAACCATATTCCTTTTTCTATGGCTTCCCTAAGGTGTCAACAGCCTTTAGACATAGTTTCAGGCTTTTATTTTGAAGAATGAGCGTGAACGACCACATTGCGTTAGTGGATAGGTGGGGGCACTCAGAGTGAGTTGTGCGCAAAAGAGAAAGGAGGCCATTGTTACTCCCGGTTCTAGTGAAAAGCCAACTGTCCCGGTTGATATATTATCGAATAGATATTTGAAAAACACCCTGAGGATTGATTATAAAAACCGTTTGACATTTTTCTGTGGACATTATGGATATAATTTGGAATTTTTGTCTGCGTTGTAGTGACCGCTCTTTCCGGTGGATTCCTGGGCATAACGCGCCAAACTAACGGAGGTATTTGGATATAAAAAATATCTTTATGGAACAAAAGGAACATTTGTTGTCTAACTGGGAGTCTTGTGAGTGAAAACATCCGAAGATCATCAAAGGTAAACTATTAATTGGATTGCTTTTCTGATTTTCGTGACCAAGTTACCTGATGCTAAGTGTACTTATTGTTTTGTTGAGCGATCGATAAACTTACACAAACGCTTGTATTGCTTTTGCTGTAAAGCATAATTTAAAAATCTGAGACGACAGGTGGATTAACAAAAGGCTAAGGTGTGTTTTGCAATATTGCACTTGTGATTTCATGAATATTAATATTTTCTACTAATATTATTTGACTGTGGCGCTATGCTATTCAGCGTTGCTGATGACAATTATACCGGATCTGGGATTGGTGGTTCAGAGAGGTTAAAAACAGACCGCAAAGTGAAATAATATTTTACGTGGCAAGAAAGACCGTGCAGCAGAGCCTACCGGTTGACGTCTCAATCGCGTTGTGCTTGTTTTGCTCGCTATAGCAGCTTCATTCACACTCTTCTTCTTCTACTAACTACAGTGCCTTGCGAAAGTATTCGGCCCCCTTGAACTTTGCGACCTTTTGCCACATTTCAGGCTTCAAACATAAAGATATAAAACTGTATTTTTTTGTGAAGAATCAACAACAAGTGGGACACAATCATGAAGTGGAACGACATTTATTGGATATTTAAAACTTTTTTAACAAATCAAAAACTGAAAAATTGGGCGTGCCAAATTATTCCTTCCCCTTAAGTTAATACTTTGTAGCGCCACCTTTTGCTGCGATTACAGCTGTAAGTCGCTTGGGGTATGTCTCTATCAGTTTTGCACATCGAGAGACTGAAATTTTTTCCCATTCCTCCTTGCAAAACAGCTCGAGCTCAGTGAGGTTGGATGGAGAGCATTTGTGAACAGCAGTTTTCAGTTCTTTCCACAGATTCTTGATTGGATTCAGGTCTGGACTTTGACTTGGCCATTCTAACACCTGGATATGTTTATTTTTGAACCATTCCATTGTAGATTTTGCTTTATGTTTTGGATCATTGTCTTGTTGGAAGACAAATCTCCGTCCCAGTCTCAGGTCTTTTGCAGACTCCATCAGGTTTTCTTCCAGAATGGTCCTGTATTTGGCTCCATCCATCTTCCCATCAATTTTAACCATCTTCCCTGTCCCTGCTGAAGAAAAGCAGGCCCAAACCATGATGCTGCCACCACCATGTTTGACAGTGGGGATGGTGTGTTCAGCTGTGTTGCTTTTACGCCAAACATATGTTTTGCATTGTTGCCAAAAAGTTCAATTTTGGTTTCATCTGACCAGAGCACCTTCTTCCACATGTTTGGTGTGTCTCCCAGGTGGCTTGTGGCAAACTTTAAACAACACTTTTTATGGATATCTTTAAGAAATGTCTTTCTTCTTGCCACTCTTCCATAAAGGCCAGAGTTGTGCAATATACGACTGATTGTTGTCCTATGGACAGAGTCTCCCACCTCAGCTGTAGATCTCTGCAGTTCATCCAGAGTGATCATGGGCCTCTTGGCTGCATCTCTGATCAGTCTTCTCCTTGTATGAGCTGAAAGTTTAGAGGGACGGCCAGGTCTTGGTAGATTTGCAGTGGTCTGATACTCCTTCCATTTCAATATTATCGCTTGCACAGTGCTCCTTGGGATGTTTAAAGCTTGGGAAATATTTTTGTATCCAAATCTGGCTTTAAACTTCTTCACAACAGTATCTTGGACCTGCCTGGTGTGTTCCTTGTTCTTCATGATGCTCTCTGCGCTTTTAACGGACCTCTGAGACTATCACAGTGCAGGTGCATTTATACGGAGACTTGATTACACACAGGTGGATTGTATTTATCATCATTACTCATTTAGGTCAACATTGGATCCTTCAGAGATCCCCACTGAACTTCTGGAGAGAGTTTGCTGCACTGAAAGTAAAGGGGCTGAATAATTTTGCACGCCCAATTTTTCAGTTTTTGATTTGTTAAAAAAGTTTGAAATATTCAATAAATGTCGTTACACTTCATAATTGTGTCCCACTTGTTGTTGATTCTTCACAAAAAAATACAGTTTTATATCTTTATGTTTGAAGCCTGAAATGTGGCAAAAGGTCGCAAAGTTCAAGGGGGCCGAATACTTTCGCAAGGCACTGTACTTGCTTGCGCTAGTTTTAGAGAAAGCTGCTGTGGAAAACACGTCCAGAAGGTAGCAAGTGTCAAGTGAAACCACAACATCACCACAAATGTCTTTTCTAGCCAGGTAAGTTACAATCGTTTGAGACACTAGCTACAGTAGTGATTTATATAATGTCACAATTTATTATATAGATAGATGATCTGCACTATAAGGTTTTAAATAGGCTATGCTAGCTAACGTTAGCTATGTAGACTAGGTTAGCTAGCTACTGTTATGGTAGCTAGGTTATAAAACATTCACATGTACCCATGCAGCGGACGGGCTATTTTGAAAATATTATTATATTAAATGAATGCGATATATGAGAATATTTATTTGTAGATTACAATTTTAATAGTGTGAAAATGTATTTTTAAATGTTTATGGATAACATCGGCATAATGTTTTCTGTTAGAGAGTGGAAAGGAAGGAGAGGATGAAGACTGGATAGGAAGAACTGTGAAGGAGATATTTTCATTTTTATTTATATTAATTTTAATTTAACCTTTATTTAACAAGGCAAGTCAGATAGAGGAGGAAATGTAAAGATATGATTACAGAGCCTGCCAAATTATTATTCCAAACAATGTTTTTGAGAGAAAATACAAAAATGAGGCAACCAATGGGAATCTGTTAACCAAAGTATTTTATCTAATAGTGTACTATTTATTATTAAAGATTGGAGAGGAAGGAGAAGATAGTGGAAAGGAAAAATTAAGGGAGTAAAAAGAGTGAAGCGATTAGAGTGTAGAAGAGTGAGGTGGAAAGGTAAAGAGAAAGAAATAAAGAAAGAGAAGGAAGACGAGTGAAGAAAAGAGGAGAAAGATTGGAGGAGAAGAAAAAGTTAAGAGTGTAAGGAGAGTGACTCAAGGAGAGTGAAGAAGAGCAGACGGAGGAGGTACAATGGCTCTTTCCAAGAAACGGAAATTACATTTTAAAGGCAACATGATGAGAGAATTTCCATTTATACACTCAGGTCAAGACGATAGAATGGTTCACTGCACCCTTTGTAATTCCCCTTTTCAATTGGCAGCGGGGAGGAACGACAGTGGTAGAACATCAACAGACGAAAAAGCATAAAGCCTCTCTGATTGCCCGTGTTAGAATGCCCTCTGTCACCACAATCTTCAAGGTAGAGCCTTTCCAAGAAGAATATGATTTAGCTGTGCAGGAGGGTGTCTTTGCATACCACACTATGCGACACAATCATAGTTACAGATCTATGGACAGCAGAGCACAACTGACACGGAAGCTTTATGAGCCAAAGTCTACATGTGCTAGGACAAAATGTGAAACAAAACTGCTTGATTTTGTTGAATTGAAAGGAGAAACAGCAGAGGAAATTGCAGCTGAGATCCTGGTGGTCATCCAAAATTTTTACCTGGAAAACAAAGTCGTGGCTTTCTCTGCCGATAACACAAATACCAACTTTGGAGGACTGAATAGGCTAGGGTGGGTCAATGTCCATACCAAAGTTAAAAATGCTCTGCAGCAGGAGGTGATTGGCTTAGGTTGTCCTGCCCACACCATTCATAACACGGCCAGAACAACTTTGGATATGATTCCCCTTGATGTTGAGTACCTGCTCGCAAAGATATTTGGATATTTTCATATTTTCACCGTCAGAGTAGAAAGACTGAAGAGTTTTTGTGAGTTTGTTGGCCAGGAGTACCATAACATTTTAGGACACAGCAATGTTCGCTGGCTGTCCATGCTTCCTGCTCTAGAAAGAGTACTGAAAATGTACGTGCCATTGAAATCCTTTTTTCTTTCTGAAGACAAAAGCCCTGTTGTCCAGCGAACAATGTTCGAAGATCCACTGACTGAACTTTGGCTGGCCTTTGTCCATGGAAACCTGACCGTATTCAGTGACACGATCAAGATGCTTGAAGGCCAGGACCGCTGTGCGGTGGAGTCAGCTGCAATTCTGGGAAACGTTGAGGCAAAAATTTACTGCAAGACGTGATGACAACTACATTCCAGTTTTGGTCAGAGGACTTCTGAAAGAGCTAGAGGAAAATGGAAAGAGAGCTTTCTGAAAACATCCCAATCCTTCTTCACTACGGCTGTGAAATTACTTGCAAGAATGGGGAAAGCACACAGATAATCTATAAGATTTACATTGTCTCCTTTAAAAAGGCAACCTCAGTGTGAAGAGATCCAGAAGGCAGCAGCCACACTGCAGAAAAAATGCTCCAATGTGACCATCAATGAGGATGCATTGTTTGATGAGGTTACTGGCCTGCAAGAGTTCCTAAAGGGGGGATCGCTTGAAGAATGGAAAACATCTGAGACACCGCTTAGTCAAAGATGGAGCAGGGTGGTTACCCACTTCAAAGAGAATGAAATCCTACACACTAACCTGGCTAGATTAGCATCTGTTGTCATGTGCTTACCTGGAAGTAATGCACCAGTCCAGAGAGTGTTCTCCCAAATGAATGATATATGGACAGCAGCAAGAAATAGGTTCACTGTTCCTACCATCAAGGCCATGCTTAATGTGAAGACAAACTTCAACCTCCCCTGCCAGAAGTTCATGGAGAAGCTGGCCAAAGACAGAGCAATCCTGAAGAAAAGACATTCTTCTGAGAAATATACAGATTAGGTTGGTATACATTTATTATATAGTTACCAATCTCATCATCATCTTATTTCTTTATTATTTTGTAAAGTATTTCACATATACTATTGTTTCTGTTTTTCCAATTTTGCTCATGTTCTCTTCTGCTCTTATTCTACCCAGACTACAGGCCCACTGAATGGCTGTTCAGATTGGACAGTTCTGTCTTGTCTGTAGTGTTTCTGTAATATAGTTGTTTTCTCTATCACAGTGTGCCTGTTAGACTAAATGCATGCAACTGGAATTGTCCCCCTTTTTTATTTCATAGTTAATAACATTAGATATTTTAATGATATATTGACCGCCAAACTGGAAATGTCCCCGGTTTTTAATTCCAGAAATCGGGTAAATGTATTGTTGAATGCTATAGGTAAGTTGTTCAAGTCGCAGTAACCGGCTTTTGTCCACCGCTTTTACTGGTGGAGAACAGCAGGCAGGGGAAGCAGTAGAGTCGGCTGCTAACAGCGAAGCCACAGAGCCAGCTTATCCGTTGATACCACTCAGATTGAAATGATCGTGTATCTTCTGTCCCTTTCTTTGATGTAGGTCAGGTGTTGAACTTCCATCTCTTATCACACCCTGTTTCACTAGAAAATACAATTTTGAAAACGGTTTCAGATGCAATATGTTATTCATCCTGATCAGCTTACAGTACCATAGCTATCAGCAAAACTAACGTAACCGTCAAAAGGCAGCAGATGACTTGTGATGTCCATAGGCAGGAGCGAGCTCTGCCTATCCTCCTGCTTATCCCATTACTTTGTTCACACCAATACGCATGCATGCAATATGCATGTATTATTTGAGTGCAATGAAAATGAATGAGACATATTGACACATGAAAAGGCAGCAAAGCTCTCTGCCTGCCTTTAAGCATCCGTTGGTTGTCAGTATAAAGTAGACACACATGCGCAAGTCATGTCAATGCCTTGAATTGAGTTTGAAGGGCTGGAGAAAGTCACATGGCGAAGCATGGCAAATTTGGGAAGTACTGTACACAACATGCAACGATTTCAACAATTTGAATGAGTTACAGTCAATTGAAATAAATTAGGTCCTAATCTATGGATTTCACATGACTGAGCAGGGGCATAGCCATGGGTTGGCTTGGGAGGGCATATGCCCACTCATTTGGGAGCCAGGCCCACCCACCGGGGAGCCAGGCCCAGCCAATCAGAATTTGTTTTCTCCCATAAAAAGGGCTTTATTACAGACAGAAATACTCCTCAGTTTCATCAGCCGTCCGGGTGGCTGATTTCAGACGATCCCGCAGGTAAAGAAGCCGGATGTGGAGGTCCTGGGCTGGCGTGCTGTTGTGAGGCCGGTTGGACGTACTGCAAAATTCTCTAAAACAACGTTGGAGGCGGCTTATGGTGGAGAAGTTAACATTAAATTCTCTGGCAACAGTTCTGGTGGACATTCCTGCAGTCAGCATGCCAACTGCATGCTCCCTCAAAACTTGAGACATCTGTGGCATTGTGTTGTGTGATAAACTGCACATTTTAGAGTGGCCTTTTATTGTCCCCAACACAAGGTGCAACTGTGTAATGATCGTGCTGTTTAATAATCTTCTTGATATGCTACACATGTCAGGTGGATGTATTATCTTGGCAAAGGAGAAATATTTGTGCACAAAATTTGAGAGAAATAAAGCTTTTTGTGCATATGGAACATTTCTGTGATCTTTTATTTCAGTTCATGAAACATGGGACTAACACTTTACATGATGCGCTTAGAATTGTGTTCAGTATAGTTCAGAAATCGATATTATCATGCAGAAAAAACATACAATGATTATTGATCAAATTTATATTTACTTACTTTTCATTACAGTTCTTTTTTCATTCATTTTCACATTTAATACTGACTGCACTTCACTGCTTCACGGAGTCCTCAGTGACTCATTCAGTCCCTACGAAGCAACTTAAGATGGAGCTATTGATAGTCTTTGAAACAGAGCAGCATTTGTTAATGTTGACAAACGGGGGAATTGGCTTACCTTTATCCTTAATTTCCACACTGCTGGGAGCAGAGGGCAGCACCAACATTTTCTCTTCATCCGAGTCTGAAGTCTGAATGACTGTGCTTGACTGCAAGGGAAACAACACATGAAAGGGCAGCATTGAAAGAAAACCTGAGCCACCTTATTCAGTCAAATTGAGTTAATTTAATGTTAATGTTAACTAGGGGCAGGAGTAGCTTTAATTCTTATAGTGGCAGAAGACTTACCCTGCAAGAGTCCAGTCTGTCACACTTGAGTAACAAGGAGAACCTTTGGGACTCTGGCTCATAGTAGGAGGAGCCCTTCACCTCCTCAATGATCTAGGGGACCAGCCGGACAACCAGTAAGAATTGAAAACACATTACACACAACATTTTTTGGTGCAGTTTCCCAAACACAGATTAAGTCTAGTCCTGGGCTAAAAAGAAAGATTCATCTTTTTAGCCCAGGACTAGACTTATTCTTACAGGACTATGCTTAATCTGTGTCCAGGAAACTGCCCCATAACACCTACAGCCATAGCCCATAACAAACATACCCTATATCTCCCAATCCTACTGTCCATTGCTCCTATCCTGATAATAACCTGTTAACAACCGCCATTTATCTCAGATAGGCTAGGCATGCCTGTTTGGACAATCATGGGTATTACACATCCAAAAAGGCATTTCCTCTTACCCCTCCCTTTGCTCTCTTTCAGTCAATTGCTGTGTCAAACCGTGGGACTATAGTTGCCATGTCTGAGCCAGAATGGCCCATAAGGCAGGAGCCCTCTCCTGTTTCTATAGTGTCAGGCAGTTTGATGTACATGTACACCCCTTGGACAGGACGCTAGTCTATCGCAGTCCTCTGTGGGACTATGCTGTAATGACAAACACCTCCAAACCTTCCTCCATTCCTCCGCCTGCTGGCAGCTCTGGAAGCCCATCACCACTGTGTCGGAACCAGTCACAACTTTGAGCTCGTGCTGCATCTTCTTGTTGTGCTTGGACTTGTAAACCACCTGGCAGCCCCGCAGGTCGAGCTCCAGCAGCGGGTAGAGGTCCTTGGCACATTTGTAGCACTGTGATTCAACATAGGAAAAGGATACCTGAGCTTGTTGCAGGTGTGTGGGAGTAATTTGATGATATCTTCAAAGAAAAGGAAACCCCACACAACACTCTTGCCAGTATCACTTTGTCTAACATTTTACTAATTTAGCAGCCACTCTTATCCAGAATGACTTACAGGCACAATTAGGGTTAAGTGCCTTGCTCAAGGGAACATCGACAGGTTTTTCACCTAGTCGGCTCTGGGATTCGCCCCAGCAACATTTTGGTTACTGACCCAACACCCTTAAGCACTAGGCTGCCTGCCCCTCCACTTGTAGCACTAGAAGCAACTTGAAACAGTCAAATAGGACAAACAATTTATGGGCTATTCTGTAAATAAAAAGCATGAGCTGGCGCACACCCAGAGAAAATGATTTAGTGTAGAGGTGCTGACTAATGGTGAATAAACTGTAAGCCATAAATTACTGGCTAAAAAACACCAACGTTACAGCATCAATGTGCCTTTTTCAGGGTAATGTCATGAATGCTTGAACCAAGTTATGTTATGTTATGTTGCAATTAGTGCAACCAATGACAATAGTGAGGGATGTGTCGTAATTGCTAGGTTGATCAGAATGAATTTTAGCGAAACTGTTAAAAGACAACAGTCCACAGCATATTGAATATATTATGCCATTGTTATCATTAGTATTAGCATTACATCAGCATCAACATGCATCAACATTCATCGTTTCATTTAATTTCACCTATATATTTAAATATTTCCAATTTCATTTAATGTTTGTGTAACAGTTAATCTTTTGGTTCAACCATAATGCATAACAAGCATCATCAACAGGGGGAACATACGCTGGCTGATAAGCTGTAGAAAGAATACATTAATTTACAAGACCTGTTCACAGAAAATATAATTGGTCATAAGAAGGGTCTGAGATCAGTCAACATTCAGACCACTAGGGGTCAATGGTTTTTTATTCTGTGAATACTACATAAAACAGAGCCATACAAACCCTTCCTTCCTTCCAGACATTTCAAGGTTAATGCATTTTTACGGCTATAGTAAGCTACATGGATGAAACATGTTCAAAACACGTTTGTCGACACCTAGCAGATGATCGTACAGTGTTTTGTCCTTAGGAATGTGCTTACCAACAGCAGATTGTTGCGGACGAGAAAGAGTTGTTTGGTCCATTGGCCCAGCCATTTCTTCCTCCACAGGTAGCCACAGATGCGTGACTCAGAAGTAGGCCGCAGACAGGTCTGGGAGGCACTCCACTGGATGTAGTGGGCCCGGTCCTTCACAAACTCCTCATCTTCCTCACCGTATGACTCGTAGTGACTGCTGTCTGAGTCACCTTTGTCTGGAGAAAACACAGACACTCACGCGAGCACACATGTACACACAGATGATGCATTTCAGTATTTATTTTTTTGACACACCTGTTTGACACCACTTTTCAGAATGTGGTAAAAAGAGATACGCTGGGTTTTTACGTAGATTAAAATCCACAGTACACAACTGTGGAAGTTCGAAGGTTTGAGGATGAAAAATAGCACAAATACATGTATAACACATGAATGGAACTTTCTGATGTAATTCTTTGACTGTAGAAATGGCACAAGGTTACATCTATCCCATTGTGAAAGTAACCCAAGTTGCTGGCAATGGCTCTTGACAGAGAGAGAGAGAGAGAGAGAGAGCGAGAGAGAGAGAGAGAGAGAGAGAGAGAGACTGCTGTATCTAATGACTTGTTGAGCATACCTGTGGAGGGATTGTCTGGAACAAAAGGCTCAGCCTCCTCGTAGCAGTCCTCATCTAAACCTTCTGGAGGTTGGGGGGGTACCGCCGGCTCCTGGCTCTGAGGTAGGAACACAACAAGTGGTAATGACAGGGAGCCTTCATGACTCACAGGACTGTAGTAGGGCAGTGAGACATGACCTGATCCATGGCTACGTCCCAAATGGCACCCTATTCCCTATATAGTGCACTACTTTGGACCGGGGCCCATGGGTGGGGAATAGGGTGCCATTTGAGACACAGACGAGATCTATCTGTGCTTCAAAGTCTTCGCAATAAGGCAGTTGATTGGTCTAAATTTTTAAACGTGTATTTTTCCATATATGTTTGAATAAAATCAACTATATGTAGGTTACTTTGCCTGATGCTTTAAGCACTGCACTTAAAAATCAAGACACACAAATAAATAAAGAGGGAGCCAGAGATTAATATATCCTAACCAGAAGAAAAATATCTGTTTCCGACCCTCCTCCCGCTGCCTGCTGCTGCTAGCCTTCACAGATTCTGCCATTAACCTCCTGAAGTTGCCGGTAATAGGCTACACCAGCAGTCGGCAACCTTTTCCATTTGGAGTGCCAAGTTATGGTACCATTTCTACTAATCTGCGTGCCAGTTATGATTTTCATATGCACATTTTCGTGGAACAGTTTAATTTAATTTATAATAAAGTCTTCATATCTCAAAATCAATATCATGTGGTTAAATAAAAATTATATCTAAATGAAAATTAATCAAATCTAAAAGTAACTTCTATTGCCATTGCCAATATGTAAAAATAGCCTACATAAAGCTAAAAAATAAAAAAATTGCAGCCAGCAGGTAGAAAATATCCAGATAAAAATAAATATCTTATAAAATGACATAGGCTATGCATAGCCTGTCTGCAAGGAACTTGAAATATTGTTTCAACTATTAACTTGGGTCTGGCCTGCTAGCAAACTAGCAACATTGTATAAACTATTCTGGGCCTTTAGTGCTTGTGCCAGTGAGTTCCGGACAGACAGACACAGCTGTATGCTATTTATGCAAGGATAAAAAATAAATCAGGTAGGCCTTTTATTTGACATTTCCAATGGATCAGAGCATGACATTTTTTCACCTTTCATGCTGAGTGGTTATTGAAAGTGAGAGAGCTGGATTTTTTCTCTCAAATAGGCTACGTTGAGGAACTATTGTCATTCTCAATGAATCTAAAAACAGACTGTTTACTTACTTCAGCGGTTGTTGATTACTTAACTTAGCTTCTCAAAGTAATGTAAGACAATCAGAAGTAGTATCAGATCCCCAAATGGGCTCATTTATAAGCCTACATTTGCGTGCAGGCCAGGTAGCCTAGACCTAGTTCTATGCGTAATCAGGAGCATGTCCTTACTCAAGATTGACAGCCAAACAAAAGACAATGGATAAATTGACAACTCGTAAATGGAATGAAATAAACCAAAACTTTTCCCTCACAAGTGTATCATAGGCTGTGCACTCTACAGACATGTCCAATCCTACAATGGCAATGGTAAGACTGTGTCGTGACGTTACTTTCATTAGTCTGATGACTTTACACTCGCAGCTGCAGCATGGCAATGTTCTGGTCTAGTCTGGGAGTTTAGTTTATTTTCTTCACCTCGTGTAGAGGTTCCAAGTTCCAACCATTTCCAACATGTAGCGACCACTCTACGCTTTTCTGGTGTAATGTTAATTTCAATACCAATTGTTTTATGCACTCTCTGGAAATGGGCGGTTCCGTCAGGCTGACATGCTCTTTGAACTCACTCGAGGCGTGGCAACTTACTGTGCACAGTTTATAGAAGACAAATTATATTATGGCTCCTAAAATCACATTCCTATATTAACAGAAATACTTTCATAATTTGTCATATTTCATATACAAAGTTAAGGATGGAAACTTGACAGATAAAGGTCATGTACTTTTCAAATTACAGCATATCCTTTAATAACCTTTTTAATGACATCACAAAATAAAAACCAATATGACATTAGTTTTCTATAGATCATCTCTGACCATTCCCCACTTTCTTATGTTAGAAGACCTCTCTGGATCTTCTCTGCTTTAATTTAGGACAGGTTGTGAGCTGTCAAACCCGGCCCAGTTCCCTCTTCTGTGGGTGAGAGAAGGTCTGGTTACTGTCATCCATTGCCAAGCTGATCTGACCCATTCTGATCCTTACAGGACAATCATGACAACTGTAATAATAATAAATTAAATGCATTAAGAAATTACCGTAACCAAACAAACATTTTAGATGAGAAATTATGGTAATTATCGATAAATGTACTACTGGTGATACTGGTATGCCATCTCCGCAATGGATTAGTCCACTCAGACAGGCGTGAATCAGACAGGTGTCTCTTGTGCCATATTAAAAAATATATATATTTGCCACTGCTTGACTAAGAATCTTGGTGGGCCAACAACCTATCAACCAAACAATCGACCAGTCGACTAAATGGGGTCAGCCTTACTTCGATAATAGAATACATACAAGTAATTGCCAAAATAAAGGAAACACGTTGTCACGCCCTGGCCATAGAGAGGCTTGACTGATTTCCGTATTTTAACTGTAACTCAGAAAAATATTTGAAATGGTTGCATGTTGCATTTATATTTTTGTTCAGTATAGTTTAATCCATCTGCATTTCATACATGTATTCAGAGGTAAATGCTAATTGAAGCTTTTTAAAATTATTAATATAATTCAAGTTAAAAATCAGAAAATGTATTTCATTTTTGATTTGCATATGATAGCCACATTTTTAAAATACAACATTATTGACACCTTGACACTGAAATGTTCCTGCTAATATTTATATTTTTGGAGGGAAAATATTTGCCTATAAATATTGATTTAATTCACATATCTCCATTTCCATCATGAATCGGAAACTGAGGAAACTCCTGGCTATTGCGGCAATCTATCAATTGTGGAACCTACAACGACGGCGCTCCATGTGGGTTCAACCCTGATATCCCGAAGCCGGTATGGAGAATACCATCATCTGGTGCAGGAGCTGCGGTTCGACGATGTGTTGTTCCAGGGCTATTTCAGGCTTGATAAAGCCCAGTTCGATGACCTGCTGTCCAGGATGGGACCTCGTAATGCAAGCACAGACACAAAATTTGCAAGAGCAGACACGACAATGGTGAGCTGAACATCTCGCCATTTGTCTGAGGTAAATATTGTCAATCAATTCTAGAATCCTGACATGTTATTATCAATTGATAAATATATAATGAGTGAGACAATAGCCTCTATGAATAGATCAGAACAACAACAAAAAGCAATGTAAAGCTAAATGTTTCATAGCCTACATTGAACACATTCTTTATGGGAATTACAGTGCATTCGGAAAGTATTCAGACCCTTTGACTTTTTCCACAATTTGTTATGTCACATCCTTGCTCTAAAATGGATTGAAATAAAAACAAGTCCTCATTAATTTACACAAAGCGAAAACAGGTTTTAAGATTTTTTTGCAAATTTATTGAAAATGAGAAACAGAAATACCTTATTTACATAATTATTCAGACCCTTTACCATGAGACTTTTCAGGGACTGGGAGACTCTTCAGGATCGGGGTGAAGATGAACGGAGCAAAGTACAGAGATCCTTGATGAAAACCTGCTCCCCTTGAGTGCTCAGGACCTCAGACTGGGGTAAAGTTTCACCTTCCAACAGGGCAACGACCCTAAGCACACAGCCAAGACAATGCAGGAGTGGCTTTGGGACAAGTCTCTGAATGTCCTTGAGTGTCCCAGCCAGAGCCCAGACTTGAACCCGTTCTAACATCTCTGGGGAGACCTGAAAATAGCGGTGCAGCGACGTTCCCCATCCAACCTGACAGAGCTTGAGCTAAAGGGTAGAGCTACCGCTTTCAAGGAGCGGGACTCTAACCCAGAAGTTTATAAGAAACCCCGCTATGCCCTCCAACAAACCATCAAGATCGAATCATACTACACCGGCTCAGACGCTCGTCGGATGTGGCAGGGCTTGCAAACCATTACAGACTACAAAGGGATGCACAGCCGTGAGCTGCCCAGTGACACAAGCCTATCAGACAAGCTAAATTACTTCTATGCTTGCTCCGAGGCAAGTAACGCTGAAACATGCATGACAGCATCAGCTGTTTTGGATGACTGTGTGATCACGCTCTGCATAGCCAATTTGAGTAAGACCTTTAAACAGGTCAACATTCACAAGGCCGAAGGGCCGGACAGATTACCAGGACTTGTACTCCAAGCATGCGCTAACCAACTGGCAAGTGTCTTCACTGACATTTTCAACCTCTCCCTGTCTGAGTCTGTAATACCAACATGTTTCAAGCAGACCACCATAGTCCATGTGCCCAAGAACACGAAGGTAACCTGCCTAAATGACTACCAACCTGTAGTACTCACATTTGTAGCCATGAAGTACTTTGAAAGGCTGGTCATGGCCCACATCAACACCATTACCCCAGAAACCCTAGACCCACTCCAATTTGCATACCGCCCCAACAGATCCACAGATGAAGCAATCTCTTTTGCTCTCCACACTTCCCTTTCACACCTAGACAAAAGGAACACCTATGAGAGAATGCTATTCATTGACTACAGCTCAGCGTTCAACATCATAGTGCCCTCAAAGCTCATCACTAAGCTAAGGACCCTGTGACTAAACCCCTCCCTCTGCAACTGGATCCTGGACTCCCTGACGGGCTGCCCCCAGGTGGTAAGGGTAGGTAACATCACATCCGCCATGCAGATTCTCAAAACGGGGGCCCCTCAGGGGTGCGTGCTCAGTCCCCTCGTGTACTCCCTGTTCACTCATGACTGGACTGCCAGGCACAACTCCAACACCATCATTAACTTCTTATGGCAGCAGGGGCAGTATTGAGTAGCTTGGATGAAAAGGTGCCCAGAGTAAACTGCCAGCTCCTCAGTCTCAGTTGCTAATATATGCATATTATTATTAGTATTGGATAGAAAACACTCTAAAGTTTCCAAAACTGTCAAAATATTGTCTGTGAGTATAACAGAACTGATATTGCAGGCGAAACCCTGAGTAAAATCAAACCAGGAAGTGGCTTGTATTTTGAAAACTCCATGTTCCATAGTCTGCCTTTGCTCCATTTAAAGGGATATCAACCAGATTCCTTTTCCTATCGCTTCCTCAATGTGCCAACAGTCTTCAGACATAGTTTCAGGCTTTAATTTTGAAAAAATTAGCGAGAACGATAACATTGCGTCATTGTATGGCCAGGTGCCAGCAGCGTTTTGTATGCGTAACAGAGTTTAGGCTGCCATTGCCTTTCCCTCTCCTACTGATAAAGACAGTTGCGGTTGATATTTAATCAATTATATATTTTAATAACAACCTGAGGATTGATTATAAAAAACGTTTGACATGTTTCTGTGGACATTACGGAAACTATTTGGAATTTGTCTGCGTTGTCGTGACCGCTCTTTCCTGTGGATTTCTGAACATAATGCGGCAAACAAACGGATGTATTTTGGATATAAAAATAATCTTTATGGAACAAAAAGAACATGTATTGTGTAACTGGGAGTCTCGTGAGTGAAAACGATTAATTTGATTGCTTTTCTGATTTTCGTGGCCATGCTACTTCATGCTAAGTGTACATAATGTTTTGTCGGGTGATTCGTAAACTTACACAAACACTTGGATTGCTTTCGCTGTAAAGCATATTTTCAAAATCTGACACGACAGGTGGATTAACAAAATGCTAAACTGTGTTTTCCTATATTGCACTTGTGATTTCATGAATATAAATATTTTTAGTAATATTATTTGAATGTGGCGCTATGCAATTCAGCGGTTCTTGATGACAATTATCCTGTTAACGGGATTGCAGCCATAACAAGTTAAGTTTGCTGATGACACAACAGTGGTAGGCCTGATCACCGACAACGATGAGACAGCCTTGGAGGAGGTCAGAGACCTGGCCTTGTGGTGCCAGGACAACAACCTCTCCCTCAACGTGATCAAGACAAAGGAGATGATTGTGGACTACAGAAAAAGGAGGACCGAGCAAGGCCCCATTTTCACCTATGGGGCTGTAGTGGAGCAGGCTGAGAGCTTCAAGTTCCTTGGTGTCCACATCACCAACAAACTATCATGCTCCAAGCACACCAAGACAGTCGCGAAGTGGCCACGACAAAACCTATTCCCCCTCAGGAGACTGAAAAGATTTGGCATGGATCCTCAGATCCTCAAAAAGTTATACAGCGGCACCATCCAGAGCATTACTGGTTGCATTACTGCTTGGTATGGCAATTGCTTGGCCTCTGACCGCAAGGCACTACAGAGGATAGTGCGTAGGGGCCAGTACATCACTGGGGCCAAGCTTCCTGCCATCCAGGATCTCTATACCAGGCGGTGTCAGAGGAAGGCGCTAAAAATTGTCAAAGACTCCAGCCACCCTAGTCATAGACTGTTCTATCTCCTACCGCACGGCATGCAATACCGGAGCGCCAAGTCTAGGTCCAAAAGGCTTCTCAACAGGTGCTACTCTCAAGCCATAAGACTCATGAACACCTGAACATCTAATCAAATGGCTACCCAGACTATTTGCATTGACCCCCCCCCTCCTCTTTTACACTGCTGCTATTCTCTGTTTATTATCTATGCATAGTCACTTTAACTCGACCTACATGTACAGAAAGGAGTCTATAGATGTAGGATATTTTGCCTTTAAATGATTGTGCTGTAGCACAAAGTGTTTCCACTTCATTCAGCTGAGCTCTAAACCTCCTCTTGGAAGTAAATGAGGAAATGAAATGTCTAATTTTAAGATATTTAAAAAAAAATCTTGGCACATTGAATTCGCTGGAGAGCTCTTGAAAGGATTTCAGTGTAGTGGTTTTCTGATGAAATAGGTCTGAAAAGGTCCTGATTCCTAGAGTATGCCAAAGATTAAAGTTGGCATCATTCAGGGCTTTTGGCAAGTCTGGGTTGCATACTATAGGCGAGTGAGAACATATTTGGGAGGAAATGCCCAGGTATTTCTTACAGTCCCTCCACGCTAGTAGGGTGCTGTAAATCACAAAGGTTTTGGCTATGTTGCCCACTTCACTAAAGTTATTAATGTGTATGTGACAAATAAAATTTGATTTGATTTGATTTGATGAATATAATTGAGCTTAGGAGCAATGAACCACGGGATTGGGCTTCTATCTGAATCCACGTTGAGTCTTTTTGTGATCCATGTTAGCATGTTGCGGATTTGGGCAGACCAGTAGTACAATTGAAGGGAGGGAAGGGCAAGACCACCCTTAGATTCAGGTTTTGAAAGAGTGGAGAACTTAGGTTTTTTATTGCCCCATATAAATTTGGCTGATGCTTTGGTTAGTTGTTTTGAAAAAGGAAATCGGGAGATAGCATGGGAGCATCTGAAATAAATAGTTCAATCTAGGGAGGATGTTCATATGGATGACATTAATTCTTCCGACTAAGCAAATAGGGAGTGAGATCCAGGTTTGGAGATCGTTCTTGATTCGATCCAGGAGTGGAAGATAATTTTCCTTGAAAAGGCTATTCAGATCTGGTGTTGAAACCCCTGTGTCTTCCATTGGAATGGACAGTGTGTCTTTATAGAGCTAGTGAGTGTAAGATTGAGAGGGCAAACTGGATTTCTTAAAAGTTTTCTTATATTCTGAAAACTTAGCATACTGAGCAATTGTGTCTAAAATGGGAGGGACTTCTCAGGGTTGGATATGTAGAGCAAGACATCATCCGCATAGAGAGAAATCTGCAGAAACACCCATAATACTTGGATTGCTCCTTATCAACTCTGCCAGAGGCTCCACCCCCAACAAGTAGAGCAGGGGGGACAGCGAGCACCCTTGTCTTGTGCCCCGTCCCAAAGGGAATCTGTCAGAGTTCAGGGTGTTAATAGTCACCATGGCATTTGGATGAGAGTATAGGGACTTAATCCATTTAATAAAGTTTGGGCCCATATTGAACTTTTCTAAGACTGAGAACAGAAAGCTCCACTCCATCCTGTCAAACACCTTCTCAGCATCCAGGGAAGCCAGCAGGACAGGGGTCTTCTGTGCGTTTACTTGATCAATAATATCAAAAAGACGGCAAATGTTTTCAGAAGAGTACCTGTCTCTAATAAATCCAGTTTGGTCCGCTTTTATTATTTTGGGAAGAAGAGTGTTTAGTCTTTTGGCGAGCAATTTGGTAATTATTTTGTAGTCGAAATTCAACAAGCTTATGGGCCGGAAGGACGAGCAGGATAGAGGGTCCTTGTCTTTTTTGAGCAACACTGTAATGTGAGCTGTGTGCATAGAGTCTGGGAGAGCTCCGTTTTTGCAAAAATCATCCAGCATTGGCATGAAAATAGGGCTAAGCTGGGGCCAAAAAGCTTTGTAAAACTCTCTGGGGAATCCATCTGGGCCTGGGGACTTACTAGGTGGCATGGAGGTAATTGCCTCCAGGACCTCCTCAGGAGTGAAGGGGGAGTTGAGATCTTCTTGGTCGTTCTCTGATAGTTTAGGTAGCGAGATTCCCTAAAAGAAGGAACGGAGTTCTGCCTCCGTATGTTTTCTCTCAGAAGTATATAGTTTGCAGTAAAAATCATGAAAAGTTAAATTGATATTTTTTGGGTCATGTGACTTCGTTCTCTGCTGTTCGGATAGCCATGATTGTACGCTCTGACTGCTCTTTTTTTAAATTGGTAAGCAAGCAATTTACACGGCATATTGCTAATCTCATGGTATTTCAGTTTAGTAAAGAATAGTTTTTTTTTAATCTCCCGACTATAGTCCAAGTTCAGTTTGGCTTTGGCTGCTTTAAGTTGACTCTAGGAGGTGCTCTCTGGGGATAGTTTATTTACTTTTTTACAGAGTTCCAGCTCCCTCTCAAGATCTAGCATGTGTGCTTCCATTGCTTTTTTCTTAGAGGAAGCATATACAATTAGATTACCTCTTAGTATGGCTTTGGCAGCTTCCCACATTGTGGCCGGAGAAACAGGAGAGTCTTTGTTGTCTTGTGTGTAGTTGTCTATCCATGTAGTTACCAATGTATGGAACGCTTCATTTGATAACATGGAGGTGTTGAGTTTCCAGCTCTTTGACCTCAGAATAGGTCAAAGCGGAGGTGGACAAAGGCGTGATCTGAAAGTGCTATGGGTTCAATTGTACACGTGGCTGAATATTTTAAAATCTTTGGGATAAAAATGTAATCTATACGGGAGTAGGTGTTATGGACATTAGAGTAGTATGTATATTCCATAGATGAGCTATTAGTCTCTCTCCAGATATCTATCAGTCTCCAGATAGCTATCATCTCTTTAGTAAGAGAGTTCAACATCTTTGCAGATCTAGGATTTGTGAAGGGGACTTGAGATTATTTGTCCAGGGTTGGGTTGAGGGTACAATTAATATCTCCAGCCAGCACTCCAAAGGAAACACAACGCTCATTGAGCAGGGATATCATTTTTGACATGAAAGCAGTAGTATCTGTGTTAAGGGCATATATGTTTAAGATAGTAATTGGTTGCCCATACAGTGACCCAGTTATCAAAATAAATGTCCCCTCCAGATCAGAAATGTTTTGGTAAATGATGAATGGAACATTCTTATGGATAAGTATGGCTGTACCTCTACTGTTTGACTTGAAAGATGAGAAATACACCTGTCCCACCCAAGCTCTGCGGAGTTTGGCATGTTCGGCATCACAGAGGTGTGTCTCTTGTAATAGCGCAATGTCTGTTTTTACCTTTTTTAGAGCACATAGTACATTTTTCTGTTTTATTGCATGACCTAGACCATGGCAGATCCATGTCAGTAGATTTAAGGTACTAGTCATCATCATCAAACAGTAATCGAACTCTAGTGCAAGTCATCTCTGGGTAAAGGTGGATAATAGTTACAGCTGCTATCACATCAAATTAAAATAAATGGTGTACATAAAAGAACAATCTCTGAACAGCCCAGCCGAGTTCCCAAACAACTCGACACATCCCGTTGGATCTATTACCCCCACGCTCAGTCTCAATTCTGTGTTCCGAATTAGCAAAAGAAACCGGGAACAGTTAGCAACGCACAACATCTCCCCCTCCCCACCAAAGAAATGCCTCATCCTCTCCGCCCCGCATTGAGTGACAACGTAGCCCCCGCCCAGACCACATTAAAAAAGAGGAAGAAAATAAAATCAATAGCCCAGCCTACATATACCTCCTCCAAAGGACATAGGGCTAATTGTTTGGACCAAATAAAACTGAAATGTTGGGGAAAATCCTTAAGAGGGATCTATAGGATAAGTCGTTTGTTTTTATTAAAACGTAATATCAACAGGATAAGGCCATAGGCATAAAATTGACACATTGAGCTTCTCGTTAGGTCTGTAAATGTGTCGTAATCGACAGCCTATGAATGGTGGAGGCCTATGTGAAAATGATAACTACAAATAATAATAATAATAATAATAAAAATTGGGAAATAAAAGTAGGCTGAAACGTTAGTAGGCCTAGGTTAGGCTATAGAGCCTATCCCTCTCAGCTAAAAGAAAATAAATATAAATTAGAAGGCTATAATATCTTTGGATGGTCTTTGGATGGTGGCTATATGTTGTCTTACCTCCTTTAGTAATAACAGTAATCGCTTTTAGTCATTGGTCCATTTCTCAGTGACCAGGATTGTCCTTCAAAAAACGTTTTGCTTCTACAGGAGTTTTGAAGTGTCGCAGGGCTCCTTGGTGAAGAATCCTGAGCTCATTTGGGTATTTGAATCCCCTAAAGATGCTTCGGTCAACGGAGTATTTCTTCACCTCGTCAAACTCTCTGCGCTTTTGGCGTATTCCAGCTGACAGATCCTGATGTAAAGTGAGTTTGGCATTTCCCACTGTAATGGTGTTGATTTTCGCCACCTGTAGGACTCGTTCCTTGTCGGTGAATCGCAGGAAACGTATGGTGATTCGGAGCGGTGGTTGTCTGGCTGCTGGTGGGGGCCTCAGTGCTCAATGGGCCTGTTGGTGGACAGGTGGAGCCACTCGGGAAGTTTGTCTTGCAGGTAGTGGGTCAGTGGCATGTTTCCCTCTTATTTTTCACCCATATTTAATAGAACACAATTATTCCTTCGCCCCCTGTTTTCCAGGTCCTCTGTTTTATCTTCCAGATGCTCTATTTTATTTTTAGCATATGCTATTGTTTCCATGGCGTCTGTCAGTGAGTTTTCCATGGATAGGATTCGCCCCTCTGCCTCATCCAGGCACCCCACGTTGATGGTTATCTTGTTGTTGATGTCAGGCAAAGCATTTTCCATGGTTGTCACCTTGCCCCCTATAGCACTGAGCTGAGAGTTAATGCCATCTAATTTGATGTTGAGTTCTGTACGTTGGGATCTCAGCTCAGAAAGGATGTCTTCGACAGACTGCGAGTTTGGCATTTGTTGGGCCTCGGGGGGGGGGGGGGGGGGGGGGGTCCTCTTGCTCCTGGCTAATGGCGCTAGCTTTTTCCGAAGCTAGCTGTTTCTTGGAGGCTTTTTCCGCCGCTAATGCTTGAGTCCGGGTAAAAAATGTTACCTGCAATGTCGCCTTTTGTAGCCGTCATGACATTTTGACTAAAGCTAAAGGAGTTTCAACTTGAAGTGGAGATAAGATTAAGAATTGGAAACTACTTGTGTGGAGCTCTTAGTTCATGCGGCCATCTCGTTCAAGGGTCACACGATCCCCTTTATTTTTTTAAAAGTTATTTTTTAAATAATAGCACATTTATTTTAAATTGTATTTTTTCTTACCCCTTTTTCTCCGCAATTTCGTTGTATCCAATTTGGTAGTTACAGTCTTGTCTCATCGCTGCAACTCCCGTACGGACTCGGGAGAGGCGAAGGTCGAGAGCCGTGCGTCCTCCGAAAAAACCCAACCAAGCCGCACTGCTTCTTGACAATGCCCACTTAACACGGAAGCCTGCCGCACCAATGTGTCAGAGGAAACACCATACACCTGGTGACTGTGTCAGCGTGCACTGTGTCAGGCCTGCCACAGGAGTCGCTAGTGCGTGATGGGACAAGGGTATCCTTGCCGGCCAAACCCTCCCCTATCCCGGACAATGCTGGGACAATTGTGCGCTAACCATTGAGTCTCCCGGTCGCGGCCGGCTGCGACAGAGCCTGGACTCGAACCCAGAATCTCTAGTGGCATAGCTAGCACTGCGATGCTGTGCCTTAGACCACTGCGCCACTCAGGACACACCTTTTCATTATAACGTTGGAGGAAATATGTTCCTATATTATATTCCTATTCTTTTTTTTTAGGGGGTACATCAGTTTTAATATTGCAGGTAGAATGTAGCTTCCATCAATGTAATTGTCTGCATCACTTCCAATCCCCCATATATTTTTTTGCAAATACGTTCCTATAGTGTTTGAGGAACTTGTTTGCTGGCCTCATAAATGCTAGCTAATATTTTGCTACGGAAGTGAAAGAGAGTCTTAAGTGGATTTGCGAGAGAATTATGGGCAGAGTTTGATGGTAAACACAGCAGCCTCCTATGGGTTCTTCAAAAGTGCTCTTTCTCTTGGGGTTCTGGTCTGACTTCCTGCCTGTGTGTGTGCATGAGTGTGTCTGTGTTTGTTGTGTGTGTGTGCGTGCGTGCGTCCACAGAACGGAAGGGTACCGCTGAGCTCATCGTCTCCGGGGGGTTCTGACTCAGACCGTCGGACTTCCTCCTCTCTTCTTCTGTGTGGGTATTCTATCACTCCATCTCGTAGACAAATGTAATTGCGACATGAACATCCACTTCCTCTACTCTGGCTCCATCTCCACCAATGGCATCATTGATGAAGAGGAGATGGCCTCTCGCATAAACAGAGCATTTCCTCTTTCGCTGATACTACCCCTGGTTCCCTCAACCGTTCATTCCCACTTTGATCCTCAGCATAAACCCTGATTATGAATCCCCATGCTGGGATTCTCTGTGAACCTGTCAATAGGCCGGAGGAGGCCGTAGGAACAGAGTTCCATACAGCAGAGGAGAAGGGAGGCTCAGTTTACAGTGTCTGAGCTGATTATCTCTGGAGTAGGCTACACCCTTTTTGTTGTCTATTTTGGGTCGCTCCCCCTGCCAACTTGAAAAAGCCCCCGTTCGAGGCAGTAGCGTGCCCTCTGACCTTTTGTACTCCTCAACCCTCGACGAGACATGCCTGGACCTCACCAAACCTCAGCAGGGCCAGGGACTCTCTCATTAGCAGCCCACATCACAGACTGCCACCCCCTTCCTCCCCCTCGTTCCCCTCATGCCCCTCAGCTACTAATGCTGCATGGCCTAGCACTTTCCCTTGTCATTATGTTCACTTGCTCTAGCAAAGGCCCTGTAAAGAAATGCTGTCACTGGATCTTTACCTCCCTGCTGCAACTTTCTCTCCCAGTCATCTGAAGAGGAGCACAGGACCCAGAGTATCTTCGTCCCACCTGAATTTACTCCCAACATTCAAAAATGTCTGCCGCGTCACATAATCAAAACGGTTAACTAGTGCTGCAGATATTTTTTTGTGACACAATAACAGTTCTCTGAATTTAGAAAGCAACCTATTCTTACAATGTCACATAGGCATGTGTTTCCCTTTTAGTTGAAATATTTTATAAAGCAGGCCAAATGAGTCCTGTGAATGTTCGTCTCACATTCTTGTGTGATAAAAGCACACTAAATTGTACCTGAGGCAGCTAATTACAACATCTCAGGACTCCAACAACAAGACACCCCTTTTCACATATCTGTCCCAACACAGTTGAGCAGCCCTATCTTAAATGGCCAAATGTCCAGTTGATTTCAAATGCAATGGAAAAAAATATCACAAAACCAAAGACACACATCATCAACTATAATGTATCACATATACCCAAAATATCCTGGCAACTGTGTAGCTCTGGCCAAGCTCATTAGTGCACGTTTTTGTTTTGAATCCAGTCACTAAACAAATTGGTGAATCATTTTGTCTATGGAGTTCAATACAGGGAGTTAGTGGAGGAATGTGCACTTACCCCTTTCCGTAGCCATTCGGTAGAGGCAGAGGACAAGGTCTCCTCGGCTGAGTCCGGGTCTGGTCCTGACTGGAACAGACCAACTGGGGGTAAAGGTCACAGCCAGGTCACAGGTTAAATGTCAGATATCACATGCACATACTGAGGAGAGAAATGCATTCATGTACCTGTGCCTGACAGCTGGGTTTCCCTGAGATCATTGCTTGGGGACCCTGATGGACAGCTCATGATCATATACTCAGCATCCTCAACTGGAACACAGGAATACAGACACACAAAATATCTCAATGGATGGGTTATCAGATCGAAGTCCTACTTCTGGTCAGATGTTTCCAAAATATGTCAGTATCCAGAATTCCAGCTATGCAAGACTCTATTTGACAGTTTGTTCATAGTTTTTGGGCCATACTGAACAAATGTATGGTGCATCGATTCCTCCTTATAAACCTTGTGTAGCACCATGTGATAAATAATCCACACATTTTTATTCTTCAGGCAAACATGGGCCTGTCTCATAAAATGATAAAACAGACATATGTTGCATCCCAAACAGCACCCTATTTGCTTTATAGTGCACTATTTTTGACCAGAGCCCTATGTGCCCTATATAGTCCCTATGTGCAGGGGGCCAAAAGTAGTGCACCATAAAGGGAATAGGGTGCCATTTGGGATGCAGACATGGTCCATGGAGTTTAGATGACTGTACTCAGGCAGATTCATCTCCTGGCCAGAGATGAGAGGCTAGGTCCCAGACACACTTCCCATGATTCTGCATGGGAGTTGGAAAAGACTTGGAGCGCCAGGAATCCTGCTGGTCGTGCTACAAGAAGCGTGCTCTGTCATCCATGCCCAGATTTCCTTCCACACCGACACAGTGGCCAGCAGGTTAACCGAGACACAGCAGTACTTTACAAGGACAGCGGAATCTCCTATTAAATTAAGCAGATATCTGAACTATGTTGTCATTACAGCCACTTCCAGATACAACAGTGTGTTTATTGAATGGTCAGATGCATGATGATTGCATTCTAATTAGCATCAGTGTAGGTAAAGGTAGCAAGAGTGGCAACAACAGTAGAATAGTAGTTAGTATTGTTTTGTTAAAAGGGTGGTTAACTAACATTTGCTGTTGGGCAACACAGAAAGATTGGCTACTCCTGGAATCAACCATAAAACACTGCCCAAGGTTGAGTTAGCTGGAGAGGCGTTAACCCATCTGGACAAGAGGAATACCTATGTGAGAATGCTGTTCATTGACTACAGCTCAGCATTTAACACCATAGTACCCTCCAAACTTGTCATCATCATCCTGGGTCTCGACCCCGCCCTGTGCAACTGGATACTGGACTTACTGAAGGGCCGCCCGCCCCCAGGTGGTGAGGGTAGGTAACAACCAGGGTGCGTTCTGAGCCCTCTCCTGTACTCCCTGTTCACCCACGACTGCGTGGCCACGCACGCCTCCAACTCAATCATCAAGTTTGCGGACGACACAACAGTGGTAGGCTTGATTACCAACAACGACGAGACGGCCTACAGGGAGGAGGTGAGGGCCCTCGGAGTGTGGTGTCAGGAAAATAACCTCACACTCAACGTCAACAAAACTAAGGAGATGATTGTGGACTTCAGGAAACAGCAGATGGAACACCCCCCTATCCACATCGATGGAACAGTAGTGGAGAGGGTAGTAAGTTTTAAGTTCCTCGGTGTACACATCACAGACAAACTGAATTGGTCCACCCACACAGACAGCATCATGAAGAAGGCGCAGCAGCGCCTCTTCAACCTCAGGAGGCTGAAGAAATTTGGCCTGTCACCAAAAGTACTCACAAACTTCTACAGATGCACAATCGAGAGCATCCTGTCGGGCTGTATCACCGCCTGGTACGGCAACTGCTCCGCCCACAACCGTAAGGCTCTCTAGAGGGTAGTGAGGTCTGCACAACGCATCACCGGGGGCAAACTACCTGCCCTCCAGGACACCTACACCACCCGATGTCACAGGAAGGCCATAAAGATCATCAAGGACAACAACCTCCCGAGCCACTGCCTGTTCACCCCGCTATCATCCAGAAGGCGAGGTCAGTACAGGTGCATCAAAGCTGGGACCAAGAGACTGAAAAACAGCTTCTATCTCAAGGCCATCAGACTGTTAAACAGCCACCACTAACATTGAGTGGCTTCTGCCAACACACTGACTCCCGAGGCTGACAGGGCATTTGGGGAGCTCTAGGTACGTTTCCTCTCCGGACCATCCGGATCCTACCCATCCCTTCGTGGTAGAGGTGGACGCCTCGGACACTGGAGCAGAGGCGGTCCTTTCACAGTGGAAAGAAGGGGACAAGAAACTGCACGCATGTGCATTTCTCTCCAAGCGGTTCTCAACAGTGGAATGCAACTGTGATGTAGGCTACCGGGAGCTCTTGGCAGTTAAGTGGCCCTTGAGGGATGGGAGACAATGGTTGGAGGGGGCACCTCATCCTTTCGTATTCTGGACGGACCATAAAAACTTGCTCTCCATTCAAGATGGTGTAGCAGTGCAAACGTTGTTTGCCGTTCTCCCGTGTAAATGTTGTATTTATTGTCTTTTTAAAATATATTTACATTTATTTTCAATTTGCTAAATTGGCCTTTCTATTGCCTTACCTCCTCACGCCATTTGCACACACTGTATATAGACTTCTTTCCTATTGTGGTATTGACTGTACGTTTTTTCATTACATGTGTAACTGTGTTGTTGTTTGTATCGCACCGCTTTGCTTTATCTTGGCCAGGTCACAGTTGTAAATGAGAACTTATTATCAACTGGCCTACCTGGTTAAATAAAGGTGAAAAAAAAATATAATAAAAAAAAGAAGCTAAGAGGTTGATAAAATAAAACCCTTACCTTTGAAGATCTTCTTCTATTGGCACTCCAAAAGGTCCCAGCTACATCACACATGGTCCTTTTGTTCGATAAAGACCTTCTTTATAACCCCCAAAAACTCAGTTTAGCTGGTGCGCTTCATTCAATAATCCACCGGTTTCCCTCCTTCAAAATGCATTCAAATAAACCAATAAACCAATTACCAATAAACTTATCCAAACAAGTCAAACAACGTTTATAATCAAACCTCAGCTACTCTACTAAATATATAAACAACACAATTTAAGACGGACAATCGTTATTGTCTTTACCGGAGATAAACAACAAAGAACATCTCATCCACGCGCATGAAAACACTACAGCCAAAATGGGAGCCACTTAGAAAAATTACAAATTCTAGCTCATTTTTCCAAAAACAAGCCTGAAACTCTTTCTAAAGACTGTTGACATCTAGTGGAAGCCTTAGGAACTGCAATCTGGGAGGATTTCGCCTCATAATAAACATGTCAGACATTGAAAACAGTGGTAGGCTGAATTATTTTTTTGGCATGGTTTGTCCTCGGGGTTTCGCCTGCCATATCAGTTCTGATATACTCACAGACATTATTTTAACAGGTTTAGAGTGTTTTCTATTCAAATTTACCAATTTTATGCATATCCTAGCTTCTGGGCCTGAGTAACAGGCAGTTTACTTTGGGCACACTTTTCATCCGGACGTCAAAATACTGCCCCCTAGCCCAAAGAGGTTAATGAAGCTGCCAGTTGAGGCCTTGTGAGACGTATGTTTCTCAAACTAGACACTCTAATGCACTTGTCCTCTTGCTCAGTCATGCACCGGGGCCTCCCACTCCTCTTTCTATTCTGGTTAGAGCCAGTTAGTGCTGTTCTGTGAAGGGAGTAGTACACAGCGTTGTACAAGATCTTCAGTTTCTTGGCAATTTCTCGCATGGAATAGCCTTCATTTCTCAGAACAAGAATAGACTGACGAGTTCCAGAAGAAGGTTATTTGTTTCTGGTCATTTTGAGCCTGTAATCGAACACACAAACGCTGATGCTCCAGATCTCAACTAGTATAAAGAAGGCCAGTTGAATTGCTTCTTTAAGCAGCACAACCATTTTCAGCTGTCCTAACATAATTGCAAAAGGGGTTTCTAATGATCAATTAGACTTTTAAAATGATAAACTTGGATTAGCTAATACAACGTGCCATTGGAACACAGGAGTGATGGTTGCTGATAATGGGCCTGTGTACACCTATGTAGATATTCCATTAAAAATCAGCCGTGTCCAGCTACAATATTAACTTAACAATGTCTACACTGTATTTCTAATCAATTTGCTGTTACTGAAATGGACAACAAAATGTGCTTTTCTTTCAAAAATAAGAACATTTCTAAGTGACCCCAAACTTTTGAACAGTAGTGTACATATCGTTAGCAGATGTTAATGCGAGTGTAGCGAAATGCTTGTGCTTCTAGTTCCGCCAGTGCAGGAATATCTAACAAGTAATCTAACAATTTCCCTAACAACTACCTAATAATCACATATATAAAGGGATGGAATAAGAATATGAACATATAGATATATGGATGGGCAATGGCCGAGTGCCATAGTCAAGATGCAATAGATAGTATAAGATGCAGTACATACAGTTGAAGTTGGAAGTTTACATACACCTTAGCAAAATACATTTAAACTCACTTTTTCACAATTCGTGACATTTAATTCTAGTAAAAATTCCCTGTCTTAGGTCAGTTAGGATCACCACTATTTTAAGAACGTGAAATTTCAGAATCAGAGTAGAGAGAATTATTTTTTCATCTTTTATTTCTTTCATCACATTCCCAGTGGGTCAGAAATTTTCATACACTCAATTAGTATTTGGTAGCAATGCCATAAAAATGTTTAACTTCGGTCAAACATTTCGGGAAACATTCCACAAGATACCCACAATAAGTTGGGTGAATTTTGGCTCATTCCTCCTGACAGAGCTGGTGTAACTGAGTCAGGTTTGTAGGCCTCCTTGCTCACACAAACTTTTTCAGTTCTACCCACAAATGTTCTATGGGATTGAGGTCAGGGCTTTGTGATGGCCACTCCAATACCTTGACTTTGTTGTCCTTAAGCCATTTTGCCACAACTTTGGAAGTATGCTTGGGGTCATTGTCCATTTGGAAGACCCATTTGCGACCAAGCTTTAACTTCCTGACTGATGTCTTGAGATGTTGCTTCAATATATCCACGTAATTTTCGTTCCTCATGATGCCATTTATTTTGTGAAGTGCAGCAGCCCCTCCTGCAGCAAAGCACCCCCACAACATGATGCTGCCACCTCTGTGCTTCATGGTTGGGATGGTGTTCTTCGGCTTGTAATCCTCTCCCTTTTCCTCCAAACATAACGATGGTCAATATGGCCAAACAGTTCTATTTTTGTTTCATCAGACCAGAGGACATTTCTCCAAAAAGTACGATCTTTGTCCGCATGTGCAGTTGCAAACCATAGTCTGGCTAATTTATGGCGGTTTTGGAGCAGTGGCTTCTTCCTTGCTGAGCGGCCTCTCAGGTTATGTTGATATTGGACTCGTTTTACTGTGGATATAGATACTTTTGTACCTGTTTCCTCCAGCATCTTCACAAGGTCCTTTGCTATTGTTCTGGGATTGATTTGCACTTTTCGCACCAAAGAACGTTCATCTCTAGGAGACAGAACGCGTCTCCTTCCTGAGCAGTATGATGGCTGCGTGGTCCCATGGTGTTTATACTTGCGTACTATTGTTTGTACAGATGAACATGGTACCTTCAGGCGTTTGGAAATTTCTTACAAGGATGAACCAGACTTGTGGAGGTCTATATTTTTTTATCTGAGGTCTTGGCTGATTTCATTTGATTTTCCCATGATGTCAAGCAAAGAGGCACTGAGTTTGAAGGTAGGCCTTAAAATACATTCACAGGTACACACCTCCAATTGACAATTAGTCTATCAGAAGCTTCTAAAGCCATGACATCATTTTCTGGAATTGTCCAAGCTGTTTAAAGGCAGTCAACTTAGTGTATGTAAACTTCTGACCCACTTTAATTGTGATACAGTGAATTATAAGTGAAATAATCTGTCTGTAAACAATTGTTAGAAAATTACTTGTGTCATGCACAAAGTAGATGTCCTAACCGACTTGCAAAAACTATAGTTTGTTAACAAGATATTTGTGGAGTGGTTGAAAAACTAGTTTTAATGACTCCAACCTAGTGTATGTAAACATCCAACTTCAACTGTATGTCTTGGCTTATTTTGTAAACTTTTTTATTATGTTTATTTCATTAGCTGTTATATTTACAATTTGACTTTTGAACACTTGTTTTTTTTACCTCTTTTTCTCCCCAATTGGTAGTAGTTACTGCCTTGTCTCATCGCTGCAACTCCTGTACGGACTCGGGAGATGCGAAGGTCGAGAGCCTTGCGTCCTCCGAAACACAACCCAACCAAGCCACACTGCTTCTTGACACAACGCACATCCAACCCAGGAGCACCAATGTGTTGGAGGAAACACCGTACACCCAGCGACGTGGTCAGCGTGCACTGCGCTCAGCCCAACTCAGGAGTCGCTAGTGCACGATGAGAAAAGGATATCCCTGTCGGCCAAACCCTCCCTAACCCGGACGACGCTGGGCCAATTGTGCGTCAGCCCATGGGCTTCCCTGTTGCGGCCAGGTGCGGTGGAGCCTGGGCTCGAACTCAGAATCTCTTGTGGCACAGCAAGCACTGCGATGCAGTGCCTTAGACCACTGCGCCACCCGGGAGGCTACTTGTTTTTTTTTTTTATAAATAAAAGCATGTTAATGAAAACTTCTTAGGGCTGCAATCCCGTTAACAGGGTTGATATGACAACAGCCAGTGAAAGTGCAGAGCGCCAAATTCAAACAAGAAATCTCATAAATAAAATTCCTCCAACATACATGTATCTTATACCATTTTAAAGGTAATCTTGTTGTTAATCCCACCAATGTCTCAGATTTCAAATAGGCTTTACAGCGAAAGCACCACAAATTATTATGTTTGGTCACCGCCAAGTCACAGAAATATTCAGCCATTTTTCCAGTCACAAAAAGCACAAATAAAGATACATTTAATCACTAACCTTTGATGATCTTCATCAGATAACACTCATAGGACTTCATGTTACACAATACATGTTTGATTTGTTCGATAAAGTGCATATTTATATTTAAAAAATCTCAGTATACATTGGCGCGTTATGTTCACTAGTTCCAAAAACATCCGGTGATATTGCAGAAAGCCACATCAATTTACAGAAATACTCATTATAAATGTTGATGAAAATACAAGTGTTAGACATGGAAATATAGATAAACCTCTCCTTAATGCAACCGCTGTGTTAGATTTCAAAAAAGCTTTACGGAAAAAGCAAACCATGCAATTATCCGAGAACGGCGCTCAGAAAACAAATAGATATATCCGCCATGTTGGAGTCAACAGAAATCAGAAATAACATTATCAATATTCACTTACCTTTGATGATCTTCATCAGAATGCACTCCCAGGAATCCCAGTTCCACATTACATGTTTGATTTGTTCGATAATGTCCATCATTTATATCCAATTAGCTACTTTTGTTAGCGCGTTTGGTAAACAAATCCAAAGTCACGAAGTGCGTTCCCTAGCTGCAGACGAAATGTCAAAAAGTTCCGTTACTATCCGTAGAAACATGTCAAACGATGTATGGAATCAATCTTTAGGATGTTCTTAACATAAAACTTCAATAATATTCCAACCGGAGAATTCCTTTGTCTTCAGAAAAGCAAAGTAGCGCGTGTGACCAGCACGTGACTGCTGGCAGACCTCTAACTCAATCTTCTCTCATTCTCTCCCCCTTCAGAGTAGAATCCTCAAACAAGTTTCTAAATACGGTTGACATCTAGTGGAAGCCTTAGGAAGTGCAGCATAACCAATGTGTGTATTCAATAGGGGCTGAGTTGAAAATCGACCAACCTCAGATTTCCCACTTCCTGTTTGGATTTCTTCTCAGGTTTTTGCCTGCCATATGAGTTCTGTTATACTCACAGACATCATTGAAACAGTTTTAGAAACTCTGAGTGTTTTCTATCCAATACTAATGATAATATGCATATATTAGCAACTGGGACTGAGGAACAGGCAGTTTACTCTGGGCACCTCTGGGCACCTTTTCATCCAAGCTACTCAATACTGCCCCTGCAGCCATAAGAAAGGGAGAGGGGAGCTGGGGCAAAGGCAAGATGTGAGTATCAGGATAACTACATAAAGCCAAAGATAGTGGATCAATGAAGATACTTTTGTTCACTCAGGCCGTTTACCATTGCCGATTTAAAGGGGTGGCTCTCCCATAGACACCAATGTGATAGCAGCTGCATCTGGTCTACTTACACTAAACACAAATATAAATGCAACATGTAAAGTGTTAGTCTCATGTTACATGAGATGAAATCAAAGATCCCAGAAATTGTCCATATGCACTAAAAGCTTATTTCTCTCAAATGTTGTGCTCACATTTGTTTCTATCCCTGTTAGTGAGCATTTCTCCTTTGCCAAGACAATCGCTCCACCTGACAGGTGTGGCATATCAAGAATCTGATTAAACAGCATGATCATTACACAGTTGCACCTTGTGCTAGGGACAATAAAAAAAACTCTATAAAATGTGTAGTTTTGTCACACAACACAATCGCACGAATGTCTCAACTGTAAAATCTTTGAAGTTGTTGCATGTTGTATTTATATTGTTGTTCAGGGAAAGGGAAAGGGAGATATCTAGTCAGATTTACAACTGAATGCATTAAACTGAAATGTCTTCCACATTTAACCCAACCCCTCTGAATCAGAGAGGTACGGAGGGCTGCCTTAATTGACATCCACGTCTTCAGCACCAAGGGAAAAGGACAGCAGGGGTTTAGTCTAGATTACATTTCTAAAATGTAGGCACATGTTTAGTAGGACACAACTTTGCCATTGTTATCATGTCATCAAATTTACCTAAGACAGATGGCAATGTTGTCATTTCCTAGAAAAGTTTGTCAAAAATAGCTAGCAATGCTAACATTAGGTAGCTAAAATCCAGTGGTCTTCCGTCAATCTTAGCTAGCTAGCTAACATTACACAGCATCTAAAGTCAATCTGGCAACAACAAAATGATGACAAAAGGTTTTCCTACACTCTTAGAAAAGAACGCTCCATCTAGATCCTAAAATGGCTCATTGGCTGTCCCCATAGGAGAACCCTTTCCACAGAGGGGTCTACATGGAACCCAAAAGGGTTCTACCTGGAACCAAAAGTGGTTCTCCTATGGGGACAGTCGGAGAACCCTTTTGGAACCCTTTTTTAAAGAGTGTACTAATTATTTGCCTCATTTGTAAATGTAATTGTACTTTCAAACCACTGTTAATGCACTTTTGATTAAATCAGCACTCCTTGAAAATGCATTGAATAGAATGCTTGATCAATCGGACTTGCTCCTCGGATAAGGGTTTGCTTGTTCTTGAGAATAGCCATAGCTATTAGTCAGTACATCATTCATATAGTCAGCTTGCTAGCTAGATAGTTGGCTGTGCTAGAAATTATATAATCATGCCAGCTAATTGTTTCAATGCACCTTCCAAATGTGAAATTATAAGACAAAAGGACACTTATATTGAAAAGGCTGTTCCTTTATGTCCTCTTTATTTTGAAGGTTGCTAGCTAGCTAGCTAATCTCGTTCCCAGAGACTTCCGGCCAAATACGTTGTGCGCAATAGCCTGTGGACGAGGTTACTAGCTAACAAACCTTTTGCGAGGGAACGCAAAACATTTTGTGCAGGAACGCAAAGCATTTTACGAGGGAATGCAAAGCATTTCACGAGGGAATGCTAAATAACGAGCTATTTTTTGTTGTGTCCCTTCAGGTGTTCTGTAGTAATGGCTGCCAAAGGTCACCAAGTATTCTCTGGGGTGTGAAGACATATGCAATAAAGACATCTTCTGTCTTTTTTAGTTAATTTGGAAGATATTTTTCACTTGAAAATGTGGAGTAGGTTGTGTAGATCTACAGGAAAAGAAATCTAATTGAATCTCCTTTTAAACTTTATTTTAAGGCTCCAAAATGTGAAGACTGTGCAAGGGGTGTGTGTAAGCTCACTAGGTACTGTAAATAAGTAACAACAACAGTGTCCTACCAGGGGTGTCTTGCAGCTTGGACAGCAGCTCTGAGATAGACTTCTTTTGGGCCTGAGCGATGTAGCTGAGGTTCTCACTGTCCAGCACCACCAGGAAGGAGTGCAGATCTGTGATCAGACGGTTCAGCACTGCGGACACAATAAGGGTGTATTCATTAGTGCACAGGAAAACGTTTTGCAATGAAAATGATTGTTTATTGTTGGACAAGTTCATGTTAGTCCCTCCCCATTTCGTCTGTTTTCTTCCATTTGGTTCCTAGTTTTTACACCCCAGACGTCAACAATGGCTCAATCCCAATACTCCCCCTTAGCCCTCCCCCTCTGGTTTGTGGGCCACATCGAGTCGGAGTGGAGTTCCAATTCAACTTTGATCGAGGAGTAGTGCCATTTCAGCCCTCTAGTTGGCCCTCCAAAGCAAGCAAATCAAGATGCAGACTTCCTATCGAGTGGTTATCAAAACACCCATGAAGCTCTACGACCTAAGATTCTATAGTTGCTTCAGGAAGATGGCTGACAAAAAAATTAGGATGGAAGAAAATGTAAGTAAGTATAAATTCCTAACGAATCATGCACAAAAAATAATACAGTTAAGAGGAATATGTTAGTTAATGTAAAGACAAATGATTCTCCATATTGTTTGGTAATAAAGTTCATTTACGAAAATAGCTATTTAACAAGCAAGCTAACTAGCTAACGTTTGCCAACTAGCTACCGGCATACATTTATCTTTAAACAGTTGAAGTTGTAAGTTTACTTAGCCAAATACATTTAAACTCAGTTTTTCACAATTCCTGACGTTTAATCCTATTAAAAATTCCCGGTCTTAGGTCAGTTAGGATCACCACTTTATTTTAAGAATGTGAAATGTCAGAATAATAGTAGAGAAAGTGATTTATTTCAGCTTTAATTTCTTTCATCACATTCCCAGTGGGTCAAAAGTTTACATACACTCAATTAGCATTTGGTAGCATTGCCTTAAAATGTTTTAACTTGGGTCAAAAGTTTCGGGTAGCCTTCCACAAGCTTCTCACAATAAGTTGGGGGAATTTTGGCCCATTCCTCCTGACAGAGCTGGTGTAACTAAGTAATGTATATTTTTAGTTGTTTTCAGGATTTTGCTAATTCTCTCTCGACCCCAGTTTCATATCAGGTGACTCCACATGGGGTTGCGATCCCTGTTTGGGAACCACTGCCCAGGGCCCACTTAAGATGTAACCGGGCCCTTGCCTTCAGAAGGTCAAAGTCATTAATGGTGCAATCCCAATACCTGCTACTTAGCCCTCCCCCTTGTTTTTGAGTGTCCCTCGGTGGGGGAGTGGCAAATCGAAAACGGAGCAACTAGTGGTGGAGAAATAAGGTCAGTATTCATATAGTGTCTCAGTATTCATAAGGGCGCGGCCTCAGCTTCATTTAAAAGCGAATGCGTAGATTTTTTATTTGTACTTGTACGCTGATTTGTCCTACATGGTTTGCATTCACCTGCATTCACCATTCAGCTGTTAAAAGTACTAAAGTCACCGGTGCATTATGTCAGCGTTTGAAGTCGGCCTGGTTATGCCTTGTAGCCTGTATTTAGAGGCTCTAATACATCTTTATATTTCTTAAAGTTGTCTCAAGATGTTAATGCTTTCTATTTATAAGCAATTATCCTTTCATGTAGTTGATTTATCTTATGACAATTTTGTTGTGGTGATACACATTTTCTTTGACATATAACTTGCATTTGTTTGTTTAGGAATTTCGTCAGAACCCTTTTGTAATATTATTTATGCATGTTTATCACAATGTCTACAAATTAATTGCTTGAATATTAATTGCTTATTGGTTTAAATATTGTTGATAAAATATAATTTACTGGCCTTTTTGTCCCTTTTAGGAACCATGGCTGGACATTTTGTTGAAAATAAAACAATGGTTCCTCTAAAACTCCTAGCTCCTGAAAGGGATTGTGTGGCTCTATTTCAACTGCAAATCTATTTTAAATGGCCCTTCGAGACAGATAGAGCAAGCAATCACAGAGTACCTATGGAGATCAGGAGTTCGGACCCCAATGATGTCCTTCAAAGTACCATGGACATGGCTGGACAGGTACACCAGTACGCCAAGATGACCCCATTCCTCCTGGAAGCTTGTCTAACCTAGCACATAGGGGACTCCAAAAGCAGGTGGTGCCTCTTGAGGCATATGCACCCCCTGGCTCTATGGGATAGGAAGTCAGCGTCTAACAGCATCCCATACTGAATGAAGTCGCACTACAAAGAGTAAAAATTCAATTGTGACAAGGACTTAAACTTCACAGAGCACGCCTCAGTCACAGGACAGTAGACATTACTCCACTTGCAGTCGTGCCTCCCTGAAAGACCAACAAACTAGTATTCTGGAGGAGAAACAAAATAGGGATAAAGTTGAGGAAATTAAAAGACACATGGAGGAGGAAAATTGCATGCACAATGCCTTCAGATTGATGCTTATGCCAAAGCAGCTCAAATACTATAGGAGACAGCAACAAGGGAAAGGAAAATGATTGCTAGGAAACTAAAACTTGAGAGGTGAATCCGCCAAGCAGAACTTGACCTCTCGTCACCTGAGCTTGTGTGCAGCTTCATTCAACAGAACCTCTTGGAGGATGAAGTAGCCTCTGCTCCTAGACTGTCAACATGTCAATCTAGCTATCTGGCTAGCCCTCACTACCCCCCCCCCCCCCCCCCCTCCTGCTCAAGATGCTACACTAACTCATCCTCAACCTCTGCTAGCTGCTAACCATGCTACGCTAGCTCCTCAGCCTATGCTAGCTCTATCTGACAATGAGCTAGCTCCCCTCAATCTCTGCTAGCTCCTGGCAATGCTACTCTAGCCCATCTCCAACCTCCGCTAGGCCCTGGTCATGCTAGCCCCTCTCCAACTTCTGATAACCCCTGGCAATGCTAGCTCCTCATCCGCTAGACCCAGGTCAAGCCGTGCTAGCTCCCCGTCAACCGCTAGCACCTTGTCAAGCTCCGCTAGCTCAAGAACAAGCCCGCTAGCTCCCCCTCAACCGTTACCCCCTGGTCAAGATGCGCTGGGAAACACCATGGTCCACTTCAAGCTCATCACAAAGATCAGGATCCTGGGACTGAACATCTCCATCTGCAACTGGATCCTGGACTACTAGACGGGCCGCCCTCAGGTGGTGAGGGTAGGCAACAACACTTTTGCCACGCTGACCATCAACATGGGGTCTGCTCATGGGTGTTTGCTTAGCTCCCTCCTGTACTCCTTAGCCGCGCATGACTCCAACACTATCATCAATTTTGCTGACGACATGACGGTGGTAGGATGATGAGGCAGCCTATATGGAGGACGTCCGAGACCTGGCAGTGTGGTGCCAGGACATTAACCTCTCCCTCAAGACAAAGGAGATGATCATGGACTACAGGAAATGGAGAGGCAAGCACACCCCCATCCACATCAATGGGGCTGTAGTAGGGCTGTCTTGGTCGACCGAGAGTCGTCCTGTTCTTTGGGACAATCGATTGGTTCAACTTATTTTTCCATATATAGACAGACACAACTTTTGTGTTTGAATAAAATCAACTACATATGCACTGAGGTTGTCTGATCCTTTAAGCAAACTGTTTGATTCAATATTTAAGACACACAAATGACTCAAGAAAGAGCTTGATAGTCACACTGTGCGAACAAAAATGACAGTGAGTGCCTGTGTGACGGGCGCAAACTGTCTCGCACTCCTCCCTACTGCAGCGAAAAGGCACCCCAGCACAGCAAGTGTTAAAGGCGCTGTCCGTGCTGAAGCTGCAACATAACTTTAGCCAAGTAGTTTCTTACTTGTTTCTGACTGAAAAGTTCTGTTAACGAAATTACTAATTTGTTTAGGAAGAACAATCCCTATTCCCTCAACCCTTGCTCTTTTTATGTGAAACATGTAAGCATCACATGTGACCAATAGGGCCTGACCTATAGCCTATCATAATCACATCAATAAATTGGTTATAACAAACTCCGAACACAGTCATGTCGACAGCAAAATGGATGAGGAGGACGTGAAAAAGTAACTTGTTATGTTAGAATGTTTATTGGTTGCTCAGGAGGGAAAGGGGAAGATTGTTGTTAGATTGCAATATTATAATATTTTTCTGACCAGTTGGAACAGTGTAAACAACACTAAATAAATAAGTGTACTAAAGAGTCTTTTCTAATGGAAAAATATATAAAATCTTTATTAAGGCAGACTAAGAACATGTTTGCGGTTTGTTTATTGTTTAGGCTAATTATTCAATGCTACCTTTGTTATTTAATTTTAAACCTAAAACGCTTGATTGCATTTCAAAGCATGAATGTATGTGATGGCATGAACAAATTAATGATTGATTGATTGATACAATAACAATAGGATGCACTCTTAGGCCTACAGCTTGATGGTGGTGATACAAGGCTACTATACAAAGCCTACTAATGATAAAGACATGACTTACTTTTATAACGATGACGATAATAATAATTGTAACAATAACAATAACAATAAGAAGGAGATCAAGAAAAAGTAGGGTATAGGAGCGAGAGCTGTGTGCATATTATGTGACAAACAGGTGCTATTAGATTCCAATATTACTTTTCTGCCTGTTTGGAGCAGTGTGAACAACACTAAACAAATTACAAGTAATGTATCTGTTCTAACAAGAAAACAAGTTGTAACGCCTTTATTACAGCATAGCAAATATTTAAAACAGACAAATCTGTGAAATTGCTTTATCCAATATATTTGCCATTGTATGAGGAATGGTGCTCATGGAATCATTAGGCTTTTAAGCAAACACTCAAACAGACAACAGAAGCAACATCTGTCTTATTTCTATGGATATATACATTGCATTCGGAAAGTATTCAGACCCCTTGACTTTTTCCACATTTTGTTTGGTTACAGCCTTATTCTAAAATCATAAATCTACACACAATACCCCATAACGACAAAGTGAAAACACGTCTCAGTATTCAGTATTCAGACCCTTTGCTATGAGACTCAAAATTGAGGTCAGGTGCACCGTTTCAATTGATCATCCTTGAGATGTTTCTACAACTTGATTGGAGTCCACCTGTGGTAAATTCAATTGATTGGACATTATTTGGAAAGGCACACACCTGTCTATATAAGATCCCACAGTTGACAGTGCATGTCAGAGCAAAAGCTGAGCCGAGACAGGATTATGTCGAGGCACAGATCTGGGGAAGGGTACCAAAAAATGTCTGCAGCATTGAAGGTCCCCAAGAACACAGTGGCCTTCAGTCTTAAATGGAAGACTCTACCAAGAGCTGTCCGCCCGGCCAAACTGAGCAATCGGGGGAGAAGTGCCCGATAGTCACTCTGACAGAGCTCCAGAGTTCCTCTGTGGAGATTGGAGAACCTTCCAGAAGGACAAAAGGTACTGCAGTGTGTTAAACCACTGCGTCAGTTGGGAGCCCAATGTGTATTGTATGTTGACTTTGACATGTTGTGGCTTTCGAGTGCCTTGTTTTCTATTCATACACATATTTCATTAGGGATTATATATACACACACACTACCGTTCAAAAGTATGGGGTCACTTAGACATTTCCTTGTTGTTGAAGGAAAAGCACATTTTTTTGTCCATTAAAATAACATCAAATTGATCAGAAATACAGCGAGACATTGTTAATGTTGTAAATGACTATTGTAGCTGGAAACGGCTGATTATTTATGGAATATCTACATAGGCATACAGAGGCCCATTATCAGCAACCATCACTCCTGTGTTCCAATGGCACGTTGTTAGCTAATCCTAGTTTATAATTTTAAAAGACTAATTGATCATTAGAAAACCCTTTTGCAATTATGTTAGCACAGCTGAAAACTGTTGTCCTGATTAAAGAAGTAATAAAACTGGCCTTCTTTAGACTACTTGAGTATCTGGAGCATCAGAATTTGTGGGTTCGATAACAGGCTCAAAATGGCCCGAAACAAAGACCTCTCCTGAAACTCGTCAGTCTATTCTTGTTCTGAGCAATGAAGGCTATTCCATGCAAGAAATTGCCAAGAAACTGAAGATCTCATACAACGCTGTGTACTACTCCCTTCACAGAACAGTGCAAACGGTCTCTAACCAGAATAGAAAGAGGAGTGGGAGGCCCCGGTGCACAACTTAGCAAGAGGACAAGTACGTTAGTGTCCAGTTTGAGAAACAAGTCCTCAACTGGCAGCTTCATTAATTAGTACCTGCAAAACCCCAGTCTCAACGACAATAGTGAAGTTATATGATTACGCCTTCCTACGCACTTCTCAGACTTACCTTAAGCAGGTGCGTAACGAGCTTTGCAGGCATGGTTCGCTTGCCTGCACTGAATAACTCAACTGATGAAAATCATCCCACTTGCTGGCCAACACATTTTCTTGTGGAGTTTTCAATCAATAGGTTATTCAGTACATTTATCTAAAGCCATCCCTTTGAATTTGGTGTTTCTTTTCATTTGAATGTTCTCGACCGACTCACTAGAATATAGGGAGAGAACGATTCAGAATACTAGGGATCAATTAAAGAAAACCATGTAAATACATGCATATCCGTAAACTTTCCAGCACCAATTGGTAGATTTAAAAAATACTCTGATCTTGCATATTATTTATTGTTAAGAATGTATTGATGAATAATCATTTTTTTTAAACGGTTTGGAGAGCCTTAACAAACTAAATACAATGGGGAATAAAAAATACGGTGGTTTGATTCATCCTGAAAGTTGCCATATTCGCCTCCCAGGTGGCGCAGTGGTCTAGGGCACTGCTACGCAGTGCTAGCTGTGCCACCAGAGACTCTGGGTTTGCGCCCAGGCTCTGTCGCAGCCGGCCGCGACTGGGAGGTCCGTGGGACGACGCACAATTGGCCTAGCGTCGTCCGGGTTCGGGAGGGTTTATCCTTGTCTTGTCGCGCACCAGCGACTCCTGTGGCGGGCCGGGCGCAGTGCATGCTAACCAAGGTCGCCAGGTGCACAGTGTTTCCTCTGACACATTGGTGCGGCTGGCTTCCGGGTTGGATGCGAGCTGTGTTAAGAAGCAGTGCGGCTTGGTTGGGTTGTGTTTCGGAGGACGCATGGCTTTCGACCTTCGTCTCTCCCGAGCCCGTACGGGAGTTGAAGCGATGAGACAAGATAGTAACTACTAATAATTGGATACTACGAAATTGGCGAGAAAAAGGGGGTCAAATTTTAAAAAATAAAAAAAGTTGCCATTTTCAATTGTTCAATCCATTAAATATTGGAAGGTGAGAAAAGTGTACAAAATCTACCCTAATAATCCTCACTAAACATGGAACTGTGATGACAATGTAAAGTTGTCTTTAACCGTGTGCAGGCTCCAGGTTTAAACTGCTATGTATTGCCTGCATTCCATAATGATTCAAATAGGCTACATGTCCCAAAGTATTGCACAACTTGTAATACGTTAGCCTAATATGATCCACTATTGCTAGCGATCCTCAGGAACAACTACATGAACGTGACAGAGAAAAGAACGGTGAACAAACAATGTAATTGAATAATGCAAAATCTAAGGAAACTAACACTAGTTCTATAACTGATAGTTGTTAATATTTAACGATACGTATTGTTAAAAGTAATACAGTGAAAAGTCCGGGCAAATAATTAAAATGTTCAAGAAATCATAAATCAACTTGGTAGTGACTGTCGTATAAGGATCAAATGGTTCAGATTAGCTTGGCAAGGGTTGACAATAACCAGACCCTCTCCCACCCGCAAAGCAGGGGAGGAGGGAACTGCCGGGTTGACAGCTCACAATCAGTTGTAAATTAAGCAGCAAAGGACTCTCTTTGCCCTCCAGTATTGGATAAAGGAATGTCCTTTGTCTCCTGAGACTTTTGCCCGCAGAAAACTCTAACGTCCAAAAAGTGAATACCGGAACAATATTTCTAGCAAAATGTGGGGAATGGTCAGTGGGGAACTACGGAAAACTAATGTAATATTCGTTTTCGTTTGATGTCATTAAAAACTGTATGGACTAAATACTGTAACTTGGAAAGTATATCCACTTTATCTGTCAAGTTTCCATCCAATACGTTGTGCATATAATAAAAAATGAAATGCGATTTTAAGATGTATAAGATCATCTATCTCCTATAAACTGTGAATAAGTAAGTAGCCATGCCCCGAGTGAGGTCGGACAGCATGTCAGACAGACGGAGCCATCCCCTTTGGCCAGAATGCATAAAAAGCCTTGGTAACGAAATTAAAATTACACCAGAAAAGCGTGGAGCGGTCGCTACACATCTGAAATGGTTGGAACTTTGAACCTCAACACGAGGTGGAGAAAATGAACTCACCTATCAGACCAGGACATCGCCAGTCTGCAGCTGTGCGTGTAAAGTGGTTCAAACTCTGATTATCCACATAGGTGGAGAAAGGAGAGAACTCCCCTCTCAGACAATCACTGGTACGGCTAAGAAGTTCTGCGGAAACCAACGGAGACCGGACAACTAAGGATATTCAAATCAAATCAAACTTTATTTGTCACATGCCGAATACAAGTGTAGACTTTACCGTGAAATGCTTACTTACAAGCCCTTAACCAACAGTGCAATTCAAGAAGAAAATATTTAACAAGTACTAAAATAAAATAAAAAGTAATAATAAAAGTAACACAATAAGAATAACGAGGCTATGTACAGGGGGCACCGGTACCGAGTTAGTGTGCGAGCATAGTTGAGGTAATCTGTACATGTAGGTGGGGACGAAGTGACTATGCATGGGTAACAAACAAACAGCGAGTAGCAGCAGTGAACAAAAGCGAGGGAGGGGTCAATGTAAATTGTCCGGTGGCGATTTTATGAATTGTTCAGCAGTCTTATATTTTGGGGGTAGAAGCTGTTTTGGTCCTAGTCTTTTGGTCCTAGACTTGGCGCTCCGGTACCAGAGAAAACAGTCTATAACTTGGGTGACTGGAGTCTCTGACAATTTTTTGGGCTTTCCTCTGACACCGCCTGTTATGTAGGTCCTGAATGGCAGGAAGCTTGGCCCCAGTGAAGTACTGGGCCGTTCGCACTACCCTCTGTAGCGCTTTACGGTCAGATGCCGAGCTGTTGCCATACCAGTCGGTGATGCAACCGGTCAGGATGCTCTCGATGGTGCAGCTGTAGAACCTTTTGAGGATCTGGGGACCCATGCCAAATCTGGTCTCCTGAGGAGGAAAAGGTTTTGTCGTGCCCTCTTCGCGATTGTCTTGGTATGTTTGGACCATGATAGTTCGTTGGTGATGTGGACACCAAGGAACTCTAAACTCTCGACCCGCTCCACTACAGCCCTGTCAATGTTAATGGCGGCCTGTTTGTGACCTCTTGTGGTCACGAAAAGGCCGCCCTTGTGACCTTTATGGACAATCAGAGCCTTACACGTGAGACCCAACCAAACCCCTTTCCAAGAAGTCTTGGTTTTCGACAGAGATAGATGACCGAAAGCATTTACACGTAAATACAGTCATGATTTCTTACTCCGGGCAGTGGTTCGTGTGCTAAGTAAATGATAACTGTGAGAGTAGTTTCCAAATGTATCAACAATAAGTCTCTTTCTACCCCTCTCTCTTTTGGTAAACAAGCAGTCATGTTAGTCCGCTAGGGACTTTTTCCTCATGTATTAGGTGTGTGTTTGTTCGGTGTTATTATTTAGTTAACAAGTAAATAAATAGTTAAACCAATGTGTAGTACGGAATCATGAGTAAGGCTGGGGTTTTTACAGATCCAAGAAATGTTGACTGTTCAGAATGATAAGGTTATGATTAATATGTTGACAGTTTTATGGACGTTATAGGTAAAGACCTGAGTTTAATTTGGGAAATGGTAAATCTTTAAATAACTTAATCTGTGGTGCCCCAAATCCTGATGAGCTAATTGTTACATGATACCATTAAATTGGGTAACAATCAAACATAGTGGATAAGTACTCAGATTAATGAAAGCAAAGCCACGACAGTAGGTTTAGCTCTATACTATAATTTGTGCATGGCTACAGAAGCCTATAGCTTGGGTCTCCAAATGTTCTAAGGTCAGCATTTTATAAACTTCACTGTGGAAAAGGTGATATGTTAATATGCTTCACTTTGCTGTCATATGACTAAAACAATTAATTTATATTTAAATTCCCCTTATCCAAACAACTCTCATTTACCTAGTTCTTATCAATCAATAGAGCTTATCAATTTCTAAATTACAGTGAATTGTGTGGTGGTTTCAGCAGCATCATCTTGGTAAGGCAGGATTTACACATTCAAACACACACCACCAGTCCACGTGAAGGGTTAACAGTTTATTCTTTATCAGGTACTGGCAGTGTTCCTGATATACACAACTCAAACAAACAAAGTAAATATTGTCGTCACCAGTGGAAGGTCCTCCACTCTGGTCTTTGGCTTTCACTCCATGTTGAAATCTTCAGTTCGGTTATACCTCTTTCGCTACCATATGCTCAGTCTCGCCAATAGTCTCCGTCACCTGCTGAGGGTCAAAGGAAAGACAAAGAAAGCAAACCTAGGGCGCGGTTAAGTAGAGGCCCTGAGTGGTTTCACCTGTCTGCAGTTTAGTCTCGAATTACAACTGGAGACAGATGCGGCTGTTCTGCTGCAGTCTGGAAGTTTCCCCTGAGATGTCCCTGGTCTTGCCTCTGGGGAATACTTCCCATTGCTGTCTGTGGTCCTGGCAGCCAGAAAACACAGAAACCTCGACAGGTGGCTCGAACTTATTCATTGCTTCATCGCATGTAAAATTGGTGGAATTATGAGGGAATTAAGTCAAGGTCCGAATACGGTGGATCTGTAGACACCTCCACTACACCTTCATTTCTTTCATGTCCAGCCCAAACTAATAGCAGGTGAATAGCATGCTATTTTAAATGCTTAAGTTCAAAGTAAGAATACGGGTAGAAAGAAAAGTGCATAAAAAGGGAACTTACATTCCATTTATGCATGCTTACCTCTGATTGAAATACCCCCTAAGAGACTTACCTAAAAAGATTCACAGCTGTAATCGCTGCCAAAGATGTTTCTAATATGTATTGACTTAGGGGGGATGAATACTTATCTAATCAAGATATACAGTGCCCTCCTTGATTGTTGGCACAGTGAATATTTTTGGGGACTGATACAATGACTATAAGGTTAATGTGCCATTTGTCTGCTTTAATTTGAAGCTCTTTTCATCCACATCGGGTGAACCGTTTAGAAATGACAGATATTTATCTGTCTAACTTTCTCACTCATAAATATTCACGATACATTCACGACTTATCTGTAATCAAGGTAGCATCCAGATTAATGTTGAAGTGTTTAGAAACACATTATATTCTTATTTACAAAAAAAGTGACTCCAAAACGACACAAATGATTTACCATTCAATTCTATTTGGGCACAAAATAATCTGAAACAACCAAAACAAACAGAAAATGCATCCAACAAGTTTGTAGAGTCACAATCACAAACATGATGTAATCATTGCGCGCTAGGAATATGGTGTGAAATATAAAACCTTTGACTATTTTAATACACATAAACTCAGCAAAAAAAGAAACGTCCATTTTTCAGGACCCTGTCTTTCAAAGATAATTCGTAAAAATCCAAATAAATTCACAGATTTATTTGGTTTAAAGGTTTAAACACTGTTTCCCATGCTTGTTCAATGAACCATAAACAATAAATTAATGAACATGCTTACAGATGGTAGGCAATTAAGGTCACAGTTATGAAAAGTTAGGACACTAAATAGGCCTTTCTATTGACTCTGAAAAACACCAAAAGAAAGATGCCCAGGGTCCCTGCTCATCTGCGTGAATGTGCCTTAGCCATGCTGCAAGAAGATGGCCAGGGCAATAAATTGCAATGTCCGTACTGTGAGACGCCTAAGACAGCGCTACAGGGAGATAGGACGGACAGCTGATCGTCCTCGCAGTGGCAGACCACGTGTAACAACACCTGCACAGGATCGGTACATCCGAACATCACACCTGCGGGACAGGTACAGGATGGCAACAACAACTGCCTGAGTTACACCAGGAATGCACAATCCCTCCATCAGTGCTCAGACTGTCCGCAATAAGCTGAGAGAGGTTGGACTGAGGGCTTGTAGGCCTGTTGTAAGGCAGGTCCTCACCAGACATCATCGCCTAAGGGCACAAACCCACCATCGCTGAACCAGACCGGACTGGCAAAAAGCGCTCTTCGCTGACGGGTCACGGTTTTGTCTCACCAGGGGCGATGGTTGGATTTGCGTTTATCGTTGAAGGAATGAGCGTTACACCGAGGCCTGTACTCTGGAGCGGGATCGATTTGGAGGTGGAGGGTCCGTCATGGTGTATCACCGCACCATCGGACTGAGCTTGTTGTCACTGCAGGCCATCTCAATGCTGTGCGTTACAGGGAAGACATCCTCCTCCCTTATGTGGTACACTTCCTGCAGGCTCATTCTGACACGACCCTCCAGCATGACAATGCCACCAGCCATACTGCTCATTCTGTGTGTGATTTCCTGCAAGAAAGGAATGTCAGTGTTCTGCCATGGCCAGCGAAGAGCCCGGATCTCAATCCCATTGAGCACGTCTGGGACCTGTTGGATCGGAGGTTGAGGGCTAGGGCCATTCCCCCCAGAAATGTCCGGGAACTTGCAGGTTCCTTGGTGGAAGAGTGGGGTAACATCTCACAGCAACTGGCAAATCTGGTGCAGTCCACAAGGAGGAGATGCACTGCAGTACTTAATGCAGCTAGTGGCCACACCAGATACTGACTGTTACTTTTGATTTTGACCCCCCCATTTGTTCAGGGACACATTATTCCATTTCTATTAGTCACGTCTGTCAAACTCGTTCAGTTTATGTCTCAGTTGTTGAATCTCATTATGTTCATACAAATATTTACACATGTAAGTTTGCTGAAAATAAATGCAGTTGACAGTGAGAGGACGTTTCTTTTTTTGCTGAGTTTATAAGTGAATTTGTCCCAATAGTTTTGGTCACCTAAAATGGGGACTATGTACAAAAACTGCTATAGTTTCTAAACTAAATGTGTCCTCCAGTATTTTGTGTAGATCGTTGACAAAAAAAAATGGCAATTAAATCAATTTTAATCTCCACAATAAAATGTGGAGAAATCCAATGGGGTTGAATACTTACGATATGCACCGTGTGGCCAAAAATAACTAGACTCAAGAATATAGACGAGCTATGTGACTATGTGCTGATACTGTATGTGTGATGATGACAATGTATTTTTATGTAGAAAATAATCAAAGGGAATGGAGCAGAGCTTCTGTTCTAGCCCAACAGTTCTGCCACCACAGAGCTGCAGCCTGCAGTATGTGGGTGCTGCAATCAGAGGCCCTTTGTGCTGCAGTAGTCCCATTATCTCTCTACGTGTTAACAAAAAACGAAAATGACGTGAGGGGTTCGGGTCTTTCTACTCTGAACTGCCACATAAATAGACCACATAAAACAAGTCCCTTGTTATGTCCTCAATAGTTTTTAAATGGCTTCATGAAAAGAACGCCTTTTTGCCTGGGCGGCATTGAGGATTATTAGTCTTGAATGAAGCCGTCTCACTCACTAGCTCAGTTGTTTTGATTCATAATTCATGCATCACTCCAGGCAGGCACACAGTGAAAAAACAAAGTCAAAGAGTTCCTCTCATAGTGGGAATTACATAGAGACCAAATACATGCAGGGCAATCATCATTTTTCACAATGTCCTCCAACTATGCCACTCTCTCTTTAACTCCTCCGTGTTTGTTTTTCCTGTAGGAATCAATGCTTTACAATGATGCTTTGTTTCATGATGCCCCCCACCTTCGCCAGCAGCTCTTTGTTCAAAAACATAGTTCTTTCCTATACAAGGTCACGTGCACAGTCACAATTATTATTGAGACAACATACATTAATAATCTAGTAATCTTAATGTAGTAAATCTTAATTGCCAGCAGAGAAATCAACCCTTCAATGTGGTATTATACAAACCCTCTGAGATAAAGTGCTTCTTTTGTTACCTCATTGGTGTGAACTGCACATAGTGACCTTCAGACAAGACAGATTCGACAAGAAAGCGCTAAAACCAAGTCACTAAACAAATACTGTCTGTTAACCTGGTGGCAATGTTTAGCTGGTAGGGCAAACAAAGATTAAAGATGTACTGTGTGACAGCCTCTGGCTATTTTGGACCTGATCTTAGGCAGCAGGCTCTGAGGGCCTATATAGTGCACTACTTTTGACCAGGGCCCATTGGGGCAAGTCTCCCTAATGACGTCTTCTCATATACCCCCCGCGCCTGCGGTTCTTCCCTAATAGCCTAAACTTTCTATTACCGCAGTACCCTACCCTATGTAAATGAATAGAAGGGTGATTACTATCAGTCTTTGCATGGAGACTAAGAGGATTACAGAGATATACACTGAGTATACAAAACATTAAGAACATTGCTCTTTCCATGACATAGACCAGGTGAATCCAAGTGAAAGCTATAATCCTTTATCGATATCACTTGTTACATCTACTTAAATCAGTGTAGATGAAGGGGAGGAGACAGGTTAAAGAAGGATTTTTAAGCCTTGAGACAATTGAGACATGGATTGTGTATGTGTGCCATTCAGAGGTTGAATGGGCAATACAAAATATTTAAGTGCCTTTGAACGGGGTATGGTAGTAGGTGCCAGGCGCACCGGCTTGTGTCAAGAACTGCAACGCTGCACTGCGTTTTTCACGCTCAACAGTTTCCCATGTGTATCAAGAATGGTCCACCACCCAAAAGACATCCAGCCAATTTGACACAACTGCGGGAAACATTGGAGCCAACATTGGCCAGCATCCATGTGGAACACTTTCGACACCTTGTTGAGTCCGTGCCACGACGAAGTGAGGCTGTTCTGAGGGCAATAGAAGGTTTGCAACCGCACCAAGTGCCATGCTGGAAGACCATACTCAGTCTGTTGAAAGTCTTCCAATCGTCCACATGGCAAGCTGTGTTTTGCTACCACCAGAAAGATTGACCATTATTTAGTTTGTCTAAGGACAAAGAAAATGGAGGCTGTAGGAGAAGCTATTCAAGTAAGTAAATATATGTTTAAAGTTATCAAAAACAATGTATTATTAGCTAGCTTGCTACAAAAACGTAGTGTGCAGCCTTACTAAAATAAGCTGCTAACGTAATGATTGCTAGATAGCTAACATACATACTGTATAGCAGATGTTCGCTTAATTCGCTACCGGGCCACACAGAAAGGATAAATAATGCATTTTTAATTTTCTTAATTGGTAAAATAAAATAAAATGACATACAATTTTAGGCTATTTGTGCAGTCATTACATTGAACTTGGTGCAGTCTGTTGGTCCTTTTCTCACCACTCTAATATCTCTGTCACGCCCACAACAGTTTACAGATTTTGAACTAGAGTAATGCGCGCACGGAAAGTTTATCACGGTCTGCGTGAGTGGTGTTGCCCGTCAACTTTGTACTAGCTAGCTACATTAGCTGACATGATTAAAAACAAACAAACGTCGCTGGAGAGCTTCTTCGGAAGGGGTAAAGGAGATAAAAGGCCCAACAACAATGTCGATAATGCAGAGACAGCAGAGCCCGAGACTGCAAAAAAAAAGAAAACCTCATTCAATAGAAAATACCTTACCTGTGCGACATATTCAACCTGCTCAATGAACTCAATCTGTCACTTCAGGGGAGAATGACAACTGTATTTAAGTTGGCAGATAAAGTGGCTACATTCAAAGCCAAACTGGAACTGAGGGGATGGCAAGTGGACAGGGGCATATTTGACATGTTTCAAACATGCAGTGATTTTGGCAGAGACTGAGACGGGGCCGTCCTTCTCCCAGCTGGTGCGAAATGTTTTAATATTTAAATGTTTATTTCACATTTATTTAACCAGGTTGGCCAGTTCTCATTTACAGCTGCGGCCTGGCCAAGATAAAGCAAAGCAGTGCGACAAAAACAACACTGAGTTATACATGGGATAAAGAAATGTATAGTCAATAACACAATAGAAAAATCTGTATACAGTGTGTGCAAATGTAGTAATATTAGGGAGGTAAGGCAATAAATAGGCCATAGTGGCGAAATAATTACAATTTAGCAATTAAACACTGAAGTGATAGATGTGCAGAAGATGAATGTGGAAGTAGAGATACTGGGGTGCAAAGGAGCAAAAAAAGAAATAACAATATGGGGATGAGGTACTTGGGTGGGCTATTTAAAGATGGGCTGTGTACATGTGCAATGATCGGTAAGCTGCTCTGACAGCTAATGCTTAAAGTTAGTGAGGGAGATATAAGACCCCAGCTTCAGTGATTTTTGCAATTAGTTCCAGTCATTGGCAGCAGAGAACTGGAAGGAAAGGCGGCCAAATGAGGAGTTGGCATTAGGGATGACCAGTGAAATATACCTGCTGGAGCGCGTGCTATGGTTGCGTGCTGCTATGGTGACCAGTGAGCTGAGAAAAGGCGGGTCTTTACCTAGCAAAGACTTATACAGTGGGGCAAAAAAGTATTTAGTCAGACCAATTGTGCAAGTTCTCCCACTTAAAAAGATGAGAGAGGCCTGTAATTTTCATCATAGGTACACTTCAACTATGACAGACAAAATGAGGGGAAAAAATCCAGAAAATCACATTGTAGGATGTTTAATTTAATTTATTTGCAAATTATGGTGGAAAATAAGTATTTGGTCACCTACAAACAAGCAAGATTACTGGCTCTCACAGACCTGTAACTTCTTCTTTAAGAGGCTCCTCTGTCCTCCACTCGTTACCTGTATTAATGGCACCTGTTTGAACTTGTAATCAGTATAAAAGACACCTGTCCACAACCTCAAACAGTCACACTCCAAACTCCACTATGGCCAAGACCAAAGAGCTGTCAAAGGACACCAGAAACAAAATTGTAGACCTGCACCAGGCTGGGAAGACTGAATCTGCAATAGGTAAGCATCTTGGTTTGAGGAAATCAACTGTGGGAGCAATTATTAGGAAATGGAAGACATACAAGACCACTGATAATCTCCCTCGATCACAAATGATCACAAGAACGGTGAGCAAAAATCCCAGAACCACACGGGGGGACCTAGTGAATGACCTACAGAGAGCTGGGACCAAAGTAACAAAGCCTACCATCAGTAACACACTACGCCGCCAGGGACTCAAATCCTGCAGTGCCAGACGTGTCCCCCTGCTTAAGCCAGTACATGTCCAGGCCCGTCTGAAGTTTGCTAGAGAGCATTTCGATGATCCAGAAGAATATTGGGAGAATGTCATATGGGCAGATCAAACCAAAATATAACTTTTTGGTAAAAACTCAACTCGTCGTGTTTGGAGGACAAAGAATGGTGAGTTGCATCCAAAGAACACCATGCCTACTGTGAAGCATGGGGGTGGAAACATCATGCTTTGGGGCTGTTTTTCTGCAAAGGGACCAGGACGACTGATCCGTGTAAAGGAAAGAATGAATGGGGCCATGTATCGTGAGATTTTGAGTGAAAACCTCCTTCCATTAGCAAGGGCATTGAAGATGAAACGTGGCTGGGTCTTTCAGCATGACAATGATCCCAAACACACCGCCCGGGCAACGAAGGAGTGGCTTCGTAAGAAGCATTTCAAGGTCCTGGAGTGGCCTAGCCAGTCTCCAGATCTCAAACCCATAGAAAATCTTTGGAGGGAGTTGAAAGTCCGTGTTGCCCAGCAACAGCCCCAAAACATCACTGCTCTAGAGGAGATCTGCATGGAGGAATGGGCCAAAATACCAGCAACAGTGTGTGAAAACCTTGTGAAGACTTACAGAAAACGTTTGACCTCTGTCATTGCCAACAAAGGGTATATAACTTTTGTTATTGACCAAATACTTATTTTCCACCATTTGCAAATAAATTCATTAAAAATCCTACAATGTGATTTTCTGGATTTTTTTCCCTCATTTTGTCTGTCATAGTTGAAGTGTAGCTATGATGAAAATTACAGGCCTCTCTCATCTATTTAAGTGGGAGAACTTGCACAATTGGTGGCTGACTAAATACTTTTTTGCCCCACTGTAGATGACCTGGAGCCAGTGGGTTTGGCGACGAATATGAAGCGAGGGCCAGCTAACGAGAGCATACAGGTTGCAGTGGTGGGTAATATATGGAGCTTTGGTGACAAAACGGATGGCACTATGATAGACTACATCCAATTTTCTGAGTAGAGTGTTGGAGGCTATTTTGTAAATGACATCGCCGACGTCAAGGATCGGTAGGATAGTCAGTTTTACAAGGGTATGTTTGGCAGCATGAGTGAAGGAGGCTTTGTTGTGAAATAGGAAGCCGATTCTATATTTAATTTTGGATTGGAGATGCTTAATGTGAGTCTGGAAGGAGAGTTTACAGTCTGACCAGACACCTAGGTATTTGTAGTTGTCCACATACTCTAAGTCAGAATCGTCCAGAGTAGTGATGCTAGACAGGGCGGGCGGGTGCCGGCAGCAATCGGTTGAAGAGCATGCATTTAGTTTTACCTGCATTTAAGAGCAGTTGGAGGACACGGGAGGAGTGTTGTATGGCATTGAAGCTCGTCTGGAGGTTTGTTAACACAGTGTCCAAAGAAGGGCCAGAAGCACACAGAATGGTGTCGTCTGCGTAGAGGTGGATCAGAGAATCACCAACAGAAAGAGCGACATCATTGATATATATACAGAGAAAAGAGTCGGCCCGAGAATTGAACCCTGTGGCACCCCCATAGAGACTGCCAGAGGTCCGGACAACAGGCCCTCCGATTTGACACACTGAACTCTGTCTGAGAAGTAGTTGGTGAACCAGGCGAGGCAGTCATTTGAGAAACCAAGGCTGTTGAGTCTGCCGATTAGAATACAGTGATTGACAGAGTCGAAGCATTGGCCAGGTCGATGAAGACGGCTGCAAAGTATTGTCTTTTATCGATGGTGGTTATGATATCGTTTAGGACCTTGAGCGTGGCTGAGGTGCACCCATGACCAGCTCGGAAACCAGATTACATAGCGGATGGGATTCTAAATGGTAGGTGATCTGTTTGTTAACTTGACTTTCAAAGACTTTAGAAAGGCAGGGTAGAATAGATATAGGTCTGTAACAGTTTGGGTCTTTGAAGAGGGGGATGACCGTGGCAGCTTTCAAATCTTTAGGGATCTCAAACGATACGAAAGAGGGATTGAACAGGCTAGTAATAGGGGTTGCAACAATTGCAGGTGATAATTTTAGAGAGGGTCCAGATTGTCTAGCCCAGCTGATTTGTAGGGGTCCAGATTTTGCAGCTCTTTCAGAACATCAGCTATCTGTATTTGGGTGAAGGAGAAATGGGGGAGGCTTGGGCAAGTTTCTGTGAGGGGTGCAGAGCTTTTGACCGGGGTAGGGGTAGCCAGGTGGAAAGCATGGCCAGCCGTTGAAAAATGCTTATTGAAATTCTCGATTATCGTAGACTTATCAGTGGTGACAGTGTTTTCTAGCCTCAGTGCAGTGGGCAGCTGGGAGGAGGTGCTCTTATTCTCCATGGACTTTACAGTGTCCCAGAACTTTTTGGAGTTTTTGTTGCAGGATGCAGATTTCTGTTTGAAAAAGCTAGTCTTTGCTTTCCTAACTGCCTGTGTACATTGTTTCCTAACTTCCCTGAAAAGTTGCATATTGCGGAGGCTATTTGATGCTAATGCAGTACGCCACGGGATGTTTTTGTGCTGGTCAAGGACAGTCAAGTCTGGAGTGAAACAAGGGCTATATCTGTTCTTAGTTCTACATTTTTTGAATGGGACGTGCTTATTTAAGATGGTGAGGAAAGCACTTTTAAAGAATAACAGGCATCCTCAACTGATGGAATGAGGTCAATATCCTTCCAGGATATCCGTTGACAGCGATCACCTTGCTTCGCTGTCAACGGAGTTCGAGCGTGACTTCCCAACCGCCAAAGACCCATGAAGTGCGAAGGATTGGATCCGCGACCCATTTGTGAATGTCCCAGATGAATTGTCCATGTCCGTGCAGGAAGATCAACTCATTGAGGTCGCAAATGATGGTGGCCTTAAAAGTATGTTTGAGAACTTAATCTCTGCCAACATCCTGGATTAAAATCAAGGCTGAATATCCTGAGATAGCCACAAAAGCACTGAAAACATTGCTTCCATTTCCAACATCCTATCACTGCGAAGCGGGATTTTCCACAATGACGGCAACAAAAATGAAAATAAGGAATAGACTGGACATAAGGAACACCCGAAGGGTGTCACTGTCTCCCATCACCCCTAGATGGGACTTAGAGCTCCCATTGATTCAGCGACATGGTGAGTTGCAATGTTTTTATGATATGGTCTCTAGAGAAAAATATGCACTGTTTTTATAATATCATCATGTTAGACCTACTTAAACTAAAATGTTATGAAAAGCAGCTATACTAAACATATAGGCCTAATTGTCTATATGAGACCGGTCCGTGTTGCAAAAAAAGGTTGGGAACCGCTGCTGTATAGCTCACCAGTTTACAAACGTCATATTAGCTAGTTAGCTATCTTGATGTATTTATCGTTGTAACTCTAAATGCATTTGGAGCTAGGTAGCGAACAGCCATGGAAGAGGGTGAAAGGATTAGCTAGCACTTCCAGCTGTCAGAGAAGCTAGAGTATAGGAGTATAGTATAGACTCTGGATAGGGCAGGTAAATGTGAGGGACATTATGAAACTATTCTCTAGTTCCAGTCCCTGGCGAGGAAAAACTGAGGACAGAGAAATCTAGCAACATAATATTCAGGGCTGTCTAATTTGAGTATAATACAGCCTGTTTCTTTGTTATGTTTTATGTTGTTATATACAGAGATCTGTTAAACCCTGTCTGTAGAAGAAGAGGTCCCAATGAATGCCCCAAGAGAATAAGGGAACATCCTTGTATACCATGGCTTATATGTTAGCAACTTTTGTGAACAAAAATACAGTTTAAAAGTCACACAATGTATAAACGTATTACAACTGGAGCAGGCCAGCCCTGCTGGGTGTGCAGGCTTCTGTTCCAGCCCAGCACCAACACACCTGATTCAATATAGCAAACCTAATTAGTTAATTTTATTCTATTGCTGGGCTGGAACAGAAGTCTGCCGCCCCACCTTTACATACAAGTTAGATACGTGTACACTTGATATGATGATATGAAAGCAACTTAAGTTAACTATTATTCAATATAGATTGTTCATGTTGATTAATCACAGATCACAATCCTGCAATAAAAAGGGGAAGGGAATCTGTTTCTAATTTGTCTGTTTCTGTGTTTTTTGTTCAGTCATTAGCTCTCCAATTAATTTTATTTGATTGTCACAATCAGAGGCCAAATTGAACTCCACACTGCATTGCATTGCGCCTCTCAAATGTTGTAACAATATTAACATCCACAAGTCAATAACTCACAAAATTTAAACCTATGTATGCTGAAAAATGTGTATAATTAAAATTAACCTTGTAATTTAGTGATTCTAAATTCTTTAACCTTCGCATTCCTGTCTTGAAGAACCATCTTGGACTCTTCTTTCAGGCTTTTCTCACAGACAAGTTGAGCCTCAAGCTCTTTCTCTTTCTCCTTCAGCACTATCGTCAACTTGTTGAGTTTTGATCTACCTATTGATCTGATTGGTTACTAATAATATCATTTAAAATCCCTCAAATTGTGTCCCATATGTGTTTAGACACGGTGACCATTTACGGCTACCGAGTGGCTATTGTGGCTAATGCCCTTGTCCAGAAGCAAGCATCAGTTAGCCTCGAGCTAGCATCAAGCTAGGCCCATCTCTCGGCTAGCAAATGAAGTACACCAACTACAATACCTCTCTTGCCAATTGGCCTGGACCCTTTGTGACACGGAGCCCCGCCGATTTATAACGACTGGTCTTCTCTAGTAATTCGGCCAATGGGCTCTCAACCGGCCTCTGCGTGCATCATGGATGTCAGTGAAGACCCATCTGATAGCCCCGGCCCACTAGCGCCCTGAACACCGTGTCTCCTGCTCACCTAGCATAGTAACGACTACCGAATGGCTCCCTGTTTCATCTATTGCTGCTCATTGGACCCTATGATCATTCGGCTACACAGCTGATGCCTGCTGAACTGTTCATTAACACCGTACTTCATTTTGCCTCCAGAGATGCAACCTCTCTCATTGTGACTCAATGCCTAGGTTTTCTCCACTGTACTCGCACCCTACCATACCCTTGTCTGTACAGTCGTGGCCAAAAGTTTTGAGAATGACACAAATAATAATTTCCACAAAGTTTGCTGTTTCAGTGTCTTTAGAAATTTTTGTCAGATGTTACTATGGAATACCGAAGTATAATTACAGGTATTTCATAAGTGTCAAAGGCTTTTATTGACAATTACATGAAGTTGATGCAAAGAGACAATATTTGCAGTGTTGACCCTTCTTTTTCAAGACCTCTGCAATCCGCCCTGGCATGCTGTCAATTAACTGCTGAGCCCATTCTTGCACAATCAATGCTTGGAGTTTGTCAGAATTTGTGGGTTTTGGTTTGTCCACAAGTTCTCAATGGGATTAAGGCCTGGGGATTTTCCTTGCCATGGACCCAAAATATTGATGTTTTGTTCCCCAAGCCACTTAGTCATCACTTTTGCCTTATGGCAAAGTGCTCCATCATGCTGGAAAAGGCATTGCCCGTCACCAAACTGTTCCTGGATGGTTGGGAGAAGTTGCTCTCTTTATTCATGGCTGTGTTCTTGGGCAAAATTGTGAGTGAGCCCACTCCCTTGGCTGAGAAGCAACCCCACACATGAATGGTCTCAGGATGCTTTACTGTTGGCATAACACAGGACTGACGGTAGCGCTCACCTTGTCTTCTCCGGACAAGCTTTTTTCTGGATGCCCCAAACAATCGGAAAGGGGATTCATCAGAGAAAATGACTTTACCCCCAGTCCTCAGCAGTCCAATCCCTGTACCATTTGCAGAATATCAGTCTTTGCCTGATGTTTTTCCTGGAGAGAAGTGGCTTCTTTGCTGCCATTCTTAACACCAGGCCATCCTCCAAAAGTCTTCGCCTCACTGTGTGTGCAGATGCACTCACACATGCCTGCTGCCATTCCTGAGCAAGCTCTGTACTGATGGTGCCCCGATCCCGCAGCTGAATCAACTTTAAGAGATGGTCCTGGCGCTTGCTGGACCTTCTTGGACGCCCTGAAGCCTTTTTCACAATTGATCCGCTCTACTTGAAGTTCTTGATGATCCGATAAATCGTTGATTTAGGTGCAATCTTACTGGCAGCAATATTCTTGCCTGTGAAGCCCTTTTTGTGCAAAGCAATGATGACGGGCACGTGTTTCCTTTTAGGTAACCATGTTTGACAGAGGAAGAACAATGATTCCAAGCACCACCCTCCTTTTTAAGCTTCCAGTCTGTTATTTGAACTCAATCAGCATGACAGAGGGATCTCCAGCCTTGTCAACACTCACACCTGTGTTAAAGAGAGAATCACTGACATGATGTCAGCTGATCCCTTTGTGGCAGGGCTGAAATGCAGTGGAAATGTTTTTGGGGGATTCAGTTAATTTGCATGGAAAATAGGGACTTAGCAATTAATTGCAATTTATCTGATCACTCTTCATAACATTCTGGAGTATATGCAAATTTCCATCACACAAACTGAGGCAGCAGACTTAGTGAACATTAATATTTGTGTCATTCTCAAAACTTTTGGCCATGACTGTACATTATGCCCTGAATCTATCCTACCACGCCCACGCCCTGCTCTTTTTATTCTCCGTTCCCAACACACTAGATGACCAGTTCTTATAGCCTTTAGCCGTACCCTCATCCTACTCCTCCTCTGTTCCTCTGGTGATGTAGAGGTTAACCCAGGCCCAGGCGCTCGCATCTGTTGATTTATGTAACCGTAAAAGCCTTGGGTTCATGCATGTTAACATCAGAATCCTCCTCCCTAAGTTTGCTTTATTCCCTGCTTTAGCACACTCCGCCAACCCAGATGTCCTAGCCATGTCTGAATCCTGGCTTAGGAAGGCCACCAGAAATTCTGGAATTTCCATCCCCAATTACAACATTTTCCATCAAAATAGAACTGCTAAAGGGGGTATCTACTGCAATCTACTGTAGAGATAGCCTGTAGAGTTCTGTCATACTATCCAGGTCTACGCCCAAACAGCAGCATACCACCCTGCATACCACTGCTGGCTTGCTTCTGAAGCTATATGCAGGGTTGGTCCTGGTCAGTTCCTGGATGGGAGACCAGATGCTGCTGGAAGGGGTGTTGGAGGGCCAGTAGGAGGCACTCTTTCATCTGGTCTAAAAAAATATCCCAATGCCACACTGCCCTGTGTAGGGTGCCGTCTTTCGGATGGGACGTTAAACGGGTGTCCTGACTCTCTGAGGTCATTAAAGATCCCATGACACTTATCGTAAGAGTAGGGGTGTTAACCCTGGTGTCCTGGCTAAATTCCCAATCTGGCCCTCAAACCTAATAACCCCCAGTTTACAATTGGCTCATTCATTCATCCCCCTCCTCTCCCATGTAACTATTCCCCAGGTTGTTGCTGCAAATGAGAACGAGTTCTCAGTCAACTTACTTGGTAAAATAACAGATAAATAAAAAACAGTTTGAGCTTCTACTTGTAAACATCCATCTCTCCAGAAATAAGTCCCTCACTGTTGCCGCTTGTTATAGACCCCCCCTCAGCTCCCAGTTGTGCCCTGGACACCATATGTAAATAGATTGTCCCCCATCTATCTTCAGAGTTCATACTGTTAGGTGACCTAAACTGGGATATGCTTAACACCCCGGCCTTCCTACAATCTAAGCTAGATGCCCTCAATCTCACACAAATTATCAAGGAACCTACCAGGTACAACCCCAAATCCATAAACATGGGCACCCTCATAGATCTCATCCTGACCAACTTGCCCTCTAAATACACCTCTGCTGTTTTCAACCAGGATCTCCGTGATCACTGCCTCATTGCATGCGTCCGTTATGGGTCCGCAGTCAAATGACCACCCCTCATCACTGTCAAATGCTCCCTAAAACACTTCTGCAAGCAGGCCTTTGTAACTGACCTGGCCTGGGTATACTGGAAGGATATTGACCTCATCCCGTCAGTAGAGAATGCCTGGTTGTTCTTCAAAAGTGCTTTCCTCACCATCTTAAATAAGCATGCCCCATTCAAAAAATGTAGAACTAAGAACAAATATAGCCCTTGGTTCACTCCAGACTTGACTGCCCTTGACCAGCACAAAAACACCCTGTGGCATACTGCACTAACATCGAATAGTCCACGTGATATGCAACTTTTCAGGGAAGTCAGGAACCAGTACACACAGTCAGTTAGGAAAGCAAAGGCTAGCTTTTTTAAACAGAAATTTGCATCCTGCAGCACTAATTCCCAAAAGTTTTGGGACACTGTAAAGTCCATGGAGAATAAGAGTACCTCCTCCCAGCTGCCCACTGCACTAGGAAACACTGACACCACTGATAAATCCACAATAATCGATCATTTCAATAAGCATTTCTCTACGGCTGTCCATGCTTTCCACCTGGCTAACCTAACCCCGGCCAACAGCTCTTCACCCCCCACAGCAACTGCCCCACCCCCCCCCCCCCCCCCCCACCCTGCTTCCCCTTCACCCAAATCCAGACAGCTGATGTTCTGATAGAGCCGCAATATGTGGATCCCTACAGATCAGCTGGGCTAGACAATCTGGACCCTCTCTTCCTAAAATTATTACACTGTGTTAACAAACCTCCAAACAAGCTTCAATGCCATACAGCACTCCTTCCGTGGCCTCCAACTTCTTTAAATGCTAGTAAAATTAAATGCATGCTCTTCAACCAATCGCTGCCCGCACCTGCCCGCCGGACTAGCATCACTACTCTGGACGGTTCTGACTTAGAATATGTTGACAACTATAAATACCTAGGCGACGTAATTTACAAAATAGCCTCCAACACTCTACTCAGCTAATTGGATGCAGTCTATCACAGTGCCATCCGTTTTGTCACCAAAGTCCCATATACCACTGCGACCTGTATGCTCTCGTTGGCTGGCCCTCGCTACAAATCCATCGCCAAACCCACTGGCTCTAGGTCATCTATAATTCTTTGCTAGCTAAAGCTCCGCCTTATCTCAGCTCACTGGTCACAATAGCAACACCCACCCGCAGCACGCACTCCAGTTCTCTGCTGCCAATGACTGGAACGAATAGCAAAAATCACTGAAGTTGGAGACTTTATCTCCCTCACTATCTTTAAGCGTCAGCTGTCAGAGCAGCTTACCGATCGCTGCAGCTGTACACAGCCTATCTGTAAATAGCCCATCCAACCAACTACCTACCTCATCCCATATTTGTTTTTCTTCTCTTTTGCACACCAGTATTTCTACTTGCACATCCTCATCTGCACATATATCACTCCAGTGTTAATTGCTAATTTGTAATTACTTCGCCACTATGGCCTATTTATTGTCTTACCTCCTTACTTCATTTGCACACACTGTAAACAGATTTTTGTATTGTGTTGACTGTATGCTTGTTTACCCCATGTGTAACCCTGTGTTGTTGTTTTTGTCGCACTGCTTTGCTTTATCTTGGCCAGGTCGCAGTTGTAAATGAGAACTTGTTCTCAACTGGCCTACCTGGTTAAATAATGGTGAGAAAAAAAATAATGTAGCCTAAATTTTCTGGTTTGGATGATCGTGTTACGCTGATGCACTTCCGTGAATGTCTGAACATTGCATCCCAAAATAAACTGGTCATATTCAGGACATAATGTTGTAAGGACTGTTTGAGCCAAATCTTTCTGTGAAAAAAACAGTGTTGCCAGCTCAAATGCTGACTGTTGCATCAATCGAAATGGGACGTTATAAATAAGCTTTCTAATCACACCGGTTTGAGCATATGCTGCAGGGACCACTGTTGAATGATCACACCCATGTGTTGGTACGCTTCAAAAGGCTAGAAGAGACCCAGCTTTTGTCAAATTAACGTCATATTTCACATTTCGTAGCAGATTAGGAGAATTTAGGCAGAAGGTTAGGAGAATTAGGTTAAGGTTAGGAAAATAGTTATGGTTAGCTAAACCCACCCCCCCAAAAAAGTGCCACAGGCTCGTGGACGCGTGGTCACGAGAGTTAGCTCTCGTTCCATTGCTTTTCTACAGACATAGGAATTCTCCGGTTGGAACATTATCGAAGATTTATGATGATAACATACTAAAGATTGATTCTATACTTAGTTTGACATGTTTCTACGACCTGTAATATCACTTTTTTAACTTTTCTTCCGACGTTCAGCTGGACCTGCACTGGCGTTTGGATTTGTTTACCGAAAAGGAGAAGCTATTTGGACATAAATTATGAACTTTATTGAAAAAATCAAACATTTATTGTGGAACTGGGATTCCTGGGAGTGCATTCTGATGAAGTCATAAAAGGTAAGTGAATATTTATAATGCTATTTCTGACTAATGTTGACAACAAAATATGGCGGATATCTTTTTGGCTGCTTTGTCTGAACGCTGTACTCAGATTAGTGCATGGTTTGCTTTTTCCGTAACGTTTTTTTGAAATCTGACACAGCAGGTTGCATTAACGAGAAGTGTATCTCTAATTCCATGTATAACACTTTGTATTTTCATCAACATTTATGATGAGTATTTCTGTAAATTGATGTGGCTCTCGCAGCAGAACTAGGAAGCAGTCTTGGGAAAAGAGGGTGGCAAAGAAGGGAGTTGCAAACATAGGATCTGTGCTCCAGTATTCCCTTTAGGGAGTTTTTCTTTACTATCCCCATGAGAAGGACTGTCACCAGGAAGGTATACATTTCACTAATTGTGGTTGTCCCAGCCACTCCTGGCTCTCTCTTCTCCTGTAGCTCCAGGGCATAGCGATTGGTCTCTGCTATGTCTCCCACCAGCTCCTCTGTCAGAAACAACCTGAAGCACTCTGCCTCAGATGGAAATGGCAAGGGGTGTTGCACTCCAGATTGGGACTCGTCAACGCAAACAGCAGGGCCAAAAGGGGTGAAATGGCTGGCAGCCTTCCAGCTACCACAGAACTCCTGTACTTCATCCACTGTCGGTCTGCCTCCATCACCACCAGCATCTTCAAAGGGAACAGGGACTTTGTCAGTGGACAAGGGGTCCTCAGATTTAGGGTTCTCAATGGCTGGGGGGCAGCTCCTCACTGTCACTGTCAGAATCTGATTCCTGACTTTCAGACTCATTGTCAGAATTTTTAAAAATCTCCAGAATTTCCGCATTTGTGAGTTGTCTCCTTTTGAAAGACATTGCTAATGCTACAGCTTAGCTCACTAGCTATATACATAAACAACAACACTGAATGGCTCAGAATAGGAGTGAGAGGTTACATGATTGACTGCCTGCACGCGCCATTTGTATCAATAAATCAATATCAGAAAATGTTTTGTGTGGTAATTTATATATTTACTGTTTTTTTCACGTTTTTCAAGTACCGGTGATAAATCATGCATTCCGATTCTTGCATAGATTGTAATGGGCACATATTATGTGTGTAAAACACTTTTTTGAAGGTTGTACTGATTATGATGAGCTAAGCTAATTCCAGCTATGTGTGTGGAGCCATGTTTGTTGACATACAATGCATTATTGGTTTCACGTAATCGTCTGTCGGACCAAAGATGCTATAACAAAATGAGGTGACTAAGGGTTCGCTCATTTTTTGAGAACATCAGGAAGTGAATGGTGGGATGTGAACGATGGTAGACGACACACCCCTTCAAAATGCATACTATTAACAGAGCAAACTCATCTTGTCTTCTCTTATTATCTTTGGTTTGTGTGAGGGAAAAAAGCATGGCGGTGCACTGAAACTAATTGTCGGATTACTTTCGATTTCTAGAAAGTGTTTTACTCAATTATTTTGATCAATGGTGAGCTCACCCGTGATGTGATTAATTATAAATAGTGACTGCTATTAGCTAATTCATATTGTAGTTTGTCAGCCGAGAGTTATATAAATATGACCGCTTGTGTCTTTCCTCCGTTAGCGCTAGGACAAATGTAGCCTACATTTTTCCGGTTTGGATGATTGTGTTATGCTATAGATACTTCTGTGAATATCTGAACATTGCATCCAGAAATAAACTGCTCACATTCTGGACATAACTTTGCAAGGACTGTGTTTGCGTAAATAGTTTCTGAAAAAAGTGTGGCCAGCTCAAATGTGGATTGTTGCGCCATTCGAAACTGGCCGCCCTAAATAAGCGTTCTAATCACATGGGTGTGATCGTATGCTTCAGGGTCCACTGTAGAATGATCATACACGTGTGATGGTACGTGTGAAAGGGTTAAATGTCACACATGAAACCATATTTTCACGTATTAAATGTTGAGTTCAAATGTTAACACCACCTTTTCACATGTGAGGAGAATGACATGTTTTCACCTCACATGTGAATTGCAGTTTCACATGGGAAAAACATTCACTTGTGAAAATCTCACATGTAAAATTTCAATCAATTGAAAATCTAATTTCTAATGCTCAGGTTCACACGTAAGAAAGCATACAGTGCATTTGGAAAGTATTCAGACCCCTTCACTTTTCCCACGTTTTGTTACGTTACAGCCTTACTCTAAAATGGATTTTTTTTAAATAATCTCAATCTACACACAATACCCAATAATGACAAAGCAAAAACGTTTTTTTAGAAATGTTTACAAAATATTCTACTTACATAAGTATTCAGACCCTTTACTCAGTACTTTGTTGAAGCACCTTTGGCAGCGATTACAGCCTTGAGTCTTCTTGGGTATGACGCTACAAGCTTAGCACACCTGTATCTGAGGAGTTCTCACATTCTTCTCTGCAGATCCTCTCAATGTAAGTACTGACGCTGGAGAAGAAAAGCAGGTACGGGGATTTGAACATTTAATGTGGAACAGACATCGAACAGAACAGGAACAGCGTCAGAACCAGGTAACAAAATGACAAACGAACATTGATCTTGAAGCGGGGAACAGAGCTAGGGAACAGACAAATGTAGGGGAGGAAATAAACACAAGTGATTGAGTCCAGGTGAGTGCAAGGAATTGCTGACGAGGGGAGCAGGTGTGCGTAATGATGGTGGCAGGAGTGCATAATGCTGGGGAGACTGGCGCCTTTGAGCGCCAGGGAGGGAGAGCGGGAGCAGGCGTGACACTCAAGCTTTGTCAGGTTGGATGGGGCTAGTCGCTGCACAGCTATTTTTAGGTCTCCAGAGATGTTTGATTGGGTTCAAATCCGGGCTCTGGCTAGGCATATTAAGGACATTCAGAGACTTGTCCTGAAGCCTTGGCTGTGTGTTTAGGGTCTTTGTCCTGTTGAAAGGTGAACATTCACCCCCTATCTGAGGTCCTGAGCGCTCTGGAGCAGATTTTCATGAAGAATCTCTACGTACTTTGCTCTGTTCATCTCTCCCTCCATCCTGACTAGTCTCCCAGTCCCTGCTGCTGAAAAATATCCCCACATGATGCTGCCACCGCCATGCTTCACCGTAGGGATAGTGCCAGGTTTCCTCCAGACGTGACAGTTGGCATTCAGGCCAAAGAACTCCATCTTGGTTTCATTAGACCAAATAATCTCGTTTCTCACGGTCTGAGAGTGTTTTAGGTGCCTTATGGCAAACTCCAAGCGGGCTGTCATGTGCCTTTTACTGAGGCCTGATTGCTGAGTGCTGCAGATATGGATGTCCTTCTGGAAGGTTCTCCCATTTCCACAGAGGAACTCTAGAGCTCTGTCAGAGTGACCATCGGGTTCTTGGTCACCTGCCTGACCAAGGACCTTCTCCCCTGATTGGAGGCCACTGAATGATGGAGGCCACTGTGTTCTTTGGTGACCATCAATGCTTGTCACCAGATCAGTACCCTTCCCCAGATCTGTGCCTCGACAAAATCCTTTCTCGGAGCTCTACGGATAATTCCTTCGACCTCACGGCTTGGTTTTTGCTCTGGTGTGTGCTTTTCCAAATCATGTCCAATCAATTAAATTTCCAAAAGGTTGACTCCAATCAAGTTGTAGAAACATCTCAAGGATAATCAATGGAAACAGGATGCACCTGAGCTCAATTTCGAGTCTCATAGCAAAAGGTTTGAATACTTATGTAAATAAGGTATTTCTGTAAAAAAATATATATTTTAAAAATTAGCAAAAAAAATGAAAAACCTTTTTGCTTTGTCATTATGGGGTATTATGTGTAGATTGATGGACAAAAACACTAAGCACACACCCAAGACAACGCAGGAGTGGCTTTGTGACAAGTCCCTGAAAGTCATTGAGTGGCTTCCTTCTTTTCACTCTGTCATTTAGGTTAGTATTATGGAGTAACTACAATGTTGTTGATCCATCCTCAGTTTTCGTCTACCACAGCCATTCAACTCTGGAACTGTTTTAAAGTCACCATTGGCTTTACATTTATCCCATTTTAAATGCAGGCTGCAACATAACAAAATGTGGGAAAAGTCAAGGTGTGTGAAGACTTTCTGAAGGCACTGTATGTGAGCTTAGTTCAACTGTCGTACCCCATCAGAACCCAAAATATTAGCTTGTTTAACTCCGTCTTTAAACAAATTAAGTGCAAACAGCCTAAAAATATGGTTAAAACTACCATTTTGATATCATGGATAGTCAATACATAGCAACTAACTGTGGCACGGAGTACACTTTTAATGTTTCAATGAAGGATTGCCGCTTCCAACACCTTTAATAGAGTAATGGTGTTATTATATGGTAATAGTGTTATTTTATGGTGTAACAATAATGATTGTACGAACTTTAACCCAGGTGCAGAGAAACACAGCAAGCAGAGGTAAGGATAAATCCAGATATTTTACTTAAGAGTCTTGACAGAAACAAGGCAACCGCACAAGAGCACACTAATAAAACATGAGACCTAAGCACAGATACAGGCCAACTGAGGAACCAAAATAACATGGCAACCAGGTGAACAGAGAAGTTAATTAAACACAGGTGAATCTAATAAGCAATACTCAGAGTAACCTGGAAACTAGAAAACAAGGTAAGAGTGCCCTCCAAAGGTAACCTATGGAAACAACAATCAAATAAAACAGAAGCTGTGACAATATGGTGCAATTCTCTTGGGAGTGAGTTACTTTTGTTCCATTAATATCAAGAAAAACTTCTGAAGTCGAGAACAAAATTCTTGGTATTGCAAACAAAAATAATGATATTGAAATCTAAAAACAGAAACTCCAATGTTTTGAGAGCAAAAAAAAAAATATTGCAACAAAATATTTTGTAAATGTAGTTAGATTTCCATCCAATATGCAGAGCCGGGCGGCCCAATACAATCACTACGCAAAGCTGCGTAGGGCCCCGAAAATTATGCAAGGGCACTGCATCCCCCTCGTGTCAAATCAGGTGTCAATGTTTATAACTTAGATGAGAGCATGAAACGGAACTATCCTTCTGGTCACGAAAAGAGAAAAAAAAACTAGAGTAAATTGTAGGAACAGCAATCAGGTAAACTTGTGTTCTCTCCTCTCCATGTTTGATGTCAGCAAATAACAGTAACATTAAGTTGATTTGCTAGCTTGCAGTGCATCTCTCTCTAGTCTGTCTGTCTTGCTAACCCAGCTGGGCAGTGCATCTCTTGGTCTGTCTGTGTCTTGCTTGCTTGCCAGCCACTTCCAGGGCTGTGTTCTGTGACTTTGTGTCTGACAAAAGTGAGAGTGAAATACAACTATTTATTATGTTTGATAAACACCAATGGGCAACGGTGTTTAAAAACTGCAGCTCGGAAAAGATAACTGCGACGCGTGTAAACATGCGTTCATATGCGCGTGCACGTAATGAAACTCTCTCTTCAGCAGCAACCTCTGTGGGGACCAGTTGTCACGCCCTGACCTTAGTTATCTTTGTTTTCTTTATTATTTTTGGTTAGGTCAGGGTGTGACGAGGGTGATATGTGTTTTTGCCCTGTCTAGGGTTTTTGTATGTTTATGGGTTTATCCAATCTAGGTGTTTTTATGTCTATGGTTGCAGAGATTGGTTCTCAGAGGCAGCTGTTTATCATCGTCTCTGATTGGGGACCATATTTAGGTAGCTACATGCCTTGCATAGTTTGTGGGTTATTGTCTATGTATAGTTGCCTGTGTCAGCACTCGATGTTTACAGCGTCACGTTTGTTTTGTATAGTTTGTTAAGTGTTCTTCGTTCATTAAAAGAAGAATGTATTCTAATCACGCTGCGCTTTGGTCTTCTTAATACGACGAATGTGACACCAGTCCAGACAATATATGGGCGTGATGGCACTCCTCATAGGTGCACATCATTTTCAAACAAGACAAAGATTATCTAAACTCAGCAAAAAAAATAAACGTCCTCTCACTGTCAACTGTGTTTAATTTCAGCAAATTTAACATGTGTGAACATAACAAGAGTCAACAACTGAGACATAAACTGAACAAGTTCCACAGACATGTGACTAACATAAATTGAATAATGTGTCCCTGAACAAAGGGGGGTCAAAATCAAAAATAACATTAAGTATCTGGTGTGGCCACCAGCTGCATTAAGTACTGCAGTGCATCTCCTCCTCATGGCCTGCTGTGACACACCGTCCCAGATCATGACGGACCCTCCACCTCTAAATTGATCTTGCTCCAGAGTACAGGCCTCAGTGTAAAGCTCATTCCTTCGATGATAAACAAAACTCTGACCATCACCCTCGATGAGACAAAACCGCGACTTGTCAGTGAAGAGCACTTTTTGCCAGTCCGATCTGGTCCAGTGACGGTGGGTTTGTGCCCATAGGGGACGTTGTTGCCGGTGATGTCTGGTGAGGACCTGCCTTACAACAGGCCTACAAGCCCTCAGTCCAGCCTCTCTCAGCCTATTGTGGACAGTCTGAGCACTGATGGAGGGATTATGCATTCCTGGTGTAACTCGAGCAGTTGTTGATGTCATCCTGTACCTGTCCCGCAGGTGTGATGTTCGGATGTACCAATCCTGTGCAGGTGTTGTGCCACTGTGAGGACGATCAGCTGTCCGTCCTGTCTCCTTGTAGCGCTGCCTTAGGAGTCTCACAATACAGACATTGCAATTTATTGCCCTGGCCACATCTGCAGTCATCATGCGTCCTTGCAGCATGGCTAAGGCACGTTCACACAGATGAGCAGGGACCCTGGGCATCTTTCTTTTGGTGTTTTTCAGAGTCAGTAGAAAGGCCTCTTTAGTGTCCTAAGTTTTCATAACTGTGACCTTAATTGCCTACCGTCTGTAAGCTGTTAGTGTCTTAACGACTGTTCCACAGGTGCATGTTCATTAATTGTTTATGGTTCATTGATCAAGCCTGGGAAACAGTGTTTAACTTCTTATAGGCAGGTGGGATGGTAGCACCTGGCCAACATCCGGTGAAATTGCAGAGTGCAAAATTCAAATGACAGAAATATAAATATTTAACAATCATGAAAATACAAGTATTATACATCAAACTAAAGCTTAACTTCTTGTTAATCCAGCCGCTGTGTCAGATTTCAAAAAGGCTTTACGACGAAAGCACACCATGCGATTATCTGAGGACAGCGCCCCGCATACAAAAGCATGAAAAACATTTTTCAACCAGGCAGGTGCGACACGAAAGTCAGAAATAGCTATATAATAAATGCCTTACCTTTGAAGATCTTCTTCTGTTGGCACTCCAAAAGGTCCCAGTTACATCACGAATGGTCCTTTTGTTCGATAATGTCCTTCTTTATATCCATAAAATCTCAGTTTAGCTGGAAGCGCCAGATTCCCTCCTTCAAAATGCATACAAAATGAATCCCAAACGTTACCAGTAAACTTATCCAAACAAGTCAAACAATGTTGATAATCAAACCTCAGGTACCCTAATACGTAAATAAACCAAATTTAAGACGGAGAATAGTATGTTCATTAACGGAGATAAATAACAAAGAACGCGCTTTCATCCACGTGCATAGAAACACTACAGCCAAAATGGGAGCCACTTAGAAAAACTACAACTTCTAGCTCATTTTCCCAAAAACCAGCCTGAAACTCTTTCTAAAGACTGTTGACCTCTAGTGGAAGCTTTAGGAACTGCAATCTGGGAGGACTTCGCCTCATAATAAACATGAAACCCATTGGAAACAGTGGTAGGCTGAATTTTTTATTTTATGGTTTGTCCTCTGGGTTTCGCCTGCCATATCAGTTATGTTATACTCACAGACATTGTTGTAACAGTTTTAGAAACTCTAGAGTGATTCCTATCCAAATCTACCAATTATATGCATATCATAGCTTCTGGGCCTGAGTAACAGGCAGTTTATTTTGGGTACGCTTTTCATCCGGATGTGAAAATACTGCCCCCTACCCAAGAGAGGTTAAACCCTTTACAATGACGATATGTGAAGTTATTTGGATTTTTTTTTTTTCAGGCCTAATTACAGAGACAGCTGTCAAATGGGGAAAAGATTACCAGGAGCTGGCTTTCATACTCAATCAAAAACAATGCTGTGTATTGTTTTTGTTGAAAGCTCTTTTCTACAAAAGACTGCACAATCATAAAGGAATGTGTGAATGACTGGTCAAATATCAATGCCATTCTGAAACACCATGAGGGTAGTCCTGAACACACCAACAATATGATTAAGTGGAGAAAACTTGATCTGCGCCTAAGTCGGTGACAGACTCTTTACCAGAATCAAATGACAATTTTGGAGGCTGAAAGAAAGAGATGGCGGGATGTCCATACTAGAGTCGACCGATTATGATTTTTCAACGCCGATACCGATACCGATTATAGGAGGACCAAAAAACAAAGTGTTGGGAGAAGAAAATAAAAGTGCAATATGTGCCATGCAAAAAAGCAATATCATCAAACGTGTAGTTAACTAGTGATTATGATTGATTGATTGTTTTTTATAAGATAACTTTAATGCTAGCTAACAACTTACCTTGGCTTCTTACTGCATTCGCGTAACAGGCAGGCTCCTCGTGGAGTGCAATGAGAGGCAGGTGGTTAGAGCATTGGACTAGTTAACTGTAAGGTTGCAAGATTGAATCCCCGAGCTGACAAGGTAAAAATCTGTCGTTCTGCCCCTGAACAAGGCAGTTAACCCACCGTTCCTAGGCCGTCATGTAAAATAAGAACGTGTTCTTAAACGACTTGCCTAGTTAAATAAAGGTGTAAAAAAAAAATATAATAATAGGCCAAATCAGTGTCCAAAAATTCCGATTTCCGATTTTTATGAAAACCTGAAATCGGCCCTAATTAATCGGCCATTCCGATTAATCGGTCGATCTCTAGTCCTTACACGTTTAATAAGTATCACCAGTCTCTGGCTGAAAGAAACCTAGCATTCATGGGTTCATCAGACAAACTCTTCCAACCAGATAATGGAACCTTCCTAAAGGAGGTTGAATTACTGGCTAAATTTGACCCCGTTATGGAAAATCATCTCAGCAAAATTGAAGATGGAGAGACACATGCTCATTACCTTTGGAAGTGCAAATAGAATGCACTGATACAGATTGTGATAGACAAGATTCTGGAAGCAATAGTGACTCAAGTATCTTGGACTGTACACCTGACATTAGCCAGGAGCGAATGTCCATTTATTCTGAGAAGCGTGGCTTTAAAGGAAAAGTCAGAGATCAAGGAGCACTTCCTCTGCTTTGTGAATGTTGAGGTTACAACAGGCTTGAATCTGTCCACTGTCATCTTAGATAAGCTGAACGAGCTGAAGATTCCATATGAAGATTGCAGAGGGCAAGCTTATGATAACGGGGCCAACACGAAGGGCAAGCACCAAGGAATTACAAGCCAGACTGCTAAAAAGAAATCCCAGAGCTGTGTTCGTCCCATGTGGAGCACCTACTCTAAACCTTGTCATTGCAGATGCTGCCAAATCTTCAAAAGATGCAGTTGGGTTTTTTGGGCATGTGCAAAAGCTCCTCACCTTCTTTTCAGCTGACATACAAAGATGGAGTGTTTTGAAAAACACGGGAACATAAATGTGAAGTCATGGAGTGACACAAGATGGGAGAGTAGGCTCCAAAGTGTTCATGCAATCAGGTATCAGGCTTCTGAGGTTTGGGAGGCTTTACTGGAAGCCAGACAGATGGTCAACGATCCTGTGACCAAAGTGGAGGCACAAGCACTTGGGTCCTACCGCTTCTTGATTTGCTGTGTCATATGGTGTGAGTTACTGACAATGACAAACAAGGTAAACAAGCACCTCCAATCCGCCTCAATGGTTGGATATCGCAGTGAATTTGATCTCAAATGCAAAGGCCTCCCTCACAACATACTGGGAAACTGGATTCTCTGAGGCCCAGACAACAGCCAAAAGCATTTGTGAAGAAATGAATGTGGAGGCTGTTCTGAAAGAAAAGAGACTGGGAAACAGCAAGAAGCATTTCAGCTACGAGGCTCCTGATGAACCAGTGACTGATGCACTGAAAAACCTTGAAGTCAACTACTTCAACATTGTAGTCGACTCTGCTGTGACATCCATGGATGAGAGATTTGAAACACTCAACCAGGTGAAAACCAAATATGGAGTGCTGTTGAACTTCAGCACTGCCTCTCATATGTCCAGTGAATCTTTAAAGGCTCACTGCTTGGAAGTTGAAAACACTAACCTTCAGAGATGACTGTGACATCAGTGGAATGGATCTGGCACACGAGATTCAGAATTTACCTGATCTGCCATCAGATAAGATGACTGCCATTGAGCTCTATCCTAACCTTTGGATAGCCCTAAGAATTGCAGTCACCCTACCAGTAACAGTAGAATCGGCAGAGAGGAGCTTTTCAAAATTAAAACTCATCAAAAGCTACCTGTGGTCTTTCATGTCACAGGAACGTTTGAGCGGTCTGGCCACCATGAGCATAAATCATGACGTGGGGAAACGCATGTCCTATGATGACGACATTGATGATTTTGCCTCAAGAAAGTGGAGAAGATAAATATTTTGATGGTAAGATTTTAATTCAATCATTTAAAATGTTTATACGCAATAACATTTAAGATTGTATGGCAGAAGTGCATTTGTGTAAATGACTGCTTAACAATGTGACATACTTTCTCAATTTCTTCCAGACAGTCCAGATAGACTGGTACCCATGCTGATGCTGAAAATGCCCAGGCTGTAGAGGGAACCAAAGTTAATCACACAGCTGTATAGGTTTTATTTTACCATATTGAGACATACAGCTGCAGACATAGCCTAAAGGCTTATGTTTACATTATATAGCCAAAGCTAATCACATACCTGTATAGGTTTTATTTTACTATTTTAAGACATATATCTGCAGCCATTTCCTATAGGCTTATGTTTGTATTGTATAGACAAAGCTAATTATATAATATTGTGAGGACTGGACTAATATATCGGTGAACAAATCGGAATCGGACGATATTAGATAAAAATGGCAACATTGGTATCGGCCCGATGTCTAGTTTTACATCGATGTGAAAAACCGATGTCAAAGCTGACGCGCATACCTATATAATGTAGGCACATGACATAATGATGCCACGTTAAAGTTTGCGCTACATGTGCAATACAGCATTCCTAACCAAGCCCACAAAGTCTGCTGTGTGGATCGAGCAGTCAACAAGTCGATCAATCATTTCAGCGAGACAACTCAAAGGCGAAATCTATTAATGCCAAGATAATGGAATTCATTGCCCTTGACAATCAACCGTTCTCTGTCGTGGGTGATGTTGGCTTTCACGACTGGTCAAGCACCGGCGGAACACACTAACGTTACCAAGTGCGCTGTTGTTCAGATGGTGCCCTACCGGAGTTACACTGTGATAGCGTCACTGCTATTAGCTTCACGACATACTATGGAACGCCGTTTGGGCCTTTGAGTGTCAAAAAAGATACATGTCAAATAGCACTATTGGACGGTAACACTATTTGACGGGTTAAATAAGCTTTTAATTTAACACATCAAATATTAATATTATTTGACACACCGTTCTATTATAGAATGTTGTGTGTTCTGAATTTGCACATGCAAACCAAGCGCCACCACTACTATAATGGCACTGTCAAAGCTGTACAAAAAAGTCTGCAAACAAGCAAACACCGGCCACAAACAATGTGTTTACAATACCGCGTTGGTAATAAAGCATCATTTGTTCGACCGCGACTTCTGGGGTAGCTAGCTAGCTTTAGCTTGTTACCTAGCTAGCACCAATACAGCCAGCCTTAAAACAATGACCAGTAGAAACTGCAGTCATTTTCACTATTCTTAGCAATGATTTAGGAATCCTTGAGAGTAAGTATTAGCTAGGTAGCCACTTGTTATTCGCCTATTGAAATTGAACTTCAGTTCATGAAAATAAATAGCTAGCCAGCTACTTAACCCTAACCCAAAGCTAACGTTATAAGCAGCCAGCTAGCTTCATCTGGTGAGTGAGGCTTGACCGGGTTATGTGTTGTGAAGCTAGCCACAATAAGGATTATGCACAATAGTGGAATTTGCAGTTTGCCTTCAAAATAAAAGTACCTATTTGAAAGTGATGAAGGTTACAAATGGTGGAATTATGCCATATTTAGACTAGATAATGTTAAATAAGGTTGTAACGTGAAGCAAATGGGGTATCAGTCTACTCGGTGACACCCACAGAACACAACTGTGAAGAGTTTACCCAAATATTAGCGTTGTAGCTCTTACCGCAGGACTGTGACTGTGTGAAATCACATTGACATTCACATTGCACTGTACAGCTTTACCTAAGGATTTGGGATCAATGAAATGGGGTAACAGTCTACTCAATACCCAAGATATTTTTTCCTAACATCCTCCTCAGAGGTATCAGACTACAAAACATCCACGCAGTATTGTATTTCCTCATGAATAGTGTTCAATACACATAGGTTGGCAATAAATATGGCTCAATACACAGTCCCGCAATAAGAGCTACAATGCTAATGTTCTCTGGGTGTCACTGAGTAGACTGATACCCCATGTCATTGATTCACAATCCAAAGGTAAGGTTGTACAGTGAAATAAGTATGCCCCCAATGCAATTCTAAAGTACAAAACATCCAATTTGATTTCAACAGATTTTTGTCAAATGAACTAATTGTTGTCTTTTGTTGATTTTATATAACAACATTCCAACCTCGTTTTGCATAATCTATTCAATTATGGCATAAATCTAATATTTGTATTAATTTGCATCAGTGTCAATGGCATACTTTTATTTTGAAGGCTAACCGCAAAGTCCACTATTGTGGCTAATCCTTATTGTTGCTAGCTTCACATAGATGGGTCCAACCACCATCAATCAAATAAGAACTGTCTTATAAATTAAGGTTATTTTAGATGATGACACCTAGCTATATAGTTGATATGCTTTTAGGGAAGAGCATTGTTTGCATCCATGAACTAGCTAGCTTTTTTTTATGACCAGCAAGACAACTTTACCAGTATCAATCGCTGTGACATATGAAATACGAGTGATAGTGTCGTCAATCTGTAATAACTACGTAAAAATATTATGAACGGGTTCAATTATTATGTGACGTGCAGTCATATTCAGGTCCTGATTGGTCAACAAGCTTATTTGACACATCAAATAAGTTTTATTTCACATGTACCTTTTTTGACATACAAAGACCCAAACGCCGTTCCATAGAAATCCTGGTTGAGAATGAAACGACTGAACAAATGAACAACGAAACAGCACAGTAAGTAAGTGAAAGAAATAGGTTTTGATTATGTTAGACTGGTAATGGGGACATATGTAAATGCCAACAAAATAACTTTTTGGTCAGTGTGGTGTGTGTGTAACCTTTATTTAACTTGGAAAGTCAGCTAAGAACAAATTCTTATTTACAATGACGGCCTACCCTGGCCAAAACAGGACGAGGCTGGGCCAATTGTGCGCCACCCTATGGCACTCCCAATCACGGCTGGATGTGATACAGCCTGGATTCGAACCAGGGACTGTAGTGACACCTCTTGCACTGAGATGCAGTGCCTTAGACTGTTGAGTCCATGTGTGTGTTAACTATTTAACTGTAATAGAATGCTTTAAAAGGCTGCAAAACTGTTTAATATCGGTTATCGGTATTGGGTTTCTTTTGCAAGGAAAATATTGGATATCGGTATCGGCCAAAAATGTCATATCGGTGCATCATTATCAGGCAGCCGAACCAAAGCTCAGTGTTATTTTATTAGTTTCTACATTTATATTTAACACATTTTCTTATTTATGTTAATGTTAATATTCACTTATCTTAAGATTCTATAGAAAATATTATATTCAATAAATATTGTTTGTTTATACCTCATTCTGTTCTGTATACACTACCGGTCAAAGATTTTAGAACACCTACTCATTCAAGGGTTTTTCTTTATTTTGACTATTTTCTACATTGTAGAATAATAGTGATGCATTTTTTTTGTAGTAACCATGTTTCCAACCTTTTTATGTGAGTAAAATACTTTGGATAAAACATTTCATATCAGGCCTGATGGAAACAGAACATTTATTTTTGTGAGAAAACCATCAGTATAGTTGAAAAGGTAATGGAAACCCATTTAACTTGTATGTTTTATTCAGTACATGGGAATTTAACCGCAAAAGGTTTTTTTCTGTGCACTATGTCATCATACACATCACATCTTCAGAAGAGGGAAAAACACACATGAAACTACACACGTTTCTGAAAACCACGTTATTTTCAAATGTGGTGTTTTTTGGAAGGGGAAACATTGGCCAGTATTCATAAAGTATCTGAGTAGGAGTGCTGATCTAGAATCAGTTCCCCCATGTAATCGTATATATTATGATCTAAAAGGCTAAACTGTTCCTAGATCAGTACTCCCACTATAAATACAGGCCCTGAAGGATTGTTCACTGAAACCATCCCAGAGGTGTTCAAGGCTTGAGGAAAACTTATTTAATTTGCATTGAGATCACTGGCCCTGTTGTTTCTGGTCTTCAAAGTAGGTGACCATTCATTTCAAACCACACAGAGAGACTATTGACAGAATATGCTAAATCCGTGGACTTTGAAGTTCATTATACATAAGTCATGTTCTCAAGTGGGAGCTTTTCAACTATATATTTACAAAACTAATGCTGCTTTAAACTGGTAGCATTTTCCACATTTAAAAATGCTTGAGACCTCCACTCCACAATGTAAAATAAGGGACTAAAGCAGTGGTAGTCACAAAAATTTCTGAGGGAATCACTTTTGTAAAGCAAAATCACTGGGCGACCTGCCATACCATCCAAAGAACGGGGTCGGGGGGGGGGGGGGGTCACAAAGTCAAATTGACTCAGACGTTATATTAAATGGGTTTATACATGATATTTAAGATTCTATTAACATGGACCATCAAGCTATTTCATTATCCAATTCTCTATTTTAGGACAATTGGGTATCAAAAACAAATGTGCAATATAATTTGATAAATCTTTAGAATTTGACCTTATTGACATTATTTCAATGAAAGTTATAGCACAAGATACACTACCGGTCAAAACTTTTAGAACACCTAGGTGAAGCTGTTTGAGAGAATGCCAAGAGTGTACAAAGCTGTCATCAAGGCAAAGGGTGGCTATTTGAATAATCTCAAATATTGTAACGTTCGTCGTTAAGGGTAGACTAAGGCGCAGCGTGATTTGAGTTCATCATATTTTATTAAAATGTGAACCAGCAAAAAAACAATGAACAATACAACAAAAGAAAAGCTTCTTCGTGAAAAAATACATGCAACCAAACAAAGACAAGATCCCACAACTGAAGGTGGGAGAAAGGGCTGCCTAAGTATGATCCCCAATCAGAGACAACGATAGACAGCTGCCTCTGATTGGGAACCATACTAGGCCAACAATGAAAAAGAAAACATAGATATACAAAAACTAGAGTACCCACCCTAGTCACACCCTGACCTAACCAAAATATAGAGAATAAACAGGGATAAGGTCAGGGCGTCACAAATATAAAATAGATTTTGATTTGTTTAACACTTTTGTGGTTACTACATGATTCCATATGTTATTTCATAGTTTTGACGTCTTCACCATTGTTCTACAATGTAGAAAATAGTGCAAATTTAACAACAAAAAAAAAACTTTAATTAGTAGGTGTTATAAAACTTTTAACCAGTTGTGTGTGTCAAATCAGGTAATGGCAAATTTCTGTCTGAAGGAAGTTTGGTTTGGAGTGATTGAAATACATCAGAAAGCTATTGGAAAGTTCAGAAAAACATCAGGGATGATCATCAAACAATCTTATTTATGATCAGTTAATTTCCCTCAGTTATTCTGCACAGCTTGTGTCGTAGGTGGAAACAGAAGACATGTACGTGTTCCTGAGAGTCCTGGCTTTCAGGGATGTGGTTATAGTTGCTAATAGCTCCTTAAATTCCAGAGCCAAATTCATAGGAAGGAAACGATTTTGAGATGCGCCAGAAGCGCTATAATCCACTTTTCCCGCTTTGTTTGTCCTAGCCACTAATAAGGCTACTCTGGGGTTACTCACATAACCAAGGTTCTATGAACTAAGCGGCACATTCAGCTGACTGAGGAAAACACAACACATTATTTTTGATTACACGCAATGACTACGCCTGGGCTAAAGCTATGGTAGGACATTCATGTGTTGTTGATGTAAAGCTATGAAAAGTCTTCAATGGTGACAGAAGAGTTCCTGCTCTGTTGTGCCTAGTCTCTAAATGAGGGACTCTGTAATGGGGTCGGTGGAGTGGGTTGAGGTGTGTGTGTGTGTATGCGTGCTCTTTAGAAGAGGCAAGATGGTGAAAAGTAGATGTGTCTTAATGAGGAATGTTGATCTCCTAAATTAAAGAGGTCTCTATCCTACCATCAACACAACATCCTGTTCCTGGGCTGCTATGGGCTTGGCACTGCAGCCTTTGAAGTTGCTGTGTGTTTGCCACACATATGTACACATGATCAAAACTGAGATCAGCGATATATACAATCTGTGGCTATGGGGCAATGGCTGACAGACTGTCAGCTTTGGCATGATGGCTTTAAGCTGTACACAATCACCTACCTTAAGAACAATTCACTCAAGCTGTGTGAATGTTGAATTTCATGGGTAAAGTCTATTTCTGGTCAAGACTGAAGAAAGGCTGAAGTGTTTAATGCCACCCAAATGCAATTTGTGTGTGCGAGAGAGAGAGGGACAGAGAGAAGACAGAATGTGAGTGGGTGAGTGTGTCTTGCAGCTTGTCTGTTTTGGGTGGAGAGCCTGCGCTTGTTTTCCTTTTCATCCAGTGGTGACCAGATAATGACAGCAATTGGGTAGAAGGAAAGCGGTGAAGAGAAAAAGCTGCTCTGATTAGCATTTGTGGAGCAGTGAAAGAGATGCAGGCCATGTGTCTTGGTCAGGATGTAATATTATCCATGATGTAATTTTGTTTCCAAACAGGGTGAGTTTTGGAGCACTGAAAGCTAAATAAAAAGCCTGTTAATTCAAGGTAAAACAAGTTGCTTCAGTGCTTCTGAGAACTCCTTTAACTCCTTGAGAATTTAAATGGGCCAGACTTTACCCTTAAAATAAACAATCCTACTGGTTTTTCTCTCTGGAGATTTCGTAGTTGTTGGGAAAACAGAGTAGGGTATTTCCGATTGCTTTTCTTCCTGCTATTCCATGATAGAAACCACTGAGTCACATTATCTCACTGAAAAACACGATGGACTCAGGGTCACTCACATGAGCTCTTTTTTTGGACTTCCATGGCGTCAATAAAGCTTCCTGCATTAGCCAATGAGTCTAGTGTCACTAAATTCCAAATAGATAAATTCATGGACTGATTATTAACTGTTGGCCTAATTAAGCAGGTGGTGCGCACTGATGTTAAACAGGAAGAGCAGGGCTCTACTATCACATTTCTCTTCGCTACATTTTGTAGCATTGCGGCTGCACTGTTGCGCGCAAAGAAAATGCCACAACGTGGAAAAAATGTATATGCATTTATGTAATATCATAGTAATATATAGGCTAGTAGCCTGCGTTATATCCCAATCAGTTAACCTACTTGAAGACCTAAAGGTTATGCATATAATAACAAAGTGATAGCCCCTAAGTCATGTCAGGTAGGCTAGATGTTGATCAAAATGAATACAGCTTGGAAGAGAATTTACTAGCACGTTTAAACCTCGTATCCTGGTAGCCTACTTAACCATAACAAATCGGTGCAATGAATGCCCATGGTTAGGTATTGCTGTCTGTATTTATTAGATAAATGGATAGTCCCCTTGCATCCCACTGATGTTCAGCCTACCTTTTTGTTTGTCCATCCCTGGAAATGCTCAAAGCGTCCCTGGGAAGTTTATTTTCCCCCCGATATCATAGCTGTGTCCAATATGAGCCACTGTTCTCTCCGACGACAATATCTTAGCTTGAGGTTCTATAGGTTGAGGTGATGAGACTAGGCTAGTCAACAGTGAAACTCCAGCTCAACTCGTCGACCAGCAAAAACCATAAGAAAAGTCACTCCCCTTCTCACTTTTGCAAAAAATCTACATAAAGCGACCACTAGGGGCGGAGGACCACTGGGGAGGTGGCGTGTGTGTATGTGTGTGATGGGTGGGTCATGCACCCCCAAAATCTGAGGGAGCACAAAGTATGTGAGGATGGCTAGGGGATGATATCCTGAAGTTGGAGAATTTAGCATTTTTCAAACACCTGAAATAGCTTTCCCTGCAATCTAGAGCGATAATCATTATGCTTAATTCTATGTCAAAAATATATGTATTGTTCTACATTTCTAAGCATTCCTCTTGAGCTGTCTGTATCCTCCTGACTGGGGGGCGGGGGGGGGGGGGGGGGGGGGGGGGGGGGGGGGGGCAAGATATGCTTCTCTACAGCTCTGCTAAAATCTGGGTAAAAGATTGAAAGGAAGGTTATGCTTATTCAGTACATTTAGTAATTGATTGCTTTTCTAAAGTCTACCACTTTTGCCAGCAGGTTTGCCAGCAAAAAGTTAGACAAGCAATCTACTCTAACTTTATTGATAGCCTGAAATGGCTTATTGGTACCTAGTTATGAGGTTGGAAGATTGGGAACCTATCTGGGCTAGCTAAAGCCGACTTCATAAAATGTATAGGTGGCTAGTGGCTGATTACAAATCTGAGGGGGCAGGTGCCCCCTATGGGCATGACGCGTGTGTGCGTGTGCATGTGTGTGTCAAGTAAAGATAAATGGATAGTTCACCCAAATGACAAAATTACATATTGGTTTCCTTATCCTGTAAGCATTCTATGGACAAGGTATGACAGCAATCCTTACTTTGGTTTGGTTTTGTTTACCTGTTTTCTTTTGTGCATTTGTGGCACAAATCCAATAAAAGTCAATGGGAACAACATAAGCATTTTCACACTTCATGTCCAAATCATTGCTAAGTAACTTAATTGAGGTACAAAAATCATTTTATTTAATACTTTAGGATGATTTGGACATGAAGTGTGAATACGTGAATATTTTTCCCATTGACTTCCATTGGATATGTGCCACGAATGCTACAAAGTTAGTATTTGAAACAGTGGCCAGGTAAACAAAACCAAAGCATGGATTGCTGTCATACATTGTCCATAGACTGCTTACAGGGTAAGGAAATTAATATAATTTTGCAATTTGGGTAAACTCTCATTTTAAGTTAAGGCCAGACATAGCAAAAATGTTTCAAATCACCCTTACTGGAGATGCCAACGACCAACAATATATAGCCTACACAAAGATGGAAAATTCATTTTCCTCAAACCAAAAAATGCATTTTATTTCCACTCACCATTGATCATTTCAGTCCTCTTTCACCTTAGTTTAAATGAGAAAATATGCTTGTGTGCATTCATTGCTGTGTATGTTTTGCACCCTAGTTGCATCAGAATACACAAAATAATGTACAATATCTGAGCTCAATCTTGCAATGGTACTAATCAATCATATACACTTTCTTCATTATATTAGTTATCAAATCAGGTTAATCTTAAACTACATAAAACTCAGTATTTTAATGACTTACAGATTCAAAAAACCTAGGATGTGAGGTACAAACCAATCACTCTAACTCAATATTTCCTTAAATGTTTTCCCCAGCCCACTTTCAAATACAAAGCATGAAGATAAGCTTAGATGATGCTGTGACAATGTCTTAACTACCATGAGAGTGCTTGATACAGTGAGAGCATTTGAAAGCATTATGAATAGGGAGTATCCTCAGTCAGGTCTCCCATTGGTAAAGATAATGTCATCAATATTATATACTGGAGCATGGAATCTAGAAGATTGTCTATTACCCTCACCATCGAGTGAACAGTTTCCAGCTCAAGGGCTTGTTCATAATGCAATCCTTCCGGGCCCCTTGTCTTTCAAAAAACACAGGCAGAACTAAAACCAAAAGCAAAGCAGTCACAAAGTGGATATGTGCAATGACCACTCAAAAATGTTCTTAGATAGAATACACTGATGTTCCATGGTTGACTTTCATACATCCCTAGTTGGGGCTCTAGAGGCACATCAGATGTGTGCCAACTCAAAACATTTTGTGACAGTGTCTTTGCTACCACCTCACCTGATGATAAGAAAAATTACTGGAGTGAGGCCTGACCAGGACCTTAACAGGCTCCACACTGTAACTATGTCCCAAATGGCCTATTGGCCCTGGTCAAAAGTAGTGCACTATATACCAAATAGGGTGCCATTTGGGAAGAACTCGACTGTAGCATTCAAGGCACAGGGAAAGTGGACAGAAAGGCTGGCCTCTGAGTCCTTTAGCCTACATCCATCCAAGATTTGTTTTTGTTTTTTTGTGCCATGACATTGTCAGTTAGGGGGTATAAGAGGCCACACCTCCACCCGGCCACTGCTTCAGTCCAATATGGAGGTTGATGTGGTCATAGCGGAACACAGGAAGCAGCCCCTTGTGTCTCTTGCTCTCAACTCCTTCTGTTCCCCCAGTGGTGACCCTCCTAGTCCATTGTCCTCCTGTCCTCATTCCAATGTAGTGCATTTGTAAGGGAGGTGGTTATCTTCCTTCTTTTTAATGATGAATGTGTTTATTTACCCTACATTCTTGTATTGATACATGAAAGGATTTTTTTTCTAATAAAAAATAGCTGTACATTATTTGGTCACAAAAGCAACATGTCTAAAACCCTTCTGGAGTGGTGTACAAACTTGATATATATAAACAGGGCAGTGGCCAGTGTTGTAAAGGTAAGCGTCCAACAAGATTTTGAAGCTAACTTAGCCTATGAATACTCCTTAATGTTCTCACCTTTTAAAACAGGAAAACTGCACTTCATCCAACATACCAGTAGTAAAATAATAAGAGCACACTTTTTTTCAAGTGGGCAATATGTACTGTTTAGACAATCATTCAGTAAGAAACCTATATCTATATATAAGTCGTGGATGATTTTGATCATTTGTATGTTTGCATGTCTGGATAGGGTTAAGATGCAGACATATTGGAGATAAGGTTTTATGTTCTATAAATCTACACCTGATGTGTAGAGTGACTGAGTCTGACAGATTGTATTGTGCATCACAAATGGCACCCTATTCAATATGTAGTTCACTACTTTTGACCAGAGCCTTATGGGAGCCCTGTGGGCCCTGGTCAAAAGGTTTGTACTACATGAGAATAAAGTACCATTTGGGACACAATAGTCTCTAAACCTCTAAACCTCTAAACCTCTAAACTCTGATTTACAAATTATTGATTTACACTTCAAATTGTTATTTATTTAAAAAAATAAGTGGACTATTCAGCTTAGTGCAATGTTTGTATTTTGAAATAGGGAATTTTTCAAGGTGCATTGAAATTGAGGCATCCATCTAGTGCTCCAATTCTATAAACGAAAACTTTTTATTGGTATTTGTGGTTTAATTAATAAATCGATATGGCTTCACATGTGGCAGTGCTCTAGTAACTGAGAATTAGCCATCCATAACTTTGATTAGCAGTAAAACAGCTTACTGTAGGTATATATGTGGGCAGTCCAATCTAACTCTATTGGTGGGCCTGTCAGTACGGACCAAATACAAAGACTTCATGAAATCTCTACTTGGCCCAAGCCTCTGTCCTCTTATTAGGTTTCTTCTCTGCTGCTGCAACTACAATTCAAGAGTATATGAAGGCTCTGACCCTTTATAGAGTTGTTATAGAGTTGATATAAGGAATGGGGATTCAAAGCATCCGATTTGGCAAAGATATGACAGACATTAATTTAATCTCCCTTCCTGGGTTGTTGCATTGGACAGTTTATGTTTATCTAATTTCCCAAGGAAGTGTGGTGGCTTTTGATGTGTAGGTAGGTCTCCTCGCTAAAAAAGGGAAACCCTCTTCTTCAAGTCATTCCGCTTCCAGAGGGAGAGGCGATCAAATTCCTCAATAGTCATCCCAAATAGATTCTGGAATTCCTCCATGGACAGATGTCTCTACAAAGGAGATGGCCAGATCATATATCAGACAGACTTTACAATCTACAGGTAACTGCCAAAATAATGAAAATGCAAGTAAATAACACAAAGTATTTTGAAAGTAGGTGCTTCCACACAGGTGTGGTTCCTGAGTTAATTAAGCAATTAACATCACATCATACTTAGGGTCATGTATAAAAAATGCTGGGCAGGACATTATTTTGTCTACCATGGCTATGCCCCCAAAGGATGACAATGGCTCCATCCACAGGGCATGGGTGGTCACTGAATGGTTTGATGAGCATGAAAATAATGTAAACCATATGCCATGGCCTTCTCAGTCACCAGATCTCAACCCAATTTAACACTTATGGAAGATTTTGGAGTGGCCCTTGAGACAGTATTTTCCACCACCATCAACAAAACACCAAATTATGGCATTTGTCCTGGAAGAAAGGTGTTGCATCCCTCCAATAGCGTTCCAATCACTTGTAGAATCTATGCCAAGATACATCGAAGCTGTTCTGGCTCGTAGTGGCCCACTTATTAAGACACTATGTTGGTGTTCTCTTTATTTTGGCAGTTACCTGTACATGCTCCACATCACAAAACCGGCTCCGGGGTTAAGTTTACCATGGTACAGATCTAGCATCATCTTCCCCTCCCCCAATCCAAACCTTAACCATTAGTGAAGAAAAGGCAAAACTGACCCAAGATTAGCAACTAGAGGCAACCCTACACCCAAGACCCTAACTGTAACTAATGTGTTAAACGACATGGCCAGCGGTTTGCACAATTAAGTTATTCTAGAGATGTAAAGCAAGGGAGTACTGATCCTACCTCCAGTCTCATCCTGTCTACTCCTGGTGGGAGTTTATTCCTTCTCCTGTGGGTCACTAGGAGCATTTCATATGGATATATCTATGGAAAAATTGGTCAGCCATCTCAGAAGGAAGGTCAAAGCCATAACTCTGCATCTATAGAGGCTTATACTGTCAGCACAAAGATTGCCATTGAATGTGTCCCAAATGGCACCCTTTCCCCTACATAGTCCACAAGTGCACTATATAGGGAATAGAGTGCCATTTGGGATGTAAACATTAATGTACAGTACAGTGCCTTGCGAAAGTATTCGGCCCCCTTGAACTTTGCGACCTTTTGCCACATTTCAGGCTTCAAACATAAAGATATAAAACTGTATTTTTTTGTGAAGAATCAACAACAAGTGGGACACAATCATGAAGTGGAACGACATTTATTGGATATTTCAAACTTTTTTAACAAATCAAAAACTGAAAAATTGGGCGTGCAAAATTATTCAGCCCCCTTAAGTTAATACTTTGTAGCGCCACCTTTTGCTGCGATTACAGCTGTAAGTCGCTTGGGGTATGTCTCTATCAGTTTTGCACATCGAGAGACTGAATTTTTTCCCATTCCTCCTTGCAAAACAGCTCGAGCTCAGTGAGGTTGGATGGAGAGCATTTGTGAACAGCAGTTTTCAGTTCTTTCCACAGATTCTCGATTGGATTCAGGTCTGGACTTTGACTTGGCCATTCTAACACCTGGATATGTTTATTTTTGAACCATTCCATTGTAGATTTTGCTTTATGTTTTGGATCATTGTCTTGTTGGAAGACAAATCTCCGTCCCAGTCTCAGGTCTTTTGCAGACTCCATCAGGTTTTCTTCCAGAATGGTCCTGTATTTGGCTCCATCCATCTTCCCATCAATTTTAACCATCTTCCCTGTCCCTGCTGAAGAAAAGCAGGCCCAAACCATGATGCTGCCACCACCATGTTTGACAGTGGGGATGGTGTGTTCAGCTGTGTTGCTTTTACGCCAAACATAACGTTTTGCATTGTTGCCAAAAAGTTAAATTTTGGTTTCATCTGACCAGAGCACCTTCTTCCACATGTTTGGTGTGTCTCCCAGGTGGCTTGTGGCAAACTTTAAACGACACTTTTTATGGATATCTTTAAGAAATGGCTTTCTTCTTGCCACTCTTCCATAAAGGCCAGATTTGTGCAATATACGACTGATTGTTGTCCTATGGACAGAGTCTCCCACCTCAGCTGTAGATCTCTGCAGTTCATCCAGAGTGATCATGGGCCTCTTGGCTGCATCTCTGATCAGTCTTCTCCTTGTATGAGCTGAAAGTTTAGAGGGACGGCCAGGTCTTGGTAGATTTGCAGTGGTCTGATACTCCTTCCATTTCAATATTATCGCTTGCACAGTGCTCCTTGGGATGTTTAAAGCTTGGGAAATCTTTTTGTATCCAAATCCGGCTTTAAACTTCTTCACAACAGTATCTCGGACCTGCCTGGTGTGTTCCTTGTTCTTCATGATGCTCTCTGCGCTTTTAACGGACCTCTGAGACTATCACAGTGCAGGTGCATTTATACGGAGACTTGATTACACACAGGTGGATTGTATTTATCATCATTAGTCATTTAGGTCAACATTGGATCATTCAGAGATCCTCACTGAACTTCTGGAGAGAGTTTGCTGCACTGAAAGTAAAGGGGCTGAATAATTTTGCACGCCCAATTTTTCAGTTTTTGATTTGTTAAAAAAGTTTGAAATATCCAATAAATGTCGTTCCACTTCATGATTGTGTCCCACTTGTTGATTCTTCACAAAAAAATACAGTTTTATATCTTTATGTTTGAAGCCTGAAATGTGGCAAAAGGTTGCAAAGTTCAAGGGGGCCGAATACTTTCGCAAGGCACTGTATCTACAGATGTCCTTCTGAATTGTAAAGATATGGATAGGTTTGTAGCTGACATTAAAGACTGCTTATTGTACTTATGCAATTATAAGAATAGTGGAAAAACAGATCAACATTAGGGAAAACACATTTCTAGCATTTCAAGTCTGATCAGAAATGGATGTCAAACAGCAGACGTCCTGACCTTCTCAGCCAGCACACTTGGCAGTGAGTTTCCCCTGTCCATTCTTCCTCTCTGAGAATCTCCATTCTAAATTACAAAGGCCAAAACAGCACAACTGTTAACATGTTACACACAATGAACTAACCATACACAGTATTCACATCAGTGTAAATGAAAATGGCAAAATGTTTTGATCCAAATGTAGACAAATGGCTCTCGACAAGATTAATATCATGTTTTCAGATGACATTGGTACAAACATTCTTACCTGGAGGCCTGTGGAGAAAGAGAAATGCTGCGTTAGAATGTGCTTGACATACAGTCCACTGTTACATGCTTTAAATGCTTACATACAGATGTCGGATAATAAGATGATCACTCTTTCTTGTGGAGAATTGTCCTGCTGCATCAGGACATTCTAATGAGCCTCATGATTGCATACAAATGATCAGTTCTCTTTATCTCCATGCGGGGGTAGTCGAGTCATTGGGATCAGGCCTGCTATCAAATAATATTCTCTCTCACTCGCTCAAACGCTAGGCCTAGGTCCTATTACTGCAACATTCAAATGTACAGTGCATTCTGAAAGTATTCAGACCCCCTTCACTTTTTCCACATTTTGTTACGTTAAAGCCTTGTTCTAAAATTGATCAAATTGTTTTTTCCTCATCAAACTACACACAAAAGATTTTTAGAAATGTTAGTCAATTTATTACAAATAAAACCCAGAAATATTACAAAATTATTCAGACCCTTCACTCAAATAAAAAAAATGTGGTTACATACACATGGTTAGCAGATGTTATTGCGAGTGTAGCGAAATGCTTGTGAAGCACCTGTGGCACCGATTACAGCCTCGAGTCTTCTTGGGTATGACACTACAAGCTTGGCACACCTATATTTGGGGAGCATCTCCCATTCTTCTCTGCCTATCCTCTCAAGCTCTGTCAGGTTGGATGGGGAGCGTCGCTGCACACAGGTCTCTCCAGAGATGTCCGATCGGGTTCAAGTCTGGGCTCTGGCTGGGCCACTCGAGGACATTTAGAGACTTGTCCCAAAGCACTCCTGCATTGTCTTGGCTGTGTGCTTAGGGTCATTGTTCTGTTGGAAGGTCGACCTTCGCCCCCTGTCTGAGGTCCTGAGCACTCTGCATCAAGGATCGTTCTGTACTTTGCCCCATTCATCTTTCCCTTGATCCTGACTAGTCTCCCAGTCCCTGCCGCTGAATAACATCCCCACAGCATGATGCTGCCACCACCATGCTTCACAGTAGGGATGGTACCAGGTTCCCTCCAGACGTGACGCTTGGCATTCAGGCCAAAGAGTTCAATCTTGGTTTCATCAGACCAGAGAATCTTGTTTCTCATGGTCTGAGAGTCTTTAGATGCCTGTCATATGCCTTTTACTGAGGAGTGGCATCCGTCTGGCCACTCTACCATAAAGGCCTAATTGGTTCTCCCATCTCCACAGAGGAACTGTGGAACTCTGTCAGAGTGAACATCTGGTTCTTGGTCACCTCCCTGACCAAGGCCCTTCTCTCCCAATTGCTCAGTTTGGTGGGGAGGCCAGCTCTAGGAAGAGTCTTAGTGGTTCCAAACTTCTTCCATTTAAAAATGGAGGCCACTGTGTTTATGGGGACCTTCAGTGCCACAGATCTTTGCTTTGACACAATCCTGTCTTGGAGCTCTACAGACAATTCCTTCAACCTAATAGCTTGGTTTTTTGCTTTGACACGCACTGTCAACTGTGGGACCTTATGTAGACAGCTGTGTGCTTTTGCAAATCATGTCCAATCAAATGATTTTACCACAGGTGGACTCCAATTAAGTTGTAGAAACATCTCAAGGATGATCAGGATGCACCTGATCTCATTTGAGTCTCATAGCAAAAGGTCTGAAAACGTATGTAAATAAGGTATCAGTTTATTTTTTGATACATTTGCAAAAAATGTATAAAAACCTGTTTTTGCTTTGTCATTATGGGGTATTGTGTGTATATTGATGAGGAAAAACAAACATTTAATAAATTTTAGAAGGCAGTAACGTAACAAAATTTGGAAAAAGGGAAGGGGTCTGAATACGTTCGAATGCACCGTACAAAAATGTATTTGAAATGCAGCCATACACATTATATAGCTTAATAACACAAAATATAGTGGTCTCAAGTAGGCTATGACATAAAAGTGTGAATTGTATCCTAAGGTTACAAATGAGCTGTCAAAGGTTTGTTCAACCATGGCCTGTGGTGGTCTAGTGGTTAGTGGCGATGCCTTCAGTGCGCACATAGGTCTACCGTGTCAGCATGGGTTTGATTCTGGCCCACGTCCTTCTGGCACAAATAACTCAAACCCCCTGATACACTTTAGTCGCACATTTCAAATATGGACAGTCAGGGATATTTTACCTCTGATCTTGGTAAGAAATGACCAAACACACACCAGACACTTTTGGATAACATAAATAGGAAACAAATAAAATAATCACAGTAGGCTTACTAGGTTACACCAATATTTCCATTCATAGAAAGTGTTGGGTAAATAGCCACAGTAGAGGAAGTCCTTTGTCAAATACTTGTCAAATAGATTAATCACCCTTTGTCCTTTTTTGAACAGACTGTTGTTCTGATGACAATACCAATCAGAGGGTGAACATATCTTGAAAGACTGGTTGCAAGCAGGACTAAGGCAGAGAGGAAGAGGCGGAGTGAGAGTGCTCACTCTCGCACAAAATCTGTCCTGAATAAGCCCAATGTGTTTACAGTGCCTTGCGAAAGTATTTGGCCCCCTTGAACTTTGCGACCTTTTGCCACATTTCAGGCTTCAAACATAAAGATATAAAACTGTATTTTTTTGTGAAGAATCAACAACAAGTGGGACACAATCATGAAGTGGAACGACATTTATTGGATATTTCAAACTTTTTTAACAAATCAAAAACTGAAAAATTGGGCGTGCAAAATTATTCAGCCCCTTTACTTTCAGTGCAGAAAACTCTCTCCAGATGTTCAGTGAGGATCTCTGAATGATCCAATATTGACCTAAATGACTAATGATGATAAATACAATCCACCTGTGTGTAATCAAGTCTCCGTATAAATGCACCTGCACTGTGATAGTCTCAGAGGTCCGTTAAAAGCGCAGAGAGCATCATGAAGAACAAGGAACACACCAGGCAGGTCCGAGATACTGTTGTGAAGAAGTTTAAAGCCGGATTTGGATACAAAAATATTTCCCAAGCTTTAAACATCCCAAGGAGCACTGTGCAAGCGATAATATTGAAATGGAAGGAGTATCAGACCACTGCAAATCTACCAAGACCTGGCCGTCCCTCTAAACTTTCAGCTCATACAAGGAGAAGACTGATCAGAGATGCAGCCAAGAGGCCCATGATCACTCTGGATGAACTGCAGAGATCTACAGCTGAGGTGGGAGACTCTGTCCATAGGACAACAATCAGTCGTATATTGCACAAATCTGGCCTTTATGGAAGAGTGGCAAGAAGAAAGACATTTCTTAAAGATATCCATAAAAAGTGTCGTTTAAAGTTTGCCACAAGCCACCTGGGAGACACACCAAACATGTGGAAGAAGGTGCTCTGGTCAGATGAAACCAAAATTGAACTTTTTGGCAACAATGCAAAACGTTATGTTTGGCGTAAAAGCAACACAGCTGAACACACCATCCCCACTGTCAAACATGGTGGTGGTAGCATCATGGTTTGGGCCTGCTTTTCTTCAGCAGGGACAGGGAAGATGGTTAAAATTGATGGGAAGATGGATGGAGCCAAATACAGGACCATTCTGGAAGAAAACCTGATGGAGTCTGCAAAAGACCTGAGACTGGGACGGAGATTTGTCTTCCAACAAGACAATGATCCAAAACATAAAGCAAAATCTACAATGGAATGGTTCAAAAATAAACATATCCAGGTGTTAGAATGGCCAAGTCAAAGTCCAGACCTGAATCCAATCGAGAATCTGTGGAAAGAACTGAAAACTGCTGTTCACAAATGCTCTCCATCCAACCTCACTGAGCTCGAGCTGTTTTGCAAGGAGGAATGGGAAAAAAATTCAGTCTCTCAATGTGCAAAACTGATAGAGAGATACCCCAAGCGACTTACAGCTGTAATCGCAGCAAAAGGTGGCGCTACAAAGTATTAACTTAAGGGGGCTGAATAATTTAGCACGCCCAATTTTTCAGTTTTTGATTTGTTAAAAAAGTTTGAAATATCCAATAAATGTCGTTCCACTTCATGATTGTGTCCCACTTGTTGTTGATTCTTCACAAAAAAATACAGTTTTATATCTTTATGTTTGAAGCCTGAAATGTGGCAAAAGGTCGCAAAGTTCAAGGGGGCCGAATACTTTCGCAAGGCACTGTATATGGGCTTAACATGCAGACCTAGAGACTTATTGCCTGCCTTCCTTTCCTGCCTTTTGGACAACAACTCCCATTGTTAGTGCGGAGACATGAGCATCTCGTAATTTTACAGATCTCTGACTAAGGTAAACAAACACTGACATCTTTTAGGGAGCGGTAATGAGGTGACCAATAATGTTTGCAATTGAGATGTGAATTTAGCACATATTGATGGTTTAACGGGACATCAACTGGTGATAATCTAGTTCCATCGATGGTTGCAATAGGCCCTTGTTATTTAATTATATTTCAATAGGGTACATTTTGTATGCTACCCTTTAGTCTATTCATTGTCACATAATAAAATGTGTAAAAAAAACAATAGGCTACTGTTTGTTTCCCTGGCTGAGTTGATGAGCTGATTTGGGTAATCAGTTGTTTGACAGATGTACGCCTACTGTAGAACGATAAACTTTCCTCCGGTGTGGATGCTTGCCAACATTTTATAGTTAGGCTATGTATAATTTGCAGAGGTGGGTAGAGTACTGAAATTCTGTACTTAAGGAAAAGTAGTGCTACTTAGATTGTAATTTATTCAAGTAAAATAAACTACTCTTAAGTATATAAAAAAGTATCCGGTCAGAAAACGACTTAAGTACTAGTTACAAATTTAGTTTGCATTTTTTACACCTTATGGTAAACTGTGACAGCAAACAAAGAGGACAACAACGTTGTGCAATTGATTTGACATTAATTTATTATTTAATCCTGCCAGCACCATCTTGCAAACGTCCTCCAGCACAGGTAGTCTCCAAATAAGACTGTCAAAGTCTGTAGACTCTATCAATGTGATCAATTTCATAAAAAGGTCAATGGTACGAGACATTGGAATCATTTTATAATTTCAATAGCATTACTGAAAATGTATTTCCCAATATAATTTCAAATACATGTGATGGTGTTTGACAACTAAAAAGATTTACACCAAGTGTGATGTTTCATTTTTCACTCAGAATGAAATAAAGGAGGATCAGGTATGTGTTGCAACAGTCAAACAAGAATCAATATCGAAATACTAGGGTAAAGATACCCTGATAGAAAATGACTCAAGTAAAAGTGAAAGTCACCAGTAAAATACAACTTGAGTAAAAGTCTAAAAGTGTTTGGTTTAAAATACACTTAAGTATCAAAAGTATAAATCATTTCACAATCCTTATATTAAGAAAACCAGACAGCACGGTTTTCTTGTTTTAAGTTTACGAGTAGCCAGGGGCACACTCCAACACACACATCATTTTCAAACAAAGCATTAGTATTTAGTGAGTCTGCCAGATGAGAGGAAGTAGGGTTGACCAGGGATGTCCTCTTGATAAGTGCGTGAATTAGAAAATGTTTCTCTCCTGCTAAGCATTCAAAATGTAACAAGTACTTTTGGGCCTCAGGGCAAATGTATGGAGTAAAAAGTAAATTATTTCTTTAGGAAAGTAGTGGAGTAAAAGTAAAAGTAATCAAAAATATAAATAGTAAAGTACAGATACCCCCCAAAAAACTGCTTAAGTAGTACTTTAAAGTATTTTTACGCAAATCAGACACATTTTAGCATGGAATTAAACATCAAAGTAGGTATTCAGGTAAGAATCATATAAGTAATACTGTAAATAATCAATTGCCAAAGTCAACTCAATCATCTTTTTCCTGCCAAGGTAGGATTTACCTTCCATCCTCCTTCTCATCTCAACCTCTCCTTTCCACTTTGAAGGGTCTTTTCTTTTATTGGCAGGCTCATTTATACCTTCCCACTCGGTTGTGCCACTACAAACTGTATATAAAAAAAACACAAATGTATTTCTAGTATATGGCACAAAAAGCTTACTGAGATGATACACTGACAGATGTGCTTATAGACCCTGTCATAAAAACGGAATTACATTTAAACACACACGAGAGAGAGAGAGAGCAAAGTAGTGGGAGGATGCTGTGCTGGACTGACCGGATGATCTAGCTAACGTTAGCTAGCTGCATGGTTGACACTGCAGCTAGCTTAGACAGATTATCTAGTGGCAACATAATGTGATAGCTAGTTAGCTATTGCCACACACATTTGATTAATATGTTCACTCTTTATGCCAATGACAAGGTGGCTAGTGAGCCAACAAGCAGAGATCATTTGGGGAGCTAAAAACAGGAGATTCAACTTAGTCAGATTCTGGGTTACCCAAAGTGAACTAGCTAGCTGGTTAGTTACAGTACCTAGCCATTTGATTTGCACTCGCCCTCAAAACACAATTTCAACAGCAGAATTATATCTGAGAAACATATAATATTACAAAGGCAGAAGGTAATTAAAGTGCAACTTACCTCTGAACCTACGATCAAAAATATCCTCAGGAGTATCAAAAAGGGGGGCACTATTTTTATGTTTGGAAAAATAACGTTCCCAAAGTAAACGGCCTATTTCTCAGGACCAGATTCTAGAATATGCATATAATTGACAGCTTAGGATAGAAAACACTAAAGTTTCCAAAACTGTCAAAACATTGTCTGTGAGTATAACATAACTGATATTGCAGGCGAAAGCCTGAGAAAAATACAATCAGGAAGTGACTCTTATTTTGAAACCCCTGTGTTCCTATGCATCCCTATTGCCCATTGAAAGGGATATCAACCAGAATCCTTTTTCTATGGCTTCCCTAAGGTGTCAACAGCCTTTAGACATAGTTTCAGGCTTTTATTTTAAAGAATGAGCGTGAACGACCACATTGCGTAAGTGTACAGGTGGGGGCTCTCAGAGTGATTTGTGCGCAAAAGAGAGAGGCGGCCATTGTTACTACCGGTCCCAGTGAAAAGCCAACTGTCCAAGTTGATATGAAAAACACCCTGAGGATTGATTATAAAAAACTTTTGACATGTTTCTGTTGACATTATGGATATAATTTGGAATTTTTGTCTGCGTTGTTGTGACCGCTCTTTCCGGTGGATTCCTGGGCATAACGCACCAAACTAACGGAGGTATTTGGTTATAAAAAAATCTCTTTATGTAACAAAAGGAACATTTGTTGTCTAACTGGGAGTACTTATTGTTTTGTCAAGCAATCGATAAACTTACACAAACGCTTGTATTGCTTTCGCTGTAAAGCATAATTTCAAAATCTGAGACGACAGGTGGATTAACAAAAGGCTAAGCTGTGTTTTCCTATATTGCACTTGTGATTTCATGAACATGAATATTTTCTAGTAATATTATTTGACTGTGGCGCTATGCTATTCAGCGTTGTTGATGATAATTCTCCCGGATCCGGGATGGGTGGTTCTAAGAGGTTTTAAGAGTGAAGACCTGCGCTTCACTTCAAGAGCTGTGGTGGAGATACGGGATTTGACGGACAACTTTGAGAGCCAATGAATTTAAGAATTTTGATGAAAAGCTATAGTACATATTTTTCATTTGTCAAGGGGCGTGAATTGTTCATACAGAGACGTAAAGGGGAACCAATCACACAAATGAATGTAAAAATATGAAAATCACCAAATTTGGAGTTACAAGGTTTTCATCTGACAGCGACGATATAATAATATAAATCTATGTAACTGAAGTGATTTGGTAAAATGTAATTCAGTTAAAAGTAAGTAACTTCCTTCCTAAATTACTTGAGTACAAGTAAAGCCTGCAGTGAGTAACTAGAAAAGTAGTAGTTCCTCCAAAAATGTAAAGGGCAGTGGGCCAGATTCAAACCCATGCTGACTCTGGCATATGTGTGCCAGGGTCAGCGGCTGCAACTGCACACAGGCACTGAGGCAACCAACAATTTATTCTGCCTATTCTGCCTATTTCCCTTTACTAAAAATACATCTACCCCTACAAATATATCAATTGATTATAATCCACATAAGAATTCACGAGACGCACTGTAGCCTGCACCTAGCCTACATTGGCTAATATGGTGGAAATTACAAGATTATTATACAATACTTTTATTGCATCAAATGGTTGTTTTATGCAACATAATAGAAGGTTCTTATAACTATATTGTGTCTGTGTGAACTGAAAGTGGGCCTCTGGGAGATAACACTGACAGGAGATTTAAGATGTCTTTGGGGATACCGCATTCCAGAGCATGAGTTAATGTTTCTGTTCTATAGGGTACCAGGGAGAGATGCCTCCAGTATGGAGTTTGGGGGCCAGAAACAGGTCTCTACACAATGAGAACTGTTTTTACAGGATATACTGTCTGCTGTGAATTATAAGTATCTTTCATACAAATCTTAACCTTGTGACCCATTCCATACATCTGTTGTGTGTCATGTAGACTGAAGGAGGATGCTGTGGCTCAAACCAGCTCGTTGAGTTCTCAGTAATCACCTCCAGGGGTGATTACCGACCAGCTCCATTACTGCAGTAATTAAATAATAAAGTTGGATTGTTTTGAAGAAATCTAAAAGTCTCCTTTTGATTACAATAATTCCACCACACTACTTGAACGGACTCCCAGTGGACTTGTAGTCTAAGTTATTGTTTAGCCTACAAACACCGCTTCCAGCTGCTCCCTGGCGGCAACTCTAAATATTCATTCAAATTCTCCTTCTGCAGGATTATTTTCTTCCTGTGACTAGGTGGGTCATACTAAGATCCGACATCTGTATGACTGGTTGGGTTCTGATATTTTAACAGTATAGGAAGTCAACCAATCATATTGAACCACCAGGCCTTACCTGGTCCTCCTTTGTCACTGTCAGATTGGGTGAACTCGGCAGACTGGAGCTACACGCAGAATGGAACAAACCATTAGAAGTGCTGTGAGAAACACTGGTTTTGGTGTTAGTCAATTTAGAATAACGCTATGAACTTCAGTCAGCAGCGATATAATGTCCAGGGCCCGGTTTCCCGATAGCGATGGAACATAGGTTTACGAGTGTTTTAACAATGCATTTTTCCAACAATGGCCAAAGATGTAGCATGCGTTTCCCATAAGACCACGCAGAGAGAATATTTGTGCATCGTTGAGGCCTGTGTCGATACCGATAGGATCAAAAGAAAGGAAGCAGTGCTCTTGGATCAGCGTTCTCCCTTTCCAATCTTACCTTAACATTAGAAGTATTCCACAACACTGCCAACGGATCAGCTCCTAGAGAGATATTATCTCCTATGGCTACGGACATTGAGGTGGCTTATTCTAATGATTACCCTATAATAATGCACTAAATCAAGATTTGGCATAATTTCATCATGAAATATATTGAGGCAAAAATTACAGACAGTAGCATACAATTAGCAAAATAAAACTACATTGAATTAACATGAAATTGATTTCAATATCATTTGAAAATATAGGTCTATTGGATGTATCTTTTAATACAGTCATCTCGTTTTTCACCATCATCTCGGTTTTCACCATCCAATAACCGTTTTCACGGTTCAAGTTATTGGAGGTCACAGAAAGACAAAGATTGTGTTTAGCGGAGATCTTCTGTGTATAAAGTGATGCGGAAGGGCAAAAAAGCATCTAACGACATACTAAGCTGTTCCAAAAGTGGTCTGAGGCAGCCATTAAATAACAAGTGTTTTCAAAAGCAACTTTAGTAATGATGGTTTTGAGAAACAGCTTGGAGATCTGACAATGCTCCTACGGAGGTTCAAACGATGAACATAGCCTTAACATGCTTTTGTGAAACCGGGCCCTGGCAGGTGTTCACAAAGTGTCTCACAATAGTGCTGATTTAGGATCAGTTTTGTATTTAAAATCATAATGAAAAAATGTATGGAGAGTGGGGACCTGACCCTAGATCAGTTATTCCTACTCTGAGACGCTTTGTGAAAACTGGCCCAGATGCTTTGCACCCTCTTACTCACCCTGGTCTGACCACTCCTACTGGTTGCTCGGAAATGTATGTTTTTGGAGGCATTGGAGGATGACCCTAGGAATGTAGATCACATGTATGTCTATCAATATCATAGGCACTGCATTGTATAATCAAGGAGCGATGATATTGAATACTGTATTTTATACAACCCATATCTTCACTTGGCCACTTGAGGCCCCGGGGTAAAGTTTCCCCTATGTACAGATCTAGAATCAGCTTCCCTCCATCATCCTAACCTTAACCTTGAGGGCTAAATGAAAACTGATCCAAGATCAGCATCTAGGGGCAACTTCACCCTACTCCAAGCACTGAGGAATATATTTTTATTTAACCTTTATTTAACTAGGCAAGTCATTTAAGAACAAATTCTTATTTACAATGACGGTCTACCAAAAGGCAAAAGACCTCCTGCGGGGACGGGGGCTGGGATTAAAAAATAAATAAAACATTTCAAAAATAACATTATAAATATAGGACAAAACACACATCACGACAAGAGAGAGAACACTACATAAAGAGAGACCTAAGACAACAACATAGCAAGGCAGCACAGCATGGTAGCAACACAACATAGTAGCAACACAACATGGTAGCAGCACAAAACATGTTACAAACATTAATGGGTACAGACAACTGCAGAAAGGGCAAGAAGATAGAGACAACAATACATCACGCAAAACAGTCACAATTGTCAGTAAGCGTGTCCATGATTGAGTTTTGAATGAAGAGATTGTGATAAAACTGTCCAGTTTGAGTGTTTGTTGCAGCTCGTTCCAGTCGCTACCTGCAGCCAACTGAAAAGACGAGCGACCCAGTGATGTGTGTGATTTGGGGACCTTTAACAGAATGTGACTGGCAAAAGGATGAGGGCTGCAGTAGATATCTCAGATAGGGGGGAATGAGGCCTAAAAGGGTTTTATAAATAAGCATCAACCAGTGGGTCTTGCGACGGGTAAACAGAGATGACCAGTTTTACAGAGGAGTATAGAGTGCAGTGATGTGTCCTATAAGGAGCATTGGTGGCAAATCTGATGGCCAAATGGTAAAGAACGTCTAGCCGCTCGAGAGCACCCTTACCTGCTGATCTATAAATTATGTCTCCGTAATCTAGCATGGGTAGGATGGTCAGGGTTAGTTTGGCAGCTGGGGTGAAAGAGGAGCGATTACGGTAGAGGAAACCAAGTCTAGATTTAACTTTAGCCTGCTGCTTTGATATGTGCTGAGAGAAGGACAGTGTACCGTCTAGCCATACTCCCAAGTACTTGTACGAGGTGACATCAAGCTCTAAACCCTCATAGGTAGTAATCATACCTGTGGGGAGAGGGGCATTTTTCTTACCAAACCACATGACCTTTGTTTTGGAGGTGTTCAGAACAAAGTTAAGGGTAGAGAAAGCTTGTTGGACACTAAGAAAGCTTTGTTGTAGCGCATTTAACACAAAATCCGGGGAGGGGCCAGCTAAGTATAAGACTGTATCATCTGCATATAAATGGATGAGAGAGCTTCCTACTGGCTGAGCTATGTTGTTGATGTAAATTGAAAAGAGCATGGGGCCTAGGATTGAGCCTTGGGGTACTCCCTTGGTGACAGGTAGTGGCTGAGACAGCAGATTTTCTGACTTTATACTTTATACTCTTTGAGAGAGGTAGCTAGCAAACCAGGCCCAAAGACCCCTCAGAGACACCAATATTCCTTAGCCGGCCCACAAGAATGGAATGATCTACTGTATCAAAAGCTTCGGCCAAAATATACCCAGCTAACAACTTAATGTTCCCTCTAATGTTTAAGTCTCCAGTTTTCCGTTAGTTAGGGGAACATTGTATCTATATTAGCAAAAACCTTCTGAGAACCTTTTTAGCATGTTTTGGTGTTAAAGTTAGGAGAACATTCCCTTAATGTCAAGCAGAACTTATCTAGAACATTTTTACAATGTTCACAGTATATACTGTACAACATTAATGTTCTAGATGCGTTTTATGGGATGTGGCAAGAACATTCATGTGTCCCACCAAACGTCCCACCAAACATACACAGGACATTGGTTGCCATGTTCTCACAATATTAGATATACATTTTCTAGACATGTTCCATGAGAACGTTGCAAGAACATTCCTGTGTCCAGTTTTCTAAGGGTTAGGAGAATATTCCATCAACATCCCACCAAACATACACAGAATATGGTTGATAAGATATTAATGTTCTAGACACATTTCATGGGAACGTTGCAAGAACATTTCTGTGTATCAGTTGTCAGGACGCAGTTTGAAGGTCCCAAAGAAACACCCCCATGTTACTGTTGCCAAGCCCCTAATTGGTGAACCACTGATCCAATCACAGCTGTTTTTGTCTGTTGGCAAGTTCAGGGATACTCATACACATACAGTGTTTTAAATGTACATATTTGACACACTTCAACAACATTGTGCATGTTCATTAATATAGTAATTATTATTCAACATGTTCTCACCTGTGATTTGAACTCAACCTGTTGGTTTACAGCATTTTCCTCCTACACCACCATGTCTCTGTCAATTATTGATTTGGTTGACTTGTTTCCACAATTTAAGGACTTTCTGTATCGTTGTCTAAGGTTGGTGGGGCAAATTAACCTGTTTTAATGATACACCTGAACAGTGGTGACCTCTTGTTTTCAAAACAAGATGGGGCTTGCCTGTTTTGCATGTTATTTTACCATTAATAAGTGTCACATATCAGTTTGCAAACAATGTATCATTGAGTTAATAAAGCTGCATACAAACATGGTCTCTTTTTTTGTTTTCTTGATTAAGGCAGCTCCAAAATGTAGCCTAGCTCAGTGCTTTCTGTGGTGGTGGGGCAAGCCAGCAGAAAATACAGAGTGTCACGCCGTGATTGGCTCAGTGTTCTGTCACTCATCGCGACACTATGTCACCGCCAAGTCTATGGGTAGAGGTACAAAATTCTAGCCCCTTGGGTGCTACCATAGAGTTACATTAGAAGTGCTCATCCAAAGCTCAAGGTCATTAGCCACAGATGAAATGATGTCAAATCACATTATATGTACAGTAGCTTTGATTGGACTGATCATGTCAACATCATACTTTCAAAATCTTAGCTAGCAGTCATCATCATGAATCAAGTAGACAATCTACTGGCAAATCCTTTTTAATCCTTGTCATATGGCGAGAAATAATGAATAGAAATTATAGATAAAACGTGTCGGTGCTCATCGGCCATTGGACATAAACATTACACAAGAAGTTGGAAATCGCAAATTCAACAATGAGTGGTTTGGAAGGAATCAGTGACATTGGCTAACTGCTAGGATTACAAAGCAATCACTTGCCTGCTATTCAGTGGAGTGGCTGTGTGGTCCCAAATCTGGGATTAAGGGTCTCTTTTCCAAGTTTAAAATGATAAATATTGGCCATGCTGTCAATGAAGCATGATTTGTGCTTTGACGACAAAATTTGCTCACAAAGGACCGCCGTGCCACCTTCCTGTTCAAGTGAGCACAGCACAACAAGGTGAGTCCAAAAATGTATTGTATGCTGCTGCATAAATTATGTAATATGCCAGGGAGATATGTATACTGTAGCTAATAAAGTAATACTAAGTGTATGTTGTGTAGTTTTTTAGATGTTTTTGCAAATGTATTGAAAATGTAATGCAGATATCTAATTTACACAAGTGTTCACACCCCTGAGTCAATACATATTAGAATCAATGTTGGCAGCGATTACAGTCTTTTGGGGTAAGTCTGGATCTTACAATATTTGCACATTACTATTTTTTAATTCTTCAAGCTATGTACAGTTCCTTGTTGATAATTTTCAAGTCTTGCCATAGATTTTCAAGCCGATTTAAGTCAAAACTGTAACTAGGCCACTCAGGAACATTATATGTCGTCTTGGTAAGCAACTCCAGTGTATATTTGGCCTTGTGTTTTAGGTTACTGTCCTGCTGAAAGGGGAAATTGTCTCCCAGTGTCTGTTAGAAAACAGACTGAACCAGGTTTTTCCCTCTAGGATTTTGTCTGTGGTTAGCTCTATTCTAATTCCTTTGACCCCCCCCCCAAAAAAAATCCTTAGTCCTTGCCGATGACAAGCATACCCATAACATGAAGTAGCCACCACCATGCTTGAAAATATGAAGAGTGGTACTCAGTGATGTGTTGTGTTTGACCCAAACATAATGCTTTGTATTCAGGACAGAAAGTACATTTCTTTGGAACATTCTTTTGCAGTTTTACTTTAGTGCTTTATTGCAAACAGGATGTTTTTTGGGGAAAAAACTACAGATTTCCTTCTTTTCTCTGTCATTTAGGTTAGTATTGTGGAGTAACTACAATGTTTGTGAGCCATCCTCAGTTTCCTCCTATCACAGCCATTAAATTCAAACTGTTTCAAAGTCACCATTGGACTCATGGTGAAATCCCTGAGCAGTTTACTTCCTCTCCGGCAACTGAGTTTGGAAGGACACCTGCATCTATGTAATGACTGGGTGTATTGATACACCCTCCAAAGTGTAATAATAAGTTCACCATGCTCATATTTCTGCTTTTTAAATTACCCGTCTACCAATAGGCACCCTTCTTTGCAAGGCATTGGTAAACCTCCCTGGTCTTTGTGGTTAAATCTGTGTTTGAAATGCACTGCTCGACTGAGGGACCATACAGATAATCTATGTGTGGGGTAGAGATGAGGTAGTCATTCAAAAATCATGTAAACACTATTATGGTACACAGTGAATCTATGCAATGTGTTATGTGACTTGTTTTTTACTCCTGAACTTATTTAGGCTTGCCATAACAAAGGGGTTGAAGACATATTGACTCGAGACATGTCAACTTTTCATTTGACATGTGTCGTCTGAGATTTCCCAGATTGGAAAGCAGCTGCAGTCATCCCCCTCTTCAAAGGGGGTGACACTCTTGACCCAAACTGCTACAGACCTATATCTATCCTACCTTGTCTTTCTAAGGTCTTCGAAAGCCAAGTCAACAAACAGATTACCGACCATTTCAAATCTCACCATATCTTCTCTGCTATGCAATCTGGTTTCAGAGCTGGTCATGGGTGCACCTCAGCCATGCTCAAAGTCCTAAACGATATCTTAACCGCCATCGGTAAGAAACATTACTGTGCAGCCGTATTCATTGATCTGGCCAAGGCTTCGACTGTCAATCACCACATCCTCATCGGCAGACTCGACAGCCTTGGTTTCTCAAATGATTGCCTCGCCTGGTTCACCAACTACTTCTCTGATAGAGTTCAGTGTGTCAAATCGGAGGGTCTGCTGTCCGGACCTCTGGCAGTCTCTATGGGGGTGCCACAGGGTTCAATTCTTGGACCGACTCTCTTCTCTGTATACATTAATGATGTCGCTCTTGCTGCTGGTGAGTCTCTGATACACCTCTACGCAGACGACACCATTCTGTATACTTCTGGCCATTCTTTGGACACTGTGTTAACAACCCTCCAGGCAAGCTTCAATGCCATACAACTCTCCTTCCGTGGCCTCCAATTGCTCTTAAATACAAGTAAAACTAAATGCATGCTCTTCAACCGATCGCTGCCTGCACCTGCCCGCCTGTCCAACATCACTACTCTGGACGGCTCTGACTTAGAATACGTGGACAACTACAAATACCTAGGTGTCTGGTTAGACTGTAAACTCTCCTTACAGACTCACATCAAACATCTCCAATCCAAAGTTAAATCTAGAATTGGCTTCCTATTTCGCAACAAAGCATCCTTTACTCATGCTGCCAAACATACCCTTGTAAAACTGACCATCCTACCAATCCTCGACTTCGGCGATGTCATTTACAAAATAGCCTCCAATACCCCACTCAACAAATTGGATGCAGTCTATCACAGTGCAATCCGTTTTGTCACCAAAGCCCCATATACTGGCCCTCGCTTCATACTCGTCGCCAAACCCACTGGCTTCATGTCATCTACAAGACCCTGCTAGGTAAAGTTCCCCCTTATCTCAGCTCGCTGGTCACCTATAGCATCACCCACCTGTAGCACGCGCTCCGGCAGGTATATCTCTCTGGTCACCCCCAAAACCAATTCTTTCTTTGGCCGCCTCTCCTTCCAGTTCTCTGCTGCCAATGACTGGAACGAACTACAAAAATCTCTGAAACTGGAAACACTTATCTCCCTCACTAGCTTTAAGCACCAACTGTCAGAGCAGCTCACAGATTACTGCACCTGTACATAGCCCACCTATAATTTAGCCCAAACAACTACCTCTTTCCCTACTGTATTTATTTATTTAGCTCCTTTGCACCCCATTATTTTTATTTCTACTTTGCACATTCTTCCAATGCAAATCTACCATTCCAGTGTTTGACTTTCTATATTGTATTTACTTTGCCACCATGGCTTTTTTTTTGCCTTTACCTCCCTTATCTCACCTCATTTGCTCACATCGTATATAGACTTGGTTATACTGTATTATTGACTGTATGTTTGTTTTACTCCATGTGTAACTCTGTGTCGTTGTATGTGTCGAACTGCTTTGCTTTATCTTGGCCAGGTCGCAATTGTAAATGAGAACTTGTTCTCAACTTGCCTACCTGGTTAAATAAAGATTAAATAAAATTAAAAATAATAATAATTTGTTTTAATTAATTTGTAAAAATTTCTACAAACACTGACATTATGGGATTTGATATTGTGTGTGTTGGCCAGTGACACAAATCAATTTTAAATTCAGGCTGTAACACAACAAAATGTGGAAAAAGTCAAGGGGTGTGAATACTTTCTGTAGGCACTGTATACTCGGAGAACATGGAAACCATGTTCTGTGTGTTAGGTGGGATGTTGATGGAATATTCTCCCAACCCACAAAAAACTGGACACAAATGTTTTTGCCTACATTCCATGAAATGTGTCTAGAACATGAATATCTTATGTTCTGAGAACATGTCTACGTGTGTATGTTTGGCTGTCCTTTGATGGAATACTCTCCGGATCCACAGAAAACTGGACACATGATTGTTCTTGCAATGTTCTCATTTAACGTGCCTAGACCAGGGCCCATGGTCAAATGCAGTACACAATGTAGGGAATAGGGTGCCATATGGGGGACACAAGCGATGTTGTAGGTGGAGGAAGTGTGGAATCTTTACCATTTCTAAAAAGAATTTTAAAATGGAGCATATGTGTGATTTTGTGTTTCTTTCTCGTTTACACCACACTCACAAGGTCACAATCTAACACAGTGTTAGTCAACCCCTGCACTGGGGATTAGCACCGGTTACCTGGGATGTTGCTTGTTGGTCAAACAAGTTAAATTGTTAATATACAGTGCCTTGCGAAAGTATTCGGCCCCCTTGAACTTTGCGACCTTTTGCCACATTTCAGGCTTCAAACATAAAGATATAAAACTGTATTTTTTTGTGAAGAATCAACAACAAGTGCAGCGCCAGCTGTGCCATCAGAGTCCCTGGGTTCGCGCCCAGGCTCTGTCGTAACCGGCCGTGACCGGGAGGTCCGTGGGGCGACGCACAATTGGCCTAGCGTCGTCCGGGTTAGGGAGGGATTGGTCGGTAGGGATCTCCTTGTCTCATCGCGCACCAGCGACTCCTGTGGCGGGCCGGGCGCAGTGCGCACTAGCCAAGGTTGCCGGATGCACGGTGTAGCCTCTGACACATTGGTGCGGCTGGCTTCCGGGTTGGACGTGCGCTGTGTTAAGAAGCAGTACGGCTGGTTGGGTTGTGTTTCGGAGGACGCATGACATTCAACCTTCGTCTCTCCCGAGCCCGTACGGGAGTTGTAGCAATGAGACAAGATAGTAGCTACTACAACAATTGGATACCGCGAAATTGGGGAGAAAAAAGGGTCAAATTAAAAAATTAAATACAATTTTTTTTTTTTAAGAATCAACAACAAGTGGGACACAATCATGAAGTGGAACGACATTTATTGGATATTTCAAACTTTTTTAACAAATCAAAAACTGAAAAATTGGGCATGCAAAATTATTCAGCCCCTTTACTTTCAGTGCCGCAAACTCTCTCCAGAAGTCAGTGAGGGTCTCTGAATGATCCAATATTGACCTAAATGACTAATGATGATAAATACAATCCACCTGTGTGTAATCAAGTCTCCGTATAAATGCACCTGCACTGTGATAGTCTCAGAGGTCCGTTAAAAGCGCAGAGAGCATCATGAACAAGGAACACACCAGGCAGGTCCGAGATACTGTTGTGAAGAAGTTTAAAGCCGGATTTGGATACAAAAAGATTTCCCAAGCTTTAAACATCCCAAGGAGCACTGTGCAAGCGATAATATTGAAATGGAAGGAGTATCAGACCACTGCAAATCTACCAAGACCTGGCCGTCCCTCTAAACTTTCAGCTCATACAAGGAGAAGACTGATCAGAGATGCAGCCAAGAGGCCCATGATCACTCTGGATGAACTGCAGAGATCTACAGCTGAGGTGGGAGACTCTGTCCATAGGACAACAATCAGTCGTATATTGCACAAATATGGCCTTTATGGAAGAGTGGCAAGAAGAAAGCCATTTCTTAAAGATATCCATAAAAAGTGTCGTTTAAAGTTTGCCACAAACCACCTGGGAGACACACCAAACATGTGGAAGAAGGTGCTCTGGTCAGATGAAACCAAAATTGAACTTTTTGGCAACAATGCAAAACGTTATGTTTGGCGTAAAAGCAACACAGCTGAACACACCATCCCCACTGTCAAACATGGTGGTGGTAGCATCATGGTTTGGGCCTGCTTTTCTTCAGCAGGGACAGGGAAGATGGTTAAAATTGATGGGAAGATGGATGGAGCCAAATACAGGACCATTCTGGAAGAAAACCTGATGGAGTCTGCAAAAGACCTGAGACTGGGACGGAGATTTGTCTTCCAACAAGACAATGATCCAAAACATAAAGCAAAATCTACAATGGAATGGTTCAAAAATAAACATATCCAGGTGTTAGAATGGCCAAGTCAAAGTCCAGACCTGAATCCAATCGAGAATCTGTGGAAAGAACTGAAAACTGCTGTTCACAAATGCTCTCCATCCAACCTCACTGAGCTCGAGCTGTTTTGCAAGGAGGAATGGGAAAAAATGTCAGTCTCTCGATGTGCAAAACTGATAGAGACATACCCCAAGCGACTTACAGCTGTAATCGCAGCAAAAGGTGGCGCTACAAAGTATTAACTTAAGGGGGCTGAATAATTTTGCACGCCCAATTTTTCAGTTTTTGATTTGTTAAAAAAGTTTGAAATATCCAATAAATGTCGTTCCACTTCATGATTGTGTCCCACTTGTTGTTGATTCTTCACAAAAAAATACAGTTTTATATCTTTATGTTTGAAGCCTGAAATGTGGCAAAAGGTCGCAAAGTTCAAGGGGGCCGAATACTTTCGCAAGGCACTGTAAATAGTCCTTCAAGGAAGAAGGACCGTAGTTTCCTGGTCTCTTGAACATAAAAGGTTGATAAACATACTTTCACGGATACATAGTGAATCTGCCTCTCTCTTACCCATGTGCATTGCTGTCCGGTCAGGCAGTGAGCGAGTTTTCCTGCGGATGGGCACAGCTTTATCCAGCTCCTCTTTCAAGATTATCTTTCCCAAGTTCGACTGAATCTGCAGGGTAGACATATAGAATGTCAAAAGGTTTTCAAAGCAACCACTATCATTGAGTTACACTTAAGAAAACACTTAGGTCTGTTCAGTAGCCAAATTTGGGAGAATTTGTTACAAAAAAACCCTGTTCCGTACTTTGTTGAGCTCCTGCTTCTGCAGTTGCCGTAGTCCCCACATATCATCGGACAGGTCTCCATTGTCATATTCATCGTCTTCCTCATCCCTCTCTCCCTCCTCCCTCCTCCGGGACTCAGCCTTCTTCCTCCACTCTGTCTCTGTGGTAGAGGGGAGGCAAGTGTTAGAGGAAACCCTGGTACTACTAAGCTCTATTACTCTACACTACCAACCCTAACTATACCTTCTCATTGAAGCTTAGTAGCTCATCAGCGGCCCGGCGTCGGCAATGTTAGCAGCCCACTGCCAATTTTAGCCATCAGCTTTACAGCGGTAGCCGACACTTCAGGCTAAGAGCAGCATTAACTGTCGGAACTGTTAAGGATGGTCGGTGTACTGTTGTGTTGCTAGAGGCATGCCACCATGACGGCTAGCGACACTGGTCCGATATCAGTTTACTGTACCTTCAACGGTGTGCTGCCTCATAGCCACCAATGTTTTATAAGTGCTTGCTGGCTGGAATCGTTCACCATTAGGGTTGCGAACGGAGGGTATATTACTGGAAACTTTCAAAGTTTGTCAGTAAACTAACAAAATGTTGGTAATTTTCTAGATTTGGGGGAATTTAATAAGATGACATATCTTATAAAACCTTTTTGGGTACTTGAGATTATCACAGGCATCTGTAATTATCTTTGGCCTTATCACATGTAAAGTATATAACATTTTAAAATACAATTATTTAAAAATATAAAACTGAATTACAAAGCTGTAAAACATTATTCTAAATATAAACCATCAATTTATTGAATACGATTGGTGTTTAATATGAAGGTTTCAACAAGAAGTGTCTTTTATATATTTTTTTACACTTTTATTTTACTACGTCAATGTGTTTTGTTGTAAATGTTTTGGCACCAAAATGGTGGCATTTGTAAAAAAAATTAAATAAAAAATAAAAAAGTAAATGCATGAAAGAGTTGCAGAGTTAATAAAAAATCATCCCATTATTGATTAGATGCTTTTTTCATTAAATTAGGCTATTTTCTCTTGAACCAAATGGTCTATCCACCAGAAACTCTTGGACCATATGGACACAGATATTTAAAAAAAATATACTATATATGAATACATTTTTTAAAAGTTATTCAAGTATAAATTACCTAAATTACCTTAGATTACCTGTCAATTAGCAAAATTACAGAAGATTACAGTTACTTTGTTAAAATACCGGTGGCTTTGCAACCCTATTCATTACTATTCATAGTTGTGATTAATAGTGTGAGACATACCAACTGCAGCCAGGGAGGGGGGGCAGGGCCAGTAATCTGTCTCAATCTTGGAGGGTTTGTTGGGATCAGGTGGCTGGGCGGCAGGGAATTTAGATGACTCAATGATGATATCCTCTATGTGTTTCCCCTGGGGGATGGATGCTAATACATCTAGAGACACACACAAACACAAGGAGATATACAGTAAATGTGCACAGAAAAACATCCAATGTTACCTTTTAATGTCAAGTATTATGCCAGTATACAGTAAATTACTAAACTATCAACACACAGACATCAATTAAGTTGCATGAAATACCTTGTTTGTAAATTGGTGGCTTCTTGTATATATTCATTCCATTATCTGCAATGAAAAGATAAAATGAAGTCCCAGATGAGAAGCAAAGCACCCTGAGAGGAGAAGGGTGCAGAGAAGATAGGAGAGAAGAGAAGGGGATAAGTGTGCTGATGGATTACAATACCTGGCCTGTGAAAGTGCTGTGTGGGGAGCTTGGTGGCGGTGTCTAATGCAGAGCTGGTTTTGAGCTGGAGGTTTGAACCTGCTGATGACCCTCCAGGTGACTCCCTGCTCTCCAGCCACTCCTTGGGATCCTTGAATAGAATGGTCTAGGGACACGAGATTAACATTACTGTCCGGATCCTAATTGATATTCAAACCGTAACCCAAACACATATTGGGAAAGTGCATTAAAAGGAGGGTTCTGTGTACATTAGATTTCGTCCCTGAGTGAAGAAGCCAGTGAGGTCACAGCAAACAATAAGAGTGTAACAGATACTCATTGTTCCCATGGTAACTGCTTTTTGCAAACGTGTTTGTGTGGAGTCGTGGGCTTTTAGACAATGGATGGGTCTAATCCTGGATGCTGATTGGTTAAAACTGCATTCCTGCCGGTGTCTTTTCCACAAATAAAAAACCTGTTGAAATACCTATTTGAATCCAAGATGGCGTAGCAGTGGGATGTTTTGATTCTCTTGTCCCATCCCTTGTATATATTGTTTTCTTCTTCGTATATATTTAGTATATATTTTTAATCTACGGACTGAACATAATCTCCTGCAACCCGCCTCACCCAATGCAGTACGGATCTGCTATTTGTTATACTTTAGAACCGTAACCTCCTTCAAGCTAGCCAGCTACTAGCTAGTAGTCAGTTAACCACTGCTAGTTAGCCATCCCCGTTAACTGGGACATCTGCCAGCTTCAGCCCGGTCAACTTCTGCCAGCCAGCACAGCACAATATCAACCCAGAGCATATCGGACTGCTTTTCTCCACCATATCTCCGGATTCCAACCGCAAGCTCTGAACCTTTACTCTGGATCATCGCAGTTAGCTAGCTGCTATCCAAGTGTCTACTCTTGGCTAACATCTCTGTCCCGAAGCAAGCACCAGTTAGCCTGGAGCTAGCCTCGAATCTAGGCCCATCTGCCGGCTAGCCGAATAGATCTATCAACAATTCCTGGGCTTCAATTACCTCTTTGGCCAATTGGCCTGGACCCTTTGCTGCCGACAAGGAGCCCCGCCGATCCATCACGAGTGGTCTACTGATGTAACCGTCCGAGGGGGTTTCTGTCCCGAAACAAGCACCAGTTAGCCTGGAGCTAGCCTCGAATCTAGGCCCATCTCCCGGCTAGCCGAATAGATCTATCAAGAATTCCTGGGCTTCAATTACCTCTTTTGCCAATTGGCCTGGACCCTTTGCTGCCGACACGGAGCCCCACCAATCCATCACGACTGGTCTGCCGATGTAACAGTCCGAGGGGGTTTCAACAGGTTCCCCCGTTACGACGTCCCCCTGAGGACCATCTGCTAGCCTGCTGCCAGCTGTCTGAATCTGTCTGAATCTCTGTGCCTCCAGCTCGCCTAGCTACGCACTGGAACCTGTGATTACTCAGCTACACACGCCTCTCCCTAAAGTCAATATTCCTTGTCTATTGCTGTTCTGGTTAGTCATTTTTGTCTTATTTCACTGTAGAGCCTCCAGCCCTGCTCAATACGCCTTAGCTGTTGTTCCACCCCCCACACATGTGGTGACCGCACCTGGCTTAAATGGTGCTTCAAGAGACAAAACCTCTCACATCGTCACTCAATGCCTAGGCTTACCTCCACCGTACTCACATCCTACCATACCCTTGCCTGTACACTATGCCTTGAATCTATCCTTCCGTGCCCAGAAACCTGACCCCTTCACTCTCTTTTCCGAACACACTAGACAACCAGTTATTTTAGCCTGTAGCCATTCTCTTATCCTACTCCTCCTCTGTTCCTCTGGTGATGTAGAGGTTAACCCAGGCCCAGCAGCCCCCAGCATAACTGCCATTCCCCAGGCGCTCTCATTTGTTGACTTCTGTAACCGTAAAAGCCTTGGGTTCATGCACGTTAACATTAGAAGCCTCCTCCCTAAGTTTGTTTTATTCCCTGCTTTAGCACACTCTGCCAACCCGGATGTCCTAGCCATGTCTGAATCCTGGCTTAGGAAGGCCACCAAAAATCCTGAAATTTCCATCCCTAACTATAACATTTTCCAACAAGATAGAACTGTCAAAGGGGGTAGAGTTGAAATCTACTGCAGAGATAGCCTGCAGAGTTCTGTCATACTATCCAGGTCTGTGCCAAAACAATTCGAGCTTCTTTTAAAATAACCTTTCCAGAAACAAGTCTATCGCCGTTGCTGCTTGTTATAGACCCCTTCAGCCCCCAGCTGTGCCCTGGACACCATAAGTGAATTGATTGCTCCCCATCTATCTTCAGAGTTTGTACTATTAAGTGACTTAAACTGGGACATGCTTAACACCCCGGCCATCCTACAATCTAAACTAGATGCCCTCAATCTCACACAAATTATCAAGGAACCTACCAGGTACAACCCAAAATCCATAATCCATAACCATGGTCAACCTCTTAGATATTATTTTTACTAACTTGCCCTCTAAATACACCTCTGCTGTCTTCAACCAGGATCTCAGCGATCACCGCGTCATTGCCTGCATGCGTAATGGGTCTGCGGTCAAACGACCCCCCCCTCATCACTGTCAAACGCTCCCTAAAACACTTCAGCAAGCAGGCCTTTCTAACCGACCTGGCTCGGGTGTCCTGGAAGGATATTGACCTCATTCCGTTAGTAGAGGATGCCTGGTTGCTCTTCAAAAGTGCTTTCCTCTCCATCTTAAATAAGCATGCCCCGTTCAAAAAATGTAGAACTAAGAACAGATTTTGCCCTTGGTTCACCCCAGACTTGACTGCCATTGACCAGCACAAAAACATCCTGTGGTGTTCTGCATTAGCATTGAATAGCCCCCGCGATATGCAACTCTTCAGGGAGGTCAGGAACCAATATACACAGTCAGTTAGGAAAGCTAAGGCTAGCTTTTTCAAACAGACATTTGCTTCCTGTAGCATTAATTCCAAAAAGTTTTGGGACACTAAAGTACATGGAGAATAAGAGCACCTCCTTCCAGCTGCCCACTGCACTGAGGAGCGGAAACACTGTCACCAATGTCATGACGTGGCCCTCTCTGGGTATAGCGTGCCTTCCCCCTCTCTCTCTCGCCTACACCCAGGCTGCTGTTATCTCAGGTTGTAAATTCCTGGAGGAGACTCTTCCTCATGGCCAGACAGTATAGAGAGAGAGAAAAGGTTTCACAGGAGAACAAAGGAATTTCTTCCACATCACAGAACTTGAGAACTGAACAACATTCATGTTCTGGAGAATGTATAAACGGTCGGTAAAGTAGCCAGCTACAAAATGGTCCATTTTGTACAATTTCATGAAACTCATGAGAGACAATACAGCCACATTATCATAACCCTGTTTATACAAGTGTCTCAGTTATGAGGTTTGCATCTAATTGTTGTATAACATGAATGAGTAAAGATGAAACTATTTGTGAAATTATGTAATGTGATTTTAAACTGTTTAATGAAGGAAACTCCAATTCCCTTTGGAGTTTAACTAAATCATTGGTCCGCCCCATGAGCACAGATATTGATCTGGCGTCATGGGACAGCCCCTTTCTGCTCTTCCGAATATAACCCCCACCTTGGGAATTCATCTTCAGACCATGCTTCTCTCAATTACGAGAGGGCAAGGGTTTGAGTAGAGACCAGCTTACCTTGATAACCACGAGAGGGCTAAGGTTTCAAACCGTCTTACCTCAATAACCGAGAGGGCTAAGGTTTGAGTGGATTGCTGAAATCTTAACCATACCACGTGGTTAAACTCTGAGACTATCGATACCGACAGAATAAGAACAAATCTTTGATACTAATTACTAGTCTATAGCTAGGAATTATGTACCTGTTGAACGCGAAGGCCGACAACCGCCGAAACACCTATTCTATAACAACTATTGCTGAATGTTACTCTGAACTATCCATTCTAACCACGACAGAGAGAGAGGGCGGACAAACCGAGATCACGACGACACACTGAGCGTAAATATACACATTGATTGCAATTATTCCCGAATGAGTGAGCATTCATGTGCAAAGGATTAGCAGTTCAATTGTTATAATGATCAACTTTGTAGTGTCTTACCTTTCGCGCCATCCTAGGTCCCTTTGTCTAACAAGCCGCCATGCCGGTTTAGCTATCATTTCCTTGTAACTATATCTATTGTTTGTTTGTTTACGCATTTCTGTGATTATTTAGTTAGTAAATAAATGATTTAAGACAATTGATGTATGGATGATTCATAGTGAAGACTGGGTTCGTGAAGATTTAACAATTTACAAAGTTTAGAATGAGACTGACGTGAGGTAAAGAATAATTAATTAATTAGAAGACTAGTTGATCAGATATTAAAAATTATACCTTTGTAATCTGAACATTTTCCTTGGTGCCGTGACTTCCTAGATAATTACAGTCACACGATTAAGTTAGTTCAATCACGTAATAATAATTACAGAGAATTTATTTGATAAAAATAAGTCTACAGTTTAATGATGCCAAAGACACGACACCACCGATAAATCTATGATCGAGAATTTCAATAAGTATTTTTTCCCCAGCTGGCCATGGCTTTCCACCTGGCTACCCCTACCCCGGCCAACACCTCAGCACCCCCTCTTGCCGGCTTCTCCTTCACCCAAATCCAAACAGCTGATGTTCTGAAAGAGCTGTAAAATCTGGATACCTACTAATCAGCTGGGCTAGACAATCTGGACCCTCTCTTTCTAAAATTACAACCCCTATAACTAGCCTATTAAACCTCTCTTCCGTATCGTCTGAGATCCCCAAAGATTGGAAAGCTGCCGCGGTCATCCCCCTCTTCAAAAGGGGGAGACACCTTAGACCCAAACTGTTACAGACCTATATCCATGCTGCCCTGCCTTTCTAAAATCTTCGAAAGCCAAGTTAATAAACAGATCACCGACCATTTCGAATCCCACCGTACCTTCTCCACTATGCAATCTTGTTTCCGAGCTGGTCTTGGGTGCACCTCAGCCACGCTCAAGGTCCTAAACGATATCATAACCGCCATCGATAAAAGACAGTACTGTGTAGCCGTCTTCATCGACTTGGCCAAGGCTTTCAACTTTGTCAATCACCACATTCTTATAGGCAGACTCAACAGCCTTGGTTTCTCAAATGACTGCCTCGCCTGGTTCACCAACTACTTCTCAGACAGAGTTCAGTGTTTCAAATCGGAAGGACTGTTCTCTGGACCTCTGGCAGTCTCTATGGGGGTGCCACCGGGCTCAATTCTCGGGCCGACTCTTTTCTCTGTATACATCAATGATGTCGCTCTTGCTGCTGTTGATTCTCTGATCCACCTCTAACGCAGACAACACCATTCTGTATACATCTGGTCCTTCTTTGGACACTGTGCTAAAAAACCTCCAAACAAGCTTCAACGCCATACAACACTCCTTCCGTGGCGTCCAACTGCTTTTAAATGCTAGTAAAACTAAGTGCATGCTCTTCAACCGATTGCTGCCTGCACCCTCCTGCCCAACTAGCCTCACTACTCTGGATGGTTCTGACCTAGAATATGTGGACAACTACAAATACCAATGTGTCTGGTTAAGACTGTAAACTCTCCTTCCAGACTCACATTAAGCATCTCCAATCCAAAATGAATTCTAGAATCGGCTCTCTATTTCGCAACAAAGCCTCCTTCACTCATGCCGCCAAACATTCTCTCGTAAAACTGACTATCCTACCGATCCTTGACTTTGGTGATGTAATTTACAAAATAGCCCCCAACACTCTACTCAGCAAACTGGATGTAGTCTATTACAGTGCCATCCGTTTTATCACCAAAGTCAAATATACAACCCACCACTGCGACCTATACACTCTCGTTGGCTGGCCCTCACTACATATCCGTCGCCAAACCCACTGGCTCCAGGTCATCTATAGGTTTTGCTAGGTAAAGCCCCGCCTTATCTCAGCTCACTGGTCACCATAGCAACACCCACCTGTAGCACGCGCTCCAGCAGGTACAGTATATTGCACTGGTCATCCCCAAAGCCAACACTTACTTTGGCTTTTCCTTCCAGTTCTTTGCTGCCAATGACTGGAACGAATTGCAAACATTTCTGTAGCTGGAGTCTTTTATCTCCCTCTCTAACTAAGCATAAGCTGTCAGAGCTGCTTAACCATCACTGTACCTGTACACAGCCAATCTGTAAATAGCACACCCGACTACCTCATCCCCATATTATTACTTACCCTCTTGCTCTTTTACACCCCAGTATCTCTACTTGCACATCATCTGCACAAATATCACTCCAGTATTAATGCTAAATTGTAATTATGTACGCCTCTACGGCCTATTTATTACCTACCTCCCTACTCTTCTACATTTGCACACACTGTACATAGATTGTTTCTATTTTTCTTTTGTGTTATTGACTGTACGTTTGTTTATGTGTAACTCTGTGTTGTAGTTTTTGACACACTGCTATGCTTTATCCTGGCCAGGTCGCAGTTGTAAATGAGAACATGTTCTCAACTGGCCTACCTGGTTAAATAAATAAAAAATATTTTTAAAAGTACTCTATTCCATCTTATTGCGCAAACCACTGTCTCATCAGCTCAGCCATGCAATTTATATACTAGATCTACACCGTAAAAACAGACATTATTTCCCATTTCTTTTAGACTAGCATTTGGATTTAAACAGTGGAGATTTGTAATAACCTTGCCGTCTGTCTCTGCCATTTGTAACATTGTTTCAATATTGAAATTCGATCTCCAGCTGTCCTATGGTAATGAACATGTGGGGACGAGACAGACAGTGTCACACCCTGATCTGTTTCACCTGTCCTTGTGATCGTCTCCACCCCCTCCAGGTGTCGCTTATTATCCCCGGTGTATATATCCCTGTGTTTCCTGTCTCTCTGTGCCAGTTTGCCTTGTTTGTCAAGTCAATCAGCAGTTTTCCTTGCTCCTATATTTTTCCCCAGTCTCTTTTGGTTCTAGTCCTCCTGGTTTTGACCCTTGCCTGTCCTGACTCCAAACCCATCTGCCTGACCACTCTGCCTGTTCTGTCTTCAAGTCTGCCTATCCCCTTGTACTGTTTGGACTCTGATCTGGTTAATGAACCCCTGCCTGGCCTGACCTCGAGACTGCCCTTTGTCTGGAACTGTGTCTGCAATTGGATCTCGCCTTGTGTCCTTATAGACCGACAGGCTGGAAGCTTTTCTCAGTCAGTCGAAAACATGAATCGGCATAATTTTTATGGATATACAGTATTAAAAAAATTCTATAGAAAAACACAAAATGCTGCTGATTTGCTGTCATTCCAGCTTCAGTTTTAAATAATTGTGTTTGCTGTGTAGTTGGCTCTCTCTTCTGAGCAGTGGCCTGGCAAAATCGCACATCATTAGCTCATTGTTATGGATAATAATTTGAAAACAGCTTAAACAAACGCAAAGGCAAACCTTTTGGCTAGCTAGCAAGCAAGGGGTAATTACTTTGCCAGCCATCATGGCAAAGGAACATTTAGAATTAACTACTTAGAACAAAAAGTCCTAATGACTGGGTCGCGTCTCTGGCGACCGAACTGATAGAACGACCAGCCAGCTTGGGTAGCAACCCTAGATGTGTGTTGGGACTATATTTTGTGGAAGAATGAAATAGTATGAATAAATTAATTAAAATAACGTATTTAATGAAAATATGTCAATCATTATTGGAATATGTTGGTAACACGTTGTATAAAAGCAAGAATGTTCTCGAAGCCGGTGTTTAGAGGATAAATTGGCACGGTGCGAATATATCCTCCAAATACCTGCTCTGGGGGCATTATCACTTAAATGTGTGTGAGTTTGTTTTTAACCATACCAGTGGAGCACAAAACCTTTCAATAACGATTCCATAATTACAAACAGTAGGTGTGTGTGACCGTATGAGAAGGAGATAGAGCTCTTTATGGGGTACTGGGCAGTGGACTGACAATTAACAGCTCAAATGATTCTTCATCCGAGAGCACAGACCCCATCCATCCATCTTACCTCAGGAGAAGCCGGGTGGGAGAATGAACACGGAGACATGGACCTCTGAAGGAGAGAAAAGAAACAGAGGGCGGTTTGATCAGTTGAATTTTCTCCCTAGGCTGCATTCTTCTTTGTGGGCTTAGTGAGACATAGACATTGTTTGACAGACAGTGTTACAAGCCTAATCGGGTAGAGTCAGTTTTGCCAGACAAAGGGAAATAACAAAATCTTATCACATCACAATTTCTAGAAAGCCCTTACTGAGTTCCATTGATCTCTGTAATAAGTCTGTGTCCCACATAGCACCCTTTTCCCTAAATAGTATTGGGCTCTGGTCAAAAGTAGTGCACTATATAATAAGGTGCCAATTGAGGCTCAGCTAAGTGTTTGCATGTGAGAGAACACTACACGCAGGTCAAACAGGCTAAATGTACCTGCCCTGCATTTCAATGGTGCAGCTAAGTGTTTGCATATATATATATATATATAGTTTGACGGGTATGCATACGCGAGTATATATTAATGCATACATTGTATATAGTCTATATATAGTGGAGTTGTATCCTATCACACACAGAGTTAATAGGACAAATATTAGAATCACTTAACTAGTCAAACAGGTTAGCTAAAAAAGTGTAATCAATGACAATTATATTATGTTTGTCTTGATAGAACACCACTTGTGTCGTAGTAGGACAGACAAAAACTCATATGATCTTTAACTGTTAATCATATAAATACATCCTGAATACAATAGGGCCATTCCAAACAAGAGAAGGATATCCGCGCCTTAAACCTTAATGGTAAACCATTAGGATAGAGAGGAAACCCTTAGCGTTGTAATATGATGGAGGGTGGTGTGCTGTGCCCTATGACCTCTCTGCTTCGGGGCACCTCCGATAGCTCCAGAGGCGTGTAATTGAAATGGGGTTCGTAGATCATTAAGTCCGGCCTCTCGATGTCCAGTATCGCCTTGTCTTTGGGGATGGCTGCCAAGTCCTTATAGCCAATGACCTGATTGTCCATTTTGGCCTGGAAAGAGGAATATAAGAAGAGGGAGAACATGACATGGGATTGCATTGTCATGTGAGGTGTGTGTGTGTGGTCTTGTTCTTCTATCCTTGTGGGGACCTGAAATCCCCAAAAGTCCCCACCAGGATAGTAAAACAAAAAAATTATCCACGCGAGGATAAAGGCTATTAAGGGTTCAAATTATTGTTAGAATTAGGGTTAGGGTAAGGGTTAGGTTTATGGTTAGGGGTTAAGGAAAATAGGATTTTGAATGGAAATACTTTTTACGTACCCACAAGGGTGTGTGTGTGCGCGTGCGCGCGCGCGTGCGTGCGTGCGTGTGTGTGTGTGGAGGAGGGGCTGCCTTATGGTGCAGACTCACTGTGATGGCCACGGCTAGGGATCCTGGGATGCTGATACCACGGAGGGAACACACACTCCCAGGTGAGGTGCGGGCCAGCTGCTGCTTCCAAACAAACAAATTGTCAAAGGTCACAGGGTTTGACACACAGCAACAACATTGAGATTGTGGCTCAGTTAGTAGAGCATGACACTAGCAACTTCCTGGTCATATTCATTCACATGTGTAAGTCACTCTGGATACAAGTGTTTGCTACATGGCATATACAGTACCAGTCAAAAGATTGGACCCAACTACTCATTCCAGGGTGTATCTTAATTTTTACTATTTTCTACATTGTCGAAAAATAGTGAAGACATCAAAACTATGAAATAACACATATGTAGTAACCAACAATTTTTTACAACAAATCAAAATAGATTTTAGATTTGAGATGCTTCACAGTAACAACCCTTTGCCTTGATGACAGCTTTGCACGCTCTTGGCATTCTCTCAACCAGCTTCATGAGGTAGTCAACTGGAATGCATTCCAATTAACATGTGTGCCTTGTTAAAGGTTAATTTGTGGAATGTCTTTCCTTCTTAATGTATTTGTGCCAATCCGTTGTGTTGTGACAAGATAGGGGTGGTATACAGAAGATAGTGCTATCTGGTAAAATACCAAGTCCATATTATGGCAAGAACAGCTCAAATAAGCAAAGACATGACAGTCCATCATTACTTTAAAACATGAATGTCAGTCAATCCGGAAAATTTCAAGAACTTTGACAGTTTCTTCAAGTGCAGTCGCAAAAACCATCAAGCGCTTTGATGAAACTGGCTCTCATGAAGACCGCCACAGTAAAGGAAGACCCATAAATACCTCTGCTGCAGAGGATAAGTTCATTAGAGTTACCAGCCTCAGAAATTGCAGCCCAAATAAACGCTTCAGAGTTCAAGTAACAGACACATCTCAACATCAACTGTTCAAAGGAGACTGTGAATCAGGCCTTCATGGTCAAATTGCTGCTGGAAAAAAATAAAACACTACAAAAGGACACCAATAATAAGAAGACACTTGCTTGGGCCAAGAAACACAAGCAATGGACATTAGACCAGTGGAAATCTGTCCTTTGGTCTGATTAGTCCAAATTTTAGATTCTTGGTTCCAACCGCAGTGTCTTTGTGAGAAGCAGAGCAGGTGAACAGATGATCTCCGAGTGTGGTTCCCACCATGAAGCACATAGGAAGAGGTGTGCTGGTGTGGGGGTGCTTTGCTGGGGATACTGTCAGTGATTTATTTAGAATTCAAGGCACACTTAACCAACACGGCTACCACAGCATTCTGCAGTGATATGCCATCCCATCTGGTTTGCGCTTAGTGGGACTATAATTTGTTTTTCAACCGGATAATGATCCAACACACCTCCAGGCTGTGTACGGGCTATTTGACCAAGGAGAGTGATGGAGTGCTGCATCAGATGACCTGGCCTGCACAATCACCCAACCTCAACCCAATTGAGATGGCTTGGGATGAGTTGGACCGCAGAGTGAAGGAAAAGCAGCCAACAAGTGCTCAGCATATGTGGGAACTCCTTCAAGACTGTTGGAAAAGCATTCCAAGTGAAACTGGTTGAGAGAATGCCAAGCGTGTGCAAAGCTGTCATCAAAGCAAAGGGTGGCTATTGGAAGAATCTCAAATATAACATGTATTTTGATTTGTTTATTTCATAGTTTTGATGTCTTCACTATTATTCTACAATGCAGAAAATAGTAAAAAAAAAATAAAGAAAAACCCTTGAATGAGTAGGTGTGTTAAAATTTTTGACTGGTATTGCACCATACTGTATTACTTGATATTAAAAAATATATGACATGTCACGTTTGTCCATTTTTATAATTTATTTTTTACATATATGGTTCTTCATCTGTAGGTTCTGTGTAACATAGATCGACAAACTTCACTTATACTGTTTCCAAATAAATAGTCTGTGAAAACTTTACTAGTTGGGAAATTGAACTACCTCTAAAACATGTATGTGCACTCTAATTTGCCTTGCTTCCCATCTATATTACTAGGGGAAAATGCCACATCCACTAACATTTCTTCTCCTCGATGAATGTATTCAGAGACATATAGAAAAGCATAATTAAATTCTGTATGATTCGTCAGGCAACGCTCTAATACCAACCACGATCAATAAAAACCATACCTTTGGCATCATTTTATAGGATGACAAAAAATAATTCTCTTGATGAGGCTTCACTGAAAGAAAGAGAGTCAGTGTTAAACAATGAGAGAGATGATCATAAAATAGGAGGCACATCAAAGTTGCAATTGAATAATGCCCACTCAGTGGCAAGGACAATTGAAACATCAATTCACAAAAGTGTCACTCAAACGAGTACCGAGCAAATCATCCTTGAAATGTGTTAAGAGTGAAGTGCCACTGGACATTGAAAAAGGCATTCAGAGAGATCATTGGTTGCTCATAGTACCAGTAGTAGTTCTTTATTAGTCCCAAATTGCACAATGCAGTGCCCATCACATTGCTGTATAATGTGTCTATATATGCTACCATTAAAAAGTCACTTAGAAATGTTCTTGTTTTTGAAAGAAAAGCACATTTTTGTCCAATAAATAACATCAAATAAGAAATACAGTTTAGACATTGTTAACATTGCAAATGATTATTGTAACTGGAAACCGCACATTTTTATGGAATATCTACATTGGTGTACAGAGGCCCATTATCAGCAACCATCACTTCTGTGTTCCAGTGGCACGTTGTGTTAGCTAATCCAAGTTTATCATTTTAAAAAGGTTAATTGATCATTAGAAAACCCTTTTGCAATTATCTTAGCACAGCTGAACACTGTTGTGCTGATTAAAGAAGCAATACAATTGGCCTTCTTTAGACTAGTTGAGAATCTGGAGCATAAACAGAAATTACCAAGAAACTGAAGTTCTCGTACAATGCTGTGTACTACTCCTTCACAGAACAGCACAAACTGGCCCTAACCAGAATAGAAAAAGGAGTGGGAGGCCCCGGTGCACAACTGAGCAAGAGGACAAGTACATTAGAGTGTCTAGTTTGAGAAACAGAAGTCCTCTGGCAGCTTCATTAAATAGAACCTGCAAAACACCAGTCTCAACGTCAACAGTGAAGAGGCGACTCTGGGATGCTGGCCTTTTTGGGATACTACATGATTCCATATGTGTTATTTAATAGTCTTGATGTCACTATTATTCTACAACGTAGAAAATAAAGAAAAATAAAGAAAAACCCCGGAATTAGTAGGTGTGGCCAAACTTTTGAATGGTACCGTATATATATATATATATATATATATATATATATATATATATATATATATATATATATATATATATATATATATATATATATATATATATATATATATACACATACATACATACATACATACATACATACATACATACATACATACATACATACATACATACATACATACAGTGTCTTGCGAAAGTATTCGGCCCCCTTGAACTTTGCAACCTTTTGCCACATTTCAGGCTTCAAACATAAAGATATAAAACTGTATTTTTTTGTGAAGAATCAACAACAAGTGGGACACAATCATGAAGTGGAACGACATTTATTGGATATTTCAAACTTTTTTAACAAATCAAAAACTGAAAAATTGGGAGTGCAAAATTATTCAGCCCCCTTAAGTTAATACTTTGTGGCGCCACCTTTTGCTGCGATTACAGCTGTAAGTCGTTTGGGGTATGTCTCTATCAGTTTTGCACATCGAGAGACTGAATTTTTTTCCCATTCCTCCTTGCAAAACAGCTCGAGCTCAGTGAGGTTGGATGGAGAGCATTTGTGAACAGCAGTTTTCAGTTCTTTCCACAGATTCTCGATTGGATTCAGGTCTGGACTTTGACTTGGCCATTCTAACACCTGGATATGTTTATTTTTGAACCATTCCATTGTAGATTTTGCTTTATGTTTTGGATCATTGTCTTGTTGGAAGACAAATCTCCGTCCCAGTCTCAGGTCTTTTGCAGACTCCATCAGGTTTTCTTCCAGAATGGTCCTGTATTTGGCTCCATCCATCTTCCCATCAATTTTAACCATCTTCCCTGTCCCTGCTAAAGAAAAGCAGGCCCAAACCATGATGCTGCCACCACCATGTTTGACAGTGGGGATGGTGTGTTCAGGGTGATGAGCTGTGTTGCTTTTACGCCAAACATAACGTTTTGCATTGTTGCCAAAAAGTTCAATTTTGGTTTCATCTGACCAGAGCACCTTCTTCCACATGTTTGGCGTGTCTCCCAGGTGGCTTGTGGCCAACTTTAAACGACACTTTTTATGGATATCTTTAAGAAATGGCTTTCTTCTTGCCACTCTTCCATAAATGCCAGATTTGTGCAATATACGACTGATTGTTGTCCTCGGGACAGAGTCTCCCACCTCAGCTGTAGATCTCTGCAGTTCATCCAGAGTGATCATGGGCCTCTTGGCTGCATCTCTGATCAGTCTTCTCCTTGTATGAGCTGAAAGTTTAGAGGGACGGCCAGGTCTTGGTAGATTTGCAGTCGTCTGATACTCCTTCCATTTCAATATTATCGCTTGCACAGTGCTCCTTGGGATGTTTAAAGCTTGGGAAATCTTTTTGTATCCAAATCCGGCTTTAAACTTCTTCACAACAGTATCTCGGACCTGCCTGGTGTGTTCCTTGTTCTTCATGATGCTCTCTGCGCTTTTAACGGACCTCTGAGGCTATCACAGTGCAGGTGCATTTATACGGAGACTTGATTACACACAGGTGGATTGTATTTATCATCATTAGTCATTTAGGTCAACATTGGATCATTCAGAGATCCTCACTGAACTTCTGGAGAGAGTTTTCTGCACTGAAAGTAAAGGGGCTGAATAATTTTGCACGCCCAATTTTTCAGTTTTTGATTTGTTAAAAAAGTTTGAAATATCCAATAAATGTCGTTCCACTTCATGATTGTGTCCCACTTGTTGTTGATTCTTCACAAAAAAATACAGTTTTATATATTTATGTTTGAAGCCTGAAATGTGGCAAAAGGTCGCAAAGTTCAAGGGGGCGAATACTTTCGCAAGGCACTGTATATATATACACACACACTCTGAGTGCACAAAAATTTAGGAACACCTTCCCCACTGCACATGGGGACAAAGATCGTACTTTTTGGAGAAATATCCTCTGGTCTGATGAAACAAAAATATAACTTATTGGCCATAATGACCATCGTTATGTTTGGAGTAAAAAGGGGGTTGCTTGCAAGCCGAAGAACACCATCCCAACCATGAAGCACGGGGGTGGCAGCATCATGTTATGGATGTGCTTGCTGCAGGAGGGACTGGTGCAATTCACAAAATAGATGGCTTCATGAGGTAGGAAAAGTATGTGGATATATTGAAGCAACATCTCAAGACATCAGTCAGGATGTTAAAGTTTGGTCACAAATGGGTCTTCCAAATAGACAATGACCCCAAGCATACTTCCAAAGTTGTGTCAAAATAGCTTAAGGATAACAAAGTCAAGGTATTGGAGTGGCCATCACAAAGCCCTGACCTCAATCCTATAGAAAATTTGTGGGCAGAACTGAAAAACCGTGTGCGACAAGGAGGCCTACAAACCTGACTCAGTTACACCAGTTCTGTCAGGAGGAATGGGCCAAAATTCACCCAACTTATTGTGGAAAGCTTGTGGAAGGCTACCCGAAATGTTTGACCCAAGTTAAACATTTTAAATGTAATGCTACCAAATACTAATTGAGTGTATGTAAACATCTGACCCACTGGGAATATGATGAAACAAATGAAAGCTTAAATAAATCACTCTACTATTATTCTGACATTTCACATTCTTAAAATAAAGTGGTGATCCTAACTGACCTAAGAACCTAAGACAGGGAATTTTTACTCTTATTTTTACTCTGATTAATTGTCAGGACACACACACACACACACACACACACACACACACAGTGGGGCAAAAAAGTATTTAGTCAGCCACCAATTGTGCAAGTTCTCCCACTTAAAAAGATGAGAGAGGCCTGTAATTTTCATCATAGGTACACTTCAACTATGACAGACAAAATGTGATTTTTTTTTTCTCCAGAAAATCACATTGTAGGATTTTCAATTAATTTATTTGCAAATTATGGTGGAAAATAAGTATTTGGTCACCTACAAACAAGCAAGATTTCTGGCTCTCACAGACCTGTAACTTCTTCTTTAAGAGGCTCCTCTGTCCTCCACTCGTTACTTGTTTTAATGGCACCCGTTTGAACTTGTTATCAGTATAAAAGACACCTTTCCACAACCGCAAACAGTCACACTCCAAACTCCACTATGGCCAAGACCAAAGAGCTGTCAAAGGACACCAGAAACAAAATTGTAGACCTGCACCAGGCTGGAAAGACTGAATCTGCAATAGGTAAGCAGCTTGGTTTGAAGAAATCAACTGTGGGAGCAATTATTAGGAAATGGAAGACACACAAGACCACTGATAATCTCCCTCGATCTGGGGCTCCACACAAGATCTCATCCCGTGGGGTCAAAATGATCACAAGAACGGTGAGCAAAAATCCCAGAACCACAACCATGGTTGCATGGAAGTTCCTTTGTATAATGTGGAACTCGAGTCTGATCTTATTTCTGGATCCGTTGTCATTGGAGTGAGGCCTAGCCTACCGGTGAAGGGGGTCTCATTCATTTTAGAAAACGATTTGACTGGGGGGAAGGTCTTGCCAAATCCTGTCGTTAGTTAGGAACCCAGAGTAGAGCAACCTGATGGGTTATCAGAGAAGTACCCTAGAGTGTTCCCAGCATGTGGCGTTACACGTCCTATGTCTAAGAAAGGCACCAGGAGCAAGTCTATAGTTGAGGAGGATGTCAGCGATCACACCATGGTTGATTTGTCTGAGACATTTATGGGTGATTCTGATTTCGGTAAACCTCCTTAGTTGACTTCTCCTTTGGAAAACCCCAAACGTGAATGACTTTGTAGGATCGCTGGAGGAAGAGAGGGTTCCTACAGTTCACACTTCAATGTCAAGGAAGCAGCTGATTGCTAGACAGACATACTTCCAGAGGAAAAGTTTGATGAAGAGAGAGTGTGGGTTACTTTGACAGAGATGGTGTTCTAATGAGGAAATGGCATTCTTGCACCACATCTCAGCAAGAAGATTGGCCCAGTGTATCTCAAATTGTTGTTCCAGTTACGGTTCGTCAAGAGATACTGAGTTGGCTCACGATGGTAGCATAGCAGGCCATCTTGGCGTCAACAAGACATATGAACATCTTTCACTCGTTCTCTGCGCAATCAGGATTGAGACGCATCAGTAGCCAGTACAACTCAGATCCTCTGCAAACATGTCTGACAAGCCAGATCTCGCTGAAGTCGCAAACTTCGACAAGACCAAATTGAAGAAGACTGAGACACAAGAGAAAAATCCCTTACCAAAGAAACCATCGAACAGGAGAAGCAAGGAACAGCATGAAGCCCAATCCTCTGCTATGCACTGTACATTCCACAAGCATTGCCTTTTTCACCTCTTAGCTGTGTAACTGTGTAACCCAAAACCTAAGTTGCATTGTGATTGGACAAAGCAATGACTGTACAGCACCTCCCTAGAACATTTTGACCAATGTTAAACTACCCAATACACACAAATATAAATAAAGGAATGGAATAAGAATATATACTGAACATATAAATACAGTTGAAGTAGGAAGTTTACATACACCTTAGGCAAATACATTTAAACTCAGTATTTCACAAATCCTGATATTTACTCACAGTAAACATTCCCTGTCTTCGGTCAGTTAGGATCACCACTTTATATTAAGAATGTGAAATGTCAGAATAATAGTAGCGGGAATGATTTATTTCAGCTTTTACTTCTTTCATCAAATTCCCAGTAGGTCAGAAGTTCCCTTACACTCAATTAGTATTTGGTAGCATTGCCTTTAAATTGTTTAACTTTGGGTCAAACATTTTGAGTAGCCTTCCACAAGCTTCCCACAATAAATTGGGTGAATTTTGGCCCAATCCTCCTGACAGAGCTGGTGTAATCGAGTCAGGTTTGTAGGCCTCCTTGCTCGCACACACTTTCAGTTCTGCCCACAATTTTTATATAGGATTGAGGTCAGGGCTTTGTGGTGGCCACTCCAATACATTGACTTTGTTGTCTTTAAGCCATTTTGACACAACTTTCCAAGTATGCTTGGGGTCATTGTCCATTTGGAAGACCCATTTGCGACCAAGCTTAAACTTCCTGACTGATGTCTTGAGATGTTGCTTCAATATATCCACATCATTTTTCCTCCCTCATGATGCTATCTATTTTGTGAAGTGCACCAGTCCCTCCTGCAGCAAAGCACCCCCACAACATGATTCTGCCACCTCTGTGCTTCATGGTTGGGATGGTGTTCTTTGGCTTGCAAGACACCCCCTTCTTCCTCCAAACATAACGATTGTCATTATGGCCAAACAGTTCTATTTTTGTTTCATCAGACCAGAGGACATTTCGCCAAAAAGTACGATCTTTGTCCCCATGTGCAGTTGCAAACCGTAGTCTGGCTGTTGTGGAGCAGTGGCTTCTTCCTTGCTGAGCGGCCCTTCAGGTTATGTCGATATAGGACTCGTTTTACTGTGGATATAGATACTTTTGTACCTGTTTCCTCCAGCATCTTCACAAGGTCCTTTGCTGTTGTTCTGGGATTGATTTGCACTTTTCGCACCAAAGTACGTTAATCTCTAGGAGACAGAACGAGTCTCCTTCCTGAGAGGTATGACGGCTGCGTGGTCCCATGGTGTTTATACTTGCATACTATTGTTTGTACAGATGAACGTGGTACCTTCAGGCGTTTGGAAATTGCTCCCAAGGATGAACCAGACTTGTGGAGGTCTACCATTTGTTTCTGAGGTCTTGGCTGATTTAGTTGATTTTCCCATGATGTCAAAGAGGCACTGAGTTTGAAGGTAGGCCTTGAAATACATCTACACCTCCAATTGACTCAAATTATGTCAATTAGTCTATCAGAAGCTTCTACAGCCATTTTCTGGAATTTTCTAAGCTGTTTAAAGGCACAGTCAACTTAGTGTATGTAAACTTCTGTCCCAGTGGAATAATCGTTTTGTAAACAATTGTTGGAAAAATTACTTGTGTCATGCACAAAGTAGATGTCCTAACCAACTTGACAAAACTATAGTTTGTTAACAAGAAATTTGTGGAGTGGTTGAAAAACGAGTTAATGACTCCAACCGAAGTGTGTGTAAACTTCCGACTTCAACTGTATATATGTTATATGTCTTAGAGAGCCTTTCCATAAGTCCACTCAAGTTTCTTCAACTGTCTTCTGACTGTGATTAGAGCGATGTCGATGTTGTGCTGTGATGCCAGCAGATTCCAGACTGCATTTGCCCTTCGCCCATCATCTTCAACTAAGACGATGGCTTGAATAGTCTCGCTGGAAATTGAATACAATGTAAAAGTGATGACCAGCAGGGTCAAATAATATAAACAGTGGTTATAGAAGGTGCAACAGGTCAGCACCTTAGGAGAAAATGTCAGTTGGCTTTTCATTGCTGAGCATTCAGAGGTCAAGACAGCAAGTGTGTGAGAGAAAATATCGAAACACACAAAGTAATGTGTTAATGAGTTCCGATAGCCAATCTATTATCCAACGACTAGTTTAACAGCCAGGCTATTGTAGGTGTGAAAATTCCCCCCAACAAACAATACCCTACCTGCGTGTGGTCAACTATTTCAGCACCGTTTCACGCTGCTCTGAGACAAGCATGGGGACTGGTCTTGATAAATCAATGACATTTTTATTTTCACTTAATCTCCGTTTGGATATTCGTTAGACTACAATTAGGGTGTGGAAATGTTAGGATTATTTTGCTCTTAGTACTGTAGCCTAATCCCGACCGGTCACGTTGTACAGCGCCATATTTTCCTAATGGAAACCATGAGGGTTTCGTTTTTCTTGGAATAGAAACACCATAATAATAATAATAATGAAATTAATTAAGCCACATTTCTTCAAATCAATCCCATATACTACGTTCTTACAAAAAAGTTTTAAATTCTCTAGTACAGCCAATATTAAAGATTGTCAAATGCTTCTCAAAGATGCCCACTGGTGGTCAAACTAGCACTAACTAGCATTAATGGCAACAATGGCTGACACTTAAATAACCTGCCATAGAATTCTGCTGCAGTGTGATTTAACTTCACAGGAAGAACCAGGATTAACACCTTTAGTTGGCTCTCAATATTTGATTTCCAGAAAAACAAATCGCTTTTCTCGATCATTTTGGTTTGCGTCCTGTTTTTAAGTTTGGTGTGGGTTTTTATTTTGTTTGCCTCTTCTTGGGAAAATTTAGTGGGCTCTCATGGTGGGTTCTAGTTGTTGTTGCTAGTCAACTTTCAGTGGACACCCTCATGAGTGTCTTTCAGAACCCATCCTAAAACCCCACCTGTTTCGTTTTGGTTGTGGTCAGTGACTGTTAGTTCCCCCTTCTGTTAGAGCAACATTTTTTGGTTTTCTTGCTGGGGAGTGTAAAAATTTAACAACTGCAGATTCCCCTTTAAATGGATACTTCTGAATTTTGGCAAGGAGGCCCTTTATCTATCAGATGAACTTGTGGATACCATTTGTATGTCTCTGTGTCCAGTATCAAGGAAGTTAGAGGTAGTTTTGCGAGCCAATGCTAACTAGCATTAGCGTAATGGCTACAAATCTATGCGTATCTGCTAGCATGCTAGTAGATACCCATAGCATAGACTTCCAGTCTGAGTTAATAACTTAAAAGTTATGTTTCGTAGGACCATATCTATAAATGGCATACACTTTTCTAAATAACAGACGTCTTACCTCAGACAAGAAAAGGAATCATTTCTGTCACTTTGGGGTTATTCATCCCAAGCTCTGACCTAGAAGACAAAATAGAAATGTGATTATATAACAAATTGCTAAATATTTTCAGATTTGGGCAATTCCTATTATTTTGTGATATTTATAGCTTTTGAGAGTAAACCAGCAAAGTATATTAAGCGATTTAAATATATACAGCCTTTTATAGTCCAATTTTGTAGTATGGTTTAGAAAAGCAACTCAGAAAGACATACACCCTCGTCATAGATACGATGGAACTAGGTACACATCTAGGATCAGAATCCACTCCCTCAATTCTAACTTTAAACATGAGTGGTGAAAATGCAAAAGTGACCCAATATCAGCATCTATGGGGAACTTCACCCTACTCGACTAGTTCTGACAGTGGAGTCTTTCCCCATTGGTCCATGATGGTTCAATAACACCAGAAGACCCTAAATACACAACATAGCCTGTTCTCTCAATGGGAATTCACCATTGATCATCTGATCAAATACTGATCCCATTGAAATAACTCAGAGTTAGAGATAAGAGACAAGCAAAAGACATCAGGTCGTATATATGCACTGAGCAAAATATGCTATTATTTTGATATACAGTACTGTAGAAACCTGTACTAATCACTACATATAGCATACATTATGCACAGTTATGATTGCAAATTACAAATCCTTTCAAGTCATTTCACATGCCATGGTGAGAATATCAATTGGTACAATGGAAACCAATCCTAACCTTAACCATTAGTGGGGAAAATACAAAATGGACCCACCATCTGTGTCTAGTAGCAACTGAAGAGCATGCAGTAGAGATGCTGGTTCCAGATAACCAATGGGATTTCACAGGAGACATGGAGGTGGTGTTCTGTAACATTTGTCTTTGGGATTCTCTTTCAAACTAATGCTTAGGATCAATCAATATGGGGATCAAATGTCTGGTGCTCCAATTTTCCTTTGTGGCCATCCACCCTCCCCAAATAGAGGACAGCCATCGCATCTGCTAAATTACATTGTTGGTTTTAAAATATTAGAACATTCCAGAGAGACAGGAGGAATTATGGCCATAATCCACAAAAACTATATTAACATAAAAACGTATTTGTTACATATGCCAAATACAACAGGTGCAGACCTTACCGTGAAATGCTTACTTACGAGCCCTTAACCAACAATGCAGTTCAAGAAATAGAGTAAAGAAAGTATTTACTCAATAAACTAAAGTAAAAAATTATATAAAAACACAATAACTGCCTTTCTGAAGACAAACAATGTACACGAAACTGTATACGAAACGCTTCAGTCTGGTTTTAGACCCCATCATTGCACTGAGACTGCACTTGTGAAGGTGGTAAATTACCTTTAAATGGTGGTCAAACTGAGGCTCTGCATCTGTCTTCGTGCTCCTAGACCTTAGTGCTGCTTTTGATACCATCGATCACCACATTCTTTTGGAGAGATTGGAAACCCAATTTGGTCTACAAGGACAAGTTCTGGCCTGGTTTAGATCTTATCTGTCGGAAAGATATCAGATATCAGTTTGTCTCTGAAGATGGTTTGTCCTCTGACAAATCAACTGTAAAGTTCCTCAAGGCTCTGTTGTAGGACCACTATTGTTTTCACTATATATTTTACCTTTTGGAGATGACATTCGGAAACACAATGTTAACTTTCACTGCTATGCGGACGACACACAGCTGTACTGTTCGATGAAACATGGTGAAGCCCCAAAATTGCCCTCCCTGGAAGCCTGTGTTTCAGACATAAAGAAGAGGATGGTGGCAAATGTTCTACTTTTAAACTCGGACAAAACAGAGATGCTAGTTCTAGGTCCCAAGAAACAAAAATATATTCTGTTGAATCTGACAATAAATTTTAATGGTTGTACAGTCGTCTCAAATAAAACTGCGAAGGACCTCGGCATTACTCGGCAGGTAGCCTAGTGGTTAAAGCTTTGGACTAGTACCTGAAAGGTTGCAAGATCGAATCCCGGAGCTGACAAGGTAAAAATCTGTCATTCTGCCCCTGAAGGCAGTTAACCCACTGTTCCTAGGCCATCATTGAAAATAAGAATTTGTTCTTAACTGACTTGCCTATTTAAATAAAGGTTAAATAAAAATGTACTTTTTTTAAACTCTGGACCCTGAGCTCTCTTTTGACGAACATATCAAGACTCTTTCAAGGACAGCTTTTCTCCATCTAAGTAACATTGCAAAAATCAGAAACTTTCTGTTAAAAAATTATGCAGAAAAATTGACTCATGGTTTTGTCACTTTTAGGTTAAACTACTGCAATACTCTACTTTCCGGCTACCCGGATAAAGCACTAAATAAACTTCAGTTAGTGCTAAACACGGCTGCTAAACACGGCTGCTAGAATCCCAAAAATTTGATCATATTACTCCAGTGCTAGCCTCTCTACACTGGCTTCCTGTTAAGGCCAGGGCTGATGTCAAGGTTTTACTGCTAACCTACAAACTGCTAACCTACATGGGCTTGCTCCTACCTATCTTTCGGATTTGACCTCTGCCGTACATACCTACACATACGGTACAGTCACAAGACGCAGGCCACCTAATTGTCCCTAGAATTTCTAAGCAAACAGCCGGAGGCAGGGCTTTCTCCTATAGAGCTCAATTTTTATGGAATGTTCTGCCTATCCATGTGAGAGACGCAGACTCGGTCTCAACCTTTAAGTCTTTACTGAAGACTCATCTCTTCAGTAGATCCTATGATTGAGTGTAGTCTGGCCCAGGAGTGTGAAGGTGAACGGAAAGGCCCTGGAGCAACGAACCGCCCTTGCTGTCTCTGCCTGGCCAGTTCCCCTCTCTCCACTGGGATTCTCTGCCTCAAACCCTATTACAGGGGCTGTCACTGGCTTACTGGTGCTCTTCCATGCCATCCCTAGGAGGGGTGCGCCACTTGAGTGGGTTGAGTCACTGACGTGATCTTCCTGTCCAAGTTGGCGCCTGCCCTTTGGGTTTGTGCCGTGGGGGAATTCTTTGTGGGCTATACTCGGCCTTGTCTCAGGATATTAAGTTGGTGGTTGAAGAAATCCCTCTAGTGGTGTGGGGGCTGTGCTTTGGCAAAGTGGGTGGGTTTATATCCTGCCTGTTTGACACTGTCCGGGGGAATCGTCGGATGGGGCCACAGTGTCTCCCGAACCCCTCCCATCTCAGCCTCCAGTATTTATGCTGCAATAGTTTGTGTTGAGGGGCTAGGGTTAGTCTGTTATGGCTGGAGTATTTCTCCTGTCATATCCAGTGTCCTGTGTGAATTTACGTCTCTCTCTCTCTCTGATGACTCTCTCTCTCTGGCCTGATGACTCCTTGCTGTCCCCAGTCCACCTGGTCATGCGGCTGCCCCACAGTTCTGCCTGCGGCTATGGAACCCTGACCTGATCACCGGACCTGCTACCTTGTCCCAGACCTGCTGTTTTCAACTCTCTAGAGACAGCAGGAGTGGTAGAGATACTCTGAATGATCGGCTATGAAAAGCCAACTGACATTTACTCCGTGCTGACCTGTTGCACCCTCTACAACCACTGTGATTATTATTATCTGACCCTGCTGGTCATCTATGAACATTTCAACATCTTGGCCATGTTCTGTTATAAATCTCCACCTAGCACAGCCAGAAGAGGACTGGCCACACCTCATATCCTGGTTCCGCTCTAGGTTTCTTCCTAGGTTCCGGCCTTTCTAGGGAGTTTTTTTTCATTGCTTGCTGTTTGGGGTTTTAGGCTGGGTTTCTGTGCAGCACTTTGTGACATCAGCTGATGAAGGGCTTTATAAAAATGTCTGATTGAATAACATAACAATAACGAGGCTATATAGAGGGGGTACTGGTACCGAGTCAATGTGCGGGGGTACAGGTTAGTCGAGGTAATCTTTACCTGTAGGTAGGGGTAAAGTGACTAAAGATAATAAACGGTGAGTAGCAGCAGTGTAAAAACAAAATGGGGGGGTGTCAATGTAAATAGTCTGGGTGGCCATTTGATTAATTGTTAACTTGTTTGGCATAGGGGGTAGTATTTTGATGTCCGGATGAAAAGCGTGCCCAAAGTAAACTGCCTGTTACTCAGGCCCGGAAGCAAAAAAAAAAAAAAGATGTCTGCGAGTATAACAGAACTGATATGGCAGGCAAAAACCCGAGGACAAACCATCCCCCACCCCCCAAAAAAATCAGCCTATCACTTTTATTATAAGGCGAAGTCCTCCCAGATTTCAGTTCCTATGGCTTCCACTAGATGTCAACAGTCTTTAGAAAGAGTTTCAGGCAGGTTTTTGGAAAAATTAGCCAGAAATTGAAGTTTTTCTAGGTGGCTCCCATTTTGGCTGTAGTGCTTCTACGCGCATGAATGAGAGCGCGTTCTTTGATATTTTTCTCCGGTAAAGACAATAACGATTCTCTGTCTTAAATTTTATCATTTATTTATGTATTAGGGTACCTAAGGTTTGATTACAAAAGTTGCTTTGACTTGTTTGGAAAAGTTTATTAGTAATGTTTGGGATTCATTTTGTATGCATTTTGATGGAGGGAAACTGGGTGGATTATTGACTGAAGTGCGCCAGCTAAACTGAGTTTTATGAATATAAAGAAGGACATTATTGAACAAAAGGACCATTTGTGATGTGACTGGGACCTTTTGGAGTGCCAATAGAAGAAGATCAAAAGGTAAAGCATTTATTATATCGCTATTTCTGACTTTCGTGTCGCACCTGCCTGGTTGAAATATGTTTTTCATGTGTTTGTATATGCGGGGCGCTGTCCTCAGATAATCTTTCGCCGTGTGCTTTCGCCGTAAAGCCTTTTTGAAATCTGACACAGCGGCTGGATTAACAAGAAGTTAAGCTTTATTTTGATGTATTACACTTGTGATTTTATGAAAGTTAAATAATTATAATATTGTAGTTTGAATTTGGCACTCTGCAATTTCACTGGATGTTGTCAACGGGATTCGAGCTTAAGGGATCCCTAAGAGATTTAAGCAGTCTTATGGCTTTGGGAGTAGAAGCAGTTAAGGAGCCTTTTGGACCTAGACATAGCTCTCCGGTACCACTTCCTGTGCGGTTGCAGAGATTCGAGTCTTTGACTTGAGTAACTGGAGTCTTTGACCATTTTTTGGGCCTTCCACTGAGACCATCTAGTATATAGGTCCTGGATGGCAGTAAGCTTGGCCCCAGTGATGTACTGGGCGCACGTACTACCCTCTGTTGTGCATTACAGGTTAGATGCTGAGCAGATGCCATACCAGGCGGTGATGCAACCAGTCAGGATGCTCTTGATGATATAGCTGTAAATATTTGGTATTGGTCTCTAGATCATCAAAGAAATGTTACAATCTCCTGAGGGGGTAAAGGTGTTGTCATGCCCTCTTCACAACTGTCTTGTTGTGTTTGGACCATGATCATTTGTTGGTGATGTGGACACCAAGGAACTTGAAACTCTCGACCCGCTCTACTACTTGATCAGCAATCCTTTTCCTGAAGTCTACGAGCAGCTCCTTTGTCTTGCTGACATTGAGGGAGAGGTTGTTTTCCTGGCACCACACAGGCAGGTCTCTGACCTCCTTATAGGCTGTCTCATCGCTGTCAGTGATCAGGTCTACCACTGTTGTCTTCAGCAAACGTAATGATGGTGTTGGAGTTGTGCTTGGCCACACAGTCGTCGGTAAACAGGGAGTACAGGAGGGGACTAAGCATGCACCCCTGAGGGGCACCATGTTGAGGATCAGTATGGCAGATGTGTTGTTGCCTACCCTTACCACCTGGGAGTGGCCCATCAGGAAGTCCAGGTTCCAGTTGCAGAGGGAGGTGTTTAGTCCCATAGTCCATAACTGAGTGATGAGCTTTGTGGGAACTATGGTGTTGAACGCTGAGCTGTATAGTCAATGAATAGCATTCTCACATAGGTGTTCCTTTTGTCCAGGTGGGAAAGGGCAGTGTGGAGATTGTGATTGAGATTGCGTCATCTGTTGGGGCAGTAAACGAATTGGAGTGCGTCTAGGGTTTCCGGGCTGATGATGTTGTGAGCCATGACCAGCCTTTCAAAGCACTTCATGGTTACCTGTGTTAGTGCTAAGGGGTGGTAGTCATTTAGGCAGGTTACCTTTGCTCTCTTGGGCACAGAGACTATGGTGGTCTGCTTGAAACATGAAGGTATTACAGACTCGGTCAGGGAGAGTTTGAAAATGTCAGTGGAGTCACTGCGCAAGCGCATGCTCTGAGTACACCTCCTGGTAATCTGTCTGGCCCCGCAGCCTTCTGAATGTTGACCTGTTTAAAGGTCTTGCTCACATCGGCTACAGAGAGTGATCACACAGTCGTCCGGAACAGCTAGTGCTCACATGCATGCTTCAGTGTTGCATGCCTCGAGGCGAGCATGAAAGGCATTTAGCTCGTCTGGTAGGCTCGCGTCACTGGGAAACTCATGACTGGGTTTCCCTTTGTAGTCCATAATAGTTTGCAAGCCCAGATGGTTCATCTGAGGGCATAGCGGGATTTCTTATAAGTGTCCGGATTAGTGTCCCGCTCCTTGAAAGCGGCAGCTCTAGCCTTTAGCTCGGTGCGGATGTTGTCTGAAATCCATGGCTTCTGATGAAGCCAGTGACTGATGTGGTATACTCTTCAATGAATCCTGGAACATATTCCAGTCTGTGCTAGCAAAACAGTCCTGTAGCATAGCATCTGCGTCATCTGACCACTTCCATATTGAGCGAGACACTGTTACTTCGTGCTTTAGTTTTTGCTTGCAAGCAGGAATCAGGAGGATAGAATTATGGTCAGATTTGACAAATGGAGGGTGAGGGAGAGCTTTGTATGCATCTCTTTGTGTGGAGTAAAGCTGGTCTAGTTTTTTTCACCCTCTGGTTGCACATGTGATATGCTGGTAGAAATTAGGTAAAATGGATTTAAGTAGTGGAGTGATCATCAAATATTATTCCTTATAAACCAGTGCATTATTCACAGCAATCTCAAACAGATGAAAATGTGCCAATCTTGAGCTATGTTGAAAACCAAATCCTGAAAAGTGATATATTGTTGACAAATACTAGCAATCACTTCTGAATAGCTCCTGTGGACAATTCTCACATATGATGTCTCATGATGGCAGACCAAGATATAATGCATCCTTTAACCAAACGTGATAAGAGAAAAAGGCAATACTGTTGCCAAACAGCTTGCAATGGAGACTGTTGCCTGGGGCATAGTTACTGTATCAATAGGGGAGGGAGTGTGGAGGAATGGGCTCTGAAGTGTGTGGGCACAGGCAGGCTTGTACGAGGTTACGTTTCCCCATGTGTGCTGCTCAATGCATGTGTAGGTGACTGATTTTCATCCCAAATGGCGATAAATGGCACCCTACTTCCTACATAGTGCACTACGTTTGACCAGAGCCCTAAGGAACCTGGTCAAAAGAAGTGCACTATATAGGGACTAGGGTGCCATTTGGGACACAGTTAGAGACACGTGCCATGCTTGCATTGTTTTGGCATTGATTTGGATCGCAATGTGTTCTGCAGAGGCTTTACCTGCTCAAATTGGGGAGGCCTTTACACAGCAAACACCTACAGTACCCAGCTCACAGAGAGGGTGAGTCAGCCTTTTAAAAACCTTGAATTCACTACAAGTTTGCATTTCTTGCTGTGCAGGAAAATTCTCAGCAACAAAAGAGTGATCAAATTAAGATCCTACGTTTCATAAGGGGGCATGAGAAAGCAGCTATGCAAAATAGTGCATCCACTTATTATATATATATATATATATATATATATATAGTTTTAAAAAATGGCGTATAAATGAATGTGGGAAAAATATCCACATAGTAATAAAGTTGTCTTTGAAAAAAAAAGTTGTTAGTCTCGTATGCAGCTCCGCTCATTAGTTATAACCCTCCAGCGAGAACAGAGCTGAGACCTTCGTAGCAGCAATTAGCTTATGAAGGAATTAGCAGTTAGCTAAATGCAAAGTAGCAATATGGCAAGCATTGGCGAGCCAGAACTAGAAGACCATTCAGGTACCATTCAGGTCTGCCGTCTGGGAACATTTCGGTTTCCCTGTAAACTATAACAGGCATTGCCAACGAGTGGTGGATAAAACTTCTACAACATGTAGGCTCTGTTCATTGCCGATAGCCTATTAGAGTGGTGGATAAAACTTCTACAACATGTAGGCTCTGTTCATTGCCGATAGCCTATTAGAGTGGTGGATAAAACTTCTACAACATGTAGGCTCTGTTCATTGCCGATAGCCTATTAGAGTGGTGGATAAAACTTCTACAACATGTAGGCTCTGTTCATTGCCGATAGCCTATTCGAGTGGTGGATAAAACTTCTACAACATGTAGGCTCTGTTCATTGCTGATAGCCTATTCGAGTGGCAATGTGAGCAACATGACTACTTATTTGCGCCAACATCACCCCAAAGTGCCAATCGGTGGGACTAGGCGAAAAACATTTACGGCAACCACTTCTCCCCACACACAGCCTTCAGGCAACAATATGAGGCCGACTCCGGTAGGGCTAAAGAAATCAACACAGCGATAGCTAAATTCATAGCGACAGATATAAGACCCTTCTCTGTGGTAGAGAATGCAGGTTTCAGAAACATGTATAAAAAGTGGTCGTGCCACGCTTCACTATTCCTTCCCGTACACATTTTGCCCAGACATACAAAAAAACAAAAGAACAACTTGAGAGCGAGTTGTCAGAAACGCGGTCTGTTGCTCTAACAACAGTTGGACATCTAGAGCTACAGAACGTTAGCTTATTGTAAATACAGTTGCATTAGCTGGATTGGGGCAACATATAGGATGCTTTGCTCACGTTATTAATCTAGCATCTCAAAAATGCAATATCAGTGAATCCAATCTCTCACCTCCTAGCAAAGATCAGGAAGGTGGTATACTTCTTTCATAAAAGAACAACTGCTGCACATGTTTACAAGACAAAACAGCAGATGCTGGAGCTGCCAAACCACAAACTAATCCAAGATGTCCCTACTAGATTCAAATTCAAGCCATGGCATGGAATTCAAGAAATGACATGGCCGAGAGATACCTTGAGTAGAAAGTTGCCGTGTATTCTACACTGACGGATCAAGCTGTGAGGAAGAATGTCAAAGATATTGTGACTTTGTCTGAAAATGACATAAGACTAGCAGAGGAAGTTATCAAAGTGTGCAAACCTCTCAAAACAGTCACAACACTGATATGCACAGATTATTCCATCAGCATCCATGGTCCTGCCTATGAAAACAATGATCCTGAAATCAATGGTGGCATCTGATGAAGATGAACCCACAGTAAGGAATGTCAAGACTGCTATCAGAGTTAACCTGGAGCCTAGATATGCTGACCCTGGTGTCCAAGACTTCTTACACAAGAGCACCGCTTTGGACCCCCGGTTCAAGACCCTTCTGCACCTGGATGCTGCTGCTCATCCGAGAGTCTACAATGAACTCACAGCAGAGATTGTGACAAATATACAACAGGTACAGTAATGAATTTACTTTGTTAATGTGACATTTATTATTTTATTAATAAGTGATAACAATTCATTATAAAGTAATAATTGTAATTGTCAAAATAGTGTCCGATATATAGTGGGGCAAAAAAGTATTTAGTCAGCCACCAATTGAGCAAGTTCTCCCACTTAAAAAGATGAGGCCTGTAATTTTCATCATAGGTACCCTTCAACTATGACAGACAAAATTATTTTTAAAAAATCCAGAAAATCACATGGTAGGATTTTTAATGAATTTATTTGCAAATGATGGTGGAAAATAAGTATGATCTAAAGAAAAACTTGAAAATCTGATATATATTTTTTTTCAAGTAACCAGTCTCAATTGGTCCTATTTTGTTTAAGACACTGCTATGTGACTTAATTTTGATATATGCTGCTGGACTATGCACTCTTGTTGAAGTTCTGTTTTAAATGATTATTTTATTTCATGCTATAAGGCAGGCACTGCTGTTTTTTGTTGTCCCTTTGTTTCCATATCCTCCTGGGAATTCAAGATACCCATATTGACTATTATAATAAATGGAAAATCTAAATGCAAATTACATATTTCTCAGGCATTTATTTTGTTGATGTATCGAAACCGTACCGAACCGTGACAACACTGTACCGTATCGTAGCAAACAGTTTTGTGAACCGTTTCACCCCTATTCAATTCCCTTCAACTAACAAAAGCTAATCCAAGAGGTATAAACTACTTCCTCAAAGCAGCATTTGATTCATTTCACGTCCCCTCTGCTAAAGCTCTTTGATGTTGGCAACATGGTGATGGCAGAGAGCTGTGAGAAAGGGACAGGCAAGACCGGGCGGGAGAAAGGACCACCTCGCTCTGTGGGACTCAGGATGGATGAATACAGCGGAGCTGGCCCACTTGAGTCGTATGTCTTTCCCCCTTTTTGAGGCAAATGTCAGGGCCTGACAAGGCCTGGCAAGGGCCTGGTAGTTTGTGACGCCCTCCAACCCGGGTCTCTCTTTTCAACACAAGCCTCCAAACACAGTGCTCAGGGATTAAATCGGGCCTGCACTGAGCTGCCCATTGTGTTTTCTCCAGAGCTGCACATTACATAGATTTATTGACGGCCAGGTGGGGGGTATGAGCCTGGTGTTTTCCCTCCAAGTCAATTGTCAATAGCTTGTGTTCAGTTTTTTTCTGCTGACTGCTCTATTCAGCACAAACACTAAACAGGGCCAGTTTCAAGTGCAAAGGGCCAATGGGTTGACTTTTATGGGGGCATCTCTTTTCTGTGATTGTTTTAGGGGGTGGTGCCTGTCAGTTAGGGTAATTACTATCACTCAATGCACGCAACTATCCGACAAAGGGGTGAGAACTGAGAAAAGTGGGGGGATACTTCAAGTGAAGACCACAGGAATGTTTGCCCAATTAAGAATGAGAGATTCCATTACATATAAACGATAAAGAGGGAATGGGAAACCAACAAATCACACATCATCATCCAAACCTGACATGGTTTTCTAAGTCCTGATTTCAGATGCATCTCCAACTTGAGGCTGAATGACGAGCATGCCTGCCAGTAGAATAACCGGCCTCGTTTCTTTGTCACATGAAGCATGTTTGATGTTGACTAGATGTGAGGCAGTTAATTTGGGTCGTAAGGACAATAATGGTGGCTTTCTCCAGTCTAGTCATAAAAGCTTGGTGCACTTGACTGAGCAGCAGCAGCAGCAGCAGAGAAAAGAACACTGCTGCAATATCTGCACTGGAAGAGGGAAATCTAATCAAAAACGGAAAAGGAAAGATTATGACCTCGCCAGTGTAATCCACCGAGTTGATATAGGCCTAGAGCTTGCTAAGAACAAAATTGCATGCTGTTGTAGGGGCTAATAGTCTCTGACTATGAGAAAAGTCTCATCACTCACAACACATCAGAGGCAAGTCTCTGTTTGTGGTGTAGGCTTGTTCTGTATTCTTTCATATCTAGGTCAATTGCATCAGTAAGATATTTTCTAGTGGTTTTTTACTTAATCTCATACAATGCGTCAGCATTTATAATCCAAGTGAATTACCTACATTTATGTCCCACTCAATTGTTATAATTGTGTTATAATTGAAATTTGCAAAAGGCAAGTGAATCAGTTGTATGTGCTGAAAAGTCCCACTCCCCTCAGTCTGGCCCCATGTCAGGGTATGTCCACGGCCCTAGACTTTTGGGCTTTTTTGGGGCCTCGGAGATGGAAACATAAACTACTGATGACACACACGGGTGCAAAGTCTGACAGTGGAAAAACAGAGCTCCCACAGCCCATCTACACTTACACTGGCAACTGATCTGGTCTGACGCATTACTGCAAGGGTAACGGGGTTATCAAAATCATGTCATAAACAACCCAACAAGATACAGTATCCAGACCTTTCTGTTGCAAGCATATTTGAGGTAATATTATCATTCAGACAAACCATGATTGAACTGGTAGATGCAACACATTTTATGCTCTATCCAGTCAGGGGTACAAATGAGAGAATTGGTATCCATGATTCTGGCTTGTCTCGGAAAGTATCTGTACCAAGGAAATCCTGAGTTGTGACACCCACTGGTATTGACAAGGTACAGAGTGCTCTGTATCTGTGTTTATTGGTGTCGTTGTGAACAACCTCAGAGTCTTCCTTGAGAGAAACACACTTATCTCAGCAAAGCAAGATCAGCCTACACCCAGGCCTGTTCTCGTCGCCGTGGCAACGCTCTCCGGATTGGCTCCGTCAGCCAGCAAAAGTGTTCACATCACCTTGGCCTGGCCTCCTTTCATTCTGATGGCACACATGTGCTCCATATGCAAACCAGCTGCACTCATAGATAAGGCATTAGTCTGGCTTCCATGAAACCACAACGACGTAGGGCTCTTGAGTAACAGCAGAACGATAGACAAACTCAATAAGAACAGAGAACAGACAACATACTTAAATGTGACAATCGCACGCATGTACACACACCAACACGCACACACCTACAGACTTCAGAAAGAATTCATACCCACTTGACTTATTCCGCATTTTTTTGTGTTACAGTCTGAATTCAAAATGGAGGAAATAATTTTGTATATTTTGCGTTGTGCTTTAGGTTTAAATTCAGGCTGTAACACAATAAAATGCGGATAAAGTCAAGGGGTGTGAATACTTTCTGAAAGCACTGTATGTAGAGTACACATGCACAGACACCCTAATGGAAAAAACACGTGACATTTGCTGATTCACATGTGAAAATTGAATTTAAATGGCTATTTTCACATGTTGAGCTTAAACTTCACATGTGAAACCATATTTTCACGTGAGGAGAATAACATGTTTTCACCTCACAAGTCACATTTGCAGTTTACCATGTTAGAAAACGGCACTTGTAAAATTGACACTTTCACATGTGGAGATGCAAGTTCACTTCACATATGAAAATCCCCTTTGCAGTTTTAAATATAAGAAAACTCCAAATTTTAAAATCTCACCTTCACATATGGGATAAAATGTTCACGTGAAAAACATTCACCTTTGAAAATCAAATTAACAGTTTCACATGTGGAATTAAATGCAAGTTCATATATAGGGGTTAAATAGTGTTATTCTACTCACATGTAAAGGGTGGTGTTGACATGTTGCAGTAGCAAAGTTTCCACATGTGGAATTTCAAATTATGTAATGCAATTATGTAAAAAATGAACTTAGCCTACCTGAGTGTAATAAATCAACCCATACCCTCCATTAATAGTGTAGTCCTCCATGATATATTGCATTGATATAGTATAGTACAGTACAGTCTTGGCCAAAAGTTTTGAGAATGACACAAATATTAATTTTCACAAAGTTTGCAGCTTCAGTGTCTTTAGATATTTTTGTCAGATATTACTATGGAATACTGAAGTATAATTACAAGCATTTCATAAGTGTCAAAGGCTTGTATTGACAATTACATGAAGTTGATGCAAGGGAAGGGGAGTTTCCTGGCCAAGGACCCAAAATATTGATGTCTTGTTCCCCGAGGCACTTAGTTATCACTTTTGCCTTATGGCAAGGTGCTCCATCATGTTGGAAAAGGCATTGCTTGTCACCAAACTGTTCCTGGATGGTTGGGAGAAGTTGCTCTCGGAGGATGTGTTGGTACCATTCTTTATTCATGGCTGTGTTCTTAGGCAAAATTGTGATTGAGCCCACTCCCTTGGCTGAGAAGCAACCCCATACATGAATGGTCTCAGGATGCTTTACTGTTGGCAGGCTAGTTAGTGCTTAGCACTAAGATACAGTTGAAGACGGAAGTTTACTTACACTTAGGTTGTAGTCATTAAAACTTGTTTTTCAACCACTCCACAAATTTCTTGTTAACAAACTATAGTTTTGGCAAGTCGGTTAGGACAAGTTATTTTTCCAACAATAATTTGCAGACAGATTGTTTCACTTATAATTCACTGTACCACCATTCCAGTGAATCAGAAATTTACATACACTAAGTTCACTGTGCCTTTAAACAGCTTGGAAAAGGCCAGAAAATTATGTAATGGCTTTAGAGCTTCTGATAGGCTAATTGACGTAATTTGAGTCAACTGAAGGTGTACCTCTGGCTGTATTTCAAGGCCTATCTTCAAACTCAGTGCCTCTTTGCTTGACATCATGGGAAAATCAAAAGAAATCAGCCAAGACCTCAGAATTTTTTTTTTTACCTCCACAAGTCTGGATCATCCTTGGGAGCAATTTCCAAACGACTGAAGGTAGGTACCATGTTCATCTGTACAAACAATAGTACGCAAGTATAAACACCATGGGACCAAGCAGCCGTCATACCGCTCAGGAAGGAGACGTGTTCTGTCTCCTAGAGATGAATGTACTTTGCTGCGAAAACTGCAAATCAATCCCAATCCCAACAACAGCAAAGGACCTTGTGAAGATGCCGGAGGAAACAGGTACAAAAGTATCTATATCCACAGTAAAAAGAGTCCTATATCGACATAACCTGAAATGCCGCTCAGCAAGGAAGAAGCCACTGCTCCAAAACCGTATAAAAAAAAAGCCAGACTACAGTTTTCAACTGCACTTGGGGACAAAGATCATACTTTTTGGAGAAATGTCCTCTGGCCTGATGAAACAAAAATAGAATTGTTTGGCTATAATGACCATCGTTATGTTTGGAGGAAAAAGGGGGAGGCTTGCAAGCTGAAGAATACCATCCCAACTGTGAAGCACGGGGGTGGCAGCATCATGTTGTGGGTGTGCTTTGCTGCAGGAGGGACTGGTGCACTTCACAAAATAGATGGCTACATGAGGGAGGAAAATTGTGGATATATTGAAGCAACATCTCAAGACATCAGTCAGAAAGTTAAAGCTTGGTCGCAAATGGGTCTTCCAAATGGACAATGACCCCAAGCATACTTCCAAAGTTGTGGCAAAATGGCTTAAGGATAACAAAGGCAAGGTATTAGAGTGGACATCACAAAGTCCTGACCTCAATCCTATAGAACATTTGTGGGCAGAACTGAAAAAGCGTGTGCGAGCAAGGAGGCCTTACAAACCTGACCCAGTTACACGAGCTCTGTCAGGAGGAATGGAACAAAATTCACCCAACTTATTATGGGAAGCGTGTGGAAGGCTACCCGAAACGTTTGACCCAAGTTAAACAATTTAAAGGAAATGCTACTAAATACTAACTAAGTGTATGTAAACTTCTGACCCACTGGGAAAGTGATGAAATAAATAAAAGCTGAAATAAATCACTCTTCTATTATTCTGACATTTCACATTCTTAAAATAAAGTGGTGATCCTAACTGATCTAAGACATGGGATTTTTACTAGGATAAATGTCAGGAATTTGTTTAAAACTGAGTTTAAAAATATTTGGCTACGGCGTATGTAAACTTCCGACTTCAACTGTAAAAATAATGTTAAATTACAGATGTGGTTCACAGACGTGTTAAGTTTCAAATGTTAATTTTTCACAAATTTCCCATGTGACATTTTCACACTATTACTTCACCTCTTCCAAATACATCTGGTCTCTCATCTAGGGACAGACCAGGACCAACCCTGCTTAGCTTCAGAGGCAAACCAGCAGTGGGATGCAGGGTGCTATGTTGCTGGGAAAAGGCCTGGGTAGCATTTTTTATTTAATTGCATTATCATATTTTTTTTCCGCATTTAAAAACTATTGCCTTACAATATTTTGTTTTGCTGTCAATACTTTGGGGTTTATGTATCGCTTTTAATATTATTTTGTTTGCAATTTTATTCTCGAATTCGGAAGTTTTGCTTGATATTAATGGCACAAAAGTAACTCACTCACTAGAAGATTACACCATATTTACATTTTTAATTATTTAGCAGACGCTTTTATCCTATTAAAAGGTGTTTAAAGCGTCAATCGTTAATTGAAACATTAACAGTGTTCTCCCTGCCACAGCTTCTGTAAAAAGTTGAGGGATGGGGTGGACAAATGCAATCATTCAAATCCATAGACTACGCTATAGATGCAATTACTGATAACAAAAAATTATAGTTTTAACCATGTTTTTAGGCTATACCGTGTTTTTTTACATTTACTATGTTTACATGTGAAACTGCAAATTAGATACACAGCAAAAAATCAAATTTGCCGTTTCATATGTGAAAATCTTAAAATCTTGCAAGTTCACGTGTAAAAACAACAATCACGTGTAAGTTTTTCAACATATGAAACTTTTTTTACACCCCAATTTCATGGTATCCAATTTGTAGTAGATACAGTCTTGTCTCATCGCTGCAACTTCCGTACAGACTCAGGAGAGGCTTAGATCAAGAGCCATGCATCCTCTGAAACACAACCCAACCAAGCCACACTGCTTCTTGACACATTGCACATCCAACCCGGAAGCCAGCCGCACCATTGTGTCTGAGGAAACACCGTACACCTGGCGACCTGGTCAGCGTGCACTGCGCCAGGCCCGCCACAGGAGTCACTAGAGCACGATGGGACAAGGACATCCCGGCCAGCCAAACCCTCCCTAACCCGGATGACGCTGGGCCAATTGTGCGCCACCCCAGAATCTCTGGTGGCACAGCTAGCACTGCAAAGCAGTGCCTTAGGCCCTTTGTGATTGTTTTTCACATGTTAAAATACATATCTGATTCTCACGTGAAAGTTATGTGTGAAACAGAAAATTTCACGTGAAACTGCAATTTGAGTCGAAAACATGTTATTCTCAACAGTTGTGAAAATGTGGGGTTAACATGTGAACTCTAAAAAAAATGTAAAATATGTTTTCACGTGTGAAATTGCATCTCAACATGTGAAAACAACTATTTTCACAATTGAAACTGCAAATGTTGCTTTTGTTTGTAAGGGTCTGTCACACCTCTGTGAAGCATTGGGTGCTGTTGTGGTGATATCCTGTAGGTCTGATGGTGTTCTGATTGGAGGTTAACTTTACAGTATCCTATTGGTCAACCACTCAGATATTCAATCCAAACAACTCAGATGTTATAAAAGCGTATCACCTGCTCTGGTGAGATACACGATAGCTAGGCTATGACTTCTCTCTTTCTCTCCCTCTCTGATCATGGCTAGATTAATAATGCCTTGTAATGCTGATATTGCCTTCTAAATTAAGCTTCATTCATGCCTTGTATAAGGTAATAATTTATATTACAATTATATTAAATATCTGCCTTTGATACAGTATATTCAACTGAGACCTTTCTTGATACTGTAGTTTATTCCTGTAACTCACCAATGGTCCAGCTCAAGGGTTAAAACCAGTTCAGGACACAGAACTGGAAAATCAAAAAATGATTTGAGGAACAAAACCTGAACCAAAAACAAATATGATCTATACTGTTCCAGAACAGAAACTTTATTTTAAAAGCATGGGAACTGGTTAATAATGTTATTTTATGTTCCAGGCATTTTTTTCCAGTCCCACAAAAATCGCAACAAAGCGCCTATGCAAAGCCCTCACTCTGTCACTCAGATATGTATTCCAGCGTCTGCCTGTCAACTGGAAGTCTTTGCCAGAGGGTGTGCGTGTAGGCTACCTTCACCTCCCCTCTGAAGCATAGGCTACTGTAGTCTACTGACGACGTTACAAGAGTAATTCAGAAATTAGGGAGAGATGTTTAATTAGAGAAGAATGGATTGACTTTTTCAATGCTAGGTTAAGGATACTATAGTTATCACGTTTCACATTGGATTTATTAACTACAAAAAGGTAAGAAGTGTTTTTCATTCTAGTGCTGCTTTGCACACACAAGCTTGTTAGCTAGCTAGCTAACATTTGCTCTGGTACAATGTTAAACCAACTCAGAAGATCAAGGACATTCAAAGATCCTCCATAGAAGCCGCTCCTCTGTAGGTATAATTATGTGGGCTTAATTGCGATAACGCATGTCATAACAAGATGCCCAGCGCTTCATGAAATCCTTCATCCATCCTGTCTTGCTCTCTCCTCACCCTCAAAATTTCAGTTGCATCTCGCGGCCTACACTGTGACTGGCACTGATTGGTGAAGTAATTTAATGTCGAGCTAAATGAAAAAAAAAAAAGTATATTTCAGAGCTTTAAAAAGGAACGATATAAAACGTTACTTTTTGTGGGTTTGAACCGATTCAGAACTTTATTTTGTTGGTCGGAAAAGTGGTAGAGAACAAAACAAATGGTTCTGTTGAGAACTAAACGACTGGAAAATGATTTTGGTCCCAACCCCTGGTCCTGCATGCATATTGCTAAATCATCTTTATGGAGTCAGCTATTCAGTTTTAATAGACTTTGTTCATAGTCTTATCACCGGTCGCATGTGACGTGTATATATAATAGATATATAGGACTCACCTGCCAGAACAGTCTGAATTCTTCAGGAATTGATTCTACAAGTCGGAAATGTTCCACAGGGATGTTGGTCCATGCTGATGCGATGGCATCATGCAGTTGCTGCAGATCGGACGCTGGCACACCACCGCCATCAGCCTGTACTGTGTATTGTGGATACCAGGTAGGATGGTCCAAGGACTCATGCTGCTTCCGCCAAATCCCGACTCTGACATCAGCATGACGCAACAGGAAACGCGATTCGTTAGACCAGACAAGGCAATGTTTTTCCACTACTCAATTGTCCAGTGTTGCTTATTCTTGTCTTTAGCTGATAGTATGGTCTTCTGCTGCAATAGCCATCCGTGACAATGATCGATGAGTTGTGCTTTCCCGAGATGTTGTTCTGCACACCACTGTAGCACTGCGCCGTTATTTGTCTGTTTGTGGCCCGCCTGTTAGCTTGCATGATTCTTGAATTTCTCATTGGACCTCTCTCATCAACTGCTGCTCACTGGATGTTGGTTTGTGGCACCATTCACGGGAAACCCTAAACACTGTCATGCATGAAAAGCCCAGGAGGGCAGCCGTTTCTGAGATACTGGATCTGGCTGGGTGTAGACAAAGAAGAGCTCTTCACTAGCTACCAAACCATCCAAAAGGCAATTTTCTCAAAAAGTGAGTTTACAAGTTGATCAACTTTCAAAGCAGAATTACTTTTCAATTGTTCCTCAAATATGCAGTGTATGATATACCATTTTGTAGTTCTGAGGCTCTACTTTTATCCAATGTAAAAAAACAATTTAAAATTTTGCTACATAAAACCGATTTGAGCCGGTTGGTCACATATCATTAGGATCTTGTGGATTATAATTTTAGATGTCCGGTCTGGCGCGGGTGAGTTTGTTTTTCTAGCTTTTTGCATTTTGGAAAAGTCCACATGGGCATGCATGTAATATAGTCTAATGTAGTCTAATCTAGAGGAATGTAGAGGTATCCTTCAATGTTGTTTACCCGCTGGTCTATAGAAAGTTGATTGTTATATATCAGAGAATCAAGTGGAATTATCAAATACATGCAAGATGGAGAATATGCAAGCAACCAATCTTTTTGAGCTATAATCAACCCACTTCAATTATTTGGCTCAAAGGCTGATATAAAAAGGCAAGAAAGGTCACACATTTGATTCCACTAGGGATTCAATACTTCAGTACTGGCAATATATTGGCATGCATAAGGAGAATTGCGACACAACAAACTAGCTATGCCTGATACGACTGTGTAGTCCGAACTTTAATTATGTGAAGTTCAATATGAATTCACAAAGTGATTTCTACATGATGCACAGCAGGATTTGTTAAAGCAAGGCACAATTTGGCTCCAAAGTGATTTGTCTGCCTTGGATACAGATAGTGGGATGGATGCACAGTCAGTCCAACCTACAGGTGTGGTGTGCACGTCTACGCCACTCTCTAGAAGCTCCCAAAATGGGTACATAGGCTAAGCCCAAACAGTCCACAGAGCATTGTTGCGATTTCTGTAAAAGGGAAGGGCATACAGTCAGGCGCCGTTGGAATCTTGGAAAAGGAAATCCTCCTGCACATTTCAGGCAGCCTGCCGGCCCACAGAGTACAACCAACTATCCAGTTAGATTTTGCAACTCTTGTCAGAGAAGCGGTCACACTATGATGATTTTATGATTTTTATTTGGATTCCCATTAGCTGTTGAAGATGCAGCAATTATTATTCCTGGGGTCCACACAAAACATAGAAAATGACAACATACAGAATACTAATGACTAAGGAACAATGACTATTTTAAAAAATAAGAAAAATACAGAAAAATGTATAATACTAATCTCAAACATTCAAGTGCTTTCATGTTGCAGCTAAATAATACAGCTAAATAATGTGTGTGTGTGTGTGTGTGTGTGTGTGTGTTCACAGTCCGCATTGTTTCTTGAGGTGTTTAATCTGTTTTTAAAACCTGATTTTATTGCTTGCCTGAGATGTGATTAAAGATAATTCCAATGCTCTATACAGTACTGTGAGTCTCCCAGCCTCTGTTCTGGACTTGAAGACTGTGAAGAGACCCCTGATTGCATGTCTTGTGGGGTATGTATGAGTTTTTTCAGCTGCGTGTTAACTTGCTGAAAAGACAATTCAGTACTTTCAACACGTCAATACTACTTACAAAGACCAGCAGTCAATCTCTCCACCACTCTGAACCAGGAGAGGCTGATATTCATGTTAAAACCTCTACAGGATCGGTGTCCCCCATATGGGACATTTGAGCTAATGTGCTCTGATGTGATTAGCATGAGGTTGTAAGTAACAAGAACATTCTTGTTAATCTAACTGCACAGTCCAATTTACAGTAGCTATTACAGTGAAATAATACCATGCTATTGTTTGAGGAGAGTGCACAGTTATGAACTTGAAAATGTATTAATAAACCAAATTAGGCACATTTGGGCAGACTTGATACAACATTCTGAACATAAATGCAATGGTTCATTGGATCAGTCTAAAACTTTGCACAAACACTGCTGCCATCAAGTGGCCAAAATCTAAATTGTGCCTAAGCTGGAATAATGCATTGTGACCTTTCTCTTGCATTTCAAAGATGAAAAAAACTTGTTTTTTTCTTTGTATTAACTTTTACCAGATCTATTGTGTTATATTCTCCTACATTCATTTCACATTTCTACATACTTCAAAGTGTTTCCTTTCAAATGGTATCAAGAATATGCATATCCTTGCTTCAGGTCCTGAGCAATAGGCAGTTAGATTTGGGTATGTCATTTTAGGCGAAAATTGAACAAATTGATCCGATCCCTAAGGGAAAGCAGTGGTGAAATACAGAATTGAAAGATGTGAGAAAAGTCTGGTAAGCAGACTGCACATTGGCCTGATTATAAAAATGTTGCCATGAAATATCATCAATCAACATCTTAAAGCGCTCACAATTACTTTTATTAAATATTCTACCTTTAATGCTACTAATCACTCCCAAGTGGAAAATTAGAAAGTGGTCAGTATAAAGTATACCTGTATTAGCCACATTATTCAAAGAATTTGTAAAAATATTATCAATATGGGTGACAGATGAACTGGTCACTCTTGTGAGCTTATAAAATGAGGGGATACAGATAGTTAGTTGGAGTATAAAGTATTTAAAAAGTCAGAAGTCAGTGAGTGGTTCTCACTTTTAAATATGTTTATATTGTAATCACCCAAAACAAAACAAATGTTATTTTCGTTATTAATCAAATCCAGGGTTGATGCAAGGATATCAATGAAACTATCAATGACATAATCAGGTGGCCAATAGATGCATCCAATTAACACTTTTTTACCACCAAAAAATAAACAGGAGGGAATTTCTATAAGAGATCAACATCAGTGTTATCAGATGTAAAATGTGAGGTCATCTCTTACAAAGAATTGAAAATATGTTTATGAACAAAAATGGACACCTCACACTTTCGAGGTTCTACAGTGGTGAACAGCATTATGTCATAAAGCACATGTCATAAAGGAGACATGTTATAAAGCATGGTTGTCTCTTGAGGCAACAATGTTTTTGAAAGGGCAACAATGGAAAATTCATGATTGAGAGAAGACAAATAACGAACAAGGTGGTCATGATTTTTAGGAAGACTGCAAATGTTCAAATGAAAAGAAGAAAATCATGGAATTAGATAAACTCCTATACAGATTGTTAAATTGCTTAACATTATAGTAATCACAAGTAATGGACTCATCTCTGGTAAATCTCAGGAAATGTTTATCTGCATCAACACAGTCATTATATTTACTGTTTTATTCATTAATATCTAATGGCTTAAAGACCATGTTATCAGGGTTGATATCCTGCCCAACTAAGAGAGATACACAGTCAGAATCATCCAGAGAATAGAACAGAAACATAGAAGTGCATGCCGCACATGTCCAAGACAACCATACATCTGTGATAGTTTTGTCAATAGGGGTGCACTTCCTACGGAATGCACATTGACACAGTCCACATAACACCACTAAAGACTTCAGAGGGTTAGGACATTTAGAGCAATGTGTATTTTTGGTCATGAGGTTAGGTGAAACATGAACAAAGATGAATAAATATGTTTGTGTGTGTGGGTGTCTAATCAGTTGACTGCAGCTGAGTCACTTGCCATAGGCCTACAAGAGGGGGGATGAACGACCAGCTGATCGTACTTCAGGTATGCGATGATCTCTTTTAAATAATTAAAATTAGTTGTGGCAGCAGTTCCTTTCTTTTGAGACGTACGTTTTCGGAGAAGGCTTCATTGATGAAGAATTTGGTTCCCTTTAGGCAATTTTTTTCCCCAAGGTGGCCCAGCAGTAAGACGTGTTTTTGTCCCATGTAAATATTCAGTCGTTTTCATTTTAGAATTAAATATACCTTCCTGCAACCCGCCTCACCCAATGTGGTAAGGATCTGCTATTTTTTTAGATCTTATAACTAGAGGTTGACCGATTATGATTTTTTCAACGCCGATACCGATTATTGGTGGACCAAAAAAAGCCAATACCGATTAATCAGAAATGTTTTTGTTGTTGTTGTAATAATGACAATTACAACACTTATTTTAACTTAATATAATACATTAATAAAATCTATTTAGCCTCAAATAAATAATGAAACACATTCAATTTGGTTTAAATAATGCAAAAACAAAGTGTTGGAGAAGAAAGTAAAAGTGCAATATGTGCCATGTAAGAAAGCTAATGTTTAAGTTCCTTGCTCAGAACATGAGAACATATGAAAGCTGGTGGTTCCTTTTAACATGAGTCTTCAATATTCTCAGGTAAGAAGTTTTAGGTTGTAAGAATTATAGGCCTATTTCTCTCTATACCATATGTATTTCATTAACCTTTGACTATTGGATGTTCTTATAGGCACTTTAGTATTTGCCAGTGTAACAGTATAGCTTCTGTCCCTCTCCTCACGCCTACCTGGGCTCGAACCAGGAACACAACGACAACAGCCACCCTCGAAGCAGCGTTACCCATCGCTCCACAAAAGCCACGGCCCTTGCAGAGCAAGGGGAACAACCACTCCAAGTCTCAGAGCGAGTGACGTTTGAAACGCTATTAGCGCGCACACCGCTAACTAGCTAGCCATTTCACACCAGCCTAATCTCGGGAGTTGATAGGCTTGAAGTCATAAACAGCTGCTAGCAAACGCACTAAAGTGCTGTTTGAATGAATGCTTACGAGCCTGCTGCTGCCTACCATCGCTCAGTCAGACTGCTCTATCAAATCATAGACTTAGTTATATCATGATAACACACAGAAATACAAGCCTTAGGTCATTAATATGGTCGAATCCGGAAACCATTATCTCGAAAACAAGATGTTTATTCTTTCAGTGAAATACGGAACCGATCCGTATTTTATCTAACGGGTGGCATCCATAAATCTAAATATTCCTGTTACATTGCACAACCTTCAATGTTATGTCATAATTACGTGCAATTCTGTCAAATTAGGCGGCCCAAACTGTTGCATATACACTCTGCGCGCAATGAACGCAAGAGAAGTGACACAATTTCACCTGGTTAATATTGCCTGCTAACCTGGATTTATTTTAGCTAAATATGCAGGTTTAAAAATATATACTTCTGTGTATTGATTTTAAGAAAGGCATTGATGTTTATGGTTAGGTACACATTGGAGCAACGATACGCACCGCATCGATTATATGCAACGCAGGTCACTAGTAAAACTAGTAATATCATCAACCATGTGTAGTTAACTAGTGATTATGATTGATTGATTGATTGTTTTTTATAAGATAAGTTTAATGCTAGCTAGCAACTTATCTTGGCTTACTGCATTCACGTAACAGGCAGTCTCCTCGTGGATTGCAATGTAATCAGGTGGTTAGAGATTTGGACTAGTTAACTGTAAGGTTGCAAGTTCAAATCCCCGAGCTGACAAGGTAAAAATCTGTCGTTCTGCCCCTGAACGAGGCATTTAACCCACCGTTCCTAGGCCGTCATTGAAAATAAGAATGTGTTCTTAACTGACTTGCCTAGTTAAATAAAAGGTGTATAATAAAACATCTGCTAAATCGGTGTCCAAAAATACCGATTGTTATGAAAATTTGAAATCGGCCCTAATTAAAATCGGCCATTCCGATTAAATCAGTCGACCTCTACTTATAACTGGAACCTCTATCAGTAGCTAGCCATCAGGAGCTAGCCAGCTAATTAGCTACTAGCTATTTAGTCATTGTTAGCCACTGCTATCAGTCTTTACCTTTAGCTCGGACACCAGCCGCTTTAGCCCGGATAGCTCGGATAATACCTGCCAGTCTGCACAGCGCGATATCAGCCCTGAGCATATCGGACTGCTTTTATTCCACTACATCACCGGATTCCTGCCGCAAGTTCTGGACCATTACACTGGATCTTCGCAGCTAGCTAGCTGCTACCATGTGGCTATTGTGGCTAACACCCTTGTCCAGAAGCATGCACCAGTTAGCCTCGAGCTAGCCTCGAGCTAGGCCCATCTCCCGGCTCGCAAACGAAGTACACCAACTACAATACCTCTCTTGCCAATTGGCCAGGCCCATCGTCGACACGGTGCCCCACCGGTCGATCACGACTGGTCTGCTGGTCTGCTGACGTAATCCGTCCAATGTGCTCTCAACCAGCCTCTGCGTTGTGGAGTAATCAACTCCCGAAACGGCTCCCTGTTTCATCTATTGCTGCTAATTGGACCCTATATGACCCTCTCTGCCCATTCATCGCCATTTACCCATTGTTGTCGTCTAAGCCGTTTACCCGTTGTTGTCTCACCCATTGTTGCCTTAGCTCTCACAATCAACACCTGTGATTGCTTTATGCCTCTCTCTAATAACAAAATGGCTTGTATACTGTTTAGGGCAGCTCTCATTGTTTTATTTTACTGAGAAGCCCCTAGTCCTGCTCAACATGCCTCAGATAGCCCCATTGTCCCACCTCCCACACATGTGGAGACCGCACCTTGCTTAACTGGCGCCTCCAGAGATTTAACCTCTCTCATTGTCACTCAATGCATAGGTTTACCCCCACGGTACTCGCACTCTACCATACCCTTGTCTGTACACTATACCCTGAATCGATCCCTCCGCACCCAGAAAACTTACTCTCTATTTCCCGAACGCGGACGACCAGTTCTTATAGCCTTTATGCCGTACCCTCATCCTACTCCTCCTCTGTTCCTCTGGTGATGTAGAGGTTAACCCTGTGTGTCCCCAGGACAGTTCTCCCCCCCCCCCCCCCCCCGCCGCTTCTCCTTCGCCCAAATCCTGACAGCTGATGTTCTGAAAAAGCTGCAACATCTGGATCCCTATAAATCAGCAGGGCTAGACAATCTGGACCCTCTCTTACTAAAATTATCCGCCGCCATTGTTGCAACCCCTATTACTAGTCTGTTCAACCTCTCTTTCAAATTGTCTGAGATTCTAAAAGATTGGAAAGCGGACACAGTCATCCCCCTCTTCAAAGGGGGAGAAACACTACACCCAAACTGTAACAGACCTATATCTACCCTGCCTTTCTAAAGTCTTTGAAAGCCAAACTGAACAAACAGATCACCGACCATTTCGAATCCCACCATACCTTCTCCACTATGCAATCTGGTTTCCGAACTGGTTATGGGTGCACCTCAGCCACACTCAAGGTCCTAAACGATACCAAACCGCCATCGATAAAGACAGTACTGTGCAGCCATCTTCATCGACCTGGCCATGACTGCCTCGCCTGGTTCACCAACTACTTCTCAGATAGAGTTCATTGTGTCAAATCGGAGGGCCTGTTGTAGAGGTTGACCGATTAATCGGAATGGCGTGTCCTGCGTTGCATATAATCTGACTGAGCATACAAGTATCTAATTCATTAATTCAAACAGCACTTTCGTGCATTTTTCCAGCAGCTCTTCGTTGTGCGTCAAGCATTGCACTGTTTATGACTTCAAGCCTATCAACTCCAGAGATGAGGCTGGTGTAACCGAAGTGAAAAGGCTAGCCAGTTAGCGCGTGCAAATAGCGTTTCAAACGCCACTTGCTCTGCATGGGTAACGCGGCTTCGAGGGTGGCTGTTGTCGTTGTGTTCCTGGTTGGAGCCCAGGGAGGAGAGGGACGGAAGCTATACTGTTACACTGGCAATACTAAAGTGCCTATAAGAACATCCAATAGTCAAAGGTTAATGAAATACAAATGGTATAGAGGGAAATAGTCCTATAATTCCTATAATACCTACAACCCAAAACTTCTTACCTGGGAATATTGAAGACTCGTGTTAAAAGGAACCACCAGCTTTCATATGTTCTCATGTTCTGAGTAAGGAACTTAAACGTTAGCTTTCTTACATGGCACATATTGCACTTTTACTTCTCCAACACTTTGTTTATTTTAAACCAAATTGAACATGTTTCATTATTTATTTTAGGCTAAATTGATTTTATTGATGTATTATATTAAGTTAAAATAAGTGTTAATTCAGTATTGTTGTAATTGTCATTATTACAAATAACTAAATAAAAATCGTCCGATTGATCGGTATCGGCTTTTTTGGTCCTCCAATAAATCGGTATCGGCGTTGAAAAATCATAAATCGGTCGACCTCTAGCCTGTTGTCCGGACCTCTGGCAGTCTATGGGGGTGCTACAGGGTTTAATTCTCGGGCCAAATCTTTTCTCTGTATATATCAATGATATCGCTCTTGCTGCTGCAATTCTGATCCACCTCTACGCAGACGACACCATTCTGTATACTTCTGGCCCTTCTTTGGACACTGTTAACAAACCTCCAAACGAGTTTCAATGCCTCCAACTGCTTTTGAATGCTAGTAAAACTAATTGCATGCTCTTCAACCGATTGCTGCCCGCACCCGCCTGCCCGACTAGCATCAATACTCTGGACGGTTCTGACTTAGAATATGTGGATAACTACAGATACCTAGGTGTCTGGCTACACTGGAAACTCTCCTTCCAGACTCACATTAAAACTTATTCGGGATAGGGGGCAGCATTTTCCCTTTTGTATAAATAGCGTGCCTAAATTCAACTGCCTGCTACTCATCCCCAGAATATAAGATGTGCATATTATTAGATTTGGATAGAAAACACTCTGAAGTTTCTAAAACTGTTTGAATCATGTCTGTGAGTATAACAGAACTGATGTAGCAGGCAAAGCCCTGAGGACAAACCATTCCGATTTTTTTGGTTTTTGAGGTCACTGTCTATTCAATGGGTTTTCATTGGGAAACCAGATTTCTAAGGGACTTGTTTGTAGTTCCTTAGCTTCCTCTGCATGTCACCAGTCTTTAGAAATTGGTTGAGGTTATTCCTTTGTGTAATGAAGAAGTACGGCCATCTTGAACAAGTGTCACGTCATGTGTACTGTTTGATAGAGGCGCAAGACCAGAAAGCATGCTTGAATTTGTTGTCTTCCTGTATTGAACACAGATCATCCCGTCTTCAATTTTATAGATTATTTACATTTAAATATACCTAAATTTGTATTACAAAAGTAGTTTGAAATGTTTTGGCAAAGTTTACAGGTAACTTAAGATATTTTGTAGTGACGTTGGTCAAGTTGGAACCTGTGTTTTTCTGGATCAAACGCGCCAAATAAATTGACATTTTGGATATATATGGACGGAATTAATCGAACAAAAAGGACCAGTTGTGATGTTTATGGGACATATTGGAGTGCCAACAAAAGAAGCTCGTCAAAGGTAAGGCATGATTTATATTTTATTTCTGCGTTTTGTGTCGTGCCTGCAGGGTTGAACTATGCTACTCTCTCATTGTTTACTGTTGTGCTATCATCAGATAATAGCATCTTATGCTTTCACCGAAAAGCCTTTTTGAAATCTGACATGTTGGCTGGATTCACAACGAGTGTAGCTTAAATTTGGTATCTTACATGTGTGATTTAATGAAAGTTAGATTTTTATAGTATTTTATTTGAATTTGGCGCCCTGCATTTTCCCTGGATATTGGCCAGGTGGGACGCTACCGTTCAACCTATCCCAGAGAGGTTTTAAGTATCTCTAATCCAAAGTTAAATCTAGAATCAGATTGCAAAAAAAAAAAAAAAAATCACTGAAGTTGGAGACTTAGATTTCCCTCACTAACTTTAAGCATCAGCTGTCAGAGCAGCTTACCGATCGCTACAGCTGTACACAGCCCATCCAACCAACTACCTACCTCATCCCCATAGTTGTTTTTCTGCTCTTTTGCACACCAGTATTTCTACCTGCACATCCTCATCTGCACATATATCACTCCAGTATAAATTGCTAAATTGTAATTACTTCGCCACTATTGGCCTATTTATTGCCTTACCTCCTTACTTCATTTACACACACTGTATACAGATTTTTCTATTGTGTTATTGACTGTACATTTGTTTATCCCATGTGTAACTCTGTGTTGTTGTTTTTGTCGCACTGCTTTGCTTTATCTTGGCCAGGTCGCAGATGTAAATGAGAACTTATTCTCAACTGGCCTACCTGGTTAAACATAGGTGAAATTAGAACGTCCTCAATTCTATTTTTCACCATGATTGGTTTTTGAGGTGGTCTACTTTTGGAAGGAGTGCTTGTCAAGCGTTGTCTGAGGATTTTGCAATTTTCCAAACATGGTTTTGAATGCGGTCTGGCTCATGACATTTGCGCCTTTTAGCTCCTCTACCTCCACCTGCATAAATTCCAAACTGTGTGTAAATTCCATTACATCCTTAAACAGATCACCTGTTTTGTTGGTAAAATCCATACAGAGTTGCAGGAAGGACTTCAAGTTATTTTCCTGCAGATCGATTGTTGGTCCAATAGTTCATGGAGTGTAGTGCTTGATACATATTTCTCTTCCACATTGAGCTTTACAGTGTTTTTCTGTGTAGTATTAGCCATGCTACAAGCTTGTTGTAAGCTAAAATTAGTTCGCAAACACAACCCACACCAGTCTCCCGAAAACAAGCTCCGCCAGTGAAATGGCAAACACACACAAGCAACATACACTTGATCACACATGCACCAGTACGATAAACAGAGAGAAACAGGAGAACTTGCTCACTGTATGGATCCTGGCTGCACTTTACTAAACAAGTGGGAGATTATCAACTCGCAAATTACTGCTGTGGATACAAGCAGTATGTGGGGGCAGTAATCCAAAACACTGGTCAAAGATGCTTGGGAGAGACAGTGGTGGGAGCATTCGCTTACTAACTGTGGGTGCTGACATGTATAGTGTTGAATCATCTACGTACATAGACACACAGGCTTTGTTTAATGCTAACGGTAGATCGTTAGTAAATATAGAAAACAGTAAATGGCAATCCAGCTCCATTATGGAATATCACACTTTACATGTTTTACGTTAGAGAAGCTTCCATTAATGAAACCCCCGGTGTTCTATTAGATAGATAGCTCTCTATCCATGATATGAGATGTTAAGCTATAACACATACATTTTTTCTATAACAAATTGTCAATAACATTGAAGGCTGCAGTGAAATATAACAATACATCTCCCGCAATCTTCTTATATCAATTTATTTCAGTCAAGGATTAGTCATTTCTGTCAGCACAGTACATATTGAGTGTTGTTCCCTATAAGCGTGCTGAATGTCAGTTGTTGAATTGTTCACAGAGAAATAGCATTGTATCTGGTCAAACACAATCTTTTCCATAAGTTTGCTAAGAACTGGCAGCAAGCTTATTGATCGGCAGTTAGAGACAGCAAAGGTAGCTTTACCATTTTTGGGTAGTGCAATGACATTAGCTTCACTCCAGGTCTGTGGACAAACACTTTTTTTCTCCAGGCTCAGATAAAAGATGTGGCAAATAGGAGTGTTAATATAGCCTTCTACCATCCCTAATAGCTTTCCATCTAGTTTGTCAATACCAGGTGGTTTCTCATTATTGATGGAAAGCAATCATTTTCCACTTCTCGCACACTAACTTTACAAAATTCTAAAAATCACCATGCTTTTATTCCATTATTAGGACTTTTTGCATGAATATGATGGCTATTTATTCATGAATTATTTTAAGGTTTGCAACAAATCAAGATATTTAATGAAATTGCGATCCATTCTGATTGACATTTGTCACATTGGACCACATGCTGTCACAGACCAATCACGGGCCGGCAGGCTAAGAGGAGGCTTGCGCCCTCATGCCATTGACATTAAGGTTGACTCTCGGGCAGGATGAAAACCACTACATCGACCATGGTCCTTTGCTAGTTACGAACACTTTTACCATGATCCTTAATTATGTTTTTGGGAACATTCAGCCCTATTCAGCAATATGGCACACTTCAAATTGTGTGTTTTCTATAGGAATACACAGATGACGTCAGCGCTATCACTATCTACTTGTTTTAATGTCTATGGTTTAGCCACAATTTTTCAATTTACAAAATATATGCATGACCAATGTCAGAGCAGCATAGACTAAAACACAGTTGTTGTCCTTGATGATCTTCTTGGCCTTCCTGTGACATCGGGTGCTGTAGGTGTCTTGGAGGGCAGGTAGTTTTCCCCCAGTGATGTGTTGTGCAGACCGCACAACCCTCTGGAGTGCCGTGGTGTTATGGGTGGTGCAGTTGCCATACCAGGCAGTGATACAGACCAACATTATGCTCTCAATTGTGCATCTGGGGGTGATCCCTTTGCTGTTCCCTGAAGTCCACGATCATCTCCTTTGTTTTGTTGACGTTGAGTGAGAGGTTATTTTCCTGGCACCACACTCAGAGATTACCACCTCTCATTGTTGGTAATCAAGCCTACTACTGTTGTGTTGTCTGCAAACTTGATGATTGAGTTGGAGGCGTGCATGACCACGCAGTCATGGGTGAACAGGGAGTACAGGAGAGGGCTGAGCATGCACCCTTGTGGGGCCCCAGTGTTGAGGATCAGTGTGGCGGATGTGTTGTTACCTACCCTTACCACTTGGGGGTGGCCCGTCAGGAAGTCCAGGATCCAGTTGCAGAGGGAGGTGTTTAGTCACAGGGTCCTTAGCTTAGTAATGTGCTTTGAGGGCACTATGGTGTTGAACGCTGAGCTATAGTCAATTAATAGCATTCTCACATAGGTGTTCATTTTGTCCAGGTGGGAAAGGGCAGTGTGGAGTACAATAGAAATTGCATCATCTGTGGATCTGTTGGGGTGGTATGCAAATTGAAGTTGGTCTAGGGTTTCTGGGATAATGGTGTTGATGTGAGCCATGACCAGCCTTTCAAAGCACTTCATGGCTACAGATGTGAGTGCATCGGGTCGGTAGTCATTTAGGCAGGTTACCTTAGTGTTCTTGGGCAGAGGGACTATGGTGGTCTGCTTAAAACATATTGGTATTACAGACTCAGACAGGGAGAGGTTGAAAATGTCAGTGAAGACACTTGCCAGTTGGTCAGCGCATGCTCGCAGTACACGTCCTGGTAATCTGTCTGGCCCAGCGGCCTTGTGAATGTTGACCTGTATTAAGGTTTTACTCACATCGGCTGCGGAGAGCGTGATCACACAGTCTTCCAGAACAGCTGGTGCTCTCATGCATGTTTCAGTGTTATTTGCCTCGAAGCGGGCATAGAAGTAGTTTAGCTCATCTGGTAGGCTCGTGTCACTAGGCAGCTCTTGGATGTGCTTCCATTTGTTGTCTATAATGGTTTGCAAGCCTGCCACATCCGACGAGTGTCAGAGCCGGTGTAGTACGACTCGATCTTAGTCCTGTATTGATGCTCTGCCTGTGTGATGGTTCGTCGAGGGCATAGCGGGATTTCTTATTAGCTTCCGGGTTAGAGTCCCACTACATGAACGCGGCAGCTCTAGCCTTTAGCTCAGTGGATATGTTGCCTGTAATCCATGGCTTCTGGTTGGGGTATGTACGTAGGGTCACTGTGAGGGCGACATCATCGATGCACTTATTGATGAAGACAATGACTGATGTGGTGTACTCTTCAATGCCATCGGAGGAATCACGGAACATATTCCAGTCTGTGGTAAAACAGATTTAAGTTTCCCTGCATTAAAGTCCCCGGCTACTAGGAGCGCCGCCTCTGGATGAACGTTTTCTTGTTTGCTTATGGCGGAATACAGCTCATTCAATGCGGTCTTAGTGCCAGCCTCAGTCTGTGGTGGTATGTAAACAGCTATGAAAAATACAGATGAAAACTCTCTAGGTAGATATCATGAGATGCTCTACCTCAGACGAGCAATAGCTCGAGACTTCCTTAGATATTGTTCACCAGCTGTCATTTACAAAAATACATAGTCCACCGCCCCTGAGTATAACCAGTGTCGTTCAGCCACGACTCCGTGAACCATAAGATATTACCGTTTTGAATGTCCAGTTTAATCTTGCGCGTAGGTCATCGATTTTATTCTCCAAAGATTGCACGTTTGTTAGCAGAATAGAAGGAAGTGGGGGTTTATTCGATCTCCTACGAATTCTCAGAAGGCAGCCCACCCTCTGGCCTCTTTTTCTCTGCGTCCTCTTCACGCAAATCTTGGGGATCTGGGCATGTTCCCGAGAAAGCAGTTTAAAGTTTGCGTTGGGCTCGTCAGACTTATTAAAGGAAAAAAAGGATTCTGACAGTCAATGGTTGTCACGCCCTGACCTTAGAGAGACTTTTTATTTCTCTATTTGGTTAGGTCAGGGTGTGATTTGGGTGGGCATTCTATGTTTTCTATTTCTTTGTTTTTGGGGGGTATGGTTCCCAATCAGAGGCAGCTGTCTATCGTTGTCTCTGATTGGGAATTATACTTAGGTAGCCTTTTTCCCAACTGTGTTTGTGGGTAATTATTTATTTTCTGTGCGTGTTTGTGTGCGCCACGGTTGCGTCACTTTTGGTTTCTGTTTACCTGTTTTTTGTGAAGGTTTCACTTCAATTAAGGATGTGGAATTACATGCACGCTGCACCTTGGCTCATTTATGACAGGGAGTTTGAAGACCGTGAACGTGACAGTGGTGAGTTATCGCAGTCCTGATGTCCAGAAGTTATTTTTGGTCATAAGAGACAGTAGCGGCAACATTATGTACAAAATACGTTTTTTTAAAATGTTACTAACAACGCAAATAAACAGACAAAAAACAATTGGTTGGGGACACGTAAAACGTCTGCCTTCTTCTCCGGCGCCAATTCTGCTTTGATAGTTGATCAACATTAAACTCACTTTTGAGAAAACCGTCATTCAATGTTTTGGTACTACTATTGAAGAGCCCTTTGTCTACACCCATTCAGCATTGTTCACACCATCTTAAGCCTTAACCCCACCCATCTTTTTTTGGGTTGATCCAACCGTTCTGTACTATCTTGCCAGCTACTTCTAGACATCAGAGAGAGGGCGAGTAATGTTCAGTGAGCTGTTCTCTATCTGTGGTTTCGCGTTCAGAGCACACAGTGAACGCTCTGGACAAATAAGTAGGGTTGTTCCGAAAGCTCTGAAGTCACAACTACAGTCAAGCATTAATGAGAGAACACCCCACTGACCATTTTACTCACCCTTGCAGAGCTGGTTAGGCTTTTTTCATGTTATCCAGAGCGTTGGTGACTAACTGTACTGCTGGCAACAATTTAATTACGCTTTATTGCTGACGTTTACTGACACCGAACATATTCAACGGGTGTTGAGCTTTCAAAAAGGCATCAGTTATTCTGCGCTCTGGCACACTAAGACGAGAGTCTTTTGTTAATAAATTTAGCTAGATGGCTAGGTAAACAATGAATCCCAATGCATGACATAACGTTAGGAAGCCAGCCAGCTAACGTAAACTTTAACCTCTCATCCAGTGCAGGGCGCCAAATTCAAACTACAGAAATCTCATAATTACAATTCCTCAACCATACATGTATTATACAACATTTTAAAGATACACTTGTTGTTAATCCCACCACAGTGTCCGATTTCAAAAAGGCTTTGCGACAAAAGCATACCATGCGATTGTTAGGTCAGTACCTAGTCACAACAAAACAGTCCTTTTTCCAGCCAAAGAGAGGAATCACAAAAAGCAGAAAGAGAGAATTAATCACTAACCTTTGATCTTCATCAGATCTCAAAGGACTTCATGTTACACAATACATGTATGTTTTGTTCGATAAAGTTCATATTTATATCCAAAAATCTGTTTACATTGGCGCGTTGTTTTGCCTCCAAAACATCCAGTGAAAGTGCAGAGAGCTATGTCAATTTGCAGAAATACTCATCATAAATGTTGATGAAAATACAACTTATGCATGGAATTAAAGATATACTTCTTAATGCAACTGCTGTGTCAGATATCAAAAAAGCTTTACGACAAAAGCATACCATGGAATAATCTGAGTACAGCGCTCAGACCAAAACAAGCAATACAGACACCCGCCATGTTATGGAGTAAACAAAAGTCAGAAATAGCATTGTAAATATTCACTTACCTTTGATGATCTTCATCAGAATGCACTCCCAGGAATCCCAGTTCCACAATAAATGTTTGTCATTTATGTCCAAATACCTCCTTTTTGTTCGCATTTAGTACAGTAATCCAAATGCGCGGGCACTAGGTCCAGACAAAGTCAAAAAAGTTATATTACAGTTCGTAGAAACATGTCAAAAGATGTATATAATCAATCTTTAGGATGTTTTCATCATAAATCTTCAATAATGTTTCAACCAGAGAATTCTTTTGTCTTTAGAAATTAAAGGGAACGGCGCTAACTCACGGGCGTGTACCTGGCTGAGCACATGGCCTTCTGGCAGATCTATGACTCAATCAGCTCTCATTCTCTCCCACGTCACAGTAGAAGCCTGAAACAACGTTCTAAAGACTGTTGACATCTAGTGGAAGCCTTAGGAAGTGCAATGACCCCACAGACACTGTATATTGGATAGGCTAAGACTTAAACCTACAAACCTCAGATTTCCCACTTCCTGGTCGGATCAGGTGTTTGCCTGCCATATGAGTTCTGTTATACTCACAGGCATCATTCAAACAGTTTTAGAAACAGTGTTTTCTATACACATCTACTAATAATATGCATATCCTAACATTTGGGCCTGAGTAGCAAGCAGTTTACTCTGGGCACGCTTTTCATCTGGATGTGAAAATACTGCCCCCGACCCCAAAGAACTTGAAATGAAAATACTTTGTCAAAATTAGAGTGCAGTCTTTTGTTAAGATATGTAGCTAGCTCGCTAAACAATGGACAATAACCACAACTCATGACGTTACTACCCTGAATGAATGCAGGTAGCTAACCAACCAGGTTCTATGGCTATAACTAGTCAAGCAAATGTGTCTGAGATACTAAGAATAAGATCATACACAACTTGAACTGAAGCACTCAAATCAACATATAACATTGTTTTACATGTCGATGCTAGGTAACCTTGTTGAACGTGACATTATGAAATACTTTTAGAACATAATATTAGACGTTGAGTGCCTAGTACCAGCTTAGATACAGTGCCTTGCGAAAGTATTCGGCCCCCTTGAACTTTGCGACCTTTTGCCATATTTCAGGCTTCAAACAAAGATTAAACTGTATTTTTTTGTGAAGAATCAACAACAAGTGGGACACAATCATGAAGTGGAACGACATTTATTGGATATTTCAAACTGTTTTAAAAAATCAAAAACGGAAAAATTGGGCGTGCAAAATTATTCAGCCCCCTTAAGTTAATACTTTGTAGCGCCACCTTTTGCTGCGATTACAGCTGTAAGTCGCTTGGGGTATGTCTATCAGTTTTGCACATCGAGAGACTGAATTTTTTTCCCATTCCTCCTTGCAAAACAGCTCAAGCTCAGTGAGGTTGGATGGAGAGCATTTGTGAACAGCAGTTCAGTTCTTTCCACAGATTCGATTGGATTCAGGTCTGGACTTTGACTTGGCCATTCTAACACCTGGATATGTTTATTTTTGAACCATTCCATTGTAGATTTTGCTTTATGTTTTGGATCATTGTCTTGTTGGAAGACAAATCTCCGTCCCAGTCTCAGGTCTTTTGCAGACTCCATCAGGTTTTCTTCCAGAATGGTCCTGTATTTGGCTCCATCCATCTTCCCATCAATTTTAACCATCTTCCCTGTCCCTGCTGAAGAAAAGCAGGCCCAAACCATGATGCTGCCACCACCATGTTTGACAGTGGGGATGGTGTGTTGCTTTCAAAACATAACGTTTTGCATTGTTGCCAAAAAGTTCAATTTTGGTTTCATCTGACCAGAGCACCTTCTTCCACATGTTTGGTGTGTCTCCCAGGTGGCTTGTGGCAAACTTTAACCAACACTTTTTATGGATATCTTTAAGAAATGGCTTTCTTCTTGCCACTCTTCCATAAAGGCCAGATTTGTGCAATATACGACTGATTGTTGTCCTATGGACAAAGTCTCCCACCTCAGCTGTAGATCTCTGCTGTTCATCCAGAGTGATCATGGGCCTCTTGGCTGCATCTCTGATCAGTCTTCTCCTTGTATGAGCTGAAAGTTTAGAGGGACGGCCAGGTCTTGGTAGATTTGCAGTGGTCTGATACTCCTTCCATTTCAATATTATCGCTTGCACAGTGCTCCTTGGGATGTTTAAAGCTTGGGAAATCTTGTTGTATCCAAATCCGGCTTTAAACTTCTTCACAACAGTATCTCGGACCTGCCTGGTGTGTTGATTACACACAGGTGGATTGTATTTATCATCATTAGTCATTTAGGTCAACATTGGATCATTCAGAGATCCTCACTGAACTTCTGGAGAGAGTTTGCTGCACTGAAAGTAAAGGGGCTGAATAATTTTGTACGCTCAATTTTTCAGTTTTTGATTTGTTAAAAAAGTTTGAAATATCCAATAAATGTTGTTCCACTTCATGATTGTGTCCCACTTGCTGTTGATTCTTCACAAAAAAATAATAGAAGCCTGAAATGTGGCAAAAGGTCGCAAAGTTCAAGGGGGCCGAATACTTTCGCAAGGCACTGTAGATATGGCCGCAACCATATTGAAACAACGTCATGGGAATGCGTCCGCGCGCCTACTGTTCATGGCTTTTTTGATAAAGACTAATCAAGAAGTGAACAAACTATAAGCTAATACTACCAATTTGAGAGGGAACAATAATAAAATACTCACAATCATGTTAACAAGCCTATATAGTCCGGTCAAAAATACACTTTTTTGAGCTCATTCAGCTGTATGCTACATTAGTGATTTTCACATGGGCAGGGGCATCGGATCTACTGTTAAATGCATTATATCCACAATAACAAAGCAGTTAGCTAGACTAAAATAAATCTGTATAGTTCAGTCAAAAACCTACTTGCACATGTTTTCGTGTTCATTCAGTGAGCAAGTTCTAGCTGTGTTAAACATTACAGTAGTTTTGACATGGGCATCGGATCGTACTGTGTTAGTCAAAGTTATCCAAAGAGCTAGCTAACAGCAAACAATGTTATTAAGCTAACTGCATGGTAATACCAACAATAATAACTTCACTTACAGGAAGATTGTGGAAACTATGCATAAAACAGTATTCAATATCGTTTGCAGTGAGGGACTTAAGATGTGCCAAACCTGGGAGAGGATAGCTAGCTAGCTGGGCTAGAAAAAGGCATAGGCATAGGCAAGATGCAGTAGATGGTGTAGAGTACAGTATATACATATTAGATGAGTGATGTAGGGTATATAAACATAGTGGCATAGTTTAAAGTGGCTAGTGATACATGTATTACATAATGGCAAGATGCAGTAGATGCAGCAGTTTAAATGAGTACAGGATATACAGTGGAGCAAAAAAGTATTGTCAGCCACCAATTGTGCAAGTTCTCCCACTTAAATATGAGAGAGGCCTGTAATTTTCATCATAGGTACACTTCAACTATGACAGACAAAATTAGAAAAAAAAATCCATAGAGGCGTCTTTTATACTGATAACAAGTTCAAACAGGTGTCATTAATACAGATGAGTGGAGGACAGAGGAGCCTCAAAGAAGAAGTTACAGGTATGTGAGAGCCAGAAATCTTGCTTGTTTGTAGGTGACCAAATTACTTATTTTCCACCATAATTTGCAAATAAATTCATTAAAAATCCTACAATGTGATTTTCTTCTTCATTTTGTCTGTCATAGTTGAAGTGTACCTATGATGAAAATTACAGGCCTCTCTCATATTTTTAAGTGGGAGAACTTGCACAATTGGTGGCTGACTAAATACTTTTTTTGCCCCACTGTACATATACATATGAGATGAGTAATGTAGGGTATGTAAACATTATATTAAGTGCCATTGTTTAAAGTGGCTAGTGATACATTTTTACATCAATTTCCATTATTAAAGTGGCTGGAGTTCAGTCAGTGTGTTGGCAGCAGCCACTCAATGTTAGTGGTGGCTGTTTAACAGTCTGATGGCCTTGAGATAAAAGCTGCTTTTCAGTCTCTCGGTCCATGCTTTGATGCACCTGTAATGACCTCGCCTTCTGGATGATAGCGGGGTGAACAGGCAGTGGCTCGGGTGGTTGTTGTCCTTGATCTTTATAGCCTTCCAGTGACATCGGTGGTGTAGGTGTCCTGGAGGGCAGGTAGTTTGCCCCCAGTGATGCGATGTGCAGAACTCACTACCCTCGGGAGAGCCTTGCGGTTGTGGGCGGAGCAGTTGCCGTACCAGGCGGTGATACAGCCCGCCAGGATGCTCTCGATTGTGCATCTGTAGAAGTTTGAGTGCTTTTGGTGACAAGCCGAATTTCTTCAGCCTCCTGAGGTTGAAGAGGCGCTGCTGCGCCTTCTTCACAACACTGTCTATGTGGGTGGACCAATTCAGTTTGTCCGTGATGTGTACGCCGAGGAACATAAAACTTACTACCCTCTCCACTACTGTCCCGTCAATGTGGATAGGGGTGTGCTCCCTCTGCTGTTTCCTGAAGTCCAGAATCATCTCCTTTATTTTGTTGACGTTGAGTGAGGTTATTTTCCTGACACCACACTCCGAGGGCCCTCACCTCCTCCCTGTAGGCCGTCTCGTCATTGTTGGTAATCAAGCCTAACACTGTAGTGTCGTCCGCAAACTTGATGATTGAGTTGGAGGCGTGCATGGCCACGCAGTCGTGGGTGAACAGGGAGTACAGTAGAGGGCTCAGAACGCACCCTTGTGGGGCCCCAGTGTTGAGGATCAGAAGGATGGAGATTTGTTACCTACCCTCACCACCTGGGGGCGGTCCGTCAGGAAGTCCAGTACCCAGTTGCACAGGGTGGGGTCGAGACCCAGGGTCTCGAGCTTGATGACGAGCTTGGAGGGCACTATGGTGTTAAATGCCGAGCTGTAGTCGATGAACAGCATTCTCACATAGGTATTCCTCTTGTCCAGATGGGTTAGGGCAGTGTGCAGTGTGGTTGAGATTGCATCGTCTGTGGACCTATTTGGGCAGTAAGCAAATTGGAGTGGGTCTAGGGTGTCAGGTAGGGTGGAGGTGATATGGTCCTTGACTAGTCTCTCAAAGCACTTCATGATGACTGAAGTGAGTGCTACGGGGCGGTAGTCGTTTAGCTCAGTTACCTTAGCTTTCTTGGGAACAGGAACAATGGTGGCCCTCTTGAAGCATGTGGGAACAGCAGACTGGGATAAGGATTGATTGAATATGTCCGTAAACACACCAGCCAGCTGGTCTGCTACGCACTGAGCGCGCGGCTGGGGATGCCGTCTGGGCCTGCAGCCTTGCGAGGGTTAACACGTTTAAATGTTTTACTCACGTCGGCTGCAGTGAAGGAGAGCCCGCAGGTTTTGGTAGCGGGCCGTGTCAGTGGCACCTTATTGTCCTCAAAGCGAGCAAAAACGTTAGTCTATCTGGGAGCAAGACATCCTGCCTGGTCCGCGACGGGGCTGGTTTTCTTTTTGTAATCCATCATTGACTGTAGACCCTGCCACATACCTCTTGTGTCTGAGCCGTTGAATTGCGACTACTTTGTCTTTATACTGGCGCTTAGCTTGTTTGATTGCCTTGCGGAGGGAATAGCTACACTGTTTGTATTCGGTCATGTTTCCGGTCACCTTGCCCTGGTTTATATTTTTGTTCAGCGTACAGCGTACTTTTTATAGTCATCATCTCATCTCTGCAAAGATTAGCAGAGATGAGATGATGACTTTACTCTCCATACTGTTCTGTCATCCTATTTAGCTAGGCTAGCTGCAGAGCTGTCTGGAGAAAGCGTTGGGCTCACAAATGAAAAATGAACCAATGTCGGTCAATTAGTTGTTTAATAACGCAAAAACTAAATGTTGGTTTATCACTCAGAACTACCTCTAGGCCTCTATGGAGAGACAATTTTGGAGCAGAGCCATGAAATAAAACACATCTAACATGTTATGGAACTGAAACTGCTCTGAAATAAGTGCAATGCAACGGGTGTGGCTGAAATAGCCGAATCCACTCATTTGAAGGGGTGTCCACATACTTTTGTGTATATATAGTATGTATTGGATTCGGCTATTTCAGCCACACCAGTTGCTGACAAGTGTATAAAACCGAGGACACAGCCATGCAATCTCCATAGACAGACATTGGCAGTAGAATGGCCTTACTGAAGAGCTCAGTGACTTTCAACATGGCACCGTCATAAGTTGCCACCTTTCCAACAGTTCCAGTTCCAATCAAATTTCTCCCCTGCTAGAGCTGCGCCGGTCAACTGTAAGTTCTGTTATTGTGAAGTGTAAACGTCTAGGAGCAACAACGGCTCAGCCGTGAAATGGTAGGCCACACAAGCTCACAGAATGGGACCGCAGAGTGCTGAAGCGCATACAAATCACCTGTCCTCAGCTGCAACACTAGTTCCAAACTGCCTCTGGAAGCAATGTCAGCACAATACCTGTTCTTCGGGAACTTCATGAAACTAGTTTCCATGGCCGAGCAGCCGCACATAAGCATAAGATTACCATGTGCAATGCCAAGTGCCGGCTGGAGTGGTGTGAAGCTCACCGCCATTGGACTCTGGAGCAGTGGAAATGCGTTCTATGGATTGATGAAGATGGAAGAATCTGGGTTTGGTGGATGCAAGAAGAATGCTACAGTACCTGCCCGAATGCATAGTGCCAACTGTATCTTAACGCTACAGCATACATTAACTTTCTAGACGATTCTGTGCTTCCAACTTGCAGCAACAGTTTGGGAAATGCCCTTTCCTGTTTCAATATGACATGCCCCTGTGCACAAAGTGAGGTTCATACAGCAATGGTTTGTCGAGACCGGTGTGGAAGAACTTGGGCTCCCGAGTGGCACAATGGTCTAAGATACTGCATCTCAGTGCTAGAGGTGTCACTACAGACCCTGGTTCAATTCCAGGCTGGATCACAACTTGCCGTGATTGGGAGTCCCATTGAGCGGTGCACAATTGGCCCAGTGTCGTCTGGGTTAGGAGTAGGCTGTTATTGTAAATAAGAATTTGTTCTTAACTGACTTGCCTAGTTAAATAATGGTTTAAAAAACTTGACTAACCTGCACAGAGCCATGATCTCAACCCCATCGAGCACCTTTGGGATGATTTGGAATGCTGAATGCGAGCCAGGCCAAATGGCCCAACATCAGTGCCTGACCTCACTAATTCTCTTGTGGCTGAATGGAAGCAAGTCCCTGAAGCCTTCCCAGTAGAGGGCTGTTACAGCAGCAAAGGGGGGACCAACTCCATATTAATGCCCATGATTTTGGACTGAGATGTTCGATGGGCAGGTGTCAACATACTTTTGGTCATGTAGTGTATAAGATAATGCATATCAAATCAGCTATATGCTTTTATAAAAAGGCAATTGAATGATTTAGAGCAAGGAGGCATGGCCCGGGATACAAGCTCGGTTAAAAGCTGAAGCTTTCTAGCTGCTTCATAACATTATTTAGAGCCTGGCTAACCATTGAATGGGACCTGTACCGATCTCTCCATCGCTTATGTTGTTATGTAAAAGCATAGAAAATGTCTCGCATAATCCATCCACCCCCATGCACAACAGTACATCGACGATTCACGACTTTACATCGACTTACCATTGTCTATTTATTAGGTCAAAAATAGTAACACGAGTGATGTAAAATTAGTGAATTATACCTATAAATTGTTGCATCTCCTATAGTAGGCTCTTGTAACATGTCTGCATGATGTGCGCCTCGGCGACCTGTATGACAAGCAGCAGTATCCCATTAATCCGAAACTGGGTACCACAATCCGCACCCAATGTCAGAATGAGAATTCTGAGCTAAATGTAATGTCAGTCTCCTGCAAAATAATATGACAGACTATACTGGCTATGCATGATAGACACATTTGATATGGACACAAAACATAAAAAGCGCTCTCGCACCTGAAAATTGTCCTCTTCCAGATGATCAGTTTCCTTCCACAGTTTATTAAAGCAGACAAATGTATTCCCTTTTCATTAAATTGTATTACCAAAAAGCTACAAAAAAAATCGAAAGTTCTCGAAGCAGTAGTTTCACCTAACAATATTTGTGTCCAGCAGCTATGCCTGGCAACGGGGACAAGCTGAGGCTGCTGTGACTGATAGCAAGCTAGTTTTTCGTTGCTCCCCCCTTCGCGCCCCCCCCTCGCGCCGCTGGTCCAATCCACTTTCAGTAACGGGGGGGATTTGCTGTAGCTGTAGTCTGAACATGACATCGCACTCTAATATTGGCATATGGCGCGTGCTTGAAATATCGACCGATCGTCACAAATACATGTATACCGATCGTCACAAATGTCGAAATGGCAACTGTTGCGCAATGTATCCGTTCATACATTCTGTCATTTGCAAAATAATTGTAACAGATTATCCTCAACACTGCACCTTGCCACATTACAAAAAGGTAAACACCGAAGCATAATAATCATGATATTAACACTTGATTTCTATCAAATAGGAGGTTCTTATATTTGTCCTGTTTCACTGAATAGACAAATGTGAGATAGAAATGTAATTGTTCATGTCACAACAACCCCGGAGAGACTGGGGTCAAGGCTAGGTATTAGCCATTACTGACAACAATCCTGGAATAATTAGAGTTAAGTGCTTTGGTCAAGGGCAGATTGACACATTTTTCACCTTGTCAGCTCAGGGATTCAAACTAGCAACCTTTCAGTTACTGGCCCAAAGCTTTAACCATTAAGCTACCTGCCACCCAATTAGATTTATGTAATGCTCAGCTATATGTCCATGAGGTCAACATTACTTTGTTAGTTCACAACAATTGCTTTGGCAAAAGGTCCTTATAGATTTAAAAAATAATAAGATCTATGCACTTTTGTCATCATTTGACACGACTTCTGCCGAAGTCGGTTCCTCTCCTTGTTCGGGCGGTGTTCGGCGGCCGAGGTCGGCGATCTTCTAGCCATCACCGATCCATTTGTTTTGTCTTTTCTCACACACCTGGTTTTCATTCCCTCATTACCTGTTGTGTATTTAACCCTCTGTTCCCCCCATGTCTTTGTGCGGTATTGTTTGTTGTAAGTGCTTGTGCACATGTTTGACTGGTTTTGTACCCATTTATTTTGTATTCTGAGGCTGTTGGTTTTATTATTAAACTTCTCCGGCCACTACCTAGTTCTGCTCTCCTGCGTCTGACTTCCCTGCCACCAGTTACGCACCCCTTACATCATTACGTTATTTAAGGTCATTTTCTTTCAAATCAAAGGGTAGGCTATATTTTATTAAATTAAGTCAGATGTGTGGAAACACCTGTTTCTATGTGTTTCCTTTTAAAACTGTAGAAATGTAGCTGTAGGCTACTATTTCATTTACACGCTTTTTTGAATATAATTTTGAAAGACATTAGGGGCTCAATTTTTAACAAACCTAACGCAATGGTAAAGCAATAGGTCTGGAGGTGTATCAGAAATATTTTTTGTATTTGCACAGACGGAATTAGGAGTGCAATACCTGGCAGTGGTGAAAAATGAGCTGGGTTTTGATGAAAAAATAAGTTGTAGGTGTGAGGAGGGCTTGGCCACTCACTGGCCAATCAATGCATTCCATGGCTTAATACTGCATGTGTTTCTTTCAAATTATGTATGTTATTGACAGTCTTTGCATTGTCATCAACTCTAATTCGGCTGGGGTCATGAATATTCTCTTCCTCTTCCATTGTGGATTGGTACTACAGTTTATTAAATAGTATAGGCTTTAGTAACGAGTATTAGCAACAGTAAAACAAAAACATCCAAGGTTCTATTTTAACGAACCTAACGCAATGGTAAATCTAAGTGTTGGTGGTAGTGCCATAGGTCAGGGGTGTGTCAAATAGCTAGCGTTGGCACAGACGGGCTGATTTTGATGAATAAATCAGTTTTAGGGGTGACGAGGGCTTGGCCACCCACTGGCCAATCATTGATTTGTCTCAAGGTTAACAGTCTGCATTGTCAACTACAATTCGTCTGGGAGCACATAATATTCTTGTCCTAGTCCATTGATTTCTTTTTTCTTAATTTAACTAGGCAAGTCAGTTAATAACAAATTCTTATTTTACAAAGACTGCCTATCCCGGCCAAACCCTCCCCGAACAACGCTGGACCAATTGTGCGCCGCCCTATGGGACTCCTGATCAGGGCCGGTTGTGATACAGCCCGGAATCGAACCAGGGTCTGTAGTGATACCTCTAGCACTGAGTTGGCGTGCTTTAGACTGCTGCGCCACTTGAGTTTCCACCACTATTTGGAAGTAATTTACTGTCATAAAGAGGAAATGCACGTTTAGGTTCCACTTCCGAGGAATGACGAAGGCTACTTATACATATTCACGAATTCTGTGTGGGAATTTCGACGTGGAGTTGATAAACATCAACAAATAGGGCACTGACAGCTGCTGTAGCTACAGTATCTTGCTAATGTTACAGCGCCTTCAGAAAGTATTAACACCTCTTGACTTTTTCCACATTTTGTTGTGTTACAGCCTGAATTTAAAATGGATAAAATTTAGATTTTTTTTTGTCACTGGCCTACACACAGTACCCCATTATGTCATGTTGGAGTGATGTTTTTCGAAATTTGTACAAATTAATAATGAAAATATAAATGTCTTGAGTCAAGTATTCAATCCCTTTCTTGTGGCATGCATAAATAAGTTCAGGAGTAAATATTTAAATATCTAAACAAATCATATAATAAGTTAAATGGACTCACACTGAGTGCAAAAATGGTTTAACATGGTTTTATAATGACCGCTTCAACTCTGTACCCCACACATTATCTTTAAAGTCCTTCAGTCGAGCAGTAGATTTAAAACACAGATTCAACCACAAAGACCAGGGAGGTTTTTGAATTTAGGGCAACTATTGTTTGTTGGATACAACACTTTGGATGGTGTATCAATACACCCAGTCACTACAAAGATACAGGCTTCCAACATATCTCAGTTGCCAGAGAGGAAGGAAGCTGCTCAGGAATTTCACCATGAGGTTTTAATGGCTGGTTTTGGGCTCCCGAGTGGTGCAGTGGTCTAAGGCACTGCATCTCAGTCCCTGGTCCGAATCCAGCCTGCATCACATCCGGCTGTGATTGGGAGTCCCATAGGGCGGGTTTGGCCGGGGTAGGCCATCATTGTAAATAAGAATTTGTTCTTAACGGACTTGCCTGGTTAAATAAAAAAAAATTAAAAACTGATGGACCAACAACATTGTAGTTACGCCACAATACTGACATAATGGACAGAGTTAAAAGAAGGACACCTGTGCAGAATAAAAATACTCCAAAGCATGCATCCTGTTTGAAACAAAGCACTAAAGTAATAGTGCAAAACATGTGGCAAAGCAATTCAGTTTTTCTCCTGAATACAAAGTGCTATATTTGAGCCAAATTCAACAAAACACATTACCGAGTACCACTCTTCATATTTTCAAGCATAGTGGTGGCTGCATCATGTTTTGGGCATGCTTGTAATCATTAAGGACTGGGGAATATTTAAGGATAAAAAAAATGAATGGATTGGCGCTAAACAAAAGCAAAATCCTAGAGGATAACCTGGTCCAGTGTACTTACCACCGGACACTGGGTGTCACATTCGTCGTAGGATCGGACCAATGCGCAGTGTTGTATGCGTACATTCTTTAATAAATTATTAAGCATGAACCCTGAACAAACTAACCAAAATAACAAAACGACACATGACGCTATACAAATGTGTGCTGACAGGCAACTACACATAGACAAGAACCCACAAACACCAAAGGGAAATGGATACCTAAATATGATCCCCAATCAGAGACAACGATAAACAGCTGCCTCTGATTGGGAACCATATCAGGCCACCATAAACATAAACATACAAATACCTAGACCTACAAAAACCCTAGACAATGCAAAACCCCTAGACAATACAAAAACTAGCGTATCCACCCTAGTCACACCCTGACCTAACCAAAATGTAAGGAAAAAATATATCTCAGGTCAGGGCGTGACCAATAACCTTAACGGGGCGTTTAACAATAACCTAAAACACAAAGTTAAATCTACACTGGAGTTGCTTACCAAGAAGACAGTGAATGTTCCTGAGTGGCTGAGTTACAGTTTGACTTAAATCTGCTTGAAAATCTATGGCAAGACCTAAAAATGCTTGTCTAGCAATGATCAACAACCAATTCGACAGAGCTTGAAGAATTAAAAATAATAATAATGGACATGCTGATTGCAGGAATGTCCACCAGAGCTGTTGCCAGAGAATTGAATGTTAATTTCTCTAACATAAACCATCAACAACATAATTTTAGAGAATTTGGCAATATGTCCAACCGATCTCACAACCGCAAACCACGTGTAACAAAGCCAGCCCAGGACCTCCACATCCGGCTTCTTCACCTGAGGGATCGTCTGAGACCAGCCACCCAGACAGTTGATGAAACTGTGGGTTTGCAGAACTGAAGAATTTCTGCACAAACTATCAGAAACCTTCTCAGGGTAGCTTATGTGTGTGCTTGTTGTCCTCACCAGGGTCTTGACCTGACTGCAGTTTGAAGTCGTTACAGACTTCAGTGGGCAAATGCTCCTCTTCGCTGGCAGGAATAAGCTACGGACAACAAACTCAATTGCATTTTATCAATGGCAATTTGAATGCACAGAGATACCGTGATGAGATCCTGAGGCCCATTGTCGTGCCATTCATCCATGCCATCGCCTCATATTTCAGCATAATAATACACAACCCCATGTCGCAAGGATCTTTACACAATTCCTCTAAGCTGAAAATGTTCTTCCATGGCCTGTGTCACGTTCTGACCCTAGTTCTTGTGTTATTTGTTTGTTTTAGTTGGTCAGGACATGAGTTGGTTGGGCATTCTATGTTTTGTGTTTCTAGGTTGGTTTTCTGTGTTCGGCCTAGTATGGTTCTCAATCAGAGGCAGGTGTCGTTAGTTGTCTCTGATTGAGAATCATACTTAGGTAGCCTGGGTTTCACTGTTGTTTTGTGGGTGATTGTTTCCATGTCTGTGTTTGTTCGCCACATGGTACTGTTTCGGTTTTGTTTTTAAATAAACAACCATGGACACTTACCACACTGCGCATTGGTCCTCCGATCCTTCTCGCCTCTCCTCTTCAGACGAAGAGGAGGAAAAACCTTTACAGCCTGCATACTCACCAGACATATCACCATTGAGCATGTTTGGGATGCTCTGGATCAACGTACAACAGTGTGTTCCAGCTCCCGACAATATCCAGTAGCTTTGCACAGCCATTGAAGAGGAGTGGTAGCCACAACCAATACCCGGATCAACTCTCTGCAAGGGAGATGATCACACCAGATGGTCACACCAGATGCTGACTGGTGTTCTGATACCCTTTTTAAGGTATCTGTGACCAAAGATGCATATCTGCATTCGCATTCATGGGAAATCCATAGATTAGGGCATAATTAATTTATTTCAAATGACTGATTTGCTTATATGAACTGTAATTCAGTCATCTTTGAAATGGTTAAAATAGGCTTTTGGCAGGCTTTGGCTGCGGTACAGCAAAGCCAAGTAAGCTCGTGCTCATGGTTCTCACAAGGGAAGTGAAATGATAGTCTATAATGACTTTGCTCATGACCATGCACACTGCAAATAAAATGTAATATGTAAATAAGTTCCTTGAACTTTCTTTTGTGGGTGCCTTTTCATTATCTGGATAGACACTTGTGGTTTCTAGCTTCTGTCACACCCTGATCGGTTTCACCTGTCGTTGTGCTCGTCTCCACTCCCCTCCTGGTGTCGCCCATCTTCCCCATTATCCCCTGAGTATTTATACCTGTGTTCTCAGTTTGTCTATTGCCAGTTCGCCTTGTCAGGTTTAACGAGTGCTTTCCTGTTATCCTGTTTCTAAAGTGTTTGTTTCCTAGTTTTCCAGGTTCTGACCATTCTGCCTGCCCTGACCCCGAGCCTGCCTGCTGTCTTGTACCTGCCTGACTCTGACCTGATAACGAACCTCTGCCTAACCTGACCCCGAGCCTGCCTGCTGTCCTGTACCTGCCTGACTCTGACCTGATAACGAACCTCTGCCTGAGAACTGTACTATCCGCCTCTTGTGTCTGCATATGGGTCATATCCTGAGTCGTGATAGTACAAACTGGCCATGACTGATCCAAGCAGACTCAGACCAGCTCCACAATGCTGTCTTCCAGCAAGGAGCCACCATTGGAAGACACAAGGAGTTACTGCAATGCCTTATGGAAGGACTCCATACCCTGGCAGAACGACATGACCATGCATTCAATACATTGCTGGAGCGATTCCGTGGATTCCCCTCAAGGCAGCAAGCCACTCCAGTAATTCCCCAGACTCTCAGCAACACCACCACCAGCGGCGCTTCTTCCCAGCCTACCCCAGTGTCTCGAGAAACCCTCTTACCACCTCTGGAGCGCTACGCTGAAGATTCTGGAAACTGCCGGGCCTTTCTCTCCCAGTGCTTCCTCACCTTCGAGCTGCAGCCTTCGTCGTTCCCCTCGGGCCACTTGAGGATAGCGTACCTCATAATGCTGATGTCCAGGAGGGCAATCGCCTGGGCTACAGCGGTATGGGAGCAACAGTCTACCGTCTGCCTCAGTCTGAAGGAGTTTGTGGCGGAAGTACGGAAGGTGTTCGATTCTCCATTGTACGGGTGAGAGGCTGCTCGTAAACTGCTCCAGCTACGTCAAGACTCCCGTAGTGTGGCAGACGACACAGTGGATTTTTGTACATTGGTGGCTGAGAGTACCTGGAACCCAGAAGCATTGTTCAACATGTTCCTTCACGGATTATCAGAGTTGATCAAAGATGGGCTCGCAGCCCAGGAGCTGCCCATGGACCTCCACTCCCTCATAACCTTGACCATCTGGATCGATGGGCGGCTAAGAGAATGTAGCAGGGAGAGGGAATCTGTTTCCTGTCGCCCTCGATTCCCACCTTGCCTCCGAGGAATCCCGGAAACCCACAAAGTAATTTCTGAGAGAATCAGATGTCACCCGAGTGCTCACGGGAATCTGAGAGGGTGGTCGACTCGCCTCCTTTAGATCCCAAGCTACTGGCAAGGGCTCGATAGTCTCTGGGTGAACGTTTACTCAGACTGAACACCAGGAGCTATCTGTATTGTGGGACTACAGGACAATATATTTCCACCTGTCCATTAAAAAGACCTGGCTCGTCAGTAGGTACGATGAGCCGTACAGGGATTTTGGGATATTCATGGCTCCAGAAGCACAATCCCCTGATCGACTGGACTACTGGTTCTATTTTGGGTTGGAGCCCGTTCTGCCATGCTCATTGTCTTTCGTCGGCCCAGCCCCTGTTGGGTCCGGTGACCAAGGCTATGGAGGAGTACATTGAGAACTCTCTCGCTGCAGGGTGTATTTGTCCATCGGCCTCTTCTTTATCGTTGTCTTCTTTGTGGAGAAGGACAAAACTCTGCACGCATGTATCGACTACAGGGGCCTTAATGACATGGTTAAAAAACTTTACCCTCTAGCACTCATCTCCTCGGCTTTCGAACCTCTTCAGAGAGTGACCATCTTCTCAAAGTTGGAACTTCGGAACGCCTACCATCTGGTTCGGATACGGGAGGGAGATGAGTGGAAAACTGCCTTTAACACAGCCAGCGGGCACTATTCGTACTTAGTTACAGTGAGGAGAACAAGTATTTGATGCACTGCTGATTTTGCAGGTTTTCCTACTTACAAAGCATATAGAGGTTTGTAATTTTTATCATAGGTACACTTCAACTGTGAGAGACTGAATCTAAAACAAAAATCCAGAAAATCACATTGTATGATTTTTAAGTAATTAATTTGCATTTTATTGCATGACATAAGTATTTGGTACATCAGAAAAGCTTAACTTAAACCTCAGTCCCGAGCTGTCCCTCAGTCCGGAGCTGCCCCTCAGTCCAGTGGGGCCCTTTGTTAGGGTTACTAAGTCAAGGTCGGCGGCGAGGGTTGCCAATCTAAGGACGCGATGCATGCGGACTAAGACTTTGTTGGAGTGGGGTCCACGTCCCGCGCCGGAGCCGCCACCGTGGACAGACGCCCACCCGGACCCTCCCCTATGGGTTTAGGTGTGCGGCCGGGAGTCCGCACCTTGGGGGGGGGGGGGGGGGGTCTGTCACGCCCTGGTCTTAGTATTTTGTGTTTTCTTTATTATTTTGGTTAGGCCAGGGTGTGACATGTGGTTTATTATGTGGTGTGTTTTGTCTTGGGGTTTTTGTAGGTATTGGAATTGTGGTATAGTGGGGTTGTCTATGGATGTCTGGAGTGGTTCTCAATCAGAGGCAGGTGTTTATTGTTGTCTCTGATCTTTATTAAAGATGTATACAAATAACCACGCTGCATTTTGGTCCGCCTCTCCTTCACCACAAGAAAACCGTAACATTATCCTTTAGCGAGTCTGAGCCCGACGTGAATGATATACTACTCTCCCGGGAACAGGCCCAGATCCCCGTGATTTGCATGAAGAGAAGGCGGAGAAACGTTTGGACTGCCTTCTGAGAATTCATAGGCGATCGAATAAACCCCCACTTCCTTTCATTCTGCTAGCAAACGTGCACTCTTTGGAAACTAGAATGGATGACCTATGCAGAAGATTAAACTACCAACTGGACATTCAAACCTGTAATATGTTATGCTTCACGGAGTCTGGGATGAACGATGACACTATCAACATACAGCTGGCTGGTTATACGCTGTACTGGCAGGCAGGAACAGCAGCGTCTGGTAAGACAAGGGACGACGGACTATGAATATTTGTAAATAACAGCTGGTGCATGATATCTAAGGAAGTCTTGGGCTATTGCTCGTCTGAGGTAGAGTATCTCATGATAAGCTGTACACCACACTATCTACCCAGAGTTTTCATCTGTATTTTTTTAAGCTGTTTTACATACCACCACAGACTGAGGCTGGCACTAAGACCGCATTGAATGAGCTGCATTCTGTCATAAGCAAACAAGAAAACGCTCACCCAGAGGCGGCGCTTCTAGTAGCTTGGGACTTTAACCCCTGCGCACGGAACCCGCTAGCAGGCTGAAATTCCACAACATACGGTGATCGCTACATAAATAGTCATATTAAACATTCATGAAAATACAAGTGTCTCACATGTATCGAAAGCCTAGAATCTTGCTGATCCAACTGCGTTGTCAGATTTAAAAAAGGATTTACTGCGAAAGAATACGATGCAATTATCTGAGCATAAAAAAATATAAAAAAATTAACCAGCACAGGGGTAACATAATCACAAACTGCATTAAAATAAATAGTTTACCTTTGACGATCTCCGTCTGTTTGCAAAGTCAATGGGTCTGAATACTTTCTGAAGGCAATGTAACAGCACATGCTCCATCTTTTCATGTTACAGCCTTATTCTAAAATGGATTAAATATACTTTTTTTCTCAGCAATCTATACACAATACCCCATAATGACAAAGTGAAAACAGGTTTAGATATTTTTGCAAATGTATTAAAATAAAACCAGAAATACCTTATTTACATAAGTATTCAGACCCTTTGCTATGAGACTCGAAATTGAGCTCAAGTGCATCCTGTTTCCATTGATCATGCTTGAGATGTTTCTACAACTTGTTTGAGTCCACCTGTGGTAAATTCAACTGACTGGACATGATTTGGAAAGGCACACACCTGTCTGTATAAGGTCCCACAGTTGACAGTGCATGTCAGAGCAAAAATAAAGCCATGAGGTCGAAGGAATTGTCCGTAGAGCTCCAAGACAGGATTGTGTCAAGGCACAGATCTGGGGAAGAGTACCAAAACATTTCTGCAGAATTGAAGGTCCCCAAGAACACAATGGCCTACATCATTCTTAAATGGAGGAAGTTTGGACCCGCCAAGACTCTTCCTAGAGCTGGCTGCCCGGCCAAACTGAGCAATCGGGGGAGAAGGGCCTTGGTCAGGGAGGTGACTAAGAACTCAATGGTCACTCTGACAAAGCTCTAAAGATCCTCTGTGGAGATGGGAGAACATTCCAGAAGGATATCCATCTCTGCAGCACTCTACCAATCAGGCCTTTATGGTAGATTGGCCAGATGGAAGCCACTCCTCAGTAAAAGGTACATGTCAGGCCACTTGGAGTTTGCCAAAAAGGCACCTAAAGACTCTCAGACAATGAGAAACAAGATTCTCTGGTCTGATGAAACCATTATTGTACTCTTGGCCTGAATGCAAAGCGTCACGTCTGGAGGATACCTGGAACCATCCCTACGGGGAAGCACGGTGGTGGCAGCATCATGCTGTCGGCATCTTTTTTAGAGGCAGGGACTGGGAGACTAGTCAGGATCGGGGGAAAGATGAATAGAGTAAACTACAGAGATCCTTGATGTAGTTCCAGAGCGCTCAGGACCTCACACTGGGGGCAAAGGTTGACCTTCCAACAGGACAACGACCCTAAGCACACAGCCAAGACAACGCAGGACTGGCTTCGGGACAAGACTCTGAAGGTCCTTGAGTGGCTCAGCCAGAGCCCATTCTTGAACCTGATCGAAAATCTCTGGAGAGACCTGAAAATGCATGTGCAGCAACGCTCCCCATCCAACCTGAGCTTGAGAGGATCTACAGAGAAGAATGGGAGAACCTTCCCAAATACAGGTGTGCCAAGCTTGTAGATTCATACTCGATGCCGTAATCGCTGCCAAAGGTGCAAACAAAGTACTGAGTAAAGGATCTGAACACTTATGTAAATGTGATATCAGTTTTTTTAATTGAATAAATTAGCAACAATGTATTTTCTTTGTCATTATGGGGTATAGTATGTAGATTGAGGTGGGGAAAACAATTTGATCAATTTTAGAATAAGGCTGTAATGTAGCAGTGTGGAAAAAGTCAAGGGGTCTGAATACTTTTCGAATGCATTGTATATTGCTGTAACTATGTTGACGAGAGAGAAGGCTTGAAGTGAGGGATCATTGAGGTTAGATAGGGTTGGAGGGGTTTGGAAAGGATTTTTGCGATGGGGGAGGGTCTATTAGAAATTAGTAGGGCCCTTTTTTTATTTTTTCACAAGTACTGAGTTAGGTAGGATTTAGAAATGTGGAACTAACGTTGTAAACCGCGATTGACCACACTCCAGCACAGTAGATGGCGGCATGCACCTTTAACGTTTGTTTGCGGACTGCCATGATATCATAGAATAAGAACTACTACTACTACTACTACTACTACTACTACTACTACTACTACTACTACTACTACTACTACTACTACTACTCATGTGTGGCTTCTGTCATAGCCACCAGCATTTCTTTAGGAACAAGCCAAAAAACGAGTCCAAATCAGAGGGTGAAGTTCTGCTTTAATTAGATCAGATAGGTGTGTTGTAACTTTTGCTAAATACTGACTTTAACATATATTGCTAAGAATGTGAGAGCAATGGAAGACCTAGTGGGCTTCAAACCCAATGATGATGAGCACAAATGATGACCACTCTAACCACTGTCCCAATAAGGGTTATCTCTAGGCTATGTGCTTATTGGGCCAGTATAGTTAGGGCCCAGTGAATGTTTTTGTAACGTTCTCATGAAACGTGCCTTGAACATTAATATCTTATGTTCTGAGAACATGTCAACCATGTTCTGTGTATGTTTGGTGGGACATGGATGGAAAATTCTCCTAATCCTTAGAAAACTGGACACGAATGTTCTTGCAAACGTTACCAAGAAATGTGTGTAGAACATGAATATATTTTGTTGTGAGAACATGGTAACCATGTTCTGTGTATGTTTGGTGGGACGTTAATGGAATATTCTCCTAACCCTCAAACTGGACACATAAGATGTTCTTGCAACGTCCCATGAAACATGTCTAGAACATTAATATTGTATATTCTGAGAACATGGTGACCATGTTCTGGGTATGTGCTGTTTGATATTAAGAGAATGTTCTCCTAACTCTAATGCAAAGACATGCTAAAATGGTTCTCAGAAGGTTTTTGCTAACATGGATAAAATGTTAGCAAAAACAGAAAACTGGACACTCAACATTACGGGTAACAATACAAGCAGGTAACAATACAAGTTCTCTCTCCCTATAATTATTAGCTGGGCTGGAACTGGGTAAAGTTCATGATGCAGTCAAACTTAAAAGGAAATTAAAAAATTGTTCTACTTAATATTCAGCATCTCCAGCAACATCAACATACAGTGAGCTACAAAATTATTAGGACTCTGTATGCCAGCACTTTGTATTTGAAATGATACACTAGGAGGTTAAAGTGCAGACTGTCGGCTTTAATTTGAGGGTATTTTCATCTATTTCGGGTGAACCGTTTAGAACCTCCTTGTTGTTCATAGTCCACCTATTTTAGGGGACCAAAAGTATTGGGACAAATTCACTTACAGTGCATTCGAAAAGTATTCAGACCTCTTGACTTTTTACAATTTACAGCTTTATCCTAAAACTTTATCCTAAAACTGATTAAATTGTTTTTTATTCCCTCGTGAATTTACGTACAATAACCCAATTTGACTAAGCTAAAACAGGTTATTCAAATTTCTTGCAAATTAAAAAAATATAAAAACTGAAATGATATTTACATAAGTATTCAGACCCTTTTCTGAGTACTTTTTTTTAAATACCTTTGAGAGTGATTACAGCCTCGAGTCTTCTTGGGTATGACGCTACAAGGTTGGCACATCTGTATTTGTCGACTTTCTCCCATTGTTCTCTGCAGATCCTCTCAAGCTCTGTCAGGTTGGTTCGGGAGTGTCGCTGCACAGCTCTTTTCAGGTCCCTCCAGAGATGGATCAATTCAGTTTTATTTTTTATTTTATTTCACCTATATTTAACCAGGTAGGCCAGTTGAGAACAAGTTCTCATTTACAACTGCGACCTGGCCAAGATAAAGCAAAGCAGAGCAACAAAAACAGCAGAGTTACACATGGGATAAACAAACGTACAGTCAATAACACAATAGAAAAATCTGTATACAGTGTGAGCAAATCAAGTAAGGAGTTAAGGCAATAAATAGGCCATAGTGGCAAAATAATTACAATTTAGCATAAACACTGGAGTGATAGATGTGCAGATGATGATGTGCAAGTAGAGAATACTGGGGTACAAAAGAGAAGAAAAAAAACAATATGGGATGAGGTAGTTGGGTGGGCATTTACAGATGGGCTGTGTACAGCTGCAGTGATCGGTAAGCTGCTCTGACAGCTGATGCTTAAAGTTAGTGAGGGAGATATAAGTCTCCAGCGTCAGTGATTTTTGCAATTCGTTCCAGTCATTGGCAGCAGAGAACTGGAAGGAAAGGCGGCCAAATGAGGAGTTGGCTTTGGCCAGTGAAATACACATGCTGGAGCATGTGCTACGGGTGGGTGTTGCTATGGTGACCAGTGAGCTGTGATAAGGTGGGGCTTTACCTAGCAAAGACCTATGGATGACCTGGAGCAAGTGGGTTTGGCGACCAATATGTAGCGAGGACCAGCCAACGAGATCATACAAGTCGCAGTGGTTGGTGACAAAAGGGATGGCACTGTGATAGACTACATCTAATTTGCTGAGTAGAGTATTGGAGGCGATTTTGTAAATGATATTGCCGGAGTAAAGGATCGGTAGGATAGTCAGTTTACTAGGGTATGTTTGGCAGCATGAGTAAAGGAGGCTTTGTTGCGAAATAGGAAGCCGATTCTAGATTTAATTTTGGATTGGAGATGCTTAATGTAAGTCTGCAAGGAGAGTTTACAGTCTAACCAGAATCCTAGGTATTTGTAGTTATCCACATATTCTAAGTCAGAACCGTCCAGAGTAGTGATGCTAGTCGGGCGGGCGGGTGCGGGCAGCAATCGGTTGAAGAGCATGCATTTAGTTTTACTAGCATTTAAAAGCAGTTGGAGGCCACGGAAGGAGTGTTATATGGCATTGAAGCTCGTTTGGAGGTTTCTTAACACAGTGTCCAAAGAAGGGCCAGAAGTAAACAGAATGGTGTCGTCTGCGTAGTGGTGGATCAGAGAATTACACCTGCAAGAGCGATATCATTGATATATACAGAGAAAAGATTCGGCCTGAGAATTAAACCCTTTAGCACCCCTATAGAGACTGCCAGAGGTCCGAACAACAGGTCCTCCGATTGAAACACACTGAACTCTGTCTGAAAATTAGTTGGTGAACCCGGCGAGGCAGTCATGGCCAGGTCAATGAAGACGGCTGCACAGTACTGTATTTTCACAGTACTATATCGTTTAGGAACTTGAGTGTGGCTGAGGTGCACCCATGACCAGTTCGGAAACCAGATTGCATAGTGGAGAAGGTACGAAAATGGTCGGTGATCTGTTTGTTAACTTGGTTTTTGAAGACTTCAGAAAGGCAAGGCAGGATTGTTGGGGAATAATCAGAATTAGTTGGTAACATAGGTAAGATGTTTTATATTCATCATATGTTTGTAAGTTACTTCTCATCAGAATGTTATTTTTGTATAATACTGTGGCGGGGTTGCAGTACCTGTTCTATGTCAAGACTAAGTTGCTTGGGCCGGAGAGAGGGGAGAGGTCAAGCGTGTATCTCTTGGCTCCACAATGTATGTGTGCCAGTCAGTGTGTCTCTGTGATCTTGTCAAGATAGGATGGATTTGATATATGGCTGTTGATATGGAGGATTTGTTTATGGTTCTGAGTTTGAGAAGAAAGCATAGTTTAGGAGACAAAGCTGAACGATAAATTATGCCTATGCTGTCTGGCTATGTGTGTCTTTTGCTATTAAAGGATCTCAGTTGCAATGTGTAAGGGACTCTCAGAGAATTCATTGATAGACACTGAATTGATCTGAGAGTCACAGGGTTGTGATAGAGCTCATATAATTAAAGATGGACTTTGTGATAACTAACTCTGACTTGTGTGTGGTTTGCTCTCATGATTTGGTAAATAGAGGAAATTTCCACGGCAGGATGGATATAGGTTTGTAACAGTTTGGGTCTAGAGTGTCACCCCCGTTGAAGAGGGGGATGACCTCGGCAGCTTTCCAATCTTTAGGGATCCGACGATACGAAAGAGAGGTTGAACGGGCTAGTAAAAGGTGTTGCAACAATTTTGGCAGATCATTTTAGAAAGAGAGGGTCCAGATTGTCTAGCCCAGCTGATTTGTAGGGATCCAGATTTTGCAGCTCTTTCAGAACATCTGCTGTCTGTATTTGGGTGAAGGAGAAGGGGGGGGGTCTTGGGCAAGTTGCTTCGAGGTTTGCAGAGCTGTCGGCCGGGGTAGGGGTAGCCAGGTGTAAAGCATGGCCAGTCTTGGAATAAATGCTTCTTGAAATTCTCGATTATCGTAGATTTATCGGTGGTGACAGTATTTCCTAGGGAGGAGGTGCTCTTTTTCTCCATGGACTTTACAGTGTCCCAGAACATTTTGGAGTTAGAGCTACAGGATGCAAATGTCTGTTTGAAAAAGCTAGCCTTGGCTTTCCTAACTGACTGTGTATATTGGTTCCTGACTTCCCTGAAAAGTTGCATATCACGGGGGCTAATCGACGCTAATGTAGTACGCCACAGGATGTTTTTGTGCTGGTCAAGGGCAGTCAAGTCTGGAGTGAACCAAGGGCTATATCTGTTCTTAGTTCTACATTTTTGGAATGGGGCATTCTTATTTAAGATGGTGAGGAAAGCACTTTTAAAGAACAACCTGGCATCCTCTACTGATGGGATGAGGTCAATATCCTTCCAGGATACCCGCGCCAGGTTGGTTAGAAAGACCTGTTCGCTGAAGTGTTTTAGGGAGAGTTTAACAGTGATGAGGGGGGGCCATTTGACCGCGAACCCATTACGGACACAGGCAATGAGGCAGTGATCGCTGAGATCCTGGATTGAAGACAACAGTGTATTTTTTACTTATCTTACCTCATCACTGTATATAGACTTTGTTTTATTTTTTCTACAGTATAATTGACTATGTTTTGTTAATTCCATGTGTAACTCTGTGTTGTTGTATGTGTCAAATTGCTATGCTTTATCTTGGCCAGGTCGCAGTTGCAAATGAGAACTTGTTCTCAACTAGCCTACCTGGTTAAATAATGTTGAAATAAAATAAAACTATTAAAAAGAGGGCAAGTTGGTCAGGATGATATCTATGAGGGTGCCCATGATTACGGATTTAGGGTTGTAGCTGGTAGGTTCCTTGATAATTTGTGTGAGATTGAGATTGTAGGACAGCTGGGGTGTTAAGCATATCCCAGTTTAGGTTACCTAACAGTATGAACTCTGAAGATAGATGGGGAGCAATCAATTCACATATGGTGTCCAGGGCACAGCTGTGGGCTGACGGGGGTTTATAACAAGCGGCAACAGTGAGGGACTTATATCTGGAAAGGTGGATTTTTAAAAGTAGAAGCTTGAACTGTTTGGGCACAGACCTGGATAGTATGACAGAACTCTGCAGGCTATTCTCTGCAGTAGATTGCATCTCCGCCCTCTTTGGCAGTTCTATCTTGATGGAAAATGGTGACGTGGGGGATGGACATTTCTGAATTTGTGGTGGCCTCCCGAAGCCAGGATTCAGACACAGCTAGGACATCAGTGTTGGTGAGTGTGCTAAAGCAGTGAATAAAACAAACTTAGGGAGGAGGCTTCTGATGTTAACATGCATGAAACCAAGGCTTTTACGGTTACAGAAGTCAACAAATGAGAGGTGTAGTACTGGGGGCTACAGGGCCTGGACAAAAGAGCTATCTAAGGCATGTTGAGCGGGACTGGGGGCCCTACAGTGAAATAAAACAATAAGAACTAGCAGAAACAGCTGTAGACAAGACATATTGGCATTAGAGAGAGGCATAAAGCAATCACAGATGTTGATCGGGAGAGCTAAGACAACAACGGGTAAATGGCGATGAGCGGGCATAGAGGTTCAGTTAGGTACACACAGGACCTGAGTTCGAGGCTGGGGCCGACAGATAAACAAAATGAGGTACCGTGTTAGTGAACTGTCCAGCAGGCATCAGCTGTATAGCCGAGTGATCATAGAGTCCAATGAGCAGCAATAGGTGAGTCAGGGAGCCGTTCGGTAGTCGCTACTACGGTAGGCGAGCGTGAGACACAGCGTTCAAAAAGCTAGCGGGCCGGGGCTTGCAGATGGGTCTTCGGCGACATCACAACGGAAAAGCCTGTTGAAACCACATCGGACAATTACGTTGGCAGACCAGTCGTGATGGCTCGGCGTGGATCCTTGTCGACAATAAAGGGTCCAGGTCAATTGGCAAAAGAGGTATTGTAGCCCAAGAATACTTTGTCAGCTAGCCGGGAGATTGGCCTAGCTCGAGTCTAGCTCAAGGCTAACTGGTGCTTTCTTTGGGACAGAGGCGTTATCCAACAATAGCCACTCGGTTGCAGCTAGCTAGCTGCGATGATCCGGTGTAAAGGTCCAGAGCTTGCGGCAAGGTCACTGATTAGTTAGGAACTCCCCTCACCTGGGTGTCTAGGTCTTAATTGGACACATTGAAAGGAAATAACGAAAACCAGCATACACTCGGCCGGCCCTCCATGGAATGAGTTTGACACCCCTGGCCTAGGCTATATTTTGCTTATTGAGAACGTGGCTCACTCATACAATACAATTTATGGGAGCCTAGTATGTTTTATTTTAAGAGAAATGCGATGTGTAAAGACATGTAGGCTAGGCTCATTGAAGCCAATTACAACAACGTTGACTGCCAACACTCCAAACATATTGAGTAACACTGGATGTTGTTTTTTCTTTTTTACTATTACTCATTGCTGTAGCCTCTGCGATTTAATACGCTCTAGTTATCAATCCACAATGGACCAGGGCGAGAATTTTCTGTGCCCCCAGCCGAAGTGGAGTTGATGACAACGCAAAGACGTCAATAACCTATAAAACTTGAGACAAACACATGCAGTATTAAACGGTTGAGTGGCCAAGCACTTGTCACATCTACAACTTGTTTATTTATCAAACGCAATTCTTATTCAAAGCCAGTCACAATACATTTGCAGATGGTGAATGTAGGCTAGTAATTAGTAGGCCAACATCTGTTTCTGCCTTTGCTGATACATGCAGTTGTATGATTATCATAACCCTGGCTGGCTGTCATGTTGTGCAGTATGGATGGAACAGAGGATGTTGTGTAACGAAAGGGTGCCATGACATAATTTCCCAAAAATTGTAGACTACAAAATGATATAATATTAGACTAAAACATGATAATTTCAAACCTTGCTTACATTTGTATATGATCACATCCACAGAGTGTACAAAACATTATGAACACCTCTTTCCATGGCAGACTGACCAGGTGAATCCAGGTAAAAGCTATGTTCCCTTATACAGTGGCTTGCAAAAGTATTCACTCCCCTTGGTATTTTTTCTATTTGGTTGCCTTACAACCTGGAAATCTACCTAAAATTGATTTTTGGGATGTTTGTTTCATTTGATTTACATATTACCACTTTGAAAATGCAAAATATTTTTTATTGTGAAACAAACAAGAAATAAGACGAAAAAAACAGAACTTGAGCCTGCATAACTATTCACTCTGGCCAAAGTCAATACTTTGTACAGAGCTACCTTTTGCAGCAATTACAGCTGCAAGTCTCTTGGGGTATGTCTCTATAAGCATTGCACATCTAGCCACTGCATGATGCTGCCACCATGCTTCACCGTGGGGATGGTGTTCTCGGGGTGATGAGAGGTGTTGGGTTTGCGCCAGACATAGCATTTTCCTTGATGGCCAAAAAGCTCAATTTTACCAATCTGACCAGAGTACCATCTTCCATATTTTTGGGGAGTCTCCCACATGCCTTTTGGCAAACACCAAATGTGTTTGCTTATTTTTTATTTAACTTATGGTATAGGGGACGCTTGCGTCCCACTTGGCCAAAAGCCAGGGAAAATGCAGCGCGGCAAATTCAAATAAAATTATATAAAAATCTAACTTTCATTAAATCACACATGTAAGATACTAAATTAAAGCTACACTCGTTGTGAATCCAGAGAACATGTCAGATTTAAAAAAGGCTTTTCGGCGAAAGAATAAGAAGCTATTATCTGATGATAGCACAACAGTAAACAAAGAGGGTAGCATATTTCTACCCTGCAGGCGCTACACATAATGCCAAAATAAAATATAAAACATGCCTTACCTTTGACAAGCTTCTTTTGTTGGCACTCCAATATGTCCCATAAACATCACAATTGGTCCTTTTGTTCGATTAATTCCATCCATATACAGTGGGGAGAACAAGTATTTGATACAGTGCCGATTTTGCAGGTTTTCCTACTTACAAAGCATGTAGAGGTCTGTACTTTTTATCATAGGTACACTTCAACTGTGAGAGACGGAATCTAAAACAAAAATCCAGAAAATCCCATTGTATGATTTTTAAGTCATTCATTTGCATTAATGGACTATTTTGTGTATGTCCATTACATGAAATCCAAATAAAAATAAATTTAAATTACAGGTTGTAATGCAACAAAATAGGAAAAATGCCAAGGGAGATGAATACATTTGCAAGGCACTGTAGGTGTCACTTGTTAAATCCACTTCAATTCATGTAGATGAAAAGGAGGAGACAGGTTAAAGAAGGATTTTTAAACCTTGAGAATATTGAGACATGGATTGTGTATGTGTGCCATTCAGAGGGGGAATGGGCAAGGCAAAAATATTTAAGTGCCTTTGAACGGGGTATGGTAGTAGGTGCCAGGCTCACCGGTTTGTGTCAAGAACTGCAACGCTGATGGGTTTTTCACGTTCTACAGTTTCCAGTGTGTATCAAGAATGGTCCACCACCCAAAGAACAACTTGACACAATTGTGGGAAGCATTGGAGTCAACATGGGCCAGAATCCCTGTGGAACACTTTTGACAACTAGTAGAGTCCAAGGTGAACTGAGAGCCAGAACTTGTGGGGACAAATAAAATCACCCACGGACCATCAGTTGGGGAACCTCTATACAGAGGAGCTGAAACTTGCCACTGTGCTCAGTTTTAATCACATTAATAGGATAGATGACACAGACAGAGGTGGGTCTACTAGTCTGGTAAATGTACACCAGCAGACATTTACATTAAGGAAGTGTGAGTGTCTGTAGTAGAAGAAGGACTGATTGTGTGTGGTGTGTCAGTGAGAGCACATGTGTGCCTGTGTGTGTCAATGTGTGTGAGGGAGAGAGAATAGGGGGAGAAGCGAGGGAGAATCAGATAATGAGAGGTATTTGTCTCTTCTTCCCTTGCTCTCTCTTTCTCTCAGGGGGTCCAGGAGATCACGCGGATGGCAGTGGCTGCTGCCCGGCAGATGATGGAAGCTGGGTGATTGAGTCTTGTCTTTAATAGTGGCAGGTGCTCCAGTAGCTGTTCCCGAGCGCAGGGGGCTTCAGCCAGGGTGGTGAGGGCACGCAGCGCGTTAGCACACACAGCTCTGTCCTCACTGCCCACCAGCTCCAACAAGGGGGGAATGGCACCTGCCTTTAAGGCCTGGTATTTCCCTGTGGATGACAGAGGGGAGAAGTGAGCATGAGTGAGTTAATGATGAGGTTGACACTATCTGTTGAGACATTGACGCTTCTGCATTAGGGGAAATTGCACCACTGACTGCCCCACCGTTGTTGTTATTGTTTTGTTTTGTTGACTAAGAATAGATGGGGAGCATCACGCAACGTGGTGAAAAAATAAATCTGTATATATTCTGCTGTTCTATCACATGTGCAATGATGTCCGAGGGGGAAAAAAACTGTGCTCGTTGTTTGCCGTAACTTCCTTGTTGATGTAATATCGCAAATGGACGTGGCAGTTTTACAATCTAAGTAACATTATAAAAAAATTCCCCATCAAAACCCTTCAGTTGAAGCTAGAGATATGGGCTGCGTCTCAATGCACCACATCCGCCCATGTCGGCCTTCCCCATCTGCGGTGGAAGGCAAAGGTTGGCTACTTTAACTTCTTGACGCTACCCATCCCTTAAGCGGGATAATTGTCATCAGCAACCGCTGAATAGCATAGCGCCTCAGTCAAATAATATTACTAAAAATATTCATATTCATGAAATCACAAGTGCAATATTGCAAAACACAGTTTAGCCTTTTGTTAATCTACCTGTCGTCTCAGGTTTTGAAATTATGCTTTACAGCGAAAGCAATCCAAGCGTTTGTGTAAGTTTATCGATCGCATGACAAAACATCAAGTACACTTAGCATCAGGTAGCTTGGTCATGAAAATCAGAAAAGCAATCAAATTAATCGTTTACCTTTGATGATCTTCGGATGTTTTCAATCATGAGACTCCCAGTTACACAACAAATGTTCCTTTTGTTCCATAAAGATTATTTTTATATCCAAAATACCTCCGTTTGTTTGGCGCAATATGTTCAGAAATCCACAGGAAAGAGCGGTCACGACAACGGAGACAAATTCCAAATATAATCGATAATATATCAACCGCAAATGTCTTTCACAGTAGGAGAGGAAAAAACAATAGCTGTCCAAATTCTGTTGCGCAAGCAAAACTCATGTGACCACTTGACGCGATGTTATTGTTCTGGCTAATTTTTCAAAATAAAAGCCTGAAACTATGTCTGAAGACTCTTGACACCTTGAGGAAGCGATAGGAAAAGGAATCTGGTTGATATCCCTTTAAATGGAGCAATGGGAGGCTATGGAACATGGAGTTTTCAAAATAAAAGCCACTTCCTGGTTTGATTTTGCCTGCAATATCAGTTCTGTTCCACTCACAGACAATATTTTGACAGTTTTGGAAACTTTAGAGAGTTTTCTATCCTAATCTGTCAATTATATGCATATTCTAGCATCTGGTCCTGAGAAATAGGCAGTTTACTTTGGGAGCGTTATTTTTCCAAACATAAAAATAGTGCCCCCTAGCTTCAAGAGGTTAATTCAAGAATATAAAATATAAAATAAATGTTGATTTGTTTAAACTCTCTAGGGTAGGGGGCAGCATTCGGAATTTTGGATGAAAAGCATGCCCAAATTTAACGGCTTGCTTCTTGGGCCCAGAAGATATGATATGCATATAACTGGTAGATTTGGATAGAAAACACTCTAAAATTTCCAAAACTGTTAAAATAGTGTCTGTGAGTATAACAGAACTGATTTAGCAGGTGAAAATCTGAGAAAAATTCATTCAGGAAGCAGTTTTTTTGTGGTTTTGTAGTTTTCTATTCAATGCCATTACAGTATCCATTAACATTGGACTCCATTTGCAGTTCCTAGTGCCTAGTGCCACTTGCAGTTTCTAGTGCCTTCCACTAGATGTCAACAGTCTTTAAAAATCGTTTCAGGCTTGTATTCTTATAAATGAGGGAGTAAGACCAGTCTGAACGAGTGGACCCAAACGTGACGCAGAATTTTTTCAGGAACATGTGCATTTCTTGTTTACTTTTTATATTGACGACGTTATTGTCCGGTTGAAATATTATAGATCATTTAGGCTAAAAAACAACCTAAGGGTTGAATATAAACATTGTTTTACATGTTTCTATGAACTTTACGGATACAATTAGGATTTTTTGTCTGATTGTTTTGACTGAGTTTGAGCCTGATTACTGAAGAAAACGCGCTAACAAAACGGAGGATTTTGGTATAAAGAGACTTCATCGAACAAAAGTAACATTTATTGAGTAAATGAATGTCTTCTGATTAACACCATATGAAGATCATCAAAGGTAAGGGATTAATTTTATCTCTATTTCTGAGTTTTGTAACGCTTCTGCTTGGCTGGTTACTATTTGTAATAATTTGTCAACTGGGATATGTTTTGGACTAGGTATGTTCTGGGCTAGGTATGCTTTCGCCGAAAAGCATTTTATAAATATGACACTGTGGTTGGTTTAACAAGAAGTTCATCTTTAAACCTATGTAAAATATGTTTTGTTTTCTGAATTTTTATCATGAGCATTTCTGTAATTGAATTTGGCGCTCTGCAACCTCACTGGATGTTGGCCAGGTGGGATGCTAGCGTCCCACATACCCTAAAGAGGTTAACACTTTTTTGGTTACTACATGATTCCATATGTGTTATTTCATAGTTTTGATGTCTTCACTATTATTCTACAATGAAGAAAATAGTAAAAATAAAGAAAAACCCTTGAATGAGTAGGTGTTCTAAAACTTGACAGGTAGTGTACATAAAGTGCCTACGCAAAGTTTTCAGACCTATTGACTTTTTCCACATTTTGTTACATTACAGCCTGATTCTAAAATGGATGAAATAAAAATATTTCCTCAGCAATCGACACACAATACTCCATAATGACAAAGTGAAATTAGGTTTAAAGAAATGTTTGCAAATGTATAAAAAAAAAAGAAAAACATATTTACATAAGTATTCAGACCATTTGCTACGAGCTCAGGTGCATCCTGTTTCCATGGATCATCCTTGAGATGTTTCTACAACTTGATTTGAGTCTACCTGTGGTAAATTCAATTGATTGGACATGATTTGGAAAGGCACACACCGGCCGATAAAAGATCCCACAGTTGACAGTGCATGCCAGAGCTCTAGAGTTCCTCTGTACACATGGGAGAACCTTCCAGAAGGACAACCATCACTGGAGCACTCCACCAATCAGGTATTTATGGTAGTGGCCAGATGGAAGCCACTCCTCAGTAAAAGGCACATGACAGCCCCTTAGTTTGCCAAAATGCACCTAAAAACTCTCAGACCATGAGAAACAAGATTTTCTGGTCTAATAAAACCAAGATTGAACTCTTTGGACTGAATGTCAATCGTCACAGAGCTTGAGAGGATCTGCAGAGAAGAATGGGAGAAAATCTCCAAATACAGGTTGTAGCGTCAAAAGTGCTTCAACAAAGTACTGAGTAAAGGGTCTGAATACTTATGTAAATGTAATATTTCAGTTACAAAAATTATACATTTGCATACATTTCAAAAAACCTGCTTTTGCTTTATCATTATGGTGTATTGTGTGTAGATTGAGGGGAAAAAAACGTATCAATTTTAGAAAAAGGCTGTAACGTAACAAAATGTGGGAAAAGTCAAGGGGTCTGAATATTTTCTGAATGCACTGTATCTACCTCAATTACCTCTTACCCCTGCACATCGACTCGGTAGTGGTACCCCTTGTATATAGCCAAGTAATCGTTACTCATTGTGTATCTATTAATACATTTATTATTACGTATTTTACTTTTTTATAATTTCTCTTTTTTTCTCTCTACATTGCTGGGAAAGGTGTGTTAGTAAGCCCATGTCCATAGACCCCGTTGCAAGAACAATACTTATCTTACAAGCCTGAGAATCCTGGGAAAATCTAAAGGGAAATCATGGGAAAATCTAAAGAAATCAGCCAAGTCCTCAGAACAAAAAATTGTAGACCTCCACAAGTCTGGTTCATCCTTGGGAGCAATTTCCAAATGCCTGAAGGTACCACGTTCATCTGTACAAACAATAGTACGCAAGTATAAACACCATGGTACCATGCAGCCATCATACCGCTCAGGAAGGAGACGCGTTCTGTCTCCTAGAGATTAACGTGGTGCGAAAAGTGCCAATCAATCCCAGAACAACAGCAAAGGACCTTGTGAAGATGCTGGGTACAAAAGTAGCTACATCTACAGTAAAACAAGTCCTATATCGACATAACCTGAAAGGCCGCTCAGCAAGGAAGAAGCCACTGCTCCAAAACCGCCATAAAAAAAGACAGACTACGGTTTGCAACTGCACATGGGGACAAAGATCGTACGTTTTGGAGAAATGTCCTCTGGTCTGATGAAACAAAAATAGAACTGTTTGGTCATAATGACCACCGTTATGTTTTGGAGGAAAAAGGGGGAGGCTTGCAAGCCGAAGAACACCATCCCAACCGTGAAGCACTGGGGTGGCAACATCATGTTGTGGGGCTGCTTTGCTGCAGGAGGGACTGGTGCACTTCACAAAATAGATGGCATCATGAGGCAGGAAAATTATGTGGATATATTGTATCAAGACATCAGTCAGGAAGTTAAAGCTTGGTCACAAATGGGTCTTCCAAATTGACAATGACCCCAAGCATACTTAAAAAGTTGTGGCAAAATGGCTTAAGGACATCAATGTCAAGGTATTGGAGTGGCCATCACAAAGCCCTGACCTCAATCCTATAGAAAATTTGTGGGCAGAACTGAAAAAGCGTGTGCGAGCAAGGAGGCCTACTAACCTGACTCAGTTACACCAGTGTCAGGAGGAATTTGTGGGAAGCTTGTGGAAGGCTACCTGAAATGTTTGACCCAAGTTAAACAATTTAAAGGCAATGCTACCAAATGCTAATTTGTTTGATTGATTGATTTTTTATTTAACTTCATTTTACTAGGTAGGCCAGTTGAGAACAAGTTCTCATTTACAACTGCGACCTTGCTAATATAAAGCAAAGCAGTGCGACACAAACAACAACACAGAGTTACACATGGAAAAAAACAAACGTACAGTCAATAACACAATAGAAAAAGTCTATATACAGTGTGTGCAAATGGCGTGAGGAGGTAAGGCAATAAATAGGCCATAGTAGCAAAGTAATTACAATTTAGCAAATGAACCCTGGAGTGATAGATGTGCAGATGATGATGTGCAGATGATGAAGTAGAAATACTGGTGTGCGGAAGAGCAAAAAAGTAGATAAAAATAACAATATGGGGATGAGGTAGGTAGATTGGATGGGCTATTTATAGATGGTCTGTGTACAGCAGTAGCGATCGGTAAGCTGCTCAGATAGCTGATGCTTAAAGTTAGTGAGGGAGATATAAGTTTCCAACTTCAGCGATTTTTGAAATTCGTTCCAGTCATTGGCAGCAGAGAACTGGAAGGAAAGGCGGCCAAAGTAGATGTTGTCTTTGTCTTTGGCAAGTAGCTGCGGGGTTGTGGAGCTGTTGGCTGGGGTTGGGGTAGCCAGGAGGAAAGCATGGCCAGCCGTAGAGAAATGCTTGTTGACATTCTCGATTATCGTGGATTTATCGGTGGTGACAGTGTTTCCTAGCCTCAGTGCAGTGGGCAGCTGGGAGGAGGTGCTCTTATTCTCCATGGACTTTACAGTGTCCCAAAACTTTTTGGAATTAGAGCTACAGGATGCAAATTTCTGCTTGAAAAAGCTAGCCTTTGCTTTCCTAACTGACTGCGTGTATTGGTTCCTGACTTCCCTGAAAAGTTGCATATCGCGGGGACTATTCGATGCTAGTGCTGTCCGCCACAGGATGTTTTTGTGCTGGTTGAGGGCAGTCAGATCTGGAGTGAACCAAGGGAGTGTATGTAAACTTCTGACCCACTGGGAATGTGATGAAATAAATAAAAGCTGAAATAAATCATTCTCTCTACTATTATTCTGACATTTCACTTTCTTAAAATAAAGTGGTGATCGTAACTGACCAAAAACAGGGTATTTTTACTAGGATTAAATGTCAGGAATTGGGAAAAACTGAGTTTAAATGTATTCGGCTAAGGTGTATGTAAACTTCCGACTTCAACTGTATGTGTTTGCTCAACTTGTCTCATATGTTCAAGGACCTTGTGAAGAAGCTGGAGGAAACAGGTACAAAAGTATCCATATCCACAGTAAAACAAGTCCTATATCGACATAACCTGATAGGCCGCTCAGCAAGGAAGAATGCACTGTTCCAAAACAGCCATAAAAAAAGCCAGAATACGGTTTTCAACTGCACATGGGGACAAAGATCGTACTTTTTTGAGAAATGTCTGAAAAAACAAAAATAGGAACCTTTTGGTCATTATGACCATCGTTATGTTTGGAGGAAAAAGGGGGAGGCTTGCAAGCCAAAGAACACCATCCCAACCGTGAAGCACGGGGGTGGCAGCATCATGTTGTGGGGGTGCTTTGCTGCAGGAGGGACTGGTGCACTTCACAAAATAGATGGCATCATGAGGAGAGAAAATTATATGGATATATTGAAACAACATCTCAAGACATCAGTTAAAGCTTGGTCGCAAATGGGTCTTCCAAATGTACAATGACCCCAAGCATACTTCCAAAGCTGTGTCAAAATGGTTTAAGGACAACAAAGTCAAGGTATTGGAGTGACCACCACAAAGCATTGACCTCAATCCTACAAACCGGACTCCGTTACACCAGCTCTGTCAGGAGGAATGGGCCAAAATGTACCCAACTTATTGTGGGAAGCTTGTGGAAGGCTACCCGAAACGTTTGACCCAAGTAAAACAATTTAAGGTCAATGCTACCAAATAATAATTTTGTGTATGTAAACTTCTGACCCACTGGGAATGTGATGAAAGAAATACAAGCTGAAATAAATCATTCTCTCTACTATTCTGACATTTCACGTTCTTAAAATAAAGTGGTGATCCTAACTGACCTAAGACTGCGATTTCTACTAGGATAAATGTCAGGAATTGTGAAAAACTGAGTTTAAATGTATTTGGCTATGGTGTATGTAAACTTCCGACTTCAACTGTACGTAAATGCAATATTTCATTTCAGAAATTTCCAGTTTTTGCTTGTCATTATGGAGTATTGTGTGTAGATTGAGGGGGGGAAACTATTTCATCAATTTTAGAATAACGCTGTAACGTACATTTTTGGGGGGAAAAAGTCAAGGGGTCTGAATACTTTCCGAATGCACTGTATGTGGTAGTGGAGTAGGACCTGAGGGCACACACCTAGTGAGTAATAAAATCTGTCATGAATGTATTGTAATGTTTTTAAAATTGTATAACTGCCTTAATTTTGCCGGACCCCAAGATGAGTAGTTGCTCCCTTGCCAGGTTCAGGCGAGAGAAAGACAACGTCTCTCCCTGCCTGTTGATGCACACCACCGACGTCCTGTTGTCGGACCTTACCAACACATACTGGACCTCCAATATCAGAAAAAAACAGCAGAAAAACAGCCAGTAGCTCCAGGTAATTGATATGCAGTGCCTTTAGCGCTGTCGACCAAACGCCACCTTCCTAGTAGCCCACACACAGCACGCCCCATCCCAGTGAGGCTGTGTCTGTCGTGATCACTCTGTGGGACACTACCCGGCCCATGGGAACCCCCTGTGACAACAGTCGCGGGCTTCTCCAAGGAGTTAACGCCCTCAGGCACGACAGGGATAGCTTGAGCAACAGATGGCAATGGCGAGATGCATCCAGACACGTAGCTACGTGAACCAATCGCTGGGACTCACCGACTATATTAGCCGCCAAAACATGAGCAATTTGAACTTGTCCAAATCATTCAAGTACAGGATGGGATGCAGCATTTCATTACTGTTAAGAACGAGGAAATACCGGCTGAACCAACCGCTTCCGAGACAGGAACACCCCGAATAGCCCGCTTCCAAAGAAGAGAGAAAATCTCCTCTCTCAAAACAGGGGCTAGGACACACCCACTGTGAGACCTCCCATATATTGTCATCTGAAGGGGCGGAACAGCACGAGTACTTGGATAATGTGGTTATTTTGTCATGTCCTCTCACACCAGCCACTCCCGACAACCTTGTGTTCAACTCTGGAAACCATGTGTTTGATGTATTTGATACCATTCCACTAATTCAGCTCCAGTCATTACCACTAGCCCGTTCTCCCCAATTAAGGTGCCACCAACCTCCAGTGATAGGGAGAATGCGCATTTTATGGCTTATAAAAGTGTTGAACAAAGTGTTGACGGTGCTGAATAACAACTTAAACATAAAAACAGCAGCTCTTTGCTGTATTCGTTGAGGAGTCATGGTTTTAAAAGATTTGAAATCTCACATTATTAACTTTGCTGTGCGATCGAGGCTTCTTTTTACAGTCTCTGGCGCAAGGAAACTGTGCAGACAAAGTGATCTGAGCTATCTGATTGGCCAGTAGTAGGCCTATAAGTGCACTTGATTTGTTCTCTGGGCCTGCCGGGTAGGTGGACACATCAAATGGTTCAAAATGGGAACAATTTGCCTTCCCGATGCTAGGGCTGCTGATTCAAGTGCACCTACCGCCAATAGCGGTGAAACAACTACAACAAATATTGTTTTTGTTTTTACAGAAATGTTTGGTGATTGACTAGGAATGCCTTGGAGATCAACCAGTTAATCGCGATCGACCCAGTGGTGACCACTGCCCTTAGGGCAACATTTTCTGGTTTGCAGAGAAATGCATTGAAAGAGATACAGTACCAGACAAAAGTTTGGACACACCTACTCATTCCAGGGTTTTTATTTTATTTTTAGTATTTTCTACATTGTAGAATAATAGTGAAGACATCAGAACTATGAAATAACACATATGGAATCATGTAGTAACCAAAACAGTGCTAAACAATTCAAAATATATGTTATACTTGAGATTCTTCAATGTAGCCACCCTTTGCCTTGACAGCTTTGTACACTCTTGGAATTCTCTCAACCAGTTTCATGAGCTAGTCACCTGGAATGCATTTCAATTCAATTTGGGGTGGCAGGTAGCCTAGTGGTTAGAGATCAAATCCCCGAGCTGACTAGGTAAAAATCTGTTGTACTGGCCCTAAACAAGGCAGTTAACCCACTGTTCCTAGGCTGTCATTGAAAATAAGAATGTGTTCTTAACTGACTTGCCTAGTTAAATAAAGGTTCACATTTTTTTTTAAAGCCAGCATCCCGGAGTCGCCTCTTCACTGTTGATGTTGAGACTGGTGTTTTGCGGGTACTATTTAATGAAGCTACCAGTTGAGGACTTGTGAGGTGTCTGTTTCTCAAACTAGACACTCTAATGTACTTGTCCTCTTGCTCAGTTGTGCACTGGGGCTTCCCACTCCTCTTTCAATTCTGGTTAGAGACAGTTTGCACTGTTCTGTGAAGGGAGTAGTACACAACGTTGTACGAAATCTTCAGTTCCTTGGGAATTTCTCGCATGGAATAGACTTCATTTCTCAGAACAAGAATAGATTGATGAGTTTCAGAAGAAAGTCTTTCTTTCTGGCCATTTTGTGCCTGTAATCGAACCCACAAATGCTGATGCTCCAGACACTCAACTAGTCTAAAGAATGCCAGTTGTATTGCTTCTTTAATCAGGACAACAGTTTTCAGCTGTGCTAACATAATTGCAAAAGGGTTTTCTAATGATCAATTAGCCTTTTAAAACAATACAATTGGATTAGCTAACACAATGTGCCATTGGAACACAGGAGTGATGGTTGCTGATAATGGGCCGCTGTACGCCTTTGTAGATATTCCATAAAAATCTGCCGTATCCAGCTACAATGGTCATTTACAACATTAACAATGTCGACACTGTATTTCTGATCAATTTTATGTTATTTTAATGCTTTATGCTTTTCTTTCAAAAACAAGGACATTTCTAAGTGACCCCAAACTTTTGAACGGTAGTGTATGTGGGAACTCCTTCAAGACTGCTGGATTAGCATTCCTCATGAAGCTGGTTGAGAGAATGCCAAGAGTGTGCAAAGCTGTCATCAAGGCAAAAAGAGTGGCTACTTTGACACATATTTTTATTTGTTTAACACTTTTTTGGTTACTACATGATTCCATATGTGTTATTTCATAGTTTTGATGTCTTCACTATTATTCTACAATGTAGAAAATAGTAAAAATAAAGAAAAACCCTGAAATTAGTAGGTGTCCAAACTTGACTGGTACTGTACATTAAACTACTACCAAGGTCTTATAAATCTAATTTCAGATGTTTTCTACCTTATGCATGGATTTGATAGACGTATGTATGTATGTATGTATTTTCACTGTTATGAAAATAACTAATGGTATGCGCATGCAGCAATTCATAAGGGCATGCAGCCATTCACCCCATCTTGCTTTAAAGCGCGCAATACATTACAGGGAACAAGCACGTAGATCTCATGCACTAAATGATGGCAGGTTTGAATGTTAGGATTCTGTGGGTTTTTCCGCTGGGAGAGCACTGTAGATTGTTTATTATGCATTGACACAGAGTCCAAAACGGGAGGTTTAAAAAATAACGAGGTAGTTTTGATCCCTCCAGAATGTCTCTATAATGTAAGTTCCCTGCAACATAGAGATAAGCCTATGTTGTTAACATTGTTCACATGCAAACTTGCACCCTAACTCTAAACTATTACTTAAGACAATAGTCACAATAGATATCTAAAATATCCTTTCTTTCACATCCATTCCCCTCCTTACCTTCAGTGATAATAGCTGTGTTCATAATAGTCCCAGCAGCACTGGCAGTCACTCCTGGGTCACAGTCTGATAGCAGCTTCACTAGGATTGGGAGAACTCCCTCCTCACATACCTTGTGCTTTCCTTCTGATGGAACACTAACAGGGCAAACAGGGGTCTTTAAATGGAATCATAACTTAGTTCAAAGCAAGCTTTTTCCACTTACATTTAATTGATTTTCATTTTGCATGCACATATTATTAGAGTGCATTTTTTTTCTACATGACATCCATCATTCATGAATATTGAAAGCCTCAAATTCCAAATATTTAGATTTTTTTAAAGGATTCTTTCCTGTCAGTAAGTAGAACATGGCTGCGTACCAAATGGCTCCTAATTCCCTAATAAGGCACTACTTTGACCTGGGCCAATAGAGCGCTGGTCAAAAGTAGTGCAGTACGTAGGGAATAGGGTGTCATTTGGAACATATCCATGTTTGTGCCTCTGCTCACCTGATGCCCAACATGGCGGAGGCTGCGGCCCGGCGGATGTCAGGGGAGGGGTGAGAGAGCTGGTTTCGCAGCATGGGAACTCCGTCACTGGCCAGGGCTGGCAGGGCATCCACCCTCACACAGTAGCTGAGAGTGGCCAGGATAAGGGCCCGGATCTCCTCCTGCTCAACAGGCAGCTTCATCACCAGCCGGGGAATCAGGCCCAAAGTTACGATACACACTGCACCTGACCAGGAGACAGAAGGTCATAAGGTCATTAGGCCCTAAAACATGTCCATCATCTAAGGATTTGGATTCTCTTTCATTGAATCACTTGTTTCGTTAATAATTGCTACATTTAGAAGATCTTATAAGATCAAAACGTCGGCAAAAAATAGTAATTAAATTGTTGCCAGCCGCACAGTTACAGTCACAAACATTCTAGATAACATCAAAACAGCCTAACTAGCTCTGCTAGGGCAAGTAAAATGGTCAGAGTGAGGGGTTCTCTCATTTGTGTCTGGAAGTAGCTCGCAAGTTAGCCAGTTAGCTTGGGTGCTTGACTGCAGTTGTGAGTTCAGAACGCTCGGATCAACCCTACTCCTCAGCCAGAGCGTCCAGTGAGCGAAATGCTCTGAAATTACAAAATGACAATCTGACAATGCTCTGAATTTACGAATGCCCAGAGCGCACTCTTGCACCCCAGATTGAATTTACGAATGCACCTTTAATAACACACACGAAGTCGTAAAATGTCTAGCTAGTAATTTGTTATGCTAACAAGCTAGCAAGAACATCAACTTCCGGTAGACAGGCGAAGAGCCAGTATGCTCAACTGAAAGGATACCATTTGTTTACAGTATGCTAAAAGGAACTAATAGTATATAGTATGTAGTATATACTCATTAAGTATGTAGTATACAGTATATTAGTATGTGTATTCGGAACACAGCTATAGTGTTTGAATAGTGTCTAAATCAAAATACATCCAAATGTCATGTGTAATGAGTCCTTCAGCTTGCCTGGAGTGTCACTGTAATTGGGGCAGCTGAAAACCAAAGACTAAAGCCTAGGCATACGTACCTGCAGGAAACTCAGCCACCATCTTCAGTGCACGATGCATGTTTTTACGACAGGCATCAACTGGCTCGTCTAGAAGATCAGACAGTGGAGCCACCACATCCCACGTGAGGAAGGCTTCTCTAGGGACATACACATGTGTCACTCACACCAATCGCCACCCAACCCAAGATTCCCTCCACTCATTTGCAAGTCCACAAGTTTAGTCGTGTCTACAATTTATGGGTGTGAAATAAGTACCCCAAAAAATGTTTTACTAAGGATTGTTTCCTCATCCGGATAACTTGCCATACAGAAGTTGACTGTTGCAGAGATACTTGATATAATGATAAGACGCTTGTGTCGCCACCCTAACAATGGGATTCGTTGTCCACAGAGTGGAACGGCAGGATGTCAAGCACATCTCTTTGGATTGATGGATGCATCTCGTTATTTAAATACTTTTTTGAATATGCGATGAGAGGTGGTGATGTCATCTGCCTGTATTCAATGGAGAGTGAGATGCTATGCTAACCCCATGAATATGCATAGACATTTCAAATTTAAACTGGGACAACTCAAAACTAAAGTGTTTTTTTCTCAATGTGACTGGGATGTCAGGTGCGTCACACTTATATAAGTACACTCGTAACAACCTAAGAATTACAAAACATATATTAGATCAAATAAGCCTCACGTATCAATAAAGCAATACATTTTTATATTGACTAAATTTGACACTCTCATTGCCCCCATACAAAAACTCTTCACTTGTTTAATAATTAATGATCTGCTTAACATGGACATATTTTGGGTGGAGTAAACGACCTCGCTTCGCCTCTTCCTCTTTGGCTGTGGTCATTGACATTGTTGGTAAAACCATATTGTACTAGGCTGCCACCTACTGTCTGCAGTAACCATAGCATTGACCATTGGGTAGACCAAATGATCCCTGGGAATGGGAATGCTCACCTCCCCACATTATGGGCAGCTAGTAGGTAAAAGACTTCTGTAGTTTTGATTCTCACTGAGCTGTCTCTGTCTTGCAGCAGGACCTTCAGCCTCTCCAAACAGCCTGAAACAAATTCACAGAGGATATCTAGTTTGGAAACATTTACTGGTTAAGAGAAGGCTTTATGAAGAATATAGCCCAAATAATTTACAGTTCTCAGAAGGATACGCCTTGTTGTCCCCTTTTGTTGACTATTGTGCGATTAACAGGCACACTTCTAGCTTCTAGATGTTATGCGTGGGTACGAACTGAGTCCACGACAAAGATATTCGTTCAGGCGGTCAGCTTCCAAGGTAAATAATACAGAACCGTCTTATTCGGAGTGTAAGCTAGTGAGGGCTAGCTATCTCGGGTACAGAACGGGGAGATCCAGCGTCCATGCAGTGAGATACCAGCCAACTAAGTTAACAATGGGCAACCGTGGGAACATAACCATAGTGAACAGTCCTGCGTTGTCTAGCTAATAACAAGTGTGTATAGCTGTGAATGTATTATCTCCCAAAACCATTACAATGCGAGATTTGTGACTCGTGAAACAGATGCAGCAATTTAAAAATGAGATTCCACAAATGTTTTGTTTAAGAAAGCAAGGATTTTATACAATGCAATAATGTGAATATGCATCTTACCTTTGTGAATAGCCTCATATGCCCTCTTTGGGTCATGAACCAGGTCGCAGAGGGCTGCAAGAGCTCTCTGTCGTATGCACAGCTGTGGATCTTGCAGTTCCAGAGAGAGCCGCGGAAGGGCTCGGTTGCCGAATGCAACAGGTGCTTGAGTCGGGTCAAAATGCGGGGGCAATTGCTCCGAAATCCTTGTGCTAGCCATAATCTAACAAAATAAGAATTGTTGTTATTAAACAACTGTTGATTATAGCTAACCTTATTTCGCTATATTGTAACAATAAGCTGCCTGTCACTAGTTGTTTGCCAGCGAGCAGAACAGTTATTTAGCTACTCAGCGCCACTGCTTCCCACCACCAATCGTTGCTTAGTAACTAGCTATCTGTACACAATACACATACCTTTCCCCCTTTTTTTCCCCTTTTTTTTACAGGGTATATATTTGTTGTTAGTAATATTTCACTTGTTGTTTGAGTAAAAAAAAGGTGATTAACATAAATACAATACATTACATCACATTCCCCTTTCCCGTCCTTCTCAAGCTTGTGCGTTTCTATACGAAAAGTATCTTAGGCAGGCCTAGACCATTACTTACAATACATCTCTTTCACTGACCTTATTATCGATTTTTTTTAAATTATAACAAAACAAAACAATAAAAATGTGTTTATTGGTTTCATTTATTGCCCTTATTTTAATTGTCATTAACAACAGGGACTCTTTCCAGAACAACCAGTAGCCTATCACAAAGAACACTATGCTGCATGTTTTCCCTGACCAATACAGGTGATGTAGATCAGTGGTTCCAAAAATGTGGGGCTGCCCGCATATATATATTTATAAACTGGGTGGTTCGAGCCCTGAATGCTGATTGGCTGATAGCCATGTGGTATATCAGACCGTATACCACGTGTATGACAAAACAGTTATTTATAATGCTCTAATTATGTTGGTAACCAGTTTATAATAGCAATAAGGGCACCTTGGAACAGCCCTTAGCCGTGGAATATTGGCCATATACCACACCCCCTCGTGCCTTATTGCTTAAATATATACAGTACCAGTCAAAAGTTAGGACACACCAACTCATTCAAGGGTTTTTCTTTATTTTTACTATTTTCTACATTGTAGAATAATAGTGAAGACATCAAAACAATGAAATAACACATATGGAATCATGTAGTAACCAAAAGTGTTAAACAAATCAAAATATATGTTATATTTGAGATTCTTCAAAGTAGCCACCCTTTACCTTGATGACAGCTTTGCACACTCTTGGCATTCTCTCAACCAGGTTCACCTGGAATGCTTTTCCAACAGTCTTGAAGCAGTTTCCACATATGCTGAGCACTTGTTGGCTGCTTTTCCCCAGAAATGTGTCACTCAAATGTCACATGAATACACATTAGACATGGCAAAATGTATAGAATTGCAAGAAAATTAGCTTTAAACTGAAAAAAAAAAATTGCACACCATGACAAAATGTGTAGAATTGCAGAAAATAAGCTTTAAAACTGCACCAACAAGAGGGGTGTGAACAGTTTGTGTCACGAACAGTGCTTTTTCCCATAAAAATAGATGTGGCGCGCACGCAGGGCGAGGCGCAGGATGTTCCCTAATATTGGAAGGTGGGGCCCGAGTGAAAAAGTTTGTAAACCCCTTACAGTTTTTTGCTAACATGACCCAAATATGGCCAACAAGTCTATTTTGCATTTATTCAAATGTTGCTTAGATGATGGAAAATGGACACAGGAAGGATGCACTAATTTGACCACAAAGTCAGACGGGTTGTGAAATGAAAATAATTGTACAGAATTTACTAAATGTAGCCCATACTAATAAGGCTATAAGATTATTCGATTTTTTGAGCCATCCTGCTACACCAATTACATTTTACTTATGAATGGTGACACTTGTACATTTATCGTACTCTTGATATTGTTTTTATGGAACATGCAAAACATGTAATATGTAACATTCAAAACAATTGCGCCTCTTGTGATTGAGAAACAAGAGGTTCACACACCAAAAGGCCACACACACACACACACACACACACACACACACACACACACACACACACACACACACACACACACACACACACACACACACACACACACACACACACACACACACACACACACACACACACACACACACACACACACACACACAGGGTGGCAAGTAGCCTAGTGGTTAAAAGAGTTGGGCCAGTAATCTTTGCTTTGCTTTTTCAAATCCCCGACTAGGTGAAAAATCGTTGATGTGCCCATGAGCAAGACAGTTAACTCTAATTGCTCCTTTAAGTCGCTCTGGACAAGAGCGTCTGCTAAATGACAAAAATGTACCACACACACACAGTGTTTTAGTACTGAACTGCTGTGTTCTGTGATGCAGCTGCGCATACAGGAAGTCAACATGACAGGGAACTTGAGGTGTTTGCGTCATTTGTAGATAGATACCACAAGCAGGGCGTCGTGTTGAACAGAAAGATAAAAGTGGAGAGGAGTAGGGGCAACAGAGCTGGTACACCATGGAGGAAGACATCAGGAAGAAAGGAATGCTCTACTTACAGCAACATAGGTTTGGCAAGGTAAGATCTGCCACAGCTCCTTTGTAGCACTCTCCTCGGAGTCTCTGTGTGGCCTGAACACACTATTAATATGTGTTGCTTACTCACACACATAAACTCAATGGCTTCTGCCTTCTCGATATCATGAGCATGAGTCATCCATCAATCTAGTAGTGGTATTGTTATCATGTAAGAAACAGCTGCTAATTGATTGAGGTTGTGAAATCATCTACACTGTAAAACAAAAAATCTAGTTGTTTCAAGTAATTATTATTTAGTAAATGGTTCCACAGCCTTTTTTTGGTTTACTTCACTTTTTGGTCACGGAGTGTTACCTGAACAAAAAAAATAGTTGGCCCAAACTTGACAAAACGTAGGCAAAAATTCAGCCAACTTAAAATTATGTTTGCTCAAATTGCCTCATATGTTCATTAAACTACAAATTATTATTTGTGCGGCTAACCTAAAAAAAAGCTGTGGAATTAGCTGTACAAACACGCAGTGTTTTTAACATTAAAACAGAATAAAATGCCCCACCAAAATTAGACAACTATACAGAAAACCCCAAAATTGCTGAAATCAAAACAATGATGAGAGAATAGTCAGATTAACTGATAATTGACAGACATGGTGGCGTAGCAGGAAGATCTAAATGCCATGTGAGTTCAAATCCCAGGTTAGGACATGTTGAATAAAATAATTACTATATAATTGAGCATGCACAATGTAATCATGTATGTCAAAGTATGTACAATGTGAAAGTTAAAAGCACTGTGTGTGTGTGTAATCAGTTGCACAGCCTTTTTTAGTTTTGATGCCAAAATAATAATTTATAGCTGAATGAACATATGAGACAAGTTGAGCAAACACATACAGTTGAAGTCGGAAGTTTACATACACCTTAGCCGAAGACATTTAAACTCAGTTTTTCACAATTCCTGACATTTAATCCTAGTAAAAATACCCTGTTTTTGGTCAGTTACGATCACCACTTTATTTTAAGAAAGTGAAATGTCAGAATAATAGTAGAGAGAATGATTTATTTCAGCTTTTATTTATTTCATCACATTCCCAGTGGGTCAGAAGTTTACATACACTCCCTTGGTTCACTCCAGATCTGACTGCCCTCGACCAGCACAAAAACATCCTGTGGCGGACAGCACTAGCATCGAATAGTCCCCGCGATATGCAACTTTTCAGGGAAGTCAGGAACCAATACACGCAGTCAGTTAGGAAAGCAAAGGCTAGCTTTTTCAAGCAGAAATTTGCATCCTGTAGCTCTAATTCCAAAAAGTTTTGGGACACTGTAAAGTCCATGGAGAATAAGAGCACCTCCTCCCAGCTGCCCACTGCACTGAGGCTAGGAAACACTGTCACCACCAATAAATCCACGATAATCGAGAATTTCAACAAGCATTTCTCTACGGCTGGCCATGCTTTCCTCCTGGCTACCCCAACCCCAGCCAACAGCTCCGCACCCCCCGCAGCTACTTGCCAAAGACAAAGACAACACCTACTTTCCTTCCAGTTCTCTGCTGCCAATGACTGGAACGAATTTCAAAAATCGCTGAAGTTGGAAACTTATATCTCCCTCACTAACTTTAAGCATCAGCTATCTGAGCAGCTTACCGATCGCTACTGCTGTACACAGACCATCTATAAATAGCCCATCCAATCTACCTACCTCATCCCCATATTGTTATTTTTATCTACTTTTTTGCTCTTCCGCACACCAGTATTTCTACTTCATCATCTGCACATCATCATCTGCACATCTATCACTCCAGGGTTAATTTGCAAAATTGTAATTACATTGCTACTATGGCCTATTTATTGCCTTACCTCCTCACGCCATTTGCACACACTGTATATAGACTTTTTCTATTGTGTTATTGACTGTACGTTTGTTTTTTTCCATGTGTAACTCTGTGTTGTTGTTTGTGTCGCACTGCTTTGCTTTATATTGGCAAGGTCGCAGTTGTAAATGAGAACTTGTTCTCAACTGGCCTACCTAGTAAAATGAAGTTAAATAAAAAATAAATCAATCAAACAAATTAGCATTTGGTAGCATTGCCTTTAAATTGTTTAACTTGGGTCAAACATTTCAGGTAGCCTTCCACAAGCTTCCCACAAATTCCTCCTGACACTGGTGTAACTGAGTCAGGTTTGTAGGCCTCCTTGCTCGCACACGCTTTTTCAGTTCTGCCCACAAATTTTCTATAGGATTGAGGTCAGGGCTTTGTGATGGCCACTCCAATACCTTGACATTGATGTCCTTAAGCCATTTTGCCACAACTTTTTAAGTATGCTTGGGGTCATTGTCAATTTGGAAGACCCATTTGTGACCAAGCTTTAACTTCCTGACTGATGTCTTGATACAATATATCCACATAATTTTCCTGCCTCATGATGCCATCTATTTTGTGAAGTGCACCAGTCCCTCCTGCAGCAAAGCAGCACCACAACATGATGTTGCCATCCCAGTGCTTCACGGTTGGGATGGTGTTCTTCGGCTTGCAAGCCTCCCCCTTTTTCCTCAAAACATAACGATGGTCATTATGACCAAACAGTTCTATTTTTGTTTCATCAGACCAGAGGACATTTCTCCAAAACGTACGATCTTTGTCCCCATGTGCAGTTGCAAACCGTAGTCTGTCATTTTTTATGGCGGTTTTGGAGCAGTGGCTTCTTCCTTGCTGAGCGGCCTTTCAGGTTATGTCGATGTAGGACTTGTTTTACTGTAGATGTAGCTACTTTTGTACCCAGCATCTTCACAAGGTCCTTTGCTGTTGTTCTGGGATTGATTTGCAATGGGGAAAGAATAGGGTTTTGTGATAAACGCCGAAAATAAGATCTGAGGTTAACACAGGCTGAGGAGATCTTATACGTTTTGTTTTATGAGATAATATCAGCAAGTTAACATGACCTTTATGAATTATGAAGGCTTTATGTTATTTTTTTAATTGACAGAAATGCTTCAAAATTCACAAAAAGTTACATTAGCTGATGAAAATGATCTCAGAACAAAACTTATAAGATCTCCTAAGCCTGTCTTTACCACATACCTTATTTTCAACATTTATCCAATGCCCCTACAAAAGTGACATTCATTTCTCCATGGCAGAGTTAGTTAATACAAAAAGATGCAATTACTATTTCTCTCTTTCACACACATATTTCTTTTTTTCACTGTTTTCAATCCCCTCACGACACGTTTTGATTTGAGATAGTCGTCTGTTGGCATCACCAGCGGTATTTATCCAGTTATAAAGGCAAACGGCAACCAATAACTTTTATGTGGTACAGCTAAAGAGTTCCATAGTTCAGTACCAGAGACTTATGTAGATTAAGGAGTCTTTGTTTAGTTAAACCAGGGGGAATAACCTATAGTTAAGGTCAATTTCCTGTCAGGCTAGACTTTCCTGATGTGTTTGTATTAGCTCCAGGAGTAGGATTGCGGGTCTCAGACCAGTCTCGAAATTCCCCATAGAGGGTTTTGTTTTAATGGTACAATAGCAGCAGTAGCAGCCAATCTGCAAAACCCATCTCCACTGTGGTAGACTGAATCAATCGCATTTCTTTGTTGTAATTGCAAAATATTTCATTTTTTAAAGGAACTTCACAGAGCAAAGCATCCAAGTTATTCCCCTCGACAGTATTGAGCAATGCCATATGAAGAGCAGTGTTGACAATGGATTCACTTTATCTTCCTCTTTTCACCTGCTGAACCATTTGGATACCAGGCTATAGGAAGTGAAACTAGTAATAGGGCTTACCAGTAGCCTCATGAAACAAGCAGAGACATCCCTTAAAATATGAATATTGGCCTTCTGTGCCTCTGTTGCTGTTTGACCCCATGCTTTGTCTACTCCCATACAGAAATGGAAAAAGGTCTGGTCGATCCTGTACAGGGAGAGTACCTGCTCCATCTCACGCTTGGAGTTCTTTGAATGCAAAGATGGTGCGAGCACCCTGGAGAAATCAGACAAAAACCTCCGCAAGCAGCAGGAGAGCAAGAAGGTGATCAAGCTAAGCGACTGTATCCGGGTGTCAGAAGTGGACATGGAGGGCTCCCCGAAAGACTGTGGCCAGTTCCATGTGGAGACTGCAGACAAACTTTTTGTGTTTGCTGTGGAGATGGTCGAGCTGGACGACTGGACACAGAAACTGTGCGAAATTGCATTCCCTGTACGTTCAGTCAGATCCCTTGTTCTGTCAGGTTTGATTCTGCTTAAAAGTAGAGGGATCGCACTTTATATGATGCTGCATGTCCAGTTCATGTACAGTTCAACATAGGGCTGGGGACCTAAATCATAACTGATATACTGTAAACATACATACAGCAATATATGACATTACACTTCAAAATATTTTTGAAAAGCAAGCAGATAACTCAGGAACTCAAAACTGTCATGCTATATAGAAAAAATACTCTGTCACACACTGACTTCTGAGAGTTGACTCTACCATCATGTGATGAAAAACAGTAGCAGGGTTTACCAAAGAAACTGACTAATTTTAGCTGTTTTTAGCTGAAGAGTAATGGCTCACTCAGCTTGTGTTTTGAACTTAGTTAACAGTCTCTCCCTTATATGCTTTGTATTAGCAAAATACAATTCAGGAGGAAAAAACAGTGCCAAAGCAGTAGCTAGCCCGCATTATCCATCATCCAACTAACACTGGTGAAACAGCAGGTACAGATCTAGTGCTTAGTACACAAGTGAACACTGCTAAGTACACAAGTTAACACTGTTATTATTACGCACAAGCACAACCAACAATACAAACATTCCAAGGCCCTGCAGTCTGTTTTCTTCTTCCAATATGTGGAAATGTTGACGTACACAGTATGTTTATGATGGTATATTTGACCAATGCAGATGAACTGGGGTGAGAAAGGAGGGATGAAACGTAACAGTATGCAGCGATCAAAGGAAGATGCTGCAGAAATGGGGATGGAGGACAACTCTCTGTACAGCAGAAGAGACAGTGGTAAGTCTTGCTATTTACCCCATGAAGGAAAACAAAATAATTTTATATAGCAAGACACATACACCCGTGCATGCATGCAAGCACACACACGCACGCACACACACACACACGCACGCGCAGGCACACACACACACACACACGCACGCGCACACGCACACACACACACACACACACAGGACATTCTCAGATAACTGCAGAGAAAAGTGTCACTGATACTGTATGTCTACATACGTAGCACTTGCTGTGGCCCACTGTATTTAATACAGCCCTGAGCTCTTTCAGGTCATGGGACACTGTTCTTTGACATTCATCTAATGTCTTGTAATGAGAGGATAAAGGTGCCTGACGTGACTCAACTCATCACTACTCTGATCACTTACTGGAGTGTATACTGGAGTGTATACAGAGCTCAAGTTGAGGAACCTAGGGCTTTAAATAAGTAAGTCATATTGGGGTGTATACATTGGAGCATTACAGTAACAGGACTTCAGATTAATTTGAATAAAGGAAGTGCTTCTTTATATTTTCCATTTGAGGTAAATGTTCAAAAAACTTGACTATACAGTATATAAAATAAAATAAAATATAAATGTCAATATATAATATAAAACCAAACTGCATTTTGTAATACATTTTCTGTGGCCTCTTACACACAGACACATTGTGTACATCTCTGTCTTATTTTGACTGTTATACATAGTGGAAAATTGTGACATATTTTCCTGTCTTGTGGTTGATGAGCATTGCACCACCAGTGTCCGCATGTTTGCACATTGACCACTTACTTATCAGTCAGAAGAGTTACATCCTGTTCTCTACTGTTTTCTGTTCTCTCCATGTCTTAAAAGTACAATGAGGCACTTACTTTTGACATATACATTTGATCTGTTAAATATCACATCCTTTCAACCAACAACATTTAGGGCTGATTTCTCAGACATAGGTGAATAGAAGCCCTGGACTAAAAAGCTATTTCAATGGAGATTCTCCATTGAGCATGCTTTTTAATCAAAGACTTAATCTGCGTCTAGTTTTTAGCTATGTTTTTCTCATCCTGGATCTTGGATATTCTTGTCTACAACTGTCAGTTCCTTATTGATAAAAACTAGAACAAGATGTGTCCTTAGCAGCAACATCGTAATAGCTACAGCACTGTGGCAGTGATTTGAGTTAAGTATACCAGTATGTCTATTTCTGAGGGGCTGTAACCTATGTGCGGTCAATTATTAGTAGATGCATGTGAGGTAAACCAGAGCCTGCGTTTGAGATCACAAGCTTAACAACTTCAGCATGCAGCTTTCAGCTGACAGGCCTGCAGCCAGTGTATCGTTCTGAGGGTAAAACACACACTCTGATTCAGATTGTAACAGGATCTCTGTGTGTGATATGAATAGGCATATCTCCACTGAGCTGATCGTAGCCAGATACTGTATGAGCCAAAGCAAGAATAGTTGTATAATGTGAAATTAGTGCTTGGGCTTCAAAAATATTGTTTTCTATCAGCATTACACAGTATATGTAGTAGTCATGGCACCTTTGAGTTGAAATGTCTGCAGTGACTGTGTAGTCATCCATCTTGAATTCTCTGTTTTTTTTATTTCATGTGCCATTTTCAGTCATGCAATCCCATGCCTCTCATAAACAAACAGCAAATGCATGTGGTGCACCAGGCAGAGGAAGCAACTCCTCAACCTCAACCTTCTGAAACAAGCACCTGGGAAGATATTAACCCAAAAACCAAAACACTTATCCATAGCATTTTACAGGGCCACGCTTAGTTCAATGTGCCTCCAAATAGACCTACAGACAGACTGCAAAGTATCACATGACCTGAAGGCAATGTAGAACGGAGCATTTTTTTTTAAATACATTCGGGTGAGAAACTGGTTTAGTGGTTTAGGCTCATCCACCAGTGGCAAAGAGGTGGAGCTGAGCTACTGTATAGAGAAGTCAGCGAGTTTATTTTAAGAACAGGGTATTTCTGTCAGATAGGGCTTGGATGTAACAGGAAGTCAATAGGCGCTTCTCTCTTTTTGTTGGTTGAGGAAGTCCTAAGAGGTTACAAGCCAGTGCATCTTTTCAACGAAACATCCTCTACTCAGTGCAGCAATATATTTGTGGCTTACTAAGACATATTTTACAAACATGCTGCTCTGCTCAGCTCTCTCTCAGGTGCTGCTCAAAGACGCTACAGTGAAGATCCAGCTCAGTCAAGGGTGCTTTCAAAACATGACAAACGGATCTGTAAAAAAATGCAGCAACCCAATGGTTTTCAATGGGAGCAGTGCGTTGGGGGAGGGCCTAGGGTTGTGGTGTGCTGTCAATCAGAAAAGTTGCCAAGATATGTCCGTGACAACCAATTAAAAATGTAGAACACCGTTTCTTGCTAACTATTTCTCCCCACCCTACTACACCGCTGCGTTTGACATGTCCCAGCTAGCAATGAGGAATCGGCCCAGAAGCGGCCCTCTTCCGGGGGGCCAGAACTGATTGAATCGGCCCGGAATCGGGTGTCGGACTCGGCCAGGAATCAAAATAAATGACTGCCCAGAATCGGCCCAAGTACATCGGGCCGTGTCCGTCTACCGGAATTCAGCCGAATTTGAATCCACCCAGAAGCGGCCCGATGCTAATTTAAATAAATGTATACAAAATTACCCGATTTAGTAATTTTAAATATTACTATTATTCATTTTATACATACAAATATACCCATCCACAAAAAAAAAAAAAATGTGTTGAAGGAAACACCATACACTTGGTGAACGTGTCAGTGTGCATGCTCCTGGCCCGCCACAGGAGTCGCTACAGTGCGATGGGACACAGCAACAATGACAAAATATGGAAAAATAAATAATAAAATGTTAATTATATAAAGCATATGTAATCATCTGCCAGAGAGTAGCCCTAATTGTCCCGAGCCCCAAGTTATACATTTGGGCCAGATAACTCACACCAGAATCGGCCCGAGCTCAATCCTTGCATCCTAGCCATAAGTAATACTCAGGCCACATGAGTAATAAGTAATATTCGGGCCCAGACTCGGGACACATGACGTTTGACTCTCAGCCGAGTGCACCTACCTACTCTCAGCCAGAATCGGCCCAGATCCACTGTGCTAGCTGGGGTGTTTCATGCATTTTGGTTTGAAGGCACCCTAAAGGGAAGGGATAGTGATGGATGTGACAGGTTTTCACAAGTGTCGGTTTCCATCCTTTTCATCCATAAGTGGAAAGTATTGTCTTTGAAACCATGCTAACACATTGTGAGTCTGATCTACAGTATATTCAAACTCCCATTACATTAGCTCTCTCTAAAGGGATTTGTGAAAATGTACGTACAGTACCTTCAGAAAATATTCAGACCCCTTGAATTTTTCCACATTTTCTTAGGTTACAGCCTTGTTCTAAAATTGATTCAATTGTTTTTTTCTTCTCACAATACCCCATAATGACCAAGCATGATGTATGATGCTGCCACCACCATGCTTCACTGTAGGGATGGTGCCAGGTTTCCTACAGATGTGACGCTTGGCATTCAGGCCAAAGTTAGATTCTAAATACATGGCTCTGTGTAGGTCTAGGATTGGTAATGAGAATGCATTCCACTTTTCTCTCTCATAAAGACTGTAATCCAAGTGAATGGAAAACAGGAGTAATATGCCTCTGGCTGTGACTGGGATTTGATCTCCCTCCCACAGAGCAACTGACAAAGTGCAGTGCTCTCCCCCATAGCTTATATTCATTGCACCGACTGTAACTTGGCTTGTTTCGTTCATCATGGGAACCACAGTAGCAGTGGGGAGGGGGTCCAGCACTGGAATGATCACTTTACAACTGGAATTTTTGGGGAAATCAGTTAGCCTGCAGTACAATATGCTAGGACATGACAGAGAGTCTGGTGTTGTTTAACTCTGCACTGTACAGTTGCGGCCAAATATATTGTCACACTTGCACTTTTCTAAAATAATTCACTATTTCTTCTAAAAAAAATGAAAATAAAAATGAAATAAAACCTGTTATTAGATTTTCAACATTGAAGAACCAATTACATTTCTGGAAACTTAAGTTTACATTTTTGATTGAGAAAATAAAGACAAATGGCATGGACAAAATTATTGCCACTCCCGGGCTAGTACTTGGTTGTTCAGCCTTTGACCAAGATAACTGCAGACAAACACTTATTGTAGCCATCAATGAGCTTGCTGCACCGTATACTGACAATTTGCCCCACTTCTTAACAACAAACTGCTCTAATTCTTCAACATTTGAGGGATGCCCTCCACCAACTGCTGTTTTCAGATCTCGTTATAGCTTTTATATGTGATTCAGATCTCGACACTTCGCTGGCCACTCCAGAACAGTCGAACACTTCTTCTTAAACATTTCTGGCTGCTTTTTATGTGTGTTTGGGGTTGTTGTCCTGCTGGAAGACCCACAACCTTCAATGTAGACCCATTTTTTGGACACTGCCCACTCGGCACAAACTGGTTGAATCAATGTTGTTTCAACGTAATTTGTCAACATATTGTGACGTTGAATCTATGTGGAAAAAATGAATCGACGTAAGCTTTTTTTTGACAGTGAAATTTCAACAACAGGATTGTAGTGTCTTCAGAAAGTATTCATATCCCTTGACTTATTCCACAATTTATTGTGTTAGAGTCTGAATTCAAAATTGATTAAAGTGATTTTTTTGTCATCCATCAACACACAATACGCCATAATGACAATGTGAAAACATGTTTTTAGAACATTTCAAATTGCAAACGTATAAAAAATGAAATACAGAAATGTAGTTTACAGACGTATTCACACCCCTGAGTCAATACAATACATGTTAGAATCACCGTTGGCAGCGATTACAGCTGATGAGTCTTTCTGGGTAAGTCTCTAAGAGCTTTGCACACCTGGATTGTACAATATTTGCTAAAAATTCTTCAAGTTCTGTCAAGTTGGTTGTTGATCATTGCTAGACAGCCATTTTCAAGTCTAGATTTTCAAGCCGAATTAAGTCAAAACTGTAATTAGGCCACTAATTATCTTGCTAAGCAACTCCAGTGTATATTTGTCCTTGTGTTTTAGCTTACTGTCCTGCTGAAAGGGGAAATCGTCTCCCAGTGTCTGTTGGAATGTAGACTGAACCAGGTTTTCCTGCTTAGCTCTATTCCGTTTTCTTTTATCCCCCCCCAAAAATCCCTAGTCCTGGCTGATGACAAGCATACTCATAACATGATGCAGCCACCACCATGCTTGGAAATATGACGAGTGGTACTCAGTGATGTGTTGTGTTGGATTTGCCCCAAACATAACACTTTGTATTCAGGACATAGAGCTAATTTCTTCGCCACATTTTTTTGCAGTTTGACTTTATTGCCTTATTGCAAACAGGATGCATGTTTATAAAAACAATATAAAAAAAATTTCAGGCATCCTTCTTTTCACTCTGTCATTTAGGTTAGTATTGTGGAGTAACTACAATGTTGTTAATCCATTGTCAGTTTTCTCCTATCACAACCATTAAACTCTCGAACAGTCTTAAAGTCACCATTGGCCTCATGGTGAAATCCCTGAGTGGTTTACTTCCTGTCTGGCAACTGAGTTAGGAAGGATGCCTGTATATTTGTAGTGCCTGGATGTATTGATACACCCTCCAAAGTATAATTCATAACTTCACCATGCTCAAAGAAATATTCAATGTCTGATTATTTATTTTTTTACTCATCTACCAATAGGTACCTTTCTTTGCAAGGCATTGGAAAACCTCCCTGGTCTTTGTGGTTGAATCTGTGTTTGAAATTCACTGCTCAAATTGAGGGAACTTACAGATAATTGTATGTGTGAGGTACAGAGATGAGGTAGTCTTTCAAAAATCATGTTAAGCACTGTTATCGCACACAGAGTGAGTCGAATGTATTATGGGACTTGCTAAACACCTTTTTATTCCTGAATCTATGTAGACTTGGCATAACAAATAGTTTGAATACTTACAGACTCAAGACATTTCAGTTTTGAATTTTGTATTAATTTGTAAAAATGTCTTAAATGTAATTCCACTTTGACATAATGGGGTATTGTGTATAGGCCAGTGATACAAGATCTCAACGGGTCAAGGGGTGTGAATACTTTCTGAAGGCACTGAATGTCATCATGGTAACCAAATTCCAACATAGACAAACTTTGTATATAATGTCAACGCAACCAAATATCAACATTTGAAGGACAGTTTGTATAAACTAGTCATTTGTATGTTGGATTCACATCTCCATCAACCAAGAATGTAAGTTAAAGAATAGGACTAAATCAAATCAAACTTCATTTAAAGTGCATTTAAAGCTTGATTTGATTTAGTCCTATTCTTTAACTTAGATTTTTGTTTGAGATGGAGACGTGATCCAACAAATCCAGTAGTGTAGTGTAGGGCAAATGCAAGTAAGCACAGTTTACTTTTTTTGTTTGTTTTGCCAAGTTTACCCACAATTTGCAGAAAAATACATTTAAAGTATAGGAAGAGTGACTTTTTTCCCTGCACTGGCGTTCAGTGAATTTTTTTACCACTACATCACTGAACATATCAATTATTAATTTGTAGACACATTGGAAGTAAAGCCAGACTAAGTCAGTGGCACAGGTGGAACTATTCAAGCAAAAGATACACCTCCTTCATATGTTGATATTTGGTTTCATTGACAACCAAACACAATGCAATATCACTTTTGAAATACTATAAAAACTGTATATGGGTTTACATACTTTTATCACTAGGTGTAAAAATCCATGTGTAATAAGGACACTGCAATTTGAGTCAGTGTGATACTGTTTGCGTTGAGTTAGAGCAGAGTGTCTGTCTGTTTCCCAGACTGTCTGTCTGTTACATCCTGTCTGTCTGTTGTCTGTTTCCCAGCATTGAAGGAGTTCAGGGTGGTGGTGAGGAGGACGGAGGCAGCAGAGCGCTGCAAGCTGAGAGGCCCCTATGTTCTACGGACAGACTTCGACAGCCTCCTCCTCAAAGAGCCCAAGTCAGGAGAGGTTCTTTTCACCTGGCCCTACCGCTACCTCCGGAGGTTCGGACGGGACAAGGTGACCTTCTCATCAACTGTCAACTACAAAAGCCCAGTAATCACAACAACATCTAAAATCTCAACAAATCTCTCTTGGAATGGTTGAGGATAGGGTTGTAAAATTCCGGTAACATTCCCAGTATTCCAAGGTTTTCAAGAAATCCTTGTTGGGGGATTCCTGGATATCCCGCTTTTTCCCTCCTGATTTCACCAATCTTCTTACTGGGACTTCTGGGAATTTTGGGCAATTTTTGCAACCCTAGTTGAGGACAATTATAATAGTGTGTAAGAAAGGTAACCCAAATACAGTACAGTCTTTAAATAAAGCACAACAAGGTTTCTCCCTATGAGTGAATAGCTGATAATTATATGTAAGAAAGTTTTAAGCAATCTCACACAAATTTCTTTACAGGTGACATTTTCCTTTGAAGCGGGTCGCAGATGTGACTCTGGCGAAGGTAGCTTTGAGTTTGACACCAAACAGGGCAACATGCTGTTCCATGCACTGGAGTCAGCCATCAACCTCCAGAGGAGTGCAGGCCTACCCTTCCGACAGACCTCAGGAGGCCAGGAGATGGACCCTGGGCCCAGGCTCCTGCCAGCAGGGGAGCCGGGTGTTTACAGCACCGTCAATGAAGCCCTGCAGAGGGACGGATCGTCTCCCCCACACCTCCCCCAGGCCAAATTGGAGCCCCCCATGGAGAAACTCCTCACCGGGGTCAAGAGCCTGACACTGGACACCAGAGGCATTCCCTGCAAGAACCAGGTGAAGAACATCTCCAGCTGCCCTCTGATGAACAGCGAGAGTCAGACCTACTCTGAGATCAACATGCCTCTGGAGAGGAGGCAGCAGGAGGATAAGCCCTCCCTCAGCCTCAGCGCTGGACCCAACCACTCCTCAAAGGACTCAGACTACTCTCTCCCCTTTGACACCATTGCCAAGAACCTGATGGCAGACATGCTGCTTAGTGTCCACCTCCCCCTGGGGGTGGAGCCGCAAGGCTGTGAGAGGTCAGGCTGCCAGATGGACGATGCTCCAGATCCCCTCTATGACAGCATTGATGAGTTGGCCATCCGATCAGGCCTAAGTAGGTCTGAGGGCACTAAAGTCAGATACACGAAGGCAGAGCACATCTATGATGAACCGGAGGGCTGTGCTGCAGCTATAGCTTTGGAGCCTAACTGCCCCACCTCTGTTTACGATGACCCCGAGGAGGTCAGAGGTCAGGCATGGAAAATCATGGGCACCATAGTTGACCCCAATGGCCACGAGTATCCATACAACCCTCACGTTGACGACTACGCTGTCCCCAAGCCACCTAAGAGAGCTTTTCCGCCGGATACACCCCAACATGAAGAGGAGGAAAACTCTCCGTATGATAACGTGAGGGTGAAAATTAACTAATGTGAAAAAAAGAGGGTGCCCACATCACAGATGTCATCATGAAATGATCTGGGATACTGTGTGAGCCCATTGTAAACCTGAATTCAGAGGATTTCTCAAGCTTTGTTGACTACTGTTCCCTGATGCTTCATAAAACCACTATGCCCAACATATTTAATTTTAATCGTGGTTTATCATATACCCAATTTCTGCTGTGAAGGCCTTGAATACACAATAACTACAATAACCTACAATAACTTATATGTTTTACACTGTATGCTGTTGTACAGTCTTTGGCCAGCAGGAGGTACCAGCACAGCTTGACTCCAAGTTCTCTTTGTAAGTACTTTTTAATCTTTGAAGCAGGATGTTTTGTATAAGAAAGTTACTTAACTTGTAAATCTGAAAATAAATGTGATCTTTAAGTCCTATGGATTTTGATACTGAATCTGTCTGCTCAGCATCTATTTAAAAAATATAATTAATAGGGGTAAAAAGTTCTGGAATACATTTGCATTATTTGAATCTCTGGAAAAGTATTTCCTGATGCTTTTCATGTGGTAGAAGTACAATGTGCCCCAGAGAAATCCTGTATTATCCTGTATATTGTACAGTGGCTTGTGAAAGTATTCACCCCCTTGGCATTCTTCCTATTTTGTTGCCTTACAACCTGGAATTAAAATTGATTTTAATTTATATCACTTGATTTAAACATGCCTACCACTTTGAAGATGCAAAATATTTTTTATTGTGAAACAAACAAGAAATAAATCAAAAAACTGAAAACTTGAGGGTGCATAAGTATTCACCCCCCCAAAGTCAATACTTTGTAGAACCACCTTTTGCATCAATTACAGCTGCAAGTCTCTTGGGGTATGTCTCTATAAGCTTTGCACATCTAGCCTCTGGGATTTTTGCACATTCTTCAAGGCAAAACTGTTCCAGCTCCTGTTCCAAGTTGGATGGGTTCCGCTGGTGCACAGCAATCTTTAAGTCTGGATTGAGGTCTAGGCTTTGAATAGGCCATTCCAATACATTTAAATGTTTCCCCTTAAACCACTCGAGTGTTGCTTTAGCAGTATGCTTAGGGTCATTGTCCCGCTGGAAGGTGAATCTCCTATTTTTTATAACCCAACCCTGATCTGTACTTCTCCACAACTTTGTCCCTGACCTGTTTGGAGCGCTGCTTGGTCTTCATGGTGCCGCTTGCTTGGTGGAGCCCCTTGCTTAGTGGTGTTGCAGACTCTGGGGCCTTTCAGAACAGATGTATATATACTGAGATCATGTGACAGATCATGTGACATTTAGATTGCACACAGGTGGACTTTATTTAATTAATTATGTGACTTCTGAAGGTAATTGGTTGCACCAGATTTTATTTAGTGGCTTCAAAGCAAAGGGGGTAAATACAGATGCACGCATCACTTTCAGTTTATTTTTTTTGAATTTTCTGAAACAAGTAATTTTTTTCATTTCACTTCACCGATTTGGACTATTTTGTGTATGTCCATTACATAAAATCCAAATAAAAATCCATTCAAATTACAGGTTGTAATGCAACAAAATAGGAAAAACGCCAAGGGGGATGAATACTTTTGCAAGGCACTGTATTTTTTCTTGCTTTGTCTCCTAATTCCTGCTACCTTTCAAGGAATGTCAATTTCCCTACTTTCTTTGCATCACTAAAACATAGCTCTGAAATAAAACAGGCCCTGAATGTTTATTATGTTTTCCACCCTGGTGCTGTCTGTGACTGTCAATCAAGGCAAGTAGCTATGTTTCAAGCAGACCTGAACTGCTTCCCTCAAACTTTTTGGCTTTCCTCCTTTGCCAGTAATGTATTTTCAGTGGACAGGATATTAGACGAGCTCGAGGGAACTGAAAGCCCCATGCCCATCTGAGCCTCAAACAATCCTCTTGATATCTAAAAGTTTTCCATACAGTTAAAAATAAATGGATTCCAAGACTTGGGGAGTTACTCCTTGACTGGGGTTTTCCTCCAATGATGGGCTCTGCTTGAAATAACACAGCAAAAGAAAATGGAAGCAAACAAACAGGGATATTGTCTGGTTATTTCAAGAGTAGGGGTCCAGACCATGGCTTTGATTTACACCAGTATGACTGTAATTACTTTAACAGTCAGTGTTGCTGAAGGGACTTTGGCACGCAAATACACGCAGAGACTGTTTGTGATTACTGTTTTTCATTTATTGCATATTTCTTTCTTCTGGGAATGCAATATGTAACAGTAACAGTAACAGTATGTAGTAAGCCATCACCGCTTCAAAATGTACGCATTTTACATTTAATTTGTCCATACAGATTTTTTTTTATCCAGATGAAAGCATAAATAATTTGGAAAAACATATATCCCATTTGAGATGATTTGATATATTGTAATATTCAGAAGTAGCATAATATAACAAATCTTTGTAATATAATTTGTTATATAATATATTCATAATATTCTTAGTCTGATGTTGCTTCCTTTGCGTAGATGTAGTAGGAATGACTATATTTAGATCAAGTCCAAGGTAGTCCATAATCTCTTAGAAAAGGAAATAGAACCTTGTTGACACAAGAACAAAGGAGATGGTGTTTCTCTTCATGTCTGAGCTGCACAAAAACATTAAAACCATCTGTGGGCTTCTCTCCACCATGACCAGAGCTGGGCTTGGCTTACTGACACATCTTCCCAAGCATTACAGCGATAGATAGAAACCTATAAACCAGCTAAATGTACATTCCAGTTCTGAGACACAACAATGCACCTAGACATTCCACATAGAGTACATCCAGTTGCACATATTGGTTGCACACATGCCAGGTTCATCCTGAGGGGATGGCTAAACCTTTTACCAGACAGTAACAGGACAACTTTCCTGCACTTTGGAATGTAGACTTATAGTCACAAGGAAAATGGGTTTGAACAGCTTTTGAACAAAGAGACATTCATTCCTTATGCTTTCAGTACTATATAGTGTACAATATAGACTTCAGGAATGATCAGACGCTTCCCTAATCAACTTCCACACATATTCACCTATGCTTTTGTTATATATCACGTTCACATCTCCACTTTCACCATCTTGACTACAGATGTAGAGATGAAAACATGGGGTTAAGCTGAACAGTTGTACAAAATATGCATGTGCAACACTACAACAATTGTGAAGACTTTCAGGATGCCATCAGCACCTCCGTTAGTGAGGGCTGATTCTTTACAACGGAGGACATCACTAGTAGTAATCCTCATCATACTCTCTCTCCGAGTGGCCATACTCCAACATTTCCGTCACGTTCTCCGTCAAGTAGACGGACATCTCTTCTGAAAAAGTATTAGATGGGGTTATTAGCCTACGTAGTATCGTAACCAGAGGAGTCAATCTCGCGTCTGTCATTTTGAGAGATTTGTGTGACAGCTGAAGAAAAATGAAAAAAGCTCTAGAACTGTCATTACCTGGACCTAGAACTCCTAACACAGCCATTGCAGAGATGCTGCCGAGCTCGTTCCGAGCGACACAGCGGTAGGTGCCAGCATCGGCCAGGCCAGCTTTCTCGATCTGCAGCCAGCTAGAGAGCTCATACTTCAGGGGACCACCCCGAGACTGTCCAGCACAGCGAAGACAAAGAACATGTTTAAGCATAGCCTACTGTTTAGGACTGAATGAATGAATGTACATAATTCTATGACGCAATATATAAAATTAAATACCAAGGACCTATGCCTAATCCACCCAATATTTCTGCATCATCCAAGAAGTAAGTATGTTGATGGAAACATTTAAAGAATATACTAATGAAACAGCAGAGGATGGTTTTCGAAGCATTGAATGAAGCCTCTAAACAAGGTTCACCTGGACAGATATGTGTGGGTCATCTCCTGGAAGAATAATGTCTCTGCCATCCTTCTTCCATTCAATCATTGCCATTGGAAAGGCAAAGACCTCACAGAGGAACACCATGCTACTACCCGTAACATTCACCAGGTTCTGGGGTGGGACCTTGATGATCGGCACTGAAAAACAGAAGAGGTAGAGTTGGGGTGTTTACGAGCCAATTCCTCTCTCACACAGCTCCTGAGCAGCAAGCTTGACTCCTGGAACTGGTTAAAACAATACATCTTTCTCAATGCCTGTGCGGGAAGTACAGGCCAGCCCCAAAATCCTCAAACCTGGGGGTGGAGTAAAGATTCCTCTCTCTGGATCAGTCTCAGTGAGTTCTCTTGCTACTCTGTCAAAAAAAATCTAAGACTGGTGACAGGAAATCACTTTGCCCTAATCCATATTACATACACTCTTTCTGATTGACTCATGGTCTGTGTCGGATTTTTTTCCCACGTGGCAAAGTGTTACATGGAACAATAAAGTGTGTATTGTATGCAAAATTATCACGTTAATGATTATTTCGTTAGCAGATTGATTGAATGGGTTTTGTTTCTGTTTTGGCCATGATGTTAGTTTCCCCAAGTCATCTTTTGTCTACTGTCTTCCAATTTAATCACGGTTTATGAGCAACAGCACTAGGCGCAAATCAAAGCCATAGCATCATAATAAGCGATTTACCTGTTTTGCATGGACCTTTGCGCTTTATCTTGAGTGCTGAATTTGAGAAGTACGCTTCTTTAAACTGACAATTGTTCATGTATGTTCTGTCATCGGAACCACAAAGCGCATCTTGCGATTGACAGACGCACTGCGGCTCCGCAACTTCTCCATCTCCAACATCCAAATCGTCAATTTTGCATTGAAGATCCGTCCCACAGAGACCGTAAAATACATTAATGTCGCCAATATCACACGTCTGCCCCTCTAGATTTCCACACTCTTGGCAGCAACCACAACTGTCCAAAATGAGCCCAGCCCTGCATTCTTGTGCCACAGGACACAATTCAGGTGAGCACTCACCACAAGCAGTTACATTTCTATCAAACTGATCCTCAAGCCTATCATAATCTAATGGATCGATAATGTAATCTAATGGGTCTATACGTTTGTCAATGTCCTCATCAAACTTGTTCGGGAAGCTTTCACAAGTTCTCATGTTCAGCAAAAACATAATTCCGCAAAGTATTATTTCCCATTGCATTTTGACTGACTGCTGGTCTTCTATGATTTTTTATAGCACTTTTCGTTACAGCACTTTAGCAGAAAAATATAATCCACTATAGGTCTAAAAAATCATTACACAGTCCACTTCAAAGTGTATCCTTTCATTTCCGATATGAAACTTCCAAATACATTCCAATGGTTGGATTGGGGTTGTTCAACAACTGTTGGACAATATTTCTCCCGAAGATCGCTGAGAATGCACAGCCCAGTGCTTTACAACAAAAAACAGAATGTCATTCAACAAACCTGCATTGTAGCCTAGATTTAGGAAAAATATGATTAAGTTTTAAAGCATCCAGCAATTCCCAAGAACAGTGAGAGAAGGAACAGGAGGATATCGGTCTATACAGTAATAATGACCAATGATTTGATAGCAACGCCCACAGACCCAGGGAAAAGTAGTTTTATATTAGATACTCGGTTTTCTCTCGCCAATTGAGCCAAGCTATGAAAATCATGAATTCTGAATTAGGGGAGAGCAATTGAAAATCTCGAATAAAATACAAAAAGAATAATAAAAACAGGCCTGGAATTGTCTCCATAGCATTTCCATTGTCATGGTACACTTTGTTCATAGTACCTTCAGAAAGTATTCATACCCCTTGACTTCTTCCACATTTTGTTGTGTAACAGCCTGAATTCGAAATGTATTAAATTGTTTGTTTTTTCTCACCCTTTGCCTTGATGACAGCTTTGCACACTTTTGGCATTCTCTTTGGCCAGAATGCCAAGCATCACGTCTGGAAGAAACCAGGCACCGCTCATCACCTGGCCAATACCATCCCTACGGTGAAGCGTGGGGGTGGCGGTATCATACTGTTGGGACTGGGAGACTAGTCAGGATCAAGGGAAAGATGAACGGAGCAAAGTACAGAGAGATCCTTGATAAAAACCTGCTCCAAAGCTCTCAAGACCTCAGACTGGAGCAAAGGTTCCCCTTCCAACAGGATAATGACCATAAGCACACAGCCAAGAAAATGCAAGAGTGGCTTTGGGACAAGTCTCTGAATGTCTTTGAGTGGCCCAGCCAGAGCACAGACTTGAACCCGATCGAACATCTCTGGAGAGACCTGAAAATAGCTTTGCAGCAATGCTCCCCATCCAACCCGACAGAGTTTATTAAGGATTAAGAGGATCTGCAGATTGGAGAAACTCCCCAAATACAGTTGTGCCAAGCTTGTAGCATCATACCCAAGAAGACTCAAGGCTGTAATCACTGACAAAGTTGCTTCAATCAAGTACTGAGTAAAGGGTCTGAATACTTAGTTAAATAGTTATTTATTTTTAATAACTTTGCAAAACAAAAATATTTTTTTCTTTGTCATTATAGGGTATTGTGTGTAGATTGATGAGGGGAAAAAAACTATTTAATCCATTTTAGAACACGGCTGTAACATAACAAAATGTGAAAAAATATTTAATATTTTCTGAATGCACTGTATACTATATATGAATACACTATATACATAAATGTATGTGGACAGCCCTTCAAATGAGTGGATTCGGCTATTTCAGCCACACCCGTTGCTGACAGGATTATAAAATCAAGCACGTAGCCATACAATCTCCCTAGCCAAGCATTGGCAGTAGAATGGCCTTACTGAAGAGCTCAGTGACTCAACGTGGCACAGTCATAGGATGCCACCTTTCCAACAAATCAGTTCTTCAAATATCTGCCCTGCTAGAGCTGCCCCGGTTAACTGTAAGTGCTGTTATTGTGAAGTTGAAATGCTTAGGAGTAACAACGGCTCAGCCGTGAAGTGGTAGACCACACAAGCTCACAGAACGGGCAGCCGTGTGCTGAAGCTCGCAACGAGTAAAAAATAGTCTGTCCTCGGTTTCAACACTCACTACCAAGTTCCAAACTGCCTTTGGATGCAACGTCAGTACAATAACTGTTTTTCGAAATGGGTTTCCATGACCGGGCAGCCGCATACAAGCCTAAGATCCCCATGTGCAATGCCAAGCATCAACTGGAGTAGAGTAAAGCTCACCGCCATTGGATTCTGGAGCAGTGGAAATGCGTTCTCTAGAGTGATGAATCACGCTTCACCATCTGACAGTCCAACGGACGAATCTGGGTTTGGCGGATGCCAGAAGAACGCTACCTGCCCGAATGCATAGCGCCAACTGTAAAGTTTGATGGAGCTGGAACAATGGTCCGGGGCTGTTTTTCATGGTTTAGCCTGGGCCCTTTTGTTACGGTGAAGGGAAATCTTAATGCTACAGCATACAATGACATTCTAGATGATTCTGTGCTTCCAACTTTGTGGAACATTTTGGGGGAAGGCCCTTTCCTGTTTCAGCATGACAATGCCCCCGTGCACAAAACGACGTCCATACAGAAATTGTTCGTCAAGATTGGTGAAAAAGAACATGACTGGCCTGCACAGAGCGCTGACCTCAACTCCATCAAACACGTTTGAGATTAATTGGAACGCCGACTGTGAGCCATGTCTAACCAACATCAGTGCCGGACCTTAGTAATGCACTTGTGGCTGAATGGAAGCAAGTCCCTGCAGCAATTTTCCAACATCTAGTGGAAAGCCTTCCCAGAATAGTGGAGACTGTTATAGCAGCAAAGGGGGGACCAACTCCACATTAATGCCCATGATTTTGTAATGAGATGTTCGAGGAGCAGTTATCCACATAGTTTTGGTCATGTAGTGTACATATATACATATATACACTGCTCAAAAAAATAAAGGGAACACTTAAACAACACAATGTAACTCCAAGTCAATCACACTTCTGTGAAATCAAACTGTCCACTTAGGAAGCAACACTGATTGACAATAAATTTCACATGCTGTTGTGCAAATGGAATAGACAACAGGTGGAAATTATAGGCAATTAGCAAGACACCCCCAATAAAGCAGTGGTTCTGCAGGTGGTGACCACAGACCACTTCTCAGTTCCTATGCTTCCTGGCTGATGTTTTGGTCACTTTTGAATGCTGGCGGTGCTTTCACTCTAGTGGTAGCATGAGACGGAGTCTACAACCCACACAAGTGGCTCAGGTAGTGCAGCTCATCCAGCATGGCACATCAATGCGAGCTGTGGCAAGAAGGTTTGCTGTGTCTGTCAGCGTAGTGTCCAGAGCATGGAGGCGCTACCAGGAGACAGGCCAGTACATCAGGAGATGTGGAGGAGGCCGTAGGAGGGCAACAACCCAGCAGCAGGACCGTTACCTCCGCCTTTGTGCAAGGAGGAGCAGGAGGAGCACTGCCAGAGCCCTGCAAAATGACCTCCAGCAGGCCACAAATGTGCATGTGTCTGCTCAAACGGTCAGAAACAGACTCCATGAGGGTGGTATGAGGGCCCGACGTCCACAGGTGGGGGTTGTGCTTACAGCCCAACACCGTGCAGGACGTTTGGCATTTGCCAGAGAACACCAAGATTGGCAAATTCGCCACTGCTCTTCACAGATGAAAGCAGGTTCACACTGAGCACATGTGACAGACGTGACAGAGTCTGGAGACACCGTGGAGAACGTTCTGCTGCCTGCAACATCCTCCAGCATGACCGGTTTGGCTGTGGGTCAGTCATGGTGTGGGGTGGCATTTCTTTGGGGGGCCGCACAGCCCTCCATGTGCTCGCCAGAGGTAGCCTGACTGCAATTAGGTACCAAGATGAGATCCTCAGACCCCTTGTGAGACCATATGCTGGTGCAGTTGGCCCTGGGTTCCTCCTAATGCAAGACAATGCTAGACCTCATGTGGCTGGAGTGTGTCAGCAGTTCCTGCAAGAAGAAGGCATTGATGCTATGGACTGGCCCGCCCGTTCCCCAGACCTGAATCCAATTGAGCACATCTGGGACATCGTGTCTCGCTCCATCCACCAACACCACGTTGCACCAAATCCAAATCAAATCAAATCAAATTTTATTTGTCACAAACACATGGTTAGCAGATGTTAATGCGAGTGTAGCGAAATGCTTGTGCTTCTAGTTCCGACAATGCAGTAATAACCAACAAGTAATCTAACTAACATTCAAAAACTACTGTCTTATACACAGTGTAAGGGGATAAAGAATATGTACATAAGGATATATGAATGAGTGATGGTACAGAGCAGCATAGGCAGGATACAGTAGATGGTATCGAGTACAGTATATACATGAGGTGAGTATGTAAACAAAGTGGCATAGTTAAAGTGGCTAGTGATACATGTATTACATAAGGATGCAGTCGATGATATAGAGTACAGTATATACGTATGCATATGAGATGAATAATGTAGGGTAAGTAACATTATATAAGGTAGCATTGTTTAAAGTGGCTAGTGATATATTTACATAATTTCCCATCAATTCCCATTATTAAAGTGGCTGGTGTCAGTGTCAGTGTTAGTGTGTTGGCAGCAGCCACCGGTGATGCGTTGTGCAGACCTCACTAGCCTCTGGAGAGCCTTACGGTCGTGGGCGGAGCAGTTGCCGTACCAGGCGGTGATACAGCCCGCCAGGATGCTCTCGATTGTGCATCTGTAGAAGTTTGTGAGTGCTTTTGGTGACAAACCGAATTTCTTCAGCCTCCTGAGGTTGAAGATGCGCTGCTGCGCTTTCTTCACGATGCTGTCTGTGTGAGTGGACCAATTCAGTTTGTCTGTGATGTGTATGCCGAGGAACTTAAAACTTGCTACCCTCTCCACTACTGTTCCATCGATGTGGATAGGGGGGTGTTGGGCAACAACCCACCACAGACTTTCCAGAAGTTGGCGGATGCTTTAGTCCAGGTCTGGGAGGAGATCTCGCAGGAGACCATCCGCCACCTCATCAGGAGCATGCCCAGGCGTTGTAAGGAGGTTATACAGGCACAGGGAGGCCATTCTGACTTGTTTTAAGGACATTACATCAAAGTTGGATCAGCCTGTAGTGTGGTGTTCCAATTTAATTTTGAGTGTGACTCCAAATCCAGACCTCCATGGGTTGATAAATTTGATTTCCATTGATAATTTGTGTGTGATTTTGTTGTCAGCACATTCAACTGTGTAAAGAAAAAAGTATTTAATAAGATTATTTCATTCATTCAGATCTAGGATGTGTTATTTTAGTGATCCCTTAATTGTTTTTGAGCAGTGTATATACAGTATCAGTCAAAAGGTTGGACACACCTACTCATTCAAGGGTTTTTCTTTATTTTTTCTATTTTCTACATTGTAGAATAATAGTGAAGACATGAAAACTACGAAATAACAACGGAATCATGTAGTAAACAAAAACGTATTTATATATTTTTTTGATTTTATATTTGAGATTCTTCAAAGTAGCCACCCTTTACCTTAATGACAGCTTTGCTCACTCTTGGAATTCTCTCAAACAGCTTCATGAGGTAGTCACCTGGAACGCATTTCAATTAACACGTGTGCCTTGTTAAAAGTTAATTTGTTAAAGCCAATCAGTTGTGCTGTGACAAGGTGGCCCTATTTGGTAAAATATCAAGTCCATATTATGGCAAAAACAGCTCAAATAAGCAAAGAGAAATGACAGTCCATTTTTACTTTAAGGTCAGTCAATACGGAACATTTCAAGAACTTTGAAAGTTTCTTCAAGTGCAGTCGCAAAAACCATCAAACGCTATGGATGAAACTGGCTCTCATGAAGACCGCCACAGGAAAGGAAGACACAGTTACCTCTGCTGCAGAGGATAAGTTCATTAGAGTTACCAGCCTCAGAAATTGCAGCCCAAATAAATGCTTCACATCTCAACATCAACTGTTCAGAGGAGACTTCGTGAATCAGGCCTTCATGATCAAATTGCTGCTAAGAAACCACTACTGAAGGACACCAATACGAAGAAGAGACTTGTTTGGGCCAAGAAACACAAAAGCAATGAACATTAGACTGTTTTAATGAGACGCAGATGATCTCCACCTGTGTGGTTCCCACTGTGAAGCATGGAGGAGGTGTGGAGGTGCTTTGCTGGTGATTGTGATTTATTTAGAATTCAAGGCACATTTAACCAGCATGGCTACCACAGCATTCTGCAGCGATGATCTATCCCATCTGGTTTGCACTCAGTGGTAATATCATTTGTTTTTAAACAGGACAATGACCCAACACACCTCCAGGCTGTGTAAGGGATATTTTACCAAGAAGGAGAGTTACAGTATGGCAAATTAAACACTGGGGTGATAGATGTGCAGAAGATTAGTGTGCAAGTAGAGGTACTGGGCAAAGGAGCAAAAAAAATAAAATAAATAACAATATGGTGATGAGGTAGTTGGATGGGCTTGTTACAGATTGGCTATGTAAAGGTGCAGTGATCTGTGAGCTGCTCTGACAGCTGGCTCTTAAAGCTAGTGGGGAGATATGAGTCTCCAGCTTCAGTGATTTTTGCAGTTCGTTACAGTCATTGGCAGCAGAGAACTGGAAGGAAAGGCGGCCGAAGGAGGAATTGGCTTTGGGGGTGACCAGTGAAATATACCCTGCGGGTGGGTGCTGCTATGGTGACCAGTGGGCTGAGATAAGGCGGGGCATTACCTTGCAACGACTTATAGATGACCTGGAGCCAGTGGGTTTGGCGACGGATATGAAGCGAGGGCCAGCCAACGAGAGCATACAGGTCGCAGTGGTGGGTAGTACCACTACCAATATGGGGATTTGGTGACAAAACGGATGGCACTGTGATAGACTACACCCAATTTGCTGAGTAGAGTGTTGGAGGCTATTTTGTAAATGACATCGCCAAGGATCAGTAGGACAGTCAGTTTTACGAGGGTATGTTTGGTAGCATGATGGAAGGATGCTTTGTTGTGAAATAGGAAGCCGATTCTAGATTTAATTTTGGATTGGAGATGCTTAATGTGAGTTTGGAAGGAGAGTTTACAGTCTAGCCAGATATCTAGGTATTTGTAGTTGTCCACATATTCTTAGTCAGAACCGTCCAGAGTAGAGATGCTGGATGGGTGGGTAGGTGTGGGCAGCGATCGGCTGAAGCGCATGCATTTAGTTTTGCTTGCATTTAAGAGCAATTGGAGGCCACGGAAGGAGAGTTGTATGGCATTGAAGCTCGTCTGGAGGTTAGTTAACACAGTGTCCAAAGAAGGGCCAGAAGTATACAAAATGGTGTCGTCTGCGTAGAGGTGGATCAGAGAATCACCAGCTGCAAGAGCGACATCATTGATGTACACAGAAAGAAGAGTCGTCCCGAGAATTGAACCCTGTGGCACCCCCATAGAGACTGCTAGAGGTCCGGACAACAGGGCCTCCGATTTGACACACTGAATATCTGAGACGTAGTTGGTGAACCAGGCGAGGCAGTCATTTGAGAAACCAAGGCTGTTGAGTCTGCAGATAAGAATGTGGTGATTGACAGAGTCGAAAGCCTTGGCCAGGTCGATGAAAACAGCTGCACAGTATTGTCTCTTATCGATGGCAGTTATGATATCATTTAGGACCTTGAGCATGGCTGAGGTGCACCCATGACCAGCTCGGAAACCAGATTGCATAGCGGAGAAGGTAGGGTGGGATTCAAAATGGTCGGTGATCTGTTTGTTAACTTGGCTTTTGAAGACCTTAGAAAGGCAGGGTAGGATAGTTATTGGTCTGTAGCAGTTTGGGTCTAGAGTTTCACCCCCTTTAAAGAGGGGGATGACCTCGGCAGCTTTCCAATCTTTGGGGATCTCAAATGATACGAAAGAGAGGTTGAACAAGCTAGTAATAGAGGTTGCAACAATTTTGGCTGATAATTTTAGGAAGAGAGTGTCCAGATTGTCTAGCCCTGCTGATTTGTAGGGGTCCAGATTTTTCAGCTCTTTCAGAACATCAGCTATCTGGATTTGGGTGAAGGAGAAATGGGGGAGGCTTGGGCAAGTTGCAGTGAGGGGCGCAGGGCTATTGACCGGGGTAGGGGTAGCCAGGTGGAAAGCATGGCCAGCAAAATCCTTATCAAAATTCTCAATTATCGCAGATTTATCAGTGGTGACAGTGTTTCCTAGCCTCAGTGCAGTGGGCAGCTGGAAGGAGTTGCTCTTTTTCTCCATGGACTTTACAGTGTCCTAGAACTTTTGGGAGTTAGTGCTACAGGATGCAGATTTCTGTTTGAAAAAGCTGGCGTTTGCTTTCCTAACTGCCTGTGTATATTGGTTCCTAACTTCCCTGAAAAGTTGCATATCGCGGGGGCTATTCAATGCTAATGCAGTACGCCACAGGATGTTTTTGTGCTGGTCAAGGGCAGTCAGGTTAAGAGAATGCCAAGGGTGTCCAACGCTGTCATCAAGGCAAAGAGTGGCTTCTTTGAAGAATCTCAATTATAACACATATTTTGATTTACACTTTTTTGGTTACTACATGATTCCATATGTGTTATTTCATAGTTTTGATGTTTTTACTATTATTCTGCAATGTAGAAAACAGTCAATATTAAGAAAAACCCTTGAATGAGTAGGTGTCTCCAAACTTTTGACTTGTACTGTATATACACTAACGTTCAAAAAATGTGGGGTCACTTAGAAATGTCCTTGTTTTAGATATATATATATATTTAAAGTAAATTAAAATAACATCAAATTGATCAGAAATACAGTGTAGACATTGTTAATGTTGTAAATGATTTTTGTTGCTAGAAACGGCTGATTTTTATGGAATATCTACATAGGCATATAGAAGCCCATTATCAGCAACCATCACTCCTGTGTTCCAACGGCACATTGTGTTAGCTAATCCAAGTTTATCATTTTAAAAGGCTAATTGATCATTAGCTAACACAACGTGCTTTGGAACACAGGAGTGATGGTTGCAGACAATGGGTCTCTGTACGCCTATGTAGATATTCCATTAAAAAATCTGCTGTTTCCAGTTGCAATAGTAATTTATAACATTAACAATGTCTACACTGTATTTCTGATCAAGTTGATGTTATTTTAATGGACAAAAAAATAGCTTTTCCTTCAAAAACAAGAACATTTCTAATGACCCCAAACTTTTGAACGGTAGTGTATATTTACAGTACATGTGTGGATTGTTCTCCATCTACCCCTAATTCAGAATACAGCATTTTCCTAGTCATGGCATGCTTTGTTCAATAGCTATTGACGAGAATATATATCCACTGAATATCCAATATTAAATTAATTTTACCTCGCCCTTTCGATGTCTCTAGGTCCAGGGTCTCCAGCTGTGTCTCTCTCTCACGCTTTGTGTCTTCACCCAGCCTGGTTTCATAGATTAATTCAAGTTTATCTGGGACACCCAAATTAGTGTGATATGTTAAGTTGGTATGGTTACATAAGACAGCTGGTTACTTAAGACAAAAATGAAAGTAGGGTGGTTGGTCAGGGTGGATGGGTGAGCGTCTAACATGGGTGTCTAGCGACCCGATGGTTGCGAGTTTAAATCTCATCAGGAACAATTTTAGCATTTTTGCTAATTAGCAACTTTTCAACTACATACTACTTTGAGCTACTTTGCAACTACTTAGCATGTTAGCTAACCCTTTCCCTAAGATTAACCCTAACCATATCCTTAACCCTAACTCCTAAACTTAAGCTTAACCTTAACTCTAACCCCTACCCTACTTAACGTTAGCCAGCCAGCTAATGTTAGTCACCTAGCTAGAATTCATAACATATCATATGTTCTGCAAATTCATATTGTACGTTTTTAAAATTTGTAACATAGAATATTAATTGTAATTCGTAACAGATCATACGAAACGGCTGATGGACACAAATGAATACATACCATACAAAATGTAACATTTCATGGAGTATCTCAGATTTACGAAATAACACGAAATTCTCTGTGACTAAGTTGCAGAACCCCATCCCCCGCACTGCCCTACTAGTCTGGACCGAAGGGCTAGATGGGATGACTGAGAACAGCCTTCAAATGCATCTGTCAAGCTGGCGAGCAACACATTGTGCTAAATGTTCTCTCTCCTTTAACGACACTTACACACCATAACCATCAATACTGAACAAAAATATAAACGCAACATGTAAATTGTTGGTCCCATGTTTCATGAGCTGAAATAAAAAATCCCAGAAAATGTTCATAAGCACAAAAAGCGTATTTCTCTCAAATTCTGTGCACAAATTTGTTTACATACCTGTGAGCATTTCTCCTTTGCCAAGATAATTCATCCACCTGACAGGTGTGGCATATCAAGAAGCTGGTTAAACAGCATGATTATTGCACAGGTGCAGCCTGTGTGGGGACAATAAAAGGCCACTCTAAAATGTGCCGTTTTGTCACAACACAGATGTCTCAAGTTAAGAGGGAGCGTGCAATTAGCGTGCCAGACAATTTTATATGAATTTCTCTACCATAAGCCGCCTCCAAAGTTGTTTTAGAGAATTTGGCAGTACGTCCAACCGGCCTCACAACTGCAGACCACATGTATGGCGTCCACATGTATGGCGTCTTGTGGGTGAGCGGTTTGCTGATGTCAACGTTGTGAACAGGGTGCGCCATGGAGGTGGTGGGGTTATGGTATGGGCAGGCATAACCTACGGACAACGAACACAATTGCATTTTATCGATAGCAATTTGAATGCACAAAAATACCATCACAAGATCCTGAAGCCCATTGTGAGGCCCGTTTCTTTTGAAGGTATCTGTGACCAACAGATGCATATCTGTATTCCCAATCATGTGAAATCCATAGATTAGGGACTAATGAATTTATTTCAATTGACTGATTTCCTCATATGAACTGTAACTCAGTAAAATCTTTGAATTTGTTGCTAAATTGTTGCTATTTCTATTTCATCCATACAGGCCAACTTGAAGGCAGAATATATTACAAATACAAATAGGGTACCGATGTCTTAAAATCATTCTTTGTAGGATGTCTCAAAGTTTTGATTGAAATATGAGATGCATTCCACATTGTGTTCAGGACCAACTGACACAAGGTGGCAGCACTGCCACTGATGAGGGAGAGGGGCTTTGAGCTCAAGTAAATGAACTAGTAGACTACTACCCCAATGACCGTATTAATTAACAGGCTTTTCAACTTACTTTATAGCATCATTAGGGCCTATTGATTGTAGGCTAGGCTACCTCTGTTTTGAGGTTCATCAAGTTATGAACAAGTTCGTTTTATTACACATTCAAACAATAGCCTATATAGGAAGCTAATCATTCCAATATTTCATGTGTTACAACATGTTATTAACATGATGTTAAACATTCTATGTCTATTTTTAAACTATAAGGCAATTGCTACCTTTCTCTACAAACCAATGTAGGCCTAGTGCACAATGCCATGACTTTGAGAGGGCACTGATAGACAATTTCAATACCATGTTATTAATTCTGTGTGGAAAGGAAACCTATTTTGTAGCCCATATGTGACACACACATACAGCATCAATTGTTCTTAATTAGCCTACTACATTGTAATTAGACTTGTGCCACTTTCAGCACTTGGTCTATTTTAGGCGTGGCTTTACAGTGCAGAATAAATGGAAACGTGAATTATGCAAATCTTAATCACGATAAGGCATTAAATGAATTTTAATTGTGTAAAAGTAATTCAATCCGACAGAAAATCCCTACAGACTTTTTAAAAAGCATGGTAAATGGTTTTCCTACAATTTCCTCCATTTGAAAAAAGAGCATGTATTGTCAATTTGGCTGTAGGTTATCATCATTATATGGAATAGGCCTAGCCAGGGTGCCAGTCTGTCAAAGGGAGTTTTCAAGAGAGCAGTGACAGACTTGGCACCCAGGCTGGAATAGGCTTAGTTGTATTGCCCAGAAAAATAGAATTACAATGCCATGTCAGCCATACTGAGTTTCCCATGAAGGTGCAGTCAAATTGCTTTGGTCTGATGGGCTTTTCCCTTTTTACTAATTATATTTCTATGGTAGTGCCTTCAGTCCTCGATCTCCTGGTCCCTCCACATAGCTTATGTAGAGCTCTCCTCCTGGTCTTGGCAGATGCGTGTGATGACGATGCAGTGGTAATTCCAAAGGAGAAGCAGTATCATGGCTGTTAGGGCGAGGATCACTAAGTCTCCCATCAGTCTCTGTCTTAGTCATCTCCAACCTACACAAACCCAAGCCTTGCCTATGAGATCTGCAGAGTTGCACAGGGCAGAAACAACCTCACTGTTGATTGAGAAAATAGATTTTTGGGAAATGTTCACAGATGTTTGTATTACCAGATAGCCTAATCGTGAATGGAACTAAAGGAGCATCCACATGTGCTTATCTTAATTATTCTTGGTTCCTGTTCTTGAGCACCCACAGGTGAGCATGGTCCTTGGATATGCTTTTGTTCCGACCCTGTAGCCTAGTAAAATGCTAAATTAATCAAGGGCTACATCTACTTTAATTCAAATCAAATCAAAGTTTATTTGTCACGTGTGCTGAATACAACAGGTGTAGTAGACCTTACAGTGAAATGCTTACTACAGGCTCTAACCAATAGTGCAAAAAAGGTATTAGGTGAACAATAGGTAAGTAGAGAAATTAAACAACAGTAAAAAGACAGGCTATATAGAGTAGCGAGGCTATAAAAAGAATTGAGGTATTGAGGTAGTATGTACATGTAGATATGGTTATAGTGGCTATGCATATATGATGAAAAGAGAGTAGTAGTGGCGTAAAAGAGGTGTTGGCGGGTGGTGGGTGGGACACAATGCATTATAGCCAAAAAAAAAACAATGCAGATAGCCCGGTCAGCCACTGTGCGGGAGCACTGGTTGGTCGGCTCAATTGAGGTAGTATGTACATGAATGTATAGTTAAAGTGACTATGCATATATGACATACAGAGAGTAGCAGCAGCATAAAAGGAGGGGTTGGGGTGGGGGGGCACACAGTGCAAATTCTCCAGGTAGCCATTTGATTACCTGTTCAGGAGTCTTATGGCTTGGGGGTTAAAGAAAGAGAAGCCTTTTTTGTCCTGGACTTGGCACTCCGGTACCGCTTGCCATGCGGTAGTAGAGAGAACAGTCTATGACTGGGGTGGCTGGGGTCTTTGACAAATTTTGGGCCTTCCTCTGACACCGCCTGGTGGAGAGGTCCTGGATGGCAGGCAGATGGCCCCAGTGATGTACTGGGCCGTGCGCACTACCTTCTGTAGTGCCTTGCGGTCAGAGGCCGAGCAGTTGCCGTACCAGGCAGTGATGCAACCAGTCAGGATGCTCTCGATGTTGCAGCTGTAGACCCATGCCAAATCTTTTTAGTTTCCTGAGGGGGAATAGGCTTTGTCGTGCCCTCTTCACGACTGTCTTGGTGTGTTTGGACCATTCTAGTTTGTTGTTGATGTGGACACCAAGGAACTTGAAGCTCTCAACCTGCTCCACTACAGCTCCTTAGTCTTGGTTATGTTGAGGGATAGGTTGTTATTCTAGCACCACCCGGCCAGGTCTCTGACTTCCTCCCTATAGGCTATCTCGTCGTTGTCGGTGATCAGGACTACCACTATTGTGTTGTCTGCAAACGTCGTGGGTGAACAGTGAGTACAGGAGGGTACTGAGCACGCACCCCTGGGGAGCTCCAGTGTTGAGCATCAGCGTGGCAGATGTGTTGCTGCCTACCCTCACCACCTGGGGGTGGCCTGTCAGGAAGTCCAGGATCCAGTTGCAGAGGGAGGTGTTTAGTCCCAGGATCCTTAGCTTAGTGATAAGCTTTGAGGGTACTATGGTGTTGAACGCTGAGCTGTAGTCAATGAATAGCATTCTCACGTAAGTGTTCCTTTTGGCCAGGTGGGAAAAGGCAGTGTGGAGTGCAATAGAGAATGCATCATCTGTGGATCTGTTCGGGTGGTATGCAAATTGGAGTGGGTCTAGGGTTTCTGGGATAATGGTGTTGATGTGAGCCATGACCAACCTTTCAAAGCACTTCATGGCTACAGACGTGAGTGCTACGGGTCTGTAGTCATTTAGGCAGGTTGCCTTTGCGTTCTTGTGCACAGGGACTATGATAGTCTGCTTGAAACATGTTGGTATTACAGACTTAAACAGGGACATGTTGAAAATGTCAATGAAGACACCTGCCAGTTGGTTAGCACATGCCCGGAGCACACGTCCTGGTAATCCGTCTGGCCTGGCAGCCTTGTGTATGTTGACCTGTTTAAAGGTCTTAATCACATCGGCCTGGAACAGCTGATGCTCTCATGCATGCCTCAGTGTTGCTTGCCTTGAAGCGAGCATAGCAGTGATTTAGCTCGTTTGGTAGGCTCGTGTCACTGGGCAGCTCGCGGCTGTGCTTCCCTTTGCAGTCTGTAATAGTTTGCAAAACCTGCCACATACGACGAGTGTCGGAGCCGGTGTAGTATGATTCAATCTTAGCCATGTATTGACGCTGTGCCTGTTTGATGGTTCGTCGCAGGCATAGCAGGATTTCTTTTAAGGTTTCGTGTTAGATTCCCGCACCTTGAAAGCGGCAGCTCTACCCTTATCTCAGTGGAAATGTTGCCTGTAATCCATGGCTTCTGGTTGGGGTATGTACGTACAGTCACTGTGGGGATGACATCCTCGATGCACTTATTGATAAAGCCAGTGACTGATGTGGTGTACTCCTCAATGACATCGGAAGAATCCCGGAACATGTTCCAGTCTGTGATAGCAAAACAGTCCTGTAGTTTAGCAATCTGCTTCATCTGACCACTTTTTTATAGACCGAGTCACTGGTGCTTCCTGCTTTAATTTTTGCTTGTAAGCAGGAATCAGGAGGATAGACATCTGGTCAGATTTGCCAAATGGAGGGCGAGTGAGAGCTTTGTACACGTCTGTGTGTGGAGTACAGGTGATCTAGAATTTTTTTTCCCTCTGGTTGCACATTTAACATGTTGATGGAAGTTTGGTAGAACTGATTTAAGTTTCCCTGCATTAAAGTCTCCGGCCACTAGGAGCACCACCTCTGGGTGAGTGGTTTCCTTATGCAGCTGACTGAATGTGGTCTTAGTGCCAGCATCTGTCTGTGGTGGTAAATACACAGCCAAAGTATAGCTGAGAACTCTCTAGGCAAGTATTGTGGCCTGCAATTTATCACAATATACTCTACTTCAGGCAAGCAAAATCTAGAAACTTCCTTACATTTCGTGCACCAGCTGTTGTTTACAAATATGCACAGATATGCACCGGAGTGTGCTGTTCTATCTTGCCGGTGCCGTGTGTATCCCGCTAGCTGAATATCCATGTCGTCATCCACAAGTTTTTGATGTCCCGTTGGTAGGATATTCATGATCGTACATCGTCTAGTTTATTGTCCAATGATTGCACGTTGGCGAGTAGTATTGACGGTAACGGCAGCTTTCCCACTCACCTTCTCCGGGTCCTCATGAGGCATCCGGCTCTTTGTCCTCTGTACCTGCGTCACTTTCTCTTGCAAATAACGTGGATGTCGGCCCTTCCGGGTGTTTAGAGGATGTCTTGTGCGTCTTTTTTGTTGAAGAAAAAATCTTTGTCTAATCCGAGGTGAGTGATCGCTGTCCTGATATCCAGAATCTCTTTTTTTGCCGTAAGATACGGTTGCAGAAACATTATGTACAAAATAAGTTACAAATAACGCGAAAAATAACACATAATAGCACAATTGGTTGGGCGCCCGTAAAACTGCTGGCATTTCTTCCGGCGCCATTTTACTACATCTTACATCTACTTTAATTTGTTGAAAAAGGTCTGTTTGTGGGTCGCCAGGAACGTGATTGTATAATACTGTTCCTTGAATATAGCTGATCATCATATTCAAATTCAAAAACATTTTATTTTAAACTCATTGTTTTACAGCATGTGTTCGTAATGGCTGCTCAGTGAAACAACCTGTCCTGATTTGTCATAGACGCTTGCTAAAAAACTTTCATCAGCAAACCTTCCTTCATGACCTGGCATCTGTAAATTGGTATAGAATCAGCTTGATCCCCTCTGTCGAAGACACTAAGACCTTCTTTTTTGATATTTTCAGTGATATTGTTAACAAACGCCCCCAACGAGAAAATGAGAATTAAAAACAGGTTCAGCCCCTGGTTCGACCGTGATCTTGCAGAGTAACTCAACCTCAAGAATTGCATTTGGCGAAAGGCTCAACACACGCATGCTCAGGCTGACTGGCTCTCATTCAGACAAATGAGAAATAAGTGCACTCAGGCTATACCGAAGGCCAAAGTTAGTTACTTTAAGGAGCAGTTCTCTCTCTCTCTCTCTGGATCTAACCCCAATAAGTTATGGAAAATGGTTAAAGAACTGGAAAATAAACCCTAGTTGATGATGTGGTTGTTACTGACAAGAAGCACATGGCTGAGCTTTTTAAATAACCACTTCATTAAGACAGGATTCCTATTTGACTCAGCCATGCTTCCTTGCCCGTCCAACATTTCCTCATCTCCCACCCCTTCTAATGCGACTGGACCCGATGCTCCTCCCTCTTTTTCCCCTGCCCCGCTACAAAGTTTCTCCCTGCAGACAGTCACTGAGTCCGAGGTGCTAAAGGAGCTCCTTAAACTTGACCTTGCCCCTAAACTTACCCTGTTTATCAAAATTGTTGGAAAAACTTGTCAATAATCAACTGACTTGGCTTTCTTGATGTCTGTAGTATTCTCTCTGGTATGCAATCTAGTTTCTGCTCAGGTTATGGATGTGTCACTGCGACCTTAAACGTCCTCAATGATGTCATCATTGTCCTTGATTCTAAGCAATGTTGTGCTGCTATTTTTATTGACTTGGCCAAAGCTTTTGATACGGTAGACCATTCCATTCTTGTGGGCCGGCTAAAGAGTATAGGTGTCTCTGAGGCATCCTTGGCTTTGTTTGCTAACTACCTCTCTCGAGTCAGTGTATAAAGTCAGAACATCTGCTGTCTCAACCACTGCCTGTCACCAAGGGTGTACCCCAAGGCTCAATCCTAGGCCCCACGCTCTTCTCAATTTACATCAACAACATAGCTCAGCCAGTAGGAAGCTCTCTCATCCATTTATATGCAGATGATAAAGTCTTATACTCAGCTGGCCCCTCCCTGGATTTTGTGTTAAACGCTCGACAACAAAGCTTTCTTTAGTGTCCAACAAGCATTCTCTGCCCTTAACCTTGTTCTGAACACCTCCAAAACAAAGGTCTTGTGGTTTGATAAGAAGAATGCCCCCCTCCCCACAGGTGTGATTACTACCTCTGAGGGTTTAGAGCTTGAGGTAGTCACCTCATACAAGTTGTGGTGGTTAACTTATTTGGGACTGGGGGGGTACTCAGTATTGAGTAGCTTGGATGAAAAGTGCGCCCAGAGTAAACTGGCTGCTACTCAGGCCTAGATGCTAGGATATGCATATTATTATTAGATGTGGATAGAAAACACTCCGAAGTTTCTAAAAATGTTTGAATGATGTCTGTAAGTATAACAGAACTCATATGGCAGGCAAAGATCTGAGAAAAATCCAACCAGGAAGTGGGAAATCTGAGATTTGTAGTTTTTCAAGTGATTGCCTATCCAATACACAGTGTCTATGGGGTCATATTGCACTTCCTAAGGCTTCCACTAGATGTCAACAGTCTTTAGAACGTTGTTTCGGGCTTATACTTTGAAGGGGGAGTGAATAAGAGCTGTTTGAATCAGAGGTCTGGCAGAATGCCATGAGCTAAGTCACGCGTGTGGCCGTGAGAGCGAGCTCCGTTCCTTTTCATTTCTAAAGACAAAGGAATTGTCCGGTTGGAATATAATTATTGAAGATTTATGATAAAAACATCCAAAAGATAGATTATATACAGTGGGGCAAAAAAGTATTTAGTCAGCCACCAATATATAGGGAAGATAATCAAGGAGGTGATGGAGTCCAGGTGAGTGTCAATATGCGCTGATGCGTGTAAGGATGGTGACAGGTGTGCGCCATAATGAGCAGCCTAGTGACCTAGAGGCCGGCGAGGGAGCACACGTGACAGTTCTTAACTGTCAAAAGGTTAAATAAAAATTATGAAAAATTTGCAAATGGACTTGAAAACAGGTGGTACCTACACTAAAAAAACAGATATTAGAGTTAAAGCACAGGGAAAGAAAAGAACGTGAACATGCTGCCAGACAGCAAGAACAGGAACATGAGCATGCCATTTAATTAAGAGCGATAGATCTGGAAACACTCCGAATCCAGTCAGGCCATCCTACAACCTCAACAGAGTTTGATCTTGGTCGGAACACCCGGCTTGTACCACTTCTTTTTTGTTGTTGCAGTCCATCCAATTGAAAAGTGCATATTCACATACAGTACATAACATGTGTTCTAGACTAGCAGCATGTAAGATAAACCTGCACAATAATACAGGATACCCTTACAAATTTTCACTGCAGATAAAATGCTGTAAAAATGCAGTACAATTAAATAATGGTTGTTTAATGATATATGGATTGCTTACTGTGTGTGTTGGCTTCTAATGGTAATATTTTCTGTGTTAGCTAAATGCACTGTTTACTGTGTTGCACATTTTCTTCTGTTCCACTGAATGCGGTTTTGATGTTCTATTATGACTAACTACCTTTATTTTCAGATTTTAAACAAATAACACGTAAGCCTATGTATTTTATTTCAATATCCTTCTACAATCCACCTGGATTTACAAAACCTTATGTTTTATTTCCATTGATAATTTGTCCAAAATTATTGCACATGAATTTGACCCTGAAAATAGACTATTATATTTTTCCTTACAACTTTTAAGCAATTAACATAACGCAAAATTGGATTTTAATTTCAGTAGCTAAACAAGGAGGTAGGCATATCAGTTCCAGCTAAAGCAATGGACAGTTTGTTGTTTCACTACCCCGTACAGTAGTTGGCAGCGGTATACCTATAGGTGTAATCTGCCATAAAACCTTAAAGAAGAAGAGGCAGAAGTTCCAGCTAAAACTTTGATTGTGCCTCATGGCAGCAATAGATCTCTGCGCTCAAGCAGCCTGCTAGAGCGCGTCGTCAATTAAATGATAATGCCCGAGAAGCCAGGGTTTGGAGAACATATTGGCACAGTGTTGTTAGGCACGAGACTAAGTCGAGGGCCGGCAAACCATGCCAATATATCGTCCAAACACCGGCTTTGAAGACATTATCACTTTTATACAACAGGTTACCAACATATTCAAATAAGGATTTACATATTTGCATGAATGTTATTTTGATGAATTTATTCATAGTAAATGTTCTATTGCCATACTGGCTGGAAACATTCTCATCCCTTGCTTGATAGCTAGCCAACTACGGCTAACTTACAGTCACATCAAACAGTGCAACCAATATAACAACAAAGCTGTTCATTTGGATACATCCATAACAATGAGCAACAACACACAGCTAACACAATCACTTCAAACTGAAGCTGGAAAGACTGTACACTAGCTGCAGTTTCAGTTTCAAGTTTTAATGTCACGTGTACAAGTACAGTGAAATTCCTTTCTTGCAAACTCAAAACCCAACAATGCAAGAATCAATAAAAAAGCTGAGAAATAAGAATTTGAAATATGATATACACAATAAAGTAAGTAAGGCCAGACAAAACTGATTCACTGTTTAATGGATTTTCCCCCCAGAAAAGTGAGGCGAGCGAGTGAAAAAATAATAACAATTAGGTGGATAAGTAATAACAGTACTTTACCACATTGTTCTAGGGTATATGAACATGAACAATAGGCAAAATATTCAATTTCAGACTTATTTTCAGATTATTAGTATTAATACACAAATTAACATTAATGAACATTATTCACACAGGATGTCTAACAGAATGCAATATTCTATCATATTCAAAAATTATTGGGAAGTTATGAATGTATTATCAGTTCATTAATCTGCTTAAATTGTATAGCCTAACACATTTTTGTAATCAAATTAAAATGTTGATGCACCATAATGAGTTCATTACCTGACTGCATCTCTAGAGCTTAGGCATTAACAAAATATTCATACAAATATGATTAGGCCTCCTCCACCTGATGATCTGCACGAAGTGTGTGCGTGCCACTGGCGATGTCCTTTGCTGGACATGCTAGCTGTTCTCGGTGGCGCATCATCACTTCAAACGCATTCTGTCGTGGTGTTATCGGTTGGCCTATTAATACTGGTAGTACTGATAAAATGTAAGTTATGAATCGCAAATCACCCAGCTGACACTCTTCGATTTCATCAATAATTTTGTCTTCAATTTGGTTGTCCAAAATACTTTCAGCTTGCACTGCGTCTTTGCTGATGAATGCCCTGGCCAGTCAATTAGTTAAATTACATTGTTGTTTCGTCTATTAATATATTCTAATAGATCTGAAAATGATGCAAAAACCATGAATTTAACCGATGTTTGTTTATAATGAGGGACGTCCTACATTTAACCTGGAAACATAAATTGTATGAATTTGCGCTGGCTTCAGCCATGACGGCGTGAGAGAAATGAAACATCTGCATGTCGCCTGCAGGTGAGAGCGTATGGGGGGTGATTCATGCCAGAATTAACCTCATGAAGCTACTGATACCTTTCACCAAGTCACCTAACCTCTTCCTAGCGCCATAAAATAACGCCATTAATTAACATGGACTGTCAATGGAGACAAGTTAGTTTAAGGCGTCAAACGTTCACGTCACGTGACACGTCATGTAGATGTGCACGTTGCGTAACGTGTCAGTATGCGGGTAAGTTTATTATTAATGATCTTACAATGAATGCCTTAACGTCTACATATGTTACCCGTTAGTTTAAGTGTCTGTTTAGTTCATCAATTTCATTTGTCGATTTAGCTAAAATAGGCCTATCATCTCAATGCAAAAATTATTAGGCTAGTTGATATCGCAGCTACCATTACTGTGTAGATATGCCTATTTCTTGCATCAATACAAACACAAGGGCTTCTTGGTAGCATAGTGGTTAGTGTTGGGCCAGTAAACATTAGATTGCAAGATTGAATCCCAAATGGGACAAGCTTTTTGTCGTTTTGCCCGAGCAAGGCAGTTAACCCACTGTTCCCTGAGCGACAAATACGCAGATTTTGATTAAGGCAGCCCCCCGCACCTCCTCTGATTCAGAGGGGTTGGGTTAAATGCGGAAGACACATTTCAGTTGAATGCATTCAGTTGTACAACTACAGTAGGTATCCCCCTTTCATTTTCTTTGTTGGGGGTAGTCTTGGTCTCTAGTGGGGCATTCAAAACTCGGAAGTCAGCCATTTCTGATCTTCTGACTTCAGTGCGTTCAAGACAACTGGCAACTCTGAAAAAACGAGCTCAGACTGGGATTTTTGTTTTGAACAATCATCCAATTCGGAATCTCTAGCATTTTTCTCTGACCTGAAAATCACTGATGTCATAATTTGACCTCGTTTCCCCCCCCACTTCCCAGTTTACCGGGTCACCATGCAATCCTTCCATACATTTCTGTGGAGATGTCTTATGGTTAAAAGCAGGGTTCATATTGAGGGGGTATGTGAGGATATAGGCCTTGTTATAGAGATGTACAAAAAGCATAGTGAAAGCAATGGTCCAGATTTTATAAAGTGATATAAGGCTATAACAATGATAAACTACACTATTTCCGCAGTCTACTAGCCTATCGAAGTTCTTGCGCAGCCTTTAACATCCCAGGAAAATCTGGTTGGTCAACTAAATGCTCTGCAATGTAGAGCTATGCCCAATACCAAAAATGATCCTTATGGGTATATGCACAGACCAAATTTAACAAATCAAAGTATTTATTATTCAGGAGAATCCCATCAGGCTATTCATTTCAGTGCAGTTGTGTTCTTACGCATATTCTTAAGACTAAACAGAACCGAAAAAACACCAGCCTGTTTCGATCACGAAGAAGCCCTTTAACATTTAAGATGTTTGTCATTGATTTAGCCCACAATTGCCTACAGATTTGATACACATGAAGATATATTTCATCTGGAATTGACAAACAAAAGCCTGACTAGGATCCGGACTTTCCCCCACGTCATATTACCAATTAGGCTAAATGTATTTCTATTAATTTGCATAGGCTAACCATTGCGATTAATGTTGTTTACCATCTTCTGCTTTTTATGAAGATACAGGCATCAGGGTTAACATATCATTAACTGCCCCCCACACACACATTGTTACTTACCTTACAGATCACAAAGTGAACTAATTTCCACTCCATTCATATGCAAATACAATTTATTCATACACTGGCTTGTCTGGCTGGCATGTTTTCATTTTAAACAGGCAATCCCTTACCTACACTGAAATAGTTTTTGCCCTCAATTATGATTTAAAAAAAATCCTAGCTCATTAGTACACCCTTGTGGTTGAATATATATCTATTTGATGTCCTATGATACAATTAGCAATGTTGAATTAACAAATACCATCAAGGGATACGATACACAATAACAAAAACCTTATGAAACAGGTGTGAAAATCAATCTAGCAATATTTTACATTTAAATACATAACCATTGATATTTGTTTTGGTAGATGTGTCAATTTACTTTCAGATTTTTCTGTTCACTCACTTGGCAATCAGACTGAAATACAGAATTCTGGTGTGGAATAGAGAGGAGGTGGGTCTTGTGTGGATGGGAGGTTCTGCCTGTCACTTGTTTTTCAACAGGCAGTGGACTCTAAGAGGGAAACTGCAGTCCAGGCACTGCTGCCCTCTTTGTTCTGAGTGTTTGCAGTGCTAGTGTTTTTAGCTAATCTGTGCAGCTCACATTATGTGCCCAGTATGACAATAATGACAACTTGACATTAACAGTTGCTGATGTAATGAAAAGTTGGAGGGTGGTTGGTAATGGAGGACATCAGGAGGATCCATGTCTGTGTGTTTGGAAGAATCCCTATGTCCTGGAGAACAGGAGCAGAGTAAAGGGAACAAGGTAGGAGGCAGATGTAAACAAGCAAACACACATTAAATGATTATCAGGTATGTACAAATAGTTATTGAATGATTTAATTTAATGTTTGATGAGACATGCAATAATGTTAATGGCATACAGAAAGGATACCAGTCTAATTTTTGATGTCAGTGGGGTTGGTAAGGGATGGTCCCTGGAAAAGATAGAGATGAGTGTTTAGGGAATTTTTATCAATAATGACTAATTATGTATACATTTCAATCAGGACTGACTAATCAGAATACTATTATGTTACTGTATATGTACTAATCAGAATCCTATTATGTTACTGTATGTGTATGAATTTTGTTTTTAATCCTAGTACTGAATATAATGTGTGTAAATATAATCAAGAATTAGAACAATGACTGTCTGTTCCTTGGTAGAAAGGAATGAACTATATCGCCAGACTGGGTAGAATGCTTATCTACACTGGCTGACCTTGGCTCTAGGCGAGGTGGGAAGGCTTGAGAACTATAGAGCCTTTCTACCAGTGTCAAGAAGAGACGGAACATTTAGAAAACGCTGACGTCATTTTCAGTTTATAACCTGTGGTAAAATGTGTAAGGAGCAGTACTCTCATGAATAAAGGCTGCTGTTTGACTTTAAGACTGGGCCCTGTCCATTTTTATACTAATAAGGGTCATACATATCCTTATGAATTGACAGAGTGTTTAATTTTAATTGGGTGTTAAAACAGAGGAATTTAATTCCTGCAACAATGAGTTGTGAGAGAAACTCCAGGGTGGTGTCATGACCACTGGAGTCATACACCTTAATCAGTGTCTGCTGCAGACCTACTGTAGGTCGTAGTACCACCCTCCTCCACCCTCCATCCCTCCACCCAACCCCTCCGTACCTACCTGGATGTAGCGGTTACTTAACATGACCCAATGGTTAGCCTTGAGATTGACTATTTGGAGAAACCCCTGAGCCAGCGCTGGTATTGCTGAGAGCATGGCGACGCCGCCCAACACGAGGCAGCAAATGCAAATAGTTATCAGGGATTTTTATATTCACCTTAACGGATGTTGACCCCAGCTAGGAGCGAAAGAGCACCAAGCTTTCCCGGGTCTAGTCTTCCTTTCTTTCAAGCCAAGTCATTCACCCAGATGTCAAAGCACTTGGTCCCCTTGATTCTTCTCAGGTAGCTCCTCCTCATGCGCCCTGTCCATGTTCAGTCTCACCTTGATTGGTAGAAATAAATGCAATTATATTTCATACTATTATAAATACATCTATTTAGGAAGGCCAGAAAATAAATTAACAGCGGACAATAATTTTCACCTGGTCAAAAACCTCCACATCCTTCTCAGTCCGTGCCTGAAGGTGGTCTTCGAAGGCGTTCTGATCTGGTTCAAAAAACACTGCTGTGTTGGGTGAAAAGATAATTACCTTCAGATTGTCCTTCCACCATTCCTGGTACCCGTCAAGGGACTTTCCCATGGCAGTCCTGTTGGTCCGTTCATCCAAACGTGGAGTCACCATACATCTACACATTCACATTATATATAAAAAACTCACTGTACTATCAGTGTCAATTCCGGGGGGGAAAAAACCTCTACGTTACAGGACGCCTATGCAAAACAATGCTACTGTGAACTTCCTGGTCCCGTCCCTCTAGTCAGTGATTCACCACAGGAAGGAGTAATGGATGTATAGTTTATTTATTTCCAAAGCTGCAATCATGGGACACACACACAGTATGGATGAATGATGAGTAGTCAACGGGATAGAACACTCCCACAGCAATTCTCCATAGATCTGCTCTATAATATACAAACAAAAGAACAATTGAAATGTCTATCAAAGTCAATGTGATCATGTAGTGGATTTAACCATTTCTAATTTAGTATGACAAAAATATTGCTTCCATGTGTAATCTCATATTCCCAACATCAGAATAAACTATCATCCATTTTAGTATTCAAAATATATCAAATGAACCTGAAAAATGACTCAACGTCACACTCTTGTGGAGAAGAAATATAACACCTAGAATGTACCACATGTTCCTAAACTCTTCAAAATCAGGCTAATATGCTGTTAGCTAGTGCTCATAAATGTATAAAACATATACTTTATACATTTGTCATAAATTACCTGCAATCATGACACACACAGTATGGATGAATTATGAGTAGTTGACGGGAAATAAATAGCACTCCTAAAGATGCATTTTCAAGAAAGCTACCAACTTCAGAGGGAACTTTAGCTAGCATAAAACCCACATGGCAAACTGAGATTCGGCAAATAACATGTAAAGAGTGCCTTAATTGACGCCAAACCAACAATTAGTTACTAATAACATAAATTGCTAATGTACGATGTAAAATGTGGATTTTATGATGTAATGTCAACTTTATACATTTCTATCCCGGACCATTCCATTTTCAACTCACCAACAGCAATTCTCCATAGATCCGCTGTGGATTACCCAGAATCCCATATCTTTATCACTGAGTGTATTAGACAATGTAAACACACTAATCCACCAGGAGGTGGCATAATTTAATTACATCGTTACACTACAACCATTACATTAAACTGACATTGACTAAAACCAACTAGGCTAGAGCTAACTACTATAGCGTTTAGCCAAGCTAAATTTGGTTATCATCAAGCTAGCAAACTGTTAAACGTTATTTTCGTACAAATATTAACACTAACACATTTTATTGTGACATCACATATTTACACATATTACATAAAGTAAACTGAGCCTTTGTTCATAGAAAAAAAAACAATTTGGATCTAAAACATAGAAAAAAAGGACGCCATGTTTGGACGCCATGTTAATCTTGTAACTACCCATCCCGGATCCGGGAGAATTGTCATCAACTGGCACTAAGTAGCATAACGCAACAGACAAAAAATCTTACTAGAAAATATTCATGTTCATGAAATCACAAGTGAAATATAATTTTGTTAATCACCCTGTCATCTCAGATTTTGAAAATATGCTTTACAGCCAAAGCAAGACAGGCATTTGTGTAAGTTTACCGATAGCCTAGCATAGCATTATGCCTAGCTAACAGCAGACAATCTGGTCACGAAAATTAGAAAAGCAATCAAATTAAATTGTTTACCTTTGATGAGCTTTGGATGTTTTCACTCACGAGACTCCCAGTTACATAGCAAATGTTCCTTTTTTCCAGAAAAATTATTTTTGTAGCCAAAAATAGCTCCATTAGTTCTTCACGTTTGGCTGAGAAAACGACCGGAAATTGCGGTCACGACAACACCGAAAAATATTCCAAATTAGCTCCATAATATCGACAGAAACATGGCAAACGTTGTTTATAATCAATCCTCAAGGTGTTTTTCAAATATCTATTCAATAATATATCAACCGGGATAGTAAGACCGGGTGGAAAAATGGCTACCTCTGTCTTTTGCGGAGAAATACACAAAGAGCCATCAGGTGGACACTGACGCAAAATGTTGTCACTCAGGCTAATTTTTCAAAATAAAAGCCTGAAACTATGTCTTGTGATACTAGACACATTAAGGAAGCCATAGAAAAAAGGAATCTCGTTGATATCCCATTCACTGCTCAATAGGGAAGCATAGGAAGGGACTCTTATTTAGAAACCGCTGCATTCCTGATTTGATTTTTCTCATTCTTTTGCCTGCAATATCAGTTCTGTTATACTCACAGACAATATCTTTACAGTTTTGGAAACTTTCGAGTGTTTTCTATCCTAATCTGTCAATTATATGCATATTCTAGCATCTGGTCCTGAAAAATAGCCCGTTTACTTTGGGAACGTTATTTAAAAAAATTTAAAAAATGACCCCTAGATTCAACAGGTTCTTGTTCATGTAAACCTTACCTCAATAAATTAATACTGGAACATTGGTAGCCAGGATTAGCTATTTCAAATCAAATCAAATTGTGTCACATGCGCCGAATACAAGTAGACTTTACCTTGAAATGCATACTTACAAGCCCTTAACCAACAGTGCAGTTCAAGAAGTTTAAGAAAATATTTACCAAATAAACTAAAGTAAATAATTAAATAAATTCAAAAGTAACACAATAACATAACACTAACGAGGCTATATACAGGGGGTACCGAGTCAGTGTGCAGGGGCACAGGTTAGTTGAGGTAATTTGTACATGTAAGTAGGGGGTGAAGTGACTATGCATAGATAATTAACCGTGAGTAGCAGCATTGAACAAAACAAATGGAGGGGGGGGGGGGTCAATGTAGGAGTAGCAGGGTGTCTCGTAATAATTGCATAAGGATGCAAGTTAGACATGTCATCTTTTGTTTGCTTGTTTTTATATATTTTTTATTTATTTAACTAGGCAAGTCTGTAAAGAACAAATTCTTATTTACAATGATGACCTACCCCGGCCAAACCCTAACCCGGACGACACTGGGCCAATCGTGCGCTGCCCTATGGGACTCCCAATCATGGACGGTTGTGATACAGCCTGGAAACAAACCAGGGTCTGTAGTGATGCCTTTAGCACTGAGATGCAGTGCCTTAGACCACTGTGCCACTCAGGAGTCCCAAGCATGTATTTTCTGTTAGTCCTGTCAACGTTGAGTGATCATACATGCCTCAGCACACATAGGTTGCTTTGCCCGCTTGCAAATGTGTGCTGAAAGTGGGGATGTTTCATAGTGGTTAGGGCTATTTCTGATTAACTCATCACCACCAATACATTTTATTTTTCACAGATATCCACGGAACCATGACTGCAATATAGGCCTACTCTCAGATAAAAAAAGGTGCTATCTACAAACTAACAGGATTCTTCCGCTGTCCCCATAGGATAAACCTTTTTGGTTCCAGGTAGAACCCCTTCTGTGTCTAGGTAGAACCCTTTTGGGATCCATTTCACAGAGTCTTCTACATGGAACCAAAAATACCTACCTGGAACCAAAAAGTTATCTCATTTGGTGATAGCCAAAGAACGCTGTTTAGCCTGTTAAGTTTACACCATTTGATTCTGTACTCAAACATCTGCCTGGTATTCAAGATAACATGCAACATAGCACCACCACCTTTGAAGGTTTTTGTCAACCTCTGCTCAGACTTAAATCGCAGTGCTCCAAGAACTTCCACCATGAGTGACTGTAGTATCCTCAAATGGGAAAAAAGGAGAAACAAGAGGCACCCCACACTCATTTCTTTATTTTCATACTGTATGCTCTCACTCTCATCACTATCTCCTTTGCCATCTTATCAAGTCTTTACTTGGAACTCCATCCATACACACACACACATACATATAGCATCTTGCTTACATTTCTCACATTTTAGGTATCCAGCTGAGGCCTTGGATGGATCATGTTACACTGAGATGGCACAGGGGTATATATACAGTCATTTTTAGTGTGGTGGCAAAGTAGTTGAATAGGAGAAGAGGATGTGGTTACTTGTGGAGGGAGAACAGTGAGGGTGGTGGGTTGAGCACCTGCAGTGAAGCTGATTGGTTGCTCTGGCTCATCCCATCTGGACTAAAAGAAAGAGATTTAGAAATTAGTTCGACATTGCCATAGTTCAACAGCTGAAGCCGTCATTAACATACTCCCAGAGATAGCAATATATTCAGTATTCACTGAATTAAGTAGCCTACCAATCCCCATTTACAATTGTATTCATCAATTAAATAAGTGATACTATAGCACATTCAATTACATTATATTTGTAGACTATAGACTACTCCTGTATCTACCTTGTACAATAACGTAATCATTGAATGAAATAGCATACCCATCCACATTTACAATTTAATTGATCAATTAGATAAATAATACTAGCAAGCACATACAGTTGTTACATTGTTGTAGAATAGGCTACTACTGTATCCACACTATATTATTATACCGTTGTGATATTGTCAGGCATGATTTTAGGTCTTTGATCGAAGTTGCATGTTTTCCTTGTTTCCCTTCAGTGAAAAGTAGTTATTTAATTTACAACTGAATTAATCCATTAAATAATACTAGCACATCAAATTACGTTATTGTACACTAGCCTACTCTGCTATCGACACAGTAAATTATATTGCCTACGTGCATTCGACAATATGTTATTAACAAAACAATAATTTAAAATAAACCAAATTTGCCTTAACACAGCACTACTCCTAAATATTTCCTAACTATATCACAACTTAAATACAGCCTACTTACTCTTCAATTGGTCAAGGACATCTTGGTAATTATTTTCATCATCTCGAAAAAGGAAACTATCTGGGGCAGACACTCGAAAATCGCTTCTGCCCCTTGTAAAAAAACAAATGAATGTCTGTGTCGCTGCCGAGCTCTCAAATACCGTGCCAGTCTCTCATTCTATGAACGGTCACTGCAATCCGGATTTATTGGGATGTCCTTACCCTAAACACTAAACTTAACCAATTTACATGTGTAACTTGATAGAGGTGTGGACATCCCAAGGAACCTGAATAGCACGGACCCTCTGGGAAAGTCTATGAACTGCTCTATTCGAAGGAAGGGACATCCCAAGGATCCCAAATAGTAACTATAAACTCTGAAGGCCATGGACACTCTTATTGGTTGTCTGATGTGGAACTGGTAACAACACAATCTGTGATTGGCTAACAACATTTAGATCCGTATACAGCGAGATAAGATAACATACCATTCCATGAGGTGTTGAGGGAAAGCAGATGATCTATAGATTGGACATAATCTTTTCTAGGCCTTTAGCGATAACTGAAATACACAAACCGTAGGCTACACTATAGTTCAAGGTGGCTACTTCGAATTGTTTGCTTGCACGGGATTTAAACATTTCTAACATTTATGGTTGCGATTTAATTCATATAAATATAACGAGGCACATTATGACTTCCATTAACACGCAATGCAGGCATCACTCAGACGTTAGTAAGGCGTTGGTATCATGTCATGTAAGTTAGATGTGTAACGCAGGAGTCACGCAGATGTTAGTAAGGTGTTGGTATCGTCATGTCAGGTGGTACGGCCTTATATATGTCCCTTATCACCCCCCATGCGAGCGTGTGTGTTTCACTGTCCAATCCAAGGCTCAAACATGATCTGAGCTCGTGATCTGAGGCTGTTTGGGCATCAACCTGGGAAAGCCTCAAGGGAGAGCGGACAGTGCATTATAAACAAAGAGCCGCATATATTGGCCAAAAAATAACACATCCAATATTGTTTCCGGTGTGTGGAGAAAAGTGAGGCAGGGCATCCTACTATATACAGGAAATATTTTAAAAGTTCAAATACCATATTTACATGTGGAGGGATACTGGAGTGATGGAAGTAGATATGTATAAGGGGTAAGGTGACCAGGCAACAGGATACAAGATAAACAGAGTAGCCACAGCTTATATGTGAGTGGGTGTGCGGGTGTGTAGAGTCAGTATTAATGTATGTGCATATTATGTGTGAGCAGTGGCGGTTCTAGCTTGTATGGCTCCCCGGGCGAACAAACCCCCCCCCCCCCCCCCCCCCCCCCTTCAGCACCGAAAAAAAAAACACCATTCTGCACAAACTGACATTTTTATTCAGACATTTGAAACAACACAAATAAATAATCATAACCTTTAAAACTATATAAATATATACAAAAATAAGAAAACAAATATCAGAAAGCAGTAACAAAGACAAATAGAAACAAATTTGTGTTGATTTGGCACCTGAGCATCAATACATTACCCATCCCCCAACACTGTCAACCAAGAGTCAAGACTAAACCAATTCACCTTGGTGGTGTGCAAACTGGTTTTATATTATTCTTAACGATTTCGCACAAACCAGAAAAAAAGCAGCAGCACGTTCAGCAGCATGCGACCATGTTGCAACGTCTGGGCCATGGATCGCGTGCTGCAGACAATGGATCGTTGGGACCTCCACCAGCCCCACTACAGCAGGTCCCACTGTCTACCCCTCTTTCATCTGGTCCCAGTGGGATTCGACTCACGCTCCTGAGGGAGTATGATGGGACAGCTACCGGATGCCCATGGTTTCTACCCCAGCTGGAGCTCTACCTGGCGACCGTCCACCCGGCTCCTTCGGGGTGTTAGAGCGTGTCCGCCCTCGTCTCCTGCCTCTCACGCAAAGCCCTGGAGTGGGCCAAAGCCGTATGAAGTGAGGGAGATGCGGCGTTGGACCATTACACAGAGTTCACCCGCCGCCACCACCGGGTCGAGCAGCGGGTGAACGTCTGTTCCACCTGAGGCAGGGGACGATGAGCACTCAGGATTTCGCCTTGGACTTCCGGACCCTAGCCGCCAGCGCGGGATGGAACGACAGGGCACTGCGTGGTGCCTGAGGACATAGTTTCTGATCGGGGTCCCCAGTTCACCTCCAGATCTGGAGAGCATTCATGGAACGTCTGGGGGTCTCGCTAAGCCTCGCCTCAGGTTTTCACCCCGAGAGTAATGCCAGGATGTGGGTAAATTTCTGCAGTAATATTGCCAGGACCATCCGGGGGAGTGGGCGGCGTTCATCCCCTGGGCAGAGATGGCCCAAAACTCACTCCGCCACTCCTCCACTAACCTTTCTCCTTTCCAGTGAGTACTGGGGTATCAGCCAGTTCTGGCACCGTGGCATCAGAGCCAGATTGAAGCCCCTGTGGTGAACGAATGGTTAAAGCGCTCGGAGGAGACCTGGGACGCCGCCCATGTGCACCTACAACGGGCCGTGAGGCGGCAAAAAGCGATCGCCAACCGCCACCGCAGCAAGGCCTCTGTGTTTGCACCGGGGGACCTGGTCTGGCTCTCGACCCGAAACCTGCCCCCCCGCCTGCCCTGCCGGAAGCTTGGTCTGCGGTTTGTGGGGCCAATTAAAGTCCTGAGGAGACTGAACGAGGTATGCTACAGGTTACAACTTCCCCCAGATTATAGTATTAATCCCTCGTTCCATGTGTCTCTCCTCAGGCCGGTGGTGGCTGGTCCAGGATGCTGAGGTGCGGGAGGTTCCTTCGCCCCCTCTGGAAATCGAGGGGGCCCCGGCGTATGCTGTTCGAGCCATCCTGGACTCAAGGTGTCGGTCGAGGGGCCTTCAGTACCTCGTGGAGTGGGAGGGGTACGGTCCGGACGAGAGATGCTGGGTGCCGGTGGAGGAAGTAAGTCCTGGAACCTTCGTTGCTGCAGGATTTCCACCGTCTCCATCCGGATCGCCCTGCGCCTCGTCCTCCTGGTCGTACCCGAGGTCGGTGTCTGTCTTTGTCTTATCACACCTGGCTTCACTCAACCAATTACTTGTTTATTATTTAACTCTCTGTTCCCCATGTTGTGTTCGTGAGTGATTGTTTATTGTAATTCGGTCCGTATTTGTGGGCTATCATTTATTGCCTTGTATATTTGTATTTTTTTGAGTAAAGTACTTTGATTACTCATATCTGCTGTCCTGCGCCTGACTCCCAACACCAGCTACACATAGGACCTTTACAGTGCTTCACAGTTGGGATGGTGTTCTTCGGCTTGCAAGCCTCCCCTTTTTCCTCCAAACATAACGATGGTCATTATGGCCAAACAATTCTATTTTTGTTTCATCAGACCAGAGGACATTTCTCCAAAAAGTACGATCTTTGTCCCTATGTGCAGTTGCTAACCGTAGTCTGGCTTTTTTTATGGCGGTTTTGGAGCAGTGGCTTCTTCCTTGCTGAGCGGCCTTTCAGGTTATGTGCATGTAGATACTTTTGTACCTGTTTCCTCCTTCACAAGGTCCTTTGCTGTTGTTCTGGGATTGATTTGCACTTTTAGCAACAAAGTACGTTCATCTCTAGGAACGCATCTCCTTCTTGAGCGGTATGATGGCTGCGTGGTCCCCTGGTGTTTATACTTGCACACTATTGTTTGTACAGATGAACGTGGTACCTTCAGGCGTTTTGGCAATTGCTCCCAAGGATGAACCTGTGGAGGTGGAGGTCTTGGCTGATTTATTTAGATTTTCCCATGAAGAGGCACTGAGTTTGAAGTTATGCCTTGAAATACATTCACAAATACACCTCCAATTGACTCAAATTATGTCAATTAGCCTATCAGAAGCTTCAAAAGCCATGACATAATTATCTGGAATTTTCCAAGATGTTTAAAGGCACAGTGAACTTAGTCTATGTATACTTCTGACCCACTGGAATTGTGATACAGTGAAATTATCTGTTAACAATTGTTGGAAAAATTGCTTGTGTCATGCACAAAGTAGATGTCCTAACCGACTTGTCAAAACTATAGTTTGTTAACAAGAAGTTTGTGGAGTGGTTGAAAAATGAGTTTGACTCCAACCTAAGTGTTGACTCCAACCTAAGTGTATGTAAATGTCTGACTTCAACTGTATACAATGGGTACGGGGCAATAGAAGATGAACACCAGAGGGGCTAATGACTTTGGAGATGGGGAACTGGCTGATAAGCGGGGGGAGAGTTTGTGGGATTCCACCTGGAGGGGCAGATCCCGGGTGGACCTTCTGCCCGAGACGATGCCGGCGTCCGGTGGTGATCGTCGATACCTGGAGGGTTTGTGGGATTCCACCTGGAGGGGCAGATCCCGAGTGGACCTTCTGCCCGAGATGATGCCGGGGTCCGGTGGTGATCCGCTTGTCATCGATACCTGGAGGTGGTCTTGAGGAGGGCCTACCGGGCTCTCCTCCAGGAACGACGACAGCTGCGGACAATCATCTGGGCAGAAGGTATGCTGACCTCTTCTTCCTGCTCAGGGAAGAGTAGGGGCTGATACCCCAGGGAACACTCAAAAGGTGATAAGCATGTGGCAGTGCACGAAAAGTTGTTGTGGGAATATTCGACTCCACACAAGCTGCTGGCTCCAGGTGGTGGGGTTGGCGGAGACCAGGCAGCGCAAAGTAGTCTCAAGGTCTTGGTTGGCTCGCTCCGACTGGCCGTTGAACTAGGCGTGGAACCTGGAGGACAGGCTGGCCGACGACCTAATAAGGGGGCAGAACGCCTTCCAGAACTGGGACGAGAACTGAGGACCCCGGTCGGAGACCATATCAACAGGCAGTCCATGGATCCGGAAGAGGTGCTGCACCATAAACTGGGCCGTCTGCTTGGCAGGGGGTAGCTTGGGGGGAAGAATAAAGTGGTCGGCCTTGGAAAATCGATCCACAATGGTCAGGATGGTAGTGTTGCCATCAGACGGAGGCCTGAGACCTGTGACAAAGTCCAGAGATGTGAGACCAGGGACGGTGAGGGACAGGCAGAGGTTGGAGTAGACCAGCCGGAGCTTGCCAAGGAGTCTTGTTCTGTGCACAGACCGTGCAAGAGGCGACAAATGCGGACACTTCAGGAACCATGGTAGGCCACCAAAAGCATTGTCGCACAAAAGCCACGGTCTGCTGGGAGCCCGGGTGGCAGGCAAGCCTGGAGGAATGGGCCTCTCCAGGACATCCGGTTAACTGAACCCCCCCACTGGGGTTCGGCTGGGAACACTGTGCTTCCCGAATCTGCTTCCCTATTCCCCAGCTGAGTGCCGTCGCCAGGCACGAGGTGGGAAGGATGATCTCAGGTTCTGGGGCAGTAGTCATGGGGCTATAGCGGCGTGACAGCACATCTGGCTTGACATTCATTCGTCCCGGGCCGGTAGGAGAGGGAGAAGTTGAACTGGGTGAACAGTAGGGCCCACCAAGCCTGCCTGGAATTGAGGCACTTGGTGGTGCGGAGATATTCCAGGTTCTTGTGGTCGGTCCACACGATAAATGGATGTTCCGCCCCCTCCAGCCAGTGCCTCCACTCCTCCAACTCCATCTTCACCACGAGAAGATTCCCCACATCATAGTTCCTCTCCGTGGCATTGAGGCGGTGGGAGAATGCGCAGGGATGCAACTTGAGGTCCAGGGCAGACTGCTGGGACAGAACAGCCCCCACTCCAACATCCGAAGCATCGGCCTCCACCACAAACCGGCGGGACGGTTCAGGATGAACCAAGATGGGAGCTATGGTGAAGCGGTGTTTGAGATCCATGTGAACGGAACCTTCGGAGAGGTGAGTGCAGACATGGGGGGAAGCCCCGGATAAAGTTATGATAAAAGTTGGCGAAACCCAGGAACCACTGTACTCTGGACGTAGGCTGGGGCCAATCCACCACCGCTCTCACCTTCCCGGATCCATCTGTACGCTCCCTGCAGCGATGATGTAACCAAGGAAGGGGATGGTGGACGATGGAATTTGCAGTTCTCTGCTTTTACAGAAAGCTGCTTGGAGAATCTGTTGGAGAATCTGTCGGACGTGGAGTGTTCTTGGGTGGAGCAGAAGAAGACGAGGATGTCATTGAGGTAGAAGATGATCCGGTTCAACATGTCATGGAGAACATCATTAACCAGAGCCTGGAACACAGGGGTGTTGGTAAGGCCAAAGGGTATGACCAGGTACTCATAGTGGCCACTGGCCGTGTTGAAGGCAGTCTTCCATTCGTCACCTTCCCGTATCTGCACCAGGTGGTAGGCGTTCTGTGGGTCCAGCTTGGAGAACACATTAGCCCCTTGGAGTGGCTCGAAGACCAAGAAGATGATAGGTAGTGGGTAGCTGTTCTTCGCCGTTATGTCATTGAGACCTCTGGAGTCGATGCACGGGAGCAGGGTGTTGTCCTTCTCCACAAAGAGGAAGGACGGATGAACCCAGCAGCTGGGGAGTCCTCTATGTAGGCCTCCATAGCCTTGGTCTACGGATCTGACATAGAGTACACTTGTCCCCGGGGCGAAGTGGTGCCTGGGAGAAGATCAATCCCGCAGTCATATGGTTGGTGCGGCGGAAGCGAAGTGGCCCGGGCCTTACTGAACACTTCCCGGAGGTCCTGGTACTCCGCAGGAATGGCAGAGACGTTCGGGGCTACTTCCGAAGCCCCAGGAAGACGTCCCGGGACAGGCTATAATGACTTCCAGGCAATGGGTGTGGCAGAACAGGCTCCAGCCCATGATGGCACCGGCAGACCAGTCAATGAGGGGATTGTGTCGCTGGAGCCAGGGGAATCCCAATATCACGGGAACCTGAGGAGACTTAATGAGCAGGAACTGGATCGTCTCGCTGTGGTTCCCTGACACATGTAGGTTGATGGGGGTGATATTGTGGGTGCACCGGCCTATAGAGCGCCCATCCAGTGCGATAACAACCATGGGAATGGAGAGGGGCTGAGTGGGGTTATCCAGCTCGGAAACCAGGGTAGCGTCCATAAAGTTCTCATTGGCCCCAGAGTCGATGAGGACCCGGAAAGATTTTGACTGGTTCCCCTTCAGCAACATGGCATGAAAAGGGGTGCGAGTAAGGGGAGGGGAAAAGTTACCCGTATGGCCCAACAGAGTACTTGCTTCTACCGGCGAGCCTGGTCTTTTAGTGGACAGGTAGAGGCGAAATGACCAGTAGTCCCGCAATACAAGCAGCTCTTAGTGTGAAGCCTGCATAGTCGTTGAGCTGGAGAGCCTAGCTCTGCCTAGTTGCATGGGCTCGGGAAGAGGTGAATCGGCAGACTTCGGAGACTCTCGGGGGAACTCTGGTTGCCTCGGGTTCTCTCGGCAACGGAGCCATCTGGGACTTCTGGGATAACTCGGAAGCAAGGTGGAATCCTTGGACGGGCGAGTGAAATCAAATCTCTTCTCCTTCCTTCCCGTAGTCACCCATCGCTCCGAATGGTCAAGGCGATGAGCGAGTCGAGATCCATCGGTAGTTCCCGGCCAGCAAGCTTGTCCTTTACTTCCTCCGAAACTCTGTGCAGGAACATGTCGAACAATGCTTCCGGGTTCCAGGCACTCTCAACTGCCAACGTGCGGATATCCACTGATATCCACTGTGTAGTCTGCCACCCTTCCGGGCAGCCTCCAGTAAGGTGGGGTAAGGTACAGAACGACAGGCAGGCTCAGGGCAGGCATAACGGTCTAAATCGGGAAGGACTAGAAAACAGGAGCAAGAAACAGGCAGGAGCAGGGGAACAAACACTGGTAGGTTTCACGAACAAAACGAACTGGCAACAGACAAACAGTGAACACAGGTATAAATCACAGGGGATAATGGGGAAGATGGGCAACACCTGGAGGGGGTGGAGACAAGCACAAAGACAGGTGAAACCGATCAGGGTATGCCAATGACAGACAAATACCTTTTGAACAATATAATATTTTATTGTCACCTTATTGCCTCTTTATTCATACTTACATTTTTGCATTTAACTTTTTTTTAAGACTACCAAGCTGTCCTCAATTGGGGAACCTTTGTCTGGGACAATGTCCTCAGTGTGTTTTAATGATTAAGCAAAACTTTACCATTTAGAGAGGAGTCATTATCCAACTGTCAAACTTTGATGTTTCAGATTGATTACCAATTAATTAATGTCCCACTTCAATATGAAGAGACAGAGGAGCAAACATGACTTTTCTACCACTTTTAGTAGATTTACTGTTAAAGATATTTTATTGTGTGTTACTATTAGCTCGTGTCCTGCATTCTAACATTATGCCAATCGTTATTTTTGTAAAACACTGTTAATGCTTACAGTAAGTGTCATTAAAAGCCAGAAAACTAAGGAGGTTGATGTGTTGCGGGCTCTTTGGAAAGTTCCGAAATATACCCCTGAGCCATGTTGGAGAACGACGCAAAGTGTTGTGGACGCTGTGCTTTGGCAAAGTGGGTGGGGTTATACCCTGCCTGGTTGGTCCTGCCCGGGGTTATTGTCAGACAGGGCCACAGTGTCCCCCAACCCACCCCTGTCTCAGTCTCCAGTATCTATGCTGCAATAATCCATGTGCTGGGGGGGCTAGGGTCAGTCTGTTATGTCTGGTGTAATTCTCCTGTCTTATCTGGTGTCCTGTGGGAATTTAAGTATGCTCCCTTTAACTCCTCTCCATAGGACCTGAGCCCAAGGATGATGCCTCAGGACTACCTGGTCGTGCTACTTCAATTTCAACTGTTCTGCCTGCGGCTAGGGAACCCTGACCTGTTCACCAGACGTGCTACCCTGTCCCCGACCTGCTGTTTTCGTCTCTCTCTCTCTCTACAGCACCTGCTGTCTCAACCTCTGAATGCTTGTCTATGAAAAGCCAACTGACATTTTACTCCTGAGATACTGGCCTGTTGCACCCTCTACAACCACTGATTATTGGTAGATCCTCATCAAGGACCTCTGAGGACAGAATGTGATCTGTAGCGTAGTAACCCTCTTGAAGGGTCATGTGATTGGTCAGATCTGCAGTGAAGAGAATCAGCGCATTACAACTTTATCAATACCTGCACAGGATCGGTACATCTGAACATCACTCCTGCCGGACAGGTACAGGATGGCAACAACAACTGCCCGAGTTACACCAGGAACGCACAATCCCTACATCGGTGCTCAGACTGTCCGCAATAGGCTGAGAGAGGCTGGACTGAGGGCTTGTAGGCTTGTTGTCTGGTGAGGACCTGCCTTACATCACCAGCAACAATGTCGCCTATGGGCACAAAACCCACCATCGCTGAACAAGACAGGACTGGCAAAAAGTGCTCTTCACTGACAATTTAAGGTTTTGTCTAACCAGGGGTGATTGTCAGTCGGATTCACGTTTATCGTCGAAGGAATGAGGGTTATACCGAGGCCTGTACTCTGGAGCGGGATCGATTTGGAGGTGGAGGGTCCGTCATGGTCTGGGGCAGTGTGCCACAGCATCATCGAACTGAGCTTGTCATTGCAGGAAATCTCAACACTGTGATTTACAGGGAAGACATCCTCCTCCCTCATGTGGTACCCTTCTTGCAGGCTCATCCTGACATGACCCTCCAGCATGACAATGCCACCAGCCATACTGCTCGTTCTGTGCATGATTTCCTACAAGACAGGAATGTCAGTGTTATGCCATGGACAGCAAAGAGCCCGGTTCTCAACCCCATTGAGCATGTCTGGGACCTGTTGTTTCGGAGGGTGAGGGCTAGGGCCATTACCCCCAGAAATGTCTGGGAACTTGCAGGTGCCTTGGTGGAAGAGTGGGGTTATCATATCACAGCAAGAACTGGCAACTATGGTGCAGTCCATGAGGAGGAGATGCACTGCAGTACTTAATGCAGCTGGTGGCCACACCAGATACTGACTGTTACTTTTGATTTTGACCTTTTGTTCAGGGACACATTATTCCATTTCTGTTAGTCACATGTCTGTGGAACTACTTCAGTTTATGTCTCAGATGTTGAATCTTGTTATGTTGCTACAAATACTTACATGTTAAGTTTGCTAAAATAAACGCAGTTGATAGTGAGAGGACGTTCATTATTTTGCAGAGTTTAGAAATGTTATGAACAATGTTTTCAATATCCCACTTTATCCCCTGCAATACTTGTTACAGTGCACTCTTAGAAAAGCTGAAGAACTATTTTGGAACCCTTTTTTTCTAAGGGTGTAGTTAATAGCCAGGTTATGATGAGGTCTTCTTAACCATGACCAGTAGACTAAATAAGATAGTGGTCAGAATTATGACCAGCTGGTTCTATAGAGGTCACAATTATGACCAACCTGTCATTTGGTGTCCAGAAAAAGACGGCATATTCTGGTCAGTGAAAAGACGTAAAATAAATACTTTTTTCTATCAGTTTAAAAACCAGACTAAAACAATCATGTATGTAACACATACAATCAAGGTTTATCGGTCGCGTACACATATGACCAGATACCACAGCAGGTGCAGCGAAATGCTTGTGTTTCTAGCTCCAACAGTGCAGTTATACAACATCAATAAAATAACATACCAACTCGCAAATAATGCAGAAAGATCAAAACAAGAAAGAAATGCAACCCCTATACAGTAAACACCTATTAAAAATTAAGTTGCTGGGGTATTTTTGAAGGGTCACACTGCTCTGCTAAAATTGCATTGGTCAATACAGTACCATAATACCGAAGACAAATACAGTATTCAAACCCCTCGGCTTTTTCAACATTTTGTTACGTTACAGCCTTATTCTAAAATGGATTAAGTTGTTTTTATTCCTCATCAATCTACGCACAATACCCAATGATGAGGAAGCAAAAACAGGTTTTTAGAAATGTTTGCAAATGTATTATTTTTTGTTGTTGAAATATCACATTTACATAAGTATTCAGATCCTTTACTCAGTACTTTGTTGAAGCACCTTTGGCAGCGATTACAGCCTTGAGTATTCTTGGGTATGACGCTACAAGCTTATCACACCTGTATTTGTGGAGTTTCTTCCATTCTTCTCTGCAGGTCCTCTCAAGCTCTGTCAGGTTGAATCGTGAACGTTGCTGTACAGCTAATTTCAGGTCTCTCCAAAGATGTTCGATCGGGTTCAAATCCGGGCTATGGCTGGGCCACTCAAGGACATTCAGAGACTCCTGTGTTGTCTTGGCTGTGTGCTTAGGGTTCTTGTTCTGTTGGAAGGTGAACCTTCGCCCCAGTCTGAGGGAGCAGGTTTCGTCAAGGATCTCTCTGTACTTTGCTTCGTTCATCTTTCCCTTGATCCTGAAAAACATCCCCACAGCATGATGCTGCCACCACCGTGCTTCACTGTAGGGATGGTGCCAGGTTTCCTCCAGACAAGACGCTTGGCATTCAGGCCAAAGTGTTCAATATTAGTTTCATCAGACCATAGAATCTTGTTTCTCATTGTCTGAGAGTTTTTAGGTGCCTTTTGGCAAACTCCAAGCAGGCTTTCATATGCCTTTTACTGAGGAGTGGTTTCCGTCTAGCCACTCTACCATAAAGGCCTGATTGGTGGTGTGATTCAGGGATGGTTGTCCTTCTGGAAGGCTCTCCCCCCTCCACATTGGAAATGTTGAGCTCTGTCAGAGTGACCATTGGGTTCTTGGTCACCTCTGTGACCAAGGCCCTTCTCCCCCGATTGCTCAGTTTGGCCAGGTGGCCAGCTGTAGGAAGAGTCTTGGTGGTTCCAAACATCTTCCACTTAAGAATGATTGAGGCCACTGTGTTCTTGGGGACCTTCAATGCTGCAGACATTTTTTGGTACCCTTCCCCAGATCTCTGCCTCAACACAATCCTGTCTCGGAGCTCTACAGACAATTCCTTTGACCTCATGGCTTGGTTTTTGCTCTGGCATGCACTGTAAACTGTGGAACTGTGAATACAGAAGCTGGAGACGAGAAGCAAGTACAGGAAGTGAACATTTTAATGAAAGACGGACAGAAACAGAATACAGACAGCGTCTGGACAGGGGAAAACAAAAACGACAATAATGCTGACACGGGGATGAAACAAAGGAAAGCGCAGATGTGCGTAATGATGGTGACAGGATTGCGTAATGAAGGGCAGCCTGGTGCCCTCAGGGCCAGAGAGGGGAAGTGGGAGCAGGCGTGACAGGGACCTTGTATATACAGGTGTGTCTAATGCCTGCTAAACATTTTGTTTCTTTCATTTGATGACATTGTGAAAGATGTCTTCAGTGATCACACGTTTGATAACACATGGGATAGGGTTTTAATGGGTAGAGCAAGTGTATTGCCAATGTGAAAACAGTGTAAGGTACTATAACTTCTTCCATTTACTGTAGCATACTACATTCAAAGGGCAATTTTAAAACAGAGTCCTGAATTTCTTTGCTATTGTATTAACTGGTTGTTAAAATAACTAAATTGAGAAGATATCGTTGTTGTGTTTTGGTGATTAAGCCAATGTACTCATTATATTTGACAGTACACTTACAGGACCTTCAGAAGGTATTCATTCATTTACGTACAGTACCAGTAAAACATTTGGACATACCTACTCATTCAAGGGTTTTTCTTTATTTTTTACTATTTTCTACATTGTAGAATAATAGTTAAGACATCAAAACTAGGAAATAACACATATGGAGTCATGTAGTAACCAAAAACGTGTTAAAAACATCTTATTTGAGATTCTTCTAAATAGCCTGTCAGGCCCTGATCTGTTTCACCTGTCTTTGTGATTGTCTCAACCTCCTCCAGGTGTCGCTTATTTTCCCCAGTGTATTTTTCCTTGTGTTTCCTGTCTCTCTGTGCCAATTCGTCTTGTATGTTTCCAAGTCAACCAGTATTTTTCCCGTTCTACTACTTTTTCTAGTCCTCCCGGTTTTGACCCTTGCCTATTTCTGGACTTTACTTGCCTGCCTGACCATTCTGCCTACCTTGACTACGAGCCTGTCTGCCACTCTGTACCTCCTGGACTCTGATCTGGTTTTGACCTTTTGCCTGTCCAGGACCATTCTCTTGCCTACCCCTTTGGATTAATAAACATTGTAAGACTCTAACCACCTGCCTCCTGTGTCTGCATTTGGGTCTCACCTTGTGCCTTGATAAGCCACCCATTACCTTGATGACAGCTTTGCAAAATCTTGTCATTCTCTCAACCAATTTCACATGGAATGCTTTTCCAAAAGTCTATGCTGAGCACTTGTTGACTGCTTTTCCTTCACTCTGCGGTACAACTCATCCCAAACAATCTCAATTGGGTTGAGGTCAGGTGATTGTGGATGCCAGGTTATCTGATGCAGCACTCCATCACTCTTCTTCTTGGTTAAATAGCCCTTACACAGCCTAGAGGTGTGTTGGGTCATTGTCCTGTTGAAAAACAAACAATAGTTAAGCGCAAACCAGATGGGATGGCGTATCACTGCAGAATGCTGTGGTAGCCATGCTGGTTAAGTGTTTCTTAAATTCTAAATAAATCACTGACAGTGTCACCAGCAAAGCATCCCCACACCTCCTCCTCCGTGCTTCATGGTGGGAATCACACTCGGAGATCATCTGTTCACCTACTCTGCATCTATCAAAGACACTAAGAACTAAGAATCTCAAATTTGGACTCATCAGACCAAAGGACAGATTTCCACCGGTCTAATGTCCATTGCTCGTGTTTCTTGGCCCAAGTAAGTATCTTCTTATCATTACTGTCCTTTACTAGTGGTTTATTTGCAGCAATTCGTCCAAGAAGGCCTGATTCCTGCTGTGTCCTCTGAACAGTTGATGGTGAAATGTGTCTGTTATTTGAACTCTGTGAAGCTTTTATTTGGGGTGCAATCTGAGGTGCAAGTTAACTCTAATGAACTTATCCTCTGCAGCAGAGGTAATTCTGGGTCTTCCTTTCTTGTGGCGGTCCTCATGAGAGCCAGTTTCAACATGGCGCTTGATGGTTTTTGCGACAGCACTTGAAATCTTCCGGATTGACTGACCTTCATGTCTCAAAGTAATGATGGACTGTCCTTTCTCTTTGATTATTTGAGCTGTTCTTGCCATAAAGGGGACTTGTTTTTTTAGCAAGTAGGGCTATCTTCTGTATACCAACCCTACCTTGTCACAACACTGATTGACTAACGCGTTACAAAGGAAAGAAATTCCACAAATTAACTTTTTAACAAGGCACACCTGTTCATTGAAATGCATTCCATTTGACTACCTCATGAAACTGGTTGAGAGAATGCCAAGAGTGTGCAAAGCTGTCAAAGGCAAAGGGTGGCTACTTTGAAGAATATAACAAATATTTAGATAATTTTTTATTTTATTATTTTGGTTACTGCATGATTCCATATGTGTTATTTCATCGTTTTGATGTCTTCACTATTATTTTACAATGTTGAAAATAGTAAAAATAAAGAAAAACCCTTGAATGAGTAGGTGTTTCCAAACTTTTGACTGGTTCTGTAAGTATTCACACCCCTGAGTCAATACTTTGTTGAAGCACCTGTGGCAGTGATTACAGCTGTGCGTCTTTCTGGGTAAGTCTCTAAGAGCTTTGCACACCTTGATTGTACAATATTTGCCCGTTATTCTTATAAAATATCTTCAAGCTCCGTCAAGTTGGTTGTTGATCATTGCTAGACATCCATTTTCACGTCTTGGCACAGATTTTCAAGCCAATTTAAGTCAAAACTGTAACTAGGCCACTCAGGAACATTCAATGTCATCTTGGTAAGCAACTCCAGTGTATATTTGGCCTTGTGTGTTAGGATATTGTCCTGCTGAATGGTGAATTCGTCTGTGTCTATTACAGACTGAACCAGGTTTTCCTTTAAGATTTTTGCTGTACTTAGCTCTATTCTGTTTCATTCATCCTAAAAAACTACCTAGTCCAAGCAGACCCATGACATGATGAAAATATGAAGAGTGGTACTCAGTTATGTGTAGTGTTTGATTTGCCCCAAACATAATGCTTTGCCCCAAACAAAGTTTTTTTTTGCAGTTTTACTTTAGTGCCTTATTGCAAACAGGATGCATGTTTTGGAATATTTTTATTCTGTACATGCTTCTATCTTTTCAGTCTGTCAATTAGGTTAGTATTGTGGAGTAACTACAATGTTGTTGATCCCGCCTCAGTATTCTATCACAGCCACTAAACTCTCTAACTGTTTTAAAGTCACCATTGGCCTGTATCTTTGCAGTGACTGGGTGTATTAATACACCATCCAAAGTGTAATTAATAACTTCATGCTCAAAGGGATATTCAATTTGTTTTTACCCCCATCTACCAATAGGTGCCCTTCGTTGCGAGGCATTGGAAACCCTCCCTGGTCTTTGTGTTTGAATCTGTGTTTGAAATTCACTGCTCGACTGATATACCTTACAGATGCAGTAACTGTATGTGTGGGGTACAGAGATGAGGTAGTCATTCAAAAATCATCTTAAACGCTATTGCATACAGAGTGAGTCCATGCAACCTATCTGACTTTTACTCCTGAACTTATTTAGGCTTGCCATAATAAACGGGTTGAATACTTATTGACTCAAGACATTCCAGCTTTTCATTTTGAATTAATTTGTAAAAATGTCTAAAAACAAAATTCCACTTTGACATTATATGTGTAAGCCAGTATTGTGTGTAGGCCACAGACACATACCAATTGAATCCATTTTCAATTCAGGCTGTGAATACTTTCTGAAGGCACTGTATATTTTTGATCAATGGTTGTGTGGTGAAAGAGGACTACAAACACAATTAATGCACAATAAAAGGTTTTGAACGTATGACTGTCTGTATGACTGTCTACGTTACAACTGTTAACAGTTTGGAGTTTTGAACTAAGAGCTTTGAACATTCCCCACATACTTGTGAAAATAGTACCAAAGCAATTTTAAAAAATGTATTTACATTGTAAAAGATGTCTTCAATAATGACATGTTTGATCACACATGGGATAGAAATTATGGAAATGTCATTGCCTACTGTGAAAACAGTTTAATGTACTTTAATTTACAGTGTTGTAGCATACTACATTCAAAGGTCAATTTTGAAATGTTTCTTAACCTTTTTGCTATTGGATGAACTGGTTGTTAAAATAACTAAATTGAGAATATATTGTATCAGTATGTTGTGTTTTGAGGATGAAACCAATGTACTCATTATAGTTCACAGTACACGTATAATGAACAAAAAATATAAACGCAACATGTAAAGTATTGGTCTCATGTTTAAGGAACAGAAATAAAAGATCCCAGGAATGTTTGTCAAATTTTGTGCACAAATTTGTTTACATTCCTGTTAGTGAGCATTTCTCTTTTGCCAAGATAATACAGGTGTGGCATATCAAGAAGCTGATTAAACGGCATGATCCTTACACAGATGCACCTTGTGCTGCGGACAATAAATTATCACTCTAAAATGTGCAGTTTGGTCACATGACCCAATGCTATACAGTGGGGCAAAAAAAGTATTTAGTCAGCCACCAATTGTGCAAGTTCTCCCACTTAAAAAGATGAGAGAGGCCTGTAATTTTCATCATAGGTATACTTCAACTATGACAGACAAAGTGAGAAAAAAAATCCAGAAAATCACATTGTTGGATTTTTAATGAATTTATTTGCAAATTATGGTGGAAAATAAGTATTTGGTCAATAACAAAAAGTTTATCTCAATACTTTGTTGGCAATGACAGAGGTCATCACAAGGTTTTCACACACTGTTGCTGGTATTTTGGCCCATTCCTCCATGCAGATCTCCTCTAGAGCAGTGATGTTTTGGGGCTGTTGCTGGGCAACACAGACTTTCAACTCCCTCCAAAGATTTTCTATGGAGTTGAGATCTGGAGACTGGCTAGGCCACTGAAATGCCTTGAAATGCTTCTTACGAAGCCACTCCTTCGTTGCCCGGGCGGTGTGTTTGGGATCATTGTCATGCTGAAAGACCCAGCCACGTTTCATCTTCAATGCCCTTGCTGATGGTAGGCTTTGTTACTTTGGTCCCAGCTCTCTGCAGGTCATTCACTAGGTCCCCCCCGTGTGGTTCTGGGATTTTTGCTCACCATTCTTGTGATCATTTTGACCCCACGGGGTGAGATTTTGCGTGCAGCCCCAGATCGAGGGAGATTATCAGTGGTCTTGTATGTCTTCCATTTCCTAATAATTGCTCCCACAGTTGATTTCTTCAAACCAAGCTGCTTACCTATTGCAGATTCAGTCTTCCCAGCCTGGTGCAGGTCTACAATTTTGTTTCTGGTGTCCTTTGACAGCTCTTTGGTCTTGGCCATAGTGGAGTTTGGAGTGTGACTGTTTGAGGTTGTGGACAGGTGTCTTTTATACTGATAACAAGTTCAAACAGGTGCCATTAATACAAGTAACGAGTGGAGGACAGAGGAGCCTCTTAAAGAAGAAGTTACAGGTCTGTGAGAGCCAGAAATCTTGCTTGTTTGTAGGTGACCAAATACTTATTTTCAACCATAATTTGCAAATAAAATCATTAAAAATCCTACAATGTGATTTTCTGGATTTTTTTCTCTCATTTTGGCTGTCATAGTTGAAGTGTACCTATGATGAAAATTACAGGCTTCTCTCATCTTTTTAAGTGGGAGAACTTGCACAATTGGTGGCTGACTAAATACTTTTTTGCCCCATTGTATATGTCTGAAGTTTTGAGGGAGGGTGCAATTGGCATGCTGACTGCACGAATGTCCACCAGACCTGTTGCCCAAGAATTTATAGTTCCTTTCTCTACCATAAGCAACATTGTTTTCGAGAATTTGGCTGTACTTCCAACCGGCCTCACAACCACAGACCACGTGTAACCACACCAGCCCGGACTTCCACATCCAGCTTCTTCACCTATGGGATCACCTGAGACCAGCCACCTGGTCAGCTGATGAAACTGAGCAGTATTTCTGTCTGTAATAAAGCCCTTTTGTGAGGAAAAACTCATTCTGATTGGCTGGGCCTGGCTCCCCAGTGGGTGGGCCTGACTCCCAAGTGGGTGGGCCTATGCCCTCCCAGGCCCACACATGGCTGCGCCCCTGCCCAATCATGTGAAATCCATAGATTAGGACCAAATTAATTGATTTAAATTGGCTGATTTCCTTAACTGAACTGTAACTCAGTAAAATCATTGAAATTGTTACATGATACAATTATATTTTTGTTCAGTGTACATTTTGGGTCAATGGCTGTGTGGTGAAAGACATCTACAAACAAATTGAATGCACAATGAAAGGTTTTGAATGTAAGACTGGCTGTATTACAGGTGTTACCAGTTTGGAGTTAAGAGTTTTGAAAATTCACCACATTCTTGTGAAAATAGTACCAAAGCAATAAAAAAAAACATTCATGGAAACAGAGACCTACCCTTTGCGTGGCACTGTGCGCAAAAGCGGACTCGCAACAAAATGGTGTGGTCAAACAGTTTGGTCACATTTTGTCAGCTCATGTGGAGACCTAAATGGTTTTTCAGGTCAAAAAGCCGTTGAGGAGAATAAATCCGGTTTTAAAAACTGGACCTCCTCCATCCTTGGGAGTATCTTTGTACAAACAACAATGAATTGAGTGAGATTAATAGTTATAGCCTATACCTTATCATTGCATCAATATAATAAAATAGAAAGGCTATGTTAGCATTGCATCAATACCCACTCAATAGCAGTGTGTCCTTAGTTAACTAGTTCCTTTCCTAGGCCTACATGTAGATCTAGTGGGCTATATGCTACCTTTATTGTTTAGGCTACTCATCAAAAGTTTAATCAATTAAAGTGTGTCCAAATAGCATTTAATATATCAGGCATTTTATTAGTACAACTGATTTCTATTACAAACATATATTATAATGTATAGTCATTATTCACACAATATAGGAATGATATTCAAAGCACATTTGGTAGTGATTGATAGTTAAGTTATAGTAACTTACTATATCTTAAAGCCCTGCAAAATTGTAATTTTACATTAAAATAATACGGAACTGTGTTGTTGAATATGTTTTGAGTCACCTGAAATGACAATTGAACACTTTACTCACAGTCTGTAATTCTATCACACAATCCAATGTAATCTGTTTTCCCAAGCATTGCAACTACTGAACTTTCTTGGCTAACAGAACAGACATTTTCACAGCCTAAATAAACCCAACTCTTTCGAGTTACAATTCCGAATAAACAGTCTGTTTTGAGAAATTAGATTATCAAATATTTCTACCTCAATTTAAACTTCATTAATAATTATTATACTTACATAATCATTTAGGTATATTTTCAGTATCCATGAGAACATTGACACAACCATAGCTAAACTTCCGATCTCTGGTTGATGGCTACATTGTTACAAGTAATAATTAATATATTTTCCCACATTATTTCACTTGAATGATAAATGGAACACCTATACAAAATTGAGCCCGTCAATACTGAAACCGAAATAAAACATTTAAAAAATGATTCCAGACAGATCAATTAATGTCTCTCTCTAAAATCATCAACATTTAAAACGAGCCTATTGCACAAAAACATATTTTCGGCCCATAAAATACAGGTATAGTAACAGTTACAGGTATATATTTCACATTCTTAATTTCTCACAATTATGAGCAAAGCCCTCATGTTGATTGTTTAAAGGCCCAGTGCAGTCAAAAACGTGATTTTTCTCTTTGTTTTATATATATATATATATATCCACGCCATGTGGTTGGAATAACACTGTGAAATTGTGAAAATTAAAATAATGTCCTTTTAGTGTAAGAGCTGTTTGAAAAGACCGCCTGAAATTTCAGTCTGTTTTGGTGGGATGGAGTTTTGGCCTACCTGGGGACATCACCAGGCGGTAAATTAGTTAATAGACCAATAAGAAAGAGAGTTCCAGTTTTCCGCTCCCCACTCAGACCACTCCCAGACAGTCCTAGCTAAATTCTTGCTTGAGAAATTGCTCTAAGAAGCAATTTTTGACCATTTTTAATTAAAACAATCACAGTACTGTAAGGTACTTAATTGTTACCAAGAAATTATTTGATATTGAGATAAAAATGGCTGCATTGGATCTTTAAGACAAAAGTGCTAAACAGTGTTTCAGATCTTGAGTCAGGAACATGCCAGGATACACTTTAGCTACACCGAAGGATCTCTGACAGGTTTTTGCAGGAAACAAACTTTTTTACAATATATCATTTTTGCAATTAATCAATTTGCTATTGACAGACTAAATGTCGGTGTAAATGTAGTCTGGAAAATAGGAAAGGGTAAGAGTGAGGGATTTTACTCATCTAATCTCACATATAAAGCAAAAATACAGTGATATAGTGAAATATATTATTATATTAGAAATACAAAGTAGTATAAGTCATTAATTTATAGGGTTAACCACACAGCTACAACAGCCATCTTAGCCGATTACCAGAACGCCCCTAAGGTTGACAGAACATGATTTTATATATATATATATATATATATATATATATATATATACACATATACATAATATACACACCACAATAATGTAGAAATCATTACAGGATATTTTGAGCCAAAGAGAGACAATCACTGTCAGTGCAGTTTAGGCTCAAAACATCCAGAAATCATGTACATGTCACAATATCCTCAATAATGTCATGATATAAAAGAGACTATGTAGAGAGAATACAGTGTCTTCAGAAAGTATTCACACCCCTTGACTTTTTCCACGTTGTTGTGTTACAACCTGAACATAAAATTGATTACATTGAGATGTTGTGTCACTGGACTACACAATATCCCATAATGTCAAAGCGGAAGTATGTTTTTAATTTTATTTGACAAATTAAAGAAAAATGATACACTGACATCTCGTGAGTATTCAACCCCTTTGTTATAGCAAACCTAAATAAGTTCAGGAGCAAAAATGTGCTTAACAAGTCACATAAGTTGCATGGACTGTGTGCAATAATAGTGTTTAAGACGATTTTTGAATGACTACCTAATCTCTGTACCCCACACATACAATTATCGGTAAGGTACCTCAGTCGAGCAGGTAATTTCAAACACAGATTCAACCACAAAGAGCAGGGAGGTTTTCTAATGCCCCACAAAGAAGGGCACCAATTGGTAGATGTTTTTTTTTTTAAAAGCAGACATAGAATATCCATTTGAGCATGGTGAAGTTATGAATTACACTTTGGATAGTGTATCAATACACCCAGTCACTACAAAGGTACAGGCTTCCTTCCAAACTCAGTTGCCAGAGAGGAGGGAAACAACTCAGGGATTTCCCCATGAGGCCAATGGTGTCTTTAAACAGTTACAGAGGTTAATGGCTATGATAGGAGAAAAGTGAGGATGAATCAACCACATTGTAGTTACTCCACAATGCTAGCCTAATTGACAGAGTGAAAAGAAAGAAGCCTGTACAGAATTACAATATTCCAAAACATGCATCATGTTTGTCCTTAATACAAAGTGTTATGTTTTGGGCAAATCTAATACAACACATTATTGAGTACCACTCTCCATATTTTCAAGCATCGTGGTAGCTGCATCATGTTATGCGTATGCTTGTAATCGTTAAGGACTGGGGAGTTTTCAGGATAGAAAAAATAAACAGAAGGGAGCTAAACACAGGCAAAATCCTAGAGGGAAACCTGGTTCAGTCTGCTTTCCACCAATTTCACAGGGCTTGAAGAATTTTGAAAAGAGTAATGTGCAAATGTTGCACAATCCAGGTGTGGAAAGCTCTTAGAGACTTACCCAGAAAGACTCCTAGCTATAATCGCTGCCAAAGGTGCTTCAACAAAGTATTGACTCAGGGGTGTGAATACTTATGGAAATTAGATATGTTTGTATTTCCTTTACAATACATTTACAAAAATGTCTAAAAACATGTTTTCACTTTGTCATTATGGGGTATTGTGTGTAGAGGGGCGAGACAAATGTTTTTTTAATCAATTTTGAATTCAGGCTGTAACAAGACAACATTTGGAATAAGGGGTATGAATACTTTCTGAAGGCACTATATAGGCTATATAGAGACTTGATGTTGACTGATAAATTGATTTGCATTAATGACCATGTAACACTGTCAAATCAACAAATGTAGAGAGCAATTTTCTTGAATGAACAACAACATAGCCTACAGCACTAGTGGTTACCAGTCTATTTCTGTTGATGGCAACTCCTTCACCGATGTCATGCCAAAGACTTTTGGCTCAGAAAGATTGTAGTATTGTTGAATGCTGAGAATAGTCTGCCACGCAATCACTGCTGTACTACCACTGGGAGAATGAAGTAAATGAACACATAAAAGGGGCTAAGACATCTATAGCTAAAGAAAGGGATTGCAGCTGATATGAGTGCTACAATGGACAAAGTGTGCTTAACTCGGATTTACACTTAGATATTAGCATAGCTGTATGCTGCTAATTTATAAATTGACAACTTGTCCATTGTTATTGCCCCACACTACACCGCATTAGCTAATGCTAACAAAAACCTGTCGATAAATGCAACCCAGGAAAACCTTACAATGTCAAATAGTTCTAACTACAGTAGCCTACATGTCTAAGGTTCGTCTAAATAAGTGGAGGTAGTAAGACATTGACAATCACAAAATACTCTTAAACATGATCTATTAAATCTATCGCTTAATGAAATCAGAAACACAGTGCATGACGATGTATTGCGAATGACATGATCAGAAAATGTATATATTTCTTGTTGTTTCACACGTAAAGTACACAACTACATGACTCTAGCAGGCAGATTATAAAAATAAACCTAAAGCTATCATTGTGCTGGGTCAGGCCTCTGTGTGGGAAAAAACAGGTGGTTTGGCTCCATTGTGAATTGGCACAGTTTGTCAGTGGGATGTCAGCTATCCAGTTCCTGCCTGTTGTGTTTGGTGGGGAATGAGCAGAACACATGTTCTATGTGGGTAGATAGAGAACAGGATGGGCAATGGCTCAGGTGGCGTAGCAGCAATGGACCAGCTTCTGTCTCCAAACCAGGATCCTCTCTCTCATTTCAGTCCTCTCATTTCTCTCAATCTCTCACACCACCGTGCTGACAGAAGGGTCTGACAAGTTGAGCTGGCCTGTGATGTCCGTGGGATAAGGCTGCAGAGAGTATGGGAAGAATGCAAAATAGAACAAATGATTTCATCTGTACTCACATCATATATATTCACGGTGCATACAACACAACAAATGTTATGTAACATGATTATGTCATACTTTTCATCAAGTCCCCCCTCAAGGCAGTGTTTGCCTGTGATTCGGAATGGTTGTTTGGACAGATCAAGCTCAGCACCGCAGGGACCCTATGAACTGTGCATGCTGATCAATAAACAAAGCAAGGTCACAGATGTGAGACTAAGCTACAGTGTTGTTGCCAAGTAACTGGATTTTTTCCCGCTGTATGGTATTGATTTATACAGGAACGTGTTGTCCCAGCCCATTTAGCATATTTTGCCTGCAAGTGTAATATGGATTTTCAAATGAATGCTAAATGTCATAACCTGACATTTTGGAGCACAGAACACAATTTATCATCAGTGTTGGGAAGAATTTTCAGTTTGGTGTTACAAAGGGTCTATGAAAGGGCCTATCCTCGGTTACCATGGAAACTGACATGATAATATCCAGGCACGGATGTTTTTGTCCTGCTGAGAAATAGTTAATTTCACCACGGATTACCAATTACCATTGTATGAAAGTGATTATAATGCTGTCGATGAAAGACATAAAGCTATTTATCATTCAAAACTACCACCAACTTAAAAAAAGTTTTATTGTGTCAAGTATTCTTGTTGTGACCAAGAAATCCTTAAAGGAAATGTAAAAAGTTGACATGATACTCCACGAAAATGAGATTGTACCAAGGGTACAACGTTGTGGAACGTTAAGATAGAGATAATCTACTGTATGTAGAATAAACATGCCTTTCTGACATGTAGAATAAGGAAACACATCAGTTTTATTCATGGCATTTATATCTGCGACGTTCAACAACATTTGACTACTGAGCATGTGTGACCTCACTGTTTCCAATGCCGTTACAATTTTAGGTACAGCTTCACATTCCGAATCATAGCTCACAGCACCTCCTGCCAACAGACAGGCGAACAGCATGACAACAGTCTACACCAGTGTTTCCCAACACTGGTCCTCGTATACCCCAACAGTACACATTTTTAGTTTAATCCTGGACAAGCACACCTGATTCCACTTGTCAACTAATCATCAAGCCCTCAATAAGATGAATGAGGTGTGTTTGCCCAGGGCTACAACAACAATGTGTACTGTTGGGGGTACTCCAGGACCAGGGTTGGGAAGCACTGGTCTTCTCCACAACAACCAAGGAGGTGGAAAGAAGCAGTGTGGCATATGGTGTGGATACCGATACTCATAATCCGTTGAAATCCATTTATAAATAAACACTGATATAAAATAATAGGATGGTTACAACAAAAATAAATGGTTCAATTCCAATAAAAGTGTAGGATTTCTTTTGTGGGTAGTTTTAGGCTACCTATTTTTATCACTAAATAATAATACAAAATTAATAGAAAAATAAAATTGGATTGATTGTCTACAGAGACAGGGCTCTGGAAGATTGACAAACTGCTTTGGATGGCACAACCTGGAGGCAAAAAGTAAAACAAAATAAATTGTTTTTGAAAGGACTAAAATGTTCAGCTGACAATACCAATGCTCAACGGACTGGAATACATTCCAATCCTCTGTCTTGACTTTGTAGCCTGGTGCTCCAAGTCTGTTTGTGCTTCAGCCAAGCAAGTCCTCTCTGAGTTCATCCATTGTCACACCAAACATGTATGGCATCACAAAGAGTTAGCTACAGCACACCAGGCTATTATAAAACTACATTCAGTATGAATCCTGCTACAGTAACCATATTTACAGTATTCATGTATCCATATACAGTTCCAGGACTCATGGAACGAACGTATTGAGCTCTGGATAATCTAGTGTAGAAATGATTGTCATTAAATTACCAAGTATTCAACATAAAAACGTTTGTTTGAGATTTATCACCAGGACAATACGCAATCCACAAGGACATAAATGGCATGCATATACAGTGCCTTGCAAAAGTATTCATCCCCCTTGGCGTTTTTCCTATTTTGTTGCATTACAACCTGTAATTTAAATGGATTTTTATTTGGATTTTATGTAATGGACATACACAAAATAGTCCAAATTGGTGAAGTGAAATGAAAAAAATTACTTGTTTCAGAAAATTAAAAAATAATAATAATTGAAAAGAGGTGCGTGCATATGTATTCACCCACTTTGCTATGAAGCCCCTAAATAAGATCTGGTGCAACCTATTACCTTCATAAGTCACATAATTAATTAAATAAAGTCCACCTGTGTGCAATCTAAATTTCACATGATCTGTCACACGATCTCAGTATACATACCATACCTAGACCTGTTCTGAAAGGCCCCAGATTCTGCAACACCACTAAGCAAGGGGCTCCACCAAGCAAGCGGCACCATGAAGAACAAGGAGCTCTCCAAACTGGTCAGGGACAAAGTTGTGGAGAAGTACAGATCAGGGTTGGGTTATAAAAAATATCAGAAACTTTGAACATCCCACGAAGCACCAATAAATCCATTATTAAAAAATGGAAAGAATAGGACACCACAATAAACCTGCCATGAGAGGGCTGCCCACCAAAGGAGGGCATTAATCAGAGAGACAACAAAGAAACCAAAGATAACCCTGGAGGAGCTGCAAAGCTCCACAGCAGAGATTGGAGTATCTGTCCATAGGACCACTTTAAGCCATACACTCCACAGAGCTGGGCTTTACAGAAAAGTGGCCAGAAAAAAGCCATTGCTTAAAGAAAAAATAAAGGCATGTGGGAGACTCACCAAACATATGGAAGAAGGTACTTTGGTCAGATGAGACTAGAATTGAGCTTTTTGGCCATCAAGGAAAACGCTATGTCTGGAGCAAACCCAACACCTCCCATCACCCCGAGAACACCCTCCCCACAGTGAAGCATGGTAGTGGCAGCATCATACTGTTTGGATGTTTTTCATCGGCAGGGACAGGGAAACTGGTCAGAATTGAAGGAATGATAAATGCAGGGAAATCTTGAGGGAAACCTGTTTCAGTCTTCCAGAGATTTGGGACGGAGGTTCACTTTCCAGCAGGAAAATGACCCTAAGCATACTGCTAAAGCAACACTTGAGTGGTTTAAGGGGAAACCTTTTGGAATGGCCTATTCAAAGACCAGTCCTCAATCTAATTGACAATCTGTGGTATGACTTAAAGATTGCTGTGCACAGGTGCAACCCATCCAACTTGAAGGAGCTGGAGCAGTTTTCTTTGAAGAATGTACAAAAATCCCAGTGGCTTGTTGTGTCAAGCTTATAGAGGCATACCCCAAGAGACTTGCAGCTATAATTGCTGCAAAAGGTGGCTCTACAAAGTATTGGCTTGGGGGGGGATGAATACTTATGCACGCTCAAGTTTTCAATATTTTGTCTTATTTCTTATTTGTTTCACAATAAAAAATATTTTGCATCTTCAAAGTGGTAGGCATGTTGTGTAAATCAAATGATACAAACCCCCCCAAAATCCATTTTATTTCAAGGTTGTAAGGCAACAAAATAGGAAAAATGCCAAGGGGAGTGAATATGTTCGTAAGCCACTGTATTATATTATATCTCTTTTCATTCCCAGCAGCATTTGTTGATTGAAACACTACAAGTAAATATTGTTTGGTCAAACACACTCGACAGGAGATCCCTTAAAATGGAAAGTCTGTGGAAAGAAAAGAGAATGTAAAGTCTGTTACCCGGTGCATTTGGCTTTTTCTTGGCCATTATTTTTGTAATGAAAGGAAACAAACACACAAAATGTGACACACACAAAGGAAGGTGCAGCACAGACCAATCAGTGAAAGGAGACAAACACACATACACAACTAAAAAGGAGAGCACAAACCAAAATGGTGTCTAGTTTAGCCACAGGAGAAAGACCAGCATAAGGACTAGCTCTTGTATCCCTTTGCACAGTAGTCATTAAAAACACCTTTTTTTATCAAAGAAAACGATAACCCTTAGCTTCAGACTGCCTACTAATGCTCATATCGATTTCCTTCTTTTGGTTTTGGACAAATGTCTGGATGGTTTATCGATGACTGACTGACAGACACGTGGCCATGACTGTAACTCCATGTGTGAGGGTGACTGACACGAGCCTGGAATGAAACGTTTTGCGAGAAGAGATGACAGAGGAGAGAGAAAAAAGGATGAGGTAAAGGAAGAGAGGAAGAGAGAGAATTACAAAGGAGGGTGTAATTTCCTTCAACTCCTTACCGTGTCTTTGGAGGACCTACGTCTCTTGATGTTGGAGGCCAGGTTGGTACTGATGGACCTAAAAGAGGTTTTCTGTTTGGAGTCAGGCTCTGCTCTATCACTTTTCCTATCCTAAAATAAATATATATGTAGAAACATTATTGGTGTTCCCTGATGAAGGAGTGTGTTTGGTCTCAGTGCCCCCCCCCACCCCCCCCCCCCCCACACCCCCCACCCTCCCCCAACACACACACATTACTACATTACTGTACACCAAAACTGCAGAGTAACTTGCAGAGTAGTTACACTACTCTCTATTTCAATTACCAGCTTTAATATGGTCCCGTATCTCATGTCCACTTTCTGTCTACACCCAATGCCATGTGGACATATAAAGTATCCTAGAATTGGAGCCGGATTACTATTAAAATCTGGGTATATTTTTCCTGGCTACTTTTTGAGGACTGCCTCTGATCTCATGGCACAGTAAAATAAGAACCATCCATGGTTATTTTACTCCAAGACAAAAAGCAAAAGCGTGAGCAAAAGAAAATGAGCTAAAACGAATGCAATAAAGACAACAATAAGGCAAAGCAAAACCTTTTTAGGGGGGGGGGGGGGGGGGGGGGGGGGGCTGGTTATACAATGATCAGTAAGATCAGTAAGGTCCGGTCCCTTTGCGCTCTACCAACACTAGCATAATGGTGTTTCTCCCACGACAAAGAGAGCGATGAAGACTAAGAGGAGCAGGGGAAGTAGATTTTGGTAGTGGGTGTGACTTCAACCAGAAAACATGCAGTGCAGGAAAACCAAAAGGGATACAGTATGTAGAATGAGTGGTATGATGTCGAACCTATAGGCCAGCACTGTCCCACATGAACTTGTGTCTTCTTGGTGGCTATAATCCCCTAATAGTCCTTGACTCCTCAAAAAGCCTGGACCAGGTCAATTCCACATAACAGATAAGGGAGTCTGATTATAAATAGCTAAATACTGTATATTGCTTTGTGATTTGTTTTACATGTCTAAATCATTTGGAACATTCTTTTCACGTTTTACCCTTTGAAAAACAGTATATCAGTATATTCAAGAGATTATTACAGCCAGGATATCAACAACAACAGTGAAATCATTGCAGAATCCCCCTTTACTATCTCCACAATTGTGTTCATCTCCTTTTCATTGCAACCTTCTCAGACCGTTCACCATTGAATGAGGTTGCTCAACAACACCGCCTTCATCAGAGGGCTGTCTGGAATCGTTTGAAATGCTAATACAGCCCGAGGACAGGCGACTAGTCATGCATTTCAAATATGGGGAGAAATATAGTTGGTCGAGAAGCATACAGTACATGTAGTGCACCTGAAATTAGGGCACGTTTTTCACTGGTGCCCGTTGTTCGTCTGCCATTATTGTTGTTTAAATATGGACATGTACACCCTTCATACATATGGCTTAGAGTATAAATCACACATTATTAATCAATAATACATCATTCAGTCAAAAGCAGGGCATCCATCTTTTAACATAATGAGAATTTGTACAGTATTCATTTGACCTTACAACAATACACAGTGGCCCAGTGGACATGTCCCAGCACAAATATTAGCCGGCCTTGCTTGTGTTTTTCGCCTTCCATAGAAAACAATACCGAATACAACATCTAAAGGAGATCTATTTAGACTTGTTTACCTCATGGCTCAGTAGTCGGAAAGAACAAGACAATTTGTCAAAGCTTCAAAGAGCAGTAAGTGCTCTCTCTGTTGAACTGAACAAGGAAATGCTTTTACTGTTGTCACAGCCTGATCTATTTTCACTTGTCCTTGTGTTTGTATCCACCCCCCTCCAGGTGTCGCCCATCTTCCCCACTTATCCCCTTGGTATTTATACTTGTGTTTTCTGTCTGTCTGTGCCTGTTCGTCTTGTTTATTCAAGCCCACCAGCGTTTTGTGTCTCAGCTCCTGCTTTTTCCAGTCTCTCTTTTCCCGCCCTCCTGGTTTGACCCCTCAACTGGTAGTGTACCCCGAATATAGTACTCACAGGTGACAGAAAGTTAAAGGACCTACAAAGCTAAGCAGCCACTAGCTTTGGTCCCATCGCGAAATGACAACAAGTTGCTTCTGGTCTGCAACTACTAGAGGAAAGCACACTAACGCTTTGGACCAGAGAACATTTTCATGATGTGAGATTCACATTAGCTGGTCCCACTTGACACAATCATCAACTTAATTAAGAAATATATAGCTCAAGTTCAACCTTCACATTTTACAACCAATTAGACCATTTTTAGAAAAAAAAGTTTTTCTAAACTGTTGGAGGGTTTAATCAGTGGCTGGGAGCATTGCATGCTACTACAGAGTCTTATATGGCTTGTTTTGTTTGGCTTGAGTTGGGTCGGTGATCACCAGTACATAGTACCGGCACCTTGAATATCGGCTTAAAAAAATATTATGAGCACTGGCACCTATTTCAGATCCACTTCAAGCAATGGCTTGTACAATATGGATTATATGGTGTGTCAAGCTAGCCCGCTTAGCCTTTCAAGACACAAAAGGCCAAAGCCCTTTTACTTTCCGATCCCCCTTTACAAACAGTACATGGACATGATGTGCGTCAAGAGAGACCATTGACCAGGAGATGCTTGGCTGCCACCTGTTGTGCTATTCAGTAGCCTAGCCCTTTAGTGAGAGAGCCGGGCCCAGTGTGCATCTGGCTGACTGTACAGCAACATCAGAGCTTTCTGGTGCCCCACTGCACTCACCCGGGGTGCACTCCCCCGGTGCACCCCCCCCCCCACTGCACTCCCCCACTCTGCCCTTCACAGAGAGAGAGGGGTGGGGGAAGGGGGTCATCGTACCCTCCAGGCACCGGCCGTGTCCTTGTGCGCTCAGACACACAGCAGCAGAAGACGAGGATAATGAAATCAGTCCTTTCACAGGCGCTGGGGAGTGTGCTGTACGTATGCATGTAGAGCTGCAAATATCCTTGCAGCTGTTTGTTACATTCATGTTTTGGGAGGGATTTGGAGTGCAAAAAAACATGGGTCTCTCATTATAAGTCATTTCCAAATTTAGAGAAGTAGTATGCAGCCAGCTCAATTTCTATAATACTGTAGTACACCCAACTAGCTCTGTGGAAGATTATAATTTAACTTTTTCTAATCCTGTCCATATGAATCACTCACCAATGAATCACTCGCGGTTACCTGCGACAATTTCAAAATACACGGAAAAGGGGTAGAATAATTACTGAATTGACGAAGGCAAAGAATTTAATTAGATTTCAACAATAGACTATAAGTCTATCCCCAGTGAAGTTTATTATTATTATTATTTTACAACCGCTGACCGGATTTACTAAGATCCCCACTGGCCGCATTAGATCCAGATGTGGCTTGCGAGTTGCAAGTTTGAGACCCTACTCTACAGGATGTTGTCTGATGTGTGAAGACGGGCAGATCATACCTGTAGGTTCTTCCTCCACACGTTGACCGCAGCGAAGGCCAGCTGCATCTGCTTCCTGCGGGCATCTTTGTGGCGCTTATACGCAATCTCAATAAAGATGAGGAAGATTCCAGCAACGATACCCCCAGCAACCAACATGAACACACCTGTTAGGAGACAATTTGGACATGCCAACCTGTTATTTTACTGCCTGCGGTGCACAGGCCATACTATTAACCCAAGTCACCAGTGGCCCCTGCATCCTCCATGGAGAACCATTTTGAGCACAATGAATCTAATGACAATAATCTGTCAAATTTCTGCAGATTATGAAATACCTTCACACCAATTTGAATACCTACACACCTGCTATAAACTAACGTTCTGGCTCACACAAGGGGGGCTACTTCCTTTACACACCAGTTTACTATTTGCATTTCCTCTCATTTCTGTATCATTATGGACTAAATTGGAGAACCGTACATACCTGCCATGTTCTCAAAAGTGAGGGTGGCCGGGGCATTACTCCTGGAGTCACACTCCTGGTATCTCACCCAGGTTTTATCTAGTTCCTCCATGAACCCATTCTCATGAGAGCTGTTATGGGAGAAGAGCCAGATCATACTTTAGGTTAGGTCTCAAACAGTAAATACTGATACAATACATAGAGTATACTATGGGGTGGTTTCCTGGACACACATTAGGCTTAGTGCTGGACTAAAAAGCTACAGTATTTCAATGGAGACTCTCCATTGACCATGCTTTTTAGTCTAGGACCAGGCTTAATCTGCATCCAGGAAACCACCCTTATTATAATATTGTATGGTAGCATGTTGCTTCAATAGTATCTTGTTGCTGGCCAATATTCACCTAAGAATGGACAGGGAAACGTTTTGCTTCCAAGGGCTGTCCTTCCGCATGCCTATGCCGAAGCCGGAGCGGAAGAACAGCTCTCCCGTTGTCACCAAGTCACACTTCTGTGATGCCTCAAACTCCAGGACGGCAGAGTCCCAGATGAACGCGTGCAGTTTACTGAGGGAGGGAGGGACACGGACAACAGGGAAGAGGAGGAAGGGATTGAATGAGTGTACGAAAATGCACACTAGACAACCACATCATGTCATTATTGTCTTCCTCACACTATTGCTCACCTGGGATAGCATAAATACTGTACATTCAGCATTATGGCCTCCCCCATTGGAATTTTCAGTGTATTAAACCCCCACCCCCATCCCCTGGTGCTACCCCAGCTGTTGCTCACTTGTCGCGCACAGCTTGGATGGCCTCAGCAGCGCTTTCGTAGTTGTGCTTCTCCATGTGGCGGTACATGGTGCTCAACTCCACTTGGCGCCGGAAGTAGATGTCCACCGAACTCTGCTTCACTGTGGCGTAGATGAACTTGTCTGATGGGTTTCGCAGCTGAGACACAGAGACACAAACAGAGGCACAGCAGTCAGTCAGTCATCCTCCATGACTGTCCTTTACATAAGCTTTCACCCATAAAATATCTGCACTCAATGAATGTTGCTGTTGCTTGTTTCCCCAGAATGCCATCAGCATTTCTTATCATTTTAAATTAATCTCAATCTTTCATTGATCCTAGGTGCATCAGGTGCATCTATTTTTTATATGTGTGTCTTTGTAATCACTGATGATGCTTGTGGTGATTTAAACAATTTCCCAAGTTGGGATCAATAAAGTACTACTACTACTCTACTCTACACTCCCTATACTGCCGACTTTCAATAATAGCTTTTCACCCAAGGTCTATTTGGGCCCTCTCTAAGAGTTCCTATTACCAAGAAGAATAAAATGAAGGAGAAGACAGAGACGATTTAGCGAAAGACCTCCATCTTGTTAGCATTAGTCTTAACTCCAATGGGAATGCTAACCGTTCATTTTTAATAGGCAGCGTGGTGCATTCTGGGTCAAGGAGTGCATAAAAGAGAACAGGGGGTACACATGGGTTCGCACTGCTAAAATTGCATTGCATACAGTACTGTAATGCGGTAAAATACAGTATACCATTTATGTAGCATAAGCTTTCATACAACAGTGAGTCCACATATTCTCATATGTGACCCAAGTGGGAGTCAAACCCAGAACTCTAACGCTGCTAGAGCCACACTTTTACAAACTGAGGCACGTACAGAAGAACTATACCATAATAATTCAATCAAACGCTGAATCTCAAATAGCCGCCTGTCCCTTTTTAATAGCAGGACAATGGCACACATTCCAGCAAATAAACCTGTTTAAAAAAAACACCGGTCTAAATAAATTGTTTACAAGGTTACCATGAGTTGTTTACAAGGTTTAATGTTTGATTTGTTACAGTAAATAATTCAGTAATGACTAAATTTTTTTGGACAATAATCCTTTTTTATCGGCAGAAAGAAACTGCTAACCATTGGCTACTAACAGCTGACAACTGCTAGCTAACTGGCAAGCACAAAAACAGTCAACAACTTCGGGAGTACAGACCCCAATAAATTGTCAGATCGCCCCCTAATGGTGAAAGTAAAAACTCCTGAAGATTAACAGTCAAAGAGGAGAATAATGATTATGCTAAGGAAGTTTTTTATTTGAAATAAAGGCATACTAAGACAAAATAAATGTGATACAGTGTGTAAACTACACATTAGTGCAGGAAATGAACAAATTTAGAAAAATGCTGGAAGTGAATGCTGGAATTCAACAATTAAATATGCAAGTGAGCAAAATATGCAAAATATGCATTAAGGAAATGGACGCCTGGCTCAAATAGAAGCCTGTCTTTAATAACCACCTGTTTAGTCCAGTGATTTAAGCAAATACTCTGGCTCTTCCTTTCCTATGGCGATCCTCACGAGAGCCAGTTTCATCATAGCGCTTGATGGTTTTTGCCACTGCAAATGAAGAAACTTTCAAAGTTCTTAACATTTTCCGGATTGACTGACCGTCATGTCTTAAAATAATGATGGACTGTTGTTTCTATTTGCCTATTTGAGCTGTTCTTGCCATAAAATGGACTTGGTCTTTTACCAAATAGGGCTATCTTCTGTATACCACCCCTATCTTGTCACAACACAACTGATTGGCTCAAACGCATTAAGGAAAGACATACCACAGGTAACTTTTAACAATGCACACCTGTTAATTGAAATTCATTCCAGGTGACTACGTCATGAAGCTGGTTGAGAGAATGCCAAGGGTGTGCAAAGCTGATATCAAGGCTAGGGTGGCTACTTTGAATAATCTCAAATATAAAATATATTTTTGATTAGTTTAACACCTTTTTGGTCACTATATGATTCCATATGTGTAATTCATAGTTTTGATGTATTCACTATAATTATACAATGTAGAAAATAGTACAAATAAAGACAAATCCTGGAGTGAGTAGGTGTATATTAAATACTGTATATTATTTAGTATATGTAAAGACAAGATTAAATCAAGAATAGTCTGATGGGTGACAATATTAGCCTATCAACTGTGAATTATATATTTACCGGGAAATTTTAGGCATTATCAAGTGCTTGTTAAATTGTGAATGAGAGACTGATCAAGTGTGTCCAGACTGTGCAAAAAAAACTAAGCAGAGCTCATGGTTTTAATGCAACTTTTTTCAAACCATCAATCAGGCAAGTGCACAGATAGGGCTCTCTACCTGTGCACATGCCCCTTTTCCCTTCCAGTCTCTAAAGCAACCTTTTGTTTTGGTATTTTGGTATTTTTGACAGGTCTGTGCACGGCCCTTAGTACAATACAATACTGTAAAATGAATGATAAAAAATACGAAGATGTATGATTGCCATCCTCATGAGCTGACCACCCTCCCTCAGGCCAAGGATGTGGCATGCAATGACACCAATCCAGACCAAATGCTCACAACAGGCTTGATGCAAACGAATGCCTGCTAAACATTATGGTACTTTCATTTATTCAATTTGATTACGGTACACTTATACTGAGTTTACCAAACATTAGGAACACCTTCCTAGGGATGCTGGCTCATGTTGACTCCAATGCGTCCCATAATTGTGTCAAGTTGGCTGGATGTCCTTTGGGTGGTGGACCATACACACAGGATACTGTTGAGCGTGAAAAACCCAGCAGCGTTGCAGTTCTTGACACAAACCGGTGTGCCTGGTTCTTAATGTTTTGTATACTCAGTGTATGTTGTAATTATATCTGAACAATGCATAAATATTGATGCAAAAATAGCTAAGATGGGGAGAGGTCTGTCCATATTAAAGCGCTGTTCTGCCTTCATAAGAAATGCTATCAACAAAGCAGGTCCTACAGGCCCTAGTTTTGTCACACCTGGACTACTGCCCAGTCGTGTGGTCAGGTGCAACAAAGAGGGACTTAGGAAAATTGCAATTGGCACAGAACAAGGTAGCTCTGCTGGCCCTTAAATGTATATGGAGTGCTATGTTGAATGCACAGAGCTGTCTGTTTGAACTACTAGCACACAGCTCAGATACCCACGCATACCCCACAAAACATGCCACCAGAGGTCTCTTCACAGGCCCCAAGTTCCGAGCAGACTATGAGAGGCGCACAGTACTAAATAGAGCCATGAGTACATGGAACTCTATTCTACTTCAAATAACTAATGCAAGCAGTAAAATCAGATTTAAAAAACAGATAAAAATACACCTTATGGACCAGCGGGGACTGTGAAGACACACATGATAAAATACGCACTATACACACACGTACACATGGATTTTGTGTTTGGATTTTGTGTTTGACATGTGGTAGTAGAGCAGTGGCCTGAGGGCACACACTTAATGTGTTGTGAAATCAGTTTTTAATTGTATATAACTGCCTTAATGTTGCTGGACCCAAGGAAGAGCTAATCGGAGTCTACAGTGCCTTTCGAAAGCATTCAGACCCCTCGACTTTTTCAAAACTTTGTTACATTACAGCCTTATTCTAAAAATTGTAAAACATTTAATCCTCCACAATCTACACACAATACCCCATAATGACAAAGTGAAAACAGATTTAGATTTATTTTTGCTAATTTATTATTATTTTTAAACAGAAATACCTGATTTACATAGGTATTTTCCGACCCTTTGCTATGAGACTCAGATGCATCCTGTTTCCATTGATCATCCATTTTTCTACAACTTGATTGGAGTCCACCTCTGGTAAATTCAATTGATTGGACATGATTTGGCACACACCTGTCTGTATAAGGTCCCACCGTTGACAAAAACCAAGCCAGGAGGTCGAAGGAATTGTCCGTAGAGCTCCGAGACAGGATTGTGTCTAGGCACAGATCTGGGGAAAGGTACCAAAAATTTTTGCTCCAGCATTGAAGGTCCCCAAGAACACAGTGGCCTCCATCATTCTTAAATGGAAGAAGTTTGGAACCACCAAGACTCTGGCCACTCGGCCGAGAGCTGGCCACTCGGCCAAACTGAGCAATTGGGGGAGAAGGGCCTTTTAACCTGTGTGTCGTGATCTCGTTTGGTGTGTGGGGGGGGGGGGGGGGGGGGACGACGACGACAAAATAAATGTATGCACGATAGCGCACGCACACAGCCGGTTTGGGTTCCATGTTAGTTTGTGTGTGTGCTCACCCTGGGGTCATTGATGCCGGTGATGCGCTCCTCAGGCCGGTCCAACACTAGGAAGGCTGCCAGATTGGCTGTGTAGGATGCCACAATGATCATGGCAAATCCAGCCCACACCATACCTAAGATCCTTGCTGAAAAGCTCCGGGGTGCTCCTACAAACACAATCACAAACACAAACATAGTCACTCAGTTAACAGCAGCCAATTTCAATGTCCACTTGAATAGGTAGTCTACAAAGATCCTATTGAATTACTATATACTGTATGTTTCTATTAATAAATGACAATATTCTATACAGTATATAATTCTACGAGGTAGTCTGCATCTGAAGTGAAAACCTATTTCTATATACACTTGGTGCTATCTAGGGATTAGGGTACCATTTTAGACACGTACATAGACTTAGGCCAGTGGATATTTACCTTCTCCTATCCCGGAGTTCAAAAGGACCCCCCAAGAGAACCACATGGCGGAGGATAAGGTGAGGGCGTCCTCTTCTTCTTCTTCGCTATTCACTTTAAACCTTCCAAATGGGCTGCGGTGCACACAAGACACATGTGAGCTCAGGTCTCTTTCAAGACACCAAACCTCCAACCTTTCCCACTGGATACAAACTGGTTGAATCAACGTTGTTTCCACGTAATTTCAACAAAACAATATTTTTCCTTCTGAACACAATGTGGAAAACTGATTGCATATGCAAAAAGTAATCAACATAAATCCAATGACAAAATTTCAAATCTTTGTTGAATTCACTTTGAATTGACGGTACAGAGTCAATGTGCGGGGGCACCGTTGTCGAGGTAATTGAGGTAATATGTACATGTAGGTAGAGTGGGGGGCAATGCAAGTAGTCTGGGTAGTCATTTGATTATATGTTCAAGAGTCTTATGGCTTGGGGGTAGAAGCTGTTTAGAAGCCTCATGGACCTAGACTTGGCACTCCGGTACTGCTAGCCGTGTGGTAGCAGAGAGAACAGCCTATGAATAAGGTGGCTGGAGTCTTTGACAATTTTTAGTGCCTTCCTCTGACACCGCCTGGTATAGAGGTCCTGGATGGCAGGAAGCTTGGCCCCGGTGATGTACTGGGACGTATGTACTACCCTCGGAGGCCGAGCAGTTGCCATACTAAGCAGTGGTGCAACCTGTCAGGATGCTCTCGATGGTGCAGATGTAAAACCTTTTAAGGATCTGAGGACCATTGCAAAATCTTTTCAGTCTCCTGAGGGGGTTTTGTCGTACCCTCTTCACGACTGTCTTGATGTGCTTGGACCATGTTAGTTTGTTGGTGTGGACGCCAAGGAACTTGAAGCTCTCAACCTGCTCCACTAATGCCCCGTCAGTGAGAATGGGGGCGTGCTCGGTCCTCATTTTCCTGTTGTCCACAATGATATCCTTTGTATTGATCACATTGAGGGAGAGGTTGTTTTCCTGGCACCACACAGTCAAGTTTCTGACCTCCTCCCTGTAGGCTGTCTCATCGTTGTTGGTGATCAGGCCTACCATTGTTGTGTCATCGGCAAATTTAATGATGGTGTTGGAGTCGTGCCTGGCCATGCAGTCATGAGGGAACAGGGAGTACAGGAGGGGACTGAGCACGCACCCCTGAGGGGCCCCCGTGTTGAGGATCAGTGTGGCGAGTGTGTTCTTACCTATCCTTACCACGTGGTGTGGCCCGTCAGGAAGTCCAGGATCCAGTTGCAGAGGGAGGTGTTTAGTCCCAGGGTCCTTAGCTTAGTGATGAGCTTTGAGGGCACTATGGTGTTGAATGCTGAGCTGTAGTCAATTAATAGCATTCTCACATGGGTGTTCCTTTTGTCCAGGTGGGAAAGGGCAGTGTGGAGTGCAATCGATATTGCATCATCTGTGGATCTCTTCGGGCGGTATGCAAATTGCAGTGGGTCTAGGGTTTCTGGGATAATGGTGTTGATGTGAGCCATGACCAGCCTTTCAAAGCATTTCATGGCTACAGACGTGAGTGCTACGGGTCGGTAGTCATTTAGGCAGGTTACCTTAGTGTTCTTTGGCACAGGATGGTCTGCTTGAAACATGTTGGTACTACAGACTCAGACAGGGAGAGGTTGAAAATGTTGGTGAAGATACTTGCCAGTTGGTCCGCGCATGCTCGGAGTACACGTCCTGGTTATCCGTCTGTGAATGTTGACCTGTTTAAAGGTCTTACTCACACGGCTGCGGAGAGCGTGATCACACTGTCGGCCGGAACAGCTGATGCTCTCATGTATGTTTCAGTGTTACTTGCCTCGAAGAGAGCATAGAAGTTATTTAGCTTGTCTGGTAGGCTCATGTCACTGGGTAGCTCTCAGCTATGCTTCCCTTTGTAGTCTGTAATAGTTTGCAAGCTCTGCCACATCCGACGAGCGTCAGAGACGTTGAGCTGACGTCTGTCCCCAGTGGGATGTCAGTGCAGTTCTTTATTTCACGTGCCTGTGTTGTGTTAAGTTTCACTTGCCACAGACATAAACAATTATTTCAGCCGTTCATTACAAATGCACGGGGAACCTGTGGCATAGGAAAGGTATGGGGAATTTCCCGATCCTATGTGGCTCAATTGGTTAAGTATGGCACTTGCAACGCTAGGGTCATGTGTTTAATTCCCGCTGGGGCCACCCATATGAAAATGTATGCATGACTGTAAGTAGCATTTGATAAAAGTGGCTGCTAAAAGGCCTATTTTATTATTAATGTGATCAGGTTATTACTGTGCACAGACATGTCGTTGTTTTACCTGAACCGGTCTAATAGGTAGAGCATCACCGCCACCACATGGACCGATAGACCCACCAGCAGCCACAGGGTGCTCTGAAAGGGCTGCATGAACGAATCCAAAGTACTGCGTGGTATTTCCTACAGTCAAACAACAGCCAGTGACTCATTCATTCTACTGTGAGTAGTACTATACTGGGTCATAGTTGTAGGAAGAAAACAATAGCTTCAATGGGTGCCTGTCTGAGCAGCAGGAGTAAGAGCAGAGAGCATACCTTTTTCACGAGGATGGTAAGCCCCTGGTACTTAAAGGGTTTTGAGAACTCGATGTACTGGGCGCGTTCGTTGTTGATCGTGAGCGGAGCCACAATCATGTCTGCCAGGCCACCCAGGAGCTCTCCCATCATGCCGTTCCACTCCTTCTTGTTGCTGTTGTTCACCTGATATAGAAAGAGAGGGGCATCCACTGTACTCTACATACTTAGTTGACATTTCCAAACCTGATTGATGCTTGGATCAGCCAAAAACTGTTTGATCACAAATGCGATCCTACAATTACATAAGATGTTGGACTAAATTGCACTTTAGCATTATGCACATAACCTGTACATGTACCCTTATATTATTGCAGTTAGCAAAGATTTTGCCTACTGGCCAATTTTTTTTTTTAATATCCATTGATTATCTGTTGTTATTGTTTTTCAATTGGTGATTTTGTCTAGAAAAACATTGTCCTTTCGCAGCCTACACAATATACAGACAAAATACAATCAAATCGAATGGACTAGTCTGTCATTTGTTGGTCCCAATAAAGTAATTAAATATGAACTGTGGTGAAGGTGGAAAATAACACCCAAGAATACACATCGATTGGCATTTCATATGTGGTAGTCCACACTATACCACACATGTAGCCAGTACTGCATTTCTCTGTGTGATAATAAACATTACCTTGAACCTTGAGGATGGTATTCCATAGCACAAGGGGGTTCGGTTCTAAAGCTGCAGAACCATATGATCATCTTACTTACCCGCTCCTGTGTACCAAACTTCCCATCAGCCACCAGATGAACCTCATAGGTGAAGTTCATGGTATCCGCTAGTTTAATCAAGAGGTCAATGCAAAAGCCATAGCAGCATTGGGGTACTATAGGCTGTCCTATAAGGGACAAACGACAAACACAAAATCAGCTGAAAAAACGGATATTGAGAGCAAATCAACATATACAGCCAATACAGACGGACTATACTGAACTAGTACTTGTGTATATCCTGTGGCTGTCTTATTACCTGGGATGGTTCCATTGGGGCCAGTGCATATAACTTTTTGGACATCTTTAAGTCCATTAACAGTTTTCTCTTTTTGGCAAGTTCCGTCACTTGTTGTAGGTTGGACATAGACAAATGGCTCCTGATGAATGGTTACTATCTGTGAACAATAGAGAAGGGCAAGTATGGCGCCAACACATTTTGGTACACAGACATTCAACACAAGGAACAAGTGCTTGGGTGTATGCATTAGCGCACACCGTAGCAAATTTTTTTGCCACAGAAAAAGTTTTCAACAGAAACAATTGGACAAATTCAGGTAGGTCTCTCTCCGTTTCTAGCCATTTGGTTCCTAGTGAATACACCCCCGGTTATGCAAGACCAGGGCGGTAGCTGCACATGAGCACACCAAGGTCCAGACCTCAGTTTTTTCTACTTACTGTTGAGAGTTAGAGTAGTAGGTGCAACTTCTAAACTTGTTTTTTCTCTTGATGTATAGTATGTCACTCACCGATAGTCACTCAATGAGCCCATCTCATAAAATGTTTTAGATTGGCAAGTTAGTCTAGTTAGTCTTGCCAGCTATCTAAACCATTAGTAATCATTACCAACCAGGCACGCAGGGCATTTGCCCAGTGGTCCTGACCTTTAGGGGGCCCCCATTGATTTTGTTAGTCCCTGTCACTTAGATATAATATTAACATGGCCTAAGTCATGGCAAAATGTGTAGAATTGCAGGAAATTTGCTTTTAAAACGGCACAAAAAAAGTTATGTAAAGTAAACTCATTTGTTTACATTTAGCTAAGGGAGTGGGGGGGGGCTTTCCAAAATAGGGGAGGGTTGTCAAATGTATTTTTTTTGCTTTGGGGAGGGTTGTGTGTTTTTTTTATTTGGCACATGGGAGGGTAGTGCATTATTTTGCCTGGTTTACATGATGTAGTTGCAGGTTTTACTATATAACTAGCCACATATCCTCATCTGCTTGCATGCACCTCCCCTATACCAAGGTGTTTTGGTAGTCCCCTTATGCACTACGCTTTTCCGTGTGCTAACTTTTACTATACCACAGGTCAGTATAGTCTACCAGTCTAACGATCCATCCTGCCCTCTATCATAGTGACAGATCTGGTATAGGCTAACGAGCAATCATACCAAACATAAAAGCATTCAAAGCTGCATACAATTTCAATATGAAACCACAAGAACAAATAGGACTACCTAAAAGGCAGCGGAGATGCAAGGTGCATCATTGCGCATGAAAGTAGACATGACAAACAGCTCAACAAGCTCCCCTATTGATTTTGTTTTTGGGGCAATAAAATTGCAGACTAGCCTACAACACCACAATGAAATGAATAATTTAATTCTTGTTTTCAAGCGAGTACTAACTTCTACTCTAGGTTACAGTGAAAATGTCAGTTGAATAATGGCAGATTGTGATTTGCATGTTTCATTCGATTTGGATCAGGCACAGTAGCAGGTCAGTCTGGCTGTATTTTTACTTCTGATTCTGAATGCGCTGTCAGTTGCAGATCATCATTCTCCCAAGTCATCCTATAATAATGTGTCCACATATGCTCCCGCAGGCCAATTTATTCAGAAGAGCTTAACACACGCTCTGCCTCCTCTCCAATCCGAGCCGATATTCTTTGTTCACATAGAAGCTAAAGCTTCAATATGACCTTAATATTTATAATTAAACTTGTAAAATGTATTACCTTTTATATGTGCCAGAAACACAACCAGTCACACATTTTTCATCTGAGTAGGCTACTTCAAAAGTGTCCTGTAGGCCTGTACATGTTCATCACAAACATACATTCCAGCATCTTCAAAATGGCTTGACATTAACAGGGTCAGATAAAAAAAAATGTCACATCATGAGAAAGCAGCCAGTTTATTAGGCTACAGATGAAATAAGTTATTATTAACTTCACAGGGTGGTGAAAGTGCACAGGGATGATGTTGATGCTCCTTTCAATAAATGTCTAGGGTTTTATTCTGGCGAAATGATGACCGATGCTTGGCTGCCATTTGACAAATAGAAATCATCTCGTACTTTTATCCATAATAATCTCATAATGGGGCAGCAGGGTAGCCTAGTGGTTAGAGCGTTGGACTAGTAACCGGAAGGCTGCAAGTTCAAACCCCAGAGCTGACAAGGTATAAATCTGTTGTTCTGCCCCTGAACAGGCAGTTAACCCACTGTTCCTAGGCCGTCATTGAAAATAAGAATTTGTTCTTAACTGACTTGCCTAGTTAAATAAAGGTAAAATATATCTAGATTTTAAATCATGTGGCTGTACCTGCGCTGTATCTGCAAGCTGTTGGTTAGAGCGAACATACCAATACCAGTGTAGGCACAATCGCTATACCTATATACAACCATCAGTAGGCCAAAATGCTAATATATTTTATATTAATATCATACAGCAGGCAAGCCTATAGGCCTATGCATCCAAAACCCTAATGAATTTAGAGCTACAATCTCTGACAGCTGAACCTTGATGGGGACAATTATTGTTCTCGGAAAGTAGCCTAAAAACAAAACAAAAAAATAGGCTATGAAGTTTTGCATGTGCTACACATCGTAACCCAATGAATAGTGGTTTTATAATTTGTTATAATCTGTTTTTAAAGACACGTAAATGTGGCTAATTTGGCCAACATCCCTCGTTGGCTGCGCCAGGTCGGTTCTGAATGCATATTGATGTCCAGTAAATTTCTCAAATGTCCGGTAAATTAAAATATTTACTGTCATGTTCACTGGCGCCACAGGGAACTCTGAAATGTGCATGTTGTTTTTATGCAGATTTTAGAATATTTGCATGAAATTAGGTCCCCAATTGGATGGAAACCTAGCTATATGCACCCAAAAGACTCTGGCAAGTGCACTAGTCCTGTGTCACATTGATTATGCCTGCACATCATGGTTCGCCAGCAGCCCCAAACATCTAAAGAATAAGCTACAGACCAGACAACATTTGTACTTAAACTCTCCCTTAATACTCATCTGGAAGTTGAGCATTTTTTGTCTGTATCTCTGTAATGTGTCTGTATCTATGTAATTGTATATGTATTTATGTAAAAAACGTTATTTTCAATCTCGGTCACTTAAAAAATATTTGTGTATATATATATATATATATATATATATATATATATGTATTTTTTTAACTGATGAAATCAATCAATCAATCCAAATGACTCAAGAGGGAGCCCCACGGCACTTGATTTGAGCTGGGTTCGGACTTGCCGTGCTGGAAAACCAGGGAGTTTATTGAAAGTTCCAGGAATTTTGTAACCCTAGTTGCACCATTGTTCTTACATAATAAAACCATATGCAATTTCAGTAGCACATTTCTTAGAGTGATGGACTGTCCCATCCCCGCGGCCTCAGCAACAGATTAGTCCACTGAGACAAGCGCGAATCAGGCGGATGTCTTGTGCACCATGAAAAATATATACATTTGCCATTGCTCAACTAAAGAAATCTCAGTCGACCAAAATTGGGTTAGCCCTAGTAGGGAGGGATGTATTTTAATTTTTTTCTGTCGAGATTGACATAGTCTATTATTATGGTGTTGAACAGGCAAATCGTCATTTTGAAGTGACCAAAATATGCTTCGTTCATTGGTTGTGTGGTGCACAGGCACAGAAACCTGTTGGTGGGAAAATTTGTTGCATATATTTTATATAATTATATTTATGGCATCAAAATGTGGAAAATCATTGTCTGCAGCTGCTTCTGATCATAGTGTAATGAAACAGTTAGGGAGAGTGATCTCTCCGTGGTGGTCAGCGAACCCTCAACCTTCTGGCCCAAAAAACATGCTCAAGTGGAAAAGTTGATATCAACGTTTATAAACATAGGGTTGCTACATTTATTGTTTGTGGTTGTAAACATTGTTTTGAGGCAATTTTATGAGAGGGGGGGTGTTCAATTTATTTAACAATACAAGGGGAGGATCATGTGAAAATATTTGTAATGTTGGGCAGAGGGGTGCATTTTTTTATGACACCTTGAGTTGGACCAGTCCCCCCCCCTCAGTAAATATACATCTGTCCCTAATAAAATACTTTTTATGCTAACAGATCCCTCTGTACATATTCAATTATAGTTTTCAATCCCTGTCACATCCTGATCTGTTTCACCTGTCCTTGTGACTGTCTCTACCCCTCTACAGGTGTCACCCATCTTCCCTTGTGTATTTATACCTGTTTTGTTCAAGTCAAGCAGCGGTTTGTCTCTGCTCCTGCTTTTCCTCAGTCTCTCTTTTTCTCATCATCCTGGTTTTGACCCTTGCCTGTCCTGACTCTTAGCCTGCCTGCCGTCAGGTTCCTTGGCCTCTACTCTGGATTATCGACCCCTGCCTGCCTTGACCTGTTGTTTGCCTGCCCCTGTTGTTACAATAAACATTGTTACTTCACACAGTCTGCACTTGGGTCTTACCTTGATTACTGATAATCCCGGTGCTGAGTTAATGTGTAGAAGCAAATTGTATAGCTAATAGGCTATGTGTTTGTAGAATGTGTAGAGGTGTAGAGGTGAATGAAGCTTCAGCAACCAATGTGATAATGGCAGGGTTAATTTTTGCTAGTTTTTGCTGTTCTCCAAATAGCATTTTAGAGTTAAATTAAATTGAACTTTCCAAAAATGTCTTGGATGGGGGGGGGGGGGATAAAGCCCACTTCCCCTCCCCCTCCAGACCTCACTAAAACTCAGATCCTGGCTACGGCCATGTGCTGGACGTAGTAGCTACCTTTAGTCTGGTAGACATCTGGTATCCTCTTGGCTTCTCCGTCTCTCCTCCTGGCCAAATTATCTTCCTCTGCGGATTCATCACCACCTACAAAACCAAAGAAATAGAATGGCTAGTATGGGAAAAAGTAATTCAGACAGTACAATCATATGGCACGCTAATTTAATTGGGCTAGTTATTTCACCTCCATGTACAAACCACCCCAAATATTAATGTTCCCCATACAACTTGGTTTTATACATTTGATAATAACACAAGCACAAAATGATAGCACCAAGGCATAATTACTTAATTTAACACTCAATTAAAAAAAATACTGTATTGTGTACAACTGGTAACATAAAACATTTAATAAAACCCCCCGTACTTGCGTGCCGTTGAAAATGCCCACTTGCACCAGCCTGGTCTTTTGGTAGTTGAGGATGCTGTAGGTAGCAAACCGCCTGTCACCATCGTCATTAAACTCGATGCGTCCTGTCAGGCCATCTGGGTACTTGGATGACATCAGCACTCTAGAGTCCAACAGGGAGATCGGAGGGATGGCATCATCAGACAAATCATCCCAATATGACGTGATGGGCTTGGTTGATGAGAGGGGGTGAGATGGGAGATTGAAAACAATGAGGATGAAGGGAGGAGGGTGGGGGTGGGGGATCTTTTTGGAACTATAATGCAACGCATTTCGAATTAAGTGTGTGTTCGTAAATTCAATCTGGAGTGCCAGAGTGCGCTCAAAGTGCGTTCTGTGCATTTGTAAATTCAGAATGTTGTCAGATTGTCCATACATAAATTCATAGCATTTCGCTCTCAGAGCGTTCAGAGCGCACACTCAACCCTCTGGCCGAGGATTAGGGTTGATGCGAGCATTCTGACAACACAACAGCAGTTAAGCACCCAAGCTAACTGGTTAAGGTTGGCTAGCTTGCTAGCTACTTCCAGACACAAATGAGAGAACACCTCACTCTGACCATTTTACTCGCACTAGCAGAACTGGTTAGGCTGATTTCATGTTATACAGAGCGTTGGTGACTGTAACTGTGTGGCTGGAAACAACATTTACTGACACCGGCCATATTCAACGGGTGTTGAGCATTTGTAAATGCATCAGTTATTCTGCTCTCTGGCACACTCAGGCGAGAGTGCTCTGGAATCAGAGTAGATAGCCAAAGTGAATTGACAAACGCACCCTAAGTCCTCTGATGTAGAATCCTCTATCCCCTTAATTCTGAGTTCTGTCTATGTAGTCTTGCCAAAAGCCAGACACTACATTTTGGAGGCAAAGGAAATGCAATTTGAGATGTACCCACCAAGGCTAGCCCAACCCGACTTGAATTTGACCTGCATGGCCCTAAATGCCAATGGAAACTAAGCTTAATTTCTCAGAGAATGCACAATGAGACAGGGATGATTTTCAGGGGTCTGACTTGGTCTACTTCCAATTAGAACTGCTCAGAAAGGAGGTCTTGTTTTCAGACTGCCCTCCCTGCCCTGTCTCCCAGCAACCTCAGGTGCCTGGGCCAGCATGTTCAGTTTTATGTTTTGGCCCTTGTCTTATACTGAGGACCATACAGGACTGTTCTGGTTATATTCTGGTTATTTCAAGCTGACTCAGACCTACTTCTGACTGTGTGCAAATAAACAAAAACAAAAACAAAAAGTGTTTGTTTAGTTACTCTCACTATTACTTGTGGCCTTACCGTTTGAAGAGCGGTCCAGTCCTCCAGATGTTTGTGTTGCCTACACAGCCGCGAGGCGGTTCTGTGATGTTCTCCTTCTCAAAGAGCTCCTGGATGGACTGTGCCACCACAGCCACGGCATCGTTGATATGCGCCGACTCGTTCTTGCCGTTGATGAGCTGAAGGCCGAGCAAGCCTGACCAGTCAACAAAATCACAGTTTTAGAGAAGCACTCGACCCGAGATGGCTAATATTAGGCCATGAACATTAAACTTGCTTATATAGAAACAACAAGTACCTATTAAGGATAGGAGTTAGGTTGGGGATGATACTGTACAGAACATGGGTTAGGGCAAAGTGAGCATGTTGAAGTGAAGGTTATGTACAGACGTGTCATACATGTAGCCAGGCAACAAAAAAAAATGCAGTTGTAGCTTACCATCGGCTTTCTGTTACACTTCAATGTGGGGGTAGCAACACACTTTTTCTAAATTAGCCCATGAGAGCCAGACACTCATATTAACGTGAATTCAAAGCAATGTAGATTACAAAAACCTCTATTTCATTTGTTGTCTACTGAAAAAAAAACACACAAACTAAAAATGGAACAAACAAAAGATGTTAGACATTTAAAGCACAGTACAATGAGAAATAACTTGTTTTAAACCTTTAAACAAACAAATGTTTAAACGTTCAAACATTCAATGTATTACACACCACACTGATTAGCCAATGAGGATAAAACATTTGAATAATAAAGCAATGTGACCAGCATGACCGATCTGTCACACAGTCTGTGAGAGAGGCATAGGGTATAGGAGCAGGACATACCATCTGGTGCTTCACTCAAAGCTTTACCAGACATCTCCCTCTCTCCAACCAGCCACACGTAGCCAGAGCCCGTCATGTTGAGCTGGCGGGCAGCTTTGTAGACCGACGCCGCTTCGTCCTCGCTACAGTCAGATACACATCATTACCACAATGGCAGCTCCAGTCAATCTCCAGTGACTACACCAAGAGTACAGTACATGTCAATGTTTATTTTGTTCGGTGCAATAAATGGTTAGTTCATCCAAAATGTACAGGACCACTACAGGCCAGGGTACCAATAACATAGGGACACAGTATATTTGTTTTTTCATTCTTAATATATTATTATTATATTAATATGATATAATATATACTGCATGTGTGTAACCTGTATTACTATATACTACTACTGTATAATGATGTCATCGAGTCCTGATGGCCTCATAATAAAGACGTGTCTGTGTGGTATATGAGGTTTAGAGGTATAGTGCAGTGAGGGATGTAGATGGGAGCTGACCTGGCAGAGAGGATGATGACGCGAGCCTCCAGGTCCTTGGCCTCCAGCAGCATGGATGTCAGGTTGGTGTCTTGGCTGAACAGGAGAACTTTCTCTGCCTGCAGTTAGGGGACAAAATTAGCAAGGAGGAGAAGGACTCAGCCCTGAACCATGCTGCCTTCAGTTCCTCTTTATCTTTTTGGGGGGGGGGGGGGGGGGGGGGTGGAAGAAATGGAAAAAAAGGTTCCAAGATAATCTGTTTAACTGAAAAAAATCGAAGCTGGTAGGAAAAATTGTTCTGCATTTGTGCATGCAAACTGAGGGTTATCAAGACTCCAAAGAGGAACGTGCAAGTTAGAAGTAGAGAGGGAGAAGAAGATTGATGCAACCGCAAATCAAAGTGGTGGAGGAAGGGAGGAGGGTGGTGGTGGTTTCTTTCCCAAAGAACAAAAGAAGAAGGAAATGCTGCAGAAAGGTAGGAGGTGCCATCTGGATTGTGCCTGTCCCACACGTCCAGATCTCCACAAACTTTGTCAAAGTAATAGACTTGCAATCTCCTTGGTTTGAACACATGCAACCCTTTACACAAAAATAAAAAAGGTTGGAGGGGGCATTTCATTTTGCTGAAAATATACTAAAAACCCATTCTCGACTGAAATCATAAAAGAAAATGTAAAAATACGTGCTACCAGGATAAGGATATCTCTGGAATCGGTTGTTGACTGTTTGACTTTCTAGTTTCTAGTGGCTACGTTCAGAGAATTGGTGGGCGGCGTGCATTGACCATGCAAGTATACCTTGGGTCCTCGCTTGTTGTCATAGGACAGTTGGTCGAGGTTTTCATAGTTCTTGTTTTTATTCTGATGAGTAATGTGCACAGAGAAAATATGCAGACACAGAAGGATATTATAAACAGTTATAAATGGTGTGCAGTAAAGCATTCCAACAAATCTCCACTTTTCTGCTTCAACTTGGGATTCCCAACACTGGGGCTTGCAAAAACATCAAAGGCCTGCTCACAGCATCACAGATTCCTTAGGTTTTAACTGTCTGACACAGGCATGCTCCACCATGGTGTTGTGGGAACCAAAAATATCCCCCAGCGACATTGCTCATTCAGTAGTCTATAGTCATTCTCAAATGGAAGGCCAATGGCAAATGCAGCAAGTTCACCAACGTATCTAACTGAAACAGCATTAATATCTAAATGTAGTATAATCAAATAGGACTGTAGGAAATGTATTAAGCTAATAGAATTTCCGGAAAAATTACATCTTAGTGTTGCTCTTGGACAATTTTTCACAGATCCTGTATCTGAAAAGGCAAGTTCTCTTCATTAGTATATTTTACTAAATATCCAAATAATGTTTCTCCCTTATTCCTCTTCAATTATTATTTTAAAAACTGTATGTTGATATAATACAATATGGCATGCAGATGGTCTGTCTAGACACAAAGCGCCCTTAAATATCCCTTAAATAGTCCCTTAATTATCCATTAAATGCCACAAGGTTTGGGACCAGAGTCTTGGATCTTTGGATAAATCAGCTAAATATAGTGTGTATATACTGTGTACATACAGTATATTGTGTATATACTATATATTGCGTATATACAGTAGTATTTAATTCCAATGGTATAAATAGGTCTGAAGATCCATAGCTTTAAAAGCTGCTCAGGTCTACAATGTAAACCCAATGATCTACACAAAAACATAACAATAATAAATATAGTCTATATCTATGTGTGAAGCTAATCATACATGATTTATACGTATTAATGACATATTAGTCTGGCGTTGCTATACCTCCAAAATCACGTCAGTGTCAAGCCTCCCTTGGAGGTATGGAGAATTTTGTATTGCAAAAAAGGTTTGAATGGTCCGCTGGCTCCCAGCCCTCCCCCACACGCCCGTAGAAGGCGTGCTGTGTGTTATGTGTATCACTGTTTTCCGTCCGGGTAGTTGTAACCTATGCTAGTTTCAAGTGCTAGTGTGGCCGACAGTCTGCGATTTAAATTTATTGACATTGAAAGTGGATTACACTGGTAAAGTCAAACGTCACATACTTTTAATGTGGGGCTATGACAGTCAGTTGCAAATGTCTCTTATCTCACCACCACTAATGAGATGGGTGTGCTTGATGCATGTCTCGTTGGAGCTTCTCTAAGTCAGAGGGCGTGGTCGACAGTGCACACCTCATCTCTGCTGTCACATCCAACCTGGATTGATGTTTGGTTTTAATGCAGACGAGAGCACTGAATCCAGCTTCACACAGATATGAGCTGGCAAAGGGTAGCCTACTATGAAGGGTAGCATACTATGAAGGGTAGCCTACTATGAGTTTTATGGTACTTTCAAGACAACTGGGAACTCAGAAACATACAAGGTCTAATCATAACATCAGTGATCTTGATGTCGGAAAGTCGGAGGTCTAGAAAGAGGCCCGAGTTCCCGAGTTGGAATTCTGAGTTGGATGACCTTTCAAAAATATTTTTCCCAGTCGGAGCTCGTTTCTTTTCCAGTTCCCAGCTGTCTTGAACGCACTGAAGTCGGAAGTCAGAGATTTCCGAGTTTCCAGTTCCGAGTCCCCAGTCGTTCTGAATGCGGCATTAATGCTTGGAGGGAGATGGCAGGGTATTCCTTTTGAGTCAGGAACCAAAACTTCTCTGTAGTGACCCCTGAATGTGTTGTCTGCAACATTCAGTCACATGACAGCTCGATCATCTGATTGATTTCACTTACCGGCATGTCAACTGATCCAGGATTACAGTCAAACGGATTGGGAAGCAGGTCCCAAAGTGCTCTTCCAAGTCTTGGAGGTGAGCAGTCATCGCTCGTGTGAGACACTTACCGATGCTGTTTTCTGTTATTTTCTTTTCATTACACAGAAGGTCAACCAAGTCTCTTTTTGTTTACATCCACTGTGACAACAGTTCCTCTCTCAGTTCTAATAATATTTCCAACCCCCCCCCCCCCCCCCCCCCCCCCCCCCCTTCAATAACAATCCAGGCTTGGTGTGAAATAGAACATTGTCATGCTCCGATCCCATATCTCAACATAGTTTTGCAAACAGGCTTGCGCTGTGGTTTGATGTACATTCGAAGTTATCTGCTGCAGTATATCTCTGAGTTCTGTGCTCAGCTCTTTTGCCGCCAGTTGCTCTTGGTGTATCATACAATGCATTGCCTTCACCCCATAGACGGAGCCCCATCTGTGAAAAATCCCACCATTCGATCCCATATGGAATCTGTTTTTCGTCAGTATAGCCACGCAGCACATTGAACATTCCCTATGCCGTTTCATGCTCAGGAATCGTAAGACATAACACTATGTCCTCGCGAATAGCAAACCCCAACATGTATAGCAAACAAAAGTCAATGCATGGGCATCTCTGCCCTCACAGCTAACGTCCATTTTGAGAGCATAAGCTGGGGAGTTTCTTAGTCGTTCAGAGTTTCCTCTTAATTGCTAGCAATAGCATAAATTATTTGTTTAACAGCATTACCTGAAAAAGGTATTGATGTGAGTTTCTGTGCCTCTGCCTCCACACACACTGTTTTCACCATTTCAATTGTGTCCGGTAATATCAGTCTCTGCAATAGTATGTGGTTTCATACTATAGTGTGCCTAGCCATTCATTGTGGGAATGATTCAAGTGCAATGGTCAAGTGCGGCCTTTTCCCATGATCTAAGGTTTGAATAATTTTCATTTTGGTTTTTTAGGTTAACCACATTACAATGATTTTGAGATACAAAGACGATATTATAATATATGTATATATTTTTTTTGTATTTGGGAAATTCTCCCAATACCCCATTTTCATATCCCTAGTTTAGAAACCGCTGGGTTAAGGTAATGGTTTTGGTTAGGGACGTCCCAAGGATCCCGGATAGCAAAGACCCTATGCGAACCGAACGAGTGTGCTCGCATACTCCCTTAAAATACCTTTGCTTCAAAAACAGAAAAAAATATCAATATTACTGTTTGTCCATCTTGAGACAGTATACACTTCCTCAAAATAGTCAGAATTAATCTAGGATAACTCAAGAAATCTGTCATAAATGTTCACGATTTTGCAGAGATCTAAGTTGTGCAAATCTAACTAAGATGATAGTGCAGTATTTCTCACAATAAAAATGTGCATAAATGATTTGTCTCTCGTTGAATGACTACAAACACTTAATTGAAGAACCCCTACAGTTGACCAATCAACGACGAAGGAGCGTAAACTTCGGCTACCGACTTCGGCTTGTCTCGAGAAAAAAATGTTGTGTGCAGGAACAGCCGGGAAAAAAATGTTACAGAAGACCAAAACTAACAAAAACATCACAAAATGTTGTCATAGTATATGCACGAACTGTTCCGAACTGTTTCGGATGTGAAGCATGTGTACGGCTGACCAACTGGGAACTCTGAAAAATACGAGGTCAAATCATGACGTCAGTGATCTTGAGGTCAGAGCTCGAGAAAGAGGCTCAAAGTTCCCGTGTTGGATGACCGTTCAAAGAGATTTTTCACAGTCAAAGCTTATTTTTTTCTGAGTTCCCAGTTGTCTTGAACACACTGAAGTCAGAAGTCTGAGATTTCCGAGTTCCAAGTTCCCAGTTGTTTCGAATGCAGCATTAAATAATATTTATGGTCATGTGTGATGTTAGGTTTGATACTGAAGCTCTGAGGCATGTGTCTCTGAGGCATGCATTGAAATCGCTAAGCAGCTAACTTTGAAGAAGTGTGCATATGTGTATCACTTTATCAGAAGTACATCATCAATGATGTCCGAAGCTTTTTGGTGAAATTTGGTGAAAGCGCCGAAGCCTTCAGAAAGCCTTGGTTTCCCATCACTAGCATCTGCATTGGCAGTACAACATTTACTGCAATGTGGCTTCTGCAGAAGTCAGGGCATTCATACTTCTTTCGCTTATGGGGAGCAGAGCAGATCTGTTGTGAAGGAAGTTGTCAAGGAAGTGAGTTTGTGTTTATGCAGGATGTACTGCCCCCACCTACCATCAACCAATCATGTCAATGCAAAGCTATACGGAGCTCTCCGCATTGTTACAAAATTTGAGTGGTGCATGGAGATGGGTTACGGAGCTTGATTTGACCTCCACAAGCCTCTGAAGGCTCCGCAATTGTTCCACACCCTCTGTACAGAGCCTCTGGGCTGCATTTTCTTTTTAGATCAAGCATGAATCGGCTTTAACTGAGCTGCTAGCTAGCTAGCTAATTTTACACACTGTTTAGCTAAGGGAATTAAATGTCATCAGCTAGCTAACTTCCTATTTGTTAGCTATCTTGATGTAATCATTGTAAATTAAAAACCGTCTCCAAATGCATTTGGAAGAGGGGGAAACTGGAGCTCCAGCTATCAGTAAAGAGAGAGTGGCTGTGTGTAGTAATAAGAAGAAGAACAAAAGATGGCAGTGTCGAATGCCTTGTGACTGACCAAATAATAGTACTATTACGCTGACCTGCTCACTCGTGGGAAACAACATTCAAACTGGATAATACCTCAAAACAACAAGTCAGGCTAGAGAATTGTGTAGACAAACACTACCAATACAGTCAAAACAAAAACATGGCTGAGATTAAACACTGAAAGAATGGAGAACCAAAGTCAATTTTTTTTAAATAAATATGAGCCTCTTTGAATGACACAAATGATCTATTTTCACCACCCTGTACAGTAAGCATGGAAACCGAAATGCTAAAATCAAAAATTATAAATTAAGCATGCTTAAGTTCAAATCAAATAAAAAATGTATTTGTCACCTTATCGTGAAATGCTTACTTACAAGCCATTAACCAACAATGCAGTTCAAGAAATTGAAAATATTTACTAAATAAACTAAAGTAAAAAAATAAATAAAAAGTAACACAATAAAATAATAATAATGAGGCTATATACAGAGGGTACTTGTTAGTCGAGGTAATTTGTACATGTAGGTAGGGGTAAAGTGATTATGCATAGATAATAAACAGCAAGTAGCAGCAGTTTAAAAACAAAGGGGTGGGGTGTCAATATAAATCGTCCTGGTGGCCATTTGATAAATTCAGCTGTCTTATGGCTTGGGGGTAGCAGCTGTTAAGGTAACTTTTGGACCTAGACCAGTACTGGCGCTCCAGTACTGCTTGCCTTGTGGTAGCAGAGAGAACAGTCTATGACTTGGGTGACTGGAGTCTTTGACAATTTTTTGGGCCTTCCTCTGACACCGCCTGGTATATAGGCCCTGAATGGCAGGAAGTTTAGTGCGTACGGCCCAGTGATGTACAGGGCCAGATGCACTACCCTCTGTAGCACCTTAAGGTCGGATGTCGAGCAGTTGCCATACCAGGTTGTGATGCAACCGATCAGGATGGTGCACGATGGTGTAGCTGTATAACCTTTCGAGGATCTGGGGACCCATGCCAAATCTTTTCAGTCTCCTGAGGGGTGTTGTTGTGCCCTCTTTACGACTGTCTTGTTTGGACCATGATAGTTTGCTGATGATGTGGACACCAAGGAACTTGAAACTCTTGACCCACTCCACTACAGCCCCGTCGGCCCTCCTTTTCCTGTAGTCCATGATCAGCTCCTTTGTCTTGCTCACATTGAGGGAGAGGTTGTTGTCCTGGCACCACTGCCAGGTCTCTGACTTCCTCCCTATAGGCTGTCTCATCATTGTCGGTGATCAGGCCTACCACTGTTGTGTTGTCAGCAAACTTAATGATGGTGTTAGAGTCGTGCTTGTCCACACAGTCGTGTGTGAACAGGGAGTACAGGAGGGGACTAAGCATGCACCCCTGAGGGGCTCCAGTGTTGTGGATCAGCGTGGCAGATGTATTGTTGCCTACCCTTACCACCTGGGTTTCGGCCAGTCAGGAAGTCCAGGATCCTGTTGCAGAGGGAGGTGTTTAGTCCCTGGATCCTTAGCTTAGTGATGAGCTTTGTGGGCACTATGGTGTTGAACGCTGAGCTGAAGTCAATGAACAGGATTCTCACACCGAAGTGAGTCATTTAGGCAGGTTAGTGTGTAAAGATATACATGAGATGAAGGCAAGCCTTAAAATGAGCCTTGAAATCAGTGATGAGAAAGCCACGACACTGGAAAAAGAAACAAAAAAGCTTCAGGGTACAGTCAATGTAATGAAAGCTGATGTTAATGAATTTAAAAGAGAGAGAACGTTGTTAAGATAAACCTTAATTGATATACAGACTACATCAATACGTGGAAATCTGGTGCTTACCTAAATTAAAGAAAATGAAGGTGAAGATCCATAGATTCTGGTGAAATAATTTATGGTTCAACAGCTACAGATCCCAGACAGCCCTGTCGACCAAATTAAACTCAAACTGGTACATCGTTTTAGACAGAGAGGACAGGGATACGAGCGCCCAATTGTTGCCAAATGTGCATCCTTAAAAGATGAAATAATGGTTAAAACCCCGGGGAAAAGACTTGCAGGCTTTAAAATAGGCATGAACAATCAGTTCCCAAAGGAAATCACAGAACGACGCAGAGTACTGTATCCACTCTCCAAAGACAATAGACTTAAAGGGAAACGTGTAGCTCTTGTAGTCGACAAGCTATACATTGATAACCAACTATTCAGAGACACCAAGACCACTCCATGGTTATTCTAAATAAAATGGAACATCCAACACTGTTAATGATTGTCATAAAAAAATAAACAGAAATAATAAAATAAAGCAATTACTAAATAAATTATAAATACACTATACTATTCAAGTTATGGAATGTTGTAAAATACTTTGTGTTCATTTTTTATGTATAGTATTTTTAAATAGATAAAAGATAGGAAAATTCATTAAATAATAAATCCCCAAATACAAGTAACTGGAACACAAAAGTGGCGCCGGAGAACATGGCTGACGTTTTACGTGCTCCTAACCGATTGTGTTTTTATGTTCATGTTTTTGCGCTGTTTGTAACTTATTTTGTACATAATGTTACTGCTACCGTCTCTCATGACCGAAAAAACCTTCAGGACATTCAGGACCGACGTGAATGACATACTGGCCCAAATCCCTGTCATTTGTGTGAAGAAACGACGGAGAAAAAGAGGACAGAGGTTGGGCTGCCATCAGAGAATTCGTAGGCAATCGAATAAACCCTCCTGTCTTCCTTTCTTCTAGCTAACGTGCAATCATTGGAAAATAAAATCGATGACCTACGAGGAAGATTAAACTACCAATGGGACATTAAAAACTGTAATATCTTATGCTTCACTGAGTCGTGGGTGAATTACGACATTATCAACATACAGCTGGCTGGTTAGACGTACGCTGTATCGGCAGGATAGAACAGCGGCGTCTAGTAAGACAAGGGGTGGTGGACTGTGCGTATATGTAAACAAAAGCTTGTGCACAATATCTATGGAAGTCTCGAGATTTAGCTCGCCTGAGGTAGAGTATCTCATGATAAGCGGTAGACCACACTATCTACCTAGAGAGTTTTCATCTGTACTTGTCGTAGCTGTCTACATACCACCACAGACTGATGTTGGCACTATGACCGCACTCAATGAGCTGTATTCTGCCATAAGCAAACAGAAAAACGCTTATCCAGAGGTGGCGCTCCTAGTGGCCGGGGACTTTAATGCAGGGAAGCTTAACTTCTTATGGCTGGGGGGAGTATTGAGTAGCTTGGATGAATAAGGTGCCCAGAGTAAACTGCCTGCTACTCAGTCCCAGTTGCTAATATATGCATATTATTTCTACATTTGGATAGAAAACACTCTGAATATTCTAAAAACAGTTTGAATGATGTCTGTGAGTATAACAGAACTCATATGGCCAGGCAAAAACCTGAGAAAAAATCCAACCAGGATTTTCAATTCATTCCCTATTGAAGATACAGTGGGATATTGGTCATGTTGCACTTCTTAAGGCTTCCACTAGATGTCAACAGTCTTTAGAACCTTGTTTGATGATTCTACTGTGAAGTGGGGGCGAATGAGAGGGGAATGAGTCAGGGCTCTGCCAGAATGCCTTCAGCTCGTGAAGCTTGTTCACGTGAGAGTTTGCTCGTGTTCCATTGCATTTCTACAGACAAAGGAATTCTCCGGTTGGAACATTATTGAAGATTTATGTTAAAAACATCCTAAAGATTGATTCTATACTGTCACGATAGTCGTATGGAGTAGACCAAAACGCAGCGTGGTTAGAATACATTCTTCTTTATTAATGAAGAACACTTAAACAAAAACAACAAAACGAATAAGACGAAAGTGATCGCTATATAAACACTGTGCTAACATGCAACATAACATACACAATAACCCACGAAATACCCAAAGAAGATGGCTGCCTAAATATGGTTCCCAATCAGAGACAGCGATAAACACCTGCCTCTAATTGAGAACCAATCTAGGCAACCATAGACCTACATAAACACCTAGATGGAAACAACCCCATAAATCTACAAAACCCCTTGACAGTACAAACACCCTAGATTAAGGCAAAAACACACATCACCCATGTCACACCCTGACCTAACCAAAATAATAAAGAAAACAAAGAATACTAAGGTCAGGGCATGACAAATACATTGTTTGACATGTTTCTACGAACTGTAACGGAACTTTTGGACTTTTCGTCTGCTCGTGCGTTATGAAGTTGGATTACTGGGCTGAACGCGCTAACAACAAGGAGGAATTTCGACATAAATGATGGACATTATCGAACAAAACAATCATTTATTGTGGAACTGGGATTCCTGGGAGTGCATTATGATGAAGATCATCAAAGGTAAGTGAATATTTATAATGTTATTTCTGACTTCTGTTGACTGCACAATATGGCGGATATCTTTTTGGCATGTTTGGTCTCTGAGCGCCGTACTCAGAAAGCTTTTTTGAAATCTGACACAGTGGTTGTATTAAGGAGAAGTGTATCTAAAGTTCCATGTACAGTGCCTTGCGAAAGTATTCGGCCCCCTTGAACTTTGCGACCTTTTGCCACATTTCAGGCTTCAAACATAAAGATATAAAACTGTATTTTTTGGGGAAGAATCAACAACAAGTGGGACACAATCATGAAGTGGAACAACATTTATTTGATATTTCAAACTTTTTTAACAGGGCCGCCCCTCTAAACTTTCAGCTCATACAAGGAGAAGACTGATCGGAGATGCAGCCAAGAGGCCCATGATCACTCTGGATGAACTGCAGAGATCTACAGCTGAGGTGGGAGACTCTGTCCATAGGACAACAATCAGTCGTATATTGCACAAATCTGGCCTTTATGGAAGAGTGGCAAGAAGAAAGCCATTTCTTAAAGATATCCATAAAAAGTGTCGTTTAAAGTTTGCCACAAGCCACCTGGGAGACACACCAAACATGTGGAAGAAGGTGCTCTGGTCAGATGAAACCAAAATTGAACTTTTTGGCAACAATGCAAAACGTTAAATTTGGCGTAAAAGCAACACAGCTGAACACACCATCCCCACTGTCAAACATGGTGGTGGCAGCATCATGGTTTGGGCCTGCTTTTCTTCAGCAGGGACAGGGAAGATGGTTAAAATTGATGGGAAGATGGATGGAGCCAAATACAGGACCATTCTGGAAGAAAACCTGATGGAGTCTGCAAAAGACCTGAGACTGGGACGGAGATTTGTCTTCCAACAAGACAATGATCCAAAACATAAAGCAAAATCTACAATGGAATGGTTCAAAAATAAACATATCCAGGTGTTAGAATGGCCAAGTCAAAGTCCAGACCTGAATCCAATCGAGAATCTGTGGAAAGAACTGAAAACTGCTGTTCACAAATGCTCTCCATCCAACCTCACTGAGCTCGAGCTGTTTTGCAAGGAGGAATGGGAAAAAATGTCAGTCTCTCGATGTGCAAAACTGATAGAGACATACCCCAAGCGACTTACAGCTGTAATCGCAGCAAAAGGTGGCGCTACAAAGTATTAACTTAAGGGGGCTGAATAATTTTGCACGCCCAATTTTTCAGTTTTTGATTTGTTAAAAAAGTTTGAAATATCCAATAAATGTCGTTCCACTTCATGATTGTGTCCCACTTGTTGTTGATTCTTCACAAAAAAATACAGTTTTATATCTTTATGTTTGAAGCCTGAAATGTGGCAAAAGGTCGCAAAGTTCAAGGGGGCCGAATACTTTCGCAAGGCACTGTATATGGCCAATGTACTACGGCTAAGGGCTGTTCTTTTGCACGAGGCGGAGTGCCTGGACACAGTCCTTAGCCATTGTATATTGGCCATATATGACAAACCCATAAGGTGCCTTATTGCTATTATAAACTGGTTAGCAACATAATTAGAGCAGTAAAAATAAACGTTTTGTCATACCCGTGGTATACAGTGTGATATACCATGGCTCTCAGCCAATCAACATTTAGGGCTCGATGTCACAACCATCTTATGAATAATTGGACCAAGGCGCAGCGTAAGTAGAGTTCCACATTTTAATGATAGTTGAACTTCCAAAACAACAAAGATATAATGATCGTGAAATACACAGCACACATAGGCACTCATACAAAACAATATCCCCCATTGCAGGTGGGAAAAAGGACACACTAAGTATGATCCCCAATTAGAGGTAGCGATTATCAGCTACCTCCAATTGGGAACCATACACACACACCAACATAGAAATATAATACCTAGAAACCCCCCTAGTCACGCCCTGACCTATTACACCATAGAGAACCCCGAGGGCTCTCTATGGTCAGGGCGTGACACTTGAACCACCCAGTTCATAATATAAAAATAAAGCGAACTGGATGAAATATGGGGAAAATGCACCAAATAATTGTTTAGTCTTCAACATATAAATGCTACCAAAAATTATTTACAGAAACTTGTTACAAATGACAGAGTGATCCATGATTCATCAAACTATATTTTGAAAGAGGAAGCAAAGTACTTTCAGCATATGTTTTCATTTCAGTCTCCTCCATTTCCACTAACAAGTTAATTGTAAGGATTTTTTTCTATTAATAGTGTCAAATTAACAGCTATACAGAAAGACTCATGTGAAGGCCTAATTACAGAGGAACATCGAGATGCAATTAAAGCCTTCAAGTTTGCGAAAACTCCAGGGCTGGATGGCATACCAGTTGAGGTATATCCAGTATTTTTCGATGAACTCAAAGGTCCGTTATTAACATGTTTTAACCACTCCTATAAAAATGGTAGACTATCAAATACTCAACAAGAAGGTCTGATTTCACTATTACTGAAACAGGACCCAGATGGTAAATATAAAGATCCAGTCCAACTAAATAAAAAATGGACCTCTTACACTTCAGTGTTGTGATGCCAAAACCCTAGCAAAATGCATAGAGTATTGTTGGATATTATTCATTCTAATCAAACAGGTTCTTTACATGGATGAAACATTGGAGATAATATAAGACAAGTACTGGAAACAATAAAACACTATGAAAAATCTGGGAAACCAAGCCTGGTATTCATAATTGACTTTGAAAAGGCATTTGATAAAGTACGACTGGAATTTAAATATAAATGCCTGGACTGTTTTAATTTTGGAGAATCTCTTATACAATGGGTTATGTATAGTAACCCCAGGTGTAAAGTAGTAAATAATGACTACTTCTCAGAAAGTATTACATTTTCAAGAGGAGTAAAACAGGGCTGTCCATTATTGGCATATCTATTTATTATTGCCATCGAAATGTTGGCTGTTAAAATCAGATCCAACAATAATATCAACGGGATAAAAATCCAGGGCTTAAAAACAAAGGTGTCATTGTACACTGAAGATTCATGTTCTCTTTTAAATCCGCAATTTGGATCCCTGCACAGCCTCATAGAGGATGTAGATAATTTTTCTAACCTATCTGAAATAAAACCGAATTGTGATAAGTGCACCATATTACGTATTGGATCTCTAAAAAAATACAACTTTTACATTATCGTGTTGTTTACCAATAAAATGGTCCAACAGTGAAGTGGACATACTCTGTATTCATATCCCAAAAGATAGAAAGGATCTTACGACATTACATTTTAATAGAAAGTTAGACAAATTAGAAAAGATCTTGCTACCATGGAAAGGACAAAACCTGTCTACTTGTGAAATAATCACCCTGATTAATTCTTTAGTCACATCCCAGTTTATCTATTTACTTATGGCCCTGCCTACACCTAACAATTTGTTTTTGAAATACTACAAGCAAAATATATTCCACTTTATTTGGAATGGCAAGTCAGACAAAATTAAACAGACCTTTTTATAAAATGAATATGAATTTGGAGGGCAGAAATGATAAAATATTAAAGCATTTGACCTCTAACTAAATTCTTCAGTCATACACAAACTATACTTAAATCCGAACTGGTTCTCCAGCAGATTAGTAAGAATGTCTCAAAATGTAATTATCTACAAAATATCACTATTTTTAAAACGAGCCATAGAAAGTTGGTTGCAATTTCAGTTTAATCCACCAGAAAAGACAGAACAAATATTATAACAAATATTATGGTTAAACTCAAATACAATAATTTATTTTTTTAAATAAATTATTTTTGAAAACAATGTTAAAAACGGTATAATCTTTGGAAATGATATCATAAATAGGACTGGTAGAGTTATGTCACACATGCAGTTAACAACAATATATGGAAATGTCTGCTCTATCCAAAATCACAACCAACGGACTGAAAAATTACCTCAAAAATGGAGGAGGCAAGTGGAAAGGGAGAAGGTAAGGAACTTGTCTATCGGCCCTGTATTAAATACCAAAATTGGCTAAAGAAAACTGTAATGAATCAAAAAGTATGACAGTTTAATTTAAGGACAAAATAATTGACAGCTGCACTATACAGGTTGTAAAATAGTTGGAAGGAGATTTTCAATGTACCCATTCCATAGCAAATGGTTTATGAACTGAGACACAAAATTACACTGGATTCAAACACTTACATTTTTCAATTTAAATTATTATACAAAGTTTTTGCAACCAATAGAATGTTATATATACATTATGGGGGATACAACCATCCCAGCTCTGCAGATTTTTCTGCGAAGAGACAGATCATTTGTTTTGTTACTGCCCATATGTAGCTTGTTTTTGGTAGCAGGTTCAGGAACGGCTGAAAAAAATGCAACATTTACTTGGAGCTAACTCTGTAAATAGCAATGCTCTGTGATTTGCTAAGTCATATTCAATCGATCAATGATATAATAATAATCTTAGCAAAGGTGTGGTATCTTTAATTTACAATCTGTATAAACTAAGAAAATAGAAAGGTTCAGAAACATTACAGCACAATGGAAAAATATATGGCAGTTAGAAATCAAAACGGGATGGTCTTTAGAGATAGATGGAAGGGGTTGAGGGTAGCTGGAAATTAAAACAAATAAAAGATAACTAACATAAAATATACTGTCTGTGAAATGTATGTAGTGTGTATAAACTGGAAGTGGAAGCCTAAGTATTGTTGTGCTCTAGTCTACTCCAATTAGAGGGTTAGGGCAAAATAATATAGAAGGAAAATAAAAATAAGAATATACAGTACCAGTCAAAAGTTTGGACACATCTACTCATTCAAGGGTTTTCTTTGTCCTACTCATTCAAGGGTTTTCTTTGTCCTACTCATTCAAGGGTTTTTCTTCTTTTATACTATTTTCTAAATTGTACAATAATAGTGAAGACATCAAAACTAGTAAATAACACATATGGAATCATGTAGTAACCAAAGAAGTGTTAAACAAATCAAAATATATTTTATGTTTGATATTCTTTAAAGTAGCCACCCTTTGCCTTGATGACAGCTTTGCACACTCTTGGAATTATCTCAACCAGCTTCACAAGGTAGTCACCTGGAATGCATTTCAATTAACAGGTGCACCTTATTAAAAATTGATTTGTGGAATTTCTTTCCTTCTTGATGCGTTTGAGACAATAATTTGTGCTGTGACAAGATAGGGGTGGTATACAGAAGATAGCCTTATTTGGTAAAAGACCAAGTCCATATTATGGCAAGAACAGCTCAAATAAGCAAAGAGAAACGACAGTCCATCCATACTTTAAGACATGAAGGTCAGTTAATGTGTAAAATGTCAAGAACTTTGAACGTTTTTTTAAGTGCAGTCGTAAAAAACATCAATCGCTATGATGAAACTGGCTCTTATGAGGACCGCCACAGGAGTGGAAGACCCAGAGTTAACTCTAACAGACATATCTCAACATCAACTATTCAGAGGAGACTGCATGAATCAGACGTTCATGGTGAAATTGCTGCAAAGAAACCACTACTAAAGGAAACCAATAAGAAGAAGATACTTTCTTGGACTAGGAAACACGAGCAATTTACATTAGACTGGTAGAAATCTGTCCTTTGGTCTGATGAGCACATTTGAGATTTTTGGTTCCAACCGCCGTGTCTTTGTGAGACGCAGAGTAGGTCAACGGATGATCTCCGCATGTGTGGTTCCCACCGAGAAGCATGGAGGAGGAGGAGGTGTGGGGTTGCTTTGCTAGTGACACTGTCTGTGATTTATTTAGAATTCAAAGCACACTTAACCAGCATGGCTACCACAGCATTCTGCAGCGATACACAATCCCACCTGGTTTGCGTTTCGTGGGACCATCATTTGTTTTTCAACCGGAAAATGACCCAACACACCTCCAGGCTGTGTAAGGGCAATTTGAAAAGGAAGGAGAGTGATAGAGTGCTGTTTTTGGATGAGTTGGACTGCAGAGGGAAAGAAAAGCAGCCAACAAGTGCTCAGCATATGTGGGAACTTCTTCAAAACTGCTGGACAAGCATTCCAGGTTGAGAGAATGCCAAGAGTGTGCACAACTGTCATCAAGGAAAAGGGTTGCTACTTTGAAGAATCTCAAAAATCAAACACATTTTGATTTGTTTAACACTTTTTTGGTTACTAAATGATTCCATGTGTTATTTCATAGTTTTAATGTCATCACTATTATTCTATAATGTAGAAAATGAAGAAAAAACCTTTGAATTAGTAGGTATGTCCAAACTATTGACTGATACTGTATATAGTTGAAGGTACCAAACAATAGTACGCAAGTATAAACACCATGGGACCACGCAGCCGTCATACCGCTCAGGAAGGAGACGGGTTCTGTCTCGTAGAGATGTATGTACTTTGGAGCAAATCAGTGCAAATCGATGCCAGAACAACAGCAAAGGACCTTGTGAAGATGCTGGAGGAAACAGGTGCATAAGTATCTATATCCACAGTAGAACAAGTCCTATATCAACGTAACCTGAAAGGCCGCTCAGCAAGGAAGAAGCCACTTCTCCAAAACAGTCATAATAAAGCCAGACAATGATTTGCAACTGCACATGGGGTCAAAGATCATACTTTTTGGAGAAATGTCCTCTAGTTTGATGAAACAAGAATAGAACTGTTTGGCCATAAGAACACCATCCCAACCGTGAAGCACGGGGGTGGCAGCATCATGTTGTGGGGGTGCTTTGCTGCAGGAGGGACTGGTGCACTTCACAAAATAGATGGCATCATGAAGAGGAAAATTATGTGGATATATTGTAGTAACATCAGTCAGGAAGTTATAGCTTGGTTGCAAATGGGTCTTCCAAATGGACAATGACCGCAAGCATACTTCCAAAGTTGCCATTCCAAAAATGCTTAAGAACAACAAAGTCAAGGTATTGGAGTGGCCATCACAAAGCCCTGACCTCAATCCTATAGAAAATTTGTGGGCAGAACTGAAAATTTGCGTGTGAGCAAGGTAGCCTACAAACCGAAATTGTGAAAAACTGAGTTTAAATGTATTTGGCTAAGGTGTATGTAAACGTCAGACTTCAACTGTATATATATATTTAAAATAATATATATTTACAATAAATATATATATTTACAATATATATACACAAATAAAGTAAGAGTGCAGGCTAGTGGATAGGCCAGGTCATTTTGTTGGAGGACATTATGAAAAGATTCTCTATTTCCAGTCCCTAGAGGGGAAAGGACAGAGAGATAATAGCAAAATAATATTTAGTGCTGTCAAATTTGAGTATAATGAAGCATGATTCTTTGTGATATTTTCTGTCCTCAGATATGGAAAGCTGTGAAAGCTCCCAAGAGACTAAGGGTATATCCTATATGCCATGGGTTATATGTGTAGGCCTACCTACGCAGTGGTTTAAAGTACTTAAGTAAAAATACTTAAAACTACTTACGTCATTTTTGGTTGGTATCTGTACTTTACTATTTATATTTTTTACAACTTTTACTTCACTAAAGAAAATAATGTACTTCTTACATACTTTTGGGTGTCAGGGAAAATGTATTTGTTACATTTTGAATGCTTAGTAGGACAGGAAAATGGTCCAATTCACACACTTATCAGGAGAACAACTGGTCATCCCTTACTGCCTCTGATCTGGTGGACTCACTAAACACAAATGCTTCATTTGTAAATGATGTCTGAGTGTTGGAGTGTCCTCCTGGCTATCTATAAATGAAAAATAAATAAAAAATTGTGCCATCTGGTTTTCTTAATATAAGTAATTTGAAATTATTTATACAGTACTTTTACTTTTGATACTTAAGTATATTTCAGCAATTACATTTAACTTTTGATACTTAAGTATATTTAAAACCAAATACTTTTAGACTTTTAGTAGTATTTTACTGAGTGACTTTCACTTTTACTCAAGTAATTTTCTATTAAGGTACACTACATTGCCAAAAGTATGTGGACACCTGCTCGTTGTGGGCATTAATATGGAGTTGGTCCACCCTTTGCTGCTATAACAGTCCTTGTTTTGGTGATGTTTTTGGTCCTCACTGTTGCTCCTTTCGGCACTAATCAGGCTAGCATATTTGGAGCTGTGCCAAAGCAAGGCATTTGATTGGTTTGACGTCTTGTGAGGCATCACTGGTTTACACCGGGTTTCCGAACCCTCTTTACCTTATTTCTGCCACGGAACTTCCTGGCCGAGACTAATGAAATTAAAAATGATTAAGGTATTAATAAGAAATAATGTTGGCTTAAAATAAGGCAAATATAAAACTGTACAGTGGTCACAACCAAAGTCTCATTAACCAGGAGATCCTAAAATTGCAAGTTTCATAATGCTATGTGGTGTAACTATAACTGGATAAAATAGTAGATTAGATAATATAGATTGATATCTGGATTAAATATATCGTTTTTTTTTATACCAAAGGAAACAAAAACAGCAATTCTAAATTCCCAATCTGGCCCTCATACCATCATGACCACCTAATCATGCCCAGCTTCCAATTGGCTCATTCATCCCCCCACCACTCCACCACTATTCCCCAGATCGTTTCTGTAAAATATAATGTGTTCTCAATCAGCATACCTGATAAAATAATCTTCAACATAAGAATTCTCTCCAAATATACAGTAAATAATCCACAATCATTAGACACAAAAAGAGCAACCAAGGCCTAACAAAAGTACAACAAAAAGTAACAAAAATACTCATAACAACACAGCAAAGTCATACCTGCTATCATGCTCCATAGTTTGATGCATCTCTGGGCATTTTTTAGGGTAACTACACCTAACTGTGTCCCATCAAGATGATTTTAGTGCTTTGCTGTGACAGCTACCATAAATGTTTCCCCCATCAGGTCTATTTCCATTTCGTTGTGGGCAGATAGACAAGCAACCCAATTTTAACTAACAAACAGGAAAAGTTCCATTCTTTCAAATGCAGACAGCACACAACGCTACACAACAAAGACTGGAAATTCAGATACCGGTAAGCAACATACAAGAAGTAGAGCTTTTCAGATTCTATAGCACTAAATGTGAATACAAACGCCATTCGTCCGTAAAAAATGTATACCTCCAAAAATTCTGAATTATGGATGAAAACCATAGTTATCTTACCTCAGCAAAAAATAGTCCACATTTATTCCAAGATTTGTGCACAATTTAACAGAAACCAAGAAACTGTTGGAAGAAGATCTAGTAGCTAATTGAACTATGTGAAAATCCTCGATTTTTTGCATAGCCCCAGGTTAGGTCCCTCATTGCGCTCCTGTTGTGGATGGACACATTTTGACTATGGTAAAAGTAATGTGAAATGAGTAGAAAATACAGAGTTTTGCCAGATAGCCACTTAGGACGCTGTTGATGCCTCTAGCATAAAAAAAATGTTAGCTAATGTTACAAATGGGAAAAAAATGTGCTCACGTAACAGAAAATAAAAATAATTACAAACAATACATAGAGGACCTTTGTGACACTGAATGCAAGTTCGACACACAAGAGTACAGACGCACAGACAGACGCACAGACAGACGGACGGACAGACAGATGGACAGACAGTGTTGTGGAACATGGCGTCTGGGCCCGGCAGTCTCACCTTGGTCTCCCTCTCCTCCAACAGGGTCTCCAGCCTCTTCTGGGCAGCACGGCCCTCGTGGTCGTCACTCACTATCAGAATGATGTGGTTCCAGCGGAACTCTCTCATCATGTCGAACCACACCTGGGCTTGGTGGGAGTAGGGGGGCACGGTACGCAAGAAAGACAGGTGGATGCTCTGGAGGAGAGATACACAGTAGAGGGAACAGTGTCTCTCAACCCCTCCTGTCTCAGCCTCCAGTATTTATGCTGCAGTAGTTTATGTGTCGGGGAGCTAGGGTCAGTCAGTTATGTCTGGAGTATTTCTCCTGTCTTATCCGGTGTTCTGTGTGAATTTAAGTATGCTCCCTCTAATTCTCTCTCTCCCTCCCTCCCCTCCAGGAGGAAGTGAGCCCTGGGACCATGCCTCAGGACTACCTGGCCTGACGACACTTTGCTGTCCCCAGTCCACCTGGTCGTGCTGCTGCTCCAGTTTAAACTGTTCTGCCTGGGGCTATAAAACCCTGACCTGTTCACCGGATGTGTTACCTTGTCCCAGACCTGCTGTTTTCGACTCTCTCTCTCTCTCTCTCTCTCTCTACCGCATCTGCTCTCACGAATTCTGAATAATCGGCTATGAAAAGCCAACTGACATTTACTCCTGAGGTGCTGACCTGTTACACCCTCTACAACCACTGTGAATATTATTATTTGACCCAGCTGGTCATCTATGAACGTTTGAACATCTTGGCCATGCACTGTTATAATCTCTACCCGGCACAGCCGGCTGAGGACTGGCCACCTTTCAGAGCATTGTTCCTCTCTAGGTTTCTTCCTAGGTAACCTTCCTTTCTAGGGAGTTTTTTCTAGCCACTGTGCTTCTTCATCTGCATTGCTTGCTGTTTGCGGTTTTAGGCTGGGTTTCTGTATTGCACTTTGTGACATTGTCTGATGTAAAAAGGGCTTTATAAATACATTTGATTGATTGATTGATTGATTGATTGATTGATTGATTGAATTGATTGATTGATTGAACAGGTTAGCTCAACGGGGGCAACACAGAGCCCAACGTGTGGATTTTGTGTTGGTTGAAAAAACTATTTACCATGTTGAGGACCTGTGCTGTCACTTAATTCTAAAAGCAGCAGCTTCAAGCATTGCTTCAAAGCATTAATAGACCTTTGATGTTTTGCTCTAATGTATTTCTCGCGGGAAAATATGTCAGAGTAGGCCTGAGAAAATCCACATATTCGAAAGTGCATACAAAAACAACATCACAGGAGAAAAATGACAGTTACAGAAAAATGACAGTGAAAAACTATAACAGACAGATTCGAGTGGAGCTGGAATTTCAAAATTTGACTAATAAAATTATCCCATGTAGCACATAGAGACTCCGTCCTGCTGAGTGAAGTGGTGAAGCACTGGGATATCTGTCTGTTAACCACACTACCACTAGTCTGATTGTAGGTATAAATAAAACAACATATCAAAGATCACATTGTGTGTGTGTATCTGTGTGTCTATGGGCTTTGTCCGTGTGTGTGTGTGTGTGTGTCTCACCTTGTCCGAATAGATGGACATGCGGGTGGTGAGCCCAACCACAGGGATACGGTAGAACCCTGCGGTGTAGGACACGGGTGTTGGGGTCAGATGGTCATTCGATTGAGGCGGGTGGCTCACCAGAATGGCATACACCTGTGTACAGAATAGGGATCATAAGATACAAACAGATACAGGATATGTACTTGACGTGTGCCCAGGGATAATGAATAATACAGGAGAATCATATCTTTCTACATCAGCATACACACACACACACACACACACACACACACACATGACCATGTACATCAGAACACACGACACAAAGGCAGCTTTTGAAGCTGATTTCTGGAGCCGATTTACTGCAATTCTACATCTGTTCAGGTGAACATCATCAGTAGGCTAATTAATGTCAGTGACCCAGTGAAATATTTGCACATTTTAAGTAAGTAACTTAGAAGAGTGTAGATAAAGTAGGCCTACGAGGACATTTTGTTATCACACAGTAAGCTGACCCATATAAATTGCATAATGCATGAACCAAAGTGCATCACAAAACATGTCTCTTGAATATGGAATAAATAGGCCTATAGAGAAATATCTTGTTGATTCTCTTTGAGCGTGTGTGTGTATATTAGAGAGAGAGAAAGATAATTTGTTTTGAGAAAACGAGAGACAGCATGCGCATCTGTGAATGTCTGTCATGTGTGCGCCCGCACGCGCGTCACCACTGGCATTATAATCTGTGCTGTCACTTTGGCTAGTGGGCTATAATCTTCCTCTACATCACTGTATAATGCTGCCCTACCCGACTACCCGTGCTTTACTCACAGCAACAAAGCAGCTGCCAACCCGTGTGCCTGCTGACGCCATGTTGGCCTAATTTTCCTTTGGAAGACATGACATGGCCTTTCCACAGAGTTTCAAAGCAATGCCATTAGCTCAGGTTATCTAGCACCACTTTTATTCAACCTTGCTCCGATGTTGTCCCCTCATTCAAGATAAAAGGTCTGGGGTTTATCCTCCATTGAATAAGCCACTACGTTAAAATCACAGCCCTTGAGTTTGTTTTGGTTAATCCACTGGTGTGCACTCCCATCAAAAACCGGGACTCCCTAAAAACACTCCACTACGATACATTTATGACTGAATGGACTTTTCGTAGCAGGTTATGAGAGCATTTTAGCTAACCCTAACCTCATTCTCCTAACCTGCTACATTAATTATCCTAACCTACTGCGTAAGTTCTCCTAACCTGCTATGAAAAAGTAACTTATAGAAGTGGCGTGTTTTTAGGGAATCAATCAAAAATCTGTTATCTGGCCAGCTAGATAATTGAACATAGCAGCTGAAGCCTAATGCTTATTCATTCACAAATTGAATAAAGGAGAGGCTGTTTAATATCTATCACGATCACCCTAATGGATTGTATAAGTTCCAAATGCCAAAGCTACTCTAGGCTTAGCCTACAGCAAAAATAGGCTTGCAATTAGGCTGAGTAGGCTATGTCTTGTTGAATAAATGCAGGTTAATCAAGAATTGGAGCACGTCAATGTTATTTCAATTCATAAGCAGCCTAATGCATACAGTTGCTGTCATATTGACAAAGTAAATTATTTAAAGGCTATAGGCTAATGTGAAACGATGGTAAATGGGAATGGGAATTAAAAAAGGAATGATTGTCATTCAAGTTACTCAAGATCTAGAAACCCAATCCCAATAATATCTAAGTGTGCACTCGTTCAGAACATCCCACAAATATAAAATAATTGGATTGGTGGAGGCACAGTCACATATTTTCCACCATATTTCTCACTGAGGTGCTTTTTCTGATTGGTATGATCCAAAGTTAATCTTTGGTTCATTAAACCTATTCTATTGAATTTGTTTGAAATCAAATAATGAATGTGATTTTTGCACTTAATGAAAGCTTCTAAAATGCTTTCAACACCACATGCGCATTCACATTGCATAGTGGTGTTTGTTCTTTTGGGATACCCGTGAGAGTGAATGTCATTCCAGGTAATGTGTGTTTTTTTATTTTCATTAAAGAAATGTATGCTTACTGTATATTTTCACTACCAGCACGGAATCGTAAAAGATATCTACATAAAAAGATTGGGGCGGCAGGTTAGAGCGTTGAGACAGTATTCGAAAGTGTTGCTAGATCGAATCCCCAAGCTGACAAGGTAAAAATCTGAACCAAGGCAGTTAACCCACCGTTCCTAGGCCATCATTGTAAATAAGAATTTGTTCTTAACTGACTTGCCTAGTTAAATGAAGGTAAAATAAAATAACTGTGGTACTAAAAAGTCTGGAAAGGTTTCCATTGATGAGATGGTCACCGTTTAATTACAATATTGTAAACAGTTTATTTGAAAGTGTTTGGAGCCATTATTTCATGTTATGGAAGCAACTTAATACAGTA